>NC_057863.1:215209406-216474406 GCF_019393635.1 Dromiciops gliroides | reverse complement strand
CCAAGGTCATACAGATAGATAAAAAGTGGCAGGGCCAAATCCAGTGTTCTTTCTACTGTAATAGGCTTTGGGACTTAAGCTAGTCTGGTAGATGGAAGGGATTTAGGTAGGTAGATTAGAGAGAGGAGTGGAGGAGGATATTTGAGGGAGAGGTATGTATAGGTTAAGTCTCAAGGCCTCCTGTAAGTAAAACAAGCCCTGGATTTGCATTCAGAAGACTTGAGTTTAAATCAGGCCTCAGTCATTTACTGTTCCTTTGATCCTGGGCAAATCATTGATATATCTGAGACTCCATCTAAAATGAGAGTGTGGGAATAGAGCATTTCAAATTTTTCTTGTATATTAGGGAATGTTGAAGACGATCTGAGTGGAAACAAAGAGAGATTAATTTAGCAGAAGGGGTAAGGAATCTTTCAGATGCACATCTGAAACATCTTCATCAGCAAGCCAGCTCACCTAAGACCTCTTCACTTCCTTCAGTCAGGAAACAGTCCACATCACACTGGAATTGTGGGCATGTTTGGAAGGTCCCAGTATGCCAGTTTGCACCAGAGGGCCTCTCAAGTTTACCAGCGATTCCCAGGCCCTTTGCCACGCAGGGCAAGATCTGGCATCTCTGGGTGGGCCTGCTTTGATGTATCCATATCATTTTGGGTCTATAGCAGTCCAGAGAGATGAGTTGGTCTAATAATAAATCCTTCAGAAGTTATACCAGAGCTGACCCTTTCCGGCCAATGCCATTTTTAGTGCAAGCTATCAATGAAAATGCAGATGAAATACATGGGCAGTGCCATAAACAGCCCAATGACTGGATGTTACAGACTTCACATTTCAATGGAAAGAGACATTTAATTCCAAAAGAAATGTGCCCCCCCCCCCGCCTCCTCCTGAAAGTAAACCTTTTAAGTGCATCAAACGTACCAGGAGATACAAGTTACTTTCAGTGACATTTATTTTAATAAGTCCTGGGAGTGATTTAGTGACTAATGGGCGCTGACATTTTGAGAAGAGAAAGAAAGACAAACTTTGCCACTTCTTCCCTTTATTGCCCTTCCTATTATACTTTCTTCTGTTGCTCTTGACTTTGGCCTTGCAGCCATGGAAACTTTGTTTACCGCAAGAGACTGCACTGTGCTCATCAGGATTTGGATGATATACAGTGGTAATCTATTTTTCTTCCTTCAGCACTCCGCGACAAATTAATTTTCCCTTTGTGTTCCTGGTGTTCCCATGTTTGTGTTAGGCAGGGTAAACCATCCTTTGTATTTGTCCTTCTCCTCTTGTGCATAGAGGAAGCGATGACAGGTCTCTCCTATGCATGAGCTGGGTTCATTGTTCCGGGGCTCTGCCTGGATGTGGTCAGCTTGTTCTGGGAAGAGGGAATTGCTGGGAAAGGAGGAGGAAGACCTTTTTTGCAAGGTTCTTTCTTGGGGGGGGGTGTAGTGGGGGTGCAGTTAACACTGAATGCTGCAGTTGGGGGAATAAGGATAAATGGATCTGTTCTTGAGGACTGTGACCTCACCCTGATAGTGCTATTACCCTCAGGGACCTTTTTTTTTTTTTTTTAACTTCGTAGAGAAGTGAAGGGCAGCTAGGTGATGCAGCAGATAGAGCACTGGGTCTAGAGGCAGGAAGTCCTGAGTTCAAATGTGACCTCAGATACTTGCTAGCTTTGTGACCCTGGGTAAGTCACTTTACCCTGTTTGCCTTAGTTTCCTCATCTGTAAAATGAGCTAGAGAAGGAAATGGCAAACCATTCCAGTGTCGCTGTCAAGATAACCCCAAATGGGGTCACAACATGACTAAACAATGACTCAACAACAACAAAAGAGAAGCCCCTCTGAACTTTAATATTCTACTTAAACTTTTTGTTTTTACCAAAAATGTTTCGGTGCATTTCTGCTCATTGAAAAGATGAGGAGGGGGCACTAGAGCTTGGAGATTCTTTTTTTGGCGAGGGCGGGCAATACAATGATTTTTTTTTCGAGGCAATAGGGTTAAGTGACTTGCCCAGGGTCAAGTAAGTAAGTGTCAAGTGTCTGAGTCTGGATTTGAACTCAGGTCCTCCTAAATCCAGGACTGGTGCTTTATCCTCTGCACCACCTAGCTGCTCCAGTACAATGATTTTTATTATCGTTTCCACACCCTTTCTTCAGCAAAGTGGCATGGTACACTGGATAAAGAACTAGCTTGCAAGCCAGAAACACCTGAGTTCAAGACATATATGGGCTGTTCAACCTGAGCAAGTCACTTGCCTTAGGGCTCTAGGCAACTGTCTGACACTATAAGTTACAGAGAAGTTACCAACCTGCATTCATAGAGAGAATATCCTCTTCGAGGAGTTACCCTATACCAATAAAATCATAGGTTTAGTCCCTAGTTCTAGCCCTACTTCTTACTTCATTCAATATTGATCTTGGATAGATCTACTTCCCCCCATCTCCAGATCCATTTTCTACTTAGCTGCCAAGACAGCCTTCCTAGGCAATGCCCTGATCATGCATCTCCCTGCTGCCTATTGTCTCTCATTGCTTAGTTGTTTTCAATAGTGTCCAACTCTTTGTGTCCCCTTTTAGAGTTTTGTTGGCAGAGATATTGGAGTGGTCTACTATTTCCTTCTCCAACTCATTTTACAGATGAGGAAACTGAGGCAAACAGGTTAAATGACTTGCCCAGGGTTACACAGCTAGGAAGTGTCTAAGGCCAGATTGGGACTCAGCAATATGAGTCTTCCTGCTTCCCAGCCTTGCCACTCTATCCACTGCACCACCCAGAGGCACCATAAAACACTTTGCAGACATTTAAGTATTTTATCAATGCCTGCTATTATTATCGTTAATAATAATAAATCATAGACTGAATAGTTTATATTTTAACCTTCCGAAATTTTTGTGTATCACAGATGGTAAAGAGGGAATGAGAGAAAGGGTTGGCTTTGGAATTAGGCGCTTCTCTTTTAGATTTCACAATCCAGAAGGACACCTCCATCTTCCTAAGAATGAAAATTCCTAATAGTCCCACAGCCAAACTTTAACATTAACTTACTTTCCTGGAGTCAGCTGGCTCAGCTGGATCACTAAGAGCTCATCTAGTGACCTGTGGCAGGAGATGGTTCACATAGCCTATGTTGGCCAGAAACTGGTTGAATGTTTAACCCATGTGGTGTGGTGAAAGAACACTGGATGTGGACTTGAGAACTGGGGTCAAATCCCAACTCTGACACTTACTAGCTATGTGACCCTGCACACACAATTTCCTCATTTATAAAAATGTTGTTGTTCACTCATTTTTCTGTCATGTTCAACTCTTTGTGAGCCCAGTTGGGGATTTCTTGGCATAGATACTGGAGTGGTTTGCCATTTCCTTCTCCAGCTCACTTTAGAGATGAGGAAAGTGAGGCAAAGAGGGTTAAGTGACTTGCCCAAGGTCACACAGCTAGGAAGTGTCTGAGGTCATATTGGAACTCAGGAAGATGAGTCTTCTTGACTCCAGGCCCAGAACTCTACCCACTGTGCCACCTAGCTGCCCAGTAAAATGGGGATGACATTAATATGCAAAGTACCTGCTACATGAGTTTGTTATGGGGAAAAAATGGTTTGTAAACTTAACACTACTGTGTAAAGATTTATTAGTATAAATGTAAACTAGCAACAATATTCATAGTTAGTCTTCCTACTGTACATGCAGTGGAAACATTCTAAGCCCCATAATTGTATGTTCCAGGAAAAAGGGAAGAGGCAAAGAAAAGGGAAACAAGACAGCCATGTCAAAGTAGGAACCCTTAGTTGCCTTCAGCATCCAGCTCAAGGGCTGCCTCTTGTAGCCCACCTTACCTGACCTGACTCCCCCCACTTATTGTTAATACTCCCTCTGAAGTTACTTTGTCTATAATTTGTTATTTGCTTATCTGTTTGCATGTCCCCCCATTAGAATATAAACTTCCTGCGGGCAGGGATTATTATTATTTTTTTCTTTGTATTCCCTATGGGTCCAAAATGGGACTTGAACCTATGTTTGCCTGGCTTTCAAACTAGTCCTCATTCACTCTGCCTCTCTTGGCTATATGGTAAGGCATAATAAATACTTCTTAAATTGAAAAATTGCAGTGGAGTGGTTCATTAGAACAAAGCCGTTCCTAATGTTACTGTAAGACAATCTTTCTGGGCTCCTGACACTTACTTTCCTATCCTAGGTACAACCCCATCTTTCCTTCTACCCACTGCTAAACCCACCACCAACTAGTACAGACGTAGACATTTAATCCCTATCCACCCAAGGAGCAAATGCCATCTAAGAATTTGAATGAAGTTTTGAGATCCTCTTTCCCTTTCCCCCTCGCCCCCAACCACATAGTCCTTTGCGGTGGTGGCACTGGACACACCCTTGGGAGGGCCTGGAAGCACAGGATTCATTGGAGAGGGCCAACATTATGTGAGAAATAAGTAGCAGAGAGAAAAAGAATAGGAATCAAAAACTACAGAAAAGACAGGAATGAAAGAAAGGGCTGCCTGCTTTTGTTCTGAGAGGCCCAGAGAACCACACTGTCTTTTAGCAACAGGAGAGGCTTCTGTGACTGCCCTCCCTAACCTCTTGCTATTCTAGAGGCAGACTAGAAGTGAGAGAGAAAGGAACACGGGGTTTCTTTTATTTTTCACCTTTTGGCTCTGATTGGAAAAGTGCTTTGAAAAGCCTGAAATGCTTCATAATGATGTTTGGTCTGTTTATCAGCAGTGCAGGCATCGACAAATTCAACACATAGGCTGAAAGACTGTATGGCTGTTGAAGTGCTGAGCCCAGATGGTACTGGGAAAACTGGGGTGGGGGTTGGGGAGAGGGGATAAGATGGCCCAGACCTCACAGTTTTTTTTTTAAGCTTCCGCCCCCCCCTTTTTTTTGTGGGGCAATGAGGGTTAAGTGACTTGCCCAGGGTCACACAGCTAGTGTCAAGTGTCTGAGGTCGGATTTGAACTCAGTTCCTCCTGAATCCAGGGCCAGTGCTTTATCCACTGCGCCACCTAGCTGCCCCCTCACAGTTGTTTTGAAGACTGAGGAGTCAGATGACCAGATAGCACTTGTCCAAATGTGAGGGGCCACAGAAATTCTCATTTCCTTACCATTTCCTTAGCATGTAGCTTCAGAGGCAGAAGTGGAGGCAGATTTCTAAATTTTTGTTCTACCTCCTTGAGCTCCACCTTTGTGGCAATGGCAGCCGGTTCTGAATAAAAGAGGCCCGGCACTATCAGGCTTCCAGATCTAGTGGCTAGGTCAGATCTCAGGGAGCCATTAATCATTTGTTTTTCATCATATACTCATAGTGACTAATTGGTATTCTGATGAATATTGAAAGATACTATTTCTCATCTTTCCACTTGTATTCTGTGGCTTGGGAGTATGCTTGGGTTAGCAAATCAGGCAGTTATGGTGAGGAAGAACTAGTGAGAATGGCACTGTATGAACCTCAAGTACCCTATGAAAGCTAAAATAAATAATTCTGTGTGGTATTTACAATAAGCAGGTTGCTTTCGATTTGAGACTCTCATAGACTGTTTTAGAATTTTTGACTGACAAACTGAAATGACCTTAAAATTCAATGCCTCAGTTCTCACATATCATGTTAGTAGAAAGGAAGGTGATTGATGTCTCTGGATGGAAAAGCCTGGGAAGCCAGTAGCTCTCTGGAGCTTAAGCATGATAACAGAATTGGGGATATCAAATACTGAGAACCCCCCATTTTGAATCATTTGCCACATAGGACAAATCAGTCACAGACACATTGAATTACTGTTCTTGGCCATGCATCCAAATGGCTGGAGGGGATGCTAAGGTTAAGGCCATGGGGAATCTGATGACATCAGTACATTTACATGGATGATATTAGCATCCTCTGGTTCCAGATTGCCAAGCCAACTAACTCCAGTTACCATTTGCCCCTCATTCCAGTGGTCCAACACCAACTAATCATCTATATGGGATATTGTGATCAAATAGTCAAATATTTGGCCTGAATCAAATTCCTAATGGATACCACTACTCTAAACATCAGTACTTCCATTTTTCTGGGTTTTTTCCCTCTCCTTTTCTACAGGACCCTTATTTCCAATAATGCTATTTAAGAGATGTGTAACCGTAAAAGAGATCCAAGGTCATATTATGAAGAAACTGTGGCATCATGAGTTACAAAAGTGCTTGTCTGTTTATTTTCCATTTATGATATCCATTTAAAAATTCTGCTCCCCACATATTTCTACTACCTTTTAAAAAAATATGGATCTATGATTTCATCAGTATAGGGAGCTCTAGGCAAAGAACTTTCTCTATCAATTCAGATTGGCACCTTGTCTCTTTTGGAGATTTATGGTGACTGATGGTTATAGAAAGTTGCCTGAGCCACAAAGATTAAGTGACTTATTCAAAAGCAAGAGTACAACAGAGGAGGCACAGAGAGAAAGTGTGCAGTAAAGTAGATGGAGAACTGGCTTTAGAATGAGAAAGACTCGGGTTCAAATCCCAACTCTGATCAATTTTTAATATAGCATATATGTGTGTGTGTGTGTATTTGTTTTGTTTCGTTTTGTTTTTCTGATTTATTAAGACATATTCCACAAGATTTCTTCAATTAGAAATTCTTTGAAACAATACCATCATTTTTTGCCAGCCGGAGAATAGAGTCATCAGATTCTCCCATTCTACGAATAGCTCCACAAATTGCATGAGTTTTAAATTGACCATTGAATCTGCCTGAGACCTTGTCAACCTCGCCTACGTTCATCTGGATGGAAGCGTGGTCTTTGGCCCTGATGATTCTGTTGCTCGCGGAGCATTTTTGCGGCAGGTACAGGTCCACGAACTCACCGGCGTCGTTCTGCATGTTGGCAGCTGAGGGAACTGAGTGCAAACTCGAAAGCGGTGGAAGAGAAAAAAGGCTAGCACATATATTTTTACTGTGTTGTCAGGAAACGACATTGGATTTGAAGTTGGAAGGGGTGGGTGCAAATCCCAGCTCTGCCACTTTTTTACTTAAGTAACTTTGGGCAATTAATTTTGTTTCTCTGAGTATCAGCTTCCACATCTATTAAAGGAAGAAATTGGCAATCTTGAAAGTAATTTGAAAATAGGCTTAAAAAGAAAAGAAAAGGAAGGAAGGAAGGAAGGAAGGAAGGAAGGAAGGAAGGAAGGAAGGAAGGAAGGAAGGAAGGAAGGAAGGGAGAAAGGAAGACCAAAATGCTTATACCTAGGATCTACTACAAGACATATACCCCTAAGAGGTCAAAAGGAAAAAGAAAGGTCCCATATCCACTCAAATATATGTAGTGGTATTTTTATGGTAGCAAAGAACTGAAAGAAAAAAAAGCAAATGGCTACCTATTGGAGTATGGTTAAACAAATTGTGGACTGTTACTGTACCATAAGGAATGATGACAATGGAGAATTGCAAGAAGCATGGGAAGACTTTTATGAGTTGATGCAAAGTAAAGTAAGTCAAACCTGGAAAACAGTCAACATAATGGAAAGAACAAAAAAATGAAAATGAATACTTCGTAATTAATTATAATCACTAAACTTGTACTTGAAGAAGTAATGAGGAAAACATACCTCCTTTTCTTTTCAGAGGTGGTAGACCATGGGTATGGTGCATTGCATCTGAATGGTTAAGGCTTTAGTTACTTTTGAAGAACTGCTTTTTATTCTGCCTTTTCCTTCTTTATTTTAAAGGATAACTTTCTGGATAAGGGAAGGAGGGAGGGATATATTGAGAAATGAACATGATATAAAATCAAAAGATACCAATAATTTTTAAAAATGTTTAACTGAAGGGGTTTGACTAGATAATTTGATTTGTAAAATCCTTTTCCATTCTAAAGCTATGATCCTATGAAAAATAAAGAAAATATCTTTCCTGGTTTTTAAAAAAAAATTTATTTCACTTCTTAAATCACAGTTCAGAATATCACCTGGGGGGTGGGGGGTGGGGGTCTGTGTTGTTTTTTTTTTTCCAGGGACAATGACCGACATTTGTTATTCCTTCTTTCCCATTGACCCTATTCTTACTTTAAAGGGTGAAATGCTAATTTCAGATATGTCTTGGCACTCACCTTTAGCTTTCATCTGCTCCTTCCATGAGTGAAACTTGGGACTCTGCATGTTTGGAAAGGAACATATCCTTAGTATCCACTGGGAAGGCCTGGCACCAAAGAGTGTGCTGTCAACTTTTGGGTTCCTGCCTGTTTCTGGCGGAAAGGATAAGAGACAACTCAATAATTTTAGAGGGAGTTCTTTAAATGCCTCAGTGAGATGATTAAGGATTAACTGTCCAAGTGGTAATTTATCCATGGTCCTTCCCTACAAATTATGCTCCATTTCCTCTGTAGTGCTTGAGCTGACCTACTCAATTGCTTACTTCTCAAATACTTTCCTCAAACACTAAAATAGAGAACAGGAACTGAGGGAGTGACTATTGGCTGGTGTGTTTTAAGATGGCTTTTTAGAAAGGCTTCTAGGAAGATAGTCTAGCATAGACTAGGACCTTCCCAACACAATGTTTGGAGCACAGAGGGTCAGTGAGAGTTGAAAAGAATTCCATGTGTAGTATTCTGCATTCCATTTAGGTTGGAGAAATTTGTCTGGGAGCAAACAAAATCCAAGTGAGACTTCCAGCTGGCTAACAGAGAGCACTAGGCAGGAAGACAAGCTGCTCTTCCCCAATCAGTTAGCCCCCTGTGTGGATGGCTGGAATTGATATTCTGTGGTGGACTATGTTGCTCTAGAGATTGTGGATGTGTGAGGCTGAGATGTTCTCCGGAGTTCAGCTGCCTAATTAGACATCACCAAAGTCTGGTTATAGTAGGTTTCATTGCCTCTGGCCCTATAGGATGCTATGGAGTTGAATTCATGCTTACATGCTAGGACGTGCAGCTTTCTAAAGTGAAAGCAGCATTAGAGATACCCAAGTAGCTTTTAAAGCCTCAGGTCCCTACCTTGGCATTTGCACTGGCTGGCTGGCTTAAGGCATGTTCTTCTTCCTCTGAAAGCTTATCTCGTGGGAAGAGTGAAGAAGCTTCCGTCACTGCTTTCTGCTTCGGTTTCACAATGGGCTAGGCAGCCTTTCATATCTGGGAATTCCCTCTCATTCCCCTGCAAAAGCTAGAGGCTCCTGTTCTTTCAGGCCCCTGCTTTTGTCTCTTACGTTTTCCCTGTCTTCATCCCTCTATAGGAAAAGATTGTGACACCACAATGAGTTTACTTTTTTCAGCACTGGGTCTTGGCTTTCTTTTTGTTCTTTGTTAGCATGGAGGCCAACTCTCTCCTGAGGTCAGACCAAAGGGACTCTAACAGGGGCGTGGACTTGTGAATGCATGGTATTAGGTGACTGCCTATCTCCCTCCTCCAATTCTAGGTGTGAGAATTTCTTGCCTTTACACATATTGGCAGCTACAGTGTTCCTTGCTGGGTAAGCGGAAATATATTGGAAAATTAAAGCTGAGAATTATGATCTGTTTAAAGCTTGAGGAAACCATGCCACAGTAGGTTTACAAGGGTCTTTAAAAAAATTATGAAACTATGGTTACCATACATTTAGCACTGGAGAATAACAGTCACAGATGTATATTTATTCTATACTTCAAAAAGCATAGGTCTTCTATTTCTGGTCATGGGAATGTGTTGGAAGAATAAATACTAGCCAGGTATTTTTAAGTTACAAGCTTCTAAATTGAACATAGAAAATGTACCTTAAGAACAATGTTTCTTAGCTTTTTTTTTTTCTGTATCGTGGACCCCTTTGGTAATTTGATGAAGCTTATGGAATCCTTCTTAATATGATGTTTTTAAATACATAAAGTAGAATGCATAGGACTATGCATCCTTCTTAGTCTAAAGGTTCTAATCTGGTAGGATCTCTTATCAGCCACTGTTTCACTCTTCTTCAAGCAAGATGACACAATTCTGTCAGAAGAATTGCTTCAACTTTATACGGTCCTTCTCTTTCTCATGTGTTTTTTTTTCTGTAGGTGAGAATTATATTGAAATATAATTATAAAAATATTTTATAAAAACAAGTTGATGGCCCCCCACACACACACACACAAACAACCACCAAAAAAACCCCCAAAACCCAAAAACCTAAGTTGATGGATTTTAGGTTAAGAACCATAGACCTAAAGAATCCTAAGCATTCTGCCTATAAAATGAATGATTGAGCACTTACAATAGGACCTGAATTGAACTATCTGAAGATTTAAGCCCCTGTCTTTGTCCCTAGGGCTGAGGAGGAGCTTCCTGAAAGCAAAAGTAGTCCACATACAGGGAAGCAAACAATTGACCTCTAGATAGATTGGTTATAGAAGAAAAGGTAGCAACTAAGTTCTTGACCTCTTATCTCTGAAGGTTCTTTTCAGTGTAGGGAGATTTTGGAATGGACCTGTAGATATTTCTTGTCATTTCACCGAATCCCAGAATTCTAGAATTCAATTCTGGGAGTCTTCTTTGTATCCCCAGCACTGAGTATAGTGTCTGCACATAGGAAGCACTTAATATACTGGTTATTGTTGGCCATTTAATCTAACTCATACCCAAACAAGAATCTCATTATATCATAACTACCAAGTGGTCATCCATTTTTTTCTTAAAGTCCCTTAGTGAGGAAGAACCCGGTTTCCTGAAGTACTCCATTCCACTTTTGAATAACTCTAATTAATAATCAATAAGAATTTGTAAATATTAATAAAAATCATTAATAATACTTAGTAATTTAAGAAGATTTTTTTTCCTAACATGAAAACCAAATCCCCCCTTTTTGGAGACTTTTAACTATTGTTCCTAGTACTGCTCTTTGGAGCTAAGCAGAACAAATTTAAACTCTCTTATATACAATAACTTTTCAAATAATTAATGGTACATTAATAAGTGTTCCCTTCTCTGGGCTAAATATCCCCCCTTCCTTCAACCAATCTTTATGTGATGTGGCTTTGAGAACTTGAACCCAGATCTTCTCGACTTTAAGGCCATTTTAAAAAATCCACTTTGCCATCTTTTTAAAAATAATAAACATTTTCTTTTTAAATTTAAAATTTTATTTATTTATCCATTTATTTGCTTGTTTGCTTATTTTTATCCATCCACTCATTTATTTATTTATTTATCTGGCTGTGTATCTATTTATTTAAATTTAAAGTTTTGGTTTGCAAATTCTATCCCTTTTACCCTCCCTCCCCTCCCCCTTCTCCCAGTAAGCAATCAGATATAGGTTATATATGTGCAATTATGTAGGACATTACTATATATTAGTCCTTTTGTGTAAGAAAACTCAAATAAAAGAAAAAATGAAAGAAGCAAAGTGAAAAATAGCCACTGTGCCATCTTGATCATTATTATTTTTATGCTTGACAGCGTGTCAAAGTCATTCCTCGAAAGTGGCACCTGGAACTGAACAGAGTATTCCAGATCTCTAAGACCCAGAAAGTCCTTATAGACCTGGGTTGCATTCTTGCATAGGCTTTGAAAAGAAGTCTATCTTTGTTGAAATCTTTTATTTTTATATTACTTATATTTCCCACAGCACTCCTCTCCCTGCCCATCCCAGAGAACCATCCCTTTTAATAAGTATGAAGAAAGGAAGTTCTACAGAACTAAACAATATACCAAAGAAGTCTGATGTTATACCCTATGCCCATGGTCCCTCACTGAAGGGTGATGGGGAGAAAGTGTCTTCACATCTTATCTTTTTTGGGCCCAAACTTGACAAGTATAACTCCACAGCATCCAGTTGTAATTGATTTGTTGTTCTTTCCATTTTCATTGGTGTCATCATTGCGTGTATTTTTTGTTCCATTTATTTCTATTTATATGTCTTCCCATGCTTCTCTGTATTTATTATGTCCATCATTCCTTATAGAACAGCAATATTTCATTACATTTATTTGGCATCATATGTTTAGCCCTTCCCTAATTGGTGGGCACTTACTTTGTTTCCAGTTTGTCTTGTGTATATGTTAAGAGACAGTGAATAAAGCTCCTTCAGGATTATAAGATCATAGATTTAGACTTGGAAGGAAACTTAGAGGTCATGTGTTCAATACTTTCATTAGTCAGAGGAGGAAACTGATGCCTAAAGTTAAATGATTTTTCCAAGGCCACAGAGATAGTAAGTGGCAGATTCTAATACAGGGGCTCTCACTCTAAAACCAGCACTTGCTATCCTTTATCATGCTACCTTTAACAATGCTGCTTATAGTAATCTGTGTAAATTTATCCAGAAAAAAAAAATTTGGTGGTTGCCCCTTAATTGAATAAAAGCGTTAGGATATAAGTTGAGTGAAAGCACCTTTGGGACAACTTCAGTAGCAGAGAAGATGAGGGAGATGATACATACCTCATCATGATTCCTAACAGTTTTGATATTTTTCCCCTAATGGGTTTCTGTATTTTGAAAGCTTTTCATTTTTTTGTAGTTTGGAAATCTTTACTATTAGATACCTCACAGCGAATAGAGTTCTGGGCCTGGAATCAGGAGGACCTGAGCTGGACTCAGATATTTCCTAGTTGTGTGACCCTAGGCAAGTCACTTAACTATGTTTGCCTCCATTTCCTTAACTGTAAAATGATCTGGAGAAGGAAATGGCAAAGCACTGCAGCATATTTGCAAAGAAAACCCCAAATGGCATCATGAAAATTTGGACAGGACTGAAATGCCTGAACAGCAACAACAAGATAAGGGATTGGATTCCACGGCCACCTCTAAGGTTCCTCCCGTCTCTAAATCTATGATCCTAGGCTCAGTACACATAACTCCCTACTATTGTTGTTCTTATGTGTCATCTCGGAGAAAATAATAGGGATTCCCATGGTGGACATTGCTGAAATGGTGGAAGGCACCACTATAGCAAGGATGTGTCCTTTGACCTATCTTTGGACACTGGGAGGTTTCACTCACTGCTAAAAATACTGGAGCCGTGGTTTCCCAGGGAAGGAGTCATGCTCTGGTACTAAAAGTGTTACACCTAAGTTCCTTGGCATGGCGCTGATAGAACTGTGAGATAGCTGGGCATTTGCTTTAGTTCTCACGGTCCCTTATCCTTCAGTTACTTATGACATGACAGGTCCTCAGTGTCCCCTTCCCTTCCCCCATTGCTGGCAGGCCCCACCCTCCCTTTTATTCCTCTGTAGAGGTCTGTGGTAGTCCTGGATGTTTGGTGGTATAATGTTATAGAACCCGGAAGGAGAGCCTGTAATTCTAATGCTTGATTAAAGGCAAAGGGAAGTCATTGGAGCCCTTTTGACAGCATTAACAGGTGTGAGACCGTACCCAAGCTTCAAGACAATGCCTACAGAAAGCTGGGGAGAATAAAGACCCCAGAGGTGAATGGATTCTTGCAAGATGTTTTCAGCTGAAACTTTTGACTTTGAGTTCAAGCTGTATTTTCATTCAAAAGTCAACCCAAGACCACAGGTTTCTGTGCCTCGGGTCAGAAGTCCTAACCACAATATAATATGTAAACCCATAACTATGCACACCCAAATGATTTGGAAGATCAACCATTAACTATTTAGTGACTGAGTAAATGCAGGGGAGTTATGGGGAAATGAGAGGAAGGGGGGGGGAGGGAGAGAATATACTCACACTTGCAAAGACTTAGCCAAAACCCCAAGGCCATCAGACTTCTTAGATCTGACAAATTTGCTTCATCTTCCCTAGCACTTTCTCCCCCCTCTCCATCTTTGCTCCTTCCATTTTTTCCCTACATCAGTAAGTAAAGTAGAGAATTTTACTATACTGTGAGAGATAATTTCAGGTGTACTCCACCCTTTCATCCCCTGATTCCTACTTTAAGGTCTTTCAGTGGTGTCCAACTCTTCCTGACCCCATTTGGGGTTTTCTTGGCAGAGATACTGGAGTGGTTTAGTCATTTCCTTTTCTGGCTCATTTTACACATGAGGAACTGAGGCAAATAGGGTTAAGTGACTTGCCCAGGGTCACCCAGCTAATACTTGTTTGAAACCAGATTTCAACTCAGGTCCTCCTGACTCCACAGCTCATGCTCTATCCACCGCCTCATGTAGCTGCCCTGTCCTGACCCCCTACACAAAGACATAAAATAAAAAGACTCAATGGCTTCTGAAGTCCCTCTCGCTCTAAATCTGTGATCTTATGGGATATGTGTAAAGAGACATAAAATGTCCCAATAGGTAATAGAAAGGGGGAACCTTTCTTTTAGATCTACTATCTAGTTTTCATTAAGCTACTCCCTGATTTATTTTAACATCTTGTCACTTGGACCAAAAGAGTACTAACTAGATTATGGCTGCAAGGGATTTGGCTCAGAGCCCTGACAAGAGGGGCAATGATGCTATCTCCGAAAGGTGCCAATATGGTCAGAAGTGCACATTCTTCCTGTAGTGTTGATGGCCAGGAGTGGGGGAATCATGAAGAGCAGAGGAATACCGCAGGGAAGAGTGCCCTCTGGGATGTCATCATCCTGGGGAGGAGGAAACACCCTCATTTCCATGTCTCTTCCCAGACTACCTTCTTCCTGTCCCCCCCCCAAAGGATTCTGTTACCATTATCTCCCTTCCCACTTCAGTCCCCCACCCCCACCTGCCCATGTCACATCAATCCAATGCTACCCAACCAGGGCTGACAACCTGTATACTTCCTGGCCTGAGAATCTGTACTCTGAAGGCCTCCTAGGGTGGGTGGAGATGATGCATGGACCTGGACCTCTTCAGGAATTCTTGCTATCACTGCCCCTCTCCTGACACCACTCAATTGGCCATAATTCCCACTTGTAATCTATGTCAGTTGACCAGTGATTAAAGCTTATTTTCTCAAAAGCATGTTCTCTTGCCAGTTCTCCTATTTGTTTATACCTAGACTTGTATCAGATTCTTTAAGCTCTAGTTCTTCTAGGAAGAGTTCTATGCAACAGAGAGAAAAGTAGGTGCTAGGTGATTGGACTCACATCTACTCCCACGTGGAAGTAAATGTGTGGTAAATATGGATGACAAGTAACAGGGCAGCAGTAAGAATGAATTGGGCTACATTTTGTTGGAACATATGGAAGATATACTGCACAGATCTAGACAGCATAGCCAATTAAGGGTATAGGAGATGCCATCCTCCTCTGGAAGACAGAAAATCTTTGCCAGGAACAACTTCCTCTTCAAATGGAAAGATACTGTCTGGAGTTGGCTCCTTCCAGGATTCAGTTAAGGGTGAGTACATCTCCAAAATGTGGGGGCTTGGCTTGGGTTTATCTTTTAAACTATCTGGTAACCTGGATTTTTGTGCTTATGATTTTGTTCATAAATCTCTTTTCATCCTATTTGGGTTATCAGAGTCAGTCTTTGGCAAAATTGTGGTAGACACAGAGTTTGTTCCTACTGCCCTCAGCCCTTGCTTTCTACAACCTTTGCTTGGCAGCCTTTTAATCTTTTGGGACTCTGACGATGTGCCTGTGGGTGTATGTGTTTGGGGGAAATGCTGGGGCGTGGGGAGTTCTACCCCCTTCCCACTTCCCTGAGATCTTGTTCTCAGTTAAGAAGCTTATGTCAGTTGTTTATATCTCAGTGTAAATTTAAGTCAGCGTATCAACTCTTCCAGGAATTTTCCATCTTAAGCCTTATTTCTAATTGTGGAATGAAAGGGGTTTCCTCATTATTAAAAGACTTTTGAACATCCATGGGAGAGTATGTTTTTAAAGGAAGACCTCTGAAACCACACGTCCTGGCAAATCTGTATGGAAGACCCTGTTTATGTTTTGTCCTCCAAAAGAAGCTCATTTAAGTGGAAATCAAGTTTGAGTTTGATTTGACAATTTGGGTCTTCTTTAACCTAGTTTTCCAACTCAAGTTCTATTTAGTTGTTCCTGTCTGAGGAATTCTGGGGAGATCTAGTCTCTAGTGCATGCTCTGCCACCAACTGTAACCTTGGGGAAACCATATAATTCCCCTAGGATTTCATTTTCTCATCTATAAAATAAGGGGCATCGGGGCAAGATGATCTCCAAGGTGCCTTTAAAAGGTCTTTCTCCTATTAATGTTTAAATATATGTGAACTTGGGGCAGCTAGGTGGCGCAGTGGATAGAGCACTGGCCCTGGAGTCAGGAGTACCTGAGTTCAAATCTGGCCTCAGACACTTAACACTTACTAGCTGTGTGACCCTGGGCAAGTCGCTTAACCCCAATTGCCTCACTAAAACAAACAAACAAACAAACAAAAACCCCATAAATATATGTGAACTTAGGCATCTTTATGTTTTGGGGAAAGCATTTCTTTCTTTCTTTTACTATTATTGATAGTCTTCTTTCTCTGTCATTTCCAGTGACCGCTCACTCCCTAATAAACCCCTGTGTTTATAATGTTGAAGTATACAATTAAGCAAAACAAACCAATACATTGCCTGTGTCTGATAATATAAGCTTCATTCAGCACTTATGGCCTTCCACCTCTCCCAAGAGAAGGAGTTATGTTTCATCATGCATTCTCTGAAGCCATTGAATCACTGAATCACTCTGAGTTCTGCTCTTGTGCAATGTTGCTTCCCTTAACATAAAGAACCAATTTCTTGCTAAAATTACTAACCTACCTTCGTTTCACATGTCCGTAACACATTACTGAGTATTTACATGGGATTTGTTCCAATAGAACTTAGCCATCCTTCTTATATCTTGGCACCTTTATATATTTACCTGGTAAATATTTCTATAAAAGAAAAGGAAATGTTCACTTTAAAAGATCTTATAAAAATATCCCCTTGGGGTGGAAGACTAGAGGAGGGAGCATTTTACACTTGAGAAAATTAATCATTTCATAAAAATGTAAGCCACCCACCTAATACTCATAGTTACCCTTTCATAGCTGTCTGCTGGGAATAACAGACATGCTTATTACAAATTACTAGATACTAAAATAGCTTGGTGTCTTTTCCCTATTGTCCTGAAGTAGACTTTATGAACTTTTGCTGCCCGAGTTTTAGTCCTTGTAGGTCTCAAGATTTTCATAAATTATTTTTGACAGCTACTCATACTGTCCCCTCCATTCCCCTCCCTTCCTAGACAGGTTTTGTTGTAACCTACTTTTTTTTTGGGGGGGGGGGGGGAAGGCGCGGGGCAATGAGGGTTAAGTGACTTGCCCAGGGTCGCACAGCTAGTAAGTGCCAAGTGTCTGAGGGCAGATTTGAACTCAGGTCCTCCTGAATCCAGGGCCAGTGCTTTATTCACTGAGCCACCTAGCCGCCCCCTGTAACCTACTTTTGGTTACCTTTTCAGATGGTAAAAGAGAGAAGAGTTTCATAGTTTTCAAAGGTAAGAAATGTTTCAAGTTTAGATAGATTCTATATTTGAGACCCAAAGAACATAATGCTGCTGGTTCAGATATATCAGTGTAAAACGCTCAGTTCTCCAGCAGCATGCTGTCAAGGAATATCTTGGCAAACAAATTCCAGAAACTGACACTCCAGGACACTAATTTGGGAAATTTCATTTCACAACTAGTTGACAACCAAAAAGCTTCTGGATATTCCCTGTCCTCCATGAACATCTTGGATTATTTGTCATCATCCCTTATTTAAAATACATCATCATTACAAATGTTGACCAATTCTATTTTAAAGGTCTAGCACCCTATAATTATTTGCTTGATTTTGAAAGCTTCCCAATCTCATCATACACACAGAAAGTGCTGAATTGCATGTAAATACAGAAATATTTTAAGAATTTGTGCCTTGAATAAAAATACAGGTGTGGGTAACTTCCAGTGTGGGTACTCTTTCCACCAATAGAGATCCAAATTCTTTTTTTTTTTTTTGTGGGGCCATGGGGGTAAAGTGACTTGCCCAGGGTCACACAGCTAGTAAGTGTCAAGAGTCTGAGGTCGGATTTGAACTCAGATACTTCTGAATCCAGGGCCAGTGCTTTATCCACTGCGCCACCTAGCTGCCCCCAAATTCATTTTTTACTTCATAGATAAATAAGACTTAGGGAGATGGTTGATATATGTGATAGAAGTGACTTGCTAGTGAGTATCAGAGACAGGATTTAAACCCAATTCTTTTCATTTAAAGTCTAATATTTTATCTACAAAAACAGAGCTGGGAATTTCTGTAACAGGGTAACATTTCGTTCATACACTTATTCTCCTCAATGATTAAGGAAACCACTGGTCATTTTTGTTTGTGAATAAAAAGATGTGAAAAGAAAATTTAACACCTTACATGGTGTCATGCACAGAAAAGTTGCTCATGATGAATGCTTACTGAATCACTGGTAATGCAAAACTTCATATACTTTGCTATTCCATTCTAATTATGCATGACTGTATTTGAGAGACAAAAATGAAGATCCTGACACAATTTCTGTGATGATCATGACCATCAAGGATCAGATTTATAGAAAGATTTATAGTTTTCAGGGTACATTGCAAAGGGAAGAAGGCATTGGTAACATTTGTACACCTCTGTGTGTGTGAGAGACAGAGACAGAGACACAGAGAGACAGAGAGGCAGAGAGAGTGGCAGAGACACAGACAGACAGGACAGACAGACTCAGAGAGACAGAGACAGTGTGTTCAATCTTCTCACCAAGATAATAACTCCAGTAACACATTTTTAAAAACACACATTTAAGAACACATAGACTCCTTCTATTTGGTTCACCTACTTAGTGTCTAGCACAAAATAAGCATTTGATCATTTTTGCTTGAATTACATTTGAATTGGTCCAGAGGGCTTAAGTATTATAAATCCTTATGTTCTCTCTAAGGTACATAATCAACTCCTTCCCTGAACTTTGCCTAGGTGATGAGCAACCCAAAGGGAGTAGAAAAAACTTCCCTGGGAGCTATTCTCCTCCTTATACCTGCCTCCACACCTGGTTCTTCTCATAGCAAAAGCTCTTCCTTCTCACCTCAAAGTTTTAGGCAGGATCATTCTAATGAAATGTAACTAAGACCTAGAAGCATGCAACACTACATTGTTAGTGAAGATGCAACTCACTATGTAGAAATAGGGGTGGGCATATGCTGCCTATCCCATTTAATATATTTCATATACAATTTCCTTAGAGCATACTTATTTGGATGCTTGTCTGACATGCCTAGAGATCAAGGTACCTAACTGGAGACAACTAAGTGGTGTAGTGGATAAGGTGTCAGGCATGGAGGTAGGAAGACCTGAGTTCAAATCTGGCCTAAGGACACTTACTAGCTGTGTGACCCTGGGCAAGTCATTTAACCCTGTTTGCCTCAGTTTCCTCATCTGTCAAATGATCTGAAGAAGGAAATGGCAAACCACTCCAGGATCTTTGCCAAGAAAATCCCAAATGGGGTCACAAAGAGATGGGTGTGACTGTATAACAACAACTGGTGATGACAACATGATGCCATGGTTTTATTGAATCAGATTGGATTAACCTTAAACCTGGAAGTGATTTGATACTTCACCATGTGTCCAGTGTTGGGGCTCCTATTAGCTGTGGGCACTAAGGAAGTTGAACTGAACCCACAGTTCCCACAACACCATGATATAGAAAGACTTAGAGAGAAATTCCAGAAAGCTCCTCTCAACTATTTTGAGATTTATTTATGCCAACATTTAACGCTAAATCTCCTCTTCCTGTGTTCCTATAGATTTAGGAAAATTGTAGGGCTGCAGAGTACATTGAGTTTTTAGTTACACTTCATGAGAACAGTCCTCTCATAGCCTAAAGTCTTGAGGGAGGCAAGCTTTTGCTATGAGATGAATCAGGTGTTGTGGCAAGTGTGGGAGAACAGCTCCTTTCTACCCCTACCCACTTTGGGTTCTCCATAACAGAGAAAGTTCAGGGAAGGAGTTGATTACTGTTATAAAGAGATGATAAAGATGTATGACACTTCAGACTTTTGGACCAATTCAAATTGAATTCAAGCAAAAACTATCAAATACCAGGCAAGCCACATAAATGGAAAGAATCTTTGTGTTCTTAAATGTATGTAAACTAAAGGTATTATCTTATTGAGAAGATTAAGCAATTCTATCCAAAGCTACTCTGACTGGTTGCTCTATAAGCCTAAAGGCCCCCATATTTCCAAGAAGCTAGACTGGGAAGTGTACAAGCTTTCTTCTGCTATCTTACACTTCCCAGTCTAGCTTTGGATGGAATTGCTTCCTTAAGTCATAAACCTGGGTAATATTGTAGCAAAATGTTTGCTAGGCTGAGGTAATTGTTTATTTTACCAGTAACTTTAACCTATTTTGATCATATCTTATCAGTCTTTGGGGGGTCATGGCAAAGGTGGTAGATACCTCATATAAATTCATTGTGTAGGATCCTTTCAGTGTTGCTTATTTTGACATAAGCCTGTTTCTCCTCCTATGATGTCTGACTTTTCCCACCTGGAAGAGGCCAGAGGAAAGATTTCATGTATGTATATGTATTCATGTATATATGTGTATGTATGTATGCATGCATGTACACATATATACATATACACACATATATAGATATAGATAAAAATTATACACACACATATATATTATATATGTAGGTATCAGTGCAGTATTCAAGTCATTCATCTGTTCTCCCACATTCTACCAAATGACCAGTCTACCTCTTTCTGTGATTATGCATTTCCTCAATGATTTCCTTTATATTTCTTTATTACAACCTACTTTTGGTCATTATGTACCACTCTGTAGTCTTTTGTGTTATCTACAGCTTTAATTCTTCAAAGGTTGTGGCTTTCCAAGGCTCTCCTCAATACAACTTCCTTGGGAGAACATTTGTTTTTAAAAGATTGGTTTTGTGTTGGGGAGCAGTTTGGGATTATTGGAAACACTGAGGAACTTTTCATTCTTGACCCAAAGAAGACACTATCCAGCTGCAGCACATTTTGTGGTTCTATGTACTGATACCCTAACTAAATGTACTGGTCATCTTAACTCATGGAGAAATTTGGCTACTTTTCATCCATTTAAATTTTCCTTATTTAGATTTCTGTGGGTTTTCTTTTATTTCACTGAGGTGACCTTAAAATGTTTTAATTAACAGAAAGGACAGAATTATCTTCATCACGAACTCAAAAGCAACAAGAAACATTATTTGGGGGTGATATCCAGTCATTGATGTCAGTTGCAAGAGGGTGATTTTGCAGTCAGCACAATATCACACACCCCCTGCAACTGATATTAGTGTGTATAAACCATAAACTACAATTATCTTTTGGGCCATGCACACTCATTGCAAGAACTTCAAGAAGAAATGACCAAGTGTCCCATGAAATGTTTCTTATTGTCTTTCAGATTATGGTGAAACAAAGTCTGCCATTTCTGTTGATCCAAGGAGTAGCTATGAGCCCTTTTCCCATTCACCTGGAATTAATAATATTCACTAAAATTTGTAACCACTCTGGAAACTTCTTTAAGTAGTTCATGAGGTTATACTAGTGGATCAAAACCAGGAAAGAGCCCTTTAGAGAGATAAGATAAAAGGGAAATCTCATAGGTATGATCAAGACATTTTGGTAAGTTTCCAAGAGGTCCTGCACATTGAAAAGATACCTTTTGTCCTAGAGAAGGAAAGACAAGTAACCACTGTAGAATAATAAGATGCCGTAGCTGGCAAGGACCTTAGTTCAAACTCCTTATTTTACAAATGAGAAACTGGAGGTCCAGAAAAGTTAGATGACTTACCCAGGGTCACATAGGTAGGCAGTGACAGAGCATGGTATGGAATCCAGTTTGCTTGGCAATTAATTTGGTATTCTTTCCACTGCTTCTGATCTATGGGGAAAAATACCTCTCTAAATTGCACTTCTAGGGGGAAAAAGTCTGTTATTGGTTCTAATAAAGAAATGTTTTCATATGAGTTTTAAATATCAGGCTCTATTATTCTACTTGAAATGGTTTGACTTCAAATTCGATTCTTAGTGCTAATATTCAGTTTTTAATATGAATTCTCTGTGTTGATCCTACCCTTCAGTATCACAGGTCAACTGTTTAAACAGTGTTCTTCATATTGTTTCTGCCTAGTTTCCCTCAGCCTTCTCCCTTTCTCTACATGGTTATTTTCTTCTTGATTTGTAGGAAAAGGGTTAACACAGGATTCTTCTCACAGTTGTCAGTTTCTACCCAACCAGAGCTAAAACGTGGACCAGTGTCCTAAGGCATGTCAGAGAATGTCATTTGGAATTTGTTGATCTTGTGACTTTGCTTTTGCTGCTGTCCACTAAGGAAGGACAGAGGGAGGGTTACTAGGCAGAAATCCCCTCTCCAGCTCCAGTTCTGCCCTGTCTTTCCTCATTTCCCTTCTCTTGATTTTCATTCTCTTCTATGCTCCAGTTAGCAAATGTGCATTACAGTGTTCAGGCTACAACTAGAGCAGTAGCAGCAAGGCAGCTAATTCCACTTGACTTAAGAGCAGTGTGGTTTGAGAAACCAGAGATTCCCATCCCACCCAGCATAATTGCCTATATCTACATATATTTAGATAGATAAATAGATGATAGAATACAGATATCTATTATCTATATTATATCTATTATAATATCTAAATGTATGGATATAAATATGTCTAGGTTTATTCATATTAATATACATGTACATACATATATGTGCATGTACATGTGTGTGCCTATATACCTATATATTCATGTATTGTATGTGTACATATATATGATATAGCACTAGTGCTCCAATTCACATATTTATCTTTTGTTTTTCTTCTTATTATTATTATTCTCTTCTAGCAACACAGCATTCTCCTTTCAATTTTTCTGCTGACTTTACTCATTTTGGTCATGTCTAATTAGAGAATCATAGGATAATGGAAAGAGTGTTGGATTTGGTGTTAGAAAAGTGTTGGTTTTTTTAACTGCAAAGCATCACGTAAAATATGAGTTATTATAATTATCCATTTAGTACCATGCCCTTTCCTCTGAAATTCTAGCTCCTCCTTTCATCCAAGACTTTTAATTTTCCTTTCATTAAAATTTCAAGATGCATTTCCCTTTCTAGAATTTTATGCTCATGAGAAAAATGTATCTCAGTACTTTGTATTTTTCTTATATTCTTTTCCTCCTGAAAAATGAGACTCAGGGAATACTTCTGGGGAAAGAAGTATGATTTGAATTCTTAAGATTTGGGTATGGTAGTTAAGATGTCAAAGATTTCTCTTTATGACATCTTAGCTATTGTATTGGAACTGCCATCCTTTAGACTTATTGGGGTGGGGGAGGGAGAAGACCATTTGGGCAAAGTGATAGTGTGGTATAGTGAAAAGATCACTGGATTCAGAGACAGAGGTTCTAGTGTTGCTGGACCCCACCTCCATTAACCAATTGGGTGGCCAAGGCTTAATTGTAAAGTAAGAGATGTAAGGCAAAACAATATCAAAGTTATCTTCCAGTTCTAAGTTTCTATGGATAGAATTAATTTGAGGATGAGAGGAATTAAATTATATTTTTCATATTTATTACATTAATATTATATATCTTTTTGAAAATTTTGTCTTAATGCTATTGCACTATAAGAAACGATGATGGGGATAGTTTTGGAAAGACCTGGGAAGACTTATATGAACTGATGCAAAGTGAAATAAACAGAACCAGGAGATCAATGTATGCTACAACATCAATATTGTAAAAATAAACAGCTATAAAAGACTTGGTGACTAAGATCTAGGGGGGGAAAGTCTGTTATTGCTTCTAATAAGGAAATGTTTTCATATGAGTTTTAAATATCAGGCTCTATTATTCTACTTGAAATGGTAATGATCCACCAGAACTCCAAAGAATTCATAGTGAAAAATGCTATCCACCTCCAGATAGAGAAATGATGGACTTAGAATGCAGATTGAAGCTTATTTTTTTCTTCATTTTTTCTTGCCCCCCACCCCAAACATGGCTAATGCAACAATATGTTTTACATATTACTTCGTATATATAATGGGTAGAATATTTCTTATCATCTCAATAGGTGAAGGAGGGAGTAAAGGAAGGGAGAGAATTTGTGACTGAAAATAAAAATACATTTTTAAAAGAAAGAAAATGATGTCCTATTCAAATTTCCTGGAAGAGGTTCACTGTCATTTTACTCATTCCTTGCACAATTTCTTGCTTCCTGATCAACTGTTTTCATTTCAACAGCTCTTGATATCTTTTGGTCCTGCCATCAAAGAGGAATCTAATTATGCTGTTTCTTAATTGTGCCTCCAGTTTGGCATCATATAAAGAGTTGAATATTTAGGTCTTCCATGAATGTATCTGCAATATGTGTGTATCTGTGTGTGTGTGTGTGTGTGTGTGTGTGTGTGTGTGTGTGTGTGTGTCAGGATGACTGCAGATGGCTCCAGATGTTTAAGGCAATTGGGGTTAAGTGACTTGCCCAGGGTCACACAGCTAGTAAGTGTCTGAGGTGAGATTTGAACTCGAGTCCTCTTGACCCCAGGGTCAGTGCTCTATCCACTGCATAACCTAGATGTCAATATTTGTATATACGTAAATTATATAAATATATAAATGTGTATATATGTATTCACAAGTGTGTATAATATGTGTATGTGTGTATATTCACATGTTTATTATATATATATATATATGTATATGTGTATATATCCACACACATTAAGAAAAACTGGAGTCTTCTAATGTAGTTAGATTATGTGCCTGTTGGCTTCTGGAGAATCTCACCTAACCAAGATGTATATCCTCACAGACCCAAACAAATGGGAAATCATGAAATTAAAATAAGTAAAATATTCGTGTAAAATATAAAATACATAGAAATTAAATATCTCCCTCTGAATGCCACACTTTTCATAATCCCTTTCTAAATTAAAAACATATATGTAGTGATTTCTCCATGTCCCTCTCTTTTCTAGGTCCCCATATCATCTCACCTTTTGTGGGTTTTTCATCTCACAATTTTCAAACTGGAACATTGTCAAATGTTGTTTGATAGTCACTGGCCTAAAAAAAAAAAGATTAATGAATCAGCAATAAATATTAGAACAAAAAAGATAGTCACTGGCCTGCCTTTTCTTTGGCTGGATATTTCATGGCAGTAAGAACTATAGTTGGTTGGGTTTTGGTTTTTGGCCTTCATTCTCAGAAAGGACCAAGTGACATCCAAGTTATAGTGTGTCTGACTGTGGTTGACCAGAACAATATGAGCTTAGAATGTTCTACCACTAATCGGGCACAAATAGTCCATGTGGACATTTGGGTTGGATTCTCTAAATTTGTGCATCTCACTTTTCTTTTGAGCTACTTCAATTCTGCTTTGACCATAAAGCACATCACTTTCTTTGTTGAGGGCACACCACACTGGACAGTCCTCTGCCAGTGTCTCCCATATCATGCAATCAATTCCACAGTTCTTCAGAGAGACCTTGAGACTGTCCTTGTATTCCTTCTTTTAACCACCATGTGAGCACTGGCTTTGTGTGAATTCTGTTAGCATGGCAGAGAGTAGATTATAATCATGTTCCCCATTGTAGTTCTAGTTGCCCACTGTATGTTTGATGGAATTAGTCTTTATAGCTTTTCTCCTAATCTGTGCTTTCGTACATTTTCTTTCTTTCTTTCTTTTTTGTGAGGCAATCAGGGTTAAGTGACTAGCCCAGGGTCACACAGCTAGTAAGTGTTAAGTGTCTGAGGCCGGATTTGAACTCAGGTCCTCCTGACTTCAGGGCTGGTGCTCTATCCACTGCGCCACCTAGCTGCCCCCATACATTTTCCAGAGAATAGATAATAAACCTGATATGCTCTCTTTCTTCAAAATTCTCCTTCATAAAGATGTATGATCACTATCCATCAGCCCCTAGATGAGAATCCCTTCTACTGGACATTTCCGGAAAGAATTTCCCTAAACCTTCCAATTTTGATGACTGTCATCTAGCATGTATATCTAACTGTTCCTAGATTAACTATATTCTCCCTCCTTGTACCAGGGTATCTGATTTCTATACCATAAGGCTCTGTTCACATAACAGACTCAGTGATGGCACCTATGTCATGTCCTATGCTGAATTTGGCTTTGTTTATATTGACCAAGTCTTAGGTCAGTTCCCCCCACCCTCCTTCAAAAGGAATAAAACCAAGGCCCGCAAAGGAAAAGAGGGGAGTGTGGGTGCTGTGCATGAAGAACAGAATGAAGGCCAGTTTGGTAAGAACTAAGGGTGCAGGAGAAAGAGTAATGCACAATAAGACTCTCAAGCTAGGTCTAGCCTATGTCCCTTGTGCTGCAAGGTAAGATGATTTACCCTTTTTCCAACTACAGTGAAAATGGAACCATGCAAGCCTAACACCTTGATTAAGTCAGCCTTCAGCCTTGTTTTCTTCAATTCCACCATTGCTGACTGACTTTGATCTTAAGATTCATTGTGACCACTGACCAGCTTCCTCTGAATGTGTACAGGTGACTTATTTTCCCTTTATTTCTCTGTATAAGGGCTCTTTTTGTTTGTTGTGCAGTACCACTGTACCCTAACTTGTTTCTAATTCTTGGTTTTGCTTGACTGAGTTTCTCTAATGGCATCATTAATTTTTTGCATTTTCCTTCATCTGGTTTCTTTATCGCTCACAAATGAATTGGAGTCAAGTTTCTAATGGTCATTTTGCTAGTCTCAGGAGACAACTGACCTTTATTTTTAGTTACTTTCCATTCCACAACCCAGCTCATTAATATTTTAGGCCTATTGTGATCATTCAGTCCCAAGGGTTTTCTACTTTAAATCTCATATTTTATTCCTGATTCAATTGTAACAGACACTGAAGAATTTCTAATTTTGATGCTTAACACATATCATATGAAAAATAGCCTTTCAGGGGTCTTCAATCATATGCAAGACTGTTTTTCCAATACCAGTGAAAACAGGGGGAAATATAAATTTATATTATATTTTATTCATTCTATTATGTTTAGATTAGACCTAAGATATAACTTTCTTACCCCCCCAAAATTATGAAAGCTGACCTTTCCTTTCTTGTAATAGTTGTAGCATGTGGGTTTTTGCATTTCTTGAATAATTATTTGATTTTTTAATTTAGTTACCTATTTTCTCTTCAGGCATCTAGATGTCACAGTGGATAGAGTGCCAAGCCTGGAGGCAGGAAGACTCATCTTTCTGAGTTCAAATCTGGCCTCAAACACTTACTAGCTGTGTGACCCTTGGCAAGTCACTGAATTAACCCCGTTTGCCTCAGTTTCCTCAATTATAAAATGAGCTGGAGAAAGAAATGGCAGAGCACTTCACTATCTTTGCCAAGAAAACCCTAAATAGGGTCATGAAAGGTTGGAAATGACTGAACAACAACATTTTAGTTACCTATTTTCTCCCTACCAAGAGATTATAAAATCCTTCAAAGTGGTATTTTACCTAGAATCTAGCACAGTGCCCTGCATTAAGATGATATGATCTGGAAGAGACCTTAGAGATCATCACATCCAGTCCCCTCATTTTTTCTTTTTCTTTTTTTTTAAGTGAGGCAATTGGGGTTAAGTGACTTGCCCAGGGTCACACAGCTAGTAAGTGTTAAGTGTCTGAGGCCGGACTTGAACTCAGGTACTCCTGACTCCAGGGCCAGTGCTCTATCCACTGCGCCATCTAGCTGCCCCTAGTCCCCTCATTTTACAGACATAAGTCACAGAATTAGGACTTGAACCCAGGCCTTCAGATTACAATTCCATCATGGTCTGAATCCTACTGCCACCAATAGTAAGTATTTGTTGAGTTTAAATTAGTATTAGAAGTTGTTATTACCATGACCATACAATACAATCTGAATTTCCCATTCCTTACCATGCTTTTTTCTGGACTCAATGATATTGGAGAGGAATGAAGTGAAAGGTAACATGGAACTCAAGACAAAGAGCCATGAAGAAGCAGTATTTTGCTCTGCCTGTTTGATATTAGGCAAGTCACTTACTTTCTCTGAGCCTCTGAGCGCCTCATCCATAAAAGGAAGGATTTAAACTAAAATGTCTCTTGGTTCTCAATCCTATGCAAGTGGCTTTCCTCTCCTTGTTACTTTGGTGATGCACTATGGTGGGCTTTCACCAACTCTGCCTCTTTTACCTTCATTGCTACACCATGAACCTATCTGTTGACTTCCTAGTGCTAGGAAACACTATACTGGAAGATTGTGATTGGAAGGTTCTGTCCTTGGACATTAGAACATAGGATAAAAGATCGAGAACCAGAAGATATCTCAGAAGCCATCTCATCCAACCTTTTTATTTTACAGATGAGGAAACTGAAGGTTTTCTCCACCAGAGAGGGTGTTATGCATGGAGTAAGTAGCAGAGCTAGATTTAAATTTAGGTTCTGTGACCCCAAGTACAAATAAACAAGTACTTGTGATGCTACCTAAATGTTAAAACAACAAATAGTTCTTGTATGTGTGAACTCTTTTAGTAGAGTGGATTGGTGATTTATTTTGAATATGGGACATATCTTTAAGGACAGGGTAAACACTCATCTGCCTGGGGTTGTTTAAGATGCAGCTTCTGGGCTTCTGTGATGCCAACATTTTTGTTCTTGTCATTCAGTCGTGTCCAACTCTTTGTGGCCCCAATTGGAGTTTTCTTGGTAGAGATATTGGAGTGATTTGCCATTTCCTTTTCCAGTTTATTTTATAGACAAGGAACTGAAGCAAACAGGGTTAAGTGACTTGCCCAGGGTCACATAGCTAGTAAATGTCTGAGACTACATTTGAACTCAGGAAGATGAGTCTTCCTGACCCCAGGTCCTGTATGCTAGATATAGAATATATAGAATCCTCATTTTTTTGTTGTAATTAGCACTTGGATTATTAAAACCCTTAAAGCCCCTTACATCAGTCTTTTTTTTAAAAAAGCAGTTTTCTCCTTTGGAGGTAAAAATGTATGGCCTATGGACAAAATATTTCATTTGTATGATATATTGTAGACTTACCTCTTGCGCCATTAATTGTCATAGAATGAGTGAGATTTTTTTTTATTGCTGTTTTGACATCTGTGGTATTTATATGTTGCATTCCTTTTTCATCAAGTCTCCTGTGTTCCTGTCAACTTATTTATCACATATTCCCTTCCTCAACTTGGTTATGTTGGCTTTTTGCTTTTAGCTTGGGGGAAAAACACAACAAGAAAACCCAAAGTGTAATGAAGATCAAAGTTTTCTCCTCTTCCTCCTCCCCACCCCCCAATAAAATTCCAAGGCATTCCAGGTGTGTCTTTAAATTGGCCACAGGGGATTTCGAATGCTTCTTAAAAAAGGATGCTTTTTAAAAAAATATCTAAAATCCTCTAGTTTTTTATTTTATTTTAAATGAGTGGGGGGGGGGCATTTTGAGATGCTGGGAATAAAAGAAAGCTCCTCAGTTCCCCTTGCATTTTCCTGCCTATATTTGCACCCCCTCCTAACCTGTGCATTGCCTATGAAATGCTGAGAGAGCCATGTAAACTGAAAAAGCAGCAGCAAATTGGCCCCTCCAGGTAAGTAATGGATTCATTGGAGTGAGGGAAAGAGCTTTATTGGTCAGTAGTTAAAGCCAGGGCCAGATTGGCCCATTGGATTAGGTGCCAGAAACACTTAGTCCTAATCTGACTTGTTCACTGACTCACAGTATGGCTTTAAGGGAGTCCATTAATATCCCTCCTTCACACTCTCCATCTGAAAAACAGGCAGAGTAACAGACTGGAAGCTCCCTCTCATGGTTCTCTAAGGCCATCTCTATGTCTTATTACAGTGACTAAAATGCCTTTCAGTAGCATCTAAGCGTGATTCATTTTGGACTCCTTTATGTTCTGTAGCAAATAAAATTTAATAAGATATTTCTTTATTCCCAGTGGTGCAGCAAAACATATATGCATACATTGCCACATAGGTAGGAAATTAGGATTGTATAGACCAGCCTATTGTTTCTAAAGAAGACTGATTTAAGAAGACCAGCCACTGCATGTGGTTTTTTTTAATTTTAAAAAAATTTCAATTTTTAAAATTTATGTACTAAAACAAGCATTTCCATAACATAGTATAATAAAAAAATATATGTTTGCACATGAAACTACAAATCTATTATGTACAACTTGCTATTCCTTTAAAATATATAATAAAAAATAAAATATATAATAAAGTTATCATGTAAATTTCTTTTTTTTCTTTCCTTCCCCCCTCTCCCACATGGCTACCAGGCTACCAAGAGATACAAATAGGCATGCATATATATATATATGTGTGTGTGTGTGTGTATGTATATATGCATGTGTATATATACATACATACACACACACATATATATGTAAAGTTATTCTATACATACTTTTATTTATTAGTTCTTTCTCTGGATGCAGATAGTGTCTTTCTGCATATGACTTTTATAATTAATTTGGGTATTTGTAATAGTTAAAATGACTTATTCACTCAAAGTCATTCTTAAAACAATATTGCTATTATGATATACAATATTCTTTTGGTTCTGCTCATTTCCCTCTTCATTATTTTATGCAAGTCTTTCCATGTTTTTCTAAGATCATGGAGCTCATCATTTCTCATAGCACAGCAGTATTCCATCACAATCAAATGCCACAATTTGTTCAGCCATTCCCCAATTGATGGGCATCCCTGCAATTTCCAGTTCTTTTTTTCCCCATGTGATTCCAACATTAAGGTATGTGTAAGTGATAGGTACTAAACTTATTATAAAGATCTTCTCAATGGCTTTGTTGTTACAAGTCTACATATGGTGACTTAAAAAAATGTTTGTAAATAAATATGTTAATATCCAAGATGAGCTAACTATGAATCTTTAAAACAACAAATACCACGGCATTACTATGCTTTCCAGCAAAGTATGCCTTGCTGCAGTTGTAATAAGAGTCAGCATGGCGTCAGTGTTGAGAGTCAGGAGGCCTGAATTTCAATCTTTGCTTCCTGTTCCTTACTACCTCTATGTCTTTTGGGAAAGAAATTTAACCTCATTTAGCCTTCAGTTTCCTTATCTATAGAATAAGGGTATTGGGTTAAATGATCCTGGGGTCTTTCTAGTTGTAATCCCCATGGTCCTCACCCCTTTTATCTTAATTAGGTGTTTTGGCTGTCTCCTCATGTGGGAATATTTACACTCTCCATTTCAAGGAAGAGGAAGCAAGCACAGCTGCCAAGCCCAGAACTTGGAATAAGCTATGAGAACTCCGCAGATTCCTTAGAACCCAGGGGTTCTTAGCCTGTGATCCCTGAACTTTTTTCCCCCAATATGTTGCTAACTGTATTTCAATATAATTGGTTTCCTTCCTAACCCTGGCCACTTTATTTTTATGCATTTGACAACATGATTCTGAGAAGGAATCCATAGACTTCATCAGACTGCCAAAGGGGTCCACAACATGCACAAAAAAAGGTTAAGAATATCCTGGAATGTAGACATAGGCAGATGTTTTCCAGGCTATTGTTTAAACATTTTTTAGGATGCTACCACTCTTCTAGGCTCTCTCCTTATCCTGAGTCTGCCATTCTAAATGTTCCAGGTCTTTTGGTTCTGCCCACATTAATTGATGAGGGAGAGAACTTTTCCCTCCTACAACAGCAACAAACGAAATACTGTTCATAAGTAATGGAGAGAGCACTCCTTTTGGGACTGGCAAATACATACATGAGTATGTACTCGGGTATTTCTGTTTCTACAGCAGCAGCTGCACTGGTACTTACAGGAAAGCAATAAGATAAATCTAGCAAAACTGCTTAGTATATCTGAAAGGATCCTGGATAACTAGTTGGTCCATTCCCCCTTAACCACCAAGTGATGATTTCTGTCCTTCTGATTTATATAATGTAGCATCTAAAAATAAACTACAGCCCCATTACTTTGACATTTCACTTTAGGACTTATTTTATGCAGCCATAAGGCATCTATGGCCAATTTAACTAGAGACATTCTGGGGTTTATTTAGCCATCAGCTACAGAGAAGTGGCCTCCATCAAGTTATTTCATTCTGGTTGGTATATAAGGGTGTATTCATTTGACCAGATCTGCAAATGAAGTGACTAGACTACACATTGTTTTAGGTTAAAGGGGAAAAATTAAATTAAAAGGGTCATATGAAAGACTGTTACTGATGCTAGAATATCCAAAAAAACAAAAAACAAAAACCCAACTCACCCTGGTTTAGTGCTTGGCTGTGCAATGGTGTAGGGAGACTGCTGTCCCCCCTGCAACTTCAAGTGATTAAACACATAGTAATTTTTTTAAAGTAAAGCTATCTCTAGAAGAGAAGTTATGCAGGTGCTTTGCTTGTAGGTAGACAAAGGTTGATCTTGGACAGGAAGCCTTGTATGTGGTCTGCCTGTAAATAACTCATTGGGATTGAAAATCAAAGGAAGACAAAAAAATAAAAAAAAAAGAATATTAAAGGAAGATTTGCTTGCTAATATGCATCATTGGTTTCTGGTAGTTGTCCTCTTCTCTGTCTGGAATTTGTATAGTTTTTACATTGGGCCTTGCTTCTCTGGGAATCTGAGTCTTAATTTTCTGCTACCCCATGTGAAGTAGATAGATGATTTATTATTAAGGCTATTTACAAATGTCTGATCATAGGATTATTGTTTTCTATCTTTTCTTTTTGGCTATCAGTGTCAACTTTCTAATTATTTCGTTTTCACAGTAGACAAAAAAGTTATACCTTTCTCCTTGTTGAACAAAACCTATAAGAACAAATGCACACGCCCATTTGTGTACAATTGTCAAACTTTTCAGATGAGTTATGTAGACAAAGAATCATGACTGAAATCATTTGAGTATAGGATGTAGAATCTGGAGGCAAAGCTTCCCAGAAGGTGGCTATGGATCACAGCTGATACCCTCTTTTCCTTTTGTTACATTGTAACTAGCCTTGGGCCACTGTTTCCTTCTGGTTTTTGTTATTGTTGTTGAATCATTCAGTCGTGTTCTGCTCTTCCTGAACCGAACCCATGGACCAACTGTCTGTAGAGTTTTCTTGGCAAAGATACTGGAGTGCTTTGCTATTATCAGTTTTATGCAGGCAGGGGTTATAAGTGATTTGCCCAGGGTCCACAGCTAGTAAGTGTCTGAGGTCGTATTTGAACTCTGGTTTTTCTGACTCCAGTGCTCTATCCACTGTGCCGCCTTGCTGACCCAGGGATACTGGCTGCCTGCTTGCAATTTCTTAGAATTGATTTGAGCAATAATCAAATTCTAGATTATCATGGGCTAAAGGAGTATTCTGTAAATGCTCTGCTTTCCCCTTTATTTGAAAAAGTTTTAATTTAGAGCCTTGCTTGGTATATTATCCACCTATGTTCTTTGCTTTCAAGTAGATACAATTTCAGCATGATCTCATTAATTTCCCATGGGTAGATTACAAATAGCTCGTTTTCCATTCATTTTGTATTCTTTTTTAATCCAGATAACCTGTTTTCTCCCATGTGTGGTTTTACACACCTAGGCAGATTGGGGCACCACCTGGGTCCTTTTTCTCACCCAGTTCTGCTTAGGTTTCATTTCAACATTCATTTTACTCATGCAAAAAAAAAAAGTGCTTGCACAATTCCAACTAGTCCTTCACTGTGATTCCTTGGGAGCTTGCCTCATCAGTGTAACTAATTCCTTTGACTCTGGTTTTTGTGTGTGTGTGTGATTGTTCATATCTGAGACTTTTAAAACAAGCTTTAGACCTTCTATATGTATGTTTTTCATAAACTAGCACCTTCTTCATATGTATGGTGTCAGTGAGGGTCTGATTGGCCAATATTAGATCCAGGTCCAAACCTCACTTGTTTGGGTTTTGATGGCTCAGAGTGAGTAGAAATAGCAATGGTTTCTGTTCTTCCCAGAATGCCTGAAGGACTTCCTGGATGGATGGATGAATGGATGGATGGATGGATGGATGGATGGATGGATGGATGGATGGATGGATGGATGGATGGATGGATTTGTATATATGTGTATATATGTAGATTGTATATTTATATGTGTGTATATGTACATATATGCATACATACATACATTTTTTTGAGTAGGCCAACTAGGCCATTCTTTGCCTCATTTCTTACCTAGCCTTAATCACTGAATGGGTTTTGCCTCAGACAAACTGAGACCTGGGAAAGATTTTAGCTTTAAAAGGCCAAGGTCTCAGACCCATGACATCAGGGGCCATCTCCAGGCATCCTCATCTATATCTTGCCACTAGACTCAGATGGGCCTGAAGGAGTGAGTAAGGCTGGTGACTTTGCCCAGCTCTGCCTCACTTGCAAGTCCAGACACAAACCTTCTGATGTCCTTCATTCTCGAAAAGGATGAACAACAGCAGTCAATGAGGTGAAGTCTTGCTCAGGTGTCAAATATGCTTAATTCCTCCCTATGGAGCCATGAGGGAGCACCACCAAGCTAAGTCAAGCCAAGGCAAGTAATATTTAGTAAGCACTTAACTGCATACTCTGATTGAATTAGAAGTACAGAATGTGCACTCCCCTGGCAAAGAATACACTCACATTTGTAGATTGTGAAGCACCTTCTTCACAATAACTTAGTGAAATAAGTGATGTTATCTCTATGTTACATGTATGGAAATGAGTTCAGAGAGATGAATGAGTGATTGGTATAACAATGGTAGAGCTAGGACTCTAAGCCCTGTTTTTCTTCATCCTGGAATGGTAGTCATTCCAAACATATACTCTATGCTAAACACTCTATTTTTATTACCTATTTAACATGTGTATAATACAATAAGAACTCATGCTGCAAATCTGATAGTCCAACAGCAAGAATGATATTTTTCATGCTTTATCAGTTCAGCAATAATTGATGTGCATAATAAATAATGACCCCCGAGTCACTGCAAAATCCTGAGATGGCTTCTAAATCATCAAAGAAAGATTAAAAGTATAGTTTTACTGCCAAGAATTCTTTGAAAACTGATCGTCCATGGATGGTGCAGTGGATAAAGCACCAGCCCTGGATTCAGGAGAACCTGAGTTCAAATCTGACCTCAGACACTTGACACTTACTAGCTGTGTGACCCTGAGCAAGTCGCTTAAACCTCATTGCCCCACAAAACAAACAAACAAATTCTTAAAAACCCTAGTCATCCATAGGCAGAATGTCTCGAAGGTCTCTATGTGATTTTAAGCTGTACAATGTATGTGGAAAATACATTAATCAGAGACCCCAGTGAGATTTAAAATTGGATATCAGATCATAAATCTCCCCTCTTTAACCTTTCCCTTAATTTATCTCCCAGACTAGTAAATGGAAGAAGCTTCTGGTTTTCTAGTTAGAGCTTTTATTGTATGGTAGTTACAAGGAGATGTTGATTAGAGGGATAGGAAAGTAGAAATACAATACAAATCATCTTAAGTCTAAGCTTAGTCTATATTCCGTATAAAACTCACCAAAAGCCCAAGGCCACCTTTGGGGAGAGAGAGAGACCGTGTCAAGGCTGCTGCTAACCGCGAGCCGGACGGAGTCGAACTCCAGTCAGCGTCTGTCTGTGCAGCGTAGTCAGGAGACCAGCAGAGCAGGAAAAAGCTTAAAACTCCATTTCACTATTACAAAATAATAAGATATATGCTAACATGAGATAGGTATTTATAATTTTGGAACCTAATAGTCATAAGAAATCTGCAGTCACAGTATGAAATATAGGCAGCTAAGTAACACAATGGAAAGAATGCTGAACCAGGAGTCAGGAAGGCCTGAGTTCAAATCCAGCTCCATGGACTTACTGGCTGTGCGACTTTGGGCAAGTCACTTAACCCTGTTTGCCTCAGTTTCCTCATCTGTAAAATGGCAAATTACTGCAGTATCTTTGCCAAGAAAATCCCAAATGGGGTCACAAAGGGTCAGATACGACTGAAACAACTGAACAATACCAAGGAGAAGACAAACTTCCCAGTAACATTTAGCTGAAGGAAACCTCCTTAATTTTATAAAGATAAATGTGTCATGTAGTAAATACCATGGAATATGGACGAATTGTCCATGGTAACATGGTCCCATATTCTATGGTACAGAATCACCCTTCTTTGAAGAATTTAAACCAAGTAGCATTTGGGTATGACTACACTGGTATAGTGACACATTCTGTTGTTGTTGTTATACTACTTGAATCATGTAAATCTGTTACTTTGAAAATAATGGCAGCTGCTGAAAATCTACCACTTTGTGTAGAAGTAAACAAGAAGAATCTAAAATAAGAAGCCTGAGATGGCTGCGTAGTAAAGGCATAATTTAAATTCTAAATTTCCAAATAAAAAATGCAAAAGAGACAACATTTTATCAGTCCTCTAGTATAGAACCCTTTTATGGGGTCACAGGAAAAAAAGGGGATATTTAGCATTTAGCCTTGGGGGTTGTAGATTTTTACCAAATAAACTTATATTTGCATTGTATTAATATATACATGTATATACACACATGCATCATTGGACATATATATATAAGTATAGATATGTATGTACCTATCTATATATATTAATATATACACACATTATATACATGCATATATCATTTCATTGTAGTCTTGACATCCGTGATCCTTCCCAGGTTTCTATGTTATAACTGTATGCATATGTATAGAGCACTGGACTTAGAGTCAGGAAAACTGGAGTTTGAATACAGACAATTTTTACCTTTGTGACCTCTCTGAGCCTCAGTTTTCTCATTTGCAAAACAGGGGTGATCATAAAAGCACATGCTGTACAGAGTTATTGCGATGATGAAATAAGATAGAGTGTGTAAAGTACTTTGCAATTCTTAAAGTGTCAAGGATTTATATGTCTTTGATGTGGCATAGCGTTGTAAGTTCAAATCCTGTATCTGACACAAGTTGGCTGTGTGGTACTGGGCAGGTCACTTAATTTCTCAGTGTCCTAGACAACTCTCTAAGAAAAGATGGCAACCTTCATTGGTAGAGGAAGTTACCTCATTTAGGAGTCCCTTATACCAATGAAATCACAGATTCAGTCCGTATTCTCTTATTTAAATTCCAGTGCAAGAGACATAATAATAATTTATTTGAATACCAGAACACAACATGTCCTTAGTGAAAACCAAAGTAATGTCAAAGAATTTGGTTTAGCCATCAACATTTTTAAAATGAAGTGCATAAATAATGAATATTGCCTAGATTATGACATGCAGATGAATTAGAAGCCTATTGAAGCAGTCCATAAATAGATGTGCCTTGGTCATGTGTTACAGGTAGATATTGAATTATGCTTGGAATTTAATAAAAGGAAGAAATAAGATTAGATTACATTTGGGAAATTATGTGGTGTTTTTGGTGTTCCCAGATTGCCTCCTGCTATGAAAGCCCTTCTCTTTTAACACAAATTTTTTTAGTGATGCTATGTGGGTGAGATTTGTGAATATCACCATCTCAGAAGAATTAAAGTAAGTTAAAAAGCAGCAACAACTTGTTTTTGAGATAATAAATGAAACTTTAATAACACCAATAAAACTAAAAATAATAAAACTTTAATAATAAATAATCGGGGCGGCTAGGAGGCACAGTGGATAAAGTACCGGCCCTGGAGTCAGGAGGACCTGAGTTCAAATCCGGCCTCCAACACTTAACACTTACTAGCTGTATGACCCTGGGCAAGTCACTTAACCCCAATTGCCTCACAATAAATAAATAAATAAATAAATAATCGAACTTTATCAATAGTATTTGGGAAAGAGGCTGTTGTATCGATCAAAGTATTTTTTAAAAGGTAGAAAGAAAGGTAGAAGAACTGTTTCAGTAGGGCTAATTTATTTAGTTCAAGTTAGATCTAATTCTTCTGATGGTTTTTAAGTGGATTTTAAATGGTTCTCCAAATTTGGTCAAGACCCATCTGGCCACTTATAGATAGGCATACTATTTCTGCCTAGGAGCTGATCAGTACAACATTATCTATTTTATAATTGACATTCACATCGTGATTTAAAGTTTTCAAAATACTTTACATATACTTTATCGTTTGAACCTCACGAAGGTTCTCTAATACAGGTACTTTTATAGGTAAAAATTATAGGCATTATTATCCCCATTTCACAGGCAAGGAAGCTGTAGCCCAGAGAGGTTAAGTGATTTATTTGCCCACATAGCAAGTAGTGTAAAGGCAGGAACTGAACCATCTTCCTCACTTCAAGTCTAGTTTGTTTCATGTGTATCTTTTTTCAATTTGGTTCAATGAAATAAATATTGATTACAAAGTATCTATGAATTGCAGAGTATTGTGGGGCAAATAGAATATGAATGATGAATGTACCTTATTTTATTGAAGTTTACCAAATAACTGTGATACAATAACCCTTACCATACAGTAGTTTACCGCATGGTGGTAAAATAACTTCACATCTCAAAAGAGAGCATAAGCATATAAGAGCTCAGTTTATAAAGAGTCAAAGAATATAAACAATTCTCAAAAGAAATGCAAACTATTAGCAACCATATGAAATATTGCTCCAAATCACTATTATTAACATCAAAGCAAATCAATAAAATTCTGACATCACCTCATACCCTACAAACTGGAAAAGATGACAAAAGATGGAAATAATCATTGTTGGAGAGGCTGTGGAAAGAAAGGCATACTAATAACTTTTGGTACAGAAATCTCACTACTAGGTATATATCTATCTCAAGGAAGTCAAAGATAGAAAAAATATTCATAGAAGTATTTTTTTTGTGGTAGCAAAGAACTGGAAACAAAATAGCTTCCAGTCCTATGGGGAATGTCTAAGTAAATTGTGGTCCATAAGAAATTATGAATATGAAGAATTCAGAAAAAACATAGGAAAATCGATTTGAACTGGTACAGAATAAAGTAACCAGAACCAGGAAAACAATATACACAATGACTAAAAGAATGTAAATGAAAAAGACAAAAAGATCAGAAAACAAAACCTAAAACTGAATGCTATGTAATTTTGATGACCAAGAAGATTGGGCCTGGAGAATTGAGAAAATCTATTTCCCTTTTTTGCAGAGGTAGGAGACTATGAATGTGCAATATTAATACATTGATTTTCCTGAATGGGTTTTTTTTCCTATTTTAATTCATCATGATAAGTATTTGCTTAGGGGAAGAGGGAAGAATATATTTGAAAATGAAGGTGATGTAAAAACAAAAGATATCAAAATTTAAAGAGCATGAGAGATGTATTTTTAAATAATCTTTATTTTTTGTTATTCCAAACTCAACAAACATGAACAATTCCATATGTAAAGAACAAAAAAGATTACATATGAAACTGCAAATCTCCATTATGTACAGCTTATTTTTATATATGTATATATATATATGGGCAGCTAGGTGGCACAGTGGATAAAACACCGACTCTAGAGTCAAGAGGACCTGAGTTCAAATTCGACCTCAGACACTGGACACTTACTAGCTGTGTGACCCTGGGCAAGTCACTTAACCCTCATTGCCCTGCCCCCCCCAAAAAAAAAAGATATAGTAAATACTTCACAGTTTCAAAGGTATCTTGTTTGTCTGTTTCCTTCTGAACTTTCTTCTGTGTTTTTTTTTGGGGGGGGCACTTTAAAAAACCTCAATAACCCTCTTCTTTTCTACTGTTTTGGCACTACAACTAGTCCCCTTCCCCTTCCTAAGAGATCAATATAGGTAGTCCTCAAAGTCTTAGTGCAGTCTTGAACTTTAATAGCTTTGTATACATATATATTCTCTCTCTCTCATAGACACAGACACACATACACACACACACACACACACACACACACACACAAACATATGTATATGTGTTGTCTGCCCTAACAATATAAGCTCCTTGAGGGCAGTTAGGTGGCGCAGTGGATAAAGCACCAGCCCTGGATTCAGGAGGAACTGAGTTCAAATCCAGCCTCAGACACTTGACACTTACTAGCTGTGTGACCCTAGGCAAGTCACTTAACCCTCTTTGCCCTGCAAAAAAAACCCCAAAACAAGCAAAAAAAAAAACCAAACAAAAAACCAACATAAGCAACTTGAAGGCAGGAATTCCTTCATTTTTGTGTTTGTATTCTCAGCTTCCAGTAGGTATTTCATAAATGCTGGTTGGTTGATTGATACCCCCAAAAAGGAAGAATTATATTAAGTACAAATCATTCTGCTAAAAAAAGGAATGAATAATCAACTAGAAAAGCATTTAACTTCTACTTAACACTGAAGAAGAAAAACAGATTATCATCTTTATTGCCAATTTAGTCATAGAATTGGTTTATAATTCTAATAGGAATGAAAGCTCTGTGATTCATACACATGTTTTATCTTGCCGCCTCTTCCTACCCTTAGAGCATTAATCTCATTTGAGCATTAATATAATAACAGTCCTGACCCCAGCAAAGTTTTAATGGATCGTATAGGAACTTTTACAAAGTGATGGCCCAAAAGGGGTTTGTACTTAGTGAGCAATTCTTTTGATCATAGAGATAAACTTTTAACTGTAATAATACTTTCATGTTTGGCTCATAACTGAACCAAACTTCATGAAAAACATGGGCTTTAGTCCCTTCTAAATGTCATGGGGCTCTTAAAAGAAACTTGAAATCAGGTGCCTTTTTTTTTTTTTGGTAAGGCAATGAGGGTTAAATGAATTGCCCAGGGTCACACAGCTAGCAAGTGTCAAGTGTCTGAGGCCAGATTTGAACTCAAGTCCTCCTGAATCCAGGGCCGGTGTTTTATCCACTGCACCACGTAGCTGCCCCCAAATCAGGTGCCTTTTGCGTATGCATTTAAGGAAAATCATCAACCAATTGTATATTTAAGGAAATACCAACCTATCGATTGCTGAATAAGATATATAGGAAGCAACACTGACACTAAAACACCATAGTCTTATATAAATACATAGAGCAACCATTGGTAATAACAATAATAATAGCAACTAGCATTTTATAACTCATTAAGTTTTGCAAAGTGCTTTACAAATATTATCTCATTTTATCCTCACAATATCCATTGGAGATAAGTACTATTATTATCCTTAGATTACAGGTGAGGAAACTGAAGGACATAAAAGTTGTTATTTGCCCAAGTCACATTGCTGCTAAATATCTGAGGCCAGATTTGAGTTTGGGTCTCCTTGACTCGTGACCTAGCACTCTGTTCACTGTGCTGCCTAACTACCTAACATTATGAAAATGTGATTTAATATTTTAAATAGAGTTTATAGACATCTTTTATTTTTACAAAGACTAGATTTCCCATCTCTTTCCCTCTTCCAAAGGAACTGTCCATCCTAACAAATGTTTAAAAAGTAAAAGAAGATAAATTTATCTTATACATATATATATATTTATATAAACTGAAAGGTACATTGAAAATGTTTGGCATTATATGCAATTCATCACACCCATGACCCTTTTCCCCTCCCCAATGTCAAGGAGTGAGAGGAGGTGACTTTTCAATTTTTTTAGTGGGGACAAGTTTTACTCTTGGTAATTTTGCAACTTTGATTTTCACTTGTTTAGTGGTGCTTGTTCTTCCCCTTTATAGTATTGTGGTCATTGTGTAGACTGGTTTTTTTGGCTCTTCTTCACTTTGTATCAATTCATACAAGTTTTTCCATAACTCTTTGTAGTCTATTATTGTTGTTATATATGTCTTTGGGAGTTTTTTGTTTGTTTTGTTTTGTTTTGTTTTGTTTTGGTTTGGTTTGGGGGTTTTTTTGCGGGGCAGTGGGGGTTAAGTGACTTGCCCAGGATGACACAGCTAGTAAGTGTCAAGTATCTGAGGCTGGATTTGAACTCAGGTACTCCTGAATCCAGGGCTGGTGCTTTATCCACTGTGCCACCTTGCTGCCCCCCCCCCCATTTTTGTTTTTTTGTTTTGTTTTGTTTTGGGGGGTGTTGGGTTTTGGGGGAGTTTTTATAATTCTTTTAATGATCCTTTTGTTGAGTCATCTTTTTAGTCATATCTAGCTCTTCCCCATTTTGCATTTTCTTGGCAAGGATGCTCATTTTACAGATGAGAAAACTGAAGCAAACAGAGTTAAGTGACTTGCCTAAGGTAGCACAGCCAGCAAGTGTCTGAGGCCAGATTTGAACTCATGAAGAGGATTTTTCCTGACTCCACCAGCACTCTCTCCACTGCACTCCTTAATAATCCCTAGCATCTCCCTGAAATGATGAACTTTCTTTTTAACACTTCTACTGTCATGGAATACTACAGTGTCCAAAATATTAGAGCTGAAGATCATTCAAAGGACAGTGGATGCATGGGATGGGGGAAGGGTTGAGAAGCCTACAATACTTTAAAAATGAGGAATGTTGTGAGGGATGTTATCATAGAAAGGTATATTTACAAAAAAAAAGAAAAATATGTCCCATTCATGGAGCCAGAGCAAAGAGTACCTGGAGGTGGCCTGTGTGCTCTATTGGTAACCCTACAATGTCAGGAGAACCCAAGAAAGGAGCCCTAAGCATGTTGGATGGACATTTGCTGATGAACTTAATGAGAGAAAGTGGACAAGATTCAAGCAGAATGGGGTAGGCATGCATGGATGGATAGCATGGAGGGAATGGTTCCCACAATGTTGGGATCACAGATCTATTAGAACATTAGATATTATTAAACATTTTATCCTTTGGTTCTTAAGATTTCATGGGCAGCAAACATGAAACTCACTTGTGTTAAAAAAAAAAAAAAAAAGACCAGGAGACTTGGAAAGACAATATGGAAAAGTGGAAAGACCTAGGTTGCTGCTCCAGTTCTTCAAGGAGTAAGTGGTATGATCTTGGGTGAGATACTTAACTTCTCTGAGGCCAGTTTCCACATCTGTAAATTCAAGGGCTTGGACTGGACAGTCTCAAAGACATTAAAGGTTCTTTACTGGAAGGCCATGAATCATAGAGATGGCTAAATAAAGTGGGATAACATATCCGAGTTTTTTCCATTACTCAATTTCAGGAGAGTCCATTCACTCACTCATCTTCACTCTCATTCCTCCCTTCTCTCTGTGCACCGAACCATATGCTGGTTTCACTGCGGAATCCCCAGGTGTGCTCTTTCAGGACGAATTATTGGATTTGCCTTTGGGAGTTTGCTCAGTTCCTTTCATAACCCAAAGCTTCTCCCTGAAACAAAGGCTGATCTTTTTTTAATGCCAGTGTTCTGGGGATGCTGAATAGCTATGAGTCACGGAATGCTATAGTAGCCAAAATATTGAAGTTGAGGATCAACCAAAGGGCAATGGAAAGGCACGTGGTGGGCATGAGCAGGCTGAAACACATCAGTGCCTAACACCGGGGACACAGAGTGTGGCAAGGCTGTTGGTTTTCTTATTAGGTCATTGTTAATTGGGAGGGGCAGCTAGGTTGTTCAGTAGACAGAGTGCTGGGTTTGGAACCAGGAAAACTCATTTTCCTAAGTTTAAATCTGGCCTTAGACACTTACTAGCTGTATGACCCTGAGCAAGTCACTTACCCTTGTTTACCTCAGTTCCCCATCTGTAAAATGAACTGGAGAAGGAAATAGCAAACCACTCTAATATATTTGCCAAGAAAACCCCAAATGGGGTCATGAAGAGTTGGACACAACTCAACAAAATGGATTGAAAGGCCAAAGGAACAGGGAGAGATAAATAGTGGACTTATCTTTTCAAATTCAAATACTTGTAGCTTGTAATGGCATAGCAAGTGGGATGCTGAATTCCAGTCCTTTCCTCCTAGAGATAGTCTCAGAACAACAAGAATAAAACCAGAGTGCCTTAGGACTAAGGATAGGGAAAGGGATTGGACCTGTGCATCATTGATATCGAAAACTCCTAATAAAGGAATTTCCTCTGTTGATTCAGGTTAGCATTTTCTCTGCTACTTAGAGTCTTGGAAAGTTATCCAGAGTACCCTGAGAAGTTAAGCGGTTTGCCCCTAGGATTTTATATATATATATATATATATATATATATATATATATATATATATATATATATATATATATATATATGGAGAGCAGGATTTGAACCCAGATGCTTCCAGCTTCAGGGTCAACTCTCTATCCCTCACACTAGGCTTTCTCTAGTCATAAATCATCAGGAATATAAACAAAGAGTTGAACAGCTGGCAATGAAGACTCCAGTGCATACTTTCACAGGTGCGACTAAGTGAATACAAGGACCACAGAGAGGACTTTAGTTCTCATTTACTTTCAATGTTCCCTTTTGTGTCATCATTTTGTTCGTTCGTTCGTTCGTTTGTTTGTTTATTTTAGCATGTGGGTTCATAGAATAATAGGTTTAGAGCTGGAAAGTACCATATAAGTCCCTGAGTTCAAACCTTTCAGTTGTCCAGTTGTCTTACTCATGTCCCACTCTCCATGACCCCATTTGGGGTTTTCTTGGCAGAGATATTGGAGTGGTTTATTACTTCCTTCTCCAGCTTATCATACAGATAAGGAAACCGAAAGCAAGCAGGGTTAGGTGACTTGTCCAGGTTCACCTAGCTAGTAAGTCTCTGATGCCATATTTGAACTCATGAAGATGAGTCTTCCTGGTTCCAACACCAGCACTCTATCCACCCTGCCACCTAGCTGCTCCATATTACAGATAAGGACCACGAAGCCCAGAGAAGTTGTTACTTGCCTCTATCACTCAGCTAGTAAGCAAATAAGGCAAGATTCCAACCCAGTTCTTCCTGACTCCAAATCCACTCTTCTTTTGACAGCACCAAGCTGCCTCGTGTATACACACAGTGGCTTATGTAAGCTCCCAGAAAATACGGACAGTGTCTTGTTTCATCCTAGTATCCCTGGTATCCAATGCCATCCCTTGTGTATAATAGTCATGTAACGATTGGAATAACGCCACCTGCTGGAGATTTACTGTAGAAGAGTTCCGCCCATGAAGCGAAGGTCTTTGAGGGCAAGACCAGGAGTCTTTTCTTTGGCGTCAGGAAGTGACGCGGGCTAGTGGGAGGAGGAAGGAAGAGACTGGCGCTCGCTCTGACGCTCTTTCCTTTGGACTCTGGTGGAGAGCGGAGCTAGAAATGTGCTCTCCCTTTAATAGATAGGAATCTAGGCCTTTCTCTCTCTTTACCAAATTCTTATTCTCCTTAATAAATGCTTAAAAGTCTAACTCTTGCTAAAGCTTATAATTTATTGGCGACCACTCATTAGATATTTTAGACAGTTTAGCTAGAATTTTAGCCCTTAACAGTCACTTGATAAATGTCGATTGAACTTGAGTCTCTTTTTTTAAAGAAATGTTTATTAAATGGAAGTCAAGGCCAGGCCAAACTAAAGATCAGGTCGCGTTTGGCTCCATTTGGAGAAATGTTATATTCAGGAAGTGTCTGTCCCATGTCACTTCTTGGTAGCAGTCCTGGCCCCAGTATTCTACCAGAGTTTCCTTTCAATCTCTGAATAGCCAAGTCCTTTAGGGTACCCATTACATAGGGTTTCTTATCCTGGAGTCCACCAAGATCCCCAAGGAATCTATGGCCTTTTAAACAATATATTGGGGGCACAACAACAACAACAAAAACTTTATGGGCAGCTAGGTGGCGCAGTGGATAAAGCACTGACCCTGGATTCAGGAGTACCTGAGTTCAAATCTGACCTCAGACAGTTGACACTTACTAGCTGTGTGACCCTGGGCAAGTCACTTAACCCCCAATGCCCCCAAATCCGGCCTCAGACACTTGACACTTACTAGCTGTGTGACCCCAGGCAAGTCACTTAACCCTCATTGTCCCACCCAAAAATAAATAAATGAATGAATGAATGAATGAATGAATAAATAAATGATATATATACATATATATACACAAATATTACAAAAGTGAATGTTGAAAACTATCTTTACATGTAATTAAAAAAAATAAAGGTCTGGTAAAGAAAAAAAATATATAGGACAGATATATTTCAATAATCAATTTCCTTTCTAATCCCATGTCTTATTTTTTGCATTTAAAAACATTCTGTGGCCTCAAAAACTTGACACTTATTAGCTGTGTGACCTTGGACAAGTCACTTAACCCTCCATGCCCTGCAAAACAAGAACAAAAACAAAAACAAAAACAGAAAGGCATTCTGAGAAGAGGTTTGGCAGAGAACCTGAATTGGTAGAGGAGTTTCCTGATTGGGAGTTTCCAATATTGGTGACATCACAGGTCCAGTCCCTCTCCCTCTTCCTAAGACACACCAGTTTCATTCTTGTCACTCTGAAACTGTCTCCAGGAGGGAAGGACAGCGGTATTCAATATTCCCAGCCTCCCCCTTGCTATGTCTTTACAAACTACAACCACAGCTGGAGGCCTGCAGGGCTGGGGGGCTGGGGGAGTGACACAAATAAAGGTAAAGAACCCCTGAGGAAAGAATTGCCAGGGGCAGGCCTATGGTTGTCTTTTGCCTTGCCTGAGCCCTCCTTTCTTCTGCAGATGCTTCCTTTGCTGTCTGTATGGATTTCTTGACTGCAGAAGAGCTAGGCAGAAGCCAGGGATCGCCTGGCTAGTACACCCAGCTGCTCTTCATTTTCTCCAATGTGTTTTCCTGAATTGCTCCATTGCTTCCACTCAAAGCTGTAGCACAGCCAGTGGGTCTTAGGGACGCCCCTGCATCCACATTGATGTGAAGCTGGCCATTAAAACCGGGCAGCCACACCATGGAGAAGGGGGCCTGGTAGATAAGCCATATATTATTCAATAAGAACTCTTAAAAAAAAAAAGTTGTATGGATGTCTTTTGTTTGTACATCACAGTCATGTTCCAGCTATTTTCATCTCCCAATCCATCAATCCACTCCCATCCATTTGAACTCACTTAGTAACAAAGAAAAAAACCCCTCCAACCCAGTCATATAAAACTACCAAATACAATGAATTGGCTGGGGCAGTTATAGGCAACACTTTATTTCTTTATTTCCCATCTCTCTAATGAAAATAGGAAAGAGTGTTTCATTATCTACTCTCTGAAATAAAGCTTGGTCAGTATTATTATAAGTGCTTAAATTCTGGCATTAATTTAGTGATTTTTTTAAAAGAAATTTGTTTTACTATAGTCATGGTGTATGATTGTTCTGGTTCAGCTTAATCCACTCTGCATGAGTTCATACAAGTGTTCCTATTTTTCCTTGAATTCTTTACATTCATCATTTCTTATAATGTAATAACAGTCCATTATTACATTTTTATATACACCACAATATGTTCAGCCATTCTCTAATTAACAGACACCCACTTTGTTTCCAGGTTTTGTTACAACATAAAATGTTGCTCTGAATATTTTGGCATTGATAGGAATTTTCGTTCTTACTGTGATGCCTTTGGATTTAAAGTAACTTAAAGCAGTGACTTAAAAAGAACAAACAGTGGGGAAAAAACAAACAAACCGAAAACCTTTCCCCATAATTCCAAGTAGTTTTCTAGAATGGTTGAGCCAATTCACAAGTCTACCAACAAACATAATTCATATACCTCTCTTCCCACAATTTCTTCATCACTATTTTTATCTTTTATAATCTTTGCCAATTTGATAGTTAAAACTCTGAGGTAAAATTTTAGAGTTGTTTTAACTTACATAAAAGAAGGAAACAAGCATTTATTAAGTACCTACTATGTGCCAAGTACTGTGCAAACAAATATTATCTCATTTGATCCTCACAACAACTCTGAGAGATAGTTGTTATTCATAGCCCCATTTTACAGTTAAGGAAACTGAAGCGAACAGGTTAAGTGACTTGCCTAGGATCACAGGGCTTGTAAGTGGAATTTGAACTCAGGTCTTCCTGAGTCTTGGGGCCAATGCTCCACTGGGTACCTCACTGCCTCATGATTCTTATTAGTGATTTGGAGCATTATTTTGCTTATGAAGCTCTCTTTCAAATAGGTCACCTACCAATGGTCTAAAGTTTCTACAAAATTAAAAAAAAAAAAGAACTAAACCGGTAAGGTCCAAGTTTTAAATTGCTTCTTTCTGTTTTGCTGTTTGTCCCAGTTTATAAGATGAATGAACAGGATGCTTAGGAATTATAAGGGCAGAATGTCTCTCCTTTTGTTCCGGGGTGTTACCCACAGCATGAGAATTCATCCCATTGACTCAGAACAGAACACACTGCGCCATCCCTTGACAATCATTCTGAATGTGTTTGTGCTTCAGTTTTGTGAGAGAAAAAACCGAAAAGCATTGAGCAAGACTTGTGTGTCTGCCCATGGGCATGTTTTAAAATAACTCTGACTGTTTCATTAATCATATTTATTTCTGGCTAAATATGAACCTTTCGATTGCTGGAATCCTGAGGCGTTTTTTTTTTTCTTCTTATGAGTAGAAGGAAGATGTAGTAGAGATTCTCTCTCAATCTCATTACTGTACTGCCTTTTATGTTGAATATTTCCAAGTTATGAAATAAGATTTAAGATTTTGGGGTTATGGTTTTCTAACACTTTAATGAGCAAATGTCATAACTGACTATTACGCATAGGGTCTAACGAACATTTCCTGATTACTTCTCATTCCCTAAATGTGATACACACAATAGAGAAGGGACTCTATTCAGCATTTGCAAAATTATGGGAAGCTGCATCTCTGGAGATATTTAAAATGAAACTGTTCCCACTGAATGTGCTACTAGGGACCATTTTTTAAAAAAGCTCTTGAGGGGGTGGACAAGATGACCTAAAAGACTTCTGTTTCTATGAACTTTTGGTTTCTGTGGATGTGAGAGGAGATGAGATTTTTCTTTTTCTATTTCATGAGCATAGAAACAGCAGTGCCTCAGAAGGGTTGAGATCTAAGTGTAAGATATGAGGCATGCACACCACAGCAATGGCTCCGTCTTTGCCATCTGTCAAAGGAGCAAGTTCCATAGGGATCTGGGGTTGGGATTGTGGGTAGTATTGATGGCTGACACTCTATTTCGACTAAAAGGCAAAGCACTTGATCTGAAAAGGTTACCCCCTTCAGGAATTGCTCCTTCCCTATTCCACAATTTTTAATAACCAACCTGCCACATTGTGACAGTACCACAAAGCCACACTGTCATCGTAGCACCAACATCAAGTCCTATTATCCTGAATAATGCCACCACATGGGCTAAACATCAAGCATCTTCTTTCAAACCAGGTTTTCCAGGTGGCAGCTGCTGGCAGGGTAAAGTTTACAAGATTAGCCACACTTTCTAGGGTGCCTTGGGAGTACTTATTGCAAAGGTGTCCCTCAGCCTCCCCTTTCTGAAATTTCATGGAGGTGAGGGGAGAATTTAAATGTCCTCCCATGATGGTTATTCTTTTTTTTTTTTTTTTAGTGAGGCAATTGGGGTTAAGTGACTTGCCCAGGGTCACACAGCTAGAAAGTGTTAAGTATCTGAGGCTGGATTTGAACTCAGGTACTCCTTACTCCAGGGCTGGTGCTCTATCCACTGCACCACCTAGCTGCCCCCATGATGGTTATTCTTTAAGCTTAGCCTTTGAGGCAGGATGGAAGAGGGTTGGATTTGAAATCAGGGGTCATAGGTTCAAATATTGGTTCATCTACTCACTACCTATGAGATCTTGGGTAAGTCATAGTTTCCTCATCTTCAAAATGGGGGAATTGAACTAGATGACTTCTAAGGTTGTTTTCAGCTCCAAATATATGATTCTGTGGTCATTTCACCAACGCCACCCACCCCACACCCCCATTTGTTTTTCCTTGAAGTAATTAGTATGAGAGTTATGTGAGAACCCATCCCTAAGTGATTGGACTTTTTGAAAAGTATTATGAATCCTTGAGAGAATAATGGGCTCTTTTACCCCTGAGTTCCTGGCTTTCTCAGTTGGAAAGCAAAGGTTTCATTTCCTTCACTAATTTATTTTTCCTTTCAGTAATAGTGAGCCTTATCCCACTGTGCTTCTTCCCTTGCTCCCCTCCTTCATTAACAAGAAATGGATGTAACATTCTTGGAAAAGTTCAAAATAATAGGACATAAAATATAAGATTATTTGTTGAAGCAAAACATTAAGAGTTAAGACTCAGAAACCTTTATCTAGGACTTTTATAACTAATGAAATCCATCACCATACACACTGTCACCTCTCATATTGGTATAGCATTGTCTATTTTTCAAATTGTATTTACTAATTGCATACATATATCCTAGCATTTTGAAGCCACAAGGATTAGAGGTCACCTAATACTATCCCCTCATTTTTCAGATGAGCAAACTGAGGCACAGAAAATTTCAATGATTTGTTCAAAATCATATGGGTGGCATTGATCAAAGCCAGGGTTCAAATGATGCCAAATTTAGTGTTATTTCCACTACACCATGCTTCCCTCGGTTGTCACGTAATCATACATGATCTTGTACTGTTTTCTTTTAACTTTTTATGCATTTATATCTTATCTCATCTGTCCAACTTGGGGCAGGTAAGTGGCATGATTAGATAGAATGATAGCAATGGAATCAGGAAGATCTGAGTTCAAAGCTAACCTCAGATACTTATTGTTTGCCTCAGTTTCCTCATCTGTAAATTAGAGATAATAATAGCATCTTCCTTGCAAGGTTTTTATGAGTATCAAATGAGTTAATAATCATAAAGTATAGTAAGCACTATATAAACGTTAGCTATTGTTATTATTAACAAAATTCTAAACTCCCAGAGGGCAAGGACTGACTTTATTCTTCTTTGTAATTAGTATAGTTGTTAAATTGTGTCTGTCTCTACATGATCTCATTTGGGGTTTACTTGGCAAAGATACTGGAGTGTTCTGCCATTTCCTTCTCCAGCTCATTTGACAGATGAAGAAACTGAGGCAAACAGGATTAAGTGACTTGCCCAGGATCACACAGCTACAAAGTGTCTGAAGCTGGATTTGAACTCAGGTCTTCCTGACTCCAGACCAGGTGTTCTATCCACTGAAGTACCTAGAGGCCTTCTACCTGAGCATAGATCCCAATACAAATTAAGACTTCACTAAATTAGTTGTTGTTTTTCTAATGAATCTCATTTTGATTGTTGTTGTTGTTTGACAGAACACGGACCTACAATTTCATTACAATAGGAAACTCTAAGGAAACTTCCCTAACCAATGTGGATCAGTACTTCTGCACATTGTAATCTGAGCTGCCTGGGGCACTGAGAGATTAATTTGCAAACAGCCCACATGCATGATTTGGGTCTTTCTTTCCCTGCTGCTGGTTCACTATCCATCTTGATATGATGCCTTTCTTTTCTTTTCTTTCCTTTCTTTTCAATAAATATTCTTAAGGAAGTTCTTCTAAGACAACCTGGTGAGATAGGTGTGGCCATTTTTATTAGAGTTTTTAAGGATGAGGAAACAAAATCTCAGCCAAGGTCAGTCGGTCACCACCTAGATTAGAACCAAGATCTCCTGTTTCTTGGCCTTCCTCCACACTAGTCATCACAGCAGAACGTCTGCCTCTCCAATGGCACAGGACTGAACTCTGCTGAAGACCCCAAGAAAAACTGGCATGATCATTTTGCCTTTGTGACTGCTGCCCCAGCCCCCAAATGAGTTAACTGTAGGCTTAAATAAAACATACTCATTTCTTTACTTTCCAAGAGCATTTGTAACCACCAGCAGCCGCCACAATGAAAAACCCACAGGAAGAAACTTTTCAAACACGGCTGTGTTGTGGCTCCGTGAGTGGTTTCAGTTTCTTGGATATTTATTAGATTCACTTAAAAGGCATTCGTTGTCCTGAGGCATCTGAGGATGCCACAGAACCCTGTGGACCAAAGTGCCCATTCAAGAATCTAGTATTCCCTAGAATACTTTAAAAACAAAACAAAACAAAACAAAACAAACTCTAACCACTTTATAGGAGCCATTTTGGAAAGAAGCTATTTTCCAACCTATACTTAGCTCTAGGTTGACATCTGCATAGTTGGAGGGTGTATCTGAGTACAGATCCATTGACGCATTTATGGGCTCAAGGACATACCCAGGAGAAGGCAGAACATGGCCCCTTGAAGTAGATGCCTCATGTACATTTCACATATTTGGGAATTCAGGATTGTTGTTTTTTAATAGAACGTGACTTATTCCATGGACCATGAGATTTCTTTAAAAATAGATATGTGAGGGGCAGCTAGGTGGTGCAGTGGATTCAGGAAGACCTGAGTTCAAGTCTTGCCTCAGACACTTGACACTTATTAGCTGTGTGACCCTGGGCAAGTAACTTAACCCTCATTGCCCCAGCCAAAAAGGAAAAAAGAGAGAGAGAGAGAGAGATGTGTAGTGAGAGGCAGTATAGTATGGTGGATAGATAGCTGGCTTCAGAGCTATGGAGAACTGGCCTAGGTTCAAGCCTTGCCTCTGTGTAACATTGGGTAAGTCATTTAACCCTTTCATTGCTCTAGGAACCTCTCTAAGATTACAAGTTGCACAGAAGACGTCAGTATACAGGGTTAGAGTTAGTTTCCTCACCTCTGAGTTCCCATTATATGGGTCTGGTCCCTCAGTGTGGTCCAATGAAAAATCATTCTAGATTTCCTGGTAAAGCACCCCATTTCAGATCCTGTCTCTGTACCTTTCTAGTGTATTTCCTTGGGCAAGTAATTTAGCCCTTCCGGTTTTCATTTTCTTCATTTGTAAAATGAGGGGTTTTGGACTAACTAGCCTCTGAGGTCTCTTCTAGCTTTATATCTGCATTCAGGAAGGTGTATTTTGATTGTTGTTGTTCAATCATTTCAGTCATGTCTGATTCTTTGTGACTCCTTTTGGGTTTTGTTTTTTGGGTTTTTTGGGGGAGGGCAAAGAAACTGGAGTGGTTGGAAACTGAGGCAAACAGGGTAAAGTGACTTGTCCTGGTTCATATAACTAGTAATTGTCTGAGGTCATATTTGAACTCAGGTCTTCCTGATTCCAGGCCCAGAGCTCTATCCACTGCCCATGCTAATTTTGGGAGTACATCTTATTTATTTATCTGATGACCTTTTAAATCTCTGCTAATGGTTTATTTGAAAGTAGGATTCTGGAAGGGTGAATTGTAATTAATTTATTAATTTCCAACCATTGGAAATGTCACACCCTTACAGAATGATTGCTGATCCATAGAAACTCAAGATCCCCCACAATCCTCCATTCTGTTTTAGGTAAAGGTGAAGAAACTAAAGAGGTTGATGGGAATCTGGGGGGAGGGGAGGAAGGATTAACTCCTTCCAAAGCCCAATTAGTTGTGTTTAAAATAATATAAACATGAATTTCTAGCTCTGTCTCAAATTTTTAGTTTGATGGCTATGGGGAGGAAGCAATGGTTATTATTGTAAAATTTTCATTAATTCACATATTCTTTCATATTCAAATCTGTCATCATTCCTCAAGGTGGAAGTATAGATCCATTGCACACCAAAATCTATCCTGTGTTCATCATTTCCACTTTTTAAGGTTTCTGAATTTAGCTAATTTCTCACATTATACTTTGAACTGGTGGTGATCAAAAGCTAACCTGACCTGGTGTTCATTGTCACTCTGTTGTTGTTTATTATCAATGAAAGAGAAGAAATTTTATAGGGAGAGTAGGAACCCTCAGCTCTCTGTATTCTCCCTTGTTTCTCCAAATGGTGATATGGGAGCATACCGTGGAAATAAAGGATATTTTTCGCAGCTACGCTTATAGTTGTCTTGGACACTACTTTAAAGCAACTCTTTTGAGTCCTACACAGAGTGGAGGAGTAAATGGATAGAAGGGAGAGACAGTGGTTTTTCATAAGGCTCATGATGAGGAAAAAAAACAACTCCAGTCACTTACGAAGAGTATTATCTAGGCACAGTGGTTCTTAGCTAGGAGTATGTGAATTTGTTTAAATAAATAAAAATAAATAAATACATGCATGCATGCATATACACCTACATACACATATATAAAATATATATATATACACATACATATGTATCTATGAATATATATTTTTGATAATTGTATTTCAATAATTATTTGCCTTTGTTAACCTATTTATTTTATTTTATTCATTTAAAAACATTATTCTGAGAAAGAGTCCATAGGCTTTTCTAGATTGCCAAAGCCAGTGGTATGCTAGTAAATGTTTAACAACCAGCTCTTGGGGGGGGGGGGATGTATGCAAGAAACACTTAAATTTAATCTGCTTTATAGCATTTTCTCCATCACCTTCTTAAGTCCATACAACCAGCTAAACTAGAAGTCAAGCCCTGATTTGTAACATTTGCATATTTCCATGGCTCACATCGAAAATTGGAAGAGTTGGGTTTTACATGACTTCACATATATAATTGATATCATATCTCTTGCCTGCTCAATGGGTGGGAGAGAAGTGAGAGAGAGAGAGAAAATTTGAAACTACAAAAAAAAGTTTTAAATGAATGTTAAAAATAGGGCAGCTAGATGGCATAGGTCAGGAAGACCTGAGTTCAAATGTGATCTTAGACACTTACTAGCTATATAACCCTAGGTAAGTCACTTAACCCTGATTGCCTCCCAAAATAAAAAATAAATAAATAAATGTAAAAAATAAATAAAATATTTGAAAGAAAGAAAGAAAATTCAGAAATCTTAACTCTATTGAGGTGACACAAATATACTCCTGCCAAAGAGGTCCAGGATTAAATTGAAATGTTTATTATTTTTTAAAAATTAAAAATAGTTTTATAGCTTAAAAAAAATCCCAAAGAGGTCCATGAAACAAAAAGGATTAAAATCCCTCCCCTTGAATAATGTACCAGTGAATTCAATAAAAGGATGATTTTTTTCTTTTCTTTGGGTTTTAAACATGTAGATAAAATCCAATCTCATGTCCATAGAGTTAGAAACTTGGGGAAGAGGAAGAAGAGTAAATGTAATCAATAATTCCAGACCATACAAAAATCTCTTGGGTGTATATTCCTAAATCATAAATTTGATCCCCTCAGTATCCTGCCTTTGGCAGAATCATAGGATGCCAGGGTAGGGTAGGGCCCCTCCCTTCCTTCTTCCCTGGTCTTGTTCTAAATCGATTCAGAATTTAAAGGGACCATAGAGGGGTTTTTCATTTTATACATGAGGGAACTCAAATCCAGAGAAGTTAAATCATCTGGCCAAAATTACACAGATAGTAAGTGGCAAAACTCGGGTTTGAAGCGAGGCATTCCGACTCTTGATCCCAAATTCTTACCCACATCTCATTTCTGTCTGCTCTGAGATGGCCTGGAACCCAGCCGGCCCAGACAACAAACAAACATTGATAAAGGTTTGATTAGACAGTTGCACCAAAAAGGTTTTCCTTTTGGTGTTTTTAAAAATAACCACTAAAGAGATTATTACCAAAATATAACCAGATAGAGCACTGGGCCTGAAGTCAGGAGAACCTAAGTTTAAATCTGACTGCAGACACTTACTAGCTATGTGAACCTGGGCAAGTCACTTCACCTTGTTTGCCTCAGTTTCCTCATCTATAAAATGAGCTGGAGAAGGAAATGGCAAACCTCTTCAGCTTCTTTGCTAAGAAAACCCCAGAAGGGGTCATGGAGAGTCAGACACGACTGAAATGACTCAACAACAACAATAATTGCCAAGCAGTAATGACTCCCTCCAAATGAACAGTATTCAACCACACAGAGTCTAGAAAGATGAGGAACCTGTTAGTCTACAGACTTTCCACCCAGCCGTCTCTGTTTATTTTTCACAGTATTTAGCTGAGATAATAGTAGGTATAAGGCAAGTTAGTAACTAACTCTGAATCTAAACTGAATGAAGACCAGGCCTCTACCTGGATTTGCAGGGGTTTTTATTCTCTCCTCTCTTTCTGTCTCTCTGTGTCTGCTCTCTCTCCCTCCTTTTCCCTCAACCTCCCCCCCCTCCTTTTCCCTCTCTGTCTCTCTCTCTCTTCTAAAGTTCAGAAGATTCCTAAAGATATTTGGCAGTACCCTTTGATATGTTTATGAAAACTGCTTAACTTTTTGTTCTGTTGCTTCATTGTCAAGTTCTAAATAAGTGTGAATGGTTCTGCCAGGCGCTCTCTGTGCCCCTTAAACAACTGTCCGGAGCCACAGTGTCATCCAAAGCCTCCTGGAAATCTTCACACAGAGTACCGGCAAATCTTCCATGTTTTGTTTTGTTTTTTTCCTTACATACAGGAAACGATGAGAGCTTTCTTAGACGGACTTTTTTCTCCTTACTAGTTGTCTCTCTTTCCTTCATTGGCTTCAAAGTTTGGTTTAAACAAATTCACTATGTTTGGCTTTGTTTTTTAACAGTTGTGCAAACTGTTCTACAATTAAAATAAGCAAATCCAGAATTGTTTGGGGGTATGATTTTTGAAAAAATAAATACATTCTCAGCGGATTAAAATCAGACACAATAGAAGGAGCTATCAACTTTGCTTTAATCGTAGTCGATTCTAACATGACAGGAAGCTTTTTAGTTCGGGGCTTCAAAGAAAGGGCATCCAAAACTGGAATTTAGACCTTGCCGCTTTGATTTCTGAATGAATAAGATACGATATTATCCTATTGATCCACGGGCCACTCCCTTTTGAGCAGACCTAACCGCCCTATTGTCTTTCTTATAACACTATCTGTGAAGACTTTGAAAAGAAGTTGTAAACAACTGGTTATTTGGGCTGGTTTCCTGTTGGTGTGGCCTTAGCTTTAAATTTTGTCATTTCTTCCTTTGGTGCAATTCCCTAGCACAGAATCACAGAATTTTAGAGTGAAGGGTTGCCTAAGTGTTGACCTAGCCTAAGCCATAGCTAGGAAAAAATTCCCTCTGTGTTGGTACTCTTTGGATCATTGTCCTCACCCAGGTCCTCCTCAAGGAAGACTTCATTCAGAGAGCTCTTCCCTTTCTTTTATCTCTACCTTTCTTCCTCTTGCTTCTATGTTCAGTCGTTTTAGTTCTGTCCAGCTCTTTGAGATCCCATTTGGGTTTTTCATGGAAAAGATATTGAAGTCATTTGCTATTTCTTTTTCTGGCTCATTTTATAGATGAAGAAACTGAGGCACACAAGGTTAAGTGACTTGCCCAGGTCACACAGCTAGTAAGTGTCTGAGGCCAGATTTAAACTCATGAAGATGAGTCTTGCTGACTCCAAGCTCAGTGCTCTATCACTGCACCACCCAGCTGCTCTCGTTTCCATCCCCATCCCCAAAGCCAACCCTCATTCTACTGCTAACAGTGTATTGACTCAATTTCCCCTTTCATTTGTATGGACTGTCTGAGATAATGCAGGCCTCTACAGCCTAGATCCAATAGACCTCCTTCCTTCCTCCTTCCCTCCTTGGGTTTGTTGTTCTTCTGTCTGGTACTGGTTACATCACCCATGGCTCTAAAAGAACAAATACAGGTAGGGGCAGAGCCTTTGTTGTCCTTGATTTTATTTACCTAAGGGTGCTGCCTACCCTTTGTATCCTTGGGTAAACATTAAATGATGTATCCAGTCAAGGTCTGAGGATTAATAACAGAATCTCCAGGGACTGTGCTGGCTTTGAGTGGCTGCTCTGTTGGGCTGTGCCCAGATTTTGCTCTCAGTCTTTGACTCTTCCCTAGAGAAATCCCTGCTCCCTGGATTGGCTGGTTTACCTAGGCCTCCCCTGGGGACTTTGGTTTAGGGCCCCAGGGTGGAACCTCTACTGAGGTTTTCCTTTCTTTTAACTACTTTTTTTTTTTTTTTTGGTCGAGGCAATGAGGCTTAAAGTGACTTGCCCAGGGTCACACAGCTAGTTAGGTGTCAAGTGTCTGAGGTCAGATTTGAACTCAGGTCCTACTGAATCCAGGGCCGGTGCTTTATCCACTATGTCACCTAGCTGCCCCTCTTTTAACTCTTTAAAAAAAAATTGAAATATTTTATTTTTCAAACTCGAAAACAAGTTGGATGATTTTATTTAAGTGTCAGTTGAGAAGGTTATATCAATTCTGGGGCTTTTTTTAAAAAATTTCAGGATTAACTGAACATAGACATCAAACTGACAGTCAAATTTCATGCCAGTGTATTACTCCAGCAAATACTACCATTTTGCTCATGTGCCAAACCAAGAAATGAAATGAAAGTCTACCCCTCTCCCTTCTTTACAGAGGTGGAGACTATGAGTGTGGAATTCTGCATGTAGTTTCAAACTTCATTAATGTGGTCGTTTTGCTGAACTGTTTCCTCCATATTTTTTCTCCTTTATTATAAGGGATGGTCCTAGAGAGGGGCCAGAGCAGAGGGGAATATTTGTTGTTGTTGTTCAGCCCTGTCCTACTCTTCATGACCCCATGGACTATGCTGTCCTTGGGGTTTCCTTGGTAAAGATACTGGAGTGGTTTGCCATTTTCTCCTCCAGTCACTTGACTTGCCCAAAGTCACACAACTAGTAAATGTCTGAGGTAGAATTTTTTTTTAAGTGAGGCAATTGGGGTTAAGTGACTTGCCCAGGGTCACACAGCTAGTAAGTGTTAAGTGTCTGAGGCCGGATTTGAACTCAGGTACTCCTGACTCCAGGGCTGGTGCTCTATCCACTGCGCCACCTAGCTGCCCCATGAGGTCGGATTTTAACTGAGGTTTTCTTGACTACAGGCCCAGAGTCCCATACACTGGAGGGCATCTAGCTGCCTCTAGGGGGAAATATAGATGATGTAAAACCAAAAGATATCAATATATTTTTAAGACTGCCACTGTTATGTGAGTGGGCATATTTATCTGCAGGGACCAGTAAAGGGGTAAGGCCTGGAAGTTTTACATGCCTGCTTTCCATGATTACAAAATCCCTGTCTCTCTGTTTCTGTCTCTCCATCTCTCCCTAACTTTTCCCCTTCTTCCTCCCTCTCTCCCTTCTTCCTCCTCTCCATCTTTTTCCTCTCTCCTCTCCCTTCTCTCTTCCCATCTTGTTCCCCACATCTCCGTTCCTGCTTTTCCCCTTCCTACTTTCTTTTCCCTTTCTACCTTTTCCTCCTCTTTCTTTTCTCCCCTTATTCTCCCCCATCCCCCTTTACCCATCTTAGACTCTACCTCTCTCTCTCTCTCTCTCTCAGCTCTCTCTCAACCATGCTGTTAGCTGTCTTTTAATGTTCCCTCCTGCCAGGTAAAAGGGGCTCAGGTAGGTATAGTTCTGAATTGAAAACTGTACAATAATACTTAGCGTTTTCCATCTTCAAAGTATCTTCTCAGTGCAGGCTAATTAATCCTAAGGGCCCTCCCACAGTGGCAGAGAAGTACCTGGGAGACTAGCTAAGATGGGATTTGATAAAGTCCAAGGTAGAATTTGGCACCAGAAACTCCTGATTATTGCCCTGGTGCTTAAACTGTTATAATTTACCTCTCTCATGTTCTCTTACTTTATTTACCTTCCCCTCTCTGCTTCAATTTCTCCATTCCCCTGCCCCCTTCTTTCTGCTTTTTGCTCCTCTTACCCTTCTCTCTTCATCTTCCACTGCCCACTGCCCAACGACCCACCCAACCCCCATCGTAATTTCTTTTTCAGCCAGTCACAGGAACAAGCTTATTTCCTAAGCACATCAGAAGGCTGGTGGTCACAGTTTGATGTTCTGCAGATTGTCAACTACTTTGGGCTGCTGCTTGTCAAAGAAGGGTGCTATGTAAGCTGAAATGATGGTCTAATTTTTGCATTATCCTTCCTGCTACAAGTTGAGTTATTTAATTAGAGCCTACGGTATTTTCTAGGGAAAATGCTTTGAACAGAAGGCTGGGAAATGATGTCACTGTTCTCTGCTTTATAGATGAAGGCTGTGAAAAAGAGGGGAGGAGGGAGAGGGGAGCAAAGAAAGAGAAAGGATGAATATAGGAAGGAAGGAGAAATAGGCGAAAGGGGCTTAGGGTGTGTGTGATGTCATCGGATGCTTCCAAAGTAGTGGATTTAATGGTTTAAACTTGGCTCTATATTTGGCTGGGTTATAGTATCCCCTCTAGTGTCACTGAAGCCATGGCCAAGAAGGGATAATCCTTGTATAGCCAGTGGGGGTGAATTCTTTCTTCTTCATCATCCCAATTGCAGTAAGGCAGTATAGAAGAACATATGGATAGATCTATAAAGTCCACACCAGTTAAGAACTTTTAAAGTATTCATTGAGCTCTTATGACATTGCACGTTCTCTGTTCAAAAGCCAAAGTTGATTTTGATTCTAGTACTTCTGAGAAGCACAGAGTTAGATTTTCATTTTACTATTAATGATCAGGGTGCAAATCATTTTAAATGATGGATTTTTCATTTCGTTCTAATTAGTAAGACCCAGATTTGTGATATAACTGCTGGGGATTGGCTAAAACCCAAATACAATGTGTTTAGGTCTCCCCCACCCCCCCCACCCCTTTGCTGTCCTTCTGTTAATGTGTTAATTGATTTCATTTTGATTTGAGACTCTTTGAATCTGTACATTATTCATGTACCTTTCCTCTGGCTTGGGAGGTGGGTGGGGGATTTTTCTTCACTTTCTGTGTCTGCTTCAGGGTCACATTAGCTTTAAAAACTGAAAGTCTTTTAATAGGATGACTGCAAACTCAAGGTCACTTACTCATATTAAATGAGCTAATAACTTTAGAGGAATTTGTTGGGCATGTGATAGTTTTAGCAGATGAAGCAGGTGATTTCAGAATTCTGTTTCCCCCTCTCACCCTGCTCTTTTGATGTTATTTTATTTAAACCAAGTTCTTTAGGCCCTTTAACTCTTGGGACTAACCAGTTGTCTAGTTAAAGCTGGGCTTTAAACTCAAAAGGAAATTCAGTCAGAAGGAGCCATGACATGGCTTAGCTTTCTAAAGGAGGCAATATATTGGCTTTCAATGGATCTTCACCATACTCATTTCCCACTAACTAGCTTTGGGACCTAAGGCAAGTCACTTACCTCCACTTAACTAAATAATCTCCAAGGTTTCTTCAGGTCTAAGATTCCAAGATTCATTGCTTTTTGCATATATCTGCACATTTGATTCCCATCACCTGCTTTCATGCCCTCCTTCTCTAGCACTTTCTAGCTGTGTGACTCTGGGCAAGTCACTTAACCCCAATCGCGTCCCTAAAAAAAGAAAGAAAGAAAGAAAGAAAGAAAGAAAGAAAGAAAGAAAGAAAGAAAGAAAGAAAGAAAGAAAGAAAGGAAGGAAGGAAGAAAGAAAGAAAGAAAGATTTGATGAATAAATGAGTTTTTCTCTTAACCTCAAACTCCTGACTAAGAAAGTCTATTAACTTTCTTGCGTTGGTGTCCATTGATTCTCATACAACACACTTTTTTTTTTTTTTTGCGGGACAATGAGGGTTAATTGCCCAGAGTCACACAGCTAGTATGTGTCAAGTGTCTGAGACCAGATTTGAACTCAGGTCCTCCTGAATCCAAGGCCAGTGCTTTATCCACTGCACCACCTAGCTGCCCTGTCCATTGATTCTCAAGAAGCTCAAAGATCTCAGCTTCAAATGCTGACTTATTGCGCTATTAAAATGGTAAATTAATGTTTAACATAGTTCCCTTCTTGCTCCATAGAGAGGAAATGTTTACTCATTTGGTCATTAGATGGTGTTTCTCTGCAGTTGAACTGAGGTTTTAACCTTTGAATTTTCTTTAAATGATTGCATTTAGAAGCACAGTTATACCCAAAGCAGCCTCTGATTGGATTCTGATGGAATTCCATTCTGATGGACTCAAAGAATTTAGAACTGGAAAGAACCTTGGAGAATATCTAGTCAAATTCCCATTTTGGAGAAAAGGAAACTGATCTCCACAAAGCACTAGCAATTTGCTCAAGGTCACACAGGTAGACAAGGATTTGAGCTCCAGATGCAGTACTCTTTCCTTTCTACCATTTTGGTAGATTTATTCACAGAAGTATGATAGCAATTTTAATGTATTATCTCAAGTTTAGAATAATTTGTGCTATTTTTATCATTATCTATGTGACATTTCATGTTTTTGTTTTTGTTTTTTTCTGGGGCAGTGGGGGTTAAGTGACTTGCCCAGGGTCACACAGCTAGTGTCAAATGTCTGAGGCTGGATTTGAACTCAGGTCCTCCTGAATCCAGGACCAGTGCTTTATCCACTGTGCCACCTAGCTGCCCCCCATCTATGTGGCATTTCAACTACAATATATATAGAAGAAAGAAATGAAGTCGTGGGCCAAGAGGAATAATTATTGTCAAGTTTTCTGGGGGGACCTTTGGTTCAGTTAACAACTCAGGAATGTCCTTCTTGGATAATGAAGTCTAGTCCCCATCCATCTTTACCTCTCTATAATTCTTTTTTCCTATTCACTGCTTCCTCCTTCTAGATACTCCATCCTGATTCTCTTTCTACCTCTTTGACCAATTCTTTGTATGATCATGATCCAGGTAGTCTCCTTTTTACATGGGTATATTTCAGGGCTCTATTCAAGACCTTTTTATTTTCTATTTATTCTCCCCAGTTCATATGGATTCAACTATCATCCCTATGGAGATGGCTCTCAAATCTAAATATCCAGTCCAAATCTTTCTTCTGAACTCTAGTTGCACATTTCCTTCTTTCCTTCCTTCCTTTTTCCCTTCAACATTGCATCTCTTGGTATTGTCCCTCACACTTATAATGCTCTTTCTGCTCATGTCTAGCTTTTGGAACCTCTCATTTCCCTTGAAGCCTCAGATTAAGTATAGCATCTTTCAAGAGGTCTTTTATAATTTCCTCAGTTGTTAGTACCCACCACCAATCCCTTTGTATTTATTTTGCATGTATTCTGTAGTGATCTATCTGTGAATATATGGTATCCACCTAATGGAATGTAAGTCCTTTGATAGCAAAGTCTCACTTCTGTATTTGTATCCCTAATGTCTAGCCCAAGCACTGATAAATGCTTTATTGATTCATCAGTTGAGTCTTTTGTGATGCTTTCACAGTAGTTAAGGGTCACCTCCTTTCTGTTTCTTGAAGAGACTGATGAAAAACCAAAGTAGCTCAGACTTACCTTGTCTTATTTCAAAAAAAAAAAAAAACGAACAAAAATGGATTATATTGCTTCAAGGGATTCCTTAAGGTGTGAAATGCTTGAGACCACTTCCGTGAGAAGATCTTTTTAATTGCCAGAGATAACTTTAGAGATCAGTCTCTCTTTGAGCTCTTTTTTTCTGAGAAGAAACAGAGGCTAGGGAGATTCCCCGTTTTTATTTTTCCCAAATTATCTCCAGGTGATCAGGCTATGGTGAAAGGTTGAAATATGAGTCATAAAAATTTTCTATTTGAAATAGCACCGTATGTTTGCCAGGTATAGGGGAAATCAAAGCCGTCTTGTCATGTCTAAGCAAGGCCCAAACAAATAAAGGCTAAAAGACTGGCCAAAAATGGGGGAAGGAGGGGAAGAGGGAAGAAGAGGGTGGGAGAGATGTGAAACTTGGACATACTCCTTCCAGCCAAATACAAGACTTAGAACTTGAAGGTGAACTGTTGTGGGTTTCTGTGTTTTGTTTAAAGTTTTGGCACTTGGTGGTACCTAGGAATTAGTGCTTTGTGGGGAGCATGGGATAGTTCCCTTTAAATTGGATACCCTGCATAATAAGGTATGAAAGTCAGTGATTACAGGTTTGAACTTGGGCAAAACTGCCTCTGGATGAAGAAAGGCCTATATTTGGGTAGGAAGGCAGAGGTAAGAGGTAAACAAAGTTAGAAGTCAATCATCAGACTGTAAGAAATCTAAATGTGCTTTATTGTTTCTCTCTGAGTAACTCAAAAGGACATCGATGTTGATATGGCCATGCCAAGGCAATTGAGTGAACTTGGTTAAAAAAATTAAATGAAATAAAAATGTGCTGAAGTTAATTTTTGCAGACCGCCTAAGCTCCGGGTTAAAAGCAACAGGAAACAACCACCATGGTGTGCCTAGGTGACTTTGTACAGACACTGTTGAACCACCTCATGGAAGTGGAGGCCTTTGCCCATTTATTTACATTGTGGGGATGAGGTGGGAGTGAGTTGTGTTTCATTTGAAAGGGTTGGGGAGAGGTCAGCAAAGTCGAATGTTTTAAAAGAGGAAGGCGTGGCAATGCCTCTACTTGGCTTCCTTTTCTTGCCAAGCTGATGTCAAAAGCCTTTACCCAGAGATGGGGGCTTTTGTTTGCAGGGATTTGATTGATTTATAGGAGACAATGGTGTGTTGGGTGCTGGGGAGGGGAAAAGGGGGGGAAACAGAGCAGCCAGACCCAGGAGCACACACACTGCTGAATCAGGGCTGTTGCTGAGCAGATGGAGGGATCCGGGAGAGAAACAATGCTTTAAGCTGTTCCCAGCACATCTATTGAAAAGGATAACGGATGGAGTCAGGGCCAGTCAGGCTGGTGGGAGGACTTCCTGAAAGCCTAGCTGGGGAGATATCCATCCAATCCACTGGTTGAAGCGGCAGAATTAGCAAGGCTTATAAGGACTTTACTGTCCTTAGAGAACCAATGAAATGCTCATTTCAAAGACATAAGGGAAGGAAAAAGAGTTGGGGTCAATACATTTACCCTTGGGCCCAGGGTTCAATAGGGTAGTGTTACATCCTGACCTACAGGCTCAGGACTTACAGTGGCTTCTCTTTGGCCCCCATTTTCTCTCCTATAAACTGAGAGGTGAGACAGTCGACCTGAATGCTTCCTTCCATTTTAGGAAAGGTTAGGCATTACAGTGGATGCAGCATTGTACTTGGGGTTAGGAAGAGCCCTCATTTCAAATCCAGCCTCAGGCACCGGCTAACACCACACTGCCTTTCTAGATCTGTGAGTTGTCCTTTGTAGGAGGTACCATTCCGGGATGACAGAATTAGAAAGTCTGGGACATTTTAGACAAGCCTTCCATAGTCCATTCACAGCTGTGCCTAGGAGTGGCCCTGTTTACCTCCCCAAGCTAGCTAAGGGTGGCTGGCCAAGTTCAAAGCCACACTTAGCCTCCATTCTAATGTGATAGGACATGCTATAAGGGGGTAATTTTTTCTTTGGTGAAGCGATTGGGGTTAAGTGACTTGCCCAGGGTCACACAGCTATAGGGGGTAATTTAAACCGATCCCCTGATTACATGGACATCACAGAGGGCGTGTCACCATCTACATATTACACCTCCTATAGGAAACCTTTCCTGAACTTCCTGGCTCCAGGTCTGATGCTCTATACAGTGCATCATCTACCTGCCCAATTTGAAGAGGTAGAAAATACTAACTAGGGATACCAGTGAACAGGGTCGCACAGCTAGTAAGTGTCTGAGGTCAGATTTGAACGCAGGAAAATGAGTGAGACCCTGAGCAAGTCACTTAACCCTGTTTGCCTCCATTTCTTCATTTGTATAATGAATTGGAAAAGGAAATGGCAAACTATCCCAGTATCTTTGCCAAGAAAACCCGAAATAGAGTCTTGAAGAGTCAGATACAACTTAATAACAACAACCTCTACAAATTATATTCTATTTACTTAACTGTTTACATGTGGAATCCCCCAGCACCCCCCATAAAATATAAACTACTTGAGGTCAGGATCCATTTTTTTTGTCTTTGTACTCTCAGTGCCTAGCACATAGTAGGCACTTATTTATTTATTATTTATTACTTATTATTAAGTAATAAAAGACTGTTGGATTGAATTGACCTGCTACATTCTGTAGGAATACAAAAGACTCTTTAAGCATGTGTAAAGTGTGGACTGCTTGGCCCAGGAAGCAGTATTAGCATCAATGGGTAGAGGAAGAAAGATTTCAAAGGACCTTCTAACAATTAGAGTTGCCACAAAATGGAATGGATTGCTTCTAGAATTAGTAGGTATTCTTTCGCTGGAGATTTTTAAAAATCTAGTTTTATTGTCATCTTTTCTTTTTACATTCCTTAGATTTCCTTCCTGTATCCTTCCCCTTCTCCTATTCCAGAAAGCCAGCCCTTATAACAAATAATCTTTCTTTGGGGGGGGGGGGTGTCAATGAGGGTTAAGTGACTTGCTCAGGGTCACACAGCTAGTGTCTGATGCTGGATTTGAACTCAGGTCCTCCTGAATCCAAGGCCAGTGTTTTACCTACTGCTCCACCTAGCTGCCCCACCCTAATAATCTTTTTTGTTTGTTTTTTTTTGTTTTTTGGTGGGGCAATGGGGGTTAAGTGACTTGCCCAGGGTCACACAGCTAGTAATTGTCAAGTGTCTGAGGCCGGATTTGAACTCAGGTACTCCTGAATCCAGGGCCGGTGCTTATCCACTGCACCACCTAGCTGCCCCCCCTAATAATCTTTTAAAAAAGAGAAAAGGGAAAAAGGAATGAAAATAAAAAATTAAGTAAAACTGATCAATACATCCCAAAACTTGACATTGTAGAGAATGTTTTACATTTACGGACACCCTCCATCCCTCTACGTTATGGATGACCATCTGTCAGAGATGCTTTCAAGAGGATTTTGCTTTAGTTTTGGATTGGATTTGATGACTCCTGGGAACTTTTTTATAGTTGAGATTTCTTAGATTCTGTGAAATAGTATACAAAGGGTTCCTTGCCTTTGAGGAGTTTCTAAGCTTGGTTGCAGAGATGATGTATATATAATGAGAAGATATCATTAAATGGCATTATAGGGTAAATTTTATAAGGTCATAGATCCAAAACAGGAAGGAGATACCAGGGACCATCTAGTCTAACTCTCTTATTTGATAGATGAGGAATTTTAACCCCTGAGGCTAAAATGACTTGCTCAGGATCACTCAGGTAATAACCATCAGAGACAGGATATGAACCCAGGGCCTTCTGAGCACAATACAAGGGAAAAAAGGAAAATCCTTCAGTCCTTGCTCTTGCTAGGGAGTCTCTCATCTAAGTACTAGCCAGGCTACCTTGCCTAGCTTCAAAGATCAGTCACATTGGGCTGCTACTGACATATGGAAATAAATGCTTGAGAAATTCAGACAAGAAATAAATCAAGGAAGGCTTCATAGGGGAGGTAAAAAATAAGATAGACATTGCCTTGGAATCTTTCTATAGAGGAAGCAATGTCTCCATTAGAAAAGGATGATGCCTGATATAAATGATAAAAGATAAAGTCCTTTGGAGAGTTTAGAATTGACTTCTGGTGTGTATAATGAATCTCTATCCAGAAACATATGACATTAATGTTTAAGAATGATCTGCAGGGGCAGCTAGGTGGCGCAGTAGATAAAGCACCAGCCCTGGATTCAGGAGGACCTGTGTTCAAATCTGGCCTCAGACATTTAACACTTACTAGCTGTGTGACCCTGGGCAAGTCACTTAACCCCAATTGCCTAGCTAAAAATAAATTAATAAAATAAAATAAAAAAGAATGATCTGTTACTGGGAATTGAAAGAAAAGGAAAGTGACTGGACCAGTGTGATACAGTGGAGAGATTGCTAGATCTGCACCCAGAAGTGCCTCTACCACTTATTACTTGTATAACCTTGGGCAAATCACTTGACCTTTGAGGGCCTCTGTTTCCTCATTTTTTTAAAATGGATGGGGGACAGCTAGGTGGCACAGTGGATAAAGCACCAGCCCTGGATTCAGGAGGACCTGAGTTCAAATCTGGCCTCAGACACTTGACACTTACTAGCTGTGTGACCCTGGGCAAGTCACTTGACCCCCATTGCCCTGCAAAAAAAAAAAATAAAAGTAAAATGGATGGATTGCACTAGACCTGAGATGCCTTTCACTTCAAGACTGATGATCTGATGACTTAAATATCCTAAGATAGGAAAGTAAATTGGGCAGCTAAATGTCAAAGTGGATAGAGTCATTTCCTAAATTCAAATCCAGCCTCAGACACTTACTAGCTGTGCCATCCTAGGCATGTCACTTCGCCCTGTTGGCCTCAGTTTCTTCATCTGTAAAATGAGCTGGAGAAGGAAATCACAAACCACTCCAGTATCTTTGCCAGGAAAACCCCAAATGGGGTCACAAAGAGTCAGATACAACTGAACAACGACAACATGAAGGCAAATTACAGGGAGTAGGGGTGGGAGTGTATTGGGGGAGTGACTGTAGGGGATACACTGGTAATAGAAGAATTACTATTGACTTATCGAATGACCTTAGAAAATGAATTTCTCTTGTCTGAAACTGTTCTCTTCCTCAGGAGATAATACTGGCCCTTACCGGCTAGGCATTGTGAGAATAGCACCCAGAAGCAACCTTTGCCCTGGGGACACTTGGTTCTGGTTAGTAGATCAGGGAGCTGGGGAGGCTTTCTGAGAGAAAGTGAGACCTGCTGCAGTGGATGTGTTCACCAGAGCAGCTTAGTCTCTTTCTGTCTGAGCTAATTAAAACTTTTATCTTGTACTTCCCTAATAGGGACAGTGAGTCTTTTGAGACACACTTTATATAGTACTGCATGCATAATAGATGCCCAATAAATGTTGATGGCTCTCATGATTTTTCAATTTATAGGCAGAACATTTTAAATGCCAGTATCTTTCCTAGGTGTGGTATAGAGCTGGGAGTGGGGGTGCCAATTTACCATGCAGTGACTTAACCATTTCTGATTCACTAGGAATGGATGAGAACCCCAAAAACTGTTAGGGGGCTGAAAAACTTTCCTGGGAGTGAGGTAAAAAGAGGTTTTTCTTCTTCATAACTCAATCAGTCAGTTTCTATTGGTTACCTGCTGTTCATTAATGAGCTGGACCCCCAGGCCACATCTTAATGCTGGCATTAGGACAAGGGTTGATCTCCATAGTGGCCTGCAGCCAACACCGTCTAACAAGGCTGCTGGCTCCCTTTGAGGAGGCCTGCAGAGATCTTGCCAGTATTCAGTGTCCTTGCAAACCCACTGTGATGTTGCATGAGGCCGTTTGTACATTTCTGCCACTCGCCTGACCTTCTGTGACAAAGAAGCCTATTGGGAGGGTTGGAGCCATTGCCCATCCTTTTCTGGCCTGGCCAGACCTGTGCCAGCAGAAATAGAAAGCCTGGCAGGATTTTACCATTCACGTAACAGACTTGTTTAACTTCAGTATTATTTCACAGCTGCTTGGGACCTCCTAAGATCTTTGGTGTTAAAAGTAGAGCAAAACCATTATACCTAAAAAAATAATAATTACTATTATGCCTTGGTCATTATCTTACCTCATTCTTTCTCTAAGAGCTTGTGGGGGGTGGATTTATGGCTTACAGGACTCTAAGAAATGTCAAGTAAAGAATTCATACCATAGTGTGTCATGCGCAAAGGCACCTCTTGGGACAGGCAGATATGTCTCTGGCTTACAGTTTCCATTATTTTTGTTGTAATCCAATATTTTTTACCCTATTCCCTCCAATTCTCTAGTGGGTCAAGTCCAAGTTCAAATCTATCCCCTAGAAACCTGTTTTATAGGTATTCTTCTTTTTACAGCTCCACAAAGAAATGCACCTAAATAAACACAGACTAGAGTTTTAAAAGACATACGAAGAGGCATCAGAGCCTCCAATGAGTATCATTGTTTGGTGATGGTAAGAAAGCCAGAGAGTGTGAGAAAAATAATGTCGAGAAAAATGACCCCATTTAACTATGCTTCAGTTAGTTGTAAAGGAATACGAGTCTGCAAAGATATCAGGACATAAAGAAGCTATGTGTGTCTTGGGGAATGGGGGGGCAGGGAGCTTTTTAATGAGTGTATGCAGGTTAAGTTGCAGTTTGGGAATTGTCTTTACAATGACTGGGCTCTTTGCAACTCAACTGGAGAGGCTGAGGAAAGTGTATAGAGTAGGATGCAATGGGGGAAAATCACCACCCATTACAAATACATTTCTTCTTGTAACGTATGCTAAGAAGCAGACTCGGGACTAATCAAGCAACTTGTACCAGTTGTACATGCAACTCCTACTCAGTTTGGACTCAGGGATGCCAAATGAAAGCTCATCATTTTCCTAAGCACTTCTGAGACAGTAAAGCAGGTGAACATAATTCCTAGAAGTATTAAAAGAGGTGAGTAATGCTTGCTCAGGAGCCGTGGGTGGATCACACAGTTCATTCTCTGCTGGAAATGCTTAGAGATCAAAAGTGTGCTGCAGAGATGTACATACACATTCACTCCCAAAGGCCTGAGGTTGGTAGGATGGAAGATGTAGGCAGACTTGAAGTCACAGTTATTGTCTGGTGGTTTCTGGAAGGGTACGTGGATAGTGTCACTCAATCGACAAGCATTTATTAATCACTTACTGTGTACCAAGAACTGTGCCAAGCACTAGTAATATGAAGAAAGGTATAATGATGAGGAGAAGGATGATGGTGGTGGTGGTGGTGGTGATGATAAGTGGCGCACCAAAGGCACTAGCTCTGTTCATCTCTCACTACTTCAAAGTTAAAATAAAATGCCAGGGCTCTCTAGAGGAGGTTCTGGATGCAGCTCAACTTTCTGTCACTTTTTTCTTGCTTAATATGATCCAGAATATTAATGTTTTTATCAGTTCTCTGAGTTGTTTTTTACTGAGGGACAGGGGGTGTAGAATTGAGGGAGATTCAAGAAGTTCACTTTCTCAGAAGTGCCTTGATTCCACAAGTAACTATGTCTGGGTCTACATGATGGGTCATTGGATTCTCATTGGAAGGGAATTGAAAAGGTCCCCTAGATCAGCCCATAGGACTTTCAGGCAGGTGAATACCTAAATCATCCATGACAAATTATTTTCTTTTATTTTCTTGGAGTCTTCTTCAACATGTAGATGTAGAATTTACCAATGAAGGTCAATTCAGTAAAAAACTATTCAACTGGGGGGCAGCTAGGTGGCACAGTGGATAAAGCACCAGCCCTGGATTCAGGAGGACCTGAGTTCAAATTCGGCCTCAGGTACTTGACACTTACTAGCTGTGTGGCCCTGGGCAAGTCACTTTACCCTCATTGCCCTGCAAAAAACAAAAACAAAAACAAAAAAACAAAAAAACCTATTCAACTGGGACAGTGTGGCTTAGAGGATAGAGTGCTGGACCTATAGTCCAAAGACCTGAGTTTGAATCCTACCTCTGATACTTAATAGTTGTGTGAATATGAGCAAGTAACTTTAATCCTCTCATCCTTGGTTGCTTCATTCCTTAAATGGAAAAATAATTCTGGCCTTTATAAAACAGTCAAAATAAATATCCAATAAGATAATGTATATGAACATACTTTGAAATTTATAAAGATCTATACAACATGGCTTAGTGGATAGTGTATTAGACCTGTATTCTGGAAGACCTGAGATTGAATCCTGCCTGCTGCTGCTGTTGTTTGACCTTCGTTCTCCAAGAGGACCATGTCATTGGGAGGTGATGTCATGACTTGCACTGAATTAGATTTAAGTGAGGGAGGGCTATGAAAGGTCACCAACCTCACGCTCTCTTCCAGAGCCATCTAGGTCCACTGACAAGATATATATTAGGACAACTAGAGATGGCCCCAGATGTTTAAGGCGATTGGGGTAAAGTGACTTGCCCAGGGTCACACAGCAAGTGTCTGAGGTGAAATTTGAACTCAGGTCCTCTTGACTTCAGGGCCAGTCCTCTATCTACTGTGCCATCTAGCTGCCCCCCTACCTGCTCTAGCTATGTGCTGATAGGTAAGTTATTAAATTTCTCATCTATAGAATGGAGATAATAATACTAATTGTGCCTACTTCTCAGGGCTGTTGTGAGACCTAGATCAGGTCAGATATGTAAAATAGTTTGCAATCCTTAAAGAACTATATAAATGTAGGTTATTATATTATTATATTAATTAACATGATGTTACTCCCTAGAAGTTGGCTAAAAAAAAGAGACAGGTAGGTGTTTTAGTGGTTAGAATGCTTGACTTGGAGTCAAGAACACACATTCAAATCTCTACTAGCTTGGCGAGTCATTTAATCTCTCTCAGTCTCAGTTTCCTCATCTGTAAAATAGGAATAATAGCACCTACTTCAACTGGGTTTTTTGTTTGTTTTGTGGGGCAATGAGGGCTAAGTGACTTGCCCAGGGTCACACAGCTAGTAAGTGTCAAGTGTCTGAGGCTGGATTTGGACTCAGGTCCTCCTGAATCCAGGGCTGGTGATTTATCCACTACACCACCTAGCTGCCCCCTCAACTGGGTTTTTGTGAGGATCAAATGAAATTTTATATATATATATAGTTCCTTCCAAAATTTAAAGAGCTATATAAGTGCTACTTATTACTATTACCACAACTACTATAAATAATAATAATAATTGGACTTTCTTAGTATCAAGAAGCAATAGTCTGTTTCTCCCCTATAAAGATGAACCACCATCAGTAGGATATTTGGGTTGTTTTTCTCTCTCTCAGTTGTGGTGATGCTTTTCTGCTGATTTAGTCAAACTCTCTCTTGCCTTTTTATGACAAAGAGCACATATCTTCACTGAGGTGAAGCAGGACTAGGCTCAATCCATAGTTATTGAACAGAGCAAAGTTAATTGACCCATATGGAAACTGAACCTAAGATGTTCCCCTTCTTAGTCTGCTGTTGTTGAAATAACAGATAATAAGAGATTTGTCACCCTAGGGAGAGGCTTGAAGTGATGTGGTACAATTACTGGATTAAATCCGATCTAAGAAGAATAATATCATCCTAGGTTTAGAGCAGAAAAGAACCTTAGTAATCACCTAATCCAGCATCTTCTTTTTACTGGTGAAGTGAAATGATTTGACCAAAATAACAGTTACATAGTATGTGTCAGAGGTAGGATTTGAATCCAAGTCCCCTTGCTACAAATGTTGATTCTACTATATTTTGTGTTTGCATCTAAGTAAGGTCCTGGTTTCCCACTACCATCTAATGCTCCTAAGGAAGGAGTGTGGACCTGTTCCATTTAGAAATACCAGAGTGGTACTGATTAAAAGTTTATTTTGTTTATGCTTGTGTCCTGTGAAAGGATAGGGGTGCCTCAAAGGAATATTGATTGAGGGATAAGGGAAGGAGTGAAGAAAGGTGAAGTTACTCAATAGAATATTCCTAATTCCTAATATTCCCTGTAGAAGTAGAAGGGATTATTTTGTTGTTGTTGTTGATGGTGGTGGTGATGATGATAATGGTGTTTTTACTGTTGGCTGAATCAACTGAATGATGCACGGGAGCCAACTTCACAGTCTTTGGTGGGATGACTGGGTAGAGGAGAGAGTGATATTTACAATATCCCTGGAATGGATGCCATTGATTGGGTGGCTGCCTGGATAACTTTCCCCAGCAAGAAGCTTTCCCTTTCAGGGTTCAGGGCAAGATCCTTGGCATAATTGAAAAGAAAAAATAAATAAGTAAAATAAAATGAAGCCAATACCCTCCTCCTATTTCTTGTGCTTGTTTTTTATTGAATTGTCTGCATTTTTTACTGCCCCCTCAGAACCACTGGCTGCCCAATATGCCAAACTTCTAACTTTCTAGCACATTGGGAGAAAGTGAATGAATATTTCTGCTATGATTTGCTTCAGGGAAGAGGCTATAACTAATTTCATCAGTGTGGCAAGAAAAGGTCCTTTCCCCATATGACCCAAATGTTTTATTGGTTTTGTTATACTAGCCTTGATTTTTTTTTATCTGTTTGGTCACACTAGATGTCCTATCGTATCTCTTCCATTTCTAAATCTATGAGCCAATGATCTCTAGTTTCCTGAAAATGATTTTTTAAAGAAAGACACCAACACAATAGGACTATCTTTTTTAATACTAGCATTTTACCAGTATTACTATATGACATTGAGATGTGAAATATCACTGCTTCTGAAGAAGCTATTATTATTACTACTACTAATAACAGCAATAATAATATTTATGATACCAATAGACTGGCTTTTCTTTCTATGTGATAAGGGTAAGCATCAGACATAGGGCAAATGAGATGTGCATGGTGGAGATGAACAGATCTTGATGTAGCCAATGAAGAGCCCCAGAGAAGTAGAGGAGTTAAGGAAGTCATCAAGAAATTATGATTCAGGAAGAGAAGATAGGCTGGCCATGTGGCCAGAATGAGGGATGACAAGTAGAAAGCTAGAGGGCTCCTCTGGTTCCCATTCAATTTTTGGAAAAAAAGCAAGTGTAACGATAGGAATGACGCCACCCGCTGGAGACTTACTGTAGAAAAGCTCTGCCATGAGGTGAAGGTCTCTGAGGGCCAGACCTTGAGTCTTTTCTTTGGCGTCAGGAAGTGATGTTTGCTGGTGGGAGGAAGAAGGGAGGAGCCTGGCGCTCTGACTCTCTTTTCGTGTGGACTCTGGCAGAGAGTGGAGCTAGGAATGCTCTCTCCCTTTAATAGATAGATGAATCTAGGCCTTTCTCTCCCTCTTTACCAAATTCTTATTCTCCTTAATAAATGTTTAAAAGTCTAACCCTTGATAAAACTTATAATTTATTGGCGACCACTCATTAGATATTTTAGACAGACTAGCTAGAATTTTAGCCTTATACACAAGGAAGGCCTAGAGTTTGTTAGGTGGACACCCAGGTGAATTTTCAGGTGGATATAGACAAGAGTCAGACTGGATGAGCGGATGTGGATGGGTTGTGATGTGCACCATTGATGGAAACTCTTGAATCAATGAGACCACAGATACATTTGAGTATTTCCCCCAATGACTTCTAAACCTCTAAGACTGAAGGCCACTTGCAAACATCTTGCAAATGGAAAATCCTATTAGCCTAATTGACATTGTTACACGTTAAGATTTCACTTGAGGGAAATTCAGCACAGTTCTGTCTATGTAGTCAAAAGACCTATATTGGAGTCCCAGATCTCCTACTTACCAGCAGTATAACGATGGGCAAGTCACTTCGATTTCCTAGGTTTCAATTTTCTCAATAAGAGTCTATGTTCCGGGGGCAGCTAGGTAGCACAGTGGATAGAGCACCAGCCCTGGAGTCAGGAGGACCTAAGTTCAAATCCAGCCTCAGACACTTGACACATAAGCTGTGTGACCCTGGGCAAGTCACTTAACCCTCATTGCCCTGCAAAAAAAAAAAAAGAGTCTATGTTCCAATACTTTCTAGTTGTATAAATGTAACAAATCATTTAACCACTTGAACTCTCTGATCCTCATTTCCCTTCTCTGTATAATGTTGTTAAGTCATTTCGATCATGTCCCACTGCTAGTTGGCACATATAAGTAGGTCCTTTGTTGTAGTTATTTGGTAATTTCAGTCACGCCCAATTCTTTGTGAGCCCATTTGGAGTTTTCTTGGCAGAGATACTGGAGAGGTTTGCCATTTCCTTCTCTAGCTCATTTTTACAGATGAGGAAACTGAGGCAAACAGGGTTAAGTGACTTATCCAGGGTCACACAGCTAGGAAGTGTCTGAGGCTGGGTTTGAACCCAGGAGGATGAGTCTTCCTGACTCCTGGCCCAGCACTCTTTCAAATGAACCACCTAGCTATTCCTTCTCTATATAATGAGGATTGTTGTTGCTGCTGCTGCTGTTGTTAATACCTACCTCACAAGATTGTTGTTAAATTAGATAATTTATGTAATGTCTGTCACAAACTTTAAAGTTCTAAATAATACTGGGGGTGGATGATCAAAATGATCATGATAATGACAATGATAATGCTACGGATGTGTGCCTCATTCCTCTTTTACATGGTCTAGTTCATGAGTACCTTCAGTGCTTAGCCCAGATCCTTCAGTAAGAGGGAATTCAAGGGAAGAACCCCTTTGTTTTCACAACCATGCCTATCCTCTCCTTTATACAGAGACAACTCTAAATCATGCTATGCACACGACTTGTCCTGCCCTGTGTTAACTGTGAGAAAAGCAGCACATTCAGAGGTTTTATTTTTAATCCAGGGTTAAGCTCATTCGTGACAGAGGCCAGTTATTTCAGTGACTCGACTGGTTTTGAATAAAGAAAGGCCTTGTTTGGATCATGGGATAATGACTGCTCCAAGAGCAGAGGTTTTATCCAGTTTTCCCCAAATCTTTCCTTGTTTAGGCATGAACGCTGGGTCTTTTCATTTATTTAAAGGGTCTTCACTTGTCAGTGGAAATATAGTGTTAATTCCATTTTTTAGAGCTTCCAGTCTCCTGCCCCTTTCTGTCTTATTCCTGTTTATGTTTAGTAGTAATTCCCAACTTGAGTGGCAGCAACTGACCTACCACTCAATGGATTATAGCCAGATTTTTCCCAGTGGTGAATGAGTGTGAGGAAACTGAAAGCTTTTTCATGTCTTTTAGGAAGAAAAGGGAAGGTGGCTAGAGAGAAATAGAAGCAGCTGCCATCGCTCATTCCTGAAATGGGCAGCAGCGTTCATTCCCATAAAGGAAACATTGGATAAACTGCTCATAGATGAGATGGCATCTGATATCACCAGGCAAAACAGATTAATGAGTGAGGGTGACTAAAAGAACTCATGAAGCCTACATGGATTCCCTGTAAGCAAGGCAGAGGTCCATTTAAATTGTACTATGTTTGGAAAGAGATCTGTGTGGAGTGATAATACCATTTTGTCTATCCACTTGGACCTAAAAAAGCCTGTTGTATTAGAAAGTATAACTACCATCAGCCCAAAAGGATTTGGAAAGAAGGTAGAGTTTGTTAGAACTAGTGATAGGAAGCCAAGTGATTTGTTGGGTTTTATTTTGTTTTTTAAAAACCTGGAAATAAGAGTTAGGATACCAGGTTGGGTGGGTCTTTTTCTTGTCTCAGAATACAAGAATCTGGTCAAGATATATTCAATAGCTTTTCTGGTATTTCTCTTGGAGAGCTAACATTCCAAAGAGTGGCTCATTCATTCCATTGAGACACACAGCCTGACCATAAGATCCAAGGCATCTGACCTCCATGAGTGAGAAAATACAGACTGAATAGACTTGACCTTCACAGGCTATTTCCCTGCAGATGTCAGCTTGGGCTTATTCCCTATTGCATATTTTTTCCTTTCCCCTTTTTGTGGTTTAAAGCCATCTTCAACTTGTCATGCATTACTCATTGAGTGTATACTTTGGGGAGAAAGAAGTTCTGATTTTGGGTGACTATCAAGCTCTTGGCTAAGTATTGAATTAGGATGAGGAATTTTTGAGTAGAGTGAATATGGAACTAGTGGTTTTCACAGTTCGTCATTAAGCAGTAGTAAATAATTTTAAAATACATATACATGTATATATACCTATACACATATAGCATCACTCAACAGATCAGTATGTGGTATCTATGTGGGTATTGTCTCCCCCAATGCAGATCTGAATCCTTTGATTCCTTAATAGTTAGGTCTCTATGAATTGTAGTTGCTTAAAAAAAAATGATCAGGGGGCAGCTAGATGGCACAGTGGTTAAAGCACTGGACCTGGATTCAGGAGTACCTGAGTTCAAAGCCGGCCTCAGACACTTGACACTTACTAGCTGTGTGACCCTGGGCAAGTCACTTAACCTCCATTGCCCCGCAAAAAAAAAAAAAAATTATCAGGGGCAGCTAGGTGATGCAGTGGATAAAGTACTGACCCTGGATTCAGGAGGACCTGAGTTCAAATCCAACCTCAGACACTTGACACATACTAGCTGTGTGACCCTGGGCAACTCACTTAATCCTCATTGCCCCACAAAAATAAATAGATAGATAGATAGATAGATAGATAGATAGATAGATAGATAGATAGATAGATAGATTTTTAAAAGTATCCCCTGGTGGCCAAACTAATTTTCAGCCTCTCCAAATTAGGATGAGCTAGTCAGTGAATGGCAGCAAATCAATTATCAGTGAGTCCATACCTCAGTCTTTCCCACCTGCTAAGAATGGGCAGTGCTCACATTGTATTTACCATGGCGTTTAAGAATCTGAGGTCACCTCTAGGCCATGATGAGGTATTGAAGTAGGTAATAATTGTGCAAGATAAGCCTCCCCCAAGAAGTCCCTGGGGCAGAGAAGTCTGAAGGAATAGGGAAGGCTGGAAAACTTGTAGGTATCTGAAATGAAATGGGTAAATGATGTGGGTTTTGAAATATTGGGAGTAGAATGAGGTTACAGAGGTAGGGCTTGGCTTTTGCAATGTTTATGTTGCTAGGCCCTTTCTGTTAATACCCATCTGGGTTCTGTAACCAAGAAGCAATGAAATAAAAGAATTGTACTCTCAAGCCTCTCTTTTAGTTACTATTTTAGGGTACTGTGAGCAGAGGAATAGGTAAAGAATCAAAGAAGATGGAAAGGTAGACAGAGTCTTCTGATGGAGTTTTCAACCCCTGGGAAATGGAAAAGGGCAGAAGAATTTAAGATGATAAATATAGAATCAACAATTAGTGAGGTTTATTGGATATGGAATTTAACCTTTCGGGGGCCCCCAGACTATAATTTGTTGAGCAGGTGCTGATAGGTAGTGGTATGGGAAATTTCCTCACGAAAAGTTCTCTATATTAATGAAGTCACTAGTTTGGCCCAAATGTAGGTATATTTTGTCAAACAAAAGGCACTTGTTTTGTTGTTCATCCTTCATTCTCAAAGAGGACCAATGACATCAGCAGGGTGGTGTCTTGACTTTCAAGTCAATGGGATTTAAGTGAGGCAGAGCTGAGCAAAGTCATCAGCCTCACTCTGTCCTCCAGAGTCATCCAAGTCTGGTGGTAAGACATAGGTCAAGACAACTGGTCATGGCCCAGGATGCAGTGGATCATTGTAAAAGTATTGAATATGTATTATTTCTGCCCCCTTCCCCTACAAGTCAAGCACACTTCCCATTGCCTCTGTGGGTCTTTATGCTGCAATCCTTATTGATGGTGAACCAGCATATAGATCTTTGGCAGAAGGGTTCTGGAACGGGAATCTTCCAAGTTCCCTGGGATTGGGGTTTCAATGATTTCATTCGAATCATGGGACTTTTATCTTTTTCTGGAATAAGAGCAAGTTAGGGTCCCTTCACTCTAGTGGGGATTAAGGGAAAAAAGAGAAATAAGAAGAGATGGAAAAAGCCCTGGATGCTTGTGGATTATCATTACTAGATTGAAAAGTATAGTAAGAATAAGTATCAATATGCTTCAAATTAAGAGAATGGTAACATGGAAGATTAACTCTTTTCTCATTCCTCCCTTCCTCCCTCCCCATTTCTTTATGCTCCTTTCTTTCCTCTGCCAAAAAAAAAAAAAATTGAAAATCCCAAATCCCACACAGGAAGTTCTTCTCACAAGTAGCATTTGTGACTGTTATTTCTGTCCTATCAGCCAAGAACAACAGGAACAGGCCCAAGTGATCTGAAAACATTTCGGATTTATTAGTGACAAAACTTTTCCTGACCTCAAGTCTCTCCTCTTTGGTTCCTGCCTCTCCTCTGCCTTACCGATGTCTTTTGGCAATACTGAAACCTCTGACCAGTGTGAACATTCTTCAAACTGTTTGGTCACATCTGGGGCAGAGGGTCATAGTACAAAAGAAAAATTAGTATGTTTGATGTGAAGACTTGCTGATCATTCCTAGGAATGGTGTGGCTCTGGGTGTGAGCCCCTCCCTACACACCCTTGGTCAATTTCAAGATATGATCCTATACCTATTTAGGTTGAGGGACTATTAGTTGCTGTATGAGATAGTTCCCATTACCTTTATGGACAGAATATCAGCTTTAGCCAATAAGGGCATGACGTCTGTGGTGATATGAGCAGACTACCAGTGGTGACCTTGCCAATGCATCAGGCATCTGTCAGATGAATATTGCTGCCTGATACTATGGAATCTTACTTTATATGGTCAGACCCAGATTCTTGTGTGACCCAGGTTTAGAGATGGGCTGGGAGGCAGCCACTCCACACACTTGGGGGTTTGAAGCCCTGGCTTTGTTATTTTTCACTGTGGACTTATCACTGATGACACTATCACCAAAGCTGATAGGGATTTTTAGGAAACCCTGAATTCCACGGAATTCCCAAGGGACCTAATATTATCACATTAGTGAGGTCACCCTCTTCATCTCAGCCTACTGGCTTCCTTTAAGTCCCAACTAAAATCTCATCTTCTACGGGAAGCCTAAACCCTCTTAATTCTAGTGCCTTCCCTCTCTCAATTATTTCCCATTGATGCTTAATATAATTTCTTTGTATATTCTGGTTTGCTTGTTGTCTACTCCATTAGATGATGAGTTCCTTGAGGGCAGGGACTGTCTTTTGCCTCTTTTTGTATCCCTAGTGCTTAGCACATAGTAGGTGCTTAATAAATATTTACTGACTGACTAACTGATTCTCTCCATAGTCGCTATCATTAGACTGTAAGTTCCTTGAGGACAGGCCTAGGATCTGTATTGCAGCTATCTTTGTACCCTCAACATTTAGCACAATGCGTTCCATATGGAAGGCTCTTCATAATTCTTTTGAATTACTGTTGCACTCAAAAAAAATTACTTCTATCTCTAGCTTACTTCAATGCTAAGCTTAAATACACCTTCTACATGAAATCTTTCCTGATTCCCTCCAAACTAATAGTGCTCTCTCACCTTCTTGAAATTATTTTATACATATTTTGCATTTCCAGAACTTATAGAATATAAGCTCCTTGAAGGGAAGTGCTATTTCATTTTTCTCTTTGTATCCCAAGTCCTATAGTGTGCCCAGGACATAACAGGAACTTAAATTCTTCTTGAATGAATGAATGAATGAATTGCCCTCAACTCACTTGAGTATGTTTCCCTCTTAAATATGCAGTAGGATTTGAAGAGGAAGAAGTAGCAGTGAAATTTGTACCACCGGGGCAGCTAGGTGGCGTAGTGGATAGAGCACTGGCTCTGGAGTCAGGAGTACCTGAGTTCAAATCAGGCCTCAGACACTTAACACTTACTAGCTGTGTGACTGTGGGCAAGTCACTTAACCCCCATTGCCCCACAAAAAAAAAAAAAAGAAATTTGTACCACATCGTTAGCCATCTTGATTCATCTATGCAGTTGGACTTAGTTGTTTTTGTTTGTTTGTTTGTTTGTTTTTATTTTTTTTAGTGAGGCAATGGGGGTCAAGTGACTTGCCCAGAGTCACACAGCTAGTAAGTGTTAAGTGTCTGAGGCCGGATCCGAACTCAGGTACTCCTGACTCCAGGGCCAGTGCTCTATCCACTGTGCCATCTAGCTGCCCCCCAGTTGGACTTAGTTGTAACCCCATTGTGCCTATTTGGTACCATCACACAACAACTGGGTCAGGGCAAAATCTTTAGCTTCTTTATTCTCCAAGCTAAAAGTAAGAATTGGGAGAAGGTTTCATCAGGGGTGCCTGCTACCCACTTTTTCACTTTTTATTAGGCAATTTTTTTAAATCCCTCTGGATTCAGAAGAATGTAATTTAAGTCCTTCCCAAACTCTAATTTTGGTGAATAGACTATTTATTATGTGGTAGCATAATGTCCCTCACCTCTGTCCAAACTGTCTTTCAATGCTATTGGGAAGTGTACCTCATCTGCAGCTTCTGCTAATGTGTTCATTGGGTTTCTTCAGCAGCAGAGAACTTTTTAAAAATCAATTTCCCCTAAAGACTATATACTATAAGAAAAGGATCTGAAGAAGGAAACTGTATTGGAGAAAGGGTAGAAATAAGAAGGTAGAGAAAGAGAAAGGGATTTTTTTCTTTTAAAAAAATGGTTAATATTAATAATAGTAGAGCAAGAACTTTTTCACACATAGTCCTTGTCCTCACTCCATAAAGACTTCCCTCCCTCTCCACCCCTGTGACAGACAATAGAAATAAACCACTTCAAACATGGAGCAGATGGAAGTCTGAGAGTTTAAACAAAAGCATGTTCTGGAGAACAAGAAACAATTGAGTTGTAGGGCTAGCATCAGTGCCTAACTGAATAGGGGCCATTGCTACTCATTGACCTAAATATGATGTAGCGTCAAGCTTTTGGGTGTCCTGACCAAAAGATTCTTCATTGTTCTTGCCTGCACAAATTCAGAACTTAAAGGAAAAACTTATGTTTATATTTTGTGTTTAAGAGATGGTGGTGAGACAGGGGAGGAGGGAATTGTAGGAATAGGGGTATGGGGAAAGATGCTTTTTTTAAAGTGACACTATCCATGTTACTAATCTTTGTTAACCATGTTAACTGCTGTGATTGGTGGGTTTTGGGGGATGGGGTTTTTTTTTGTCTTTTTTTGCTTTACCCAAGAGACTTGTAAATATATTTTGATTGTAATGGAATTTAACTGCATTGAGTGTATTTGTGTGTGTGTGTGTGTATGTCAATGCTTAGATTTATTTTTTTTAAATCTTGTGGTTCCTGATTTGCTTTGTGGTTTATTTGTCCCAGTACCGTACCAAAACAAAAAATTTATTTGAGATAAGATATAAAGCCAGCTTCTCTTTTGATGAAATGAAATTTTAAAAGATTAAAAAAAATTATGGCTCAGATTTCACATATAATAACCAAAATTTCTGTAGTACTTTAATATTTACAAAGTGCTTTGTATATGATCAGAGATCTAAGGCTAGAAGGAAGCCATCTAGTCCACCCTCCCTCCCCACCTCATTTTACAGAGGAGGAAACTGAGGCTCAGAGAGGCCAGCTAATTTACCCAGAGTCACATATAACTAGTATCAGAGACAAGATTTGGATGTAAGTCTTCTTGACTCAATTCCAACACTAACTACTACACACTGTGTTGCCTCTTGTTGGTCCTTAGAGAATATTCAAAATAATCTTGATCATAGTAACCTTCTTTTTCATATAAACTGCACAGGGTCAGGTGTGTGGAGAGAGACAGACAAAGACAGGAGAGAAGGAAACAACAGGGCTCAAAAATGCCATCGCTGGTTTCCTTTTGATGATTTTTGGGGGTTTGTTTTTACGTTCCTCAAGAGCCTGGGACTGACTTTAAAGAGTGAAGCCAGAATGGTTTCTCTATTTCCTTGTGGATACTGAGAAAGGATGCTGACTTCCCTTCCTCCACCCACTGCTTGAAAGGAAAAAAATCTCCACTCAGCCTTTGGGGCATAGGAGTCTAAACCAGAGCTGCAGTAGCTGGACAGGAGGCATCTGGAGTTACACCCTCTGATGGTCTCTGGAGGAGTAGGAATGAGCCTAAGGAGAAAATTACATTTGAAATCATTTATTTTCACATATGGGAGGAAAATCACATTTGGTCTAGATTCATGTAAAGAAAACAGAGATTAGAATTTTTTTTTAAAGGGAGGTTCTGGCAAAGGAGATAAATGGGCAGATTTGTGTAAAACACAAATTGCATTGGACTGTGAACTTCAGATCCAGGCTGAATTTGAACCTCTGTTTTTTGAGTTAGGAACTGGGAAGAGAACTCATTCTGGTTTTTTTGTTTGTTTGTTTGTTTTTTAAATTGTGATGGGGATAAGGCACCAGCCTTGGATTCAGGAGGACCTGAGTACAAACCCAGCCTCAGACACTTACTAGCTGTATGACTCTGGTCAAGTCCCTTAACCCCCATTGCTCTGCAAAAAAAAAAAAAAAAAAGATAAATTGTGTTGGAACTTCAAATTGTCTGCTTGGTACTGGAAGTGCCAGGGACTTCTGAGAAACTTCCCCTATGACTTAAAGGTGTTTTAGTTCAGCTAGTAGAAGGCAAGATTTGGAGTTTGATCAGACACAGAGGAAGATGGGGGAAAAAAGACCTGTAGGTTCCAGAGGATTGTAAATTCATGAGAGTCAACAGCAGCAAAAAAAAAAGAAAAAGAAAAAGAAAAAGAAAGAAAGAAAGAAAAAAGAGAAAAAGGTAATATGAGCTTAGGTTTCAGTGAAGGCCATAATGTTCCAAATGGAAATAGTGCTATTGTACTCTGCCCTAGTTAGACAACATCTGGAGGGCTTCATTTAGCCATGGGCTTTATGCTTTTAGGTAAGACTGACAAGTGATGAGTGAGTAAGCTAGTGAGGGGATTAGAAATGACACCATACAAGAAGCAGTTGAAGAACATAGGGCTATTTAATGTGAAGAAGGGGATGTGATACCACTCCAGGGATGTCATGTGTAAGAGGGATTAGATTGGTCATGTTTGAGGCCAGAAGACAGAACTAGGAACACAGAAACATAGTTCAGTTCAATATAAGGAGAAACTTCTTCATCATTGGAGGTCTTCGAGTGGAAGCCGGAGATGTTTCAGATTGGAATATGTATTAGACTAAAGCAGTGGTCTCCAAAGTAGGAAAGGGCTGTAGCAGGGCCCCAGATACGCTGAGGCCTGACCGCAAGGGATGTGTGATGAACCAATCAGAGAATGGGAATAGGGGCAGATAGCTGGCACAATGGATAAAGGATCAGCCCTGGATTCAGAGGACCTGAGTTCAAATCCAGCCTCAGACACTTGACACTTACTAGCTGTGTGATCCTGGGCAAGTCACTTGACCCTCATTGCCCGGCAAAAAATAACAAAACAAAAACAAAACAGAGAATGGGAATAATGGCCAAATCCCACTGTCCCTACAATAGGCAAACATGGGGCTTGTCTCCAAGGAAACCACATCTACCCTCATCTCTCCAAAATCCCTCCCTCTGCTGTACAAGGTCTCACCTTTCCTCCTTCCCATTCCTCAGGGTAGTTATGACCTAAACTAATCACTTCTACCCACTGTAGCTGTACGAGTATTATTGGCAAAATTCTACCCTGCCAGCCCCCAACTCACTTTGTGGCTACATAGATACCCTGAAGGTGGCAGTCTCCGTATTTGAGGGCAAAAGCCCCACTTTCCTCCTTTTAATCTTGCTTGGAACGGACGGAGTAAGTCATACAAGTTGGTCAGACATGAATAGATTGCAATCTTAATCAAAACGTATATTATCTTCCCTCCAAGACTAACTATCTTCCAAACTTCTCTGATTGTTAGGGACACCATCATCCTTCCAATGAGCGAGGTTCCCACAACTGTGGTGTCAACTTTGAACCATTTTCCTTTATTCTGCACATACCTAATCCAATCAGTTGCCAAACTGGGTTCCTGTACAAAAAGAGACTACATAACTTTAATTCTAACACAATAGCTACCCCATCAGAGTCTATTCTGTACAGAATGGATTCAACATCAGTGAGCATTCAGGAATTTGCTAAAGGGTCCATAATCCTTTGTATGCTGTTGTCACTCGCAATGATCATTTAATACACACTGCACCTCAGAAAGGAAGTGTGCTATACATACAATGAATAGACAGCTGACTCTGGAGTCAGGAAAACATGAATTCCTGTCCTCGCTATGATTCCGACTGGCTGCGTGACTCAGGTCAAAGAGTTTCTAAGACCGAAGTTGGAGAAAAGATAGATATTAACCTGCTTTTGTAGAGGGAGTTGGCTCATCTGGGTGTGTTCTATTCCCAGTGAAATCACAGATTCACTTCGTATCCTCCCCTCCTATCAGGGACATATTAGCAAATAATTCCAGGGCCTCTGCATGCTCCCTGGCTAGGCAAATTTATCTTCATCCTCCCTCCCCTTTTTAAAAAGTACGTCTTGAACTTCTCTCTGATAATGCTACTGGAGTATGTCCATGGACACATCAAATAGCAGTAGGTCCTTTGTCTTACATTCCATTTTTTCCCCCTTTGTTGTTGGTTTGAATCAAACAGCTCTGGATGCCAGTTTTTTAGGCTATGAGCTAAATGAAAGGAAATGGGTCTTATACGGAGTAGATGCTTAATGAGTGTTTTTAATTGAATCGAATTGGATTGGATTAAAGAAATGCAGCATAAGGGATTTAGGTCAGCTATAAGAAGATTCCCCTGACTTTTGGGGCTTTGCATTGTGCCAACTCAGCACACAGTAAGCATCCATAAATGCCTGTTGACTGACTAGACATTTCGAGCCTGACATTTGCTGCAGAGGGACACTGTGAAGTCTTCTTTTCCAGAGGCCCTTAAAAAACAGAATTGATTCTCATTTCTCTAAGAGAGTTAAAGTAAGCACTCCTTTTCAAACAGGTGATAAAGCTAAAATGCCTCTCAAAATTCCACTTTCTGGCTCTTTGTACAACTCTGAAATCTCAGAGTTGGAGCAGTAAAGATTTTCCCTTACTGGGCATCCCTTGGTTCAGTTCAGTTAATCAGTATGCATTTATTAAGTGCCTACTAAGTGCCAGGCACTGTGCTAAGTGCTGGGAATACCAAAAAAAAAAAAAAAAAAAAAGAGGCAAAAACCGATCCCTGCCTTCAAGGAGCTTATATTTGCTTTGGCAGACTTTCAGATGGGTGAATTACAGGAGGAAAAAGTGTAATGTATTACAGTAGTAGAGTCAGAAGACTTGAGGTTCAGAACCAATTCTACTACCAGTTACTATTTACAACCTCAGGCAGGCCTCTTCACTCCTCTGGGTCTCAGTTTCTCTATCTATAAATAAGGGAATTGGTTTATGTGATCTTTGTTTCCATTTCTAATATTTTCAAATTCTATGGAATAGATCGATAAATGAGTCAGGAGAGGCTCTCTAGGTCTATGTTTACTGTTTCATCATTTCATTCAATTCTGAGTATCCCCTAGTAGAATTTAAAGGAGTATTTCCCTACCTCAGGTCCAAAATTGGCAAGAAACTATCAATTCCGGAAGTCTTTACAAGCCTCCAATGTGCTTTTCCCCTACACATAAATCTCTGTGACTTCACCATCTCAAACTTACAGGATAGTTAGTAATAATAATATTAACCATGGTTAAAGCACTGGCCCTGGATTCAGGAGTACCTGAGTTCAAATCCGGCCTCAGACACTTGACACTTACTAGCTGTGTAACCCTGGGCAAGTCACTTAACCCCCATTGCCTGCAAAATAAATAAATAAATAAATAAATAAATAAATAAAATATTAACAATAACAAGGGCACTTATATAGTACCTACTATGTGCCAGTGTGGTGTATACTGTGCTCGAGAAGGATGAGCACCTCTGGTGTGAGAGTGTGCTGAGTCCTTTTCAGGGTGGCCACCTTGGGCGGCCACCTTCACCCAACTCTTGCCTGTGGTTCAAAGAAGCATGTGCAGTTGGCTCCACCTTAGTAAACCATCTCAGTAGACAGGCTAAATCAGGTTGAGGCTAACTGACAGGCCTCAAACCTGTCAGTGCGTTAAGGAGGTGTCAACCCCAAGTGTGTGAAGACTTCCCCCAGGAGAATGGGCAGTTGAGAACAATTTGTTCCAGCAGTCATGAAGGACAGCTGAAGAAGGCTCTGTGGAGCACTTTAGAGCTTTATCAGACATCAAAGATACCAACGTCATTTACTGCATCCCAGACCATTGTTAGCCATCCCGACTTTTGTCTTGCAGCTGGACTTTGAAAGAGAGAGTGAGGCTGACTGTGCAACTCTGCCTCATTTAAATCCAATTCACTCGGGAGTCAAGACATCACCCGGTGATGTCATTGGTTTTCTTTGAAAATGAAGAACAAACAACAACTATATGCCAGGCACTGTGCTAAGTGATTTTCAAATATTATCTCATTTGATTTTAAATCAATCCCAGGGAGTAAGTGCTGCCGTTAATATTATTATTATTATTATTATTATTCCATTTTACAGAAGAGGAAATTTAGGCTGAGAGAGGTTAAATGATTTTTCCCAGGACCACACAGGTAGTAAGTGTCTGAGACTGGATTTGAACTCAGGTCAGAGCTCCATGTACTTGCATCTCCATTTATGGGAAAAACCGAAGGGGAAAGAAACACAACAATTTCATACTCTCCAGTCATTAAGACATTGCACATGGCATCATCATCACCAACATCATCATAATAGGGTGGAGTGAACAGCCTAAATTATCAACTTTGCAGCTAACATCAACACATGCAACTCAGCTCTGTAGACATGTAAACACACTTCAAAACACTTTTTGGTTGGAAAAAGTCAGGCTCCCCTAGATGCTGCATAAAGAATCCCCACTGCTCAATGATCCCTTATGTTCTCAATCTCCTGAACAAAGCCCCTCACTGTCTTTCAGGTGACAACACCTCCCCCCACCACACCTTTAATGAATGTTTTGAAGTTTCTTCTCTGGAAGGATATTTCCTATGAAGTTGGCATTGAAGGGCCAATGTGTTCTTTCAGGGCTGGTATAGGTAGGTGTGGGTATAAGAGGTTTGGAGCCTACCATAAACAAACTATCCCACCCACGTACAATGAAGGTTTCACCTGGGCCTCAGGGCTGCCTTGAAATAATGGAGTCCTTCAGCTCCCAAAGTACTTCCCAGATGAGGCATTGCCATGTCCTTGATATACCACTGTAGTCATGCCCAATTTTGTAATTCTGGTATAAGGAACATCTGTGCCACATTGTAACTGGGGAGAGGGGATGGGGGAGTTGCAGAATGTAAGAATCTGCTCATTGGAAAAATGTGATTTATTACTAGGATCTAGAACCAAACTGTGAACCAAATAAGTGGAATAATCTGTACAAGTTCCAATCCCATACCGTCTTTTGTTTTAAATAAAGAATGTCCCTGATTTGGGGATATGGGGGATAGGGAGAAGGAGGCAGGAATTTCTTATCTGCAACCTTTTTTTCCCTCTGAAAAGGTGGGTAGGAGATGGGTCCATGCTTAATTCACTTCAAGTCATGACATCACCTCCCAATGTCATGGTCCTCTTCTATAATGAAGGACAAATGACAACAGCAGCAGCAGCTATGCTAAGCAGGGCTAGTTTTAGCTAATTGAGCAGTAAAATAGGACTAAGTCTTTCTCAATAATAAGATCCCACACAGTATTGGATAAAATTGGAATGCAAAAGGATGACTGTCATCCAAAATTCTCATCTCTGAGATGAGGAAACAGGGATAGAGAAGTAAGTCAAGTGACTTCCCAAGGTCCCAACACAGGAAACCAATGTCCAATCAGGGAATCTTTGAATCCTAGCCCAGAGTTCTTTCCATTATGCCAGGCAAGATAATAATAACTTATATTTGCAGATAGTATTCTAAAAAAAGTGCTTTGTACACTTTCCTCACAGCAACCTTCTTAAATAGATGGTGCAAGTGATATCATTCCCATTTTATGATAAGGAAACTGAGTCTCCAAAAGGTTGTGTAACTTGTTCGTGCTCACATAAGTGGAAAGTTTCCTAGGCAAAAATTCAAATGCTGTTGACTCCAAATACCTAGTTTTAGTGGCACCCTGGAAAAACTCACCTAGTTTCTGTATTTCGTTTTTAATATTTTTTCAGCTTCCTGTTGTCTAAAGGCATTTTCTCCTACCTTCCCTATTAGACATTCCTCTCACCTCTTTCCTTCTTCCAAGTCTCTCATGTTCCGGATGAGCAAATACCTACATGTGTAATGTTCATTTTCATGTCTGGCAGCTTCTTTACCTTTACATTCCTGTCACCTTCCTGAGATCCAGCAGCACAGAGTTCTACATACTGCTGGGTTAGATGATGAGTAATCGAATCTGATGGTCTTCATTCAAATATAATTTTTTTTTTTTAAGTGAGGCAATTGGGGTTAAGTGACTTGCCCAGGGTCACACAGCCAGTAAGTGTTAAGTGTCTGAGGCCGGATTTGAACTCAGGTCCTCCTGACTCCAGGGCCGGTGCTCTATCCACTGTGCCACCTAGCTGCCCCGGTCTTCATTCAAATATGCTTGGATAGATTCCCCCTTATCCTTCAACCTCAGATACAACAGATTCTCCCTGGATTCTCACTCCAACTGTGGGTCCTGTAGTACTCCTCAGAAATCTAAAATTCTTGGCAGAATGGATGCCGGTTACTGTGTTTTAAGGAACAACTGATGACTAGAATGAGTGGAAAGCGGTCCGTTACTCTCCCACTTTCACTGGCCTAACCCAGCCTCAACTCTCTGTGTCCCTCCTTATCTTCCCATATTTTCAGTTTCAACCAATGTGTCCTAGAGTTCTCTAGAAGCTAAATGAATCACAATTTACTAAGTGTCTACTATGTGCCAAGCACTGTGATAAGTTCTAGGGATAAAAAGAAAGGCAATCCCCCCCAAAAAAGTCCCTAACCCCAAGGAGGTCACACTCTGAGTCAGACAGCAGACAAACAACTATGTGCAAACAAGATATACACAAGAGAAATTGGAGATAAATAACAGAGGGGGAAATGAGGAGGGGAAAAGGCTTCTTGCAGCAGGTGGGATTTTAGCTGAGACTAGAAGAAGCCAGATAGTAGAGATGAAGTGGGAGAGAATTCTAGGCATGGAGCACAACCAGCAAAAATAGCTCCTGGAGATGGAGTCTTTTTTCTTTTCTTTTTTTTTTTTTTTCAGGGCAGTGAGGGTTAAGTGACTTGCCCAGGGTCACACAGCTAGTAAGTGGCAAGTGTCTGAGGCCATATTTGAACTCAGGTCCTCCTGAATCCAGGGCTGGTGCTTTATCCACTGCGCCACCTACCTGCCCCACTACACCACCTAGCTGCCCCTAGGATGGAGTGTCTTATGCAGGAAACAGTAGGAAGCTCTAGCAGCTTCTTCAATTGGCCCTGCAGTGTGAGAAAATCCATGGGGGGAGAAAGGCAGGACTTAAATGAAAAGATACTTGTGAGGTAGAGGAGGAAGAACCAGGAAGCAAGAGCCTCCCCCCATTACAGTTGCTATGCCCCTATCTCATTTTCTCTAAAACACCTTTCAAAAATACTGACCCTCTCTTATAGGGCAGGAGCCAGATTTAGAGTTCTGCTTGGTTTAAGGCTCTTGGTTAGAAAGGAAGAGGAAATTCTACTGCTTCATGGGAAAGGTCCTTGATTAGCAACAAGTGGTTATAAAGGGGTCACTGAAAGAAAATCCCTTGGAGCATAAAGCATGATGTCAGGATCCCAAAATAAAGTGTTGGGAGTTTTAAAAAATGTCAGTGGTTATGAATGGGAACTTAGAGATGTTTGGGGTACTAACCTTAGAGAATGACTTCATGGAAGGCAGCTGCCATCCTTTCCCATTAAAAAATCCCCATGGTACCTTGTTCAGAAGCAGGACATTGGCCTGGGGCCACTGGTCTCACCCAGGACAATGATTCTTACATTTCTCCTTTTCTTTTTCTTTTTCTTTTGGTGAGGCAATTGGGGTCAAGTGACTTGCCCAGGGTCACACAGCTAGTAAGTGTCAAGGGTCTGAGGCCAGATTTGAACTCAGGTCCTCCTGAATCCAGGGCTGGTGCTCTATCCACTGCACCACCTAGCTGCCCCATATTTCTCCTTTTCTAACATGGTGTTAAGCCTATTTCTCAGAATTGCAATCAATCAACCGGTGATTATTAAGTTCCTACTGTGTTCCAAGCAGTGTGCTGAGAACAGGAATAGAAGCAATTCCTACTGGCAAAGAACTAACATGGTAATGGGGGAGAGAACAAGAACTGATATAAAGTATTACTGAATAAAGATAAAGAAAATAAATGCAAATGAATACCAGGTGATTAAATTCAAGATAGTTTGGAAAGGAGAGCACTAGCACTCTTTAAGGGGACCAGGAAAGACTTCATATAGAATGTGGTATTTGAATTTCATCTGGAAGGAAAAGGGTGATTTTATAAGGCAAAGTTGTGGAGAGAAGACATTCCGGGTATAGGGGGTAGCCAATGCAAAGTCATGGAATTGGGAGATGAAGTGTTGTGTTGGAGAAAAGGTCAGTCTGGATGGATTATAGCATTCAGAAGAGACAGTGATAAATAGTTAGGCTGGAAAGACACGTTGGGTCAATGTTGTGAAGGGATTTACAAGCTATATTTGATTGTAGAGAAAGGCAATCTGGGCAGCTAGGTGACACAGTGGATAGAGCACTGGCCCTGGATTCAGGAGGACCTGAGTTCAAATCTGGCCTCATACACTTGACACTTACTAGCTGTGTGACCCAGGGCAAGTCACTTAACCCCAATTGCCTCACCAAAAAAAAAGAAAGAAAGAAGAGAAAAAAGAAAAGAAAAACAATTTTCTTCATCACAGGTGTCAAACCTAGGTCCCACAGGTCACAGGTGGCCCAGAATACCAATATGTAATTGGAAAATATTTAACAAAATAAATAAGTGTACAATAAAATACAGATAATATGACATTTTAAAGCTAAGTCAATTTGCGGCCCACAGGGATCCTTGTATACAATTTCATGGCCACATTGGGGTTGTTTTCGTCTGACATCATTATTCTACAGGAAGCCTTTCCCAACCCCTCTTAACTCTAGGTCCTTCCTTCTCTTCATTATTTCCTGTTTATCCTGCACATAGCATATATTTACATATTTGTTTACTTGTTGTCTCCTCCTTGAGGGCATGGATAGTTTTCAGCCTCTTTCTGTAACTAAACATTTAGTACCTGGCACATAGTAGGCACTAAATAATTGTTTATTGACTGACTGGCAATGGAGTTTATTGAGTATGGGAGTGATTTGGGTACTTATGTGATTATATATATATACACACACACACATACACATACACACATGCATATACATACATAAACACACACATATATGCATATACATATATGTATATGTATATCAAAAGGATTTGGGTTTTTTCATTGTTTGGGTACACCCCTTCTCAAAACCTGACAGTCATATCCTTGGCTTTTCCTTAACTATCTCCACCTTCCCTTACAATTAGTTGACACATCTGCCTCTAAAATATCTCCCCTCCTTTTTACTCTTATGGCCACTTGTCTGGTTTAGGACCTCATCACCCCATACCCAATAACTTTGATCATGCAGCCTTCAGTCATTCTCCTCTCTTCTACATCTTCCACACAGCTGACTCCATAATCTGAATTGTGGATAACTAATGCCATCACTATTCTATTGAAAAAACCTTCCAGGACTTCCTGTTCCTCTCAAAATGAAGTAGAAATGCCTTTTCCTGGTATTCAGGACCCTCCACAATCAGAATCCAACTTACTTTCCAGACTTATCTCATTATATGTACTCTATATTCCAGCCCTACTGGATGACTCATTGTCCCCCATTTCTATCCTGTCCTCTGCCATCTCCATATCCATGTCTTTGTTCATGCCATTTGCCCTACAATGAATGGACTCTTTTCACTCCTCCATTCCCATTTCTACCTGTTAAAATTCCTATCTTCCTTCCAGGACTGGCTCAGGTACAGTCTCCTGGGAAACCTTCTTTGATCCATCCTGAAAGTGGCCTCTCATGTCTCGGCATTTTGTACCTCCTTGTCCACTTATTACTTACTACTTTGTATAACAAGGAACTTGTTCTCATGTCTTTCTCCCCAACTAGACTATAAACTCATTGTAGGCAAAGCCTGTGTCATTTCTTCTTTGTCTCTCTGACACCTACGGTGCTTTGCACATAGGGCATAATTAATAAATGTTTGTTGAATTTTACTGAATTGTAGAGTCATCTTTTCAGCTTGAAAAGTTGTTTTAGGGGGCAGCTAGGTGGCGCAGTGGATAAAGCACCGGCCCTGGATTCAGGAGTACCTGAGTTCAAATCCGGCCTCAGACACTTAACACTTACTAGCTGTGTGACCCTGGGCAAGTCACTTAACCCCAATTGCCTTACCGAAAAAAAACCAAAAAAAAAAAAAAAGAAAAGAAAAGAAAAGTTGTTTTAGTATTTATCAAGAATGGGGAAATTTATTTCTTTGAGGAAAAAGAGAGGGATGTTTCAAAAGTTTGCTGACGTAAACTCCTACATTTTCAGTAAGATTATACTGAATTCTCTGACCCTGAAGGGAGACTCCTTGACCTGCGTCTTTTGGGGAAATGTTGAAATATGAAGTCTAATATGGAGATGGTATCAGTGACACCATGACTAGAGAAGGTTCTTTGATTTTTTTCCCCTACCAGTCATGGTAGTTAATTTGCCCGGGTCCAACTCTTGGCCAGTACTTGTACTCAGTTTTACAAGACCTGGAACTATAAGACAATTTTTTTTCTGGGTGTGAGGTTAACTGACCTATGAGAGGACCAAACTTGTAATCTGTACTTGACTATTATTACCCTCCAACTAACTGAACTAACATGGTAGAGCTTTAGATAGGAAACATGAAGAAGAAAGCACTTTCTACTTTATGAACATTTTAATTCAGATTGAATACTGTTTAATGGCAAACTGTAGGTGACGCAGTTCAAAAACCATCCCATTAAGCAGTAGAAAAGGTGGAGTACAGATCGGGGCTAGTAAACTAGGGCAATTTTGCCTTTTTTGTTCCCTGTAGAAAGAGCACTAGGTTTGGAATGAGAGGACGTAGGTTCAAATTCTGGTTCTGCCACATGCCACTGGGCAAAACAGTCTCCCCAGGCCTCAGTTTCCCCATTTGTAAAATAAGGTAGTTAGGCTAAATGACCACTAAGGTTGCTGCCAGTGCTAAATTTATGATCCTTTTAGCCCCAATTTGGTGTCAGCTAGGTGGTTTTTCACAGAGAAGGTGGGTTCTAATGACTTCATAATCATTTGGCTTGACTTTCACAGGTAGACAGCCAGAGGCAGAAAAGAATTAAAACCGCTGGAGAGGAAAAGCTTTGATGTCACTGAAATCCTTTTAAAATTTGGAAAGAGGGTTGTGTGATTTATATCTTAACCACAAAAGCCTCACAGGGTGAATCAGTCCAACAAGCTTATTGCCATTCTCTATTTAGTAGGTTATGCAACTCAAAGAAAGGGTGTGTGTGTGTGTGTGTGTGTGTGTGTGAGAGAGAGAGAGAGAGAGAGGAGAGAGAGAGAGAGAGAGAGAGAGAGAGAGAGAGAGAGAGAGAGAGAGAGAGAGAGAGAGAGAGAGAGAGAGAGAGAGAGAGAACACTCAGTTCTGCCAAACCTAATGAATTTTTCTGTAGGGAAATGATGCCTATTTTCAATGCATGGTCCAACATATAAGCAGGTTTAGCCATGGCCTCTCCTGTTATTTTCACCTTGCTCCATCTCATCCCAGTTCCTTTTTATATCAAATCCAATCAATTAGAAAGCCCAAATAAATAGGGTTTTTTTCAGAGCTGTATCAAGATAACTGACATTCACAGTAATGGGCCTGAGGCACTATATGTTCTTAAAGTGCCTTTGGAGTCATCAAAGGAAAATTAAACTAAATTATACTCATTAAAACATGAGGGCCAAATGTAATTTATTTCATTTTAATTATATGAGTATCAATAATCTATGTATGATAGATTTTAGTCACAATAACTCATGCATACAGCCCTCTGAGACACAAAGCACATGCAGTCTCTATCAGTGATGGGAAGACCCACACTGGAGAAATAACAGATCCTTGGAAGTATTTGCATCATATATGGTAACTCTTAGGTAACACTAATATTTGGTTAACCACAGTGGTTGTGCAACTATTCTCTAACCAGCTTCTAGAAGATTACTATATACAAGCAAGTGAACATTTACATATGTACAAACACATAAGCACACATGTTTAATATTCACATACATCATCCATGTACATATATGGTGAATTGGCAACATTCAGCGTCTTTGAAATCATAGAGCTAATTTAGTTTCATTATGACAAATCTCTTAGGAATCTTAATGGTTAAAAACATACTGGATTTATTGAGAGGAGGACTATTTCAAGCTGAATTCTTTCTCACAAATGGACAAAAATAGTTTGTTCTGTACTGGAACCCCACCCCCCACCCCCATTTAACTAATCTTCACACCCTTACAGTGGAAAGAGCACTGGGGTTTGGCATCTAAGGCTTGGGTCTAATCCTAGTAACTAATAACTAATCCTGTAACTCAGATCCTGCCTCTCACACTTGTGTGACCAGGGACAAGTTACTCTATTACTCTATGTCTCTGGACTTTCCTTTCTTCACGTGTAAAGTGAAGGGATTGAATTAGGCAGCCCAGTTACAAACAAAAATAAATATATAAGAGAATCGAGGATGCAGCTGGTGGTACGAGTACTGGGCTTGGAGACAGGATGGTCTGAGTTTAAATTTGGCCTTGGATACTTACTAGCTGTGGGACAGATGACATTCACTATCTGGTTGACTTTGGGTGAGTTATTTCTTCTATCTCAGCCTCAGGTTCCTCCATTTGTGAGGTAGGAATAGATCATCTTTGAGGGATTGTCAAGCTCTAAACCTTATGACCCCATGATCCATGTGTCTATTTCCTTTAGAAGCATTAGAGGGTGCTGTTGTTAACCATAGAAGACTGAAGCTGAATCTTAGACCTTAGAATCTTCTAACCTACCTCACTCATTTTACAAATGGAAAAACCAGGATTTCTTTTTAGTTTTCCCTAAGTCATGGCATTCTTACCCATGGGCATTAATTGGGAAAACTCAAGTGCAACCTTGTGTTTCATTGGGTGGGGTGGTTGAGCATAGTTATGGGCCAATGACAGATTAATTCCACTGTTCTGTGAATAATTGTGGTTAAAAAAAAAATTGTGGTGAGAGGTGTGTCTGTGAAATCATCATGAATGTTTAGATCATAATACTTTTTTGCCACAATCCTTAAAAGTATGTTAAATAAATTGGTTCCACCAATCCTGAATGCAACTGCTGCCTGTGTGGCACAGGACTCCCTCCAAACCACCCCCTCTCTCTGCCACCAAGTTAAGGAAGTGGGCTTATGCTAAAAAAAAAAAAAAGTTGAGGCAGTGTGGAACAAATGGAAAGAATACTGGATTTGGAGCCAAACATTTCAGTTGTTGTTCAGTAGTTTTTCAGCCATGTTTGACTCTTTGTGACCCCATCTGAAGTTTTCTTGGCAAAGATACTGGAGTGGTTTGCCATTTCCATCTTCAGCTCATTTTATAAATGAGGAAACTGAGGCAAACAAGGTTAAGTGACTTATCTAGGGTCACACAGCAAGTCAGTATCTGAACCCAGATTTGAACTTAGGTCTTTCTGACTCCAGGCCTGGTGCTCTATCCACTGCACCACCTAGAACATAAATTCTAGCTATTGTCATGATGACAAATTATTACTATTAAATAATGTCACATTTTACAGTTGAGAAATCTAGATCAAGAACTAAATCTGCCTCACTCATTCCCCTCTGTCTTAGAAGACAAGTAAAAAGTGGCTGATTTTTCTCTCTTCTTCCAAAGAGTGCCCACCCCCTAAAAAAAGGAAGAGGGCAGGCTCTTTCCTTTACAGCACTACTATTTCAATTGAAATTGAAATGACCTTGGCATTTGCCTTCCCTGATCTGAATTTGACAACTTCAGTGCTAGAGAGGGTGAGAAGTGCCTAGAGCTCATTGAATTTCTGGAGCCGCTTAATATGGTTAGAAGGTGGGGGAAATGCCCCTCTGAGGCCATGGGATGGGATGGATTTGTCATTCTGATAAATCACCACCCATATAAAATGCTAGATGTTTCATTTTGGAGGACACTGAAGCTTCTCCAGCCTTCAGGAAATGGTTTTTAATGAGTTGGTTACAATTGTCCTGTGATTTACAGGCAAGGAAACCTTACTTGAGAACTTTGAAAGTGAATGAAGTGGATAGACTCCAAATGCAGATTGAAGCATTTTCCTTTCTTTATTTTTCTTGCTTCTTTCTTTTTTTCTTCCCCCCTCCTTCTCTGAGCATGGCTCATATGGAAATATGTTTTGCATGGCTTCATATGAATAATGGACCTTCTCAATGGGTAGGGGAAGGAATGGAGGGAGAAGAGATTTTTGGAACTGAAAATAAAAGCAAAGTTTTTTAAAAAATAAAGTGAAGAAAGTGAACCATTAGCTAGGGATTGCAATTAAGGGATGAGGGAAGCATTGGTTTTTTACCTAAGGCTATATGCAGAGCTGGGACTGAGGGCAGGCAAGGGAGATAGCTATCAGGGTGCAACAGGAGGGGCCCATTTTAATATTTGTTATGAGTGCATAGGGTTTTTGTTTGTTTGTTTTAGGGTTTTTGGTTTTTAAAATTTTATTTAGAATTTTATTTTTCCCAAATTAGATGTAAAAACAAATTTTAACATCGATTTAAAAAATTTTGTGTTCCAAATTCTCTTCCTCCCTCAACCCCCCCCCCCCTAAGAACTCAAGCAATATAAGTTAGACATATGTGAGTGAATACAGTTTAAATCCATTGTTGTGGAAGCTGTGGAAAAGCTTCTTATCAAAGTGAGCTAGAGCAATGTAGAATGTTAGATTTCCGTGAAGAAATTGCCTAGTCTTAGGATAGTTCTTTAACCCAAATTACTCCCTTTCACGAGTGGTGGGGAAGGGGACTGTTTTCCAAATCTTAGGGCTCACCAGATGCCTCATGCCAGGTCTGGCTCTGTGGGCTACAGAACACAGATCTTTGATTCTTGGGGGGGGGGGGGCGGAGAACGACAACACTGGCTTGATGCCACTGTCGGGGGGAAGGGGATAGTGCTGCCCACCCCAGTTGACTCAGTAAGAGGCTGGCAAGCCTGTCCAGGCACCGAGCAAGCACCAGATGCATCGCTCAGAGTTACATTATTATTACTGTTCATTTGGCCTGTCAAGCCAAGTTCTTTGAGACACAGAAGAGAGTGTGAGAGCAAAATGGTCCTCTCTGGTATTAGACTAATAATACCTCCAACCTTCATGCTAGTTAACTGTGAGCTGAAGTTTTCGCCTCTGGGGTTGGGCTGGTGGTTAACTAATTTATTTTGAAATAATTACAGAAGCTATAAAAGGAACTTCCCACCTGGGCCACAGTGGGTTTGACTCTCTCATAGTCACTGGCTGTGTGCTGGGTGCTCAGAGAAGGATAACCATGTGAAAATCCCTGGATGAAGAGCAAAACCAGAAGGAATTTGCATTGTAGTCATTCAGATTGAAAGCTGATATGCTACCCCACCCCTCTCCTACTACATTTTATGGGATGACCTAAATGGGAAAGACAGTTCTATGCTCGGTGATTACTCCCCAACTCAAGCAAACAGGCCCAGTGTTGTGTCTCTGGCTGCCTGGGGGCATTTGTTTTCTAATCTACCAAAGGATTATCTGTAGCTATACTGCAGAAAACAAACCAACAGGGAAACTAGATCTCTGACCTTTGTCTAGCATGAAATGGATGGATAGGTTGCTCCCCTGCCCCCTCTATGGAAGTGGGAGAAGGCATTTCTGATTAGAGGGGAAATATACATACATGTATGTATATATACATATTTACATATATATGTGTGTGCATATATGTATATATGGAGAGAGAGAAGACAGAGGGAGAAAACAGAGAGAAGATATAGAAGACAGACAGAGAAGACAGAAGACAGAGGCAGCGAAAGAGAGCAAAAGAGAGTGAGCAAGAGAGAGAGAGAGAGACAGAGACAGACAGAGAAACAGAGAGACAGAGAGACAGAGAGAGAGAGAGAGTGAGAAGACAAAAGACAGAGAAGAGAGAGAGAGAGAGAGTGATGGCTCCTAGCCCATCAGTCAGTCAGTCAGTCAATAAACATTCAAGTGCCAATTATTTGCCAAGCAGCACTGTGCCAAGTACTGGGAATACAAAGAAAGGGAAGACAGTCCCTGCCCTCAAGGATCTTACAATCTAATGCTACCAATAGGATAAATTGGAGACAATCCGCAGAGGAAAGGCACTAGAAAGAATTAAGAGGGATCAGGAAAGGCTATCAAAATTGGGATTTTAGCTGGAACACAGGTGGCTCAGGCTAGGTTGAACATGTTAAGGGCTAAAATTCTAGCTAGTCTGTCTAAAATATTTAATGAGTGGTCGCCAATAAATTATAAGCTTTAGCAAGAGTTAGACTTTTAAGCATTTATTAAGGAGAATAAGAATTTGGTAAAGAGAGAGAGAAAGGTCTAGATTCCTATCTATTAAAGGGAGAGCGCATTTCTAGCTCCTTCTCCGCCAGAGTCCAGAGGAAAAAGCGTGAAGACCGAGCGCCAGTCTCTTCCTTCCTCCTCCCACTAGTCCGCGTCACTTCCTGAAGCCTGGTCTTGCCCTCAAAGACCTTTGCTTCATGGCAGAACTCTTCTACAGTAAGTCCTCCAGCAGGTGGCGTCATTCCAATCGTTACAGTCCCCCCTGTTGTTCCTCAAGAAACAAAATGTTTCCTTGACGGAACAGTAAAAACAATATAATAACTATTGCTAACTAATAATATGTGAACAACAATATAGAAAAGGAAGAGAGGAAAGTTTTGTCCAGAGGGGCGATTTTTTTTTTTTTGTCCTCATGAACCGACGCTTTGACATTGGTCTTGCAAAGGGAGGGCCTCTGCAGAGAATACATGTTACAGATGGTGTATATTATAACAGAAGAGAAAAAAAAAACAACAAAAACAACAAATCAAAACTGTTCATTTAAAGTCTCTGAAAGTCTTTTCTCAGATGTCCTCTAGGTGTAGTCATGGAATGGAAGTCTTTTCAGGGGTTGAGGTATGGATGCTGGTAATCAGCCAGGAAAATTTCCTACAAAATTGAGCTTAACACGACTTTAAAATAGCTTTGTCAATAATAAAATCAAACAATGAAAGTTCTCAAAAACATGTCTAAGGGAATACAGAATCTTAGTTGTTACACATGAAACATATAATAAAACAAAAATTGAAACATTCTTTAAAATTATAATCTTACTATAGTCCCCCCCTTATGGAGGGTAATTGAGAAGACAATTGCTGCGATATTAATTTTTAAAAATAATTTTTATCTTTGTTTCATCACTTTTTGTATCATCTGCCTAATTATCCTCATGCCATTATGAGAAATTAGAAAATCTAATATAATTGGTAACAGGTGTCAAGGCCAAATTCAACACTGTTATTTATCATGACACCTGAGATAATTATGGGGGTTACCATAAAGAACAGAGAAATGATGGGATATGAGCATTCCCACACTTGAGCAATATGTACTGCCCATACAGTATGCCAGGCTTAAAATAGGTGGCATGGACATATATTCCATCCACCGAACATATTGGAAGAAACTGAGTCAGACTTAATCAGATGCATGGGATTGAGATGTCCATGGCATCAGGCATATAGGAGGGAGCATAGAAGCCAGGTGTAGAAGTGAGATGGGTGGGATGAATACTTCCAGCCATCTGTACAATATTGTGGGGAAAAAGAGAATAAAATATTAAACCAAGAGAATCCAACCTCAACATTTGTCAAAAGCCGTTCCCTCGGCCATACCTTGACTTCATGCATGTCTCCCTCATGTGACAGTTCAGTGTCTGCTCTTGCATGTATTCCTCTTGTGATTGGATGGCATCTTGGCCAACTGGCATCTGATAACTCAGAATAAAGGCAATTAATGTCTTAAATGATAAGTTCCCATAATCCAAGTCTCATATGGATTTAAAATTGAGGATAATAAATGATTGCAAAAAATGTGAATACATCTTGACTCAAAATATAATATATAATTATGCAACAATTTCAAATAATACCCTTTTTTTTACTTAGTATACAATTACTTTTGTGAAAAATCAGAACATACTTAAATACAAGTTAAAGCACAACAGAATCTCAAAGAACTTTTTTTTTTTGAAAATAGAAAACTTTTACAAATGTTCCCCTCTTTTTTTTTGGGGGGGGGGAATATGCTTATCAAAAATAATACTTCTAGAATCAATTTACACTTGCCATGGCAACCAATTTGCCAGGGAAATGCTTTAAAGAGTTTGATCAAATAATCAGTTGAGAAAAAATAACAAAAACAAACAACTCAGAATATGGGAGCACAATACTCCTAGAATTAACATTGTATAATAAAATCAAAACCATCTTGCAATGTTTCAAAATTAGATAGACAAATGAATAGAAGAAAATACACATGGAACAATAAAAGACAATGAAATTCAAACTAAGGAAGTCTAAATGAATATGAACTTAATATTAATAAGAGTATTATAAAATATAAACTTGATCACATGACTATAAAAAGCTTTTACAAATATTCTCCTTGTTTTAAAAACTAAATATAAAACACAATCTCAAAAGCATGAAAATCTCTATGAAAATAAACCCATACCATTAATTTCAAAATGTATATGTAATAGCATAGAAATCCTATGTAACCTCTGAACTGATATTAATACTCTGAGTGAATTCAGAACACCTTTGATTCCGATATCTAAAATCCCCAATACCCATATCAATACCTTGCTGCTTACTTCTACATTTCTGTAAAATATATACCCTTCCATGGCAAAAGAGGCAGAGTCTTGAACTATGTTGATTGTCATTCTTATTCAGCTTAAGTTTTTCTTCTTTAACCCCTCTATATTGTCTGTCAGTCTTTTCACCATACAAATGCTTTATAAGATTACTAATTAAAGACAAAAGCAGGTTAGCAAAATTATGAACAAAACGAGCATATCTGGAATTTAAAGAGTTTTCTAAGATTGTCTCAAAAGCACAGCCAGGCCGGGGAAGGGCTGAGCCTGAAGCTGCAAATGCAGGTAGAAAAAGTTGAGCATGTGCATCAGATCTCTGGACTTCCCAGGCAGGGGAAGCAATGGGCTTGGCCATAGGAGAGTAGAGGGTGGGGTCTGGAGAGGAGGGGAGGGACCAGAGCAATTTGAATCAGACTTGATTTTGAACTCAGGCCTGGATTCCTCTTCCCCCCACTTTGCCTCCAGGTGCTAGGGGATTAAAAGCTTCTAGAGGGTGGGTCATTGCCTCCAGGCATGCAAAATTAGAGCAACAATTAGTGTTAGAACTGGGAAAAGCTGCGGGAATCTCTTCAGGTTTCTCTGAAAAAGCATGTTGGGAGAGGGAGAGATATTTCCTTGTGTGAGTAAGTTGCTGGCTCTTTAACAAAAATAAAAAGAAAAATAGAAAATCCACAAAAACAAAGCATTAACATGATCTTATCTCCCATTTGTCTGGTTAAACAGACCAAAATCAAAAATAGGATAATTAGGGAGTTTAAAAGGTCCATTCGAAAAAATTCAAAGGAAAAACACAGCCAGTACGCCAGTACTTAGCAATTAAAGGGAGAGGGAGGGGAAATTTCTTACCCAACCAGAAGATCAGAAGAAGACTGAGGGTTAGCTTTCCTCTTCGTGGTCAGCCATCTGTTAAGGGCTAAAATTCTAGCTAGTCTGTCTAAAATATTTAATGAGTGGTCGCCAATAAATTATAAGCTTTAGCAAGAGTTAGACTTTTAAGCATTTATTAAGGAGAATAAGAATTTGGTAAAGAGAGAGAGAAAGGTCTAGATTCCTATCTATTAAAGGGAGAGCGCATTTCTAGCTCCCTTCTCTGCCAGAGTCCAGAGGAAAAAGCGTGAGACCGAGCGCCAGTCTCTTCCTTCCTCCTCCCACTAGTCCGCGTCACTTCCTGAAGCCTGGTCTTGCCCTCAAAGACCTTTGCTTCATGGGCAGAACTCTTCTACAGTAAGTCTCCAGCAGGTGGCGTCATTCCAATCGTTACAAACAGTACATCTGCACCAATCTAGACTTAGAATCAGGAATAGCTGAATTTGAATTCTGCTTCAGCCACTTTTTTTTCTGCAGGGCAATGGGGGTTAAGTGACTTGCCCAAGGTCACACAGCTAGTAAGTGTCAAGTGTCTGAGGCCTGATTTGAGCTCAGGTCCTCCTGAATCCAGGGCCTGTGCTTTATCCACTACCCCACCTAGCTGCCCCTCTGCTTCAGATATTTTCATGCAGCCTCAATTTCCACTTCTGCAAATTCAGGGTAAAAATACTGTATGCATCACCTATTGTTGTGAAGATCAAATGAGATAATATGTAAAGTGCTTTGCAAACCTTAAAAGTGCATACAAATATTAGGTTATCATTGTTATTATTATTTAGTACTTTTTCTTTTTTTTTTTCCTTTGCTTTTGCAGGGCAGTGAGGGTTAAGTGACTTGCCCAGGGTCACACAGCTAGTAAGTGTCAAGTGTCTGAGGCCTGATTTGAGCTCAGGTCCTCCTGAATCCAGGGCCTGTGCTTTATCCACTACCCCACCTAGCTGCCCCTCTGCTTCAGATATTTTCATGCAGCCTCAATTTCCACTTCTGCAAATTCAGGGTAAAAATACTGTATGCATCACCTATTGTTGTGAAGATCAAATGAGATAATATGTAAAGTGCTTTGCAAACCTTAAAAGTGCATACAAATATTAGGTTATCATTGTTATTATTATTTAGTACTTTTTCTTTTTTTTTTCCTTTGCTTTTGCAGGGCAGTGAGGGTTAAGTGACTTGCCCAGGGTCACACAGCTAGTAAGTGTCAAGTGTCTGAGACTGGATTTGTACTCAGGTCCTCCTGAATCCAGGGCTGGTGCTTTCTCCACTGTGCCACCTAGCTACCCCCATTAGTATTTCTGATTAGGAAGCCAATTTCATGAAGCTGAAACAGCCATTGATACGCAGTCAGGAGCCTTGGGTTCAAATTTCAATCCTCCTACTTGCTGCCTGTGTACCATAGGTTTCCACATCTTTGGTCCTCTGTTTCATCATCTGTAAAAATAGGATGTTGGACTAATTGACCTCTAAGGTCCTTTTCAACTCTTGGTCTATGATCTAATGTGGCAGGGTCCAGTTCTCTCATCTGTTTACAGAAGCAGAGTAGGGGAAAAAAACAAAAACAAAAACCTGTGCTCTTCAGGAGCTTAAAATAATAACAGATACTGGTTGTCCCAGAAGTCTTAGTGCAGTTTGAAGCCTTTTTTAAAAAAATAACAGAAAAACTGCAATGACTTTGGGGGTCTCCTGTGAATACTTCATGGTAACCATCTGAATTGTTGCTATCTGTAATGTAGCTAAAATTCTAGCTGTACTGTCTAAAAATCTAATGAGTGGTCACCAATAAATTAGAAGCTTTAGCAAGGGTTTAGACTTTTAAGCATTTATTAAGGAGCATAAGAATTTGGTGAGGAGAGAGAAAGAGGCCTATCTATCTATTGCAGGGAGCCAGCATTTTTGCTCCACTCCCCAAGAGGTCCTGGCGAAAGAGAGAGAGCCTCGCCCCTTCTTTGTCCCATAAGCCTCCTGTCTAAACTGGAAACATCCCATTCACCCACACACAGCTCCAAGCTAATTGGCTGGTAGCTTTGATGGACAGTACCCATGAACAAACATCACTTCCTGACACCAAGGAACTGACCTTCCAAGCCACATGGCTTGCCCTCAGATGCCTTCTCCTCATGGCAGAGCTTTCCTACAGTATCTCTCCAGCAGGGGGCATCATTCCAATTGTCACACCTGTAGGTGCTTTAAGGTTTGCAAAGTACTTGACATGGGTTAGTTGATTAATCTTGATCCTTATACCAACTCTGTGAAGTAGGCTCTATTATTATCTCCATTTTACAGATGAGAAAACTGAGGCACATAGCGCTCTAAGCAACTTGTCTGGAGTCACCCAGCTAATGTCTCAGGGTCATAGGCAGATTTTAAACTTGGCTCTTCCAGACTACAAGTCCCACATTCTATCCACTGAACCACTTAGCTGCCAGCCAACAGAGGTGAACAAAATTCCCTGGCTTATTGCTACGACATTGTCTAATCTCTGATTTCACTTTGAGCCAGAAAAAGAAACTGTTCACATCTCAGCTTTCCTCCTCCCTGAATTAAATCAAGCCCATGTATGTGCTCTGTCCTGTTTTAGAAAGTGGCCCCCAAGTGTTTCCATCCCACACAATCTATTTGTGCCTTTAATATTAGCTTGTGGTATAGAACATGTTATAACAAACGATAGCTATGGGCCAAACAGGCTTTAAAAAGATGCCTCCAACTTTGCCTAGGGGGAATTTAATAGGTCAAAAAAGTTTTACTTTATGTATATTATTCCCTTTTGGAATGTTATCTAATATCCCAGTAAGGACAAGACTGTGTAGGGAATTGATGTCTACATCAGCATCCCCATGAAACTCCCAATAACATTTCTTATACGCTGTCAGAAAACAACAACAACAACAATCTGTTATAGAAACTAGAACATGGTCCATTGTTCCAAGAGATCTGAAATTCATAATCTGATGGAATCGGGTGTTTAAAGGAGAATGAGAATCTCTGTGCCAAACACTTGTTATTTGTAGCCATAAAGTTCCCTGAGCCATGGGGAACTCTCCAATAGCTTCAGCTCTTCATTGACTACAACTTCAATAAGAATTGCTTGATACAGTCTAAGAAGCACTTTTTCTCTTCAAATGGATTAGGCTGGAGGCAGGGGGCTGGGTAGAGACACTTCACATCCTAGGGAAAATAGCACTGGGCTGAGCACAATGGTGGTCTGATATTGCCTGGGAATCACCCCTACAGTTCAGGGCAAGGAAGGGAACAATGGCATATTCCATTAGGGAGGTGGTGAAGTTTAAATTAAATTGGTTAATTTGAAATTTCCCTTCATTGTTGCCTAGGAGTTGTTGTTACCCTCCCTTGGCGTTTGGGAAAATTCTTGGAGACCCCTTGTACTTGACCCCTAAGGAGATTCAGTAGAGCAGACTGAGGTTGGGGGGAAGGGGAGACTGAACACAAAAGCTAAAACTGGAAGAAAAGACAAGAGCCTCTTTTTAAAAGCAAAGAATTTTGTTTAAGGGAGTTTTTCAGCTAACTGAATAGCTCAATTTTTTTTTCTCTCAGAGTAAGGGAAGAAAAAAGCAAAGATAGACCCAATGAATAAGGGACTCTACTACATTTCAACTCATTTGCATTCATATTTGTTTGCTCTTTAAAATAGAGAAGGAATTCTAATTGACCCCCAAATGTATAGCCAACAGTATCAGGTCAGGCCCATGTTACCTGTATTGAGTCATGAGAACTTACTTTAATGTGTTCTATCTTTGTTCAAATGGAATTTGAAAGACGGGTGCAGCTCTCATTACAATGAATGGAGGGGGTGGAGGGGGAGGGTGGTCATGTACATCAATATTCAATTAAACAAACACAAAAATTTATAAAGTGCACCTTGTGTGCTAGACATTGTGCTTAGTGCAGGAGACACCAAAGACAAAAATGGAAACCATCTCTGCCTTCAGGGAACTTATATTTTATTCAGAGGGAACAAGTACAGAGACAGGCAAATCCCAAATATATACAAAGAAAAAAACAAATGTCCCTTCAGGGTAGGGAGAGCTCTGACAACTTGGAGAGAGATCAGGAAAGACCTTGCTGTCCTTAGGATTCCAAGAAGCAGATGCATAATGATAATATTTCCTATTTATGTAGCATTTCCTTCATGTGACTATGAGATAGGTAGGCTAAACATTAATACGTTCTTTTATAGAGGAAGAAACTGAGTCTTAATGAAGTTGAGTAGACTGTTCAGAGCCAGAAGTTTTCTGGGGTACATCATAGAACTTTCTCCTTGAGATACTAAATCATAGGACAGACACACCTAAAAAGATAAGTGGCACCGGATCTGGACTGGGCTAGCTCTGGGACCCCCACCCTTCATTCCAGTCTCCCCCACCCCTGGGGAGATAAGATTAGGTGTGGCTGCTGCCTTTGTGGCAGGAGGAGGAGAAAGATGGCTTGAGAGATCCGCAGCCACCCTTCACCCAGTTCTCCCAGCCACCACCAGTGGGGGATAGTCCTCCCTCAATAAGGGAACTTTCCACAGTCAGATGATCACCCCCATCAGTCCTCTATAAAAGTAGGAGACTGGTATCTCAGAGCCATGCTCTGTGCTATGCCTTCTCCCCATGAGAAGAGGTCCAAGGATTTCTCTCTTGGTTTCCTTTCCCCATCCCCTAAATAAACTATTATCTTATTCTATAGGATTTGCGTGTAAGAGGGTGTAATTCTTTAAAGAAGAATTCCTAAGGACCCCAAGCCCCTACCCCTATCCCAAACCCCCTACCCTATTTCCCCATAACACACACCATTAGAAAGGGATAACATTTGAACCCAAATCTTCTAATAGTGTCCCTTCCATCCAGCCACATTGTATCTTGGGATGCCTCATCTCATTGTCGTCATGACCTTGATCCATAGGCGTCTTGTGATACCAGTTCCCTAGAAATGGCATTTGGTTACATTCAGAACAGAAAGATGGGTACCTCCCAGCTCCCCGATCTTCCTGAGTTCAGTCTCACTCTACACAGGCTGTTCTGGGACTTGTGCGAAAGTTCACGAAGCATATGCAGACAGATCTATTGAGCTGAAAAAGAAAAAAAAAAGTGTTTGCTTGCGATTGTTACTCTTGGATTTGTTCCAAGATGTGGGCCAAAAGATGGAAGGATGTTATGTAATCAAAGAGGTCCCTTTTTTTCCAACTATCCCAAAATTTTCATGTGATTAATAATTGATATTAGGTCAAATGTACCCCCAAGCAAAATGTCATTAATAAATACTAAAGTGACATTTATTTATCATATTAGAACATATATAATCATTGAATTTTAGATCCAAATACCTATAATATTAATAAAAGTAATTAATTGATTAATAGTAATTAGTAATAGTAATTAACCCTTTGGTTTCCAAAATGTGAAGTAATAATTTTGTTTGAATATGCATTTATCACATGAATTCATCACATACCCTTCCTTTTTTTCCCCATAATAGCTAAGTCACAAAAGCAGAAGGTAGTAAAGTGGAATACTTAGAACCAGGAGAGACATGGGCTCAAATCCCACCTGAAGCTTACTTACATGATCATAAGTGATCATCTTGGAGCCTCAGTTTTCTCATCTGTAACAGTAGGTCTAATAAAACCCATAGAACTTAACTGGCTGGGTTGTTATGAGGATCAGCTCAATGAGAAAATGTGTGTACAGAGCTCTTTACAAAGCTTTAAATGCTATAAAAATGTCAGCCATTATTATTTTGATAATTACTGACTACAGTACATCTTTACTGCTATTTTCCTTAACTGTTTTAGGAGATTGTATTTCATGTGTTGTTTGTTGATGTGTGTGTGTATGTGTTTAAGTTTATCTACTACGTCAAAACAATTAAGTTTTTAAAAAAGAGATTACTTTGTATTGTTGTTAGATACTCCATGCTGCAGGCTACCAGAGCCATTTTCTGATAAAAACGAAGTGTTTAGGTGATGCCTTTGTTTCTTTCTCATTTTTATGATTTTCTTTTGGACATCCCCAAAGCCTTACTGTGAGCCAAATCTCCTTTTCCTCATTCCCTCTGGTCCTGACCATAAGGCAAACCATAGAGAGTTGGAATAGTGATGGACTAAACAACTTTCCCTTCATAAAGTAATCTTCCCCTGGGTCACTTGTGAAGTTTGAATGATGGTTTTTAAAAATTAAAAATTAAACACACTATAATTCAGGGGGACGATAATCATCTTGAAAGTAGCAGGAATTCAACAGACTAGCTTGCCCCTATATTGCTGGAAAAGATGTGAAAAGCAATGCATCCCAACTTGAGAAAGGATAAATAAACGTGTCCACAGCACTATTAAAGAAACACATCTGCACACAATCAGTGGTGAGGATAAACACACAATTGCTTTTTTTTTTCTTTCAAAGAGAGCCATGATGGGTAGAGATGACTTGACAGATCCAACCCAGGTCTTTTCAGTTTATATCATTATAAGGTTTGGGGGTGGGCAGCCTGCCAGCCTCAATGCATTCCCAGAATCTCACATCAGGCTGAAATCTTCAAAGAAAATAAATACTAGATCTGTTCTTCTCCCCAGCACAGAGACAGGCAGACAAACAGGGAGAGGGAAATGTGGAGTGAGGGTTATCTAGGAGACCTCTGCATCTTGAGGGAGGATTTTTTTTCTTGACCCAGAACCTTTCTCCACTACCTTTTTTCTCCTCCCGTCCCTCTCCTAATTCCCCACACTGTTCTTTATGACTCAAGAGTGGCTGGATTTAACACAACCTTTCCTAGTTACTGAGCAAGGCTACCACTTGATCATTGAGAACATTTCCCCCTTTGTAATTTTGTATCTATTTGCTGGATTCATAAGGTTCTCAAACCTCCTTCGATTCAAGTCAACGAACATTTATTTAGTGCCAGCTGTGTGCAGAGTACCACGTTACATGCTGGGGGAGATACTAAGATAGGAAAGAGAGCTCCCATGGAATTTAAGGTCTGGGAGAAATTAACTCAGATTTACATAGTACTTTAATATTTATAAGCATCAGAGCTGTAACTAGCATGTTGTGACCAGAACTTTGCTCCAGGTTTCCAGCATCTTTGGGGAGGGAGCCTGACTCATCTCTAAGGGAGGGGACATCATGGAAGGGTCACCATGGGGCCCTTCTCCCAAGGTCTGTCTGCATTTCTCCCAAAATCCCAGAGGGGCAAAGGCCAGACTTTCTGGGCAGGAATCTCCTTCGCCCTCCCCTCAACTCTCAGCTTGACTGTATGTGTGATCATAAGGTTTTCTCTTCAATCACTGCCCTCCCCTTCCCCACTCATAGGCATCTGAATTTGGCCCAGCTTCAAGAACACCTAGTGAAGATTCCTCAAAGCACTTTCCTTACAATAATGCTGTGGACTATTAGAAGTGTTATAAACCCATGTTCAAAATGAAGAAACTGAAGCTTAAAGGGGTTAAGGTGATTTTCTATGGCCACACAACCAGTAAGTGTGAGAGACAGTCAGGGTCCAGCTGCATCTATATTCAAGAGGCAGGGCTATATAAAATTCTATATTAGCCACAATCTGAACTTGTGAAGAAATGACTTAGAATAGTTCATTCAATTTAAATCATCAATACTCCTAGTTAATAGATAAAGAGATAGAGGAACAGGGAAACTAAATAATTTATTCCATTTTCTTTTGGATAGGGGAGCTATGTAGCACAGTGGATCGAGCACTGAGCTTGGAATCAGGAAGATTCATGAGTTCAAATCCAGTCTCAGACACTTACTAGCTGTGTGATCGTGGGCTTAACTCCATTTGCCTGTCTTTTTCCTCATCTATAAAAATGAGCTGGCAAAGGAAATGGCAAACCATTCCAATATTTTTACTAAGAAAACCACCAAATGGGGTCACAAAGAATCAGACATGACTGAAAGGTCTGAACAGTAATAACTGGGATTTCATTGACATAGGGAACAGCTATTGAGGAAACTCTTCCTACCAGATCAGCAGATCAGCAGCTACCCTTCAGCTTAGTCTTAGCGAATTACTTGGGCCATTGAGAGGTTAAATATCTTGTCCAAGGTCATATAACCAGTATGCATCAGAGGGAGATCTCGACCCTATGTATTCAAATCTCACAGGCTAGCTCTCTGGTCATTATGTCACATTCCTTCTCTTTTAAAACTTATATTCAATGGCAGATAATGCTTTGAACGTATAACACTTCTTTTTCCAATCATAGAATCACAGTTTGCACCAACAAGAAAGAGACATAGATAAAACAAATTACTCAATACTCTAGAAATTATTTCCATTTAGCTTTGGAAAATATAACTGTACCAACATTTGATGGGGCGTGAATCTTACTCTGGAAGCATTCACTTTAATAAAACAATAAAGCCACATTATGAAGACTTCTCTCCCTACTTTGTCCTTCTACTCAGCTACTTCCTATAACCCACTGCATGCTGGGAATATCCCACTCACTTTCAACCAACTCAAGATTAATCCTCTCTCAAACTTTCCCTGGATGGGGGAAGGAAATATAGATTGGATTTTAAAAGGTTTGACTGCATGTGAAATCAATGAATCCCAGAAAATCATGACTCATAGAACCCTGCTGTTGGTGAAGATATTTTTTATCTAGAGAGGAATCCCTTCTAAACATCTTCATCTGCTAAATGAGGGAAATGGAGTAGAGGACCTGAGATGCTAACTAGCTCTATATTTATGATCCTATGAAGCACAACCACTAGTCATTCAACTTTCATTAGAAGATCTCCAGTAATGGACTATTTACTACCACCTAAGTTAGCATATTCTACTGTCAGGAATTTCCAAAATGAGAGATGACTTTCCAACTCTGAGTCCATGATCCTGATTGTTAAGAAAATGTTTTTCTGGAATGAAAATTCAGTTCTCAATAGAGCTTCAAACTGAGTATATTATATGATAATTATCAATCATGCACTCTCTCTACTATTAGTAATAATAATGACAACAATAACTACCTTTTACATAGCACTTTAGAGTTTGCAAAGTGTATTACATTTGTTATCTCATTTGATCATCACAACAACCCTGAGATGTAGTTGTTATTGTAACCCCCGTTTTACAGATGATAAAACTGAAAACTTGCCTAATGTCATACAGCTAGTGAGTATCTGAGACTGGATTCCAACTGAGGTGTTAGCAAAATATCAACATAAATCAGATACCATTCATTGATTTATGGATAATCCAGTCTCAATGTATCTCTTTCATCCTTCTCCTTAATTTCTGACAATTATCCTCCTCCTCCTCATCATCGTCTTTTTTTGTTTGTTTTTGTTTTTGTTTCGTGGGGCAATGAGGATTAAGTGACTTGCCCAGGGTCACACAGTTAGTAAGTGTCAAGTATCTGAAGCCAGATTTGAATTCAGGTCTTCCTGAATCCAAGGCCGGTGCTTTATCCATTGTGCCACCTAGGTGCCCCATCATTGTCTTTTTTAGGGAGCTGTGTTTTATGTAAACTGGGCATGCATCTGCAGACAAATATTTGTTTTCTCTTATCTAGTTAGTATGGGAAGGAGTAGAAAAAATATGGACGGTCAGAAAAGGGAAGAATAAATATGGGGGAGATCTATGCAAATTTGAGGGCTAAGTAAAATGTTTGTGAGACTAATGGTTTGGGGAAACTATTTGCAAAGCTGGTTTATGGGGGCGGGTTGCCCCTTTCCTCCTAACATACCTGTGATTGTGCTGGCTCTTTGTTGTTGTTTTTTTTTTTCTTTACAGTCAAAAACATTTTAAAGAATAAGAATTCTTTGCTTTGGCTTGATGGCCCTGGACCTATTTTTTCCCACAGAACTGGTGTATTACAGGAGCTCATAGCAGAGTGCCTGGTTCTATGCCAAATGTCTTTCTTGTCTGGTATAAACAACCTCTGGGAATGCAGAGGCTGATTGCAGATTGTAGATTTTGTGTGTGTGTGTGTGTGTGTGTGTAGCATAATAGTAGTAAGGGTCCAGAAATGAGAGGAAAGTAACTGCATACTAACAAGTCCAGTACTCGTATAAAAGTGTGTGTGTGTATTATGTAGGTACATATGTATGTATACCTACATACATACATACACTTTCCGAAATTAAATTCAAGCTGCACATGCCCCAAGAAGAAGGTACAGCAAAATTCTAAGATACCACTCTTTCAAATAGTCTTTAACCTTCAGCCAGCATACAAAAGACGGGAGCTAGGTGGATGGGACTGCTGGGCCTGGTGTCAGGAAGACTCATCTTCTTGAGTTCAAATCTGGCCTCAGACACTTACTAGCTATGTGACCCCAGGCAAATCTCTTAATCCTGTTTGCCTCAGTTTCCTCATTCATCAACTGAGCTGGAGAAAGAAACGGCAAATCGCTCTAGTATTTTTGCCAAGGAAACCCCAAATGGGGTCATTCATGAAGAGTTGGACATGACTGAAAAGTAACTGAACAACAACAACAACAAAGCACACAAAAAGATTCAATTATCAAATAAATATACCAGAAGAGCATAAAGTGAAAAATGGTCCTAAAGTGAGAACGACTTTCTTAACAGATCACAATCTACGATCTGTGCCTGGGCTGCACTCGTAGCTTCTGAAAACATTATGAGTTGTAGATTTTTTAGAAATAATTTTTTATTTAAAAATTCTATTAAATGATCATTTTGAAAAATCTATCAAGTTGTTTGGTTGGTTAGTCTTTTCAGTAGAATTTTACTTCCATTGATGTGGAGCATTCCCAGTGTGAATAATCCCTCCAGCTATGCTAATCAGCAAAACCTTTGAAATGTATAGCCTTAAAAAAAAAGAAAAGAAAAAAGAATTGATCCGGGGCAACACTGTCCCTGGAGTCAGGAGGACCTGAGTTCAAATCCGGCCTCAGACACTTAACACTTACTAGCTGTGTGACCCTGGGCAAGTCACTTAATTCCAATTGCCTCACAAAAAAAAAAAAAGTATAGCCTTAGAGAATTGCCTGAGCCCTTGAGATGTGATTTGCCCAATGTTATTTAGTCAGAATTTGTCTGAAACAGGATTTGAAGGCAAGTTTTTCTGAGTCCAAAGCTGGCTCCCTATCCACTGCCCTGCACTGCCCCATTCTCCAGATATCAAAGATATGCATGCACAAGATAAATGAGAGGGGTTGGACTCTGAAGACCCCATCCAGCTCTATTGTCTGTTCTTTATCAGAGTGATGGCTTGACTCATGTGTGAATTAGATTTAAGTAAGGCAGAGTTGCATAAAGTCATCAGCCTCCATCTTTCTTCCAAAGTCATCAAAGTCCAGTGGCAAGACAAAAATCAAGATGACTGCTGATGGTCTGGGATACAGTGGATGGCCTTGGGTTTTTGTTTTGTTTTGTTTTGTTTTTGAGCTCTAAGAGCTGGCTGTATATTCTAATTTGTTAGACTATACTTAGATTATATGTACACACATACACATCCAGTCTACATTCAGCATCTGAATTCCCAAAAGTTATTTGTATATCCTTCTAATTAGGCACATACTATCTCGTGCATTTATATTTCATGCACCATGATACATTTACAAAATATTATAGATGCCAAAGATGTATTGTGACAAAGACCTGGATAAATTTTCATCTATGTCAAAAAATGCATCGGAACGAAATCAGATTCAGATATGTTAACATAGTCAAATCTAAACTCCTGAAATGCCCGAGTCTAAGAAGGGACATTTCCCTCAGTCAAGATGCTTTTGACCAAGGAATTTGCCCTTGAAAACAAGTAAAATTTATTTTATTTTTTTTTTTAGTGAGGCAATTGGGGTTAAGTGACTTGCCTAGGTCACACAGCTAGTAAGTGTTAAGTGTCTGAGGTCGATTTGAACTCAGGTCTCCTGACTCCCGGGTCGGTGCTCTAACCACTGCTGCCATCTAGCCACCCCTTATTTAAAAATTTTTTATTTTTTTTAGTGAGGGAAACAAGTAAAAATTAACCAAAACAGATCTCAAGCGGCGGGATAGTTTATAGTCAACTTCTCAAAAATGTATTAAACTGAGTACTATGCTGTTCTGAAACAACCAACTCTGCGGGATATCTATAGAGTGTTTCTATTCTGAGAGCTTGAACAAAATGAGGAAACTGAACTTTCTATCTCTAATTTCTGGGATTTTAAACAACTTTAAAACAGCGAATTCTTATTTGAGATTATTGTCAGGTCCATGACTAGTGAACTCATTTTATTTTTCCATGTCTCTTTTTTTAAAAGGGGAGGAATAAGGACTGAAACTGGCATTTTATTAATATAGGGAACTTCCTCTAATCAGTGCTGGTTAGTACCTTTCCTGCAACTTACAGTCGCAGAGAGTTGCAGAGATGCTGTGAGAGGTTTGAGATCTTGCCCAGAGTCCCACTATGAGGATGTTCTAGAGGCAGGGACTTGAATTTGGGTCTTCCCTGGATTGAAGTTATTCATATGTTATTGTTGTTGATACATTTTTTCACCATGTCCAACTCTTCCTGACCCCCATTTGGGGTATTCTTGGCAAAGATATTGGAGTGGTTTGCCATTTCCTTCTCTCCAGCTTATTTTTACAGATGAAGAAACTGAGACAAACAGCATTAAGTGACTTACCTAGGGTCACACAGCTAGGAGTGTCTGAGGTAGATTTGAACTCACGAAGAGGAGCTTCCTGACACCAGGTCCAATGTTCTATTCACTGTGACACTCTAATTTTCAAAATCAGCCACTTCTGCATACATCCAGCTCTCTCATTTTTAAAAACTACTACCTCATTCTCTCTTCACCATCATCATAATTATAAACCAAAACAGTATAATGTTTTTTGCAGCCTGGAGGAGGGAGAGGAAGAGAATTAACTTCAGAAATTGGACTAATGAGTGTTGGCTTACTACTGAAGAAGAGAATTCATCTGCTGAATTGTGCATATAGTTGAGGAATGCATTTTAGAAGGAAACAGGTTTCATAGAATCAAAGTATTTACTAACTCATATTCATCCATCTGTTCTTCAATTCAGTTCCAACTACTCTCCCTCAAAAAGTAAGGGAGGATGGGAGGGAGAGAGGAGGAAGGACAAATGAATGAAGGAAGGAAGGAAGGCAGAAAAGAAAAAAGAAGAAGGAGGGAGAGAAGGAAGGAAGGAAGGAAGGAAGGAAGGAAGGAAGGAAGGAAGGAAGGAAGGAAGGAAGGAAGGAAGGAAGGAAGGAAGGAAGGAAGGAAGGAAGGAAGGAAGGAAAAGGGAAGAGAAGGGAAGGGAAGGGAAGGGAAGGGAAAGGGAAAAGGAAAGGGAAGGAAAAGGAGGGGAGGGAAAGGACTGGAAAGGAAAGGAAAGGAAGAGAAAGGATAATTTAAAAACCCAGAGGAGGGGCTCATTCATGTAGGTGTTTCTTGAGTAGTACTGCCACTTGGAACATACAATTCTGTTTGGATTCTTGGAAATAGTTTCTGCTGCTTCTAACTTTGCCTTGGCAGCTTTCAGATGCCTCTACCACAATATCTTCATTCTCCAAATCAGTCACCCAGGGAGAAAAACTAAGAAGAGCATGAAGAAACACCTTCTAAGGGGATGCATCTTCCATCTTCTAATGGAAAGAACACTGATTCTGGAATCAGAAAACCTGGGTTCAAATCCTATTTCTGACAGTACCTGTGTGACCTTGCCCATGTTATTAACTTCCATGAGCCCCAGTTTCCTCGTCTGTAAAGAGAGGAGGCATTGACAGGGCAGCTAGTTGGTGCAGTGGATAAAGCACCAGCCCTGGATCCAGGAGGACCTGAGTTCAAATCTGGCCTCAGACACTTGACACTTACTAGCTGTGTGACCCTGGGCAAATCACTTAACCCTCATTGCCCTGTAAAAAAAAAAAAAAAAAGGAAAGAAAAAGAAAGAGAGGAAGCATTGGACAAGCTGGTTGCTGAGGTTCCTGTCATTTCTGTATCTCTGATCTCAGAACTTAAGAGCTCACATATGGTGAACGTCCCTCTTCTCTCTGCTGCAACAATGTTAGGAGCCGTGTCAATGACTGAGATGGTCATATGCACCCAACCACCCTCCAGCTTAGATATCAATCAATCATCAAAAATTTGTTAAGTTCCTTCTATGTTCCAAGCTCTATGCTAGCCCCTAGGGAGACAAATACAACAAATACATCTGGCTCTATCAGCACAATTAATTAAAATGCAGCAACCTGTGTAATTTCAAACTTCAGGGTTTGCTATCAAGTAGCAGAGTGGACAGTTTTACCTTCTTGGTATATTTTTGGCATGATATTTGGGTTGATGCTGTGGCTACAGATTTAGAAGTTTAAGGTGAAGTCAGGGCAGCCAGGTAGTATACTGGATAGAGTCACTAGGCCTGGGGGCAGGAAGACTCATCTTCCTGAGTTCAAATCTAGTCTCAGACACTTGCTAGCTGCCCTGGACAAGTCACTTAACCCCAATTGCCTCACTAAAAAAAAAAAAGAAAAAAAAGTAATAAATATTTTTATTTGTAGTTTGGGGCTCCAATTTTTATCCCTCCTTCTCTCCCTCCTTTCCCCCTCCCTGAGGCAGTAAGCAATCAGATATAGGTTATACATGTACGATTATGTGAAATATTACCATATTAGTCATTTTGTACATGAAAACTTGAATAAAAGAAAAAAAAAGAAAGAAAGTGAAAATAGCATGCTTTAGTCTGTGGTCCATCATTGTCAGTCCTTTCTTTGGAGGTAGATAGTATGTTTCATCCATAAGTCATTTGGGATTGTCTTGGATCATTGTATTACTGAGAATAGTTAAGTCTTTTGCAGTTCTTCATCAAACAATATGCTGTCTCTGTGCACAACATTCTCTTGGTTCTGCTCTCTTCATTCTATATCAGTTCATACAAGTCTTTCCAGGCCCTTTCTGAAAAATCATCCTGCTTGTCATTTCCTATAGCACAATACATTCCATAAACAATCATATACCACAGCTTGTTTAGCCATTCCCCAATTGATGGACATTCCTTTGGTTTCCAACTCTTAGCCACCACAAAAAGAGCTGCTATACAGGTTTTAGTACAAATAGGTCTTTTCTCTTTTAGGGGGCTGTCTTTGGGATAATAACCTAGCAGTGGTTTTTTTCATGAACATAATAAAAGATATAACAGACTAACACCTGAGTCCATAGCAAACTAAGATATCCCTTCCTTCTGGACATACCTTTTCCCTCACATGAGAAGAGGACCTGTACAGTCCTCATGACTCACCTGGTACAAACCTATGTTAATGCCATAGCCAAGGATTAGTTCAGGACTTTGTTCCTTTTATTTGCACATTTCTATAGCCCCACTTCCTGTTCTATATTGTCACAACTCTGCTCCTGGCAGTTATTTATTCACTCTTCCATTGCTACTGTTCTCCCTCTCCAAACAGTGCCTTGAGTCCCTCACCACAGGCTCCAATTTTCTAGCGCTGCTCCCCACTGTTTGGTTCTGCTCCTTAGGAAATTGTGCCAGCTTTGAAATAGCTGGACCATGGTAAGATTACACTGGAATAACGGTTGACAGTATCATAGCTCTCCTGTGCCTCCAGGAACCGAATAGCTCTGGGATATTTATGCCTTCTGTTCCTTTACATCAGGGTCCAAGAGTTCCAGCTCACAAAGGGTCTCATCAGGCACTGTGAGAATACTTCCTACTGCTATCTCTCCAATGAACGGCTTGTTTTTCTCTCTGAAATCACTCCTAGACTGTCCCTAGCTATTCAACTCCTTTCTATCCCATTGCCCACAGCAATATATCCTACCTACCAGGTCATACAGAGTTTGGAGACGCTTTCTAGCTCCTTTACATATGTCTTTCCACTGCCATCTTCTTTTGTGATATCTAAGTTTGTTCACGGTAATTAACCCGATGTTTCGAGAAAACATCGGGAAAGGAATGGTAGGGGAGAGGCACGCCAATCTCTGAGGAGCCAGCGAAGACTCATGTCCCTGATACACTGAAAATGAGATCTATCAAATTTTGACTACCCAGGAAGAAATCTGAGCATTTCACAACTTGTGGAGAAAAGTCTGTTCTCAACTAGGTTTTGCTTCTACTCCATCCCTAGCTCATATCTTTAGTGATTCTTCTACTATTGCAGTGTCATCCTTACAAGTCTTATCCTCAGAATTAGTCCTTCATTTAAAGCATCTTTTAATTTTTTTTAAGTGAGGCAATTGGGGTTAAGTGACTTGCCCAGGGTCACACAGCTAGTAAGTGTTAAATGTCTGAGGTCGGATTTGAACTCAGGTAATCCTGACTCCAGGGCTGGTGCTTTATCCACTGAGCCATCTAGCTGCCCCTAAAACATCTTTATTAAGTGCCTAATATGTACCAAGACCAGATCAGGTTTTGTGGGGGATACAGAAACCAGCATTAAGACACGACCAAGCCATCAAAAAGCTCATATCATTCTACCTTCTTCCTCCCCCATCCCTGAATGGACCATCACGGTGATGATGTGTATATGTTTGAAGTTTAGTAGTTTATTTTCAGCAAAATCTTTTCTGTGCCCTGCCACAATCTGTTCACAGACTTCTAGACTGTGAAATATTTTCTCTCCAGGGAAAGTACAGACCAGGTAAAATCTTGTCAACTACTTGGGCACTGAGATCAGGGGCAAAGAGGATTCCCAGCAGGGACCAAGCTCCTGAGGAAAGGAAGGTAAGCTTATCTCCGTGCAGGAAAGCCCTCTCAGAGCAGGAGCCCATGAGCCAAAGCTCCGGTGACGTCTGAGTTAATGTAGGGTTTTATAGTCTAATTTCCTTTGTTTGGTTTAACTGGGCAATGGTGCATGGTCTCCCTTCTCAAATGAGGATTATCTTATATTTGGTGAGTTGTAAAATGAGTCTTGCTGAACTTTTGAAGCTGTTTCACTTGCTCATATAAAAAATGTATTGGAGGCATTTGGAAAATCCAGATTACAGAGCTGATTCTGCAGATGTGTGGGAAGATAGTCTTATCCCACCCCAGAGCAGCCCCTGATTCTCATTCCCCATCTTTTTTTTTATTTTTGAGGAAATTTGATACTGATAAAAAGGACACTCTGATAAAGCCTGGTTATACAGAAGCATAGAGATAGGCTATGTATGGGTCTGGTCTGGTGAGACTAAAATTTGCCCTTCCTTCTTAATGGAGGGAAGTCAAGCCATTCACCTTATCTTACAGAGACTCACTTTCCAGTAGGTAAATTATCTGGGGGCCTAGTTTCTCCTTTCCTTCCCTCTTTCTGCTTCCTGTGGCAATCTTATGCTGTCCATTGTTGCCTCCATCAAGATCTCTGGGCAACAAAAAGGTGAAATTTAAATCAACTGCTAAAAGCCCTGGTAAAAGCAGGAGGCTGCTAACTAGAGACTATATTAGGGATTAGAGATTTCTTATGGATTTTATTTATCTCCTTGATCCTCAGAGCCATTAACATGAATGTGCCTTATTAGTATGGGCACAACTGATATGAATAATTCAATAAGAGCTGGGTTTAAAGTTGACCAAAGTTTTAAAAAAAGTGGGGGACAAGACTGGCAGAGCAAAACTAATAGGTATAAATAAAATCCTCGGAGAATATTTAAACCACTGAAGGAAACAACATGCTTTTCAAGCTTCATTTGACCTTCCCCCATGCCCATTATCTCAGCTGTCCTAGTTTCAAATTATTATCTATTATTAAAGTATTTTCATGAATAATTTCCACTGGGACAACACAAGCTTAACCTAATTCCAGTTAGTGTTTATGCCTGAAAGTCATAACCTTACCTTTCTTTAAAATATATAATTCACACTTTTCACCTGTTTAGACTGGCCTTCTCCTCAGTTACTCTGAATTAGAAATGGCTTATAATATTGGCTTTTAGTCTTTCCCATGTGGATAAAGCCAGATCTTGAAGAACTTCACCCTTAGGTATTTGTATTTGATCTACCCTAACTTGGACACCAGCCTGAAGCATTGAGTCTTTGGATAAGAGAGAGGGAGGATAGGAATCTTTTCTTCTCTTTCACAGAGAAGATATGCCTTTCATTTCTGAGCACTTAGTGACATGATCCAGTGATCATCATCAAGATGTATCACAAAGTATTTTATGAGATTATGATGGGGCATTCATTTATGGAAAGATTAGCTTGGGTTTCTGTCTTAACCAGAACTGGCTTAGAAGGAAAGGAAGAGAGCTATATTCTAATACTAGTTGAAATGATGTGTGTGTGTGTGTGTGTGTGTGTTTACACTGTGCCCGGTGGAACAAGAAAGACAAAGTTACTTCATTTGTACCGCTACTTTACCACTAACAAAAGATCCCCTATAGTAGTACTATTTTAATAAAATAACAATAGCTAGCATTTACATAGTGGTTTAAGGTTTGCAGAGCAATTTACATGTTAGCTCATTTTATCATCCCAACAACCCTGAGAGGTAGGTGCTATTCTTATACTTATTTAACAAACAAAGGAGACAGAGGCTGAGAGAGTTTTAGTCACTTGCCCAAGATCACTCACCTAATAAGCAGCTAAGGGAGAATTTGAATTCTGTCTTGTGATTCAAGTCTTATATTCTATTCAACATGCCATCAGAGCACATTGCATTTAAGATAAAATAAGAATAAAAGCCTATGTGATTAGTTAGAAAAACTACTCAGAAATTTTGCTTAATTTCAGTAAGAGACGGGGCTATGATCAACCAATCCTGATTTCAACCTACCTCCCCTTCTAAGAACTTCTTTTCTCAACCCAAACTCTGACAGACAGACTAGGTCTCTGTAAAGATGCCCATCATTCAGGCAGCCCACCACAGAATTTATTCCAAACAGATTCATTCGCTGTCAGAGCACAAGATGTGTCTTTTCTTTGCATTATTATTATTATTATTATTTGCATTAATTTGGACAATTGTTTGGAATAAATTCTATGAGTAATTACAGATAGAATTCTACCCTGAAATAGGTGAAAGGTGAGCTGAAGGCCCCCACAAGCAGAAGTTCCTGTAATTAATTGTTGACTTGAGCTCTCAAGGATGGAGCTTTTTTCTTGTTTTTTCATCTCATTCTCCTTCCATTTAAAAAGGGGGGGGAGGGAAGGACTCTATGTGGCCTTGAAAAGTAACTTCATTTTTTTATCATAAAAGTATTTTATTATTTTTTCAGTGACATGTAAAGATAGTTTCAACATTTGTTTTCATAAGATTAGTTCCAGATTTTTCTCTCTCCCTTCCTTCACCCCTCCCCAAGACAGAAAGCAATCTGATATAGGTTTCATATGTATAATCACATTTAACATATTTCTGCATTAGTCATATTGTGAAAGAAGAATCAGAACACAAGGGGAAAACCTCACAAAAAGAAAAAAAAAAACAGCCAAAAAGTAGGAACAGTATGGTTCAATCTGCATTCAGAATCCACAGTTCGTTTTTCTGGATGTGGAGAAACATTTTTGATAGAGATTCTTTGGAATTGTCCTGGATCATTGTATTGCTGAGAAGAGCTAAGTCTATCACAGCTGATGTTACTGTGTACAATGGTCTCCTGTTCTGCTCACTTCACTCAGCATCAGTCTACCTAAGTCTTTCCAGGTTTTTCTGAAATCTGCCTGCTCATCATTTCTTACAGCACAATGGCATTCCATTACATTCATATGCCACAACTTGTTCAGCCATTCCCCAATGGATGGGCATCCCCCTCAATTTCCAATTCTTTGCCACCACAAATAATTCTGCTATAATATTTTTGTACATGTGGGTCCTTTTTCCCATTTTTATGATCTTCTTTGGGATTACAGACCTTGTAGTGGTATTGCTGGGTCAAAGGGGATGCGCAGTCCCATAGCCCTTTGGGCATAGTCACCTTCATTTCTTTGGCCATCGTTAGTTTATCTGTAAAACAGTGGGAGAGGGAGATTAGACTACAGGCTCTCATCAAGTCCCTTATGCTCTAAAATGGCAGGATTCTATGATTCTGTTGTCCCTCACCTTTTCCATTAATCCATTTCGATATAATTTACATAAACGTTTATTTCATGTGGTAGGTACCATGTTAGATGTTAGGAATACAAAGATAGAAATCAGATAATCCCTGTGCTTCCAAGTAGTTTATACCCTACTCATGCAGGGCACAGTTGTCCTGATCTAATCTTGTTACTGGACCCCGATGGCTCTGGAGGAGAGTGTGAGGTTGGTGACCTTGCACAGCCCTCCCTCACTAAATCCAATTCACTGCATCATGGTCCTCTTTGAGAACGAAGGACAAATGACACTCTACTCGTGGGATGTAACATGTACCAAGGAAAGTCAGGACCTTCTCTGCAATTTAGAGGCAGTTGGGTTTCACTGTGTGATCTTAGGCAAGTAAATTAACTTCTCTAAATCTCAGTTTCCTCATCTGTAAAAAAAGCAATTAAAAATAGCACCTACCTCCAAGGATTATGTGGATCAAATAAGGTAACAATTGTAGAGTGCTTTGCAAATCTTAAAATGCTTATTATTGTTGTTGTTTTTTATTTTTTAAGCATTGAAAGATCAAGTGATTTGCTCAGGGTCGTGCAGAAAGTAACAATAAGAGTTAAGATTTTGACACCAGATTTTCTGACTGTAAACTGGGTGCACTAATCACTATACCATGCTGCATCTCTAATCGAAGGAACAGTTTGAAGGACTGAATTCCCAGAATTGTGATCAATGGGTATTAAAAACGCAGAGGAAGTCTGTATGGAAGTGGCCTTGTGATTTCCTGCCCGCCCCTTGGCAAAATGGAAATCAGGTAATGGGACAGCTGTTTATTTCCTCTATTCAAGGAAAAAGCTTAAAAACACAGAAGACTTATAAGCACATAGAGACAAAAACTTAAAACATGAAATGGCAACCCATAACACATATAATATTCTTCCAGGAGTTTAATACTTAAAAACCTGAAACATTTTATGGGATTGGTGAACAACTTCACCTTCACCTTGGCTTTTCACTGTCCAAAACTCCCTCAAGGTCTCTATCTTCTAGCAAGCCAGGTCACCACTTGGGGGCATCCTCCTGTCAGTAGTCATCTTCTCCTCTGAGAACCATTGTACTAGCCATAGCAAACATCTCCCACAGCGTAACTGGAACGTACAAGGCTGAAAACATCCACTTTGGGATCTTTGTTTATTTACCTATGCTCTGGGGAAGAAACACAAAGCAGAAGAGGCAATTAGGGGCCCGACATCCAGGTTCAGGCTTGCTTAGGCAGCACTTGTGCTTACTGCCATAAGCAAGCAGCTATCATAGCAATTGGAGGTGGTCGGATAAGAGCTTGTAAAACCCCTGAAGAGAAGTACAAAAGATAAGCTGGCAAAATCTCTGGATGCTCAACAAACAAGAAGAAAAGGAATCATCCCTTTTAAGGTCTTTTGAGTGGACCACTCTACTTAGTTGAGTAGTCAGTTCTCTGTCATTCATCATTAGATAGGATGGAGGTGAAGGATGGAGAGAGAGACAAATAGGCTTGTTCTTAGCTAGGGGCTAAAACTTACCCTGTCCCATCCCCCAATAAAATCACCTCTTTCACACAAGAACATAACTATATTTTAAATTCCGTGAGGGTTTATCTTCTCTGTCCTTTATATACCACAGTAGTACTAGTTGTAGGCAGCAGGAATATTGAAGTAATGTGGAGTGCTTCCTTTTCAAACCAAGAATGAAAATGAAGTCTGCATTATTCTGTTGTTTATGCTCAGAGTCTTGTTTCTAATATATTGTTCTCTGTTTAGCTTTTCTATCTGTACTAGTTTTTCAAAAGTATGAAGTTTAGTGGAAAGTTGCCTGTGGATATTATATTCCATTAAGAAGTAATAGTTTATAAAAAGAACAACCAGCACCCCAGAATGGCAAGGCAAGCTATTTTTGCAGGATTTTTTTCAATTCTATTCTAGTCTAAATATCAATCATCTTATATCATTGAAATAGCACTATGGAATTTACCCGAGTAAGTGGTAGTCTGAGTATGTGCCGAGACACCCATCTGTGGATATATTGAGTGTTCCATACACAGGCTCCATTTTTGTCACAAGAAAACCCATGAGGGGCACATTATTCTCTCATGAGACTCCTTTCCATGGGTGCAACTTCTCCCAAGTTAATAGGAAGCATAAACAATGTATAAACAATTTTTTCTGTTCACTTTCTCCCTGGATTTCTAAAGCTAAAAACAATGTCTTTATAAGTGTTCAACAAATGCTACATTCAGATAGCTGTGGTGGTCATTCCGTGGGCCAGTGTGGCTCCATTTAAAGTTCTGTCATATAAGAAAGGTTTTGGAAGAACTCTGCTACTGCTCTTGTTCCTGTTTTCCTGACGGGGGGCGGGCAGCCTGAGTTAAGTACCAGATGAGCTGATGATCATTGGCACGAAATGATAACACACCAACTCGGATTGCTTGTGATTCTGGATGCACAGTTTCTAGCTCCGTGTTTTAAACTCCCGTTCCTGTGCAAGAATATTTGGAAGGAAATGGAAGGGTCACATACCAGAAGAATGAGCTTGCACACCTTGTGTTTCAGGGTTGGTGCAATCTTCACACTGTACACGATCACAAGATCATAGATCTAGGGGAGTTCTTTAAGCCCAATGACTTGATTTCACAAAAGAGAAAACTGAGACCCCCATACACTGTATGACTTGCCTAAGGTAATAAGTAGGAAGGGTTCTCTAATGTTGAACCTGGCTGGCTTGCAAAAGCCACATGAATGGTGAGACTAGAACAAGGGTCTCTATCCTCAGGTCTGTGAACTTTGTTAAAATAAATTTTTGAACACTTAAAAATATATATTTTATAATAGTTTTTCAATGTGATTGTTTTCCTTTGTAATCATATTGTATTTTATACATTTAAAAACATTCTGAGAAAGGGTCTATAGTTTTCACAAGATTGCCCAAGAGGTCCTAAGGTTAAGAACCCCTAAGCTAGAGAAAGAAAAGACTTGAAGGGGCAGCTAGGTGGCACAGTGGATAGAGCACCAGCACTGAAGTTGGGAGGACTAGAGTTCAAATTCTACCTCAGACACTTGACACTTACTAGCTGTGTGACCCTGGGCAAGTCACTTAACCCCAATTGCCTCATCAAAAAAAAAAAAGAAAAAAAGAAAGAAGGAAAAGACCTGAGAACCTAATCTGTAAATTGAGATTGTGAACTTAAAGGTTCCAAACCTATCAATTGTGACAAAAAGCCAGAGTTATTGTTATGAGGGGGAGAGAAGCATTGAGTAAATTTTAAATAGTCTGAGGCACCATTTTTCCATCAATAAAACGATAATCCCAAGAGCAACTACTTCCCATTAATCTGGTTAGGATGGGTTCCATCCCATCTGAAATGTATTTTTATTTTATTTAAAACGTTTTTATTTAAAGTTTTAAGCTCCAAGTTCTATCCCTCCCTCCATGAGCCTCCCAGAGGCAGTAAGCAATCAGATATAAGTTATACCTGTGCAATTATGTAAAACATGACATGTATTTTTAAAAATAGAACGTGTGCTACTTTGTGGTTATTGCAGTTTGGGCTATGTGTAGGATGACTGGTACCATGTAAACACAGAGTAGTTAAATGGTGCAGTAGATAGAGTGCCAGGCCTGAAGAGATAAAGACTCATCTTCATGAGTTTAAATCCAGCTTCAGACATTTCCTGACTGACCCTGGGCAAGTCACTTAACCCTGTTTACATCAGTTCTTCATCTATAAAATTGTCGTATATGACTGAACGACAAAATTTTTAAAAAAATATTTGTTATGTGTCAACAGTAAGCAAGGCACTTTATTAGTTTCTAGGAAAACAAATAAAAGAGAAGTCCCTTCCTCTAAGACAATTGTATTCTAATTAATGTACTAAGACACACACAGTTTGATATAGGACAGAATGTGACCATTACAAAGGGGTGTAGGGGCTAAAATTTAATATATGGAGCATTAATTGGGTGACTCGCCAAAATATTGGGGTCCCAGAAATAATGAGGGACTTCTAGGTTCAAAGTTCCCTCCCCTCCGAACTGCCTTTTAGATATTTCTCCCAGGCCAATAAGAAAGGAGCCTTACACCTTCTTTTCCACAAAAGGATCAGATTTCATTACTTGGGAATTAATTAAACAACAAAGGTGAAATTAATAAAAAAATCAAAGATAAGGAAATAGGGAAAAAGAAATACAGATAAATCCTCCTAATTCTAACCTAAGTCTATAAAATCCCCAGATCATTTCCAATCAAGCTAATTCAAAAGAATGTAGGTCTATTATGTTCACTCACCACACCTGGAAAGTTTGCTAGCTTTCTCGAATCACCAGGAAACCGAGAAGAGAGAACAGGCGACCACCAGCGTTCTCGAATTGACTACTAGCCTCCCCTCAACGAGCGTTCAATCTTCCTCCCCCAAAAGGGGCAAAAACTGCCTATGGAGAGTTCTCCTTCTGACCTCAGTAGCATATGTAACTTCTGGCTGGGCCAGGTGTGACCCCTCCCAAATGAGTCAGCTAAATTCCAATAATTTTTACCACAGGGGAAATCCCAATAAAGTTCTGTGAAAAAATTGAGAAGAATTAATTTCAGCTAGTTGGAGAGGAGGGCAAGGTTAAAAGAAGTCTTATGGAGAAGGTGACACCTGAGTGAGGTGACTCTTGAAGGAAAATCTGGATTTCCATGAATGTAGATTGGGAAGGAGGGCGATGTAGGCTTGCAAACTTCTGGGAGGGCCAAAGGAGATATAATATCATAGTAGGCCCTAAGGCCATGAAAAGAAAACAGCAAGACTGAATGACTGCAAAGGCATATTTATTATGTTGACAGTGATATAAGTCAATATAGATTGAGACCAAGAGCCAGAACTGTTTTATGCAGGGGAGAGAAATACTGAGGAAGCCTTAAATAATCTAAGAGAATTGCTTCTGTCATCTGTCATACGATCTATAACCTCAGTTTCCTAGTTGGATGTTTCTAATATGCACAATTTATATCCAGGAAATGCTTTGATTTGTGGAGAATAAAGAATGTCTATGTTTCAGGAGAAGGGAGTTCCATCTGTAACAGAGAAGAAAGGAGGTATATCCAAGTCATACTCTCTAGTGTATGTTGTTATTGTTGAGTATTTCAGTCACGTCCGACTCTTTGTGACCCCATCTTGGCAAAGGTACTAGAGGGGTTTGCCATTTCCTTCTCCAGCTCATTTTCGGATGAGGAAACTGAGACAAATAGGGTTAAGTGACTTGCCCAGGGGTCACATAGATGGTAAGTGTCTGAGGCCAGATTGGAAATCAGGAAGATGAATCTTCTTGACTCCAGGTCCAGCGCCATCCACTGCACTACCGAGTGGAAACGATGGGGGGACAAATGCAAACTGGAGAGGGTGTGGTGGAAGAGGAAAGGTTTTGGTGCAGTTATGTGGAGGAGAGAAGTTATCCAGGTAAGATAGGACCAGAGCCAGCCAGGATGCTTCCAAGGAAAGAGCCCAATATTCTGGTGATGAGGAGAAGGCTTAAAAGTAGTTAAAAAAAAAAAAAGTTGAAGATGAGTAGAGACAGCCAGGATGTGATATTCTGAAATAGCTAATTAGCTAAATAGTTCTTTTAAGAGGGAATGTTGGGGCAGCTAGGTGGTGCAGTGGATAAAGCACTGGCCTTGGATTCAGGAGGACCTGAATTCAAATCCAGCCTCAGACACTTGACACTTAATTAGCTGTGTGACCCTGGGCAAGTCACTTAACTCTCATTGCCCTGCCCCCCCCCCAAAAAAGAGGGAATGTCAGCACACAATTAGGAATATGTTTCAGTCCACTCTCCTGAGAGTTTTCAAGAGATTAGGAAAGCTGAGGTGAAGATAGATTCTTCTGACCTAGTTCCCCATCCCAACATTTCCTTGCCCCACCCAAAGGCAACCTTCCACAGATGCACACAAGACCCCTTTGGAGCTATAGATGATTTTTTAAAAAATGTACATATATAGAGAATCCAAAATCATGCCATCTAAACTTTGGTTGAAGAAACTGGTTAACGTTTAGCCTGGAGAAGAGAAAGTTTAGAGGATATATAATTTGAAGGGCTGTCTTAGGGACAGCTAGGTGGTTCAGTAGATAAGAGTGCTAGTTCTGGAGTCAGGAAGACTCTTCTTGAGTTCAATTCTGGAATACATGTGCCACCTAACTGCCTGTATTGATGTATTTTAGCATATCTTATTTGCTGCACCCCCACCCCACTAGCTCCATGGACTAGGTAAAGCAAGTGTTGCTGTCTCTATTTTAAAGAACAGGGACAGAGTGACTTCCCAAAGGTCACACATGGAGTCAGTGATAGAATCGGGCCTCCATACCCTGATTCTGCCTGTCTGTCCAATAAGTTCTTTTCTACAGTTTCCTCGTAGAATTGGTCATGCTCAGTGCCATTCTCCATCTCTGTAGAAGGCTTTCCCTACTGAGAACACCTTGTACATGTTGCCATCTGGTGTAATTGTGCTCACTGTCCTTGTAACCAGATCTGGGCAGGGAGTAGGCCTCTTTGTATCCCCATTGATTGAACACAGTGAGTAGGAACTCAATGAATATTTCATAGAATTTATTTGTTGAATGAATGAATGAATTTGTGAATGAATATATAGCCCTTTATCTTTTCCTGAGTGCATACATAGAACTTTGTCTTCCTCCTTTAACCAGGCATAAATCCAAAGTCACAGTCTCAGTTTCTGCATGTGGACTATTTGTGGTGAATATTTAATCCCGAATTGGCTTTCCTTTGCTGCCCAGGGCATTTCTGGGTCAGTTCCTCTTTCTATTAGTTGGTATATAACCAAAAAGACTGAAAAGTAATTTAAAGATCCACTTAAACAAACAAAAAAAATTAATTAGGAAGGTAAATCTGCTGTGATTTACCCTATAAACACACTTCAGGTGTTTCCGATTATCCAGTGTTTGGGATTATCCATATCACTTTTCCATTTGTAGGGATAGTCAAGAATTAACTTCCATAATAGGAACAGAGACAAAGGGAAAGAAAATAGAAAAATCCTGAAGGGAGAAAAAAATCAGAACTTGGCAACTAACTGGACATACAGAACGTAGGAGAGGGAGCCAAAAATGACAGGAAGATAAAACTTCATTCCCAAGGGCAAACCCTTGGATTCTATTCATAAAACCTTCCTATTCTTCATTTTTCTTTATCTTGTAGATAATAATAATAATAATAATAATAATAATAATAAACTAGAATTTATATAATGCTTTAAGGCTTGTACTTTACAAATATAATTTTATTTAATCCTCACAGGGATGCTGGGAGGTAGGTGCTATTATTATCCTCATTTTTTTTTTACAGATGAGGAAACTGAGGCAGTCAAAGGTTAAGTCATTTGCCTAGGGTCACACAGCTAATAAGTCAGGCTTTGAACTGAAGATTTTCCAACTACAGGTCTAACTCTTTATCCACTACACCAGTTAGCTGCCTCATAGAATTGAGAACCAGCCACTTAGACCCCCTGGAGCCCATAGCCAAAGCTTTTCAGTAGAGACAAAGGACAACCAGCCCTGGGGAAATCAGAATTTGTCAAAGGACCACTTCTGACATTTGTTTTCTCCAGGACACGGTATGGCAAAAGAGCATTGGCCATCAAATCAGAGGATCTGGTTTTAAATCCTGCCCTTGACCCTTCTTACCAATGTCTCTGTGCAAGGCGCATGACCTTCCTGTGCCTCAGTTTCTACCTCTATAAAATGAGGGGTTTTACATGATTTTAAGTTAAAACACAGGTTTTCTTCAGAAATCTATTAGCTAGAATTCTATCAACCAGCACTTCTGCTTCTCTAAAGTCATTGATGATTGATGTCCAAGATGATAACTGTGAGATACTCCAATATTCTTCAGTGTCTTCTAAATCATCAAAGAAAAATTAAATGATATTTGACATGCCCTCCACATTACATAATTTCCTTATATTACAATTTTTGGAAAACTAGTAATCCATGTATAAGATTAACCACAATACTTGACATACTAGAACACCCATTCCCTGATTATCCCAGATGACAGAATTTACTCTCATTCATTGCTAAATAACCATAAAAGACCAGTCTTATTAAGTCCAGGGCCTAGACCCTAGCTAATGGTGATAAAGAGACTTTGATGATGAAATAACTCTCCACTATGAAGACCCATCCAAATTCCAACTCTATAAATAATTCGACACAGCTGATAATGCAAATGAACATCATTTTGGATTTAATGGATGCTGGGGAGGCTTCCTCTTTATAGATGGTGATTTTATTTTCCCTGCTAGCACTAAAAGATTTTTTTTTAAAAAGGGAGTAAAACTTTTCAAGGGTCTTTTCTCCCTCCCAATATATAGAGCACATGTGTGTGCAATATAATGAAGGCCTGAGGGACAGTATTAGCACTTCTGAAAAGAGTATCAGGAATTCTAGTTTTTACTCTGGCAACTGGAGGCTAAGAAGAGTTTTCCTTTTATGTTTGTTTTCAGTACATAAAGTGATTGAAATCAATTTTCCAGAGAGAGAAAGAGAGATGGAAAATGTTGCAAAATTTTTGTCTGCTTCATTATCTGACCCATGAGCCAAGAGAGCTAGCAGTATCACATCCACAGAGAAGACACGGCCTCTGATATTTCTCACTGTGGTTGAGGAGGACTCATGAATTAGGAGCTCCTGGCAGATATCTCTGCTCTTTCTCCCCATAGACCAGGAGGGAGCCAGACAGTAAGCCAGGGCATCTTCCCAAAGGTGGAGCAGCGATCCCTGGTGACCCGCTGAGTCACATCTGTGGACTGTGTAGGAGTGTGTGGAGAAATGTCAGTGTAACGGCCCTATGTTATAGTATGATGATGCAACCTGATTACACTGTCTTGGGGAGAGTATCAGGAAGAAAGGCCTCTTCACTGGGGCTTTGGGAGCACACAGGGACTTCAGTCCACAGGGATCTAGCTGACTATTTCTAAGACATCCAAATCTTGAGACAAGCATTTCTTTCAGGCTGGGTTGCCTGAGAAGGCTTCCATGTTTGAGAGAAGGAAATGGAATGTTATAGGTGATTGAGAGCAGGGGAAATTCCCATATCAAGAAATACATCTCTCTGCTAATGAATCTAAAGATCCAAGGGCCTCCTCACTTCATTGGCTCCCTCAGACTATGTTCTTGATATGAGTGGTACTACCATAAAAAGAATATAGGCCCCTTCACTACCTACTTTTTTTTTCTTTTTCTTTCAGGGCAATGAGGGTTAAGTGACTTGCCTAGGGCCACATAGCTATTAAGTGTCAAGTGTCTGAGGCCGGATTTGAACTTGGGTCCTCCTGAATCCAAGGCTGGTGCTTTATTCCCTATGCCATCTAGCTGCCCCCTCACCACCTACTTTTAAGAAGAAGCTTTTAAAGGAGAGGTTGGACTGGAGAAGGATGATTGGTGTGTGTACATGTATGCATGTTAGAAACTTTTGTTGTTTAGTCATGTCTGACATTTTGTGATCCCATTTGGGGTTTTCTTGGCAAAGATACTGGAGTGGTTTGCCGTTTCCTTCTCCAGCTCATTTTATGGATGAGAAAACTGAGACAAACAGGGTGAAGTGACTTGCCCAGGGTCACATAACTAGTAAGTGTCTGAGGTTGGTTTTGAACTCAGGAAGAAGGAAGACGAATCTTCCAGACTCCAGGCCCAGTGCTCTATTCACTATACTACCTAGCTGCCCCACGTTAGAGATAATGAATTTCAATTTAAGCCAATAATTGAATTGCTTTATTAAACACCAACTAGGAGCTTCCAGGCCCTGTGCCAAGTGCTGGCAAAAAAAGAAAAAGAAAAAAAGAAAAACTAAACAGTCTCTGGCCTCAAGGAACTTACATTCAAATTTTTCCCCTTCTTTCTTTTAGCCTTGTCTGGTACTGCATGTTCTCACTGAATGGCCAAATGACCATGCAGTTTGGGGACTAAGATGAGAGGAAGAGACCGAAGAATGGGGAAACAGTACTCTGGAGATAATCCTCTTTATAACATTTTGTTTAGGTGCTATGGATTTAAATTTGCAAGGAATCATGGTTAGAGGAGATGTTTGTGTGATCAAGAAGTAGGGAAAGAAAATGGTACTGAGGGAGGAAATACATAGAAGTCATGTGTTGGGAAGAAGAATTAGATTCTTCCTTTTAAACAGGAGCAATTAAAAAAAAAAACTTTTGCTTGGGGACTGTGAATGGGGTTTGGCAAACAGAAGAAGATCCAAATGGGAAGAAAAGGTTTTTCCATTTGGCTATAGTGAGAGTCATTTGGGATTTTAATGACAAGAGTATCAAGGTAGTGGATATGAAAGTGCATGAAAGATGAGATGTATTAAATGTGATCACCAATTTCAGGTGTGGAGAATAGATTATAGCACACCTCCCTCCTTTGGATTCTTTATTACCTGATATCCCCATCACTAGCTACCCTTGCCAACTCAGTCTCACATACACTGCATGTTCATTCCTGCATCACTGTCTTTGCTCATATGGCTGTTTTCATCTGTAATACCCTCTTCTAATTCATTCTTCAGGCCTCAGAGCCATTCTCACCTCTTTCATAAAGGTGCTACTAAGGATTCCAACATTCATTGTAAAATCAGTTGGCCAACAAACATCAATTAATTGTTATATACCAGGAGATGTGCTAAGCACTGTCCTTCCCTCAAGGAGCTTACATTCAGATGGGGTAATATATACTTATGTAAGAATATATGCAAAATAATTACAAGTTAGTTTGGAGAAAGATGACACTATTTCTAAGGCATTATAACCTTGAGACTTGAGTATTTCTTTCAGGCTGTGTTGCCAGTCTATTGAGAAGGCTTTCGTGTTCAAGGGAAGGAAACAGAAGTTTAAATGTTTCATTTCTGAACTTCAGTAATACTCCCAGATTGCATTAATTAAAAACTTAACTCTATTCTATCCTCTGTCATTTGTTTGATTTCACACACTCCTTTTGGGCCAAGGTCTATCTTATACTTCCTATCCCATCTTTCACTTTTTCTGTACTCCCCAGAGAGCCTAACACAGTGTTGGCCACAAAGCATTCAAGAAAGGCAAGTCAGTTAAATGATGATCTGGGATAGTCCTGTGAAGATAGAGCTCTCTAAGAATGATCGAAGGAGCCAGATGATTACAAAACACTCTGTAATGTATCCACAAACTCCACACCCTCTTCACCTTATCCCATAAGTGCTACTTGGCTGGGAATAACAAGCATATCCTGTTTTATAAGAAGAGAAGTTTCTAACTGAGGCCAAAGGGGGTAAACTTGAGATTGCAAGATCATAGGATGTTGAGATCATACAAATCAGAGCTGGAAGGGACCTTAGGGATTATCTAGTCCAACTCTCTCATTTTGCAGATGAGGAAATTTGGACCCAGAGAGTTCAAAGGCCTTGTCCAAAATGAATTAGTAAGTAGCAGGTAGGATGAGCTTCCTGACTTCTCCAGGGACCTAGAGAGCTCAGCCTAGGCTTGGCAATGGTAGTGGGATAGACCAGTGAGCAAACCAATGATCCTAATGGTTAGCACTCAAGGTGGGGGAGATACTGACAGGAATGTAAACAAAACAAGGAAAGACTAGAAGGAATTGTTTCATGCCAAGTTGATTGAGTCATGTGAGATTATGTCCCTGTAAATTACCTCATCTGGACCCCAGATTTTCACACCGTGATAAAGGTGTGGTATATACTTGAATGGGCTGTGAGCAAGCTCTTCCAAAGAGGGCACAGTAGAAATGCGCTCTGGGGAGGAAAGAATCCCGTCCCTCTGTTTGATCCTTTTGGATGGTCACAACGGGAAATTAACCAAGGCAGGTACCATTGGGAACAAGGATGACAGTCTTCTTTTGCAGGACCACCCTATTTCATCACAATTCACCATTTACCTTTTATCAAGGATTAAGTTTATCAAATTGCTTCTCAGTGTGAGAACTAGCTCAGTGGGAATGACACATAAGGCAAGTAAGTGTGGATGGTGGGAGAGAGGAGAAGGAAGGGTCTGAAGCATTAAGCGCTATGGGGGGTATGTAGACATAGGTAAAATATGGTGGGGAGTCCTGGACAACTAAGGATCTACATGGAAGCACCAGGTTCATTGGCCAGGGAGGTGACAAAGAAGGGGAGACTGGAGAAAGACTTTGCTCCATGCTCATTCTATCATTCTGAAAATGATTCACCGAGGTGGAAGAACTGAGTAGTATTGTGTTCTCTTTGGTTAATAGAAGGTCCAAGACCTTCTATCCCTCAGCTCTGCTTCTCATATTGGGTAGAGCCACCCATTGCCTCATACTTTATGTATTTGTGGAGGTTCCCAAGCAGTAATTACAATAGATAGCCTGGAATAGGCAATAGAGAGCCAATGGCAAAGCCAAGAGGATTTGGGTTCAATTCCTGCTTCCATAACGTACTAACTATATGACTCCAGACAAGTCATTTAACCTCTCTCAATGTTCTAGACAACTCTCTAGACTGTAAGTTGCAGAGAAGGTGTTCATCTGTGTTGGTAGAGGGAGTCCCTCACCCATACCAGTGAAATCACAGGTCTAGTGTTGGTCCCTATCCAAGTCCCCACCCACTGGCAAACTAGACACTTTTCAAATTTGCTTTACTTAAAGGAGGCTAGTCAAGTGACCTTGGACAGTGAGAGTTGATTTCCCACAGAAACAGGCACATTTGCTGGAATCCTATATTCATTTCTATTAGCACAGAGACAATTGGTAAATAAGTAGTGCTTAATTGCCAGAGAACGCAATGCTTAATAAACCATATAAGCATCTACTAAGTAGTTAAAACCCTGCCACTGTCTTGGGCCTGGAAGTGTCCCCCAGACAGAGGGTGGATCTGGTCTCTGGAATTCTGAGAGATTTAATGTCTCCGTGCTCCCTTGAGGAAACAAAGGCATAAAATAACACAGTTGCCTCAGGTTGTTTGACTCCTATTTCTGGTAGGACTGGTCTTTAGGTCAATCAGTCAAGTAGCATTTATTAAGCTACTACTATGTGCTATGTACTAGGCTCTGGCTACTTGTAGCAAAGGGGTCAGAACTCAAGGCTTCCCCTCCTCTGAACATGGAGACTGGAAGAAGAGATCTGGTGAATCATGGGACTGAGGTGGCTTAGCTAGCTGAGGCTGCAGCCTCCAACCTGGCCATGCCCCAGCTAAACCATCATGGAGCCAAGTTGGTGGGTCGGTGGAATCAGCAGCTCTGCAGACCGAGCAAAAGCAGTGCTGACTTTGTCCCTGCTTCCCTTTCATTGTGACCTTGACCATTATTCTCCACTGTCACTTTATCATATGATTGTCCCTCTTGCTCCCCTAGCCTAAAGCCCCTTCTGCTTCTCAAAGTGGGGTGGGGATGAGGGGGAGGAAGGAGTAGTTGCAGAATGAGGTTTACAGATGGACAATGAACAAAATGAACCTAGGATCATAGGTTTAAAGGGCAGCTAGGTGGCTCAGTGGGGAATCAAGAAGACTCATCTTCCTGAGTTCAAATCTGCCCTCATACACTTACTAGCTATGTGACCCTGGGCAAGTCACTTCGCCCTGTTTGCCTCAGTTTGCTCATCTGTAAAATGAGCTGGAGAAGGAAATGGCAAACCACTCCAGTATCTTTGCCAAGAAAACCCCAAATGGAGTCAGGAAGAGTCAGACGTGACTGAAATGACTGAACAACAACAGTCACTGATTTAGAGCTAGAAGGGATCTTAGAGATCATCTTATACGGGGGTCCTTAACTTGGGGTCCATGAACTTGGTTTTTTAAAAATATGTTTTGATAATTATATTTTGATGCAATTGGTTTCTATTACGATCCGTATGTATTTCACACATTTTAAAATATTATTATGAGTAGGGGGTCCTTAGGCTTTGTCAAATAGCTAATGGGCTCCATGACACAAAAAAGATTAGGGACCCCTGATTCTAGCCCAACCCCCTGTCTTACAAATGAGAACACTATAGCTCAGAAACATTAAATGATTTGCACGAGGTTACACAGGTATTAAGTAGCAGAGGCAAGATTTGAACCCAGTTCATCTGACTCCAAATTCAGCACTCTGCTATGCTGCCTCTGTTTTTTACCATATTATCATACAGAAGTTATTTAGAGACCATGTACATAATCCTTCCCCTACCCCTGACCCCCGTCCCAATCAGAGAAATAAATCATTTCTGAAGTTTTCATTGGTTTTTGGAGGAAAACTTAGTCTAGCTCTGAACAGAGACAGTATCTAGGCTAGAAGCAGATTCTTGGGAAGCTTTAAAACCACAGAGGCAATGACAGAGGTTTTGTCTTCTCCCCCAGAGTGTCATATGTCTTCATCCTTACCAGGGACATTTGCAGCATTTTCCCAGATGTTCTAGCCTATATGAAAATCCTCTTAAGGAATATCAAAATAGCCCACTTGGATGCTGGTCCTTTGACTAGACTGAACTTAATATGGAAAATGGGTCCTTTGCAAGTGATTCTAATCCTGAGAATTTCCCCTGCTCTCATCGCCGTGAGAATATAGACATAATTCAAATGTTCATCTTCCTATGTCTAAATTTAAATTTTGGGGAGAGCATAGCTTAGTACTTTGACACTAATTGTACTTGTCATGTGCAATTTCTTTTGATACAGGAGAAGTGACATTGTGGAGTCTGGATCATATATTCTCTCTTCCATCCTAAACCTAGGTTTTTTGCCTTCTGACTCTAGTTCTTCCCCCTCTCCAACTCTCGTTCAATGATTCTCCAACTTGTCACTACCAAATCCTGTTTATATTTAACCTGAAGCCAATGTTCTTTCAGGTGTTGTGTTTAAATTGTTTTTCAGTCATGTCCAACTCTCTGTGACCATACTTAGGTTTGGTATTTTGGGGTTTTGTTTTTTTGGAAATGATGCTGGAGTGGCTTATCATTTCTTTGTCCAGCTCATTTTACAGATGATGAGACTGAGGCAAATAGGGTTAAGGTACTTGCAAAAGTGTCTGAGGCTAGATTTGAATTCAGGAAGAGGAGTCTTCCCTGACTCCAGACCAGGCACTCTATACAACACGCCACCTAGCTAAAGAACAATGAAAAAGGAAATTATCAAAATGTTTTTGCATTATAAGATACTAAAAAGTATCTGTGCAGCTTTTTCTTTCTAGGAAACAAACAAACAAACAAACAAAAAACCCCAAAACATCTCAACTTAGACATTCCTCTCCTAGTTAGTTCCTAAGAGTTAGTCAGAGGGTAGCTTCAAAATAATTTGATTCGGGAATAAGCGATTAGCATTTAACTTCCTTAATGGGCAATTATTCACCAGCTATGCCAGCGAGTAAATAATTAGTCATCGTCTCTTCTGAAGAATAAATGTTTACTTGAGTAAAAGAGTTATTTATATTCATTTTTTACTTGTGAAAAATGAATTTAGGGTGCACTTTCCTGCCCAAATGGTAATTGACTGAAGGATGTTCAGAATATGCTTCACTGAACTTAAATGACCTGCATACCTGAGAAAAACAGGAGCTCTGTCTTCTCCAGCTCTTTTCTAGACCCTTGTTTCCTTAAGATCTGGCAGTCCTAAATTTTCCTGCCTCCGACTGAATAAATCAAATGAACTTCTTAAGTAGTAGGTCTGTGTTAACCTTCCGTTGAATAGGAAGCTACTTGTTTCTTGGCATCGTGGATGCAAGTCAGTGCAGGAAAAAACCCCACAATACTTAACCGCCTTTTCTTTGCAAAATTTTTGTAATTGTTCTTAAATGAAATGGAAGAATCTTGGAGTCACTTTGACTGGTAGAGGCTGAAAACTTGAAGAGACTTGGCAATGGTCAATTTCTGGGCCTACTTTGCCAATGATTTGTTTTACAACATCTTGCCAGCAAAGTTGATGTTCAAATATGTTTAAAGACAACTAGGTGGTCTAGTGTTCAGAGCACTGGAGCTGGAGTCAGGAAGACTTGCGTTCAAATGTGACCTCATATACTTACTGTGTGACCTTGGGCAAGTCACTTAACCTTTGTCTCCCTTGTTTTCCTCATCTGTAAAGTGGGGATAACAGTATCGCCCAGTTTTCAGGGTTGTTGTGAGGATAAAATGAGATAATATTTTTAAAGTGCTTTGTAAACCTTAAAGTGCTATATAAATGCTAGATAGATGTTATTAAATACACAGAGTCCACACATATACACACATACATGTAGATGTGCACAGAGCACAATGCATCTGGCATGAAGACTCAGTTAAAGGAACCAGATAATAGCTACCATTTCTGATCCTTTCAGTTCAAACAAATTTTAATCAACAGGCCGGAAGCCAATTTAGTAGTTGAAACACGAGCCAAGGGCACCAATCAAATGTCAGTCCCCTTAACTATGGCACTAATGGACCAGGTGTGGATGAACACCAACCTCGAACAGAGAAACTTGTCGTAGAGTTGAATGGTTAGATCAAAGATGTCTGTGCTAGGACTCTTGTGAGAGGGAGCAAGACTCCAAGGTTGTAGAGAGAAGCACTTCCACTGGAAAATCCTCAGATTGTTATTTTCCAAGAAGGTTCCTGCTCAGCATATGGTAGTAAAGGCAGGGAAATGAGGACAAACAAAAAAAAAGTCAAGGCAGTTGATATGTATTGAGTTATCCTGGAATAATTAGCAGATTAGGGCAAATTTACTCACACCAAATAACAGGAGATTAAAATTGTGATCTTATTTTATAGATCTAATCTGTCTGTCTATCTATGTGTCTGTCTGTCTAACTGTGGACTTTGGTGAAAAGTGGAACTTAGTAAGTAAAATATTGGATGAGAGAAAAATACATTTTAATTCAGGGTCCCAGCTGAGTCAGAAAGGGAGAAGAATGTCTAGAATGGGTTATGCCACATCACCTGGCCTTGCAGAGGTAAAGAATCATAACATTGGACCATTTTTGCTATTTTGAATGATGCAGAGGAAAGAAGGAACACACTAAAGTAAGAGAAGAGAAGAACAGGCCCAAAGAAATTCATGAAAGAGTAGTCCACTTTGATTCTGTCCTTTTTTTTTCCCTGCCTCAGGAAGCAGTTCTATTTAAAATTCAATGGCTGCAGCTATATGGCGCAGTGGATAAAGCACCGGCCCTGGATTCTGGAGTACCTGAGTTCAAATACGGCCTCAGACACTTGACACTTACTAGCTGTGTGACCCTGGGCAAGTCACTTAACTCTTATATTGCCCTGCAAAATAAAACAAAACAAAAATAAAATGCAATGGCTGCCCCAGAAGAGCCCTGAATGTTATCTATGCTTTGTGGAGGAAGAGATGACTAGGCCTAGAAGGTGGCAGTTAGCAGAATGAAAGCAGAAGACTCAATACCTGTGGTCCTCCCTAGAACTCCAAAGACCCCTGGAGGAGGAGATTTCAGATTTCAATACCTTCCTTCCTCAAAAGGAGGACTTAGATGAGTCTACAATGTTCAAGGTTCAAATCCTTTTGTGGCAGTTTCTAGAACTTCAGAGTATTGAGATTTCTTATTCAAAGGTGGCTCTTTAGTATATTGTCTATGTGTCTAATAGAAGATCACATTATTGTGGAGAATAATAATTAATAATATTAATAACAAATGCAGCTGGGTGGCAGAGTGGAAAGAGTGCTGGGCCTGAGTCAGGAAGACTCCTCTTTGTGAGTTCAAATCTAGCCTCAGACACTGAATAGCTTTGTGACCCTGGGCAAGTCTCTTAACCCTGTTTGCCTCAGTTTCCTCATCTGTAAGATGAGCTGGAGAAGGAAATAATAAATTGCTCTGGTATCTTTGCCAGGAAAACCCAAAAATGGGATTGCAAAGAGTCAGCCATAACTGAAAAAAAAAAAGGACTAAACAACAAAATACATTATGCTAGGACAAATGTCATTTCATTTGATCCTCATAACAACTTAGGTCCTAAGAACATCCCCATTTTACAGTTGAGGAAACTGAGGCAAACAGAGGTTTGAACTCTGAACTCAGATCTTGCTTACTCCAGGCCTGGTACTCTCTATATACACTGCGCCACCTAGCTGTCTCAAGTACTACCAAGTCTTCCCTCTTCCCATTCTTATTTCCAAGATCTTTTTAAATCTCCTTCACTTATTTGTTATTTAGTGTATATTATATTATTGTTATTTATTTTATCAAATTATGATGCACTGCAACTTAAGATGAAGTTTTCTAAGAGAATAGAATGTCTATCAAAATCATAGTATCCTTAAAATATAAATAATTACATTGACTCAATTCAAGTTGTTGACAAACTGAGGCCTAAGAGAGGTATCTATAACCACACAGGGAGTTAGCTCTCCAGAAAATGGTGCCGACAATAATTTTATATCCTTGTAGAAATCCTTTTTATGGGATTAACCACTGGTTAACCATATTCACTCATTTTGAAACCTTTGTATTTTAACAACCTAAAACACACTAGACAGAAAGACAACAACAGATTGCTATCTTAGAGGGCCAGAGAGATCTCAATTTAGACTAAACTTGATATAAGTTTCCCAGGACCTTGGATTAGGAAGGTTGAGATGAAAAACATAAATGATAGAGCTTGTCTCCTGGGGACAAGGAGAGAGAAAGAGAGAGTGAGAGCTAGAGTGAGAGAGCTGGGACTGTTGGCTCTGCAATGAATCTGAAAAGGAAATGTAATGTAGAGGAGGGGGTGGAGGGAGCAGGAAAAGATCAATGTTGTAAAATATTCTAATAGTAAATTCCAGAAGGCAGCAGCCGGCATAAGATGAGACTAGGGACAATAATACACATTAATTTTACAGTGCCTTACTCAACTTAGTGGCATGTTTATTAAAATCACCCTTCATGCTCTAAAAAAAGCACACCGTGGAGTCCTCTGAGTCCCTGCAGGAAACTACAAATTCCTGGAAGAGAAAATCAACCCTAATCCTGCTTTTAACAACAAAAAACAATTATTTTTAGTATTTTCCAAAGGATTTCAGATGTCTAGTATTGTTGAGCTTTGTTAATAGAGGGAGCAAGATGAAGAGTGAGAGATATAGAGAGGAGAGAATGAAAGAGGGACAGAGACAAAGACAGAGAGAATGAGTGGGCAGACACACAAAACTTCTTATTCCCAGTGTTATTGTCTGATATGAAATACTGAAGTAGTAAAGGTGTCAGTGCTATAATTATGACTGCTCAAACTGAATTTACAGGAAGAACAGAAAGGAAATATGATACCAAAAAATTAGTAAGACTGAGGGATAAAGGAAGAGTTTTTCTTTAACCTATCAAAAAACTGATTAAGTAGAAAAAGTAGGCATTAAAAATGAGGGTAGAAATTTCTAGGAACCACTTGCTGGTGCCATTGCTAGGAGAAGGATGCCAAAGGTATGACTAATTAAAAAGTGATGAGACTAGGGGGTGGGGAGGTGTAAAAAAGTGGGAAGAAAATGTATGTGCACACACACATACAGATACACACACACACACACACACACACACACACACACACACACACAGAGCTAGTAGGTAAGACAAAATGTGTGTGGACCAGCAAAACTAGTGAGTGAATATACTAGGGGGCTAAATAACCTAGCTACTTACAATTAACTTCAAAAAATCATGAAGAATTTGGGAGGTCTCAGAGGACTGAAAATACCTTGTCTGCCACTTTTGTCCTCAGTAATTTGAAAAACATTGTCTTGCCAGTTGCTGGCCAGTAAATGAACATTAGTTTCCTGTAAAAGTGAGCAAGAATTGAGAGAAAACAGTAAAAATATCCAGGAGATAGTGGAAGTATGTCCAATAACAGGCAGCTTAAATTGAACAAATCAGGGTTGGGGATGGGAGGTTTTTCCTCAAAGAATTTCATAATTACTAAATAAGGAGCATGGTATGTGACTGAATCTTTAGAACAGCTTTGGTATGGTGTCTTACAAAATCTAAGTTAAAAAAAGCAGTCATTTGGCTCAGACACAAAGTATAATATGAATTTAAAACTTTAAACCAAAGTAAGGATTGAACTAATGGAAATGTTTCGACTAGGAAGAATGTGTCCACTGGGCTTTGAGGGTTTATTGTTGACTTTGGTCTTGTTAAACATCTTCAACGATCTGGCAAAAGGAATAAGTAGCATGTTAAGGAGAAAAAATAAAACCTTGGGAAATGTTAGCTTTATTTTAATTATGGGGAAACTGAGGCAAAGACAGAGCACTTGTCATTTGTCTATAGCTACTCAGTTTGTGACAGTCTACAAACCTAGTAGTTTTTTAATCTGTTGTTTAACCCAGTGAGAGACGCTTTCTGCCAAGTCTCTTTACAAACTAACAGATAACATTCAAATATAAGGTGTCATTAACACCAGTAAAGAGATGGCAAGTTAACAAAATTGGGCTAGAGAGCTTACAGCTGTAGACAGAAATAAAATGGAATTCAGCTTGACAAAAAATTCAAGCCAGGATGCTTGAGGAATACTAACCCAACACATAGACCTTTGGTGGGAAGCTTACCTTCAGGAAGAAGCAACACCAAAAGAGGTAGAGTTGGGAGGAAGGAGAAGTGGGAATCAAGACAATGTTGATAAGAATGACTTCTTCATCATCATCATCATCAATAATAATAAGCATTTATTAAGCACCTACTATGTGCCAGGTACTGAGCTGGGGATAAGAAAAAAAAAAAAGACCCAAACCAAAAAACATTCCAAAACAAAATGTCCTGTCTTCCTACAGCTCATATTCTAAAGGTCAGTTAGTCACCCAATAAATATGTATGAAGCCCCTATATGTGCTAGGCACTGTGGCTTGGGGAAGATGATAACTGGGCAAACAACTATGTGCATGCATGCATGCATGCATACATACATACATACATACACACATACAGTTAAAAGGGTCCTAAAGTTTGAAAAAGCAACCAAAAACCACAAACAATCCAAATGGTAGACTCTTTTGGTAGACTCTAAAGGTATCCCATAGGGTAACAACTGGAAGACATTTTCTGTGCTCAACCCCAGAAAACACATTTTATTTTCCTCTCAAGAAAGTGACCAGGGGCAGCTAGGTATCGAAGTGGATAGAGCACCAGCCCTGGAGTCAGGAGGACCTGAGTTCAAATCCCATCTCAGACACTTAACATTTACTAGCTATGTGACCCTGGGCAAGTCACTTAACCCCAATTGCCTTGCAAAAAAAAAAAAAAAGAAAAAGAAAGTGACCCAAGTGCTTTGAATTAGAAAGAGATATGTATACTTCTCCCTTCAGTTCAGATCAGGTCAATAGGCATTTATGGGCCATCTGTTATGTACCAGTGCCTGCCCTCAGGGAGCTCCTATTCTACTGAGAGAACAATATGTCCACAGAGAAATAATGATAAAATAAATACATGTAATGCAACACATACATACATGCACATATATATTCATATATGAGTATATATGACATATTTATATGCAACCATATATGCCCATGTATAAATGCCATTATATGCATGTACATATAAACATGTATTTATATATACATGTATTAAAGTATGTAAATGTGTAAATATATTCAATATTTAAATATATATTTCTTTTGGAGAATGAAGGTGACCCTAATATCTATGAGAATCAGGGAGGATCTCATGAAGGAAGTGGTCTCTTAAATTGAGCTTTGAAGGGAAGATGCCATTTCTGCCTCAGTCAGAAAACCACAGAACCTAATTTCTGGGTCCAGAAAGACAACATTCAAGCTTCCCCAGCTTTTCGGAGTCTGATCCAATCCAATAAACATTTATTAAATACCACGGGCAGCCAGGTGGCACAGTAGACAGAACTTAGGGCTTGGAGTCAGGAAGACTCATCTTCCTGAGTTCAAATCTGGCCTCAGATACTGCCTAGCTGTGTGACCCTGGACAAGTCACTTAGCCATGTTTGCCTCAGTTTTCTCATCTGTAAAATGAGCTGGAGAAGGAAGTGGCAAACTACTCCAGTATTCCTTTTTTTTCATATAAATATTTTATTATTTTCCAGTTACATGTAGAGATAGTTTTCAACATTTGTTTTTATAAGATTTCTTGTTTCAAATTTTTTCCAGTATTCTTTTTTTTTAGCAACAAACATTTATTTTACTTTTTAAAAATTTTTTCCAGTATTCTTGCCAAGAAAATCCCAAATGGGGTTATTAAGAGTCGAAAATGACTGAAAACAATTATACAAGCACCTACTATGTGCCAGGTACTGTGCTAAGCACTAAAGATACCATTAATAAAAAAGAAACATAGGGGCAGCTAGGTGGCACAGTGGATAAAAGCAGTGGTCCTGGATTCAGGAGGACCTGAGTTCAAATCCGGCCTCAGACACTTAACACTTAGTAGCTGTGTGATCCTGGGCAAGTCACTTAACCCTCATTGCCTCGCAAAAAACAAAAACAAAACAAAAAACACAGTTCTTGCCCTCAAGAAGCTTATAATCTAAAAGTGGGAGATAATACATATAAGGAGGCTGAAACAGGATGGGAACCCAGGTGGTATCCTGTGGGGGTATCTTGTTTTGTAGAGTTGTACCAGCAGATATAGAGTGGAAAAGCCCAAAAAGTGCAGGTTCTGTCTTCTCTAATGGAGGGCACTGGGAGGAGTCCTGTCCTCCAGTAAGAGAGGAGAGGAGGCTGAGGGAGGTGGTGACAGTCAAGGATTTAGTTAGCAGCAAAGTGATGAGACTAGAGGTGATGAGCTTACCTTGGGAAGGGCATCTATTTCCTTAGAGTTGAAACCAGGCATTGAAATGGATACCCAGTAGAATCCTTCCACTCACAATCAAAGAAAACAGAGCGGGAACTTTTCTAAAAGACAATGGGATGAGGCAGAGAGAATTAAGTGGTCGGACACAGAAGGATCCTTTCTCCCCCTACATTTGGCTAATTCAATCCAACAAACATTTTTAAAATTATTTTTTCCAATTGCATGTAAAAATAATTTTTAACATTTGCTTTTTAAACTTTTGAGTTCCAGATTCTCTCCTTCCCTCCCTCCTTTCCCCCTTCCCTGAGATGGTAAACAATTCTATATAGGTTATACATGTGCAATCATGCAAAACATGTTTTCGTATTAATTGTCAACAAACATTTTTTAGCACCTACTTTGTGCAAGGTTTCTGGATTTTAGGCATGCAGTCATGGAAAACCACACAGACTTGACCTTCAAGGAGCCTAGAATCTGTGGCTTTGTTCAGAAAGTAAGATCTAGTCAGTAAAGGCTGAATTTTTAGCCCAACTTTGCCTGCTTGAATGAACTTTGACTCTTTACTCAAAGAAGAGGCCTTTGGGATGAGGGAAAGGCAAAAGCAAGGATAGAGCAGGAGGAAACATTTTTAGTTTTTTCATATATATCAAGGGGATTCTTTATAATAAAAGGTTATTTGGCAGCAAAATGTAGGTCAAAACCCAAGCCCAGTTAGCATATGATAAACTGGTTCAGCTTTTTATGGCTCTTTTCAAACACTTTTTTACATTTATATGCATATTTACATTTCATTTCAGATGAATTTAGTAACAGTGATCCTAGGAGTTACTCCTGTGTGTATTTAAATCAAGATAAACTACTTCCCTCCTTGCTAAATAGAAAAGGACTCAAAAAGATACATGCGAAGTGCCAGAAGCAACTTAGATAAAACATACTAGGTTTGGGGGCCTTGAATTTTATATATTTAACCATTCTATAACCTTACAAAGTCACATTAGAGTTTGGGAAATGGAGCAAAAAGTATCCATATTCTTTCTTTCTTTTTTCCCCTTCATCCCAGAATGAACTATTTCCCACTGATATGCCATAAAAGTTATCACTTCCCATACATTTCACCAGATATTTGCCTTCTAGCCTCATGGAATAGAAAGAGCCATGGGTTTGGAGTCAGAAGGCCTGGGTTTGAGTCTCAGTTCCATTACTTACCAGTTAGAACATTTTATCAAATTTTCAAATCCTAGTTAATGTCAAGTCTCCGATACCATCCTTCTATCCATTTGTTGTTCATCCTTCATTCTCAAAGAGGACCAATACTGACTCCCATCCTCCACTCCCCCAGTTTCATTGTTTTCGCTATTGTTTCCCTACCAATGGTTAGTGTCTAGAAGAATTAGCATAGGTAGCCTTTCCCACCCAGGATTAGATGCTGACTCCAATCAGGCACTGCACCTTGTCAGTGGTCCTGGCATTCTATAGTGAAAACCTGAGTTTGAATTACAATACCAGCATTTATTATCTTCATGACTCTGGTCAAGTTAATTTGCCTAGCTCTCTTATTTTAGTTTTGTCAGTTGTAAGAAGAGGGAATTAGATTCAGTTATTTACAAGGTCCCGTCACCTCTGGATCCTATGCTTTCTACTTAAGGACCTCAAGCCTAGTTTGGGATTCAAAGTGAAAACTGGTCTACCTAGGAAAAATAAATTTTAAAAGAGAAAATAGAGATTGGAGGTGGGGATAGGGAATTGGAATACCACAGTGAGAATGCCACACTACCCTTGTGACAAGTTTTCCAGCTACCTACCATGGAGCTATGATAGAAGAATTTGGTTGAACCAAATTCCCTATTCCTACAGGCTTTGAAGTGACTAGTCTCCCTTTCATGTGAGGGTTCATCCTAAACAAAAGAAAGGAAGAAAATGAACATTTATTAAGCACCTGCTATTTGCCAGGCACTGTGCTAAATGCTATACAAATATTATCTCATTTGATCCTCATAGCAATCCTGGGAGCTAGATGCTATTATTATCCACATTTTATAGATGAGGAACCTGAGATAGAAAGAGATCAAGAGACATGTCCAGGGTCACATAGCTAGTAAGTGTCTAAGGTGGTATAGCACCCAGGTCTTCCTGACTCCAGGCCCAATACTGACTGTCCCACCTAGCTTCCAAAGAAAGTAGATATGTAAGTCTCAGATCTGGCTTTGGTTAATGTATCATATTGATGTCCCATTGAAGAGAACTCATGAGTGTATATTCCCTTGAGCCTCAATTTGTCAGTGAGTCATTTCCCTTCCATTAAAAATTATTCATAACACATTTCCATTTAAAATAATCCACTTTGTAGCTTAGAGCTACGGAAAGGGATTTCCTTTCTTAGTGCTTTTAGAAATTTCTTGTTTCTAAACAAGTATAGGCTTACTATATTTAAACCTCCTAAATAAATTGTTCATATTTAAGCACTGTAATGTATACTGCCTTAGAACAAAAAAAGAACAGGGAGTAGATGTTTAATTTCATATGATACACCTGACTCCCCACCACATACATGCATCATCATCTTCTCCTTCTCCTTCTCCTTCTCCTCCTCCTCCTTCCCCTCCTCCTCCTCCTCCTCCTCCTCCTCCTCCTCCTCCTCCTTCTTCTTCTTCTTCTTCTTCTTCTTCTTCCTCTTCCTCCTCCTTCTTCTCACTCTTCTTCCTCACTAAATGCACTAAATACACTAAATGTAGTACTCCCCACAGTAATACTGAATCTGACTCATGCTGGAATTAACAGTTGGACTTAAGGTGATCTAATGTCAAGCTTTACTAGGGAAGTTTTTGCCCTGAAGGTCATGCAGATCTTTTGCCAAAAGCAGATCTGGAATTAAATCATCTATTTAGATTGTCTTAGTTTTTTTCTTCTTCTGCTTCATATGTACTTCAGTCCCAGTCTCATCACCATGAGGAAGCTGCTCAATGTAATAATTGTCAGAAAAAAATCTGCAGTTAAGAGAAACAGAGACACAAAAGTCCAAGCATAATCTATTTTTTAGCAAGGCTTGCAATTGTCTGTAAATAGAGGTTAGTGGTCCCTCGGTGAACAAAGACATGCCTTACAATCAGAGCATCATTTTATAGAGTTTGGTTACGTAAGTTTATTACATGAGGTCCACTAGTGTCAACTAAACTAAGACTGTTATTGGTCCATAATCATAATCATTGGTCCATAACTTGCAAAAGGGGGTCTTCAGAATCTGAAGTAACAAGAAAAATGTAGAGCTGGACAATATCCTCTGGAAAGTTCCCAGCCAGATGCATCCCACCCTGCCCCTTTACCAGAGACACCCAATGCCAGGAAAAATATTTCCTGATCAGGTTGAATCATCCTGCCTCTTTATCTCCTTTAAGGTCCAGGACCAGTTTCAATTGAGTGCATAGTCTCTTACAAACTTCTCTACCAAGGCCTATATGAAAGAAATCCAAATCTAAACCCTAGAAATTGGTTACAGCGATTACTAAAACTCTTAACTATTAATCAATCAATAATCCAAATTTCACATAATGATGATTATGATGACAGATAACAACATTTCCTTAGCACTTCAGGATTTGCATAGCTTTTTCCATGTTATGTCACTTGATCCTCACAACAACCCTGTGAAGTAGGTATTTTATGGTGTTTGTTTTATAGATGAGGAGAATCAAGACCACAGCAGTTAAGTGACTTATCCAGCATCACACAGCTATTAAGAGTCTAAGAAAGGATTCAAACTTGGGCATTCATGACTTTCTGTCCAGGGCTCTGCACACAGCGCCACCTAGCGGCCCATGGACAAAAGGAGGGAGATGCCTTAGCTCAGTATCTCTGAAGCCATGGCATTTACCAGTCTAGTTGCTCTCCATTGAACACTGGCCAAGTTTATCAATGTCCTTATACTGTTCTCTTCAAAACTGAACAAAGTTCTCAAGATGAGGCCTGGTCAGTTAGTCCTGATTTTCCTGTCCACCAGGATGATGAAGAAAGCTAGGTGCAGCTAGGTCCCCATAAGTACAAACAATGCATCCCCTAAAATGGTTGCATGTATTCAAATGTGCAGTATTTGAAATTATAATTTTGCTACATATGGTAATTGATTTCAGTTCAATGTAAATATTCAGTGTGAATTCTAATAATGTGACCACTTAAGGGGATTCATTATTTGCACTAATCCAGACGTAAGTATATAAGAAAATAGAGAAGAAAGTATAAGGGAAAAGGAAGAAATGCTCTGGATATAGCCACTTGCACAAAAACCTTCCAGCTACCTAACATGGAACCATTTTCTGGGAGGACCTGCATGGGATGGGGTCTTAATATCCAGAGCATTCATCCCTTTCTTCCCTGGAGGTAGACTTTGGTGAATGGAGAAAAAAGAAAGACCATGAATTTCTTTTGTTCTCACAGTAGTATCATTTCACCAGTACCTCTTGTTCCCTCAGTACCACCATGATCTCCACAGCCTGGCCAAGGAATGTTATTATAGCTTTGCTTCCCTAGAAGTTTGTCCCTTTCCCCTCCCTCCCCCCCACCTCTTCCTTTCCACTCCTGATATGTGCCTTGAAAAACTGAATCTGGAAAGATGCTGCTGCTGAAACCTGAATCTGCCCTCTGCTCAAAACTTAATTTCTTCCTTCCTCTAGTTATTTTCAACAGTTTTTCAGGTATCTAAATAAAAGAGGAGTTGCTTACAAATCCTTTAAACATACACAGGCAAAAGGTGAGTAAGAGTAGGGAGGGAGAGGGGGGAAAAAAGAAGCAGATACTGTAGCTTCCTGTTAATCTTCATTTCACAATCTCACCAGCCTTGAAAGGGAACATTAAGATATCTTTTACTCTTCGACCTGACTTCCCAGAGAGAGGGAGCAGCTAATGAAAGGCTCCTTTGTGTCTCTGTACTGTAACTACAGAAGACATGAAAGGATTTTATGGACATAACTATGTTAAAAAAAATAGTGGAGGGGGGGCTACGTAGCTCTAAACCAATCTCACAATTAGCTACTGTTCACCTGCTTGTCTGCAGCATCTTTAAAAAATGATCATAATTGTGATTTTAACCCGTTGTATGCAATCAAGGCTCTTTGTTCGGTCAGGAATGGATAAACAGTATACCCACAGAGCCAGGCCTCAGTTGGCCTAATTCACCATGATACCTGAAGAAAATCTTCATCCCAGAGCTCCTCTGTCCAGGTCTTGTGAAGGGTCAGTCGGCCTGCTCTGTAAGCTCAGACCTGAAATAGTTTTAAAGAAGGAAACAATGAGTTTAGCCCTCAAGCTGGAAGGAGGCATCTCTTGTTAGTGCTGTTGAAGGGCCACCTCCTTATCAACTGATTTCTTTGTGCACTTTTAGCATTACACACTTTCTTTTGAAATCTTTGGTGACTGTCCTTGCTCTGGTGAGTAAAGTGGGTTGACCTACCTGAGGAAAATAAAGTGCCAAGAAGTTAAGTGATTTGTCCTGGTCACACAGAAAGTATTGGAACTGAAATTTGAAACTACGTATTTTTTTGTTTGTTTTATACTTCAAACCCAGTGTATTGGAAGAACCTTGGTTGGTAAAATTATCAGGAGCATCTCATTCAATGTGATCTGCTAGTCCCTTCAACCTGGATTCACAATATCCCTGAAGGTCTTCTTTCTTCCCCTTCTCTGTATGGGTTCATGTGCTTGGGTTTTATTCATTTTCAATAGATTAAACTTAATAGATACAAAAACATTATGCTCACAAGTTATAACCAAAGTAGTTCCAAATGTTACAATCCCCCCAATTTAAAAAAAAATTTTAAATAGTTTATTTTCCCTTTACTCTCTCCAAATGTGTGTAAGACACATCCCTGAGAAGGATGAGAAAATAACTTACATATGGTGCATTTTGGTAAATTAGTAGTTTTCTGAACTGCATTTCTCATTAGCAAAATCACATGGGGTGGCTAGGTAGCATAGTGGATAAAGCACCGGCCCTGGATTCAGGAGTACCTAAGTTCAAATCTGGCCTCAGACACTTGATACTTACTAGCTGTGTGACCCTGGGCAAGTCACTTAACCCCATTGTCCCTTGCCAAAAAAAAAAAATCACACGTACCTATAATATTTTACCATATACAAATTATATTGAAATCTGTTAAAAATTACAAGATTTTCCCAGTCAAAAAATTTTATCTGCCAGTGTTTTGTTTCAAGATGGCAGACGGCAGCATAGACTAAAGACAAGATACATTTTGCTTCCCTCTTATTATGTACAGAATTGGTTCAATAATAATAGCTAAGAATTAGCCTTTATATTGTGCTTTAAGGTTTGCAAAGAGCTTAACAAATGTTGTCACATTATTCAAAGTTAGTCAGTGCCTTGGAAAATTGGTGAAGCAAATACAAGTGGACACAAAATATAGTTGGCTTAAAAGTCTTCACTTTCATCAGTTTGGCCATGTTTAAGCGTATCTCATCATTTCAGTTCCATTGTTAAAGTGAAGGACTAATTTCAAATTTCCATTTATGGAGGGCAAATAAGTAAACCAAAAATACCACAAACTCATTCTGACCCTGAGTTTTTGTCATTGCTCTGGTGGAGGAGTCCTTTCCTTTTACAGCCTGCACAAGTACCTCTAGATAGCACATTCTGACCTGACTAAGGGGCAAAATGTTCTCTGTTTAGAGAAACTAATTCTTCTTCTTTTTTCTCTGCCAAGAGACACAAAAATCTGTCCTCCAACCTCTTCCCCACCCCACAAAAGGGGGTGGGGGAATAAAAAAAAGTTAGAGACAAAATTATATTGTGAGAGAGTCTTAATTTCTCTAACCTATTGAAAACTTGACTGTCATAATAAGTGGTATCGTGAGAAGGATACAGGCCCTGGGTTAGAAGCCCAGCTCTGTTACATAGGAGATGAAACTAGTTAGTCAATTTCTTTCTGAGGCTGAGTTTTTTTCATCATTAAAATGGGGGTGATGATACTTGCTCTCCTCACCTCACAAGGCGGCTCCTATGAAGACTGAATTAGACAATGCAGAGGAAAGCAATTTCTAAACTGAAAAGCACTATAGGTACATATTATCAGTAAAAGTAATAAACATCAGGTTTAGTTTTTTAAATTCTTACTTCCTCAGACTTAAATGTTCATTTTTATACTTTTAAGGAAGAATTATCAGACTACAAATGTTTGCAGCATAAAACAAAAGAGTCATGATATCACCAGATCACTGGCAAATTGGCAGTATGGAATAATGGAATGTAGATTTGGAAAGGTGGCTTGGATTTTACCTCTGCTACTCTGTGACCTTGTCTGAGTAAATTCACCACTTTTGGGCCTTAATTTCCTGGTCTGTAAAATGAGAGGATTGGATTAGATTATCTCAAAGGTCCACTACAATGAGAAGCATTTCCAGTAATTGACCAGGAGTTCAAGCACCTCATTTCACCAGCAGAGGGCACCTCTCTTTGTTTCTGTTTAAACTCTGAAAATAGTAACGCCTTAAAGGAAACGGTTCTCAAAACCTCAACCTTTTTTGTTGTTATTGTTGGTGTTGTCTTTTAATAAGTAAGCTGGGAACCCTGATTGACTTGTTTTTAGTGATGGTCGTAATGACTAATGATCATGTCAATATCAATGGGTGTTTTCTTGTCCCTCTCAGGATAGGTTAGGTTAACTTTGATAGAACATTTGCAGGATTAATGGCACTTGGAAGTTTGAAACCCTGGCTCCTAAAAGAATCGTGGCTTTTACCCGTTTCTCGTAAAACAAACAGACCCTACCAAAACTAAAAGAAAAATTTATTTAGTATATTTTGTGGTTTTGCCTTTTCACTGTAGACTTATTTTAACATCCTGTTGTCATTGATCTCATTAGATCAGACTGACTGCCGGCTAACACCTCAAGCTAAGCATCTCTACAACACTATCTACCCTTTTCTTCTAAAATCAGTGCGTCTTTCTGACCTCTCCGTTTCTGTTAATGATGGCACTGTGGACCTGGTTGCTCCAGTCCTCTCTCCATGTATGGTCCACTCTGGAGCCGAGGGTCTGTCTACTTTTTGCTCCCCTTTCTTTCAAAGGCTCCCTTCCCACTGTGTAACTGTCCCTTGCACGCTAGGATTTCACCTGTGGTAAAATTTTCCCATCCCAGATTTTGGAGGCTCTTGAGTTTCATCAAGTCAATAGCAGATCAGGAGATGATAGAAACTAATCGAGGGTCTCATCTACCGCTCTGCCATTCTCCAAAAGAAATATATATTTAAATATTGAATATATTTACACATTTACATACTTTAATACATGTATATATAAATACATGTTTATATGTACATGCATATAATGGCATTTATACATGGGCATATATGGTTGCATATAAATATGTCATATATACTCATATATGAATATATATGTGCATGTATGTATGTGTTGCATTACATGTATTTATTTTATCATTATTTCTCTGTGGACATATTGTTCTCTCAGTAGAATAGGAGCTCCCTGAGGGCAGGCACTGGTACATAACAGATGGCCCATAAATGCCTATTGACCTGATCTGAACTGAAGGGAGAAGTATACATATCTCTTTCTAATTCAAAGCACTTGGGTCACTTTCTTTTTCTTTTTCTTTTTTTTTTGCAAGGCAATTGGGGTTAAGTGACTTGCCCAGGGTCACATAGCTAGTAAATGTTAAGTGTCTGAGATGGGATTTGAACTCAGGTCCTCCTGACTCCAGGGCTGGTGCTCTATCCACTTCGATACCTAGCTGCCCCTGGTCACTTTCTTGAGAGGAAAATAAAATGTGTTTTCTGGAGTTGAGCACAGAAAATGTCTTCCAGTTGTTACCGCCCTGCCTCTCCTGGTTTGCATAATTTCCAAAAGGTGATGATGACAACACCAGTTCTGCCTCCCCCTTATGCTCGCTGACCGATGTTTTCTGCTCCAATGCTCTTGTGATTAACTTTAAAAAATGTGTGTGCTTTGCCTTTTGGCAGTGAGTTAGATACCAAGGATTTGAGCTTTGGTCCCATCTGTTCCCCTCCCTAATCAAGCCTAATTAATTAATCAATTTTGGGCTGTTCTGCCAGCAAATCTTCTATTTGCTTCAATGTGCACTTTCACTGAGGAAGGACAACAGCTTTGTTCTTGCAGAACTCCAAGGGGAGCTGGGTATGGATTAGGGTAGAGAAGTTATCTTTAAAATGGGCCCCAGCAATGTTTTCCAGGGGAGGTTGTATTGTTGCTACTCGATAGGGGGGATGAGTGATTGCAATCCACCTGTGCCCCTCACCTTTCTGAGGCATTGCACTGTCGAGAGAACAAACAATCCCATCTAAAAGCCCTCCAAGGAAGGAGAAATGCTAATGTTCATAAAAAAGACTGGGAAATGAAGCATAAGAAGTCAGACTCTGGAATGGCTGAAAAGGATCTAAAGAGCACCAACGTTTTTACCAGAGTTTTGAGCCAAAACCAAAATTTAATCACCAACTCCAGGACCAGGGCTATGAAAGAAGAAAGTTTGCTTTTTGAAAGCCGAGACAAGCTTAATTCAGTGGAGGAGGCCCTGGATTTGCTATCTGTTCCCCTTGTAAAAGCAAACCCTCTGATAATTTTTCTTCTCTGAAAATGATGGAATTCTTTGATCACTGGGGATTAAATTTTCCAAGTGGGATAGCTATGACTTTCATCTGATTATATGTATGCCATTATTACAGAGATAGCACAGATGTTAAATATAGGTTCATTTCGTTTTTGAGGTTTTCTGTATTGTGTCAACATACTGCAGTCATACAATATCACATTTGAACATTAACTCAGGAATCCAACATCGAGGATTTTCTGGTGATAGAATCACACCTCTACTCCAGTGAATATTAACAGGCACAAAATAAATATTGATTAATGTGGCTGGGCTAAACTCTCAGAATCAAGAATTATTAGTATTTGAGTGTTTGTTTAAAATAAAAGCCTTCTTCCAAAAAGTACATAGTGATTGATAGAGATCTCTCAGTTTCCCAGGAAACTTGAGTAAGGAGTAAATAGTAAGAACCCCATTTCATAGATAAAACAGTGAGAAAGTGAATAGCAGAGCTGAGCATATAACATAAGACTTTCTGATTCTTCGATTAGTTCTCAGCCTATAGCGTCATTGTTGTGTCAATTAGTCCTCTCTGATTCTTTGTGACCCCATTTGGAGTTTTCTTGGTAGGATACTGGAGAGGTTTGCCATTTTCTTCTCCAGCTCATTTTACATATAAGGAACAGAGGCTAACAGGGTTAAGTGATTTATCCAGGGTCACACAGCCAGTATGTGTCTGAGGCTGGATTTGAATGCAGATCCTCCTGACTTCTGGGCAGGCACTCTATGCACTTAGCCAGCTAGCTGCCCTCCTAGGGTCATTATATGTCTTTAAAAATCTTAATACTTTTTGGTATACATTTGATGTCTAGGGTTTTGTTTGGGAAGATGTAGTATCTGTGTATAAAGCCATATGTGACTGGCTTTGAAATGATTTTTCTAGTGGAAAAGAGGATTTCAAAAGGTCATTTATTCCATTCCTATGCATCTACAACTTGATTTAAGAATAAGGTAAAAAATACAAATAAGATATGTAAAAGAATAAAATCCTTTTAAACTTAGAACCTTTACCTCCCTGAGTAACTGAATGATTTGTTAATTAGTCTAGTTTTTGCTTTGTCTCTATCACCAACTTCTTTGTGAACTTGAGGAATTCATCATTTACTTTTTTTTTTTAAGTGAGGCAATTGGGGTTAAGTGACTTGCCCAGGGTCACACAGCTAGTAAGTGTTAAGTGTCTGAGGTCGGATTTGAACTCAGGTACTCCTGACTCCAGGGCTGGTGCTTTATCCACTTCGCCACCTAGCTGCCCCCCATCATTTACTTTTAAAGCCTTTAATTGCTCTATCACTAATAGGAGGATGAACATTTTAACCACCTGCTTCACCAGGGCTGTCCTGAGCAATGAACAGGTTATGTTGACAAAGTACTTGAAGGTCCTTGGAGGCACAATCAAAAGGTGCATAGAATGAGGAATTTAAAACCCTTGACTTTAGTCCCAGTTCTGATGTTTAGCAACTTCATCTTCCCCACTGCAAAATGGGGAGTTCGAAATCATGATACAGTGAAAAGAGTTCTGGCTTTGGAGTCAGAGGACGGAGGTTTGAATCCTGGTTTTCTCACTTCAACAGATGCAATACTTTGGTCATCTCTCTTCCCCTCTCTGGGACTCAATTCCCTCTTCTGTTGTTGTTCATCCTTTGTTCTTGAAGAAGACCAATAACATCATGAGGGTGATGTCTTGACTTACAACTGAATTAGATTAGAGTGAGACAGAGTTGTGCAAACTCATCAGCCTCACTCTCTCCTCCAGAGTCATCAAAGTCCAATGGTAAGACAAAGGTCAAGACAACTGGTGATGGCCCAGGATGCAGTGGGTGACCTTGGCCTTTCTAAATTAAGGTCTTTCCCAGGTCTCAGTCTGTGTAAGGCAACACCTATTCAATGACTAAGGGCTATGTAAGAATTGAGATGGGGGGGGAGGGAGGAGAGGGAGGGAGAAAAATCTGAAATTGGAAAGCTTGTATAAACAAAAGTTGAGAACTATCTTTACATGTAACAGGAAAAAATAAAATACTTCATTATAAAAAAATAATTGAGACAAAAGGTGGCCTAATTTACCATAAAAAAAATATCAAACTCTGAAAGAGAAGCTGGCAGTTCCTAGACACTGACAGTAAAGTTGGAGTTCAGGAAGCTACAGAGAAGGTACAAAAGGGAATCAAGCTGAAGACGGGTAAAATAAAAGGGTTCACCTAGATGACCCTACCAGACCCCTTCTAGCTTTAAATCTATGAATATCTCTCAATTCCTTTTTAGCACAGATATTCTATGACTCCGTGAAAAGAACTATGTGTATTACCAAACCAGTTAGCATAGAGTATCAGCAGTACCTACCAGCAATTTGTGTTTCATTTGCCATAATCTGTTATATGACAAAAATCATATATTTTTTAAACAAGTGGCTTTATTTTTTTTTCATACAAACTCTACTGACTACAGTTTTCAGAGCCCTGATTGCTGAGAAAATTCATAGAGGCCCTGGAACTCTAGACCTGGAAATGAGCTACTGAAACTTTCCACTTCTGATTTTCTATTTTTTCTCAAATGTATGAATAAAAGCAAGTTTGGGGATTTAAATAGCCACTGCAATTCCAGTATCCCAAGCCTTCTTCTGCAACTCTGGGCTGAACAAAAGTTTTGTTGGCCATGCATTAACTGTGTTTTTGTAATCATATGTGACATTGGGCTAACCACCACAATATAAGGTAAAAAGAATGAGAATGATATTAAAAGATACATAATGCTTCAAATTTTACAAAGTTCTTTCTATGAATTTTTTCATTCGGTCCTCTGGGAGGTAAGTGAATTACAGATTATTATTCCCATTTTGCAGATGAGAAAACTGGGTCTAGGAGCTTTCGACTTGTATCTGAGATGATTCAAACCCAGATCTTCTGGAGTCCAAGTCCAACTCTCCACCCCTATACCTTTTATGAATTCCCAGCTTCTTCTCTCCTGCCATATCAAAACCAGTTTGAAGTTTATTCTTCCTCAGCTGCCTTTGAATGATCAAGAATATGTGAGCTTTCTTTTATAACTTAAAAAAGAATGTATTCCAACTCAGAAAGGGTCATAACTTTTTTTTTTTCTTGTTCAGGTTTTCTGTTGAATTTTACTGCAAGAATATGTTAAAGGATTGAAAAGTTTAAGGCCAAAAATCTTTTCTGAGCAAATGAAAATGAACCATGCATTCTAAACCAATACCCTGGGTATTAAATAGATAGTACAAATAGGAAAGCCAGTAGGAAAATACAGCAGCATTTATCCAAGAAAGGAGACTCAGATTTTGAATCAATTTCTCAACAATGCTTCTTTAGCAATAATAGGTCTTTTATAGCTTTGTAAAGCCTCTTATATACAGTATCTCATTTAAGTCTCCCAATAACCCTGTAGAGGTAGCTACTGCAAGTATTATTGCTCCCATTTTACAAATGAGAAATCTGAGGTCTAGAGCACTTAAGTAACTTTCCGAAGGCCAGGCCAGCTACTAAGTGTCAGAAACAAGATTTGAATCCAGGGCCTCCTGACTTCAAGTCCAACTCTTTATTACAGATGAAAGAAAGAAAGAAAGAAGGAAAGAAAGAGATTGATTTTATTTTTTCAGTTATCAAGCATCCAATTTTTTTCACCTGTCTCCATCCATTTGAAAGAAAGAAAAAAAAAAACCCCTGTATCACATAAATATAGTCAAGCAAAACATATGCCTACATTGGTCATGTCTGTATAGTAGTTCATGATCTCACTGTAATGAGAACAGTACTCTTTATCAGTCCTCTGGAATCATGGTTGATCATTTAGTTGATTAGAGTCTTTTAAAATTGATCATTTTTATGTTCATGTTTTAGTATAAACTGCTCTTCTGGTTCTACTCATTTCACTCTGCATCAGTTCATACAAGTCTTTCCGTGTGTCTTTGAAACCATCTTTTCCCTCATTGCTTATAGCACATTAGTATTCCACTATATTCATATAACCACAATTTCTTCAGCCATCCCCAAGTGATGAGCATCGCTTAGTTTTCCTCCTTTTTTGCCACCGTAAAAAGAGCTGCTATAAATATTTTTAATCTATAGGATTCTTCTCTCTCTCTCTCTCTCTTTGATCTTTTGGGTTTTAGGCCTAGCAGTGGCATAGCTAGGTCAAAGGGTATGCACTGTTTAGTAACTTTTTGTGCATAATCCCAAATGCTTTCCAGAATAGTTAGACCCATTCGCAATACCAACAGCACATCTATTCTTCTGTTTTCTCACAGTCCTTCTAATATTTATCTTTTTTTTTTTTTTTGGTCATCTTTGCCAACCTGATCCATGTGAAATAGAAACTCAAAATTGCTTTAATTTACATTTCTTTAATTATTAGTGACTTGGAGCATTTCCCCCACTTTGGCTATAGATAGCATAGATTTATTCTCTTGGGAAAGGCTTCTTCATTTCTTTGGACCATTCCATCATGCTGACGATGCCGGCTTTGGCTGGTATTGTCAAAACATCAAATATGATGATGACCCTGAACTGTTCAGAGTTTTCTCTTTGACACCAAAGGAATAAACACACTTTAAGGTTTTGAAATTGGAATGTTCTCTCCCTCCTCATCATGCAGGGAGCCCAAGATTCCAACATCTAAACCCAGCAGCACCTGGCCAAGCACTTGCATTGAGATGACAAAGCTCTGAGAAGAAGCTTATCACTTGTGGCCGTTGGGTGAAAGGCATCCCTCATCTAGGATGGGAGTTATAGCTTCCATCTGCTCCCTAATGTAAAAAACATGTGTAGGCCACTGTGTTACCAAGCTACATAAACTCTGGACGTTCAGACTTGCTGACATATCAGAGCTGGGGCCATCAAGCCGTCTGTCATTCAACAATTACTTCATTATACAAATAACCCTTTCAGAGGGTGGTCTCAGTGTCGCGATTTGTGGGGAGATGGTGTTGACACACTTCTTTCCCTTGGAACTATCTTTTAAGGCTCTGTTTAGGAGGAGATGATATAGAGGCCCTTGGAATATTTAATCATTATGGTTTTTTGAAGTTAGTACAATGCACCCATTATGAGAAATCTCTGGGCACAGTTACAACCAAATACACATCATTAATTCTTGGATTCTCCCCAAAGTCTCCTGTCTCCCTCCACCTTGTTCAGGCAAATCTAATAATACTTTGTGCTTGGATAGCAACTTTCACCAGAAGATCTTGACACTTTATAAACTTGTATTTATCTATGTGCATATATGCATGTCTTTGTGGAACCATGAATATTTATGTGCTTTTGTTCATCCTGGGGTTTTATCCCTATATAAGGAAACTTTTGGCTCTTTGAATGTTGCCTTTGGAAGACAGATAGACATTTAATGTATAGACTTGGACTCAGGCTGACATAATTAATAAATATCCTTTGAGTGAGTGCTGCAGTGCAGGATGTCAGCAGCTTTTTCAAATAAAAAGGAAGGTTCCCTTTGCTAATTTTACACTTTTAAACTCATGACATCTGTGGTTCTCTGGAAGAGGGAGAGTTAGAGTGGGAAATTTAGATGATGTAAAGACAAAAGTTATCAATAGAACTTTTTAAAAACTCTATCTGACATATTTAAATGGAAGAATGTTCTTCTTAATCAATATCTGATTTTGGTGTCCACCAGAAAAACAGGAGAGAAAAAAAGGAGGAGGAGGAGGAGGAGAAGGGGTAAAGGGTGGGAATTAGCTTTGTCTTATAACAGCACCACAAGCAGCTGAAAAGGAAAAAGTTAAATCACTTATTTAAACCTTTTTGGTCTCTATGTAATTGAGCTGTTCTTCCCCCTCCCCCTCCCCCAGATTTGTGCAGTGGAAAGAATATTAGATTTGGAAATAGAGATCTAAGTCCCAGCCCTGATTTTTACTACCAATGTGACCTTTGGCTTAACCTCTCTGGACCTCAGTTTCCTTATCTGTAAAATAAAGGCATTGACTGGATGATGGCTGAGGTCCCAGCTCTAAATCTAAATATCTACTGGGCGTGTTGGCTGTTGCCTGTAATCCCTGCTAGGAAAGAGGCTGAAGATGGTAATACCCTTACTAAGTCCAGCTCAGTTATGATAAGTCTCCAGGAGCAAAGGGTAGTCAGGGAGGGCTGAAACAGTCAAGGTCAGAAAAATGGAGCCAATTAATGTCTGTGTCAATCAGTATTGGGATAGGGTACTGAATGGCATCTGTACTTCTAGCCAGAGGGAGATAGAAAGACCTAGTCTCAAGAAAAGGAAAAGGGGCAGCTAGGTGGTGCAGTAGATAGAGCACCGGCCCTGGAGTCAGGAGGACCTGAGTTCAAATCCGACCTCAGACACTTAACACTTACTAGCTGTGTGACCCTGGGCAAGTCACTTAACCCCAATTGCCTCACTTAAAAAAAAAGAAAAACAAACAAAAAAAACCCCTACAATCCAATGATCCTAACACCTTTAATATCAAGTTGCCAAGTCCTCTGTCTCATTTAGGCCTGCTTACATGTGAGAGGGCATTGAGGAGTCTCCTCCCCACCCCAGCATACACCCTGAAACCTTTCAGAATTACACGCGTCATTCTGGTTACATGCTTGGAAGTTGAAGGTCATTTAGAATGTTGGATCTCAAATAGGTGCAGCTAAAGTCCCATGGGAATCCTTGATTTCTGTGTCCAGGCCAGCCAGCATGAGTGCTGTGGTTATTTAGTTTGGAGCAGCCTTTTATGGGAGGTAATCACAACCATGGACAGTTTAATGCAGTGAAAGTTGATCGCCTAAGTAAAGTGACCTGCCCAGGGGAATGGAGAGTAAAGACCTGAAGCCACAGCCAAAAAGAGAGAGAGAGCTTGAGAAGCCCAGTGGGAATGGTATTCTGTAAGATGAAGGCTCTACTCAGATGAAGAACGGACGTTCTGAGCTCACAGGGATGAAATTTTGAAATGTCTAGACACTGGGAGAAGGAGTAAAAAAGGGGGTTTGATGTGAATGAGATTGAAGAAGTGATAGAGGGACATCGAATAGCATTTCTTGCTTATGGGAAATGTAGATAACGAGGACAAAAATAATTTGTACCAGGGCAGCTAGGTGGCGCAGTGGATAGAGCACCAGCCCTGGATTCAGGAGGACCTGAGTTCAAATCCAGCCTCAGACACTTGACTCTTACTAGCTGTGTGACCCTGGGCAAGTCACTTAACCCCAATTGCCTCACCAAAAAAAAAAATTAATTGTACCCTCCTTCTGTTTCTGCTCAGATCTCGGGTAGAATTTGGAGAATCCGAATGCTGCAATGTTTGTAGAGAATAGAAAAGACGTTTCTCAGTTCATTACTGCATGAATCAGAACATCAGAAAAATTAGTTTGTGAGCAAGATTTCCTTTTGGCAAATCATAGGTCCATAACATTTATAGAGCTAGAAAGGATCCTCACAGCAGTCATCAAATCCAAGATATTCATTTCACAGATATAGGAAGTGAGGACCTGAGAAGTTAAATGATTTACATGTAGTAAGTTGAAGAACTGAGATTTGAACCCAGGTCCTCTGGACCCAAATCTAATGTTATTGTCACTAAACCATGTTGTATGTGAAGCATTCCACTAAGACAGATTAAACTATCATTTAATCAACAAGAATTTTTAAAGTGCCTAATCATATGCCAAGCACTTTGTTAGGTACTGGCAACAAAAGACAAATATGAAACATATAGAATAAAACAACATCTGTGATGTTCCCCCCCAAAAAAGACTAAATTGCTTACTTTATTTTCATAGCAGTTTATTTTTGCTAATTAATTCTGAGCCCTCAACTAGCTTAAGAAATCTTGCAGAAGCCCTGAAAACTAAATATAGAAAATAGCTACTGAAGATTCCAGTTTTAGTTACCTATTTGACTCTTATCAGACCTGAAACTCAATTAATCTCCTTAATCTATTCATCTATAAACAGGGATAATTATCCTGATAATTCATTGACTTGGTATGAGGCTAAACTCACTAATGATTCTAAAGTGTTTAGGGGACCCCTAGGTGGAGCAGTGGATAAAGCACCAGCCCTGGATTCAGGAGGACCTGAATTCAAATCTGGCCTCAGACACTTGACATTTGTTAGCTGTGTGACCCTGAGCAAGTCAGTTAACCCACATTGCCTCCCCCCCCAAAAAAGATTCTAAAGTCTTTGGAAAAACATATTACTAAATTTTGAACTTCTTAAGAGCAAGCACTGTTTTTGCCTTTCTTTGTATCCCCAGGCCTTAAAACAGTGCCTGGAATATAGTAGGTGCTTAATAAATGTAAGTTGATTGACTGACTGATCACTCATCCTAAGTAAACAAGTCACATTTCAACAGAATGAGTATACTACCAAAAAAGATCTAATTGCCTTGGCATATACCTCAAGTCAACAGGTATTTAGAGAGTGTCTCTTTTGGGGCAAGATATTATTTTATCAGTGTCACAGAAATACAATGGCATATAACACAGAGTCCCAGCCCTTGAGATACATGAAAAGCTAATTTGCTTTCATTCTAGACCTTAAATTACAACACCCCAATACAAGAGATTGTCCTGGCAGTGTATGATTATTGTTGTTTGTCCTTCATTCTCAAAAAGAGCCATGACAGATATCATGACTTGCAGTGAATTGGATTTGAGTGAGGGAGGGCTATGCAAAGTCACCAGCTTCACTTTCTCCTCCAGAGCAATCTGAGTCCAGTGGCAAGATATATATCAAGATGACTGGAGATGACCCTGGATGTTTAAGGCCATTGGAGTTTAGTGATTTGCCCACCTTGCTGCCCCTATTTGATTATATACTCTTATGTATATGATTAAATACTCTTATGAAGGGTATAATTAGGCAAGGAGTGCTATCAGAGGGCTAGAGTAAAGGCTTCATTGAAGATGCAGGACTTGATCTGGGCCTTAAAAGAATGGGAAAATTTTAGATAGGCCAAGAGAAAAAGTGAGGATTCCCTAGGTGGGAGGCACTGGGAAAAGCAGAGGTAGAGAAGACACAATACACATGGAATACTTTCATAGCAACAAGCAGGCTGCTTTGACTGCTGAAGAAGAGGGTAAATTTATGTGGAGGCAAACTGAGAGATCAGATTGGGAAAATAGTCTAATCAGAGTTCCCTTGCATGCTGGAGCTGTAAATACTTACTACTTTTCCTGGGTTAGATACAGGGTATTTTGAGTGATCAATTATGCAAATCATGCCTCAAGCCTCCACCAGTATAATACTCTCTATAGACACTAATCAAGAACTACTAATTAAACAGCAAAGTATAGAATTAAGACAGAATAGTAAACTGACTCACACAGGAAGATAAACGAGCAACGGAATCTAACCCATCTCCTTAGGCAATGGTCAAATCTGAGTTGCTGGGGTTTGGATTTGTTGTTGCTGTTTTTTAAGCATTGGCCTAGAGATCTCTGACACTGCTCAGGGCAGAATTTGCCTCTACTGTATGGGCCATGACTTTTCCTCTATGGGAAGTCAACCTCATGTGTCCCTGTACTTTCTAGTGCCTAGAATCCAAAGTCAGTGAGTAATGTTTTGATACTGACACCTCATGTTCCTCAGACTGAATTCCCAGCACCCTCTCTCTGCCTCTGCCATCTCCAATAAGCATTCAGGGGTCGTTGGGCCAGCAAGACAGCGTTCCACCTGCTTTCTCTGTCAAGCACCTTTTTCTTTCTCCTTCCAATATATGGGCCTCTTCAAGTAAGCTTTACATCCAGACAAAAATAAATAAATTAAATTGAATAGATAGATTTAAAAATAGGTAGATGAGGGGCAGCTAGATGGCGAAGTGGATAGAGCACCGGCCCTTGAGTCAGGAGTACCTGAGTTCAAATCCAGCCTCAGACACTTAACACTTACTAGCTGTGTGACCCTGGGCAAGTCACTTAACCCCAATTGCCTCACAAAAAAAAAAATAGGTAGATGAATGGATGGATGGATGTGGATGAATAAATAGATAAATGAATGAATATTTTTAAAGTAGCTAGTACTTATAGAGTTTTTTAAAGTTTGCAAAGGGATGTGTGTGTGTGTGTGTGTGTGTGTGTGTGTGTGTGTGTGTGTGTGTGTGTGTAAAACTCATTTCATCTTCACAACAATCCTGGGAGGTAGATGCTATTAATCCCAATTGTACGGATGGGAAAGAGGTTGATACTTGCCCAGGGTAACACAGCTAAAAGTGTCTAAGGCAGGATTTGAACCTAAGGTCTTTGTGACTCCAAATTCTACACTAACCCATTGCATCACATAACTGCCTAGTTCTCACAGCATTCGGAAGACCAGGAGATAGCCCCACTAGACATTAGCTCCTTTGCCTTATCTATTAGAGGCAAATGTGATTAGACAAAAGCCTTACTTTATTGACAACCTAACTCCCCCATAATTCTAGGTTGAGGTAAGATGGCACGGGGAAGGGTCTAGAATGCTTTGTTCGTATACTTTGTGCTAACCTCTTGCCACTTCATCCAGTTTTGCAACATTCTTGAGTAGCTCTAGCTTACCTTTCCTAAAGCCTTTTCTATCAAGGGACTGTCCAAGGGTATTCCTTCTATCCAAGGAATATAGATACTGGAAAAGTCTCTTTAATAATTTCCCTAACCCTCATCCTCCATGCTTTTGTGACATCCTCAAACCTTTCTTCATCACTGAAATGTGGGAAAATTTTTTTGATCTCTTCCTATGAATCGTGATGGTTAGGATTGTGGGTGAAAGTGGCTAACAGTAATCCAGTACAAGCAAATTGTCCAAGGCCCTCAGGGTGTCATGCAGGGGCCAATTCCAGAGAAATGCAGTACCTGATAAAATTAATACCCATGCCTCAAAAGAAAATAGTATTTGTTTTTGTGTGTGTGGCCCATATTGAAACTCAGCAGGTCACAGCTGTTCAGCTACAAATAAAAACAAACACATTGGCCACCCACTTTCAGAGGCCAGAATTTGTTTTCATTTCAAACCAGGTAGTGTTCTCATTCTTGCCTTCTCCAGGGGACAGAGCACCAGTCTTGGGGCTGAAAGACTTGAGTTCAAATCCTACTTTGGGTACTTACTGGCTGAGTGTCCCTGGGAAAGTCACTTAGCCTTTCTAAGACTTAGTTTCCTCATCTATAAGATATAAGGGTTGAACTTAATGACCTCTGTCCTCTAAATCTCTAATCCTATGTTCCAAACGGTTACATTTAAAATCTAGAGGTATTAGTGAAAGATGAAATATTCTTTCTTCCTGAAGGTCTGACTCAGCCATGGTTGTTTTCCTTTTTATATTTATTTCTGAAAAACATGAGCTGGGAGCAGAGAAGAACTATGGGAGAAAGGAGGACTGGATGTGCCCTGGCTAAGCATATCGATAGCCACTGATGAGCGGCTTCAAAGTTAAAGTTGCTTTTTTGTTGTTGTTGCAAAGATTGTCTGCCTAGGAGCACTTGGGCTACCCTTAATGGCTTCCAAAGCATGCCTTCTGCAGCCAGGGGCTGGGGGAGGGGAGAGGAGGCAAAGAGAGACAAATGGCCTTGAATAAAAAGGAGAGCCTCGGTTTGAGTATCCTGGCCACGAGGTGGGGGAGCCAGGTTCTTGTACTGTTTTAGCCTGTAGGCTTTGAGCATCCCACCGCCCCAGGTTTCACAACTTTCTACCCCAGGGATTGAGCTGATGAAGAGTGTTAAGGAGGTGAAATAAACGAAGGGTATTTGGGCTTCCAGGGTTGGTGTAGACTGTGATTTCTACAACAGCAACAAGGCTAGGCTGACCACGACTAGGATCCCAGAGCACCAGGTATCATATTAGAAAAGCAGTGAGTGGAATCCAGGGAGCCAAGGCAGGGAGGGGAGCAGGCAGCTTGCAAAGGTTTGAGCACACAAGACCAGTCCCAAACGACAGAGAACCAGATAACAGCGGCATCACTCAGTCAGTCAATAAGCATTTGAGTCTACTGTGTGTCAGGCACTATGCTAAGTGCTGGTATATAAGGAAAGCTCAAAACCAATCCCGCCCTCAACCTATTTGGGGAGACAACATACAAATAACCCCGTAGAGACACAATGTATATGGAATAGAAGGCAATCCCAGAAAGAACTGAGGGGTAGGAGGCTTGAGACCTCTTGCAGAAGGTGGGTTTGAGTCGTCTTGAAGGAAGCCAGGAGATGCCAATTAATCAATCTGTCTCCAGCCTTTATTCAGCATCTACTATGTGCTTAGCATGTGCCATGGGAAGGACTGTGGGCTATCTTTCCTCTTTCTGTCTCTCGTTATATGTGCATGGCAGGAGGGCTTGAGTGGGTGCTTGCAGTTGGGGGAGAGACAAGGGCTAAGTCCAAGGGTTAGGTCTTTGGGAGATTCATACAGACGTGCTGATGTTCGCGATGTGATTGAGAGATTATGCTGCCCACTGACACTGAGGGAAGGCAAAGATGATGAAGCACTGGGGATAGACTTCAAAGAACTAGAGAAAGACTGATGTTGAGGCTATGGCCCTACAACTCTCAACCTTTTCCTCCTCACCAAACCTCTGGCAGTCACCCAACTTATCTATAAGTGGAAGAGGAAAGCGAAAGGAAGCTGTTAGAATCTATTACATCCTGTCCACTCTGGGGCTATTCCTCCTTTTCTTATAAGACTACTGTATGCCAGCTCCCTCCCCCAAACTCCTGAGCACATAGTAGGCACTTCATAAACGCTTGTTGAATTCAGTGGAGCAGTAATAGTTGTCTTCTTTATTCATTTTGCTGGTTAGTTGCCTATAGAGGTAGTGTGATCTGCTGGAAAGGGTGCTGACCTTGGAAACAGGAAGATCTGGATTCAGATCTTACCTCCAACACTTACTAGGTGTATGGCTATGGGAAAGTAAATTAACAACTCCAAATCTCTGTTTTCTTAGCTGTAAAATGGAGATCATGATAACCTACAATGCTTACTTCAGAGGGTCATAATGAGAATCAATAAAAAATAACGTAGGTAGCTTCGCAAACCTTAAGGATTTACATATATGTCAGCATTTGAAAAAGTAATCTAAAACTCTCTGCTCATAGGAAAATATCAGAGGATACTTTGAATATGAAACTGACATTAGGCCTCAGGTGTCAACAGGGATTTCCCCATTTTTTGATAAGAGACTTTATTCTTTTTTAAAAAAAAAAACTAAACTAAAACATCAGCCACATTATTTGTTGAATACATTCTTCTAGCTTCCTAGGCATCCTTTAATTGCTTGCTCAGTTAGATTCCTCCTTCCTCTGCCACCCACTACTCCAGGCATAACATCGGGGTTGCTCTGGGCTAAGTGACTGACTTCTTTAAATAAACGATGACTCCATTTAGAAAGGGGAGACAGATGAGGTGAGTTGTTTTTTTTTTTTCCCTTCCTTCAGAATCCCATCTTTCTAGAAGGATGATCTCTGATAATCATAACTATAAGAGCTAACATTTACATGGTGCTACCTCTGTGCCAGGTGTTTTATGATTATTATCTCATTTGATCCTCATAGCCACTCTTCGAGGTAGGTTCTATTATTATCCCCATTTTGTGAATGAGAAAACTGAGGCAAGCAGAGGTTAAGTGACTTTGCCCAGGGTCACACAACTAGTAAGCATCTGAGGCTGGATTTGAACTCAGGTCTTCCTGACTCCAGGCCCAGCACTCTATCCACTGTACCACCTACATAAGCTTTTGATAGATATGTACCTTTTAAAAAAAAATTTTAATTTCGTTTTGAGTTCCAAATTCTGTCCCCCTCTCTCTCCCTCCCCTCCCCTTCCCTGAGGCTGTAAGCAACCAGATATAGGTTATAGGACATCTATGCATCTTAGCTTCACCTTTGAGAATTCAGTTGGGACTTCAGCTATAAAGTTTTTGTTAGTATATTCTAATCTAACCATGGGTTAATTCATTTTGCAGCTGATTTGAAGACCAGACTTTCTCCCAGTACTCGGTGATCCTAAAGTTTGAAAAACATTTATTTGACATTTCTTTATGTCCTTCCCTTTTTAAAAAATGGTTATTTTTATTCCAAACTTAAACATCAAATAGTCTGGACATTTGCATAAATATAGTAGGTCAGGAAAAGATTATGCATGGAACTGTAGATCTCTATTATTTATAGCTTGGTTTTCTTTTTAAGTATATAATAAGTTCAAGCTGTGGATTCCAAAGCTATCTTGTTTGCCTGGTTTTGTTCTGGGCATAAAAATAATAACAATAACGACCGAAATAGCATTTATATAGTACTTTAGAATTGCAAAGTCCTTTACACATTTTATTTCATTCTGTTCTTTTGGGTCGTGTGTGTTTTTTAAAAGAAACGTCAATGACTCTCTTTTCTTTTTTCTACTCTATCCCCAAACCCCCTCACCTGTCTACCTTTCCCCCATTGGGAAAGAAGGAAGGAGGGAAGGAGGGAAGGAAGGAAGGAAGGAAGGAAGGAAGGAAGGAAGGAAGGAAGGAAGGAAGGAAGGAAGGAAGGAAGGAAGGAAGGAAGGAGGGAGGGAGGGAGGGAGGGAGGGAGGGAGGGAGGGAGGGAAGGAAGGAAGGAAGGAAGGAAGGAAGGAAGGAAGGAAGGAAGGAAGGAAGGAAGGAAGGAAGGAAGGAAGGAAGGAAGGAAGGAAGGAAGGAGGGAAGGAGGGAAGGAGGGAAGGAAGGAAGGAAGGAAGGAAGGAAGGAAGGAAGGAAGGAAGGAAGGAAGGAAGGAAGGAAGGAAGGAGGGAAGGAGGGAAGGAGGGAAGGAGGGAAGGAAGGAGGGAAGGAGGGAAGGAGGGAAGGAAGGAAGGAAGGAAGGAAGGAAGGAAGGAAGGAAGGAGGGAAGGAAGGAAGGAAGGAAGGAAGGAAGGAAGGAGGGAAGGAGGGAAGGAGGGAAGGAAGGAAGGAAGGAAGGAAGGAGGGAAGGAAGGAAGGAAGGAAGGAAGGAAGGAAGGAAGGAAGGAAGGAAGGAAGGAAGGAAGGAAGGAAGGAAGGAAGGAAGGAAGGAAGGAAGGAAGGAAGGAAGGAAGGAATATATGCTTCATCAAGCAAAATGAAGCTCTCATTGACTGGGTCTGAAAATCTATGCCTTATTCTGCATCTTGAGCCCCTCACCTCTTTGTTAAGAAGTGAAGAGCATGCTTCCTCATTAGGGATCAGGAATAAGAACTGGTCATTGCATTGATTAGAGTTCTCAAAGCGTTCAAAGTTGTTTTATTATCCTAATAATTATTATTAATTAACATTGTTGACATATAATTGACTTGTTAACATATCCTTAGTCAGTCGTTATTTATTATTATTAGAATGATGTTTTATTATTCTATAGAGTCTTCTCCTGGTTCTGCTTCCTTCACTCTTTGATGCTCTTCTCTTCTAAGTGCCCCATTTATCCTGTATCTTTCCATCTGCTCCTGGCTCTGATGCTTTACAGTCATAATGAGATCAACTTTTCCTTCTTCTTTTAGAAAACTCACTCTCAAAATAAGTATCTGACCAATTACTTATCTTTGGATGTTACATCAAGTAAAATAAAAGGTGGGGCCTGGAGAATTCAGTCCGGAACAATGACTTCTTTGAACTAGGATTGTACATTTAGAACTAAAGGAGAAGTGGCAGGCCATGTAGTCCAATTGCCTCATTTCACAAATTTGGAAACTGAGGTCTCAGAGAAGTTAAATGAGAAGCCCCAGTGTTACATTTGAACCCATGTCCTCTGCTTCCAGATCACACATTCTTTCCACTACGTCCTACCTACCTTCTTTGTATATGAACTTCCTTAGTTGCCTTTGATATCCACAGTCAAGGTATATTCTGATACTTTCATCTCTGCAGAAAGTTCCTAGATTGCTCTTTCAAATGCCAGCAATGACATGGCAGTGATTTCTTATTTTACAAGCCTGATCTTTGCCAGACACTTATTTACTGGGGATACAAAGACAAATAAAATAGGCTCTGCCTTCAGTTAAGAAGACACACACAGGGGCAGCTAGATGGCGCAGTGGTAAAGCACCGGCCCTGGATTCAGTTGTACCTGAGTTCAAATCCGACCTGAGACACTTGACACTTACTAGCTGTGTGACCCTGGGCAAGTCACTTAACCCTCATTTCCCTGCAAAAAAAAAAAAAAAAAAAAGAAGACACACACAACATATACACAGAACAGTGTTTTGGTCCAGGTCGATGATCTTATAGATTGCTAGAGCAGAAGGAAAATTGAAAGGAAGCACCGACAGCTTGGCTGGATCAGGAAAGGGAAGCAACCCCTTAGTTGAGCCTTAAAGGAAGAAAAATATTACTCCCACCAGTGGAGGTTGAAAGGAGTCAGTCTGTGAAAGATCATGGTGGAATTGCCACTGAAGACAACCTTCTCTGTTCAGTCATAGTTGTTGGGCCAGACACTTGGAACTCTGGTATGTCTCAGTGTTGAAGTTCATGTCAGTGAAAGGGGAAATAGTGAAGGGAACAAAGGGTGCTTTAGATACAATGTCCTCCTTCCCATTAATGGTCTCTTTAGATCATAAGATGGAAGATCTGAAAGCTCTAGACAGCCAGGCTATCAACTAGCATGTTTGTAAACGTCAGCTTCATGCCAGAGACTGTGCTGGCCTCCACATCTTACAGACGAGGCAGCCAAAGAAATGGATAGAAGTTACAGAGAAAATTTTAGGCTTGTTGTAAGGAACAAATTGGGGCAGCTGGCTGGCAGAGTGGATCGACTGCCAGGCCTGGAGTCGGGAAGACATCTTCCTGAGTTGAGATCTGGCCTCAGATACTTCCCAGTTGTGTGACCCTGGGCAAGTAATTTCACCCTGCTTGCTGCATCTGTCAAATGATCTGGAGAAGGAAACGGTCAAGCACTCCTGGATCTTTGCCAGGAAAACCCCACATGGGGTCACAAAGAGTCAGGTACGACTGAAAACAACTGAACAACAACAAAAGGAAAAAACTTACAAATAATGAAAGCTGCCCCAAATCAGAGAGAGAAGGAATTCAACTTCACCATCAGTTTTCAAGCAACGGATGACTATTTGGGGGAAAAATTGAAAAATGGGATCCCCAGATAGGAGAATAGGACTTGCTCTGCTGGCCCGTGATGGCGGAACTAAGAGTGCTGGGTACAAGTTGCCCAGGTAGGATTAAGCTTGATATGAGACATTTCAGTAATGAAGAGTGCTGTCTGAAAGCAGAATGACCCCCCTTAGGAGAGAGTGGGTTCTGCCTCACTATTGGTTTTCAAGCAGAGGTTGGATGGCCATTTCTTGGGAATAGTGTAGATGGGATTCCCATATGGGTCTGAGTTGACTTTCAAGGTCTCTTCCAACTCTGAAACTCTCTGATTGAAACTTCTAAAAAGAAACATGTTATTTGACAAAATAGGACAATTATCTCCAGCATTACTTTATGCTCTTTCTTCTCCCCTGTGATCTCTCAAAGGAAGCCAGAGCAACTTTATTCTAAATCTTTGTGATTTATGACGTCTCAGAAATAATTGAAAATAAAGGAGGAGGAGGAGGAAGAAAATTCACCTCCTTTTTATGTAGGATGTCTAGGATTTTTTGGACTTTCATGTGTTTGCGTGCTAAAGCAGCTAGGAGGCATAGTGGAGAGAGTTCTATCCTTGGATCAAGGAAGACCCGAGTTCAAATTCTGCTTCAGACACTTACTAGCTATGTGATACTAGGCAAGTTACTTACTCTCTCTGCTTTCGTTCTTCATCTGTAAAATGGGCATAATAATGGCACCAAATACCATCAAAGAGTTTTTGTGAAAGTCAAATCATATAACGTGTAATTCTGCAAACCTTGAAGCACCATATAAATGCTAAAAATGATGGTGGTGATGATGATGGTGGTTGTGGTGGTGGCAATACCCCCAAACAAAGGAGACTGGAGTTTTAAAAAAATCTAAACATTTTGTTCCATTACTGCAAGTTTCATAGCCAACAGTTTTTTAGGACAAAAACAAGACAAATGACCTTTATCTCTCTCAATGTTCTCCCATCACAATCTTGTCAAGAAAAGCTTTAAGTCAGACATTGGGTGTAGTGCTAACCACTCTTTTAAAGCTGGACTCCTGCATAACTCCTACATCTTTGTGAGGGAATGATGTCATTGCATTTAAATCAGGTAAGAACAGGAACTCTCCTGGAGTCTCTTTATCTGTGAGATCCAAACTAAATAAACTTAATACTCATTAATCAGCACCTGAGTGAAGGCTAGCACTGTTTCATTTCAAATCCTATCTACTGAATTATATGTCAGGCATTCCCGGGCTCCTTGGTGAACGCTAGCTACCATACCCTTTTGGCCTCCTATGCTGAGTGGTGGTTTCCAAAAAGTCATTACTGTTTGATGGTTACCAGACACAAAAATATTTTAAAAATATAGTCAAGACCTTCAACAGGAATGAAGCGAAATCATAGGCAATTTTGGTAATGTGTGTACTGATTAAGGCTTGATAAAGCCATGCCTTTTCTTCAGGACCATCTCTCCTGGCTACCTTGATCATTTTAAAACACAAGCACAAGACTATGTGAACTTAGATAAAGTAAAAGCAGGAAGACAATATATACAATGACTATACTACTGTAAATAAAAAGATCGCTAAAAGGAAGGTGAACTCTGAGTAACTCGGAGGAAAAATGTCTCAGGGAACAGATGACAAAACATGCTTCCAACCTCATTGCAGTTAGGGGACTATAGGACAGAATATTGCATACACTGTTAGACGCAGTCATTTTATTAATTGTTTTTGCTTAATTCTTTTGCTTTGTTACAAGGGAGGGTTTGATTCTGAGCATAGGGAGGAAGGTTGGGGGTAATATCCAGAAATTATTGAAATGTGAAAATATGTGGATAAAATTTATTTTAAAACAAATAAAAGAATCACAGAATTTTAGAACTGGAAGGGACTTTAGTGTTGTAGAACATCATGACCACCACCATCCACACCCCACATTATTTGAATCTGGTCCCTGATACTTACTAGCTGTGTAATGTTGGGTAAATCATTTCACCTTTCAACCTTGGTTTCCTCTTTGACCAAATGGTGATATTACTACTTGGAATAGCTGCATCATGGGGTTATGATGAGAGTGAAATATATTATAAAGGACTTTGTAAACTTGTCTCTTTTTCTAAAAAAAAAAATTAGATCTGTGATTTCATCAGAGTGGAAAAATCCTATTGTGGAAACTTTCTTCATAGGCAACAGATCAGGAGTTCATAATTTTAGAGAATTACCTTGGCAGTGATGATTTAAGTGATTAGCCCATGATTCAAATCCCAGGTAGACTGTTTACTACTTTCCTTATCCTCCCCAATCAATGTCCTCCCTACCAAAAATATTTGGCATTCATTTAGCATATATTATGATATAGTATATGTACATGTTGTACATAGTGCAGTGGATAGAGCTCTGGGTGCACAGTAAGGAAGACCTGTGTTCAAATCCAGCCTCATACTCTTTGTCACTATATGACCCTGATGGAGTCATTTAATCTGTTTGCCTCAGTTTCCTTATCTGTAAAATTAGGGTAATAATAACACCTACCTCAAAGAGTTTAGGATCAAATAAGATAATAGTTGTAAAGTGCTTAGCACAATGCTTATCATATAGTAGGCACTACATAAATGCTTATTTTCTTTCCTTTGCCCCTTTGCTATTAGAATATAAGCTCCTTGAGGGCAGAGCCTTTTCCCTTTCTATCTTTGTATCCCCAAAATAATTTAGCCCAGTGCCTGGTACATAGAGTTGTTGATCAGTTGGTTTCAGGTGTGTCCAATTCTTTGTGACCCCATTTGGGGTTTTCTTGGCAAAGATACTGGAGTGGTTCACTATTTCCTTCTCCAGCTCATTTTATAAATGAGGAAACTGAGGCAAAGAGGTTTAAGTGATTTGCCCAAGGTCACACAGCTATTAAGTGTGTGAGGTCAGGTTTGAAGTCAGGAAAATAAGTCTTCCTGACCCCAGGCCCAATGCCCTGTGCCACCCAGCTGCCTGCATTACATAGTAGGTGTTTAATAAATTCTACTTGTTTGATTGATTAATCTAGATCCCTTCCAACTCAACATCTAGAATACTATGTTCTTATGATACCTCAATGAGTCTTAATGTACCATATAAGTGTCAGCTATTTATTATTTTCTTATCTTTTTAATATAGGTGTTGATACTTGCATTTCTTGGCTTTTAGGACTATTATGAAGAAAGTATTTAAAATGCTATATAAAACTGAGCCGTTAGGATGATGCCTTTGGCTGGTGATCAATAATGTTCTCCTTGTTAGCTACATGTGGAACAGGTGCAATTAAAACCATAGATCACAGAGTTAGAGCTGAAAGCAGCCTTGTTGGCTACCATATTTTAGCCCCCTTATTTTGGAGATGAGGAAACTGACACACAGAAAGGTCAAGTTACTCATTGGCTAATCCTTCAAACTCTACATCCAGAGCTTCACCCATTAGTTTAGGTATCAATCCCTGTTGAAAACAAAAATACACCCTGGAAAGAGAAAGAAGTCAGGAAGTGACATTGTTGTTGTTCAGTTATTTCAGTCAGGTCTGACTCTTTGTAACCCCATTTGGGTTTTTTTTGGCAAATATATTGGAGCGATTTGCCATTTCCTTCTCTAGCCCATTTTACTGTTGAATGAAACTGAGGCAAACAGGGTCAAGTGACTTGCCCAAGTTCATACAGCTAGGAAGTGTCTGAAGCCAGAATTGAACTCACAAAGATGAGCCCTCCTGACTCTAGGCCTGACACACTTTTAGCTATGATCAATCATTCATTTCTATCTTACCATGAATGGTGAATATGATAGTAGTTTTAGCCAAGAAAAGAAGTGAAGGGAGAGATGATGAGGGCATAGGTATATGAATGGAATGGGTAGAAAAGAGTCAGAACAGGTAGGGCGAGGTCTCTCTTTAATTCATCATTCTCCTAGGGTGAATTAAGATTCTTATAATAGGTTCATCTTCAAAAGATTTCCACATTTGGCCTGCTATGATGCTCTGGGTACTGTGGGATCATTGGTGATGACACAAGATCTTAGCTCTAGTGCTGGAAAGGACCTGAGAGGCCATCTACTACAGCTCCCTCCCTATATTTCCCTGAAGAGTAAACCAAGTCTCAGAGAAGTTAGTTGATTTTTCCAAGTGTTATTGACCCAATAGGAGTATGCTAGGAATGTTAAACGTTTGCACTCTGCAAGGGAGGTTTTATCCCAATTATTCCTGGGTGAGTTGCTTAGCCTTCTTAAGAAGTGTATGTTATATCCTTCTCCATCAAAATAGAGGTTGCAGAGAACCATTCACAGTGGGGATTTTAGAATTCCATTTTCAGGTTTGCTATGACTTTGTCAGTGAATTAGAACCACCTGCCCAGGTTTAATGGTATCCGATCTTTGTGGCTGCATATACACATCTCCCACTTTCCTTGGCCTATACTCTTTGTTGTTGTTGTTGTTTAGTTGTGTCCTACTCTTGGTGATCCTGTTTGAGGTTTTCTTGACTCATATACTGGAGTGGTTTGCCATTTCCTTCTCCAGCTCACTTTACACCTGAGGAAACTGAGGCAAACAGGGTGAAGTGACTTCCCCAGGGTCACTCAGTTAGACAGTGTCTGAGGCTACATTTGAACTCTTCTTGTTCCAGGCACAGTGCTCTAACCACTGTGCCACCTAGCTACTGAGGCCTATTCTCTCACTCATGTCCTAAAATACCCTGAGAGAAATAACATGGGTAGAGCAACTGCAACTTAGTCTCAAGGAGCTGAAATTTAGAGTACAATGGAAGCCCTTTAACTCCTCTAGCAAATAGAAACTAAGTACAGCCAAGAAGAGTTAGTTAAAATCAGAAGTTACTAGATGGCTTGATTTTGTGGCAACTGGCCACACCCTTGGGCTGCTAGGTGGTGCAGTGGATAGAGTAATGGGTTTGGAATCAGGAAGACTCATCTTCCTGAGTTCAAATGTGACCCTGGGCAAGTCACTTAACCCTGTTGCCTCAGTTTCCTCATCTTTAAAATGAGCTGGAGTAAGAAATGGCAAATCACTCCAGTATCTTTGCCAAGAAAACCCCAAATGAAATCATGACGAGTCAGATAGAACTGAAAAAAACAACACAACAAATATGCCACAGCCTAGGTGAGATCCTGCCCTGGACTTGCTCTGTCTTGGTATCTCCGTGGGTTTTTTCTCTCCTCCACAGGGTAGTGTCCTGGATTTTATCCTCCCAATAGACTTTGTTTCCCAAAGTCAAACGTCCTTTTCCTGGGCTTTTCTCTCCAACAAAACTGAATTTGCTTTTAAAAGTTGATGTGAGAGTGCCCTTCATGCTTCTTGCCCAAGACATGTTTTGTCATCCTTGCCCCTTTAGCCACAATCACTAGTTGTGGTTCTGGGCATCTTGCTAAGCTGACACCTAGTATTTTTGAATAGGGTCTCGATGAACATTCTGCAGAATGGCAGGTTTTCTGTAGGCTAAAGACTATGATATGAGTGAAGGTGAACCCAAGCCTTCCAAGAAGGAGAAAATGCATTATCCTGTCTCAGGAAGCTACTTCCACACAATTGCTAGAGATCTCTGGGAAGATATTGTTAGAAATAATTACTTTTTTTTCTATAAAGCTAGATGAGCTGTTGATTATTTGGGAATTTAATTGAGATTCAGTGGGACCTCCAGGTATTTCTCTGTTAATGAAGGGGGGAGGGAATGGAGCAATGGATTTAGGGGAGAAAAATCCATATGTCTCCTAATTAAATTGAAGTTATTGCCTCAGAGTTGCTACTGGAGGAACAGAGCCAAGAATGTGTTTTTCTAATGTAGAACTAAAATGCTTTCAGCTTTTTGAGAGAAATGTGGTTTGTTTTGGGGGGTTTTGTGGGGGGGGGTTTGAGATGATTCTTGGGTTCTAATATGCTCTAAAGCAAAGTTCTGCTTTCCTTTCCTCCAACTCTCCCATTGCTCCTATCCACACCCTGCCCCTCTCACTTCCCAGGCCTCCATTCCCCTTATGTTTATATATACTGTTTTTTTTTGGGGGGGGGGGCAATGAGGATTGAGTGACTTGCCCAAGGTCATACAGCTAGTAAGTTTAGTGTTCCCCTTATATTTAAAAAATCCACCTTGGAACACTGGGGCTGGGGGCAGGGATTGGTGACAGTCCTGGGGCTTTGTGGTACTTGTTCAGCTGCATAATCTCCAGTTGGCTGATCCCAGATCCCAGATAAGCAATCAGCTGAAGGAATAATGGAGGTCTGCTTTATCTTTGATCCTGTCACATTGGTGAGTGCTGCATTGAATAAGAGCTGTGTTAAAGCCAAGCAAAGGTGGGGAGTGTTGTGTATTAGTGTCTGAGGAGGGGGAGATGGTGTTGCTGTTCCAGGCTTGGCACAGCTGCTTCTTAAATTTTTCAGACATAGTCACATATGCCCATGAACACATTGGAATAGCAGCCAGCAAGTTTCTGCAGCAATATGCTGATGAAACAAGAAAGTAGCAACAGCTCTGAATAAATCATTTAGGCCTGCCTGTTCTGCAGCCTCTGCTGTGGGGGACAGCAGTCACAGCAGTGGTGCTCAGGCAAATAGAGGAAAAGGCTTTCACTCAAGGTTTTTTTGTTTTCCTTCCCCCAAACACCAGTGGAATAAAACAGGTCAGTGGTGAATATGAAATTAACTTTTGGCCACCCTCCAAAGTGATTTGGCCTACTTAGGAATCATCAAGAAAGCTGAGAAGATTTGTTGCTTTGCATCTCCATCTCTCAAGGGAGAGGAGAGGGAGAGTTCTTTGCATGGTGTACAAAGGCAACTGGATTCCTTGGTCCCAAGGTTCCTTCCAATGTGTACCTGGAAATGTGGGAGCCTCATGCCTGTCCTTGCCCCTTTGATGTGGCTGGGATATCTGCTTCCCAAGAGCGGCCTCATGCTCAGATGATCATATCAGCAAACTCAAGGGCTTATGGGAAGCTGCTGACTTGACTGGCCAGCAAATAGGAATGCTGGCCTATTTCCAGTCATTCACAGAGGATGCTAACATTGGCCCTAAAAACTAAAAACACTCCCTTATCTGAGAGGGAGTCCAAGATTGAGGGGTAAATCAATGTCAGTAGAAGTCAGAAATCCTAACTGGGAGCTTCTGTTGATGGTTGGAAGAGATCTTAGAGATCCGATCCTCTCAGTTTATTATTTTTTTTTTCAATGATCAGACATTTATTCATTTTCTCTCCGAGCCACTGCCCCTCCCCCAACTTGGGGAAGAAAATCAAAAGCCTTATAATAATGATGTCAAACAAAACAAATCTGAATAGTAACGATGTCCAAAGAAAGTGTCTTATTTTACATATTCAGCCAATCATTTCTCCATTAAGGTATGAGCAGCATACTTCATCACCGATTCTCCTCAATTATCACCCCCTCTTGTCCAAGGTTAGGATGCTACAATCTGAAAGTTCAATGGAAACGTGGCAATTTTCCCTTCTACAGCATAACCCGCAAGTAGTCATCTATCCTTTACTTGCAGACATCCAGTGTTGGGAAACTCGCTTCCTCCCAAGATTACTTTTTGGACAGTTCTCATCTTAGGAAGTTTTTCCTCTTATCAAGCTGAAATTTGCCTCTCTGTAATTTCTTCCTTGTTATTCCTGGTTCTGTCCTCTGGGATCCAAACAGAATAAACTCAATCCTTCTTTTACATAACAGCTCTTCAGATACTTAAAAACAACTGGCCTATCTTCCTTATTCTTCTCTAGGTATTTCAGTGGATAGAGTGCAAGACCTGGAATCAGAAAGACCTGAGTTCAGAGGCTCTCCCCATTCCCACCCACTCCCGCCCCCTGTGGGGAAAGGTGGATAGGTGAGGGGGGTTGGAGATAGAGTACCATTTTTAAAAGAAGAATGAATCTCTTTTCTTCTCCCTCCTTTTTTTTTGCTACTCAGACACTAGCTATTTGACCCTAGTCGCTTCACCTCTATTTGCCTCAGTTTCTTCATCTGTAAAATGGGAGTAATAATAGCACTTATGGTGTTGTTGTTGTTCAGTCATTTCAGTCATGTCTGACTCTTCATGACCCCATTTGGGATTTTCTTGGTAAAGATTCTGGAGAGGTTTGCTGTTCCCTTGTCCAGCTCATTTGACAGGGTCACATGGCTAGTAAGTAAGTGCCTGAGGCCAGATTCGAACTCACAAAGATGAGTCTTCCTGACTCCGGTGGTCCTGGCATTCTGTCCCCTGTACCACCAGCTGTCAGTGTAGCACCCATGTCCCAGGGTTATTGTGATAACCAAATGAGATAATAATTGTGAAGCACTTCAGCATAATGCCTGGCACAAAGAAAGCCCTTATAGAAATGGTAGTTATTATTATTATTCTCCAAGCTACATAATCATCCCTAGTTCCTTCAGCGGATCCATGTGTGGCAAGATTCTGAATCCCCTCACCACCCTGGTCTCTTTTCTCTGAAAGTAATCTAATGTCAGTATGCTTCCTAAAATGTGTTAGCCAGATTTAAATACATAACCACATCTGTGGTCTGACCAGGACAGATTATAATGGGACTCTCACCTCCTGTTTTTTAGACATGATGCTTCTATTAATACAGCTGAAGAAATGATTAGGGTGTTTTTGGCTTCCATGTCACACCATTAATTCATATGGATCTTGTAATCCACCAAAACTCTAGATCTGTTTCATCAAAAACCCAAACCAAAAACTATTGTCTAGCTCTACCTCAACCATGCTGTATTTGTGTAATTCTCTTTTGAACCCAAGAAAAGGGTACTTATGATATTTGACCCATTATGACATTTGACCCATTGTTCTTTCCTGTCCCTAGCTTTCTGGATCCCAATTCTCTCATCTAACAAGTTGTCAGTTTTGTATCATCCTCAAATATGATAAGCAAGCTCTCAATGCCTTTATCTGAATCATTGCTAAAAATGTTTTTTAAAAAGTCCAGAGCTGTCCTTCCCTTCCTTCTCTAGGCTGGTTTCAGTCAATGATCATCGTTCTTTGGGTACAGTCATTCAACCCGTTCCAAATCTACCTTATTTGAATTTCATCCAACTGACATTGCTCTGTCTTGTCCACAAAGATATCAGGAGAACTTCTCTCAAAATACTTTCCTGAAATCCAAATATTATTACGTCTCTGGTGTTCTCTTGATATAGTACTAACAGTTCACCTGATATAGTAAAAATGAGACAGCAAAGCTGAGATTAGAACCTAGGTCCCATGCTGCCCTACATATTCCATAACCCAATTGGTTTTCTTTTATCAAATTGTAGGGTTTAAAAAATTGCAATGTGATGAACCCCTACAAGTGGCAATATATAGTAGTGGATAGGAAGCTGGCCTCAAAGTCAAGAAGACCAGGGTTTACATGCTTTCTGTGTGACCCTGGGCAAGTCACTTAACTTTTGGGTGCCCTATACTTAAATAGAAACAAGAATCACCAAATATAAGGATCCCTGTGGGTCACATATTATCTTAGAAAACCATGTATTAACATTATCTATATTTTATTGTATTTTTATTTCCATTTCTTTTATATTTATACATATGTTTACATATAAATATATAATTATATATAAATCATGTGTACAATGTGCATAATTGTACATATAAAATTTATATATGTTTATATTTCTCAATTATATTTTAATTTGGTTCAGGCCTCACTCCAGCTGTGGGCAGTATATTTGCCACCTCTGTTCTAGACTACTCTCTTATTTGTGAAGCAGGGGCCAATTTAAAAAATGAACCTGCTCTTTAGAAAGGGATGATGCTAGTCCTTTCTAGTCACAGGTTCTAGTCACAGCATTTTATTAAATATGGCTTGAAAGAACTAACAATCTCCCTTTTCCCTCCTGGGAAGGTGAATGAATTATTTCTTTTGTCATCAGCAGACCTGGACCCACAATTTGGACAGATGGTTCAGTGATGAAATTCAAAAAAAGACATTTTTTTAAGCTCTGTTATCAGAAGGAACATTGTGACAGGAAGATTAATGAATAGGTGAGATGATTTTCCCTTTGAGGGAGGAAGACCATGATCCTTTAGGGACTTGGAAGCAAACTGATTTAAGAGATAAAAGAAATGACAAAGAGAAGTCCAGTGAATCTCTTAATGGCCTCAGGAATACTGTGGGGTTTGTTCACATTTCTACCATTTTGTATTGCCATTTAGTCATTTTCAGTAGGGTCTGACTCTTCGTGACCCCTTCTGGGGTTTTTCTTGGCAAAGATACTAAAGTGGTTTGCCATTTCCTTCTCCAGCTCATTTTACAGATGGGGAAATGAAGCAAACAGGGTTAAATGATTTGCCTAGGGTTACACAGCTGGTAAGTGTCTAAGGCTGGATTTGAACCCAGGTCTTCCTGACCCCAGGTCTAGAGCTCTATCTACTGTACCACCTGCCATCCAAATGTCATTTTAATGGGAATTCCAACTCTTTACCCACAGAAAGCAAAAGGTGAAGGCATGTGCTCTTGCTTCAAAGGATTTAGATTAGAATTAGACTCAACAGAAACCTGGAATTCTGGTGGAACTAAATTGTCCTAGCAACAGTTGGATGTTCATAGAAATAGTTCTTAGCACACAGCCTCCAGGGCCAATAGTGAGGTCTTTTTTTGAGTAACATAGCTGTGTCATCAGCATTCATTCCCCTTAGCCAGTAACAATGCTCATAACCAAACACTGGGTGTCAAAAAGAGTCAGAAGAGTTATTTTGGACTTGAATAAAGAAAGCCTCCATGGCCAGGGATTGAAGCTACTGAAAATCCAACTTTTCCTTTCTTTCTCTGTGTAGCTTCAGAAATCCCTGTGCAGTCCCTTCATCTTTCTTGGAATATATACTATTGACATCCCCATCTCATTTAAATTTGAGAGCATTTTGCATGTATTTCCTGGTAGACCTTTCTTCTCCTTCCTCTCCTCACAACCAGGCTAGATATGCCTATGAGCCCCACCCGGACATGTTTCTCTTCAGCTGTCTTATGTGGATGGATATTGTGACTGGGTTTGAAAATTTGTACCAAGGCAGAGCTGTAAGGACATCCTCAAACATCAGAGAAATCTTCCAAGGAAATTAATAGCTTGGCTATGCTTCTGACCTTATCCCCAGGTAAATAATTGAGAGTGAAACACAACAGTAGCTGGAGTCATAGACATCACCAACAGGTGCTCTTGTTTCTTTGTTCCTTTCCTCTTTCAGGAGAGCCTTGCTAGTCCCCCCATTCTCAGTACAACAGTCACTGTCTGCTGGACTGACTGGGCTTTAGTCTGAACAAGCCACTGGGGAGGTGGAACGACACTGTGATGGAATCTAACTTCTTTTTGTCGGTAACCCCTGCCCACTTTTGCCCTTGGTCCATCTGCAAAGGTGAAAGGCTAGTTCTTTATAACATGGAGTCTCCATTATTTCCCAACATCTGGTTTGATTCTGGGCAGATAAATAGCAGCCTTGCCATGAACAACAAAAAACTAATTCACTGTGGTTTGCTGAACACTAAGTGCAAATATTTTTCCTTTTCAGTTTGGGGTCATTGGAAGGGAAAAACAGGGTTGGGAGACAGTTTAACCCTTTTAAAAATGATTATTGCTTCCTATAGAAAATAAAATAAAGGCAATATTTTCTTCCATTTGGAAAGTTATTTTTATGAGAGATTGCTCACACCACTAATTCTGAAAGTTAATATTGTTTGGGGCTAGTCTGGGAATCAGAGATGACTTTTATATTATTCTAGCTTGCTTTCCATTAAAAAGTTTTTAAAATCTCTGCCTAAATAAATCTTCATAAAAAGGCATCTTGTTTCTCTCTGGTGTTATCTTGCCCTCTCTTTCTGATTCCCCTGTTTCCCTTTCTCTTTGCTTCCCTTTTCTCTGGCTCTTCTCTCTCTTTTCTCCCCTGAAATTTTGCCCAGACTTCAGACACAGAAGGGAAAAGGGAAGGGCAAGCCGGAAGTGTTGCAATTACAAGTATTTTAGGAAATGACCATGGGTGTATAAGCTGCTGATTCCACTTATTGATGTTTGCAAGGCTGAAGTTTCTATTTAGGTCACATTCTCCAAGGCTATTTACTGCCTCTGTTACAGCCAGACCTTCCGTTGTCTTGGGTTGTCTTAATGCATTAAAGAACCTCTGCTATGCTTCGGGTCCTGTTCTGAAATTAAGTTTTGTATTTTGGCATTTGCTTTAAAATATTGTTATGAAAAAGTGCTAATGATCAGGGGGAAAGGAAAAGAAACTCTATGTTCTAAAATATTTATAGCAACTTTCTTTCTGGTGGCAAAGAACTGGAAATTGAGGAATGGTTGAACACGTTGTGGTATATAATGGAATACTACTAGCTGTTGGGGGCAGTTAGGTGGTGCAGTGGATAAAGCACTGGCCTTGGATTCGGGAGGACTTGAGTTCAAAATCTGGTCTCAGATACTTGACACTTACTAGCTGTGTGACCCTGGGCAAGTCACTCAACCCTCATTGTACCCCCCCCCCCAAAGAATGTATAGACAGCAACAAAAGTGTTAATAATGGGGCTTAAAGTAGCAATCAAGTTACTTTGTGCTTAGGCAGCTAGGTATCACTGTGGATAGAGTCCTGGACTTAGAGTTAGGAAGACCCAAGTTCAAATCTGGCTTCAGACACTTACTAGCTATATGCCTGGGTAAATCACTTGTCTTAGTTTCCTCCTCATCTATGAAACGGGAATAATAACTGCACCTACCTCTCAGGATTGTTGTGAAGATGAAATGAGACAATATTTGTAAAGTGTTTTGTAAACATCAAAGTGCTGGCTTTTATTATTAAATGACTTTCAGAAGAAAACATAAACATTATATGCTATCATACCATTATCAATAATCAATTAAATGTTTTCTATATGCCAGGCACTGCGCTGAGCACTGGGGATACAAAAAGAGGCAAAAGATAACCCTGGTTCTCAAGGAGCTGACACTGTCATAATGTAAACAAATTGAAAAAAAAAATTGTACATGCCAGATCTGTTCATTATAAATGGAAGATAACCCCAGATCCTTTCTTTTAAAGAGGACTTTCTTTGTGTGGAGGGCAGGGGGCAGTGACAGTTAAGTAACTTGCCCAGGGTCACACAGTTAGTAAGTGTCAAGTGTCTGAGGCTGGATTTGAAATCAGGTCCTCCCGAATCCAGGACTGGTGCTTTATCCACTGCGCCACCTAGCTGCCCCTAAAGAGGATGTTCTTAACTTTTTTGTGTGCCATGGACCCTGGAGTGTGCTGAAATCAGCTCATACAGGTTCACCAGAATTGACTGTTAATTTTCAGTGTGATCAATTACTCTTTGGAAGTCAGGAAAAGAAAATCCTGGCTTGAATTTTTGTTTTGTTGATTTGGGGACTGCCTACCTCGAGTCTTTCCCTATTCCAATCCATCCTTTGTTCAGCCACTAAAGTGATTTTTGCTAAACGTACTTTCCTAAAGCACAGGTCAGACTATATTGTCCTCTTTACTCATTAAACTCAAGTGGCTGCCTATCACGCCTAGGTTCAAATCAGAAATACTCTGCCTAGCATTCGAAGCTCTTTGTACCCTAGTTCCCTTCTCCTTTTCCAGTCTTCTTACACCTTCCTGCCCCCACATACTCTTCCATGCAGGAACACTGGCCTCTTGGCTGTTCCATCAACAAGACATTCCATCTCTCTGCTTCCCAGCATTTCTCTGACACTTACCCATGCCTGGAATGCTCTTTCTCCTCAATTCTGCCTACTGACTGCTTCCTTGCACTCCCAGTTAAAATCCTATCTTTTTGGGCAGCTAGGTGGCGCAGTGGATAAAAGCATTGGCTCTGCATTCTGAAGGACCTGAGTTCATATTTGGCCTCAGACACTTGACACCTACTTGCTGTGTGACCCTGGACAGTCACTTAACCCTCATTGCCCCGCAAAAAAAAAAAAAAAAAAATCCTATCTTTTCCCCATACCTCTCAATTCTTGTGCCTTCCTTCTGTTATTCTATTTGTTCTGTATTTATCTTTTTTGAATATATTTGTTTATTGCCTCATTGGATTGGGAGCTCCTTGAGGGCAGGGAATGTCTTTTGCCTCTTTTTGTATCCCCAGTGCTTAGCACAGTGCCACCCTCATAGTTGGCACTTAATAAATGTTTACTGATTGATTGTCTGGACTTAAGAAAGGGATATAGAAAATGTAAATATTGCAAATTAAACCTAAAAGTGTTTCCTGAGTACATTTCCCTCCCCCAGCACACCCTTTCATGGACTCCTTGGAAGTCTGGTGATCTGTGGACTCATCAGAATAATGTTATTTTTTATGCATAAAGTAAAATGCATTTATACAGGGCAGCTAGATGGCACAAGGGCAGCTAGATGGCCCAGCGGATAGAGTGCCAGGCCTGGAGTCAAGAAGACCCGAGTTCAAATCCTGCCTTAATAGCTGTGTGATCCTGGGCAAGTCACTTAACCCAGATTGTCTTGGTTTCCTCATCTATAAAATGAACTGGAGAAGGAAATGGCAAACCCCTCCAGCATCTTTGCCAAGAAAACCCAAAGTGGTGTCACAAAGAGTCAGACACAATTGAAAAACAACAAAATACATAGGATTACAATGCTTTGTTGACTTACAAAGGAAACTACTTACCCTTCCATATCTTGACTTTCCCCATCACAGTTTCAATATAATGTGGATCAGCATAAGAAATTAAATGGGAATTTTGGGGGTGTTTTGTAGAGGCTGCAGATGACATGCAAAGGCTATACAGAAAAAGTTTAGAAACTCAGAAATGCATCAAACATATGTATAGTATTATATAATATTGGGGAAAAAAAGAGAAGGAAATCTGTGAAGCCAAAAGATTTCTCTGGTACAAAGGGAGGGCCAAAAAAATGCACACGGATTTACCAGATTGTGGGAGCACCATGGCCCCAAGCCCCACAATGCAGAAGGCATAACTGCATATTGAAAAACCAGGGAGCAGCCAGGTGGTACAGCGGATAAAGTACTGGCCCTGGATTCAGGAGGATCTGAGTTCAAATCCAGCCTCAGACACTTGATATTTAACTAGCTGTGTGACCCTGGGCAAGTCACTTAACCCTCATTGCCCTCCCCCCCCCAAAAAAAACATTATAGAATATTAAAGATACAAGTTTACAGACCCCCAGGTTAAGAACTCCTATTTTAAAGAGTCCTTTCTACTCTGTTCCTGCTAAATTCCCTCCCTCCTCACCCTCCTCACTCTAGGTTCATTCTTTCTCATTTTACACCCATCCAACTCGACTTGCTGAAACCAAAAAGGAAGTGTAGAGAGCAGTTAAGATTAGTCCTTGACTTTATAAAGGGTGAGGAGATAAGACAGCGAAAACTTCAAAACTCTGTGCCATTTTGCTTTACTTGCTACATTCCATGTCCAGAGAGTTTTTGAGGAGTTTCAAGAGGCTGCTTAGTGAATGTTTGTAAAGTGGTGGTGTTTTTTTTTTTTTTTAAGATGACTGTACTGTATTCACAAATCCTTATTTTCAGTACCATCAGGATCATCGTATGAGGCAAGTCTTAGTGAAAACAGAAGAATTGCTTTAATCCAGCATGGAAACCTGGAAAAAGGCAAATTAAAATTCTGTTATGCTCCAGCCTTTTACTGCCTGGGCAAAGAGTCACAGACTGGTTTTTTGTTAATTCCTATTCTCATTGGCCTAAAGTTCCACATGCAAAGTCAGCCAGCTGTGCTTGGGTCACATGGATGGGGGTGAAACTTAGGTAGTCAGTGGAGTCTCGGGTTGTTTATTCAAGAAACTGGACAGTTTGGATTTGGTGTTGGACGGTTTTAGCTGGAGGGATTCTGATAGTCTTTTGCATTCTTCTGACCCTGCAGCCCAGGAATTGAAGATAATCCATCTGCCCTTTGGATAATTCTCTAAGAAACCAGCTCAGTGAATGTCATCTAATAATCCTTTAATAAATGACTGGTTATGATAATGATGTTAGTACCACAATAATTCTGGAGATGGGATGAGGAAAGGAAGGTGTTAAATGTCTCCTGTGATGGGGGTGTAAGAGCACTGGGATTACAGCTCACCACTCCTGATTTGCCATTCTACTGAACTGTGAAAAGATTAGAAGGGCCAAGCATTTGGGCTAGACCATCTACAGACCTAGCAGGGGAGTCCTGGAGGCTGTGCAGATGTTCTATCCCAATTTATGCCATCTACGTTCCCTGAAGGTTACCCTTCCTGACCCCGAAACCCCCTAGCATTCCTGCTAACTTAAACAGCTCAGCTTTCACATATCCCTGGGACTCAGTGACTTCTATGGATAAAGGAGGAAAAGCCTGTTGGGTACTGGGATACATTCTTAAGAAGCCAAGCAGGGTGTTCAACCATGTCTCTGGGATGCTGCATACTGAAGAATGCAGGTATTTGAGTTTAGCCGGATTTCTGGGTTAATCTAGATGGGAGTGGCATTACCAGGAAAGGGGGAGGAGGAGGAAAAAATACTTTGACTCTGGCCACTTTCTTTACTGAAACTTGTCTGGCTCTTTTTTTGTTCCTAAAAGCAAGTGATCTCTTGTACCAGAACAGACTGAGGAAGGAAGCTGCCCCCACTTTTCTAGCAGGGACCCTGTTATTCTATATAAAAGAACATTTTGGCTCTGAGGACAGCAGATCACTCTCACCTGCTTAATGAATTGTTGACTTTTTGTGTCTGTTTATCCTGCCCAGGCAGAGGAAGCCTATACTTCTCCCCATCTCTTCTTATTCTGTTTTGGCATTTCAGTGCCAGTCCATGGGTAAGCCTAGGGGAGTGGACTCAGAATTTTTAGCCCTTTAGCTCTCAATTGCTGGTCAGGATTAAAGAGCAGGATGAGGCTACCTGAGGTCTTGTTTCTCTGCTCCACTGCCTCCTTCCAATCATCCCTTGTCACTCAAGCTTCTTCTCCTCTTCCCTTCATATCCTACCACTCTATGACTAGGATCATAGATTTATTTTACTGATGTCGCAATTGAGGCCTACAGGCCAAGGCAGTAAATGTCAGAACACACTCAAACCCGAGACTTCTGACTCCAAATTTTGGTGTCTTTCCATCTTATAAAGCTCCTCAAGAATCATAGCCTTTTATCACTGGAAGGGATCCTAGAAGTCCATTATTCCAGCCCCATTTTTTTTTAAGAGAAAGAAAGTCAGGTCAAGAGAGATTCAGATTTTGCTGTAGTAAGATGGCACTCTAGTGGCAGAACCAAGATGATGGTCCACACTCATAGAATGCTCTTTTTGATACAAACTTGGAAATTCATGCTATCTTATCTCAACTGAGATTGTAGAGAGTTGTGGGTTTGTTTGGGGTGGTTTTTTTTTTTAACTACTCAGAATCCCGAAAAGGTACCTGGGTTCCAAACTTGGCTCTCTCACACTAGATAGTTAACCTTGAATAAGTGACATAACTGGACAGTGAGGTGGTGCAGTGGATAGAGCACTGGTACTGGAATTAGGAGGACTTGAATTCAAATGTGACCTCAGACTCTTAGCAGCTGTGTGACCCTGGGCAAGGCACTTCACCTTGTTTGCCTCAGTTTTCTCATATGTAAAATGAGCTAGAGAAGGAAATGGCAAACCACTCCAGTATCTCTGCCAAGAAAACCCTAAATGGGGTCATGAAGAATCAGGCATGATTAAAATGACTGATCATTTACTCTGTGCCTCAGTTTACCATCTGCCAGATGATTGCAATAATGTCCTTCCTTTACAATTGTTATCATGGGGCAGCTAGGTGGAGCAGTGGGTAGAGCACCCGGCCCTGGATTCAGGAGGACCTGAGTTCAAATCTGGTCTCAGACACTTGACACTTACTAGCTGTGTGACCCTGGACAAGTCACTTAATCCCAATTGCCTCACCAAAAAAAAAAAAAAGCATATTAATACTACAGGTAGAGAATGGACTATATAACTTCTGCTACAATTGTTATCATGACCAAACGAGACAGATTAAAACACCACATTGTATCTAGGAAGGTTGGGGACAAAGATATCATTTAGTTCAATACTCTAATTCCACAGTTGATGAAACAGATATAGACTAGTTAAATGACATACCCAAGTCACTTAGCCCTGTTTGCCTTAGTTCCTTATCTGTAAATGAGCTGGAGAAGGAAATGGCAAGTCACTTAAGTGTCTTTGCCAAGAAAACCCCAAATGGAGTAAGACATGACTTAAACGAATGAACAACAACATGTATGTGTACATACACATAGGGGTTAACAGATAAACTGAGGCTTTACATCCCACATCATACATACACACATTTAGACTCAATGGGAGTTTGAAAAAAATATTAAAAGCCCCTCTACAAGAAAAGATTTTGCTCCCTGATAACTACAAACTCCTGCCCTAGAATATATTCAATGTAAATAACCTTAATGGTTGTTGTCCTTGCTGCACGGCACTGAAAGGACTCAGCAACAAAATTAGTGATAATATAGATGGTACCCAGTAGAGTGAGATTCAAACCCAGGGCCTCAGACTCCAAATCATATACTCTTTCCATTATGGGACTCCCAGTGGTTTACAAATCAATGTATTTATATGGTTAAAAAGAAAAAAAAGGAGAAAAATGAATGTCATTCTTTTGGACAAAAGCCTATCTCTAAGCCAATCTGTCTAGACCACCAGAGGGCCTGAGGAAACCATCTGATGCAAAACAATGATTGTGAAAATTACCATATGAGTGTTTCCCTGGGACAAGATCTTGATCACTCTGATCTTCAAGGCCTTAGCCAAAGTTCCCATCCTACCTATCCAATCTTATGCTTCTCTACTCCTAATTAGAGCTGGAAAGGACCAGTACAGTCCCATTATTTTACAGATAAGGAAACTTAGGCCAAGAAAATTAAGTAATTGCCCAAGGTCACACAACTAGTAAGTATCTGAGATGAGATTTAAATCCAGGTCTTCCTTAAGATGTTCACAGTTAAAGAAACGGAAAAGTTAAATAAAACAAATGTAGCCAAGATCAGAAGGCGAGCAGAAAACTGGGGGGAAATTTGTATAGATAGTTTATCAACTAAAGGTGTCATATCTAAAATATATAAAGAGCTTTGTCACCAGCTTGAGATTCATATGAATCTCATGTGTTCATATATATCATGTTCATATAAACATAATGAGTTCAGTTTTGGACACGTAAGTTTAAGATGTCTATAGGATATCCAATGTGGTGTTGTTGCTGAGTCGTTTCGGTCGCGTTCAACTCTAGCTGGCCTTGTCATGTCACATTATTTTCTCCTATAAGCCATTAAATGCTTCCTTCTATGGCCAGCAACCCTGAATTTGTTTATGCCTCAAAAGTTCAAAGCATTTTTTTTTTAAATTTCAATTAGGCATTTGCCTGATTCCTATTACTGTGGCATCATGCTGTCCAGGGATGAACAGATCAAGTGAGGGTTTTTTGAAGATGGGGAAAGCATGAATATGGGGTTTTTTTGTTTTTTGTTTTCTGTTTTTTGGTGAGGCAATTGGGGTTAAGTGACTTGTTCAGGGTCACACAGCTAGTAAGTGTTAAATATCTGAGGCCAAATTTGAACTCAGGTCCTCCTGAATGCAGGGCCAGTGCTCTATCCACTGCACCATCTAGCTGCCCCATATGAATATGTTTTTAGTCAGCAAGAGAGAAGCTTGACTACAGGTCTCACACTCTATCCAATTTAGGTGGTGCACTGACATGCAAGTAGGGGAGAAATTGATGAAATGTCAACCAAGCTAAGGTGGGAGACAGAGGAACCCTTAGAATGTTATCTCTTTGAGGGCAGGGACAGTTTTTATTTTTGTATCTCCCACAATTGTCACTGTATCCAGCTTGTTGACAGACTGAAATTAATGAACCCTTGAGGGCCCCTCTCCACCCTTCTTTGTCCCTGTGTTTCAGCAACATGCTAGATGTAGCACTGGGATGGGGTCCAGGGCATCTGCAAGACCCCCTCTTAGACAGCTCAACTTCCTAGATACTTTATGAGGTTTGGGTTGTGCAAGTAAAAAAACCATCCCTTGGCATTCATCTACTGTACATGAGGTCACTGTACTCCTGCCAAACTCCATACAACACAGTTAAAAAGAGAGGTGGAGAAACGAGTCCCTTAATCAAAAATGCCTCTGAGTAGGACTTGGCAGAGATGTTGCATTTAGCCAATAAAAGCTGCAGGAGAAATGACTGCTTGCTTTCTGCCTCAATACAAATTTTATTAGGCCAGGTTTTATTATGAAAATCTTATGGGTCTTTGTGGTTTTGTTTTGTTTTTTTTCATTACTCGAGCAAAATAGTCATTCTCTTCTTTGACATCTCTCAACCTTTTGTCTCAGAAGGGGTTTTATTGACCAGAATTAAAGCCATGGACAATCATTTGCATTTTTGTCATAGAAACAATTCTGTATATGTGTTTTTGTGTGTGTACATGCATGTACATGTGCTTATTTACACACACACACATAATGCCAGTGGGAGGAAGGGTATGCATGTGTTATATAGATATGTGTCCTCTGACAAACAGGATTTTATATATGATCTTTGGAAGTAAGCTACTAGTTGCTGAATGGGGGCGGGGGGGGGCGAAGGGTGGGTGACATAAATTTTTTTTAAATCCTTTCTTTTTTTTCTCTTCCCTTTTCCCCATTCAGGTTCCCACACTGAGATAATTCAGAGACCCCATACTGATCATTAGAGCCCACCATTGAAGTTGACCACATAAATTAGCAAAGGTCTGGGGTTTTGAAATAAATTAGGCTAAACTTAAAAGTATCAGACTGTGGGAAAGTAAGGTTTTTAATAAAAATGGAAAGTCTGACTGATAGTCTTGGCTTTAAACATCTTCAGGATCCTAGATGCTTAAATCCTAATGTATTGCCGTGGTGATATTGGGATGTGGAAGAGGGTTCTGGCCTACAGAAATAAAGTGGCTGGATGTAATGTGGTATCCTGAATACTGTGCCCAGCCCTTCCCCTAACTCTTATGGACAAACTCTAAATCCATCATCCTAAATTACTCCCTTTTGTTGAGCCTGTGAAATTAAAAGAGAGGACTAGTAGTTGATAATCTCTCAAGTTTCCTTCTACCTCTGACATTCAGTGATCCCATGGAAAAACAGGAACAGTCATGTGGCCAAGTGAATACAGTTGACCTCGGTTCAGGACAAGATTCAAATTTCACCTCTCAGATACATGTTAGGCTTGTAATCTTGGGCAAATCACTTCATTTCTCAACCCTCAAAGACTATACATTGCAGAGTAATGGCTAATCTGGTAGAGGGCATATCCTCCCTGGTAGTTCTTTATGACAATAAAATCATGACTCTGGCGGGAGATTTGCGGGGAGTAAATGGAAAGACATAGACCAAGCATGCCCCCTCAAAGGGAGTTTCAGTGCCAAACCATTTTACAATATGGTCTGAGGTTGCCAAGGAGAAATTGGGATTTCATGGGGCTTGGGAATAACTCCTAAGATCCCTTAGATCTCTGGACTTCCATCTTTCTTGGAAACAAATTCCTCATGACAGCTTTGGACTGATGCCACACTCCTATTCCCTCCCACAGGCACAACCCAGAGGTGATCTTAGGGCTTCCAAATCTCTGAAGCACAGGAGTAGGGAAGAAGGAAGGGACAGAGGGCATCAAGCTATACTCTTTAAGACAAGGTTTGGAGAGGGGGGTGGCTTTTTTATTTGGGTTTGGGTTAGGGGTTTTTGGATCAAGGCAATCATCCACCTGCACACCTGAGCTGTGCCCTGGGATGATAAGTATCCCTTGTGAGACCACCACTTATCCTAATTCCTTCCACAAGAATAGCAGATGGACCATGAAGTTCTTAGCAGTATGCCTAGAGAGAAGACATAGCAAATTTTTACACAAGATCAAATATCCTTAGACAGGATGGGGGCAAAGCCTAGGCAAAAAAATGCCTCTCCGTTCACCAGTTCTGTACTTCTTGTGGCCTCAGTCTTGGACTCAAGAATATTAACCTCTATTTCCCAGCTTCTTCTGTCTTACCCCTTGAGCTAAGCAGGAGGAATAAACTTGGTGTCCCAATAGGCCTGATCCTACTCTGTAGTCATGATAGTATTCTCTCCACCACAACTTATACTAAAAAGGAGGTGGTCCTTAAAGTAGTTAAGTAATTTTTTTTGGTGAGGCAACTGGTGTTAAGTGACTTGTCCAGGGTCACACAGTTAGTAAGTGTCAAGTGTCTGAGGCTGGATTTGAACTCAGGTCCTCCTGAATCCAGGGCTGGTGCTTTATCCACTGTGCCACCTAGCTGCCCCAGTAGTTAAATATTTTAATAAGTCTTTGGTGGTAGTGTTTTTTAAAAGAATACCACACATTTATTAAATCCATTCAGATATAATGCAAAAGTCTCTTCTCTGAAATAGTCTGCATTCTACCAGGGAGATACAATCTGCACATAATTATACTTAAAATAGAGGAAGAAGATGGAGGAGGAAGAGGAGAAGTGTGTAACTGAAAATGAATTGCCCACGCTCATACAGCTAGTAAAAGTCTCGGAAGATACTTGGGTCTTCCTAAGTATTCCTTACTCCAGATCTACTACACTAATATTCTGCCTCCCCAAGTAGTGTGTTAAGGGGCAAAGGAGAGACTGAACAAAGAATTATGGGGCTATTTGACGGAGATCAGGAAAGGATTTGCAAAGCAGTTGGTACCTAAGGGGAACCTTGAATAAATATATGGATTCTTAGAGGTAGAGATAAGGAGAGAGTGCATTGTAGGCATGGGTGGCTTATGTGAATGCAGTGCCATGTTGAATTTAGGGAATAGAAAGATAGTTTGTCCAATTTGACTGGGAAGTAGATTTGTGAAAGGGAATAATGAGAAATGAATTTGGGGAAAGTGGGTTGAAAACAAATTGAGAGGGTTTTAAATATCAGGCTGAAGAGCCTGAAGTTTTTTCTAGGTACAAAAGGGAACCATTGATGGTTTCTGAGCAGGGAAGTAACATGATTGAATCTGTGCCTTAGGAAGGTTATTTGCTTTGAAAAAGAAAGAGACTGAAGGCAGGATACCTTAGTAGGAAACTACTACAATATTCTAGGCAAGAAGTTATGAAGTTATGAACTAAAATGGTGGTCATATAGTAGAGAAAGGGGGTAGAGTATATTTAAGAGATATTATAAAAGTAGATTCAACAGGTATGAGCCTTGAAACCAAAGCTGGGAGCCTGGATAACTGGAAATATGATGATACATTCAAGAGATAAAGGGAAATTTGGAGGTGATATGGTTCGGGGAAGAAAAGTACAGGGTCCATTTGGGCCATGCTGAGTTTGAGATGCTAGTGTGATACCATTAGCACTTAGGACAAGAGTTTGAGATGCATATGAAGATTTGGAAATCGTCGGTGTCTAGATGCTAGTTAATAACATGGAAACAGTTAAAATCACAAAGAGAGAATGAAGAGAAATGGGTAGAAGACCCAGGATAGAGACTTTGGAAGCATCCTTGCTTAAGAGGGAGAACTGAACAGGAGTATACAGACATGTAGGAAGAATGGGAAAGAGAATCATTGGATGAAATTGGAAAAGCTCATGAGCAGTGTTAACAGCAGTAGAAAAGAGGAGGACTGAGAAAAGCCCATTGGATTTATCCATCGAAAAGTCATTAATGGGGGGCAGCAAGGTGGCACAGTGGATAAAGTACGAGCCCTGGCTTCAGGAGGACCTGAGTTCAAATCCAGCCTCAGACACTTGACACTTCCTACCTGTGTGACCCAGGGCAAGTCACTTAACCCTCACTGCCCTGAAAAAAAAAAAGAAGTCATGAATATTCTTTGAAACAGCAGTTCCAGTAGAATGGTGAGTTGGAAGCCAGAACCACAAAGTAATGTGACATAAAGGGAAAAAAACCAAACAAATAAACACTAGATTTGTAGTAGAAAACCTGTATTCTTCTAGACAAGACCTTATGTGGAGCAGCCCAGCTCTACCACCTTAGGCAAGCCTCCACTTCTTCATTAGCACAATTTGGCCGGGAGGGAGAATCCCCTGCCTACCTCATAAGGTTAACTTGAGCATTAAATGAGATGATATGACTAAAAGCACTATAAAGGGTGTCCCAGAAGTCTTAGTGTGGTTTTAAGCTTTAGTAATTTAAAGACTTTTGGGACACCTTGTATAACTCTAGGCCAGGGGAAACAGAGTGGTACAGTGAAAAGGGAGCTGGTTTTGGAGTCAGAGGACCTGAGTTTAAACATTGGATATGCTACTGTCTATGTGTCACATCACCTCTGTTGGCCTTGGTGTCTCATTTGCAAAACATGGGGTCTGGACTGGGTAGCCTTAAGATCCCTTCTCTTTCTAAATCTTTGATCCTAAGTTGTTTCTGTTAGTCAGAGCAAAGCACATTGATTCCATTCTTGGTGAGTTGACTGTATCACTCCTTTCAAGTCTTGGGAGTTTGGAAATGAAAGTGAGATGGAAGAGAAAAGAGTGACGACCCCCCCCCCCACTTTTCCTTCTCACATGTGAAATACAGGGACCATTTTTCAGTGGCCTATAGAGTATCTATGTCACAAACTGATAAAAGGAAAGATACCAATGTCTCCTTGTCCTGGAATCATCAAAGCAGCCCAGATATGCTGCCTTTATTCTTTCCTGATCCCGCTCTGGGACTAGTGAAAAGGAAACCACATATATTTTCCCAGTCCACAGTAAATGACTCTTCCCATCAACACCCTGTTTCTATGTTATGCTTACCCTGATGGCCTCTGACCACTGACAACCATAAAGCCTCCCTTCCCACCCAAAAAGAAGTTTTTATTCTTTGAAATTTTCACCGCAAGTTAAACCTGGATGATTAATTATGAAATAAGAATGTGTTCAAGAGCAGGCGAGGGGTATGCATCACAGATACTGAGGACTTGGCTGAAATGGACAATAAATCACATGTTCTGGGCTAATGGAGAACAGAAGTCTTTACTAGGAGAGCTTATATCAGAAGGAGAGATGCATTGCCAGGGTATTTTTTTTTTCTGCACCTGCCTTGGATAGAAAGTAATATGGCCACTTAAGAGAATTAAGATAATTGTAGGTTGAGTGTTTTTCTTTAAGAAGTTGATTTCCTGCTTCTCTTGATTATGTTGTTTTCCTGCCATTTACCCTTAACATTTTAGACCTTAAAAACTGTAATGAGAGTTGCTTCTCTTATTTCTCACTTGTCAAGCAATCAATCACTAAGCATTCATTAAATACCTACTGTTCCAGGCACCATCTTAGACGGTAGAGATACAAAGCCAAAAGTAGAACAGTCCCTGCCCCCAAGGGTTTACATTCTATTAGGTGAGATGATATGTACATATATAAAGATATAGAAAATAAATACCAGGTAATGTTTTGTTGAGGGAAGGGGGTAGACACTACCAGTCAGGAGGTGAGAGAAGGAGCTCATATAAAGGGTGATACAATGAGCTGAGCTTTGAAGGAAGTCAGGAAGTCCAAGATATAGAGGTGAGGAAGGAGTGTGTTGCACATATAGGAGACAGCTAGTGCAAAGGCATTGAAGAAGGAAAATGCAGCATCATATGTGAGGAGTAAATAGGCCATTTGTAAAGTGTATACAGTAGAATAATGTATAAAAAGGATGGAAATGTGGGTTGGTAGTTTGTAAAAAGAGAAGTTTATTATTTATTCTAGAGGTAATAGGGAACCATTAATGTTTCTTGAGTAGGGGAGTAACATGGAGAAGATACCTTGCATCCAAACTCAGTAGCTTATATGATCATTTATGGATTTGAGAATGGTGTTCTTTTTTTCAACCAATAAATCCAGCATTTGTCAAGCATTTCCTATGTGTCAAACTGTCTACTTTGTGGAATAACAGAGATGAAAGCAAAAAAGTCCCTGCTCTCAAGGGGCTTATGGTCTACAGATAGAGATAGCTACAGCACCAGCAGAGGGGAGGAGAGGAGGTCGGCCTGGATGTGGCATTTGATGGCATTTGATCTGAGATTTAAAGAAAGCCAGAGATCCTAAGTTGCGGTGATGAGGAGGTAGGGCATTTTGGGCATGGGGGACAGACAGTAGAAAAACACTGAAGAAGAGGGATAGGGCATCATGGATAAAAAGTGGTTTGAATTGCTGTTTCTACTACTATGGCAGATAATTATAATGTGTATATTTTCAACATGGTTGGTGTGATTGGACTGTGCCTGTGCCCGGAGTGATGTGTAAGCAGGCCGGCGGGGGGGGGGGAGGGAGGGGAGGCGCGGGCCGGGTAGAATGGAGGTCAGGTTGTGAAGAGCTGTTATTTAAATGCCCAAACAGAGGAGGATACATTTGACACTAGAGCTAAGAAGGAACCATTGGGGCATGAATGTGAAAGAACAAATGAACAAAGTCTGATGACAGATGGAGACACTTCTGGAAAAATATCTCGGTACAGGCCCAATGGAAGACTATTACTGTCATCTGAGAACCAGCTTCACTAGATTCACCATCAGAGATGTTCATCATCAGATAAGCCACAGGGGGATGGATTCTTCAGGAATTATCAGTGACTTTCTTAGGAAAACACATGTGGTACAAGTGAATAGAGGTCTGGGCCTGGACTCAGGAATTCTGACTCATCTTTGTGAGTTCAAATCCAGCCTCAAATACTTCCTAGTTTGATGATCCTGGGCAAACTCTGTTTGCCTCAGTTTCTTCATCTGTAAGATGAGCTGGAGAAGGAAATGGTAAAGCACTTCAGTATCTTTGCCAAGAAAACCCAAAATGGGGTCATGAAGAGTTGGAAATGACTGAAAGGGGAAGCTAGGTGGCGCAGTGGATAAAGCACCAGCCCTGGATTCAGAAGGACCTGAGTTCAAATACAGCCTCAGATACTTGACACTAGCTGTGTGACCCTGGGCAACTCACTTAACCCTCAATGCCCTGCGCCCCCCCCCCAAAAAAAAAAAAGAATGAGCAGGAAATGACTGAAAAATGACTGAACAACAACAAAGAACAGGAGATGTTTGGTTTTTGTTTTTGGTTTTTTTTAGGGTAATGAGAGTTAAGTGAGTTGCCCAGGGTCACACAGCTAGTAAGTGTCAAGTGTCTGAGGACGAATTTGAACTCAGGTCCTCCTGAATCCAGGGGCAGTGCTTTATCCACTGCACTACCTAGCTACTCCCCATGAACTTGTTTTTTAAAAATTTTTTTATAACTGGATTTTACTCCTCTTGGTTTCCTTTGTAATCTTATAAGTTTTATTTTGTGCATTTTAAAAACATTATTCTGAAGAGGTGTCCAGTAGCTTTGCCAGATTGTCAGACACACTGAAAAGGTTAAGAACTCCCATCCGAGAAATATTGGTAAGAGTCAGAAGCTTGCTCTTCCTTAGTTATTTCCTCTCAGAGAAAAGAATATCCATTTGGCAGGTCAGGATGCTGCCCTGAACAACTTATTAAGCATCTCCAGCCATTGCTTTCCCAAGAAAAACATTTGGTCAAAGTTATCTTTTATGCTCTGGCTTTGTTACTTGAAGCTAAATTTTCAGCAGAGCTGGGACCAGAGGGCACAGTGAGGATGCAGTGAAAAAAGAGTCTCAGTCAGGTACAGGTCTCAGCGGTGGTCATTTTAACAGTACAATGTTGTCTCATTCTATTTACAATTTCCTTACCTTCATCTTCTCACTGGGGCTTGCTCCTTTTATGTTCAGATTTGGCGCCATCTAGTGGCTCTCAATTGGGACACAGGCTGCTGGTTTGTTTGATAATCACCATATTCCTAGGGCTGAAAATCCAGGACAGTGGGACACACTGCTGAGGACCTAGGTGAGGAAAATCTGAAGCAGTATAGGGAGCACAAGGGGAGAGGAAGAGAGAAAGGGATGGGGCTCCAGCAAAGGGACCTAAAAGTCCACAGACCAGGCTGAATCATGGGTCTGGAAGGCAGAGCAAGGTAAAACCAGGCAGGCAGGAAGCTTTCAAAGCGTATAGATATATTGGGGGTCAAGATTAAGCAATAGGTTCAAAAGGCAGGAGGGCAGAAGTCTGGTCAGCTGTGTGACCCTGGACAAATAATCTCTATTGGTCTCAGACAACTCTCTCTGTTTTCTTTCTTTCTTTCTTTCTTTCTTTCTTTCTTTCTTTCTTTCTTTCTTTCTTTCTTTCTTTCTTTCTTTCTTTCTTTCTTTCTTTCTTTCTTTCTTTCTTTCTTCCTTCCTTTCTTTCTTTCTTTCTTCCTTCCTTCCTTCCTTCCTTCCTTCCTTCCTTCCTTCCTTCCTTCCTTCCTTCCTTCCTTCTTTCTTTCTTTCTTTCTTTCTTTCTTTCTTTCTTTCTTTCTTTCTTTCTTTCTTTCTTTCTTTCTTTGCAGGGCAGTGAGGGTTAATTGACTTGCCCAGGGTCATACAGCTAGTAAGTGTCAAGTGTCAGGCCAGATTTGAACTCAGGTCCTCCTGAATCCAGGGCCAGTACTTTATCTACTGTGCCACCTAGCTGCCCCCTCCCTATGTTTTCTTTACTAAATAACAGATTTCTAGCTATACTGGTGGAGAGAGTTTCCATACTAGAAGTTGCTTCTGCTGAAGCAATCACAGATCCTTCCATTATTAATGTAGGCAACCACTGATTCTTATAATTGTGCTCATTTCTTGGCTAATATTGTTGAGAAAAGGACAGGACCCATTATCCTTTGGGTACTTATACTAGGAAAGTATGAAAAAAAGTGATTTTCAATGAAGAATGTTGGTTATTTAAAGACAGCTCTGAGCTACATTATCATGGAGACATAGGAGACTTCTGAAACCATCTGCCTCCTTGAAGCAAGAACCCTCCTCTATAGCATCCTAAAAAGTGGTAAGTTTGCTCTTGTTTGAAAACCTCCAGTGATGGGGAACTCATAACTTTATGAGGCAATCCATTCCATTTTTAGACAGTCATAATTGCTAGGAAGCATTTCCTTAAGATGCAGAGCCAGTGGAATATGCAGAAAGGAGAAATTCATCTCATTAGTAGTTGAAATATGCTGACAGGTAGGTAGGTGACTTTGTATACACATATAAGTAACACTGGTGTGTGACAAAATTTGTGAGATGAGTTTTACAGGAAGGGCTTTAAACTGTTATCTCTACTACTATGGTAGTTGCTTATAATTCACCAAGCACACCAAGTTTGTGAGCTATTGCTCATAATGTACTAAAGATCCAGGCTCTTCTCCTTAAGAGTTTGGTCTGAATCTGAAGGACAGACACTTTAGCTTGTGATTCAGCTTCTCTGACATTCCATATTGCTTTCAGGTGATCATAAATAGGCTGAAATAGGAAGAGTGATTATCTACTTATTAAAAAGATGGAGCTCATCCTCCGGCAAGCTCACCAGGAAGAGAGAGTCTTAGAGATCATAGGATCATAGACTTTAGAATCCATTTCATCTCAATCCTTTTTTTTTTAATGATGAAACAAAGGCTATGAGAGATTAAGCGACTTTACTTAGGTTTCACGGGTGGTAGGTGGCAGGACTGAGATTCAAACTCAGGTTCTCTGACTCCAAATCTAGCACTTTTTATGCTGTTCCATACTGTCTCAGTAGCCTCTACCATTCCACCAGAATACTTCCTCTACTAATCAGGAGCAACTGAGAAAACATTTATCTACAAGAGAAGAATGTAGTTTCATATTTTAGCCCCTGAACCTTAGCCCCAAGGTGTCTTCTTTTTCTTGACTCAGTGGAAGTCTTAGATCATTTTAGAGTATATATGTAGATAGCAGGGAGCCCCTATAAGAATAATAAAAAAAAAACACCTTGCACCTTTCTCCAAGAAAGGAAACTTCCTTCTGTCTTAATGATTAAATAGCATATCTAACTAAAAATCAGTATATCTCAACCACTAATTAGATGACTGTCTCCATTTTGCATGTTAGAAAACCCAGCAACAGAATACTATAAATGTCTTGCCCGAGATCATGTAATGAATTGGCCATAGAACTTAAAATACGGCCAATTTTCTAACGTTCTCAACAACTCAGTAGTATCATTTTACTATATTCTGAAAGATAGGTCAGCATTTACCAGGCACTGTTTGCTTCACACCTTCAGTCACCTGTGTTTCATTCTCACCATTTGTTTTTGGAGGCAAACACCCACCCCCAGTTCATAATAGCTTCCCCTGACATCTCAGCCTCAGCAGAATGCTGCCTGGGGTTACACACTCTACTGCCTGAGGAAGCTACAGAGGGATTCCTGCAGTGTTAGTTGGAAGAGAATGGGATTTTTAAGAGATAGAAAAGAAGAGGTGGGGTGGGACTGGGCAGAAACACACACACACATCCCTTGCTTCAAAATGAATGAGTAGATTTCTGGGCTTAGGAACTGGGGAGTGTTAAGTGCTAGCCTGAGAGAAAGGTCAAGTGACGATGTCACCAAGCCATCCCTGAATTGAATCCAGCCTGTCCTCCCTGCTAGTTATCACCCAGCCCATTTAATGCCATGCTTTTAGCAAGTGATGGGATTTATTGATTTTATGTACTGAGTTTCTCTGCAGAGCAGTGAGGTGAGCCATGGTCCCATCTCAAATACTTACAGTTCACATCTCAAACATGGTGGCAATTCCAGCTGAGGAAAGGAAATATCCAAAGGACAAAGAGGAGCAGATGCTGTAGCCATGAACCTTCCTTAAACTTGAACAAGAGGATTCTAGAGCCAATTCCCAATAATCTGCAGCTAAATGACTCAGGCAGCTCCTGTTGAACAAACACATATGTATGGCCTGTCGACAAGAGAATAGACAGGTCTGGTTGTATAGATGCAGACTGTCTACAGAATTACAGAATATCAGAGTTAGAAGCAGTCTGGGAAACCAACTAGTCCAACCCATATCTGAACAAGAATCTTCCCTTCATGAGTGAAAAATAAGCATTTATTAGGCACTCACTCTGGGTAAAGTACACTGCTAAGTGATGGAGTTGCCCATGGCAAAGAGCTACAGTCATGGAGGTCACATTCTCATGGTGGAGACAACATGCAGGAGATTTCAGCTGCAAGTCAGATGGAAAAGTGCCATGGTCTTTAGAGTACAGTGGCAAAGTACACGGTAATGCATTCTCTTTAATATTACCTCCATTGAAAAACCCTATCTATTTCTGATGGTGACCCATTTCACAGTCCTGAAGCATTTGGTTTCATGAGCTCTCTCTTCTGGGTCCTTGGTAGCTTGGGGCTGCCAATAGCACCTGCTCATTTGTAGCAGTCAGGCAGTCAGTAAGTAGGTGGAGGTGATGAGTCAAGGTGGTAGCGATGGATTGAGCCCCTTGAGACAGGTACATGTTGCCTCCTGTCTCTCCTTCCCTGTCTTCTCTTCTGCCTTGTTATGTCATCTAACCAAGTGTTCCTGCTCTGTAGGTGGCAGGTGATTGGTAGTTGGTGGGATGGCTGCCCCCATTGCCTTACTGGGATTGCTTTCCTGAATGGTGGCTCAGCGCCTGGGCTAGAAGAAGGCTTGATGATCTGGAGGGGGTGATGTTGTTCCCAAGACCCTTAGGTTTTCCTGCTTGTTGATGGCAGTTGGTCAGCAGCTGGTATTGGTGGTGGGGAATGGTGGACCCCTTCTCTAGAGCAGTTGCTTCCCTGGGTATATATCTGAATAGTGGTCATCTTACTTTGCTTGAGGACCTCTAGTGAGGGGAGAAATACTGTGCTGCCTCATTAAACAGCCCTTTTCCTTGGGTGAAACCTAAATTTGCCTCTCTTCCAACTCTATTCCTTGTTAGAGGCAGTTAGGAGGCACAAAAGAGATTATGCTGTGCCAGAAAGACCTGAGTTAAAAATCTGCCCTCAGATACTCACCAGCAGCGTCACTCTTGGGCAAGTCTGTCTAACACTCTGACTCTGTTTCCTCATCTGTAAAATGAAGGTACTAATAGCACCCATTTCCCAGGATGTTGTGAAGATCAAATGAGAGAATATTTGTAAAGCACTTTTCAAGCCTTAAAGCATTACATGAATGTTAGCTATTATTATTGTACCTGGTTTTGTCCTCAGGGCCAAGCAGGACATTCTTCCACATGAAAGTCCTTCATATTTGAAGACAATTATTAATCTTCCTCTCCTCTCCTCACCACCTAGGTATTCCTGCTTTCAAAGCCATCTCTGTATCCACTGTCCCAATGTGCTTTTCTACATTACTTGTTAGAGTATCAAAAAGAACCAGATTTTGACCGGAAAAAAAGATAGCAGATTGTTTTCTGTGATTCATACATTATCTAGAAGCATCTGGCGTCCTGGGAATACTTAATTAAAATTTTGAAAAAATTCTCTAGAAGTCTTGGCAATAACTTTGAAACACCTCAGTTTTCTCTCCCATTCACAGGGCCATGCAAATGAGATAATGGGTTTGATTCTTGTGTGGACCAGTTAAACTTCCCCTGGGTTCCATAACACAGCATGTCCCCATCATGTGGCCAGCTGTCTATCAGGTGTATGAAGTGTGACTGCACTGAAGGCAGAGTGCCCCATCAGAAAGAGACATTAACTAAGCTAGGGTTTATAGATCTAGTAAAAGCAAAGTTCCTTTATTATAGTTATTTCATTTTCATTTTTTTATCCCCACGTGTGTGTGAGTGTGACAGTTTGTGTGTTCCTGCATATGTAGGTGTTAGGATTTCATCAGGGTGAGGAAGCCTCAGTATGAAGTTGCTTCTTCACCACTGTAGATGGACAGCCCCTCTGTAGGTCTTTAGGAAGTGCTTGCTGAATGGTTGGTGTAATGATCAGAATACTAGGCTTGGTGTCACCAAATCGTAGGATCATATCCTGTCTTTGATACCCACTTTCCCTTAATGCTAGTTCCTTTGCTCTGAGATTATCTCCAGTTTATCTTATATCTATCTTGATGGTATGTAGTGATTTGTATGTTGTCTATACATCCATTGAAGGGTGAGCTTCTTGAGATTAGGGACCGTTTTTCCATTTCTTTGTATCTCTGGCACTTGGCACAGTGCCTGGAACACAGTAGGCACATGAGAAATGCTTGTTGACTTTACTCATTGACTTATTAGCTTTGTGATCTTAGATAAAGGGTTTAATTTGAATCCTGAGTGACTTTCTAGGGCCACATGCTATACATGGTGATGATCTCTGTCAGTGGGGAGACAAGTTAAGAGGCTTGCCTAGGGTTACACTGCCAATATGTATCAGAGGTGGGATATGAGCCCAAACTTTTCTGACTACAAGGCTGGCACTTCATCCACTATCCCATGCTACCTTGAACATAGTGGAGTCTCAATAAATTTTTATCGAATTGATGACATAACACCAGGAGGCCACCAGGGGGAGCTCAAAGAGTCCAGCAATTTTCATCATCAAGTCAGTACAGTTTTATTGAGGACTGCTTATTATATGCAAGGCATTATGGGGGGGGGGGGAATGTAAGGCTTGGTCCATGCTTTTACAATCTAGGTGAAAAGTTTTCAAAACAAAACTAGTTGATGACAAGTACCAGATTATGGCCTAATGAATAAGTGCTCTGGATGTTGAAAAGAGGCACCAGTCATTGTGGGGTGGGTTACCTAGGGAAAGATTTAGAGAGGTGGGCTTTGCATCGCTAAGGAGTTGGACAAGTGTAAAGAAAGAGTGGGGGAATTTTAGTCATGGCAAATGACGTGAGCACAACAATAAGGCACCCATGGGGCACAGTGAACATACTATACAGACAGAGGGAACAGTGTATGGTAAAATGGAGAGGGTAATCAAGCCATGCTGTATAGGAGGCTGAGTGCTGGGCTAAGCAGTTTGTATTTTGTCCTCAAGCTGTGAATGGGGAGCAAATTGAAGGCTTTTGTGTAACATTCTGAATGCGATATGACTTAGAAACCTACCCTTGAATTACTTTTGAAATTTTATGTTTTACTTAAAAAAAAGAATTAATGTTTTGAGGTTTTATTCCAGATGTAATCTCCCTGAGGGCAGGGACAACTTCATTCTTGTCTTTGTATTCCCCCAGCACATAGTAGGTCCTTAATAAATGCTTGTTGAATAATTGGTTGGTATAATGATTAGAGTCCTGGACTTGGGTTCAAATCCTGACTCTGACATCAAGCCAGTCTCTCTTAATGCTAGTGCCTCCCCTCTGACATTATTTCTATTTTATTCTGTACATATTTTGTTAGAACATAGTTGTTTACATGTCTCCCAGATTAGACTGTGAGTTTCTTGAAGTGAGGGACTGTTTTTGCCTTTCTTTGTATCTCTGGTGCTTAGTACAAAGCTTGGCACATAGTAGACACTTAAGAAATACTTGATGACTTAATTAGCTTTGTGATCTTAAGACAATTTGCTTGACTTTTCTGAGTCTCTAACTTCTCTCGAGGACTGTTTGCTAAATTATAGGCAATAGTGATCAGTGTTAGTGGAGGGAGTCCCCACATTGACAAAATCATGGGTCCTTGACGTATTGATGTCATTGGTAATATCTCTCATTCCTGAATCTTGGACAGAGTTGGAAGATTTCTATATAAATAAAAGGTATTGCTTTTCTTACAGTGTATTTTTTTTTAGTAGAACACATCAGATGGTAAAGCATTATATAGAAACCTCATAGACCACCTCTGGATTGGAAGTGATTGATTGATTAACTGCTTGTTGATAGAAACAAAAGAATTGGTTTTATCCAATGATATAGTAGCAATAGCATGAAATCCAGAGTCAGGAGGTTTGGGTTCAAGTCCATATTCTGGCAGCTAGGTGACGCAGTAGATGAAGCACCAGCCCTGAATTCAGGAGGACCTGAGTTCAAATTCGGCCTCAGACACTTGACACTTACTAGCTGTGTGACCCTGGGCAAGTCACTTAACCCTCATTGCCCCGCCCCCCCCAAAAGTCCATGTTCTGCCAGGTATGAGTGGTGTGATCATGGGTACTCTGGTTCCTTCTTTAGGTCTCAGTTTCTTCATCTGAAATATGGGCAGGGCTGCACCAGATGTTCTCCAAGGACCCTTCCCTCTCTGACATTCCCTCACTTGGCTTACCCAATAATGATTATGAGGAGACTTCATTCAATATATATGTTTGAGTGTCTTTTTATGTGCACAGAACTATGGTAGGTACTGGGGAGATAGAAAGATTAAGGCAGATGCTCTCACTGAGCTCACAGACTTCTATTTCATATAAACAAGTAACTGAGACACAAATGGGAACAGGAGGAGTGTGTGAGATACACAAAGGAAGGAAAGATAGTCATAACAGCTTATGTTCAGATGGCACTTTGTGGTTTCCAAAGCACTCTTCCTTACAATAACCTTTCTCTTTCTTTCCTCCCTCCCTCCCTCCCTTCCTTCCTTCCTTCCCTTTTCTCTTCTTTTCCTCTTTTATTGAACTGGCAATTTAATTCTCTCTACTAATGCAAATCAGCATCTACTCTTTTTTTTTTTTTTGGTAGGGCAATGAGGGTTAAGTGACTTGCCCAAGGTCACACAGCTAGTGTCAAGTGTCTGAGGCTGGATTTGAACTCAGGTCCTCCTGAATCCAAGGCCAGTGCTTTATCCACTGTGCCACCTAGCCACCCCCAGAATCTACTCTTAATCTTAGAGAATTCCCCAGGGGTTAAGTGACTTTGCCAGAGTGACAAAGCCAGTGTGTGTCAGAGGAAGGACTTGAACCCAGCTCTTTCTGACTGAGGCCAGCTCTCTACAGACTACTGTATTTCATGATAAATCTTAAATTTATAAACTTTTGCATTGTCTAAAGAAAGGATAAAAGCAGCATTTTTTAAAAAAAGAACACAAGATTTCTTTTTTTAAAAAATCAATGCCTGCTTTGATAAGAGGACCAGTTCATTGACTGGGCTGTATGCACACACTTTTCTTCCTGTGAGATTCTATTTGCCAGATGGTTCTTCGTCTGCTTCCTTTTCTCCTCCCTCACTTTCCTGGATAGCGTTGGTTCCAGCCTCAAACCCTCCTGGAAGCTTTTGCTTTGTCTTGAAATGAGCTAAGATGTTCTAAAAAATTGGTAGAGGAAAGAGCAAGCCTCTGATGGCTTAGTGGGAGGAGAGCTTGGTTAGGGAGGTTTCTCTTTCAGTTCCATGGCATTATTTCTTGTGGCTATTGCTCCCCACAGAGGGGGAGTAACTGGTCATTTGAAAGCCAAATATGATTGATTACTGACCTCTGCATTTTGCCTGCAGTATCCAACAGAGGCCACAATGCTCTCAGTAGTTAGAATTTAAGGCTTACCAATTGGTGAAATTAAATGAAATTAAATTCTATATCTATTCCCTTAGGGCAGATAACTGGCACAGTGGATAGAGTCCTGGGCTTGGAGTCAGGAAGACTCTTCTTCATGAGTTCAAATCTAGTGTCAGACACTTACTGCGACCCTGAGCAAGTCATTTAACCCCATCTCCCTCAGTTTCCTCATCTGTAAAATGAACTGGAGAAGGAAATGGCAAACTTATCTAGTATCATCAAGAGAACCCCAAATGGGGTCATGAAGAGTCAGATATGACTTGAAACAACTGAACAACAAATATTTGGAAGGCTTAGCCAAGCATGAACAAGGATTTTTTATTTTAACCTCTCTTCCTAATTCACTAATATTTATGCACTGTTTTACTAGAGTGAGGAGTGGGGTCAGAATGGGTATGAAGGTGTAAATATAAAACCAGTGGATTAGAATAATGTAGCTCCTAGGTCTCTGTTTTGTTTTTTTGGTTTGGGGTTGGTTTTTTGTTTGTTTGTTTGTTTTTCTTTTTGCAGAGCAATGGGGGTTACATGTCTTGCCCAGGGTCACACAGCTAGTAAGTGTCAAGTGTCTGAGGCCGGATTTGAACTCAGGTCCTCCTGAATCCAGGGCCGGTGCTTTATCCACTGTGCCACCTAGCTGCCCCTAGTTCTTTGTTTTTAACAGGCTTTTATGAGCAATTAATACAGCTATTTGAATGTCTCTTCTTTTAATCTTTTTCTCCTTTAGTGATTACCTTATAGTCACAAGTATGATTATAATCCTAGGGGAAAAAATAAGAAATATCTTCCAATAGAAATTTGGTAGGTCAGGGGGGAACAAGTTGAACCAGAGATAGAGAACCAGACAGAAAGGAGGGGGAGAGAGAGAGAGAGAGAGAGAGAGAGAGAGAGAGAGAGAGAGAGAGAGAGAGAGAGAGGGAGGGAGGGAGGGAGGGAGGGAGGGAGGGAGAGAGAGAGAGAGAGAGAGAGAGAGAGAGAGAGAGAGAGAGAGAGAGAGAGAGAGAGAGAGAGAGAGAGAGAGAGATTGAGAAATTCATAGATCTAGGAGGGACCTTTGATACTGCAGGCCCAGAAAAAGTGTGACTTGCCTAGCATCACAAATGTCAAAGTCAGGGTTCCAAACTGCATCCTCTCCAAATCCAGTGTTCTTTCCACTATACCACAGTCTCTCTTTTAAATTTACATTGTTCATCTGTATCAGTGAATAATCTAGTGTATTTGAGAGAGGTTTGGGACATTACTTAAAGGAACTTACAAAAATTACACTGTCACCCTGTTGGGAACAGGCATCTTCATTTCAATTCAACTCACATTTGTTGTGCAAGATAATTTGCTAGGCCCTAGAAGAGAAATGCGTAGAATAAGAGAATTCTTATGCTCAGAAGCTTTTAATTATTGGGAAACCATTTTTCATTAGTACCTTAATTTAACACATCTAGAATTCAAGAAAGATGGACAACACTCTTAAGATATGAGGTTGAGGATTTATACTTGACAAAAATCTTCATGCAGATTGAATCCCATAGAACTGATCCTCACTCTTGCTATCAACCAATGAATCAACAATCATTTATTAAGTACTACCATGGGCCGGGAATGATTCTAGATGTTGTGGGGTACAAAAAAATGAAACAGTCCCTGATATCAAAGTAGAAGTCATGACTGACTCACGATCAGTGAAAAATCTGCAGTATTCCACGAAGGTGACAGTCTCTATGCTAATTAGAGGTATCACTCAGTGCTTAGCAGAGTATCTGGCATATAACTGGCACTTAATTAATGCCAGTTGACTTGACTTACAAAGATTGGTGAAACAATCTGTTTCTTGAGAAAGGGATGGGTTGTGATGCCTATTACTTTCTGTCTCAGCTCCTGTAATTACCCTAGAACCTTTGGTAACTAACTTGACTGCTGAGGGGCTGACATATTTATTATCCAGCATTGTCTTAATAAATGACACATTTGTTTAGTATATCAGATTCTTGGGAGAAAATTGTAAATGTCTTCAGTGATCATAAAAGGTGATGGATTAACAGTATTAGGACTGACAATTTAAAAAGCCACAATGTAAGTTTTCTCCATCACCCCTTTGTTGTTTTGGAAGTTTAGTATAAATGGGGCTATATTCATGTAAAATTTTTTAAAAAACTTTTTTTTTAGGGCACTGAGGGTTAAGTGACTTGCCCAGGGTCACACAGTTAGTAAGTGTCAAGTGTCTGAGACCGGATTTGAACTCAAGTCCTTCTGAATCCAAGGCCAATGCTTTATCCACTGAGCCACCTAGCTGCCCCCTAAATTTTTTTAAAAGTAGTTTTCCTTCTCTATTCCATCTTTAGCAAGTCATCCGTGAAGATACCGAGAGAGTTAGAGGTGGCAGATTGTATAACTTTACCCACTAGGAAATGAACTCATACCACCATATTTTCTGGCCAAGGTTCCTGAGTTAGTGCAAAGCAATTGATGTGATTTCATGCATCCACTGAGTTATGTAAATCTGATTTTTAAATATCCCATATATACAAGCAGTTAACTGTACACTGCCTTCTCCCACCACAGCACATCTAGGAGTCCAGTACTCAGGACAGCAAATAAGCTTATCTTCTGCTGACAGTGCCAACTGGTGGATGGTATAGAGAAGTGTCAGACCCAAATTCTCTTGCCTATCACCTCCTTTATTACCCTACAAGAGTTAGTGAATTTGTCATATTCCCATCTTTTCCTTTTTGTCACTTAAAACTCAATTCAATTTTATACAATATCTTTCTACTACATACACACAATACAATTCCTTTAACTTCCTGCCTTGTTGCCCTCAGGAAAAACTTTACCTTGTATACTCTACTTTTTTCATTTTATGCCATACAGTTCATTCATAAGAAAAAACAAAATCAAGAGAACTCAAAACTCTAATCACACCTAATAAACATGAGTAGTACTCCTAGTATCTCAATTTCAATGAAAGAACAAGGGAAAACCAGGCAATCTTAAGATAAAAGAAGCACAATAAAACACCACTTCTGAATTCCCAAGATCATTCTGAAGTCCACTAGTAGTTTCCACAGATTGAAACTCTTTCCCTGAAACACCAACATGGGAGATTAAAAAAATGTCAAAACCTCTTTTACTCAATTTTTTGGGTTTTTGAATTATGTAGAACTGTATCATTTTCTGTTCATTCACTGAAAAATGATGGTATTTCCATTACCATATGAGTTGTGTAGGCATTCATTTGTGGGCTAGCCTGGGAACCTAACAATCATTTGTAATAATGTTTCTATGAGGAAAACGTGCCTTAAATTCACTTCTACCAATTTATAAATGAACTTTTGGAGCACACCCCACAACAGGGGCAGCACTTATTAACACAATTAAAACCTTAAAGCAAAGAATTAGGCTGCTATTTTCAATTTGTTACTCTTTATGGTTGCCTGCCTCTAAGGGGCTGGGTAACTGAGGAAAATGAAGCACAATGGGGTTAACTACATTTACAGAACCAAGGGGCGGTCAATGGAGTCAAGAGCCACCAAACTATTCATCCGACCTTCTCTAATACTTGTACCAAGTGAGGCCATAAAAATGAGGGTAAGGAGACTGCTTTAATTTTCTATTTGCAACCTCAGCACTAAGAACAGTGCTTTGTACACAGTAAGCATTTAATAAATGTCCTTTCATTCATTCATTTGTTCATCATGACAGTCTAACCTTTATAATCAATAAATTCTTCCTTGCACCTGAATGAAAATCCCAGAGTGGCTATTATAAATATTATATCTATCTATCTATCTATCTATCTATCTATCTATCTATCTATCTATCTATCTTTCTTTAAAAAAAACAAGAAAAGCATCCCTAGAATCAAAGATGTAGAAAGAACTTCACCTGTCTGAAATATATTGTTGACTATTTTATGTGAAAAAAATAATTATTTAAAATTATTTTCTTTATTTTTCTCAAATTACATGTAAAAACAATTTTAATGTTTTTTAATTTTTAGTTCCAAATTCTCTTTATTTTTTCCCTCATCCTTGAGAAGATAAGTAATTTGCTATAGATTATACATGTGCGAAAGAAAACAGACCCCCCCTCAAAAAAACAAACCCCAAAAAGAAAGTAAAAAGGTATGCTTTGATCTGCATGATCAGTTCGGATAGAATTTTTCATAAGTCCTTCCAAATTGTCTTAGATCATTGTATTGCTGAGGATAGCGAAGTCATTCACAGTTGATCATCATACAATATTGCTGTTGCTGTGTAAAATGTTCTCCTGGTTCCGTGCACTTCATTTTGTTCTTGTAAGTCTGCCCAGGAAGAAATTGTCATTTAAAAAAAGATTTTCTTAATTGCCAATAACAAATATTTATTGAATGAATGCCTAATTCTTGCATACCAGTATGCAGGCTGGGGGGAGGGGTGGGGGTGGGGGTCAGGTCTGGTCTAAGAATACAAGGAATGCAAAGGAGTGTGGTCTGTATTTGTGTCCCAGAAAGAGGCAGCATAATCTAGTAGACAGAGCAGGATTTCAAGTCCTATCCTAGCTAGCTATGTGAACCTAGACAAGTGACTTGACCTCTTCGTACTTCAAATCCCTCGTCTTCAGAAGGGGGACTTGTATTTGACTGCCTCTAAGGTCCCTTCCAGCTCTAAATCTATGATCTTCCCACTGTTTAGCTGAGTCAATTTCTTCATCTACAGAACGGGAATCATACTTTTCATAATCTATTATTACATTTCAGAATAATAATCTGATTTGCCATTTTCTTCTCCAATAGATTAAGGCAGAGGTGAATTGACTTGCTCAGGGTCACACAGTAAGTATCTGATGTCAAATTTGAACTCATGTCCTTCTGACTCCAGGCACAGTGCTCTCTAGCCACTGAACAATCTAGGTGCTCCAATGTACATATACCCACGTATTTATTTATATACGGCTCTTAGAACAATGTTTAGCTATATACAGGTATAGCAAATATACACATAGATATGCATATGTGTAGCAAACACGCATGTATTTGCTATGCAGGTATACATACATACATGCATATACATGCATGTTTGCTACATGTATATACAGTAAACCATTGTTCTAAGGATTGTAGAAATATGTATCTATACATAATAAGTATAGCAAATACCTGTTTATATATACACATGCATGTGTATGTATTTGCTACATATACATACATGTATTACATATACACATGTATTTGTTGATAGACATGCTTTTTATATACTTATGTATATTATATACTTATGTATATTATATACTTATTTGCTACACGTATGGATAGCAATGTTTTTAGGGCTGCATGTATATATACACACATAAATACATGTATATGTACATATATATGAATTTATATAGCCTCATAATAACCCTGGGAAGTAGTTGCTTTTATTATCCTCATTTTAGAGATGAGGCAAACAAAGGTAAGTGACTTACAGGGTCACACAGTTGGTAAGTATCTGAACCAGGATTTGAACTCAGGTGTTCTTAACTCCAGGTTCCACACAATGGTATTTTTTTTGCTGGAATGCAATTAGTTAATAGTTGAGTTCAAACCCAGAAAAACATCTCCAGAATCAGAAACCTCCATGTTTTATTAGGTATATAAAATGTATTATTTCCCTCCTGTTCCCTCACCACCTCCACCCATTTCTTCTCAATTTTCCTTAACAGACTCATTCGAAAGGGGACAGCTATTGTGGCACTGCCCTTTTGCAAAGAAGCAAAATGAGTCCATGGAAATAACATTGTAAATACCAAATGAAAAAGCCATAGTGGTATGGATATAAATACTGTCTCTGTAATTATCTGTGCTCTATGTGTAACTAGGGGGCACTGACGGAAAGAGAGAGGGTTTTATTGGAAATTAAAGGAGTCCCAGATTTGCTATGAAAAATAAGAAAAAAGGAGACAGCTTCCAAATGTTAACATAGCAGAGTAATCTTCCCATCAAAAGCTATAGTCTATCCTAGATTTTTCTTAAACAAATGACTTCTGGAGAAGCTAGTGGGAACTCTAGTACCTGAAAGTTTTTTTCTATTAAGTAAAATAAATAGGTCATAGTTTTCTCCTAACAGATGACAATGTACTACTGTCTCATTTTAACCAGATGAAAATTAGTCTATGGTGCCTGGCTTTAAACATCATTTCTACCTCTCTACTAATTAGTTTTGGTTTGGTTTTGTCAGCAATCCTTCTTTTTCTTTGGTATCTTCACCTCTATCGTTCCCCTGAGAACATGAGTATTACTCATGAGTTTGTGTATGATTCATATCTGCCATCTATTCATCTTTCCTCCATATGGTAAGTGAATTTCTCTATATGCCCTAGTTAATACCACTGATCTTGACAGTTTTCTGTCCAAGAGGTATTAGATGGGCACACACACAGGACTGGAACTGGGGAAAGTGTGATCCTGTGATCCACCTAAAATTTCCATTAGTGATTCTCTTTGCATAGTAAGATCCCATTCAGTTAAACAAATATTTCTTGGCTGTATCTAAGGCACTGTTACACATTTTAGGGAGTTTCTTGTTGCTCACTTGTGTCTGCCTTTGTGATCTCATTTGGGGGTTTCTTGCCAAAGATATTGAAGTGGTTTACCATTTTCTTGTCCAATTCAATTTATAGATGAGGAAACTGAGGCAAGCTGGTATCCAGGGTCACACAGCTAGTAAGTGTCTGAGGCAAGATTTAAACTGACAAAGAAAAGTCTTCCTGACTTCAGGCCCAGCACTCTATCCACCCCACCACCTAAGTCGAGGGAGTACAAAGCTACATTAACCTTGTCTCTTTCCCAAGGTAACTACAACCTGGTAGTAGAGATAAAACAGATTCACAAATAAAGGAAATGCAAAGTAGAGTATGAATGTACTTAAGAGAGTGCCCACCCCCTTCCCCACCAAGGTCTGAGAGTTCAAAGGATTACTGAAACAGATGTCTGGGACAAAGTAGCATTTAAGATGGTTCTAGGATTTCAACTAGTGAAGTCATGGAGGGACCATATTCCATATAAAGAGAGATACAAAGGCAAGAAAGCATGAAGTAAATGTGTTTGGGGAAAAAAGTATTGTGACATAAGACCACAATAGGATAATTGTATTTTTGAGTTGAAAGGGATTCAAGGGATCCACTATTCCTCCCTAGGGACGTTTAGCTTAGAGAAGAGAAGGCAGAGTAGGGATACAATTGTCTTGTATTTGAAAGGTTATTGGGATGTGGGGGCTTGAAATTGTTCTGTTTGGCCCTAGGAAGTAGACTCAGATGGAAGTAGCAAAGAGGCAAATACACATCTAAAGTAAGTAAAAACATCTCAGTAATAAGAGTTGTCTATGGAATGAATGGCTTCTCTGGGAAGGTAGTGAGCTCCTCTTCCTTGGAGATTTTCAAAGTCTGGAGGACCACTTGTCAAGGGTTATATTAGGGAGCAAAATTGCAGGCAATTGATGAGAGTGACTGGTGAAAAAATGTAGAGAATGTAGAAGTCTTTCTAGCAGAAAGAGATGAGGAAATGAAAAGGAAATGAAAGTTTGATGAGAAGATTTTGCAGTGATTGTTGATGAAATTAATGATAATTTTGAGGTTCTATAATATTCTGAAGTGCCTTCTGAATCATCAAAAGAATATGCTTGGGGCAGCTAGGTGGCACAGTGGATAAAGCATCAGCCCTGGATTCAGGAGGACCTGAGTTCAAATCCAGACTCAGACACTTGACACTTACTAGCTGTGTGACCCTGGGCAAGTCACTTAACCCCCATTGCCCCACCAAAAAAATAAAAGAATATGTTTAATGTTAACTGAATCTCCTCGACTTAATTCTTTGAAAATTGTCAACCCCAATGCAACGTATATAATAATTCTTCTTTAATTAGTATATTTAACCAAAATAAGTCATTCCTCGACAGTGTCAAAGGACAGAGAATTCACTGTATCATTTCTCAAAATGAAGATCTTTAGGCTTGTCTGGATTTCCTTTCCTTTAGCCTTTTAATACAGTAAAGAGGAGAGGAGGAGGGAAAGGAGACAAGAAAAGGAGCAGACAAATAGGTAGGAAGAGCATCTAACCTGAAATCTTGATGTTGTTTTTCCACATAAACCAAGGATAAGCAATTCTTGTTTTTTCCTTCCTTTTCATTTCCTTCTCCAGCTCATTTTGCAGATGAGGAAACTGAGGCAAACATGGTCAGCGACTTGCCGCACACAGCTAGTAAAGTGTCTGAAGCCAGATTTGAACACATGAAGATGAGAGTTTTGACTACAGGCCCAGCACTTGATACATTATGGCACCACTTAGCATCTCAATCAGAATGATATTCAGTGAAATAATGAACTTTAGAAAACAATGCACCAGACTTCCATTCTCTTTTAGAGGGTGTGTTTATGGTGGATATACTGACCCATTGAAATCCCACTGACATTTCAACAGTCTCAAAGTTAGGAATGTCAGGCTTTTTATGTAGGGGGTACCAGGGCAGGGTAAGAGTAGTATGGGTTGGATGATGGGGAGAAAGCTGAGCATCATTCTGTTCTGATACATTTCCATAGGGCTCCATTTTGACTAAATCATCATAATTCCCACCCAGACAGTCAGTACAGAATGATAATGGCCTTATTTATTATTTTATATGCATCACCAGTATATGCGGTGCTTTATGGCTTGCTATAAATCGGGAGGGATTATCACAGCTGTTACTTATTTTAACAGGTCACAATACAGTAGTTTATGCCAGATGGTTTGGAGAATTTTGAGAAGAATCATATAAAGACAACCATATAGATACTAGTTCGAATATTAGCTTTCTTAAATTAATTTACCTTTGTTATCCTATTAAATATATATGTAGAAACACTTCCCTCCATAAGAAGCAGTGATCCCTTTCATAAGTCATTTCTTCATGGGATCTTGGGCTCTTCCTCCCTCCCTCTCTCTTTTTCTCTGTCTTTCTCATTCACCGTCAGTCTATCTGTCTGTCTCTCTCCCTCTTCCCTCCTCTACTGCTTGTGTTTTTCTTTGTCTTTCATAGTGGCTGCAACAGAGTTCCGTTCTTAGAATTGCAGAGGTCAGCTTGGTAAGGGGGAATTCATCCTTTCCTATCAAATAAGCCCCAAGGGCCAGGTTTTACTTCAGGAGCTCAGCAAATATTTAAGTCAAAATAATAAAACAGAAAAACCAACTCAGGTAAAAATAAAATAAGGGAATCTGGGGTGAGGTTGTAGGACTGAAGCCCCCAACTAACTGAATGCAGGGATAAGCTTTGTTTTTTAAAAGTCCAAAAGATCTTATTTTTCATTTGGGGCAACTAGGTAATACAGTAGATAGAATGCTGGGCCTGTAATCAGGAAGACCTGAATTCAAATTTGGCCTCAGACACTTATTAGCTTTGTGACCGTAGGCAAGTCACTTAATGCTATTTGCCTCAGTTTCCTCATCTATGAATTGAACTGGACAAGGAAATGGAAAACCACTCCAGTATCTTTGCCAAGAAAACCCCAAATGGGGTCATAAAGAGTCAGACATGATTGAAATAACTGAACTTATCTGTGCCTTGGTTTACGATCTGTCTGTCAGATGATTGCAGTACCTTTACTGAACAGTCAAATGGGAACTGTGACAACTTAAGACACCACAATGCAAACTGAAAAGAAATGCTTGAGCACTTAAACTTATCATTGAGTCTTTAAAGTAAGGTCCTGGTATGATACATTTTTTTAAAAAATGGCCCCAAATGGGTTTGCAAAGACTGGGACACAACTGGAAAAAAAAACAAAACAAAACTGAATAACAAACAGCAAAGAGTTTTAGAGATTTGCCTTGAAAGTAATAAGAGACATAGTCCTAATGGGTGGCCTTTGGGATTCTTAGAGCTGTGATCTCTAGTCATGTAACAAGAGTGATAGATAACGAATGAACTGTCTGAGCACTACATTACAGAATATCAAAGATTCCAAAGAAGATTTCCAGCATTAAGTAGATGCTCTACCAAGAATCTGGGGGAGAATGTGGACAAGAATTACCCATGATGAGAGAGCACTGGATGGCTTATCCATATATCAATGGAGGGAGAACTCACATTGATGATATTATGGGTCTATGATATCACCATCATTATCATTATTATTATAGCTATACAATGTCACCTCAGAGCACAGCTGAATCCTTCTTAGTTTTTCTCTCTTAATCTGCATTCTTAAGCCTTGTTAGCCAGGCTTCTACTTGACAAAGGGACAGGGCAGATTTAGAATAAGAGTTTATATCCTCAGGGTATGTGGTTAGTGACTTGGCTATTAGGAAACTGATTTTGGCAGGAGTTTCTATAGTTTCACTAATCTTAACCTCACTGTTTAAATCAGGATTTGAGAGATTTTAACCCATTTTGGTGGGCAGACAGCCATGAAAAAAACTTAGGTAACCTAGAAAGACTGGTCTCTGATGCTTTGATTCCTCACAGTTAGGTGCTTTAGAAGGAAAAAAATAAATTTTCTGAAATAAAATAATTAGCCTAGTCTGGAAGGTGTGGGACTGTACTGTCTTTTGTATTACTTGCAAGGCTTTCTTGTTTGCCTTTCTTAGGGTGTTTTTCTGTTTGTTTTAGTTTGTTTTTTAACAAAAGAATCAAGAGAGAAGATAGCAGAGGAGAGGCTGTGACTCCCACAAGAATCAAGAGAGATTTTTGTCTGTGGTTTTGTTCATAACTTTAAAAAATATTATAATAATATAATGTTCAATAAATAAGACTGCTTTCTGGTTTTGTTAGATCACAATCCACTTTTTTTTCCTTGATGCTATATTTCCTGACAGACTTTTCTAACATCTGTTCTAGCCTCTACAATCAAAAATCAAAAAACCGAATGAGTCAAGAAGAAGTAGAGCTACAAAGTTATTTCTATAAACTATAATTTTTGATCCATTAACCCTTTTGAGGTACACAAGAACCATTTCGTTTGCAGACTTTTGGCCTTTTTTGCATTCTCAGCTCTTAGCAAAGTGCTGGCACATAGTAGGTGCTTAATAAATGTTTATTGACTGAGTCACTGAAAGAGGTGGGTTAAATGAAGTTATCTTGGCATCCTAAAAGAAACAATTCATGCTTTGCTACTCCTAGAGTATGTTTTTCTCATCCATCTGTCCTATGCTTTCACTAATAGCCTACTCTGCCTCACTGTGGGATGCTGGTGACCTTGGTTTGTTGAAGACACTTCCAGAGCATTCAAGCTTTGGCAAGTCCTCTTAAGAAGCAAAGGTTTCTATTATGGGCCCAGCATCAGGCTTATGTCTTTATGTCCTGGGAGGCCCAGCCTAGCTTGGAGCAGAGTGGTTTACTACCTGACTGCCTGGGTAAGGCAACACTGCAAAAGCATCATAATCTATTCTGGTGGAGAAATACTTTTTTTTTTTTTTTTGGTGGGGCAGTGAGGGTTAAGTGACTTGCCCAGGGTCACACAGCTAGTAAGTGTCAAGTGTCTGAGGCTGGATTTGAACTCAGGTCCTCCTGAATCTAGGCCCGGTGCTTTACCCACTATGCCACTTAGCTGTCCCCTGAGGAATACTCAATGTTGATGAAAACATACATCTCTGAAGTACTGAATTATATGAGCAAGTCCTAATTTTTAGTTATAAGTATTATTTAATAGGGATGCCTAGGTGGCATGGTACATATAGTGCTGGGCCTGGAGTCAGGAAGACTTGCATTCAGATCTGGATTCAGATACCTACTAGCTCTGTGACCCTGGTCAAGTCACTTAACCTTGTTTGTCTCAATTTCCTCCTCTATAAAATGAGCTGGAGAAGGAAATGGCAAACCACTCCAGTTTCTTTGCCAAGAAAACCCCAAAAGGGGTCATGAAGAGTCAAACACAACTAAAAACAACTATAAAAACAAATTAAATTTTAATAACTTTAAAAAAAATAACATCACTTAAATTTTTTCTCCAGGATGCAATTTCATATAAAGATAAAATTAAAAAAGAAAGTGGAAAAGAGGCAAATCCCAATCCATACATTGAAATTTTGAAAAGATATGTTTTGTTCCACACCTGTGGACCTCTCCCCCATTCCTCTTCCCCCACCCCCCAACCTTTGCAAAGGCATAGGGGGAAGTATCTTTTCATATCTCTTCTTTGGGGTCATGTTTGCTCTTTGTAACTTTGCAACATCTCTGATGGCTCTTTCCATGTACACTATGTTAGTCATTGTATTGTTTTCTTTTTCTGCTTACTTTGCATGACATCTTACTATTTTCTTCTTAAAATCATTAGAGGACTAGAATGAATTGATAGGAGTTTTAACCTTTTCATTGAAAGGTCCATGGCATTGTTATTTCTTGGTATAAATCAGCATCATTTCAGAAGTGACCTGGTTTCCAATCCTGTCTCCTATACAATATCTATATAACTGTCATCAGGTCATTTAATCTCTGAGCCTTAGGTTGTTGTTTTTTTTTTCATTTGTAGATATAGATTATAATGCCTGTAGTATCAGTCTGTAACCTGTAATGCAAAGCCTCTCCTCTGAATTCACATGGACCAGATTCATCCTTCTGGGATTTTCATACATCTTTCTGAGTCCTTTTGCCCTGAGCCAAGTTCTTCCCTGAGAATATCAGTATATAATTCTAGGATTTCGGGGGCCCTTAGCTCCTATTCAAGTACCTAGGCTAACAAAACATCTCATGTAAGGCAGGTTTTATTTAACTTTACAGAAATCACATAGGACTTATATCCAAACCCATAAATAGTAAAGAAAACTTTCTCCCTTATTGGATCAAAGTTCCCCTAGGGACCTATATTGCCTTCTAGCCTCTTAAACAATAAAGTGCTATATCAGCATCAGTTATTATTGTTATTATTATTATTATTATCATTACTAATAATATTTAATTGGAAGCCGAATACAAGAGCTTCAAAACATATCATGGATTTCAAATTTCTTATTTTTCTAGGCTATAATCATGGAAACCAAGAATTCAAAGAATGGTACTTATAATTTTAAAGCATTTAGCTATAGGCTAAGTCCAAAAACATTCCAAAACTTCAGCCCAAAACATTTTCTTGGACCCCACTGATACTGAGCTGAAGATTCAGCTAATTGAAAGCCGTCTGACTCACATAGTGTCAGGAGGTTTCTATCCTGAATCTACTCTCAAGATGGTAGAAGCAGATGTTTTGAAACCAAACTAAACAGGTGCATGGAATAAAAGATTTAGGAGCTAAACTACACTAACTGGCTCTAGTTTATTCCCTATCTAAATAGTGCTTTTTACAAATGTATAGATGCTATATGCTTCACCATTCTAAAGCTCAATTGGAATACAATTTTTTCTTCAGTTTTAAACCAGTTTTCTTTCTTTCTTTCTTTTGCTGGGCAATGAGGGTTAAGTGACTTGCCCAGGGTCACACAGCTAGTGTCAAGTGTCTGAAGCCGGATTTGAACTCAGGTCCTTCTGAATCCAGGGCTGGTGCTTTGTTCACTGCGCCACTGCTCTCTAAACCAGTTTTCTTTATCTCCTATATTTAGTATCAACAATGAATTATTTATCATTTATATATATCTTTATGTACATTTATTTATGCTTATATATCCACATTCATGGCATATACATGTGTATGTGTATATATATGTATATATATAATACATATTACCTAGTATCAAAATTATTGGCATGTTAGTAGCAGCTAAGAGATTTCAGGACCTATTGCCAAAATTGGATATACTGAGAGCTATTTGGGTGACTCGCATTGATATTGGGGTCCCAGAAATATGAGGGACCCTTTTTTAAGGTTTAATCTCCCCTCTGAATTATTCCCTTTAGATATTTCTCCCAGGCCAATAAGAAAGGAGCCTCTAAGCTTTAGTTCGTAAAATGATCAGATTTTATTACTAGGGAATTAATTAAACAATAAAAGGGAAACTAATAAAAAATCAAAGATAAGGAAATAGGAAAATAGAAATACAGAGAAATATTCCAAACTTAACCTATTCACTCCCAGACAGTTCCCAATTAAGCTAGTTCAAAGGAATTTAGGGTTTTCCATAAATAACTCACTGACCCCAGGGTCAGTATGCAGTTTCCAACGCCACGCTGAGACCCAGACCACTAACACGCCAAGCACCAGGCTGAAAGACCGAAAACCTTGGAACACACCCTGCCTACTGGAAGCCCCCTCACCCTCCAGAAGCCCCCTAGCTCCCTTGAGCGAGCATTCAATCTCTCCTCCCCCAAAAGGGGAGGTCCTTCAAAAACTGCTCAGTAGCATAGTAATCTGGGGTGGGCCAGGTGTGGCCCCTCCCAAATGATTTAGCTAAAAACTTCGATATTTAATCTTTACCACAAATAATTTTTACCACACTATGCATTGAACATTATAAATGAATAGACCAAAAATGCCAAGGTAAAGTCAAGGAGATGTATATGTTCAGATTAAGAAATGTGTTAGAAATTTGGATTTATGTTTCATTTATTGTACTGAATGAGGAAATTCCTACCACTGAGATCCAACTCTAGATTAAGTCCTAAATATACACAAAATTTTCCTTATGTCTCAAATGAGGAAAGGGCATTTTTTCTGAGCATTTTCTCCTTATGCTGAGCAAGAAAAATAAATTCCAATATTTTAAGATGACAAAAATAAATGTTAATAAATGACTGGATTTTTGTCTTGCTTGGCTCCTTAGCCTTTATTTTCATGAATGCCCCTCTTTGATTTATTCATAGTTCTTTTAAAAATACAAAATACACCAAGTCATCATTTCAGACATCATTGCGATATGTAGTCTATAGTATCATTCAAAGTTCTTTCTGGTCTTAAATTTTCAGGGCTTTGCTGGCAACACCCATGCTTCAGACTTCCTCAGGTTCTTGTCATCTACTGTATGAAGGGGATGCTAATGGGTTGATCAAATAAACTAATCTGGGCTAATGTGTCAATTAGCCAATAGTTGGCCCTGCTTATAACATAATGCCCTAACTCGATTAAAATAGACCACTGGGGTGTGGGAAGAGCATGGTCTGATATTACTCAGTCCCTCTTAAATTGCATAGTGGGTGGATTCATTCTGCCTACCTGTAGTACTTGCTCTGGCAGGTTCAATCAACACACCAGTCCATCAACTGTGAGGAGGTAAAATTGTTGGTTAGCATCATTGTTGTAGAAAGGAGTCAATTGTGCCACATCTTTCTTGCTGAATATTTCTCAGGTAGTCTTTGAAACTGGGCACGATACCAATACCCCACACTTAAATAGCTGCCCCAAGTGAATGAAACAAAGCACACTTCTAGTCAAGGTTGGACTGCTTTGCAAAGCAAGCTAAAGAAACTCCAAGGATCCTGAGCCAACAAGGGGAAATCCTGAGGGTCACATACTAATAATTCTCCCTTTTCCTTTTTTCTCCAGCAAGGTTCAGAAAAAGCACAGTAGTTATCAGACCTGTTCCTAGTGATCCCTTCAGCACCATCTTGTTCAACATTGCCCAAGATTTTCATTGGAAAAGGGTCATGATATTTCAAATAGAAATAAAGGCCGCTATACTATTTATAAGGATCCCTGAAGGCTGTATATTGACTAAGAAACCATATCTGAGCATCACCTATGTCCTATTTTATTTTCATTTATTTTAGCAAATGTTTCCCAGCTATATTTTAATCTGGTGCAGGCAATAGTTGTGAATATTGTCCAGCTATGTTTCAGGCTTGAATGTCTGACATCTCTGGTATAGAGTACACTCAGGTTAAAAAAAACAAAAAACAAAAAAAACCTTCCTGAGTATATTTGTACATAGTGGTTTGCAACAACAATGTTGTTTCCTACATTAGAATATGAGCGCCTTAAGATGGACTGATTTTTTTGTTGTTTTTGTTTTTGCTTTTCTTTGTATCCCCAGTGATTAGCACAGCGCCTGACACATAGTAGATACTTAATATGTGCTTACTGATTTTGTTTGATGATTCAATCAGTGCAGGTTAGCACCTTCTCTGCAATGTATAGCTTTTTTGTTTGTTTGTTTTTGCTTTTTTTTAGTCAATTGGGGTTAAGTGACTTGTCCAGGGTCACACAGCTAGTAAGTGTCAAGTGTTTGAGGCCGGATTTGAACTCAGGTACTCCTGAATCCAGGGCCGGTGCTTTAACCACTGCGCCATCTAGCTGCCCCCTTGCAATGTATAGTTTTAGAGAGCTGCCTGCATCACAGAGAAGGTAAGTGACTCCATCAGGATCACACAGATAACATGTGTCTGAGGGCAGAATATGAATCTAAATCTTCTTGGTTTCTAAGTCAGCTCCCTAGCCACTATTCCATGCTGGAGAAAGGGATGATGCAAGTGGCTGAAAAGCTTTAAGAATGATAGGACTTAGGGACAGCTAGGTGGCTCAGTGGATAGAGCACTGGCCCTGGAGTCAGGAGGACCTGAGTTCAAATCCGGCCTCAGAACTTACTAGTTGTGTGACCCTGGGCAAGCCACTTAAACCCAATTGCCTCACAAAAAAAAAAAAAGAAAAGAAAAAGAATGATAGGACTTAACAAAGCTATGGTATGGAAATCCGCAGATGTGTAACAAAGGTCTATCCTTTGGGATTGTGTGTTAGGAAAGGAGAACAGTTGGAGGGGAATGTCCTGGTGTTTCATGTGACTTAATATTTCTCTCCTTTATTAATATTCAACATAGAAATTATTATGGAGGTCCTAATTCTGGAAATATTAGGTTTGGATTTGTTTCTTGTATAATCTGAAAGTCAGAGATGAAGATCAGGCATATCCCAGCAAACATCATTCATTGGTTGCACAATAGCTTACACACATATAACACACACATGAACATAAATGTATATTTATACACGTGTGCTACAGGTATATATGTATATGCACATTTGTTATGCATTGTGAACATATACACACATGTATGTACATGTGTGGTTTAAGACAAACTCAGGTTATAGAGAGAAGGTACTTGCATGGGAACAGAGCTGAGAAGATGAAGCCTGAGTCTCCTGGGCTAAGAGTCAGCTGTGCTAAAGATGGGGGTTGAGACAAGGTCAACTTGGGTAATTGATTTAAAGACCACAGAGCAGAGTTCTAGATATTGTGTTGGGGTTTGGTTATAATGTCTTAATGCTAATGTTATGAATTGGCACCATGTAGGATAATGTGATGTGGGGGTTGCCTCTATATTTTTAGTGTTTTGAGAATTGTATCAGTAGGTACTATACCAACACCCCACGCTTAAAATAGAATTCTTGTCACTCTGTAATTTAGAGGAAATCAGAAAGTGGTGGGCAGGGAGGGAACTTTGAAAAGCAATCAAATAGATGCTTGTAATTCAAGTAGTTGGATCCCATAGTTTTTTTTGCAGCAGATATACAAACTATGTGGTAACCTATAAATGACAGTCAACACCCCCACACACATACACACACATACAACAAGAGGAAGGAAGGAAAAGATTTTTACTTTGATTATTGTGAAGAAGTTTTTTCTACTAAATTGGAACACCTTCCCCCTTTTCCTTATTTATAATCCAGCCAAAGTTTTTCTATAGGCACATGGTATATATATACAATGTATCTCTTACTTGATCTATTCCTATTCCATAGGAATAGGAAATCAGCAAACTTTAGTAATCAATCAACAAGCATTTATTAAACACCTACTGTTTGCCAGGAGGTGTTGAGGATACATAGACACAAGTTACAGAGCCCCTACCCCCAAAGGAACTTACATTTTATTAGGATACAACATATACATGGATAAATAAATGCAAGGAATATGTAAAATATATACATACTGAGGAGGAGGTGGCACTAATAAGTAGGGAATAAGGAAAGACATCTTGAAGGAGGCAGTACTTGAGCTCATGAAGACTTTCAGTGATTCTCTTGATTCTGTCACTGAATTGCCACACGACTTTGCAAGTCTTTTCATTCTCGAGTGTCTTAAGGCTTCCCTTTGATACCTTTGGATATTGGTAGAGTCTCTATTTACAAATCACAGCCCATATATAGAAATCTGTCCTTCTGGAAAAACCTGTCCATTTGTGAATAGGCATCTAAAGTCAGGCTTTGGCCAAGTGTGCTCTGAAGTCTGACACATAATAGTACTTTGCATAGGATAGTAAGTATATTACAGACAAATTCATTGTGTTCCTCTGAGTCTCTCATTCACAGGCTGTTTTGATTATATATTTAAAAAATGTTATTGGCTGGGGTGGCAGTGCACACCTGTAGTCTCTGCCCCTGGGGAGGCTGGGAGAATACTTGGGTTTGGGACTAATGAACTGCAGTATGGCCAGAGCTAATAGAGTGTCCACACTAAATCCTGGACAAATATGGTGAGCCCCCAGAGCAGAGGATCACCAGGCTGCCTAAGGAAGGTCAAACTTTCCAGACTGGGAAAGTTTTGGGTCAGGCTGGTGAGAGACTGCTTTAATTCTAGCTTGGGTGAGATAGGAAACACATATACACTATTTACATACACACCTATATCAGTTTATATCTACAAATATGAACATTTAGTTTATATATGTAGCTATAAACCATATAGATAAACATCAGTTTATACGTATGTATACACATTTGTATACATTGTGTATGTATATATTATAGTATGCACATATGAGATATTTATCTGTAATATGCAAACTATACATATATGTATAGTTTTATACCTTTATTTCCTATTATATCTCTTCTCCTACTCCCAGAGAACCATCCTTTTTAATAAAGATGGGTTTTTTTTAAAGGGAGAAAAAAGTTCAGCAAAACTAACCATTACTGCATGCAGTAATCCACAATCAAGGTCTTCCACCTCTGTAAAGAAATGAAAGGAGGTGCCTTCTCATATGTCTTCTTTGGGGTCAATCATGGTCATCATTTCTCAATATTGAGTTTTGTTTATTTTGTTGTGGTGGTGGTGGATGTTTTCCATTTATATGATTGTGGTCATTGTGGATACTATTTTCCTGATACTCCTTGCTTCATTTCATATCAATTAATGTAAATCTCCCCTACTTTTCTGTATTCATGAGAGATATCATTTCTCACGGTCCAGTCATAATCCATTACACTCCTGTACCTCAGTGTGTTAAGCCATTCCCAGTGGATGAGAATCAGCTTTCCTGCCAGTTCTTTGCTACATGGCATCCAGCACAAAAAGTACTACTGTTATATTTTGTTATTTATAAGACCTTTCTTTTGTCATTGACCTCTTTCTGGTATATGCCTACAATCTCTGGGTCAAAGGGTATGGGCATTTTAGTGAGTGGATTCCATTTTAAATGGCCCTGTTTGGTTTTCCAGAGTTGATTCAGTGTTCACACACAAGATACAATGAATGCACATGTATGCAACAAAGTTACATACACATACATATGCAAATACAGGTATGAATTATCATACTCATCTGGCTCTTATTTTATACTAGTAACCAGTAAATCTCTGCAAGACATTGTGTGTGTTAACATTTTAAAGTCTTTGTTGTTTGTAATGGTTGATGGATAGAATACATAAGCATTTAGAGATCAATCAGTGGTATGCACAAATTCACAGGGGCCCCATATGCATAATGTATATGGTACAAATGCACATGCCTTGCCAGTGATGTGGATGCTGCGGCTGCTGCTACTATATTGTTTCTGAGTCTTCTGCTGAGAGAGAGAGAGAGAGAGAGAGAGAGAGAGAGAGGGAGGGAGGGAGGGAGGGAGGGAGAGAGGAGAGGGAGAGATCTTGGAAGCAAAGCTAAGTAGCTGCCATCTATCGGATCACTGGGGTTCTCTAAGGATGCCATGTAGCACTGACTTTCACGCTGGGAATGGGTAACTCTGAGAACAAGCTGCAGGGCTATCCAAGAAGAAGAAAATACAGAGGTATGAGAAATTAAGATGTGTATATGTTGTTGGGGGGGGCAGAGGAGTGGGGTGGGAAACCTTGGCAACAATCAGCCTGTCTTTACACATAGGCCCTGCTTCTTGGCTGGCCTTTAGCTCTGCTGCTGCTGTTGTTGCTGCAGCCGCTGCCACTGCCTCTGATGCTGCTGAGTTTGTGGCTGGAGTCAGGTTGCTGCAACTCACTGCAGCAGAGTCGGAGTGAGATTATTTTTAGGAGGTTCCCTTTCTGCCTTGTTCAGGCTGGAGATCTTTAGGGAACAGGGGAAGTGTTTGTAAAGTGGCAACACAGCTCACAAGCAGGGCTTCTTGCACCAGACCTGCCCGCTGGCCAAGAGATTTTGCTGCAGCATCCCTCCGGCCAGTTAGGAAAGGGATGTAAATCAATGAGGCAGTGAGCGAGAGCGCTTAGCTACCTTGGCCAGGCTCTCAGCGCCCGGATATTGTGGCATTGCTCTGCCCATACCAAGCACCTAAGGTTTCTTATGAAACCTTTTGTTTTGGCTGTTTTGGCTGGCCTTTTCCTGGTAGATGGGTCTCTGGATTTCCAATGATCACTTGGATGTCCGGACCAAGAGGTACCGGTTTCTGCTGCTAAAGCCACAGCCTTTGTGAAGTACATAGTATCTCTGCACCTCTAGGCGCCCTCTTTCCCAGGCAGCATCCATTCACAATTCTCCCTGTGACTGGGAAGTTAGAGTTAGTCAGGCTTTGATGATGTGCTCTTTCTAGCTTTAAAAAACCGTAGAATGCAGTTTCAATACAAGGATATAGAAAGCCACCAGAGAGGGCCCTGTCTTTTCTGAGAAAAGGGAAAGAAGGCAGAGCCCGAAAGAGGTTGCTGCTCTCTGCCTGTTACGGCTTCTTGCGCTGTGGGGACTGCATACCTACCTGACATCTGCATTTACGTGGAGGTTGCTCGGGAAAAGTACAGTACACGGTGAGGTCGGAACCCTTATGCTTTGCAAAAGGTTTTCCAGGCAGAGAGATTCCGTGAAGTGGTGGTTGGGGAGGGGAAGGAGGGGGTCTAAGGGAGGAGGGGGGTGTAGGGAGGGTGGGAAGGGGCAAGGGAATGTACTTCAAAGCCTGATGTCCTAGACACTGGTGGCCTGGGTTGGCAGGGATGGGCTCGTCGGCTGCAGATCCCCCCCACCCCCCACCCCTTCCACTCCCGTCCCCGCCCCTAGACCGCCAGGACCTGATTCACTGGCCATTGCAGGGGTGAGAGTAAGGAGCAGCTTCAGCTTTTAGAGCAAGTAATTGGGGAGAGAAATCAGCAGTGACGTCATTTTTAACTGATTCCTCACACCCGTACGTGGTGGGTGAACTTGGGGGGAAAAAAAAGCTGCAACCACACGGAGAGATTCTCAGTGCAGGCTGCAACGGAGAGCCCCCCAATGGTAATTCGATCGGCTCCTTGTGCAGAGCTGCTCTTGCGGGCATTCACAGTGCATTCATCAGAGGACGGAAGGGAGATGGTAGGAGTTTTTGTTTTCAAGTGTGTGTGTGTGTGTGTGTGTGTGTGTGTGTGTGTGTGTGTGTGTGTGTGTGTGTGTGTGTGTGTGTGTGTGTGTGTGAAATATGGGGAAGCTGCTTTGAAGTTTTGCCTCAGCAGTGGCGGGTTTCAGTCTGTGGCACGAATCCTTTGCTGTTGCATGCGAGACTTGGACATGTAGCATTTACGCTTCTCGCCAGGAATGGAGGTGCTGAGGCAGGCAGCCAGCATTGACTCAAGCCGCTTTTTTCTGCAAAGGGGAATGGCAATACTTTGGAGATTTGCTGGTGGAAGGACAGAGCTTGGAGGCGTTTGATTCCCCTGGCAGAGAAGACATCTGAAGCCTAGAGGTGTACCCAATGTATTGGTCTGTGGTGTCCCTTTTGCCTTGGAATCTAGTGACATTTTGATTACTAAGGGTTTCAAGGTAATGCATCTGTCCATAATACTTTAAGGTAAATGGACTGTTTGGATAAGCAAAAAGAGGAGAGGAGGAAGGTTTGGTGGTTGTTTTTTTCTTTTTTTTCTTTTTACACAGTATTTAACTCCATCCTTCCTGCTCTAGCTCCATACCTGTCCAGTCATCACCACCCACTATAGGAATTAGTAGCACAACAGGACATAATTGGCTATGTTCATCTACATGACTGGGGTATTCTACCTGTACATACCTGGGCTGAGCTGAGCTAGTCATGTGGTTGAGATATGCGGTCACTGAAAGAAAAAAAATTCACGTACCACCCAGGGAAGGTTAAGCTGGTCCGGCCAAGATGGCGGATGGTGCTAAAATAATAGTCCATGGTCTTCAGCTTTTTTTGGCTTGGGGCTGTTCATTTTATGAGATTTTTCATCCTGTTACCTCTTGGCCATCAGTTTGTTTTTTTCACATCTGCTTGTGAGAAAGTCAGAGATAATGAATAATGTCCAAAAATAGCCCTCCACTAGTTTCAGATGGAGTACTTTCTGCTTAACCCTATTTTTTTTTTTTTTGCTAGCCCAGGAATGGAATCATTTCAGCAGAATGGACCTGAGACATTCAAACATGAAGCTCTCAGAAAATCAGGGGTCATATCCATGAATCACTCAGAGGACACTCAGTTTTCAGCAACTGCAGTGCAGAGTGAGATTTGGAGGTAGGGGAGAGTTGGAGAACCTAGGAAGGGTAGAGACAGGCCTGGAGAACAGCAGTGGAGGCAGAGCTTTTGTAAGTGGCTCACTTATGCCTGCACTGATGGCAAAAATGGATGAGACACAGGGATGGTTTTTGACAACTCTGTAATCTCATTAATGTGGGCCATGAATGGCTAGGAACCCCAACCTTGTTTGTTACCTGTGATTTTTTCCCCCTTCACTTCTTCCCTCTATCCCACATTGTAACCTTTTCTATCATCTTGCACTGAAGCCCTAAGAGACTTGGTACTCAATGACATAGGACTGGAGTTACTAAGAGATCCCTTAAACTTTAACAGAATTATTTGTATGCTGATAGATGTCTTGTTCCCTGAACATTGGGAGCAATGTCCCTTGAGCATGGGGAACAATGTATGTTCTCCAGTGGAATATAAGCCCCCTGAGGGCAAGGACTCTTATTTTTGTCTTTGTATCCCCCTTGCCAGCTCCTTGAAGGTAATAGTTAAATAGCTTGTTGAATTGAGTGACTAGAAACTGCTTTTAAACCAGAGTCAGCTATAACTAGAAACCTGTGCACAAGTTCATAATGGTGAAAGCCAAGCCTATGGGGAGGTCAACATAGTAAGGAGACTTAGAAAGAAAGTACAGTTTGTCTGAGGCTACTAGTTACAGAGACTTCGTTTTTTTTTTTTTTTCCAAGGGGCCACCGTTCCTTGTGACCTTGGGATACTCACCTCGTCTTCCTTTGCTCTCCCACAAAAATATCTGGATGAAGTGAATTCCCATGGACATGTCTTTAGAGAGGAATCAAGAAACTGGCATGTAAATTATGAGTGAGAATATTCTGGTTTGAGAAGTCTACCCATCCCTGTAAATGTCTTTCTTCCTCTAAACTTCTTCTCTGGTGCCTGGTCATGGCATGAAAATGATCTTTGGTTCTAAAAGGAAGCTATTTCAGGCATGGGAAAGAGTGAGCAAATATAAATTAGGGAGAAAGGGAAGAGGAGAGGATTTCCTTTTGGTTGGAGCATAGGGTAAATTGAGGAAAATAACATGAGATGAGGCTAAAGAGACACTCAGAAACTGATTGTTGAGGGCCTTGAATGCCAGGCAGAGAAGCTTGAACTTTTGCCTTGTTAGGCAATCAATCGGGAGCCCCAGATGATTTTGGAGGAGGGTAGACTAGATGGCCATTGATGCCCCTTCTGGCTCTATGGCTGTAATCCCATGATCCTAGATGGTCTCTGAATGTCCTTCCATATTTAAAAGCCAGGATTCTCTGATCCATGTTTTGGCCATGGCAACTTTCAATGACCACCTAGGAAGTCATAGGGGGTAACAATCTATCAGTGGAGTAAACACCCATACTGACAAAATCACTGGTCATTGAAAAAGTTTCTTCTTCACTTGATGCCCTGGAGTCCTAAATTAGAAATTAACTGGAGTCCCTGTGAGAGGTACAAATGAAGAACAACCCCCTGAGAGTGCAGGAGCCCTGCCAACTCTTCCTCTGACTTTGTATGAGTCACTTGGCCATACACTTTCTACATTTACAGCAAAATGCACCTACTCCGCTTCCATACAGACATTTCTACCAAGACAATTTAATAAGTGCACTTCGATTACAGGACCAGCCTTCTAACTCTAAAAATTTCATACAAGATAACCACAGCTCTTAGACTCAGAGAAAATCATCTAGTTTTCTGTGAGGCAGGCAAGGCAACAGAGGCCCAAGAGGTTCCATTATTTGCTTAGTTGCCTGCAGACCTCAGGAGTCTGTTTGGGGACTTGGCAAATCCAGAATTAGAACTTGGGTTTCCTACCATACTTGAGTATTCTTTCCATTCTACATATTGCCTGTTTGCATAAAAAGTGTAACTCTGACCACATAAGTAATTTGGGAATATTGAATGACAAAGTGAAGAGAAGAAACAGAGGCAGAACCAGAGTCTTAAGTTTTATTGTTCCCAAAATGAATCTGCTGGATTTTGGAGAGCCCTTGTATAAGTTTTGGAATGTTAGTTTAAAGAAAAGTTATAATTATCCTAAATCAAGGTAAGAATTATTATGTTACTAATTTAAAATAAATTTTAAAAGAAATTAAACAAAATCTATTCCCTTTGCACACTTAAGATTCTGATAGATATCAAGGAGCTTGTGATTTCATCAGAGTATACCAATGTCAATCACAACTCATCCATAATTTTGCAAATAAATCTAGAAAGTTGAGCTTCATGGAGGTTAAATGATCTTGCCTGTGATCTTTTGGTATCAGAGCAGAATTTGAACTCAGACCTTCCTGATGTCAAATCCAGTCCTTCATCCATGGAAGCATACTGTCTTAACTTATAGGATAATAATAATTATTATACCTTTCAAATACTTCCTTTATTTCAGTTATATGCTTCATATTTATATAATACTTCAGAGTTTTACAACAACCCCATAAAGTTGCTAGCACAAATACTGTTATTCCCCTTTGACAGGTGAAAAAACGGAGAGATTAAGTGATTGGACCAAAGTCACACAGCTGGAACTTGAATTCAGGTCTTCTGAAATCAAAACCATTAGCTTTTCCACTAGTTGACATTGCCTCCCAAGATACCCAACATATTGCAAGTCACAAGAATAAATCACACGTTTCAGCGGCATGAACTGAGGCTAGAGAAGTAACTTGCCTCAAATGAATCAAGTGGAATGGACGGAAACATAACCAGAACAGTGAATCCCTTAATCCAGAATTCCCAGTTACTTACTCTGAACATTCCTATGTCTTCAATATACATTTGTTGTTGTTGTCATCTTTTCAGAATAATAGTAGAGAAATGAGCACTCTGGATCCATCTCCATTTCTTTTCCGCACTTTGTCATTCAACATTCCCAAATTACTACCATGGTCAGAGTTACACTTTTTATGCAATTTTCTGAATAGGCAATATGTGTAATGGAAAGAGTACTGAAGTATGGCAGGAGACTCAAGTTCTAATTCTGGCAAGCATCAAATAAATATCTGAAATTAGTTGGGCCCAAAGCATGATGAATGAAGATGGGAGTAAACTAATTACTTCTGATCTACTTTTACCCATTTCCCAGCAGGTTCCACCTTTTTGTTGTTAGTTGCTTCAGTCATGTCTGACTCTCTGTGACCACATTTGGTGTTTTTGTGGCAAAGATACTGGAGGGGGTTGCCATTTCCTTCTCTAATCCATTTTATAGTTGAGGAAACTGAAGTGAACAGGGGTGAGTGATTTATTTGCCCAGGGTTACACAGCTAGTAAGTGTCTGAGGTAGAATTTGAACTCAGGAAGAGGACTCTTACTGATTCCAAGTCCAGTAGTCTGCACAACCTAGCCTCCCTAGGTTCTACCTACAGCTGTGAATAGACATGAACAGCAGTCATCCCTTGTCTTGTCTTGAAAATATACATGATCTATATTGTGTTCAATTATATTTCCATTCCATGCACTCTTTCAGAATTGCCTGTGTTTTTTTATCTGGTGCAGACATGTTGATATGGCCTGTTTATTTACTCAGGTCATTTAGCAAGCACCACGTACCTGCTGTGTGGCCAGCCCTGTACTACGCTGTTGGTTTGGGCAACACAAACACAAAATGAATGAATGAATGAACGAATGAATGAACAAACAAATAAATAAATAATCAGAAGACATGGTTGTTATCTTCAAGAAGCCTATACAATTTAAGCCTCTGAACAAGGAAAACTTAGAACAACTTTAGAATTGCATAAGCAAGTGAGAGATAATGATGTCATGAGGCCATCTTATATTTGAATGAATATTTCCTCCTTCTCCTCACCCCTGACTACAACTTTAACTTCCTGAGAAGTTTTTGTGGGGTAGGCATTTGGGGACAGATTATGTGGTTTATCGTTGCGCTTTGGTACTTATTGTTGGCATGGCATGGACCATCAAAACTGATCTTCTAATTGAAGACTCTAATTATATTTTGATAAAGATCTGGCAATTCAATGAGAAGGAAATTTTAAGGGTTGCCAGGATACAGATGACTCTAGATTATAGGGAAAGATTCGCTTGCAGAATACTAATATGAATGGGGCCATTTATAGTTCTTATCTAGACCTTTCCAATGGACACTTGTAGTGTGGGTATTTGAGTGCTTATTTCTCTATCATTCTGAAGTGATGATTAAAGACATAAGTGGATTTTTATGAAGCAAAAGGTGACATACTCCTCAAGAGCAGTATCATTTGTCTTTCTGTTTGATACCCAGTGAAAATCAAGGTATCCTATAATAAAAATAGGTGTTATTTCCTAGAAGTCTGAGTAAGAGTGATGGAGAAGAGGAGATTGACCAATTCTGATTTCTTCTGTCCATCTCTCCTGTTCCCCATCATTGGGAATGAATACTAGATGTCTCTGAGGTTTCATTATTATTTTGGTTTCAGAGATGTGCAATGTTTTCAAGAGTGGAAAGCTGTTCAACTTCCTATCCCTTGCCATATACATTTTCCTTTGCTTTTCTAATCTATTTCAACTTTTCTTTCTTTCTTTCTTTCTTTCTTTCTTTCTTTCTTTCTTTCTTTCTTCTTTTCCTTTCTTTCCTCCTCCCTTCCCTTCTTCCAATATTCCTTCCTTCTTTCCTCTTTTCTCTCCTTCCTTCCTCTTTTCCTTCCTTCCTTTACCCAACCATCCACCTACCTAGCTATCAATTTAACATTTATTAGTTGCCTACTTTATATAAAGCACTTCACTAGGAACTAAGGGATATATGAAGAAGGAAAATGCATGGTTCCTGCCCTCCAGAAGCTCACAGTTTAGGAGTTAATATACACACACACATATAAAACTGTCAAATCACAATATGAAGCAGCAATGCTAAACTTCTTCCTCTGATTTCTATATCACTTTGCACCTCTCAGTGGCACTTAACAAATTCTACCTTACACTTATTCCTGTTTTATCTGTCCTATTAAACCATAAATTCCTTCAGGATTATAAAGTCCTTTAGGACAGAAATCATTTCTTAGTCATTGTTGTATTCCCCTCCCCCCAGCCAAAGGAGGTTGTTACATAGTAGGAATTCAATAAATGTTTGTTGAATGAATAAATTTACAAGTACATAACAAATCCCAACTGAATGGTATTAAAATAATTTAAAGGAGAGAGAGCCTGTAGACTGGAATGGTCAAGGAAAATTTTATGCTAGAGGTAGGGCTAAGCTGGCCCTGAAGGACAGATAGAACTGAAATAAGTAAAAAAAAGAAGTCGTTTCAGGCAGAGACAAGAATAAGTGTGGAGGTGGTAACCCAATATTTGGGGGCACAGTGAGTAGACTAGCTTAGTTACTTCGGTTATTAAGTGGAAAAATTTCTATAGGTGAGTAGTGGGAGAAAAGGCTGGAAAGGTAGGTTACAATCAGATTTCAGAAGCCCTCAAATACTAAGCTAAAGAATTTATTACATATGATAAAGCCCATCAAAGGTTTTTGAAGAAGGAAGTAAGGTGTTTGTGTTTGGGAGAAATTAATATGACAGCAATATATTAAGGGACAGATTGGAGAGAAGAAATTTGGGAGTCAGAAGGCTGTTGTAGTCATCCAGGTGTTGGGTGATAAGGATTTGATTGACTTGAGGTTACGGTTTGGGGAATGAAAAAGTTTGATAATGAAAATGTTTAGAACTTTACAAGCATGAAATGAGCATCTATTTGTGGCAGGAAATAAAAATCTTTGTATTATTTAAATAATAAATAGCCACTTCTGTTGCCATCACCCTATCAAATGAGAGAAACCTAAGCCAAAGACTTGTTGACACAAAATCATTGAATTCCAAATAGAACTGGAAGGGCCCTTGGAGATTTAGTTCAATTGCCTCATCTTGTAGCTGATGAAACCAAGGACCAGAGAAGTCACATTTAAGTATATATACCAAAACCAAACAACCAAACAAAACCCCAAAAACCTTTAGGGGCAATATTTTCTGGCACCAAGCCTATCTTTTAGTCAAATATTTGTTGCCACTGCATTAACTTTGAGGGGGAAAATTTACCTCCAAGGACAGCTAAAATATATGAGGAACTTTTCTTAGTCAATAGAATAGGCATTCAATTATCATAGAACTGCAAATTCTTGGAGTTGGAAGCTAAGTAGGGATTGAGCAGTTCTCTCTTCCTTACGTCATCTGTTGTTATAGACCCACGTCCAAGGAGAATTTTTCTAGCTTTTAAAAAATCTTTTCTCTGTCCTCAAAACATTCTCCAAAGTGCCTTTAACTTTTCTTTCTTTTATCTCAAATCTCATCTTATGCTTAGTATTCCAAATACATTATATGTTTGTGCAACATAAGTTCATGTGGACTATTTGTGCCCAACCTGTGGTAGATCCTTGTAAGCAAAAGCAAAATATTAAGAAAAGAATGCAGCTTATGAATAAGTAAACTTGCTAGGGAAATGGAAAGAAGCTTTAATAAGATTTACTAATTATAAAAATAGAAGAGAAGGGGGAAAGGAAGGCAATATATATGTCTATAGTGCCTATTAATGTGTGAGGCACACTAAGTCCTTTTACAAATATTTCTCATTAGATATTCACAACAGGGCTGCTAGGTAGGGCAGCTAAGTAGCACAGTGGATAGAGTACTGGCCTTGGATTCAGGAGGACCTGAGTTCAAATCCAGCATGAAATACTTTACACTTACTAGCTGTGTGACCCTGGGCAAGTCACTTAACCCCAATTGCCCCTCAAAAAAAAGATTCACAACAATCCTGGAAGGTGGCTGGTGTTATCCCTATTTTACAGTTGAGGAAACTGAGTAAACAAAGGTTAAGGGCCTTGCTCAAGATCACATACCTAGTAAATAAATGTCAAACAAATAAATGTTTGAACTCTGGAGTTCTATCCACTGTACCACCAATGGAGAAAGTTGTTGGTAAGTAACATTCATAGACTTAGTCGTATCATTCCTCTGCTCCAAAATCTTCAGTGGCTCCCTAATTCCTACCAGTTCAAGTAAAATTCCAGTTTCTTTGTCTGCCATTCAAGGCTCTTCTACAGTGACTTTCTGGTTCTATTTCATATTACTCTCCTTCATTTACTCTGTGCTCCAACCAAACTGAAATGCTATCTACCTCCAAAATTTGTACTACACTTAACTGACTCCATGCTTTTGCTTATACTATTTCCCGTGTCTGAAATCTCTTCCTTCCCCCTATTTGCCTATGAAACTCCTATCCCTTTATAAAAATCTAACCCAAATGTGTTTTTCTCCATGAAGTATTTCCTGAAATCTTCTGCTACTTTCAACCTCATACCTCACACGTAACACTTTGCTTTGTATCCTCTTAATTCACTCAGCATGTACTATTATGCATCTTATTTCTATCTTTTATTTATCTTCCTCTTGGTCCATAAGCTCCCTGAGGGCAGAGACTGTGTCCTATCCAAACTTTGTATCTCTCCCAAAGCCTAGCACAGCAGGTGCTGAATGAATGAATTCTTCTATCTTTTGTTAGTAAGTGAAGATAAGCAGGAATCCATGTTCTTCAGAAATTCTTTCTGAATAACCTTTCTTCCCATGTCTTGCAACATGACTGATCTCTATTTCCCATCCTCCCAAGCTCTGTCCTTGTTTGCTTAAACTTATAATATCGATCTGCTCATACTTGTCTTCACTGACATCCCTGGAACTTCCTCTGGCCTTTCTACTACCTTCATTTCTGTCTAGTCAAATTCTTGGCTCTAATCCCTGTAGCCTACCCTGTCTTGAAACTATCAAAACCCGCAGATGATAGAGATTGGCACAGTTCTGGTCATATATGCAGTCAATAAATAATTCCTAAACTGAATTGAGTTGAATCCTCTTGCTTAGTTAAAACAAATCAAACTCACAGATAAAGCACCAGCTTTTTAAATGATCCTACCAAACCAAAACAATCCTCCAATCCCATAATACCTTCCTCCCTCCCTCCCCCCTCCCTCCTTCCTTCTTTCCTTCCTAAAAGAAAGCAGCCTGATCTCGCTTCTGAGTGGTACAGAAGATTTGGCCTACTCCTTTTCCAACCTGCATTGGTTCAACTCTCCTTTGGCAGCCTGGCGGGCCCCTGCTCTTCGGGGGCTCACCGTATTGGTCCAGACTTAATGAGACACCCAATTGATTTCAACCCTAATGCAACTCAGAATTCCCAAATTTAATCAATCCACCAGCCTCTGCCTCCCAGAAAACCAGGCATTACAAGTGTTTGCCACCATGCCCAGATGATAAACTAATTTCTAAAAGAGGCCCCTGCTGTTTGCATCATTCGCATTATAGGCTGTTAACCTTGGGTCAATGACTTGAACGCAGTCCAGTAGTCACTAGCAGTTATTATGATCTTAGTGTCTATTGGGTTGGACAACCCCAAAGGATCCAATCCTTATATGGGATTTTCACAAGAACATTGCCACAAACGACAGTAGTTTTCCACAAGTTATCTTCTGCCCAAATAGGCAATATCATAATAAAATCATGGTCCCTTGAGGTCAAACCTGAGATAGCTGGTGGGGGCGGGGAGGTGGGGAGGCCAACATGTTCGAGCAGGCCCCTTCTAAAAGAAAATAAAGGAAGAAACTTTGACATAGAGATAAATAAAGGTGGAGAACAGAGGAAATACAGTGCTCAAAAAAGCTGTTTGACAGTTTTTTTTTTTAAAAAGGAAGGAAGAAGAAAATAAGTTGTCAGAATATTGGCTGAAACCCAGCTTTAAAGAAGATGAGACTTCTAAAGATATATGCAGACTACAGCCCCCTTCCATCCAATCCAGGCTACCAACATGTACAGACCTTCAAGCTATGCAAGGGATTGGACTTAATGGTCTCTAAAATCTCTAAATCTGACCCTTTTTCTGCCCATGCCATTGCTTTTAGTCTTTGATAAAATAAGCAAAAGAGACCCCATGGTGCCGTATAAAGGGTACTGTGGACTCAGTTATATGGACCTCCTTTATCCATTGTTTTGATCTACTAACCAAATCATGGAGAAGGAAAAAAGGTTTCAGTGATATCTTAAAGGAGTTGATTGTCATTTGGGTTGGCCAAATGGACCAGTTGTTTGGGTATTATGTAGATGTAGCTAGAAACTTTTCTTTCTTTGTTGGGTAATCAGCTATAAAGGCAATCTGGTATATTATAAAGTAACTTTAGGGTTGGCTCCTGAACCCCAGAAAGGTGACCCTGATATGCAGCTTGGCCAGTAATCTGGCTCAGGATAAGTCACTGTGATGTATTTCATGGAATCATTACATTTAGTATAGCCTCCTTCTCTCCCTCCCCTCCCTACTCCTACCCTCAGTCCATATATACTGCTGATTGGAGCTATGAAAAGTCCCTCCTATTCAGGTGTGTAAAGTAGCCCATTCTTTTTCTTAGACTTCTTGTTCTCAGGCCAAGATAGTCTGCGTTGGCATCATCGAACTGGCAAAATTCTGCATTATGACTCTCCAAAGTGAATAAATCTGGAGGTGGCCTCCAGCAGTTTGATGGAGAGCTAGGGCAATGCCAGGGTACTTGTTATATCTGCTTTGTGAGAGGTCTCTGTGCAAGGAGGAAACGATAAAGCATCCATTGTACCCCATTTTAGAGACTATGTGTTCTGAAGGGAAGCGGGGCATGGTGTTTTGACTTTGAGCTGCTACAGGTCCCAGCAGTATGTTATAGAGTGAGAATTGGTGAAAGATGTATACAGAGAGATTCCCTGCCCAGGTCCTTGTGGGAAATACTGGCAGGAAGGACAGTGAGAGTAAGATATATAAAGACAGAAACAATAATAGAGACAGAGAAGAAAGAGAGGAGACACAAAGAGAGGAGAGACAGAAAGAAGAAACAAAAAGAGAGAGAAAAAGACAGAGAAGAGAGAAGGAAAGAAGAGACAGAAAGGAGAGAAACAGATTAAATGTAGAGATGCAGCCTTGGCAAATAATGTTTAGTGTGTGTGTGTATGTGTGTGTGTGTGTGTGTGTGTGTGTGCATACATACACACTATATATGTATGCATATGCACATTTATGTGAACATATAAAAACTTTACTGAATTTCTATAAATAAGATGACTTAAAATATAGTTTAATTTACCTTTTAAAGTAATTATTAGCTAGAATTAAATAGCACTTTAGGGCTTTTAAAACCTTGTCGCTTTAACTGATCGGTATAACAACCCTGGAAGGATGGTGTTATAGTTATTATTATCTTTTTTTTACAAATGAGGAAACTGAGGCTCAAACAGATTAAGTGACTTGCCTATGATGAGATAGCTAGTAAGTACTGGAAGAGAGATTTGACCCCAGTTATCTCCTGCATCCAAGTTTAATACCCTTCCCACTATACTACATTGGTTCTGGTCCAAGCCCAAACGTAGTTAATATTTCACATAAAAACCATGGACTTATTTGAGAGATATTTTAAAAGGACAAAGACATTTCTTACCCTTCATATCACAACTGCATTAATGCTATAGTAAAATCACATTAATTCAGATTTGATCAATTCAGAATTTACAAATATTTGAAGAAGAGCTGGGCTGGTTTACCTTTGAACTTATATTTAAAAGGAGGGTTTACTAAGCAATCTAAACGTGTAAACAGATTGAAGGAGGAAATGTTTACCTATTAAGAGAACAAACTATTTTCAAGAGGTTTAGAAACATCCATTTGTATGTCATAGAACTGCAGTGTAAGCAGAGACCAGAACCACTTAGGTATCATTATCTGTTCATTAAAGGAGAATATGTACTAAGCAAACTTTTGTAGACCCATCCATCCACCCAACCTTCCATCCATTCGTTCATTCAAATAATTACTTATTGAGTACATACAAGTCCAGTGGCCTTCCTAGGCTATGTGCAAAGATTTCTAAGACTTGCTCCCTGACCTCCAAAGGCACATGTAATATAGTTGAGGAGAGAAGACCTATAAGGTGCTTTACAACCCTTAAAGTGCTATATAAATGTGTTACTATTTTATACAGAAAAATTTAAATAACAAAACAAGAGATATTGCAAGATGGTGTAGACAATTAATGCTGTGAGTGAAGAAGAGAAAGAGCAATGTGAGTTATATAGAATTGTTTGGGAAGTTTTCATGGGAGAAGTAGAACTGAAGCAGGGTACTGAGAGATGAATTGGATTGAATGGATGAGGTAGGGCAGGAGAAGAGGGGAAATTATTTGTAAAGGACCATAATAGAAGATCCAGGAAAAATAATGACCCACATTTGTACAACTGTTTAAGGTTTATAGAAAACTTTGCTCAAAACAATGCTGTGAGGTATGGAGTTTAAGTATTATCTCCATTTTACATAGGAGAAAATCAGTGTGCAGGCGATAGTGATTTCCCCAAGCATGCACAACAGTAGTTAAAGTTAGAGCCCAAAACAGAACTTACAGGTCATTTAATTCAGGTGTCTTGTTTTAAAAGTGAGAAAACTGAGGCCTGGAAAGATGAAGTGACTTGGATGTGGCCCCATAGGAAGCAAGAGACTGAGATGAAATTCGAACCAAGGTTCTCCAACTCCATTTGAGCATATTTTCTAGTGCACTAAGATAAGACAACTGATAAACTCACCAAGGGAGAGAGTAGAGGAAGAAAATGGCTGAGAGTAATGTTGTTTAGTCATTTCAGTAGCATCTGACTCTTCTTGACCCCATTTGGGGTTTTCTTGGCAAACATACTGGAGCGGTTTGCCATTTACTTCTCCAGCTCATTTTACAGATAAGGAAACTGAGGCAAACAGGGTTAAGTGACTTTTCCAGGGTCACACAGCTAGTTAAGTGTCTGAGGCCAGATTCAAACTCAGGAAAATGAGTCTTCCTGACTCCAAACCAGATGCTCTAGCCAATGTGCCACCAGTAGGGAAATTTAAAGAGAGCAATTTTAGAGTGATGGGGACAAAGTTTGTTTGGCAAAATGTTAAAGATTCAGTGAGCGATGAAGAAAAAGAGATAAGGTTGGAAAAAGAAAGTAAGTTGGGCTCAATTGAAATAATGAAACCATATTTCAATGTGTAGAATGTGATACATTTTTGGAAATGGCCATTGTGGGATTTTGTTTTGCTTGACTATGCCTCAAAAACTTTGATAAGAAAAGAAATATTTTCTCAAACCTACTTTGCTGATAATCTCATCCTTAGGATGCTTCCTCTCTTAAAAGTAATGTCTAGCTTGTTTAGGCTGGTGAGGGTTTATCCTTTGTCTCTATGAATACTTAAATGGAAATACACGAGCCTGGGGGGTCATTGCATTTCTGGCTGCTTCACAAATGGAACATTAAGGCTCATGTGAATGTCCTTCCCAACAGATCAAAACTTTAGAGGTCTGTGATTACACTGCTTTTACTCCTCCCCTGACTGGCAAACACAGATGGAACAACAGCCCTCTCTCCACCTGTAGGATCAACAGTCTCCATGGTATATTTTTGCTGAAAAGGTTCATCGCCTGGTGTCCAGCCTGCTAGAAAGCTTGTTTTCTGTCATTTAAGGGAGTGTCAGAGAATAATCCCTTTATTGTGCTTCCCTTTCTTCCAACATCCTTCTTAGGATTTCTACAATAAAAGACCCTGGTAGAATTTTGCCCTGTAGAAAACACTTAGTAAACTTAAAGGGGTGGCTTGACCTATGGTTTCATTAATATAGGAAACTGACAGATAAGGAAATGCTCTCAGCCAATGCTGCTCAGCCCCTTCTCTGTAATCTATAGTATCTAAGCGTTAGCCTGGGTGCACTGGCTTTCCTGATACGTGTCTGAGGCAGAACTCCCATCCTGGTGGGCCCTCTATCCATTAGACCACACTGCCTCTTAAAGCACTGCATAAATATTGGTCAGTATGGTTGTTGCTATTGTTATTGCATGATGGGACTCCAGAGTGCCAAGGCTGATCACTACAAAATCTGATTCATTACTTTTCTTGTCATGCTCTTTTATCTTAGCTTTTAAATACCACTAAGGTCAAAGACCAGTCAAAGTCATTCCAGTGTGTGGCCTTTCTTTATAGTAGGTAGAATCAATCAACCAATAAACTTTTATTAAGTTCCTACTGTGTACCAGGCATTGTGCTAGTAGCCAATGAATAAATGGGAAAAGCATTTATTAAGCTATTACTATGGGCTCAGTACTGGAGGTACAAATGGGAAAAGTCAGAATGTTCCTGTTCTCAAGGAGCTCACATTCTAATAAGGGGAGACAGCATATAAGAAGACCTATGGATTAAAGGCCTGGGAGGATGGGAAGACCCTGAAGTCTGTAGAAGCCTATGTCTTGGATGCGTGACAGCCATCAAGGTGTAGCCAATACAGCAGGGGCTCTTAGTTTGTCCAAGGCTTTTAGAGTTGAGACGTGATGTGCAAAATGAATAGATTAGACTCAATGACCTCTAAGGTCAATTATAAATCTGTGACCACATTCTCTTTTTCACCACTCCTTCCTTCCTTTCCCCCTTTTTTGCTGAAGTAACTTAAAAATAAGAGTGACTTAATGCTAGTGGAGGTAAGGGACAGGGAGGGGAGTGAAAAGATCAAGGGGAGGCAAGGTGGGAATCTGTTTATTTTGGAAATTTAAAAAAATATCTTGTATTATCTTCTATTTATCTAAGAGGTGATTTTTCTCTTGTATCTGGGATAATTTAAGCCAAATGATCCCTGGCTAGTTCATTTAAACCAAACCTTGTTTGTGCTGCATCAAGAGAGTTCACTGTGAAGGCCACTACTTTGCCACCCACTGGCAGGCCTGGGGAAACTGAGGGGAGTAGAGGAGGAGTGGGGGTTCCAACTAAGCTGCAATGACCTTGCAGAGTTCCCTTCAGAGACTCCTAGGTTCAGCGAAGGCTATTTTGTTCTCTTGTTCCCTCTTTGCACTAACCTTTGTGTTTGATCTCTGGACCAGTTTGTCACAGGCCCTCAGAGCAGGAGTTTTTGAGCCTCCCAGAGATCAAAGGCCTTCCAACAGAGTTGTGTGGGCTTCTTGGCTCTGTTCTCTAACAAAGCAAATCCATCCACTCCAAGGGAACGTGGCAAAGATCACAAGAGAGAACAAATGAGAGAGGGAACTCCCAGTTTTCTCAGTATTGCTGCATGAGGAACAGATGGGTAGGAGAGTCAGAAAGTTTTGTTTCTCTTAAAAACACTGAAATTGAAGAATGCACAGACCCAGGAAGATTTTAGTGATTTATTTAGTGATTCCCCCAAACCATAGGACACAGGAGGATTTCTTCAATCTCTTACTATAAATGCCCAAAAGTATAGCAAAAGCCTAGGGTGAATACTGCACAGATGTGAATAATAATCCTTTCAGGAGATAGAAATGCCATCTTTATCCTTTAGTCGTCATCAAAAAGTACTTATTAAGTGGTGTTCTGCCTATTGTCATCAACAACTGATATTATGGAACTGTTATAATGTGTCTGGTGTTAGGGATACAAAATCGGTTTAAAAAACCCACCATGGTCCATATGCTTTGCAAAGTGAATTAGTAGACAATTCATTTCCTTTGGGAGCTTAGATTATAAAGGGAATCAGCAACTTCTGGCACCTATGAGATAATTTTTCTGTGGCTTAGAGCCCACATTGGAGTCAGCCCTAGGCAACATTTTGAGTAGTTAGAGATTTCTTCTGGTTGAGCCTTCTCATTTCCTTCCCCTCCCCCTCCTCCATCCATCACTTCTCTTTCCTGTGTCCTCTTCATGCTAATCCCTGTTGATAAGTAAGTGTAGGACCTGATAAAGGGCTCAGGAATAGAGAAGAAGGGGAGAAAGAGAAGAGGAAATGAGACATAAAACAAGGTACTTGCTACTGTGTTAGAAGAAGGTATCCAGTGAGGAGTCCAAATAGAGGAAAACTTATAGAGAGTGAGGTCCTCCAGTTTGTCTTGCTTCTGGATAATACTGTGCAGATTTTATCAAGCCCTGGAACACTGAAGAACTTCTAAATGCCCAGGCCATGGCACATATTAATAAATGTTTATTACATTGAAATGGGATACTTTCCAAAGGCAGATGTGACAGATACCATGTGGACGCAGTGACCTCTAAGGTCTCTTCCCATTATGTCTGTGATCTTGTGGGCCCTTTCCTCACCTTCTTTTTCTCATTTTTCTTCTCTTTCCTTCCTCTCTCATGTTTCTGCTGAAGCAACTTAAAAATGAGAATGACTTAATGCTGGGGTTGGGGGAAGGAAGGAGAGAATCTATTTATTTTGGAAAAACTTTATCTTGAATGATCTTTTCTTTATTGAAGAAGCAGTGTTTCTCTGGTATTTGGGATTATTCATAGCCTTTCAGGTCTGAAGCCAATGCATCCCTAGATAGGTCATTTAGCCAAAGCTACAGTTTTCCTGGAGTCAGGAAGACTTGGGTTCAGATATCACCTCAGACAATTGATAATTGTGTGATTCTGGCCAAGCCTCTTAAACTCTCAAGGACTCAGTTTCCTCATCAGTAAAATGAATTTAATTTCTTCCCCAAAAGAGCAGATTGCTTATACACAAAGGGGAAAATGGATTTTAAATGCCTGTTGTCCATACTGTGACCTGTCAGTGGATGGACAAACAATAGAACGGGTGCATCAGGACATACAGGGACAATCATTATGGATGGATAATAAGCTAGGGCCTGAATGACTAAGAGGATTGCATGTGAGAAATGTTAGGGTTCTTTGAGTGACTCCAAATTCTTACTGAAACAAAGGCCCATGTTTGGTTTTTAACCTCACTGTTCTTTTGGTAATACTGTAAAACCATAAGTCACAGAATACCATGGTCTAAAGAATCCTAGTTGTAGATTTACCAAAGGGTGAGGAAGAGTTACATGGTAGATATGAGTTGTTGTTGTTCAGTCATTCAGTCATGCCTGACATTTTGTGACCCTGTGGACCATAGCACATTAGGCCCTTCAGTCTTCCACTGTCTCCTGAAGTCTGTCTGTCCATGGGCTTTTCTTGGCCAAAGCATGGAATGGTTTGCCATTTCCTTCTCCAGTGGATCACCTTTTGCCAGAACTCTCCACTATGGCCTGTTCATCTTGGGTAATCTTGTATGGTACAGCTCATAGTTTCATTGAGATACACAAGCCCCTCTGCCACAAGGCAGCGCTCTGGGAGGAGGGATATGGGTAGGTTATCTGATATTACTGAAAACTTGCATAGAAGAAGTAGAAAAAAGAATATCAACTCATTAGAAATTTTTATGACCAGAAAAGGAGGTGAGATGGTTGCATAGCAAGAGGGATACCTGATGGACAGCTAACAAGATCCATGAATATCCATACATTGTCCAAAGGTCTGAAAGGAAGACCCCTTGCACACTGAGTGGAAGACTTAACACAGGACAAGACATGGACAAGAGTCATGAGGAGGTTGTGGATGGATTTTGATCTAAAGTGGTGGAAGGGAGTACCCACAAGGATTTGGATGTCTGAGGCCATGCCTTCATGCACTACAGAGTTGGCAAAAGTCTGGAAGAGGAAATATACACTTCCCAGAGTCCTGGAGTCTTTCTTTCTTTCAAGGGACTTCTCCCTGAAGAGGGTCTGGAACTGCTTGTATCCTCTCTTGAAGCTAGAAGCCATGACATTTCTCCTCTTCCAAGCTCTTGCCAGTGTTTCCCCTCACACAGTCACAGAACATCTCTACCAGTGAGGAGAGTCTCTTGTAAATGCCAGGCTTGAGGTCTATGTTACAAATAAAGGTATCAAAGTTCCGTAATAGTGTCTAGTACTGTGCTAAGCACAAAGAAGATACAGAAGAAATGGAAAATATGGGCCTTGCCTTCTAGGTGCTTAGAATCTAATTAGAATTTTATAAATGTCTTTCCTCCTTTCCTTTTAAGAACAGCTCCCTTAGATTCAGGATAGCTAAGTAGTACAGGGGGTAGAGCACTGGGCCTAGAGTCAGAAAGACCTGAGTTCAAATGTGGCCTAAGACACTTATTAGCTGTGTGACCCTGGGCAAGTCACTTAACTCTGTTTGCTACAGTTTCCTCATCTATCAAATGAGCTGAGGAAAGAAATGGCGAACCACTCTAATATCTTTGCCAAGAAAACACTAAAAGGGATCACAGAGAGTTGGACACAACTGAAAACAACTAAACGATAAGAGCAAACACTTAATTTCTCTTTGTCATTCAAAGGAAAAGTCAGTCAATATAGAAAGTCATTTTTCCTGTATCCATGCAACTCCATTGACTGGTTTCCATTGTCTGGCAAAAGGAGTTATCACTTTAGGCCTTTTGGCCTTTTTTCTGGAGCTGTAATTCTAACCAGTCTGTAATACTGGCTGGTAGGATCCTTCAATGGCATCATGTTAGGAAGTTTATATACAAATCCACTGATTTTTTTAAAGAACCAAATTAAAATTTTTAAGACACTGAAGAACTTCTTAAATGGCTTTAAATTTTTAAAAAGCTGGAAATGCACAATTTGAAATGGAAACATTTTCTGAAAATTATATTTAAGAAGAAAAGAAGCCAACTTTTCACTTAAATAACAGAAAATCTGGGGCAGCTAGATGGCACAGTGGATAGAGCACCAGCCCTGAATTCGAAAGGACCTGAGTTCAAATCTGACCTCAGACACTTGACACTTACTAGCTGTGTGGCCCTGGGCAAGTCACTTAACCCCAGTTGCCTCAAAAAAAAAAAAGAAAAGAAAAGAAAATCTTAACTTCTAAGGGAAAGATGCTTAATGTGGAGTTCTTTCTCCTTTTTTTTTTTTTTTTTGGCTTATTGACGTCTTAATGTTTTTTACATCACACTTATTTTTGTGATAGTCCCCTTCTCCACTTCCACCCCCAGGGAACCCTCTCTAATAATAAAGAAAAGTAGTCAAGCAAAACAGCCAATATAGCAACACAGAGGTCATATTAGACATCAGTAATCTCCTGACCCTCTAGAGAAAGAGTGCTTAATCATCTGTCCTCTGGAATCAATACTGGTCATTGCATTTAATCTGAGTTGGCCACCTTTTTTGTTGTTTTCATTAACATCATTTTGGTCATTGTGTCTATTCTTTCCTGGTTCTACTTTCTTACTTTATATCCACACATACAAGACTTCCCACGTTTCTCTGATTTCCTCATATTTATGATTTTTATCTTATAATTATATTCTATTATAGTCACATGCCATAATTTGCTCAATATTTTTTTTCTTGAGGAATGACGCAGGCAATGGATACCTACTTTGTTTCCAGTTCCATGTCATCACACAAAAAAGTGCCATTAGGAATATTCTCATGTATCTATGTGTGGATGTATGTGTGTATATATGTATATAAATATACATATATCTACACCCATTTATATGTGTGTTTATATAATTTTCCCAGAAAGTTTGGACTAGTTAGCTATTCTATCAATAGTGCCTAAGTGCACCTGACTTCCTATAATACCTTCCCCCAATATTGACTATCTTTTTGATCTTTATTAATTTGATGGGTTAGAGTACCCCCTTTCTTTTTTATTTTAAAGCTACTTTGCATTTTCTCCCTGTTCTCATGCTATCTCTTTTCTACCTTTCTGTGTCATCTCCTGTTCCCTCCTCTTTTCTTTCACTTCTGTAGGTAGGGAGACAAAGACAGATGTAGCTCTATCCATCACTACCTGCTGCCTGCCCTACCTAATTTGTTCAATGGCCTCTGTCCATTCCAATCCCTGGGGCCATGGGACTAGACTGAGTCACCTTGCCACATCATCAGTTGGGAGACTAAGGTTAATTGACTTGTATGAGAACCCAGCTTTCCTGCCTACAGGTTCAATGCTTCAGGGAATAAAGCACTTCCATCCAAGCCATACCTTCTATCAAGATTAGAAAAAATATTATAATCACATAGGTTTTCCAAGTAGAAAGGTCCTTTAAAAATGACTAAAGTCTTTTTGGCTCTCAAGCACTTGTATTTATAACTCTTTTGTTGGCCCAATAACAGGTATCACTTGTCCACTCCCTGTGAAGACACTAATTAGGAAGTAATAATTCTCAGTAAGTGCAACAGAGGTGGCTCATGGTGTCTTTTTTTTAAAGTACAAAAATAAACCATCCTAGTTGATGGCCTCAAGTAATTTTAAGAGAAGAACCTATGCATGAGATAACATATCCATTACCAAATACAATTGAAAGTCATATTACTAATTACCTTACGTGTCTTACAATTAAACTGTGCCAAGGGCATCTGTCCAAGAGCACTAAAAAAGAATGAACAGAGCCTTTCTTTCACATGAATCCATTGGCCACTAGCATTATTTTGTGAATGCCAAATTAATTTCTAAAAGCTTTCTCTAACCTTCCACTCCCATTCCACTGTCTTCCTATGAGTAAATTGCTTAAGTGCTGAATCTGTTTTTCAGTTTTGTCATGACCACATTCATGAGATCAGACCTAGACCACCATGTGCCAGGTACTATGCTTGGTGCTACTCATGTGTGTATAGGGGTGTGTGTGTGTGTGTGTTTCTGTCTGTCTGTCTATATCTATATCTATATCTATATATATGGATGGGTTTTTTTGTGTGTATACACACACAACTGAGTCAAGCCCTGAATTTACGTTCTACTGAAGGGATGCAACATTTTTACAGACAAGTAATTACAGGAAAATATTTAAAATAAATATTCAGTGATTTGAAGGAGGGAACTAACTAGGGAATTAGGAAAACCCTTTCAAGGAAGTGGCACCTAAGCTAAGCTTTGAAGGGACTTAAGGCTTCTAGCAGGCAGAGCTGAAAAGGAAAAGCATTCCAGATATGGGAGAGAGTCAGTACAAAAATAGGGAGGCACATGATGGCATATTGGGCATAGGAAATAGCAGGTAGGTCAGTCTGGCCAAAAATATGGCAGGAGGGAGAGTAATGTGTAATCTGCCTGAAAAATCAGGCTGGAATTAGATTGCAAAGGGCTTTAAATAGCAAGTAGGGACGTTTATAATGTATACCCAAAGTAGTAGGGAATCACTGAAGTTTCCAGAGAAGACAAGCAGTAGGGTTATCTTTGTGCTTAGGAAGATCAATTTGGCAGCTGTATGGAAGATGGGTTAGAGATATATATTTTGTTGTTCATCCTCCATTCTCAAAAACGACCAATGGCATCACAAGGGGGGATGTCTTGACTCATGTGTGAAATAGATTTAATTGAGGCAGAGCTGTGCAAAGTTGTCAGCCTCACTCTCTTTTCCATTGAAGTCTGATGGCAAGACAAATTTCAAGATGACTGGGGATGGGCCAGGATGCAGTAAGTGCCCGTGGCCTGTTGTAGAGGGGGAGAGACTGAATCCTGAAAGACTGATTGGGAAGCTAATACAATAGCAGGCAAAAGGCCTAAGCTGTGGTGCTGGCTACAGGGGTGGAGAGAAGAGGAGGTAGAATGGACAAGAATTGGAAACTGATTTAATATTGGAGGGGAGTATGGAGGGAAGAGGGAGAATGAAGAGTTGAGGATGACCCCCAGGTTGGGAATCTGGGTAACATTAAGAATGATGGTGCCTTTACTAGAAGTCAGTCAGTCAATAAACATTTATTAAACCTACTATGTGCCAGGCACTATGCTAAGCGCTGGGGATACACAAAGAGTCAAAAGACTGTTTCTGTCCTTAAGGAACTCACTATCTAATGGGAAAGACAACAAGCAAACAAATATGTACAGATAAGCTATAAATAGGAAAAATGGGAAATGATTAAAAGAGGGAAGGAACTAGAAATAAGGAAGTTAGTAGGAGTGCATTTGGAGGAAAAAAAAATATATTCTATTTTAGAAACAAAGAACATTTTTGCATTCATTTGTTTGCTTGTCTTAGGTACGGTTTCATTAACTTGCCATGATGCCTCATGGGTATCCAACCCAACATACCACACAGCTAGTAAATGATGAAATTGTGATTTGAACCCAGGTTGTGATCCAACTTAAGAGCCATCTACAGGTATCCATCCTTTCCACATCATGACTTTCCCCATATATCGATATATTCTGAGCTGGCATAAGAAATTAAATGGAAATCTTGGGGGAGTTTTGTGGAAGCCACCGACAACACTCAAAGGCCAGCAGATGACACAGAGCCTATGACCAAATACTTAACTCAAATTTTAGAAGAAGGTACTGTAAACACCCCACAAAAGAAAAAGAAAAAATTCCTACTATTTCTCTCATACAAAGGGAGGGCCAAAACTTTTACATCAATTTTCCAGGTTGCTGGGATGCCTGCACCCCTAATCCCCAAATGGAAGGGATAACTTTAGGTAAACAAGAATTTGGGCTAGGTTCAAAGTAAGGTCATCACAAAATGGTTCATCCTCATTGCTAAGGAAGAAATTATCAATGCTTTAAAACCAAAATGGTCTCAATCTGGGGATCAAGGCCCTTCTTGGAGCAATATCAGGAAAACATAACAGAACAGAGAAAAGTATTAAGTAAATGCATAGTTTAGCAGCAGAAAGAGCAAATAGCTTCTCATGGTGAAGACATAACTTGTACCCTCTCCTAGTTCAACTGCAGTAGCAGAATTTTGGGCCAGGATAGGGTGTTAAAGCGCTCATTCCAGAGGCAAGGGCAGAGTCAGGTGCCCATTATTCTGACCCAGATTTCAGCTTGGGTACAGAGGGCTAGAAACCTGGTGTGAGTATCTCATGACTTGGTGACAAGCTAATGGTTCTCAAACCTGTGTTTGGGAGAACAGAATGCGTCATGATGCCAAAAAGCTTAACGGGCCTCTCTGGTATGTATGACCTTGAAATGGATCTAATTACCTACCATATTGTCTTTGTCTCCCTTTATTTAAACTAGTATATGACAAGTGGGTTTGCATCTGAGAGTAGCGTCCTTGGTTTGCTATCTTCTGTTTGAGTAATGAGTAATAATAATAATGGACTTCATGTAGGGCTTTAAGATTTGCAAAGTACTTTATTAACATCCCATCTGAATCCCATTGCAACCTCTAAGGTGAATACTGCAGGAATTATTAGATCACTTTACAGATGAGGCAAGTGAGGCTCGCAGAGCTTAAATGACTTACATCTAATCATATATACACACACACATACATATATGTATATATGTAAATATATACATATATATGTATATGGTAAGTTTCAGAGAGAGAGGACTGAAGCCAGGGATTCCTGACTCCCTGCTGTGTCATTGAGTTCACTGATCAGCATAGATATTTTTGTCTGCTTGTTTCCTCTCCTCCATCTAGCTCTTTCTAGACTCATTCTAGCCAGTTGAAATTAATTAAGGTATTTTTGTTTAAGGCATGTGTATGTTCAGTAGTCTTTCAGTCATGTGTGCCTCTTTATGACCTCATTTGGGATTTTCTTGGCAAAGATACTGGAGTGGTTTGCCATTTCTTTATCCAGTTCATTTTACAAATGAGGAAACCAAGGCAAACAGAGTTAAACAACTTGCCCAGGGTCACACAGCAGACACAGTGTGTGTCTGAGGCCAGATTTGAACTCAGGAAGATGAGTCTTCTTGACTCCAAGCCCAGAATTCTATTCACATTCTATCCACCTAGCTCCTCTATTTTTTTAAAAAGCAAGTAGGTCAGACTTAGAGTTGAAATCCCACCCCAGCAAATGACCTCTCTGACCCTCCATTTCCCCATCTGCAAAGTGGGGATAATAATAGCAACTACCTCATAGGGTTGTTGTGAATGTCAAATGAGATAACATATCTAAAGTGGTTTGCAATAATATAGATTATAGCTATGATTACTATAAGGAATATTCATGCATCAATTATACCTGATAGTATAATTTAACAATTCCTCATCTTTTGGATGCTAGAACTAATAACATCTAGACAGGCTATCTTTTAGATTCTAGCTTTCCCTGCTCCCAAGTTGGGTGGCTAGTAACCAGACTTCTTCAAAATGAGGAGACCCAGATTTCTGGCCTGGCTCGTGACACATATGGAATCCTAAGGCTGGGGGACATCTTTAGATTCCTTGTTTCCTGAAGAATTACAGTTTTACTTAAACCAAGGCTATTCCATCTAGAAATGGAGACTGGGCAGAGTATAACATAGAGCTTGGGAAACACATTAGAATGTCTGCAATTTTATTAGACCGGGGATGTGTTAGAGTTAACTCAAACTAGCTGGAGAGAACCTATTATTAAATGTTCAGTGTGAGCATTTGCACCTTAGAAATCTGCAGACACTACAAATCAAGGCTTAATTTATTGTCTTTTTGATTGTCTGGACTTAAGAGAGTGATGGAGAAAGTGTAAATGATGCATATAAAACTTAAAAATGTGTCATGTGTTTTCAAAGAGCCAGTTCTTAAGCATTAACTGGCATACCATGAGTAACCCCACAGAAGTTTAATGTCTCACTTGGATCATGTCAGACTCCTTGAGTTTCCTATCTCTTCCCCTTTCATCTATTAAGCCTCCCTTGATCTTCACTACACACTCACCTTTCCCTCACTATTTGGGTATTTTATTAATTTCCCAAGTGTTCGACCTCATATTTCTTGCGTGTGTTGGGAGAAGTAGTATTGGGGCAGGATGAGATAAGAAAATGTCCAGTTCTATAAGAAAGGGGAAAAGCCAATTTCCCAACCCCAGCCCTGTATGTGGTTATTATTGGTTGGTACAATCTATAGTGGGCAGCTAGGTGGCACAATGGTTAATAGAATCAGGAAGACTGATCTTCCTGAGTTTAAATCTGGCCTTAGACACATACTAGCTGTGTAACACTGAGAAAGCCACTTAACCCTGTTTATCTCAGTTTTCTTATCTGCAAAATGAGCTAAAGGAGGAAATGGCAGACCACTCCACTGTCTCTGCCAAGAAAACCCCAAATGGAGTCACAAAGAATCAGACACAACTGAACAAAAACAGTGTTCTGTAGTGCTACAGGATAGGAAAGGGTGAAGAGTAAGGTATGTTTGATTGCATACTGCATGCCAGCAAATTCAAACACACCGTCTCTAGGAACATAGTGGTTCTGATGTCTACCTGGTCTGAAATCATTTAGGCTTTGATTGTGTTTGGCATCTAAAAATCTCTAAAGAGAAAAATCCTACAACCTGATTTCATAACCTACTCCACTGTCTCTTATAGTCTTTCTCCATATCTTCTGTCCTTTAGTGACCTTTTCTACTCCTACAGCTTCAACAATGTCATTTGTGCGATACTAGCTTATCTAAGAACTCCAGTGTTTTATTTCCTATTTCTTGCTGGACAGTTCCATCTTGATATCTTGCTGGTACCTCAAACTTAATCTCCAAAACCCAAGCCATTATCTCTCTGCCCACCCCTAGCCGTCTATGTCATATGTAGTTTAATTTTGAAATGTCTTTTGTATCCCCTCCTACAAACACCCCCTCTTCTTTCCACTTCCACTGACAAAACTTTAGCCTAGGACCTCATTATTTCTTTCTTAGGCTATTGTAATAGTTTCCTATCTTGAACCCCCACTTTTCAATCTTTTCCTTATCTGATCTATCTTTCAAACTACTGTCAGATTAATTTTCCATAAACACAGCTCTAAATATGTCTCTCTTTCATTAAAATCTTCAATGGGGGCAGCTAGGTGGTACAATGGATAGAGCGCCAGCCCTGAAATCAGGAGGACCTGAGTTCAAATCCGGCCTCAGACACTTAATACTAAGTAGCTGTGTGACCCTGGGCAAGTCACTTAACCCCAATTGCCTCACCAAAAAAAATCTTCAATGTTTCCCTCTTTTTTCCTTGTTAAACAAAATGAGAATACCTTAGAGGCCCAACATAATCTGACCCCATTCCCAAACCCAACTCAAAGTATACCCCCTTCATCTACTTTGTGTTCAAACTCATGTTCACTGGACACACCCCATACTTTCCTGTCCCAAGGTTTCCTCATATCAGCATTTTGCATTCTCTTCTTGTTTAAATCCTGCCCATACTTCAAGCTCAAAATCAATAGTTGCTTTCCCTCTGAAGTCTTATTAAGCCAGAACTGACCTCTCCTCTCCTGATACGTTTAAAAATTCTTTTTACTTTCTATAGTAGATATTTGACAAAATCCAATAAACATGAAAAATGTCACATATGAATAAGAGAGGATTATATATTAATTTCTATGAATGACCTGTTTTAAGTACATATAACCTCATATATATGTATAATTTAATATAGTAATAATCAAACTGTTTGGCCTTTCTGTGTCCCCTCATGAACTACTTCTGCTCTCTTCTGTCAATTTTTTACTGACATTTTTTTCTTTTCTTCTTTTTTGGGGGGAGGAGGGGCATCACACTATTACTATTCTCCCCCCAATCTTCTATTGTCTCTGCTATCACTATTTCCTATCACGAAATAAAATCTTTTCCTTGTAACAAATAAAAACAGTCAAGCAAAATAAATTCACACATTAGTCTGAAAATGTATGTGTCAGTTTGAACCTAGAGTTTATTACCTCTCTGCCAAGAGTTGGGAAGTATGAAACATCGTCAGTCTTCTGGAGGCATGATTGGCCATTGAGTTGATCATAGTTCTTAAGTATTTCAAAGTTGTTTTCTTTTATAACAATGTAGTCACAGAACAAATTGTTTTTCTGGATCTGTTTGCTTCAATCTGCATTAGTTCATACAAGTATTCCTAGATTTCTCTGAATCCATACCTTTCATACTTTCTAAATGACATAATCATATTCCATTACATTTATATATCGTAATTTGTTCCTCAGGTGACACATACTTACTTGGTTTCCAGTTTTTTGTTATAAGAAAAGGTAATGTTGTAAATAAATTTATACATATAATCTCTTCCCATTGTCTCTGATCTCTTTAGGGTATATGCTTAATAATAGTATCATTGAGTCTAAGAACATGAATAGTTTAGTGGCTTTGGGGTCATAGTTACAAATTTCTTTCCAGAATAGTTGGTCCAATTCACAGCTCTACCAACTGCAGTAGTATGCTGTAGCCCCCAAAATAATTGTCATTTTCTTTTTTTTTTATCATTTTTACCAATCTGATGAATGTGAGATAGAATTTCAGTTGTTTTTAACTTGTACTTCTTTTAATAATAACTTGGAAAGTTTTCCCATTTGGTTACTGATAGTTTGTATTTCTTCCTTTGAGAACTACTTCATGTCCTTTGACAAATTTTAAACTAGGAAATGGCTCTTGCTCTTACATATTTGTATCAGTTTCCTATATATCTTATATTCAGACCTTCATTGGAGAAATTTGCTGCAAAGTTTTTTCCCACTTATTTCCCTTCTATCTATATGAATTTTCTTTAAAAAAACTTTTCAACTTTATATAATCTTAATTATCAATTTCATTTTTTTATGATTATCTCCAAAACTCACCCCTATCCATAACTGTGAAAGGTATTTCCTTCCCTGCTCTTCTAATTTGTTTCTATAGCTTTTCATATCTAAGTTAAAGATCAATTGAAATTTGTGGTGAAATATGGTGTGAAAAGTTAGTCTAAGCCCATTTTCCCCACTGATTTCCATTTTTATCAGAAGTTTTTATTATTCCAAATTAGTGAAATATCAACTGTAATTGGTGTCTTTGGGTTTATATGATGTTCCTTTGCTTCTGGATTTTGTGTGCCTCTCTATTCCATTGATCAACTTTTCTTATAATTTAGAAAAGCTAGTATAAAGTTGCTTTGATAAGTAATGCTAAATAGTATAGTTTAGGACGGCTAGGTGGCACAGTGGATAGAGTGCCAGGTCTAGAGTCACGAAGACCTGATTTCAAATTGATCAACTTCCTCATGCCTCAGTCCATGCTGAAACAGGAGTGCACCTTCTGTCTTTCTTAAGGGATCTAACCACCTATACCATTATTAATTATATACGAAAGGATTAATAGCGGCAAAATTTTTATTTTATCAAGGGGGATAAAGTGATATCAATAAACATACAGTGACTAATGCAAGAATAGGAAGGGAATAGTTTGGATAAGAAATTTGTGGCTTACACTGAAGGATTCAGAGGCAGAATCAGCTCCCCTTCACCCCCTCCTCTTGAATGGAAGGGAGCAGAGAACGTGGGTGAGTTTTGCAGTTTATGGAGGGTGAGGGAGGGGCACCCTCATAAGGAGTAGAAACTGAAGAAAGGGAAATTTCTGTTTATTGTCTTACCAGCCACGTCCCTGGACTTGGGGCAGTTTCTTTGACATCTTCCAAGTCTGACAACTTGGTCCTGTCATCATTCATCTTCAAGGTGCAATGGGACAAAACAAAAGGGAAGGGCACACCGTACCAGGGTTTGACCTTCTAATGCCTCAGCTCAACTCTGCTCTTACTTGTCACTCTCAGCAAAAAGAGTAAACTCTTTTCTCCCAGGTTCCTATTCTCTGAAGCCAAATTCAAGAAACGTTAGCAGATGACATTGGAGTCTCAAATTACATTAATAAGAAATATATATGTACATATATGTTTAATAGATCAACAATTATTACTCAATTGCAAGGCAATATTCTAGGAGTTTGGGAGATGAAAGACAAGACACAATCTCTGCCCTAAAGGATTTGACTGCTTAGGTGGGGAGACGTGATGTATGCTAACAATGCAAGAAATCTGATAACTGACTGCCCAACACCAGTAATAACAAAGGCGTGTTAAAGATAACAAATAATAATGATGATAATGATTTGTTGTTATTGTGTCTGATTCTTCATGATCCATTTGGGGTTTTCTTGGCAAAGATACTAGGGTGATTTGCCATTTCCTTCTCCAGCTCACTTGATGAATGAGGAAACTGAGGCAAACAGGGTTAAGAGATTTTCCCAGGGTCACGCCACTAATAAGTGTCTGAGGCTGGATTTGAACTCAGGAAGATGCCCAGCACTCTACTCCCTGCACAACCTAGCTGCCCTTTAGGTTCCATGCTTAGAGCAGCATTGATCAGGAGTACTTTTCTGAAGTTCCCAGTCTCTTTAAGAAAACAGAGGGACAGAGATCTGTTTTCTGTCCTGGTGGTTCTCCCTGCTTTGCTCACCTTGTTTAGCCACTTCCTACAAAAATAAAAGCAGCTGGTCTCTTAGAGGTCAGGTGACACATGTTCTTTTTCTGGAGACAGCTTGATAAATGTGATAGGTTGAGAATCATTACGTGGTGCTGTGAAAGAGACAGGAGCAGGAATTCAGGCTGATAGGAGAAGGTGTGTTGTAGGTGAGGCAGCACTGGACTAAGTAGGAGCCAGGAAAAACTCTGACTCTGCTAGAAACTCATTGGGTCAAAACTGGAGGATTCTGGGATAGCATTGACTTGAGTCTCTCTGGTCCAAGCAGCACTTACATCAAAACAAATCCATCAGCAGTTATGACTCAACACCTACTGTGTGCAAAGCACCATGCTATCTCAGGAAGATAAAGTAAAAGACACAATCTCTACCCTAAAGAAATGAACAGCCTAATTGGGGAGCCATGATCGATGCACATGATTGTGGGCAAATCATTTCTCTTTCTGGGCCTCAATGTACCTGTCTGTTAAATGAGGGGAGAAAGAGGTCACTTAGGTCGGGGGCTCTTTACCTGGGGTCTGTGAACTTGTTTTTAAAAAGATTTGATAAGAGAATTACAATATAATTGGATTCTTTTTGTAATCCTATGTGTTTTATTTTATGCATTTAAAAGCATTTTGACAAGGAGTCTGTAGGTTTTACCAACCAGACTGCCAGTGGGGACCAAGACTCAAAAAAGGTCTAACCCCTACTCCAAACCATGATGCTTCTTGTTTAATGTACAATTTTATAAAATTAGTACATTTTTATTTATTTCATTAAATATTTCCCAATTACATTTTTATTTTTATTTTTATTTTTATTTTGCAGGCAATGGGGGTTAAGTGACTTGCCCAGGGTCACACAGCTAGTAAGTGTCAAGTGTCTGAGGCCGGATTTGAACTCAGGTACTCCTGAATTCAGGGCCGGTGCTTTAACCACTGCGCCATCTAGCTGCCCCCCAATTACATTTTTAAAAAATTAACACTCATTTTTTGAAATTTTGAGTTCCAAATTCTACCCCTCACACCCCTTGAGAAGGCAAGCACTATAATATCAATTATACTTAATGTCCATTTAATGCTATTAACACCAGATTGCCAGATTGTCATAAAAATGGCTAAGAACCTCTGATCTAGAAGGTCTTTGAGGTCTCTGCAAGTCTACAGGTCTTGCTTTTAAAAGAAATTGAAATGGTTTCCTTTTTGTTTTGATTGCTTGTAACTGTTTCCTTTAATCCTCCTGAGAAGAGCTCAGCCAAAATGGTACTTTGTCTATGGCAAGGCGAACAAATAAGTTTGTTCTGACCCTAAAATCATTGCCATTATTCTGGGGTTGTGGGATGATCTGTCAGGAAAGTAGCAGAATCTAAAAAATCATACATGCTTGTCTACATCAGCTTCTAGGAGGGCTTATGAATCCTTGCTGGAGGCCACTGTCATATCAGAACATTGTCTTTAGAGTCAGGAGACCCCAATTCAAATCCTGCCTCTGCCATTCTAATTGGGTGTCACTTCTTCCATACTTGTCACACCATCTCTATCTCGTGGGGACTTGGCTAGACTTGAGTTGGCCCATTTTTGTAAAACGGACTGTCTTTGTGGTCTCTTCCCTATGGTTTTTTTTGGGATCCCAATCTTTGATAGTCTTTGTCTAAACCCTGCTCTCTAAGAAGGAAGGGGAAATTAAGCAAAACTGATGATTCCCTGAGATAACCTTGGGGCTTCCCTCTTTGACCTCAGGCTCTACTCCCTTCATCTTCTTTGATTTTTCAGTGTGAGAAATTACTTCAGAGGTAGGGAGGATGCATAGTCTTGGAAAAGGGGAGAAAAGCAAATTAGAAACCTATGATTTTAGGGTTGAAAGGGACTTTAATCATATCTAGTCTAGTCCTCTACTTTACCGATAAGGAAACTGAGGCCTCAGAAGAGGGAAGTGTCTTGTACAAAAGCCTACTAAGTAGTAGTAACTAAGGAAGCCAGTATTAGACCCTGGTCCCTTGTGGTTTTTTCTGGGGAGGTACACATGAAAGGAAATCTCCTTCTTCTATGAATTTTTAAAATGCTGAAAATCAGGGAAAGACATCAGAAATGAATAAACCACTAAAACTGCTTTTAGCCCATAAATATGCATAGATAGGGTTTTTTCCCCTTATTCTGCATGTATTGGAAGTGTTTCAGGTCAGAAAAGCCCATTTGGACAGCCTTTAAAAGTATTTCTCTATTACCATGGGTTCAGCACACAGATGCTTTTTCTTTATTTGAGAGCATGGTAGCAAATCTGAATGAATAGTGGCTCCACATGAAAGGAAACCAAGCCAGGAATAGACAGAAAGCTGCCTGGTTCAGCTGTGGTCCTTGGGGCTTTGTGTTTCTTCCCCAACAGCAGGAGATTCTGTTGTTCCCTGTTTCACTAATGCCCCTTTCCCCTCTCTCCTCTAGAAGGCAGAGAGGAGTGGGCAAGAAGGGAAGCTAGCAGCAGCGGGTTGCCATGGCGGGAGAGGGAGCTGAGAAGGAATTGTTTGACTTGATGTAATCCCCACCCCCAGGCCCTGAACCAGAGAACTTTTGCAGAAGCAATGGAGACTCTCTGTGGGTTTCCATTTTGCTTACTAAGCTACTGGCCCCACAGGGTTTACTTCTGCCTATAACAGAATAGGGATCAGAGAAACAGGCTGACTGCACATATATTATTGACTATTTCAGACATTTATTAATAGATAAATGTGTTGCTGCACTCCTTGCTGCTTTCTGTCACAATATATTAGAAAGGATGGTTTGCAGAGGGGAAGAAATATGTGTAGTGGGGGCTGTAGTGGGAGAAGAATGGCAGAAAGAAGGGGTGGAAATACACATGTGTTTGTTGTGTCCATTAGGAACCTCATGAATTCATTTTTAAAAATTCTTTGTCTCCCCTGAAGGGCTAGAAAACCAATGACTGAATTAACTTCCACATTTCAACCCTACACAGTCTGCCCACACCCCGTTTTAAATTCTTGAAAGATCTGGGATAAAGCATAAGAATGAATGGCAGTCAGTGGCAGAGGATTGTAAACCTCTGGGCAGGGAAGCTTTCTAGGAAGAGAGACTAAAAAGAAACAACATTATGTACTCCTTCGAGGGGGCTGGCCCTTCCTTCAGTCTGATGAAGCCTTCAGAGGATCTAGACACTCCCTCAGCCCAGGAGTAAGCTATTTGCCTGTGAAAGGTAGTATTCAGGAAGGACACGCACAAACAGGACTAATAGTGATTGAAAGTGGCAGGGGCTTGGCGTGGGATTACAGTATAGATTTCACTCTCTGAAAAATGTGCCACTGATTTTAACCCCTCCTAAGAGTGCCTAAAACTCAGCTTCCTGCTGACCTTTCTGCTGAAAATGGACTCCATCATTTGGAAAGGGAGGCTGTTATTAGTTTTCTGTGTAATAGGAGCTAATACATTTCACATATGTGCATATATGCATATTGTATGCATATATCTGTATATGTATATGTACTCAAAGGTTTGGTTTTTTTTTTTTTTACAATATTTTCAATGGGAAGGATCACAAAATTGATGAAGTCCAACAGAGGAATAAAATCAAATTCAATCTGAGGGTTTTTTCATTGCTCGGTGAGCTATTTTCATAAAATATGAGATTTCCAAATTGGAAGATGATCTAGGATTGCATGATCTTTATACTGTTTTAAATCTTGCAGTTTCAGAACTGGAGGGGACTTGATAGGTCAGTGGAGCTAATCCCTTCATTTTAAAGATGAGAGAGCCAAGGCCTAGACCAGTGATGTAACTTTGTAGCAAAACCCAAAGTGAAACCCAGGTCAGGTCTCCTTTACTTTAGTTTATTTCATGCTACCTCATTTGCTTTTGGCCTTTCAGAAGGAAGGAAACAAATATTTAAGTACCTATTATGTGCCAGTCACAGCTAAGCACTTTTAAAATATTTAAATTTTTAAATTAAAAATTTGATCCTCACAATAACTGTGGGAGGTGAGGGTTATTAATATCTCCATTTTATAGGTGAGGAAACTGAGGCTAACAAAAAGGTTAAGTAATCTGTCAAGGGTCACACAACTAGTAAGTGTTTATTGCTGGATTCGAACTTAGGTCTTTCTGACTACAAGCCTAGCATTCTATTGGGCCACCTAGCGACCTCTAGTAAGGAATGGTTTGTGCTTAGTTATATACAAGCTAGGTTCTGTAGTGCAGAGAGTACTAAGCTCTCAGTTCAAGTTCCACTTCAGATACTTACTGATCAGTCGTTTCACTCATGTTGGGCTCTTTCTGACTCTATTTGGGGTTTTCCTGGCAAAGATACTGGAGTGGTTTGACATTTCCTTGTCCCGTTCATTTTACAGACGAGGAAACTGAGACAAACTGGGTTAAATGATTTGCCCAGGGTCACCCAATTATCAAGTGTCTGAGGTAAGATTTGAACTCAGATTTTCCTGACTCCAGGCCCAGTGCTCCATCCACTGCCCTGCCCAGCTGCCCTCAACTGAGCAAGTCAATTAATTGCTGGTTGCCTCAATTTCCTCTTCTGTAAAATTGGGGTAATAATAGTACCTATCTCCCAGAGTGGTTGTGAGGATCAAATGAGACAACACATATAAAATGCTCTTCAAACCTTAAAGCACTATATAAATGCTAGCTATCATTTTTAAAAATGCCTCAAATCTTTACTGCATCCTTTATAGGTAATTTTCTATAAGGTCATTCAGCTCTCAATAATACTCCCTGGAAGAGGGAACCAGTGGTGTAGATGATTCCAAACAGTATCTAATGTGAAATCTCCCATTCTTCTTTTGGAAAGCATTTAAGGGGATTTTTATGCATTAGCTATACCTTCCTGACTAGGTTTGACTTCAGCTAATGTTGATGTTAATTTGTACTCCTTGAGCATATATGCAAGGGAGAAGTGGTCCAAAAGTCTGTCAGATAGGATGGAAAGAATGACCCAGGATATTGGAAGATGGCAGGAGGACACTGACCTAGAATTAAAATATAGGCTCCTTAATGGCTGAGCCACTCATGGATAATGCGGAGAACATAGGAATCAGTGCCCCAGTAACACTGGAGAAGATAACAAGGAAGAAGTAAGAAAAGCAGCAGTCTAGACTAGAGGTGCAGGGAAACCCCCTGGATCTATCAAAATAAGTAGAGCAGAAATTTCCCTTTCTTGGTCTTTGTGTCATTATTAGAACAAACATGCCTGAGTGGACTAAGCCATACTATCTTCACCCGCCTGAATGCAAGCTCAGTCACTGAATCATTTTTAAAAGAAAAAGAAAGGGGGTGGGTTGGTGTGGAGATATTGGGCAGAGCTTGGGGAGAGCCTATGAATGATATGGATCAATTTTGGTTAAGTTGTTGCTTTAGAAAATCAGATAGTCTTACTGGGACAAGATCCATTAGAGCCTGTCTTACTGACTCCAGCCGACACATAACACCATCAAGACTGTGTAACCAGAGGACACAACTAACCAGAGAAAGCAGTAAATAGTTTCCCCTTTCCTTCCTCTAACAAGAGATAAAGCTATTGTGGCAACCTGGGAGTGAAATGCACACCTGACAATACATGGTAGAAATCCATTATATAGTGTAGGCCGATGAAGGAAGAGATTTCAGTTTAAGGAGGGGTGAAAAGTTCTTTCCTAGTTAAGTGAATTGCCCTTGTGGCTGCTGTCTCTTCCAAGCAGTACAAGTGATAGAACTCACTGGTTAGGGTTCACATCATTACAGAGTGTGCTAGAAAAAAGTTTTATATGCTCCATACTACAATAAAGAGGTGAAACATTTCTAACAAGGCAGAATTTGTCCCAAGGACAAATGCCTAAAAATTAATAATTCAAGAAGTTCCATGATACTGAAGTAGGGAGGGTCTGTGAGAGGACATGTATTCCAATACTCTGACAACTCCCTCCCCAAATCTCTGGTCAAGAAGTTCTTCATGTCTAAAACAAATTTGTTAGAATTTTAGCCCATATCCTTTGGCTTATGTCCTTCATAGAGATGGACGACACCTGGCTCTTTTTAAGCTTCACTGGAACCTCACCAATAAGTTGCCCGTGAATTTCCCCCTGATTCAAAAGACTGTAGTAGGTTTAGAACAGGGGTCCCCACTGGTCTGATCACTCAAGATAGAGTGATCAATTGCAAAGCTTAACTCATGATGCAGCAGGTGTCTCAATACCCCCTTTGTTGGCTTCATGGGACCATGTGCATTTCCAGCAGAGATCCACCTACTGTCTCCCCAGCTAAGGGACAATGGTTTTGTTTTTTCTTTGGGGGGATTGAGAAGGTAGTTTGTGGGGATCTGTTATTTTACTGACTGGAATAACTCCCAGAAAGGAAATTCCTACAGATGCAGATAAACAACCATTCTAAAATATATAGTTCGAGAGAACCATCTGAGGTAGTGAGAGGGTAAGTGATTTTTTTCCCATGGTCACCCAGAAAATTCAGAAGCAATTCATAACTCCTACTCTGTCCCTACTACTCCATCCCATCATTCTCATTTTATAACTCTGAAATTCCTGTCTGGATCAAGGGTATTAAATACTGGAGTGACAGGCACTACCTACTGAGATACTAATAGCAAACCACTGGCCCTTATCCCTTCCTTACTTCAGGATTTAAAAACTAGAAGTTATGGGTCCAGAATAGATTTCTTGGAATAGTCCCCATTCTGTTGCAGAGCCAGGCTAATGGGTTTGGAATTTTTTAATTTCTTTTTTCAATCAGGAAAGCAGTCTGCTTTTTTTCTACAAATCATAGGGGAAGGAGAGCTTGAAGGACATGAGGCAGTTAATTAACCCATCCCCTCTCTTTCTGAGCTGTCACAGGCACAACTGGAATGGATTAATTTGCTACCAGCCTCTGTTGGTTTTGGTAATGGCCTCCCTCCTGGGGGGAGCTGACCTCCTGATCTCCAGTGAGAGTCTGACTTGTTAGTCAACAGCCAGGTCACTGAACCAGAACATTCCTCAGTAAGCTGCTGAATAAAGCATCTGTCTCTTAGTGGCACATTTGTTTATTGGTTCATCCCTTCTCTACCCCTCCTCCCATCCCCCTCCACTTCCCTATCCTCCCTTCCCAAATTCAAGAAAATTCTTCCAGACATAAAGGTCCATCCGGATTGGCTCTGAGTTCAACTGCATGGTACCCTGCTGGTGATCTGAGATGTTAGGTTTCTACCTGTCTCAGTAAACATCTCCTCCTGAGCTTTCTTTCCTGGTTCAGTGACCTCTGACCTGCAGGCTAAACCTGGCTTATTCCCAAACTGAGGTTTCTGAGCTAACCAGTGCAACAGAAGCTTCCTTGCTTTACGGCTTGGTTTCCTCCCTTCTTCATGGCCTACTTCAAATGCAATTCCAAACATACACAGGCATAAACATATCTCCCAAAGGAGGAGGCTAGATTTTGTGGTTTCTGTCTCCTGGGTTTGAATTCTTCTGAGGGAAAGTCTCTTTCTACAACATAAACACAGCAAAAAGATAAACCACCCTGTAGTAAAAAGTGAAAGCACCTTGATCCAGTCCAATCAAATGCTTCCCCAAGTATAGCCTTCAAACCTGAAGAGGCTATACAGATATTACAGAGGATCCATGAATCCATATGTCAATCTGCAAATAAACATATACATCTTTTGGGCAGTTAGTGTCACAGTGAATAGAGCACTGGGCTTAGAATTAGGAAGACTCATCTTCATGAGTTCAAATCTAGCCTCAGATGCTCCCTAGCTGTGTGACCCCAGGCAAGTCACTCTACCCTCTTTGCCTCAGTTTCCTCATCTGTAAAATGAGCTGAAGAAGGAAATGGCTAACCACTCCAATATCTTTGCCATGAAAACCCCAAATGGGGTCACAAAGAGTCAGATACAACTGAACAGCAGCAGAACTTTTGTAGACTGAATAAAATTAAATTGGTAGCACAGTAGATGGAATGGTGGATATGAAGTCAGGAAGCCCCAAGTTCAAAACCTTAGGGTCCTTCCTAGTTGTGTGACTGTTGGCAAGTTACTTAACCACTTTGTGCCTCAGTTTCCTCATCTTCAAATGGAGATAATTATGGTACCTACCTCCTGGTTACTGTGAGGATGAAATAAGTTAACATGAAGTTCTTTACAAATCTCATGGTATTAGATAAATGCTGGCTATTATCAATATTATTATCTCACATACACAGGGTGTCCCAAAAAGACTTTGGCAATAACCTGTATTATTATTTTTAAAAAGTGCACAGTTTTTGTGATGAACAAAGTGAAAATTTGTTTAAAAAGCACTAAAGAGAGTAGTTTGTCACTGTGTATTTATCAGTCAACAAATACTAATAGCACAAGTGCTTCCAAGTAGAGGGGGCAGTCCCTGAATATTTGTGATATTTCTAAAACTGACCTTGAACTTGGAAAGGTTAAGAATGGTTAATCTAATCCATGAAGTCCTACTTTATCATTTGGATCATAAGTTCCATAAGGCAAGAGTCATGTCTTAGTCATTTTTGTATCTTTGTAGAATCTTTAACCTTTTCATCTCAGGACCTCTTAAAAATTGAGCTTTTTTGGGGGGTGGGGTGGGGAGGCAATGAGGGTTAAGTGACTTGTTCAGGGTCACACAGCTAGTAAATGTCTGAGGCCAGATTTGAACTCAGGTCCTTCTGAATCCAGGACTGGTGCTTTATACTCTGTGCTACCTAGCTGCCCTTAGAGCTTTTTTTTTTTTAATGTGGGTTATATCTCTCAATATTTAACATGTTAGACATTTTTTTTGTTTTTTATTTGTTTGTTTTTTGCAGGGCAGTGGGGGTTAAGTGACTTGCCCAGGGTCACACAGCTAGTTAAGTGTCAAGTGTCTGAGGCCGGATTTGAACTCAGGTACTCCTGAATCCAGGGCCGGTGCTTTATCCACTGCGCCACCTAGCCACCCCCATGTTAGACATTTTAAAATCTCAGGAATTATTATGAAAAATAGTTTTGACCTTACTGACCCCTTGAAAGGGTCTTTTCTCCATTGTCTTTGTACCACCTTTTGAGAACCATTGCTTTAAAGCATAGCTCAGTGTTTCAAATGTGAGTGTTCAAAAAAAAGTCATTTGAATGAAAAGGCATTTTTTTTTTCTAAAATAAGCCACTTTCATAAACTGGCACTGGATGAACTAACCTATGAAGTAGAGAATCACACATGAAAAAGACAAAATTGTTCAGGGTATGCTTCATATTCTTATTGTCTATATGAGCCAATATCCTTCATTTGACTACCATAGATCTACACAGTTTCTTAGTTGGTTGTTGCTAATTATGGAAATGGTTATAAACTTATAGACCCTCATAACAAACTTTACCACTCAAAAGAAAGTAGAAGGATGTTCCTTCTGCCAGATGCCAGTTATATTAAAGAATTAGAGACTGTAGAATTTTAAGCCTGAAATGGACGTTATAGATGGAATCAGAAAATCCTTCTAGTGTCCAGTGTACTTCTAATGATTAACACAGTGCCTCAACATGTAGTAGGTACTTAAAAATGTTAACTGAATTGAAGTTAATTAGCAACACAGAATCATAAAAAATTATAATGTTAAGTTCTCAAAGATGGTCTTAAGTAACATTGAGAACATATTCTTCATTATATAGATTAGGTGGAAATCTGAGGCTTTACTCAAGAGTTTGCCTATGAGTTTGTAGGATAGTTAGAAATGCATCTTTTTTCCCCCAGTGGCAAATCTCAAAGCTAATATATTTAATGACAATCTCTCAAAGAAAACACTCTAGAAGATTGCAAACAAACAAAAAACCGCACAGAATAACTGACAACAAATGAATTACTTAAGATAAATAATTATCCTAAGGCATAATAGGCATAATAAAAGATAGGGTGTTCTTATATGTGTCTGTACTCATTCTTTTCTGTCTTTTAGCCATATATACCCAATCCTTAAATTGAGGTTTGTTTTTTTAATAATAACCATGAATGAATAGATGAGTGAATGAACAAATAAAGGATTTATTAAGCACTTGCTATGTGCAAAGTACTGTGCTAACTGTTGGGCATGCAACCGGGAAAGAAAGACAGGCCTTGTTTTTGAGGAGCTCACATTTTAACGGAGGAGAAAACACGTATGGAAGGTTTCAGCAGGAAGTCGGATGGAAAGGTTTGTTTGTTGTTTGTCCTTCATTCTGAAGAGGACCATGATGTCAGGGTGATATCATGACTTGCACTGAATTGGATTTAAGTGAGGGAGGAGTATGCAAGGTCACCAACTTCACTCTCTCAGTACCATGGTACTTAGGGTGTAGCAACAACACAGATGGTAACTGCCTTTTCTTTGATGTCATTCCCACTGACAAAACCTTACCAGTTTCTGATGTTGAACCATTTAACATGCTAAGGATTTTGGTAGCAAGAACTTTCTTTCCTGCATTGTCAATAGATACGTCATTAGCACTTACAGGAACAACAGTTTCAAGGCTGCATCTCCACAAGGGTGATGGCTGCAGTCAGTAGACTCTAATTCTTGCTATTCCCAAGGCTTTTAGGTTCAGGGTCCTGGGCTGGGACCTTGTCTCCACTGGGGTTATAGGGGAGATTTTGGTCAAGTTAGGGATGGTGCTGGTGGTGAAGGTGTTGCCTCCTCCCCTCTCTCTCTGTCTCTGTCTCTGTCTCTCTGTCTCTTTCTCTCTCTGTCTCTCTGTCTCTCTCTGTCTCTCCCTCTCTCTCTCTCTCTCTCTCTCTCTCTCTCTCTCTCTCTCTCCCCCCCCTTGCTGTGACTAAGTGCCTTTCTGCTTCATGCCTGTCCTGTGATTGGCAGGTGGTTGGCAATTGGTTTGTGGATGGCTAGAGGGCTGGGCTGGAAGCAACTCTTCTAGAATTGCTTCTTCAGATGATGGTTGTGACGACTTGACTAGAGGCAGGACCAGCCATCTGTGGTGTGCTGTCACTCCAAAGGCTTTTGTGCTTATCTGCCTGTTGGTGGCAGTTGATCAGTATATGTGGCTGGTGGTGATGAGGAAAATGAGGCCCTTTCTTGATGCTGATTTCTCTCCTTAATGAAGGATTCAGGGACTGGGCTGAAAACAAGTCTCATGGTACGGGGGAACACTGCTGTTACCAAGGCTCTGGAGCTCAAGGAGCAATGTCTCCATCAGGTTCAAGGGAATGGTGGTTAAGGTGGTTTGACTTGCTTGGCACAGCCTACGTCTTGCATCTCTCTCAGGTTGCATTGCTGCTTCAGCTAGGATGATTTGCCTGTCTGGAAAGTGGTAGTTGGTTGGCATAGGATTTAGAACATTTTGAAAGGGAAGCAATGATCATGTGATTCAAAGTCCAACATACTTGTCAGTATAGAGTTGACATATAAATAATGGAAACTCAGACTGTGAAATGAGAGATTCAAATACAATCTGAAGAAAGAGCAAATTAACACCCAAATTTGCTTAACACATACTTCCTTTTATTAGTGATTCCTCCTGGATCTTCAATCCATGAAGGGGGTGGTGCTTAGATTAGAAATATTTTACCAATATTTCAAGAAGGAATATGTGACTGTGTGGGACATAATGAGGTACAGGGAAAATATTATTTATTGAGCAGAATAGGAATTGAAGAAGAGAGAAACCACAATCTCAGAAAGTCTTATGATAAATTTGGACTTAAGGGTATAATATATTCCAGTAGCAGGGGAAGACAGTTCTGTGTCACTCAAAGATGCAAACTTCTACCAACCTCCCTGTTTACATTTTCCTTTGACCTCTAAATCATCCTCCCTTCCTATTGTCTTTCCAGTTGAAGCAGAATTTCAGGGTAAGGCTACCCTGACAAAGCCGAGAAGTGATTTTAAGGGTGAAAGGATAAAAGACATACTGGCAAAGTGTTTCTGGCAAAAAGGGGAAGCCTGGAAGAATGCACAGGGAAGAAGAGGAAGCAGAATTAGCAAAGGAAACTAGCTGGGATATGATGAGTCTCATCAGAGTAAAGAGAGCAAAATGGGAAGCCAGGAGGGTAAATTGGAGTATGTCTAATATTGTCATAAATTGAACCATAAAGTTGGCCCTGAGACCCTCTGCCTCTTTAATGTCTCAAGCAGTAATTTCCTAAGTGGAATCTTCCTTGTTTCTAATAGTCACAGCAGCTTCCTAAAGAGATTAACTTACCCGCAAGAAGTGATTTATATCCTGGAATTACTTGACTCAAGGTGTGTTTAGAAAAATACGGGCATGATTAGAAATGAGTAAAATAAACTCCAGGGGAACACACTGCTGTGCTAAACAGTGCAAGGGACTTGAGTAATCTTCTGGGTTATGCCTAGACTGACAAGTGCATGCATATTTATGTATAGATCCTATCCACCACCAGACAATGTTAGATGAAACAGTGTCACAAGGAACAGTTAATTCCTCAGGAACAATGTTATAAACAGGCAATTGCCTAGATCACGTTACAGCAGATTTTCACAATTTTATATTTAGGTTTAGCTATAATGATGTTATTGCAGAAGGATATTTATTGGGGACACCTATTCAGAGTATGCCTCTATACCATTTTTAATGTTCTATAGAAATGGAGCTAATCCATCTGAGAACCCCAGACTTAAACTTCTGTCACTGAATTCATGGTGGGAAATGGATATTTGTTGTGTTTTGAGTTTGAGGTAAGGAGTTGAAATTTGGGAAACTAAAATAAAACTTTGAAGGGTGAAAGTAGGTATCAGGTCAGAGCAGATATAGGGTCGGGAGCTAGGCAGACATGGAGGAGAGCAGGGCAATGTGGAGACCCAAACCAGGTGGACAGACCCACATTCAGGTAAATATTCAAGAACCCAGAGATTTGTAGAGCCTGAAAGCCCCGGAGCTGTCAGCAACAAAGACTTCATTAGCAAAAGCGGCCCTAGAGTTCATCCCATTGTTTTGAAATGCTTTCTTTTAAAACAGGAACTAATCCCTGTACAGGGCTAGCCGCCGATTAATTTATGGGCCAAAAAAATAAGTGAGTACCTGGTTAGAGCAAGGCAAAAGAGATACAGAAAGAATAAATGAAATGAATGAAACCAAAGCATTTATTAATGCTGATTATGTGCCAAGTGCTAACGCTAAATATAAAGGGGGACAAAGATTTTTAAAGTAATAACAACCTCTGCCCTCAAGAAATTTATAATAGTGGGAGAAAATGTGAATAAGAAAGTGGTAGCCACAGTGGGTAACTGGGAGTTAGAATATTAGAGTTAGAATATGTAGATTTCTTTTTAGTAGCTGGCTAGTATTGATTTGATTATGCTTCTTGAGTGGAGGGAGTAGTCTGAGATCAGAGTGTAGGCCAAAGAGGCGGGTGCTAAGGTGAATGAGGAGTAGTTTGAAGCATGAATAGAGCCTGCAGAGATGAATGGGGTCATGGGAAGCACTCCTCAATCACAAGGTGGGGGCAAGGAGAAGGAATACTAGAAATTTAAGACATGAAAGGGTTAATTCAGGCCATGGTATCTGATGGCATAAGAGCCGAAGTTCCAGGGATCCAATCATTTAACATAGTGAAAACTGACTTTCTGGTAAAGAAATTCTAATGGAATTAAAATTCTCTTCCTAGGAAATAATGTCCAATTTTTAATAAGAGTTCACTCTTGGAATATACCTCAACCCAAAACAACTAGTATAAAATGCCCTTTTCTCTTCGCTTTAACAGCAGTCTCAAACCTGGACGTGGAGAGTAAACTGAGTGTCTACTACCGAGCCCCGTGGCACCAACAGAGAAACATTTTCCTTCCTGCAACGAGGCCCCCGTGTGTGGAGGAGCTACACCGTCAAGCGAGGCAGAGTCTGCAAGCTCTGCGCAGAGGTAACTGAGGCCAAATGATTAAGTCCTGACAGCAGAATAGAAAAAGGGTAGAGCAATGATTGGGTCATGTTGGGTTAATGTGATATCTGGTGAGGGCATCCATGATAAGAATATAGAGTGTGTGAGTGAGGGAGGGAGTGAAAAAGCATTTTATTAAGCCCGTACTATGTGCCAAGCACTGTGCTAAGTGCTGTGGATTCAAATACAAAGGAAAAGATGGTTCCTATCTCCAAAGAGCTTACTGGACATTCTAATAGAGGGAAACACCGTATCCAGGAGATGGAAACCAGGGAAAGACACAAAGATGGCCACTGGAATCACGAGGGAGAGTGGAATGACCTAAATATATTGCAAAAGCAATAATGATTCCTTAACCTTTCTTTTCTTGCCAATTGAAAACAGATGTTCTAATAAATAATGAGAGTCAGTGCACCTCACAGGGTAACTGTTCCAGAACTACTCTCCTTTCATTTTACAACTAGTTTCAAAATGAATGCACTCATTCAACAGTTAGTTATTACACCACAAGCATGTACAAAAAGACAATAGATTCCCAACCTCAAGAAGCTTAAGATGTGGTAGGGAAAAAAGAAAAAAGAAAAAAAAATGTGGTAGGTTATTTTCTGTACACAAATAACTTAATGCAAGGCAATCAGGAAACAGCATGAGAAAGTGAAAAGAACCCTTACTAGGCAAAGAGTAAGAAGGTCTGGGTTCTAGATCTGGTTTTGTTGTATTGTATAGTAGATTAGACTAGTGGCATGAAGAAAGCCAGGTTCAAATCTCAGCTGTATTACTTATGTGACCTTAGGCAAATCACTTAACATTTCTGGGCTAAATTTTCACCTGTAAGATGATGGGATTGGGTTATATGATCTCTGGGGTTCCTTCTAGATTTAAATTTATGATCTTAGTATAGCCATATTACTTTTTAAAAAGTCCTTTAAACTTCTCTAAACTTCATCTTCCCTGTCTGTTAAATGAAGATAATTATATCTGTCCTGCCTACCTCAGATAATTATGACGATCTAATAAAATATCAGATTCTAAAATTCTTTAAAACTGTTGAGAGCTATAAAGATGTAAGTTATTATTATAACTCATCATAATAATAGTTTTGATGATAATAATGATGATGGTGCTGGGGGTTGCTAGTGGTGATAAAAGTACTACATAGAAGGCTGGGTTAGGCTTTAGCCAAGGGAGATCACTATTGACAAAACTACTAATTCTAATGGAACAATCTCTAGTATAAGCCTGGGCAAACCAAGCCTTTTAGTTGGAGTTATAACCAATTAGTCACTTTTTTTTTTCAGACTCAGTCACTACTCAACTACTAATGAGGGAATATAGTTCACCATTATGTTGTTTTTGCCCTAATAGTAACATTAGAAGAAAAGAAAGTGGCCATAGGGTTCTCAAAAAGCAGTCCTAAGGGGAAGATAGAAAGTGGTGACATCCTGTACCTTAGAAGGAAAGGTAATGGGCTAATGGCCAATCACATACTAGCCTGCTTTAGGGTCATCTTGGTAACAAATTTAGGGTGCAGTAAATCTTAACAAAACTACAAAGAGATATTACAAAAAAGTTCTGACATCAGAGTTTAAAACAAACATCACAGAGTTAAAATTAAAATATGACTTTTTATAAGTTGTCTTCAATGGACAGAATGTCTTTATTCACAAGATAATGTAATTCTGCCATCTTGTGGCCAAGAGTAGTGCCTACAAGTGCCCACAATGTGGAGAAAACTGAATGATGCTTCCTGACCCTTCTTATTTTTCTTAAAACCAACATTCCACTGTACCCAGAGCTAGGTACTTGGATAAGCATCTCTTTGTTTCATTTTTATGGCCCAAATAGAAGCTGTTTTCCCTAGCTACTTTGCTTAGTATGGGGTGTGTGTGTGTGTGTGTGTGTGTGTGTGTGTGTGTGTGTGTGTGTGTGAAAGAGAGAGAGAGAGAGGGGAGAGGGTTCTGGTTCCAAGTGTCACCTCTAGGGAGAGATGACCTTATATAGCTGTATGATTTCAGAAGGGAGAAAGGTCCTGCCTGCTGGCTGATTCCTGAAATTCCTTTACTTTGAAAATAATAAGAGCTCATTTATTTAGTAATTTAAGATTTACAAAAAACTTTCCATATAACATCTCTGTGAGATTGGCAGGAACCAAAGGCTTTGTCTCCTACCATTAATAAGGTTTACAATGGAGATACAACAGGGAAGAGTAGGAGGTTTATTTTAAATTAATTCTCACTATGGTGGAAGTGACTGACACCAGATCCTAGACTGTGATAAGGGAGGAATGAAGGAGGAGGGCACCAGGTTGCAGGGTAGGGAGTGATGAAAGAAAAATCTGGTAGTACCAAACCTAAGAAGTATATCAGAACAAGATGAACAGAGCTGTGAACTGGGAGTCGAGAATTGGCTTCCAGTCCAATCCTCTTGTCAGCTATGTGACCTTCAACCTAGGATCGGTTTACTTCTCTGCACTTTAGTTTCCTCATCTGTAAAATGAAAGGATTTGACTATATCATCTCCAAGGTCTCTCCCATATCTTTCCTCTTATGATTCTGCTTCACAACTTTTGCCTAAGCCCATCCCTGTACTTTATCTAGTAATAACAGGGTCTCTTTGATCCAGATAAAAGTGGGCTGCCCCTAAGATCCTGGCCTGGGCCCTTTTCCTCCTTCTACAATATCATTTATTATTATTAATTTAATTATTGGGCCCCTCCCTCTCTTTCTGTCTCTCTCCCTCTTTCTATCTCTTTCTGTTTCTCCCTTTCTCTCTGTATCTGGCTCTGTACATACATACATACATACACACATACATACACACATGTGTATATGTATGTATCACATACAAACATATATCTGCACATGTATATTTACTGCTCCAATATCTTCCCTGAGCTCCCAGTTGGTTGACAGGTATTTATTAAGTAGCCATGAAGTGTCAGGCACTATACTAGGTACTAGAGATACAAATACAAAGGACAAAAGTATCCCTACTTAAGATGAGTCTACATTTCTAATGTGGGAGATAATGATGCAAAATATAAAGTTAATAAATATAAACTTGCACAAAGTAGTTAAAAACAAAGTACTTTGGCAACAGTGTGGAGAACATACTGGAATGATGTGAGATTTGGGGTTAGAGAGACCAGTTGTCAAAATAATCTATTATTTTAGGAAAATTTATTATTTAGAGGTAATGAGGACCTGAATTAAGGTGGTAACCATGAGAGCATAGAGAAGGGGTTGGATTTGAAAGCTTGCTGTGAAGGTAGAAACAAGATCTAGCAACTGACTGGATATGTGGGGTGAGGGAGGGTAAGAAGTCTAGGATAAAGCTCTAGTCTACAGATTACCAACTACCTGATAAACACTTCTACCTCAATGTCTTGCCATTTCCTCAAACTCACCATATGATAAATCACACTTATTGTCTTCCCCCTTAACTTCATCAACCCTCCCGATGTCTATTAATGGCACCATCAACCTCACTTCATAATGTCATGATCAGCCTCAGCTCCTCACTCACCCTTACCCTACATATCCATTTAGTTACTAAATGTTTGTCTTTATACCTCTACTACATCTCTCATATCTGTTCACTTGTCTACTCTGCAGCTACGACTCTAACACAAGGCCTCATCACCCCTATCCTGGACTATTCCAACAGTCTTATAACTGGTCTCACTGCCTCAAGACTTTTCTTACTCCAATCCATTATCTAACACAACTGCCAGAGTGGCTTTCCTTAAGGGCACATCTGACCATGTCATTCCCCTACTTACTGAAACTCCTTATTATCTCCAGCATAAAATATTAATTCCTTTGTTTGGCTTTTAAAGCCCTTAAAGCTTCACCCCAAACTAGCTTTCTTGTGGTCATTATGCATTATTTCCCTTCTCAAACTCAATTGTCCTGCCAAACTAGTCTTCTCTCTGTTATTCCCACACAGTACTCTATTTCCAATCTTAGTGTCTTCATAGTGATTTTCTCTCATTCCTGGAATACACTCCTTCCTTATCTCCAGGTCACAGAATACCTCTCTTCCTTCAAGGCACAGTTCCAGTACAATCTTCTACATAAAGTGTTACTTAGTCCCACTGGGTAGTACCTTCCCTCTCTTATATTTAACTGCCTTGTATGTATTGTGTATAAACATATATGTTCATGTTCTTTCTCCCAAAAGAATGAAAATTCCTTTAGAACAGGATTTGTTTTTTCTCTTTTCATTGTAACCTGAGTGACTAGTGTAGTATCTGGCACATAGAAAGTGTGAAAGTGGGAGGCAACGAGGTTATGACTGGCCCAAGGTCCCACAGTCATCATGTCAAAGGCAGGACTTCAACCCATTATCTTGTTGTCTCTCTTTTAAGAAGTGCATTCCATTTTCAAGCACCTCTAACTGTTATGAAGATCTTTAGATTGAGACAATATCCATCTCTCTAGAACTTCCACCTATTTGTATTCTGTCTTCTTGGAAGTAAATAAAATAAAGCCTCTTCCATATGACAGCCCTTAAAATACCTGAATATAGCTGTAATGTTCCCCTTTCAAGGTTGAGCATCTATATCTGGAGGCTAAATGTCTCAGCTGGAGCAGGTGTGGTATAATGGAACATATGTTGGACTTGGAGTCAAACGAAATTTGACTTTTAATTCCACCTCTGGCTCTATAGTGCTGACACCATGTGACCCTGGGCAAATCACTTAACCTCTCTCTGCATCAGTTTTCTCACCTTTAAAATGGGGATGATAAGAGCAACAACCTCACAGGATTATTGTGAGGAACAAATGAGATAATGTTTAGAAAGCACTTTGCCAACTTTAAAGGCTACATAAATGCTAGTTATTGTTGTTGACATTGTGAAGTTCAAACAAATTAATGAAGGTAAAGCCCTATGTCAGTTTTGATTACAGTTTGTTTCCTTGTCCCTCAAATGGCATGGTTTCCAGACCCCTCTTCATTCTGATTGTTTTCTTCTGAACACACTCTGATTTTTCAGTGTTCTTCGAAAATATTGTGCCCAGAATTAAACACAATACTGGAGATTTGTTCTGAGTACAGTGAGATGATCAGCTCCTCATCCAGGAAGATATACTCCTCTTGGGGCAGCTAGGTGGCACAGTGGATAGAGCACCAGCCCTGGAGTCAGGAGTACCTGAGTTCAAATCCTGCCTCAGACACTTAATACTAGCTGTGTGACCCTGGGCAAGTCATTTAACACCAACTGCCCCGCCAAAAAAAAAAAAAAAAGATATACTCCTCTTAAGGGACAAAATTCTTTCTTTGTCTAAGTCATGATAGTTAAGAAATGTAATAGTTATATGTGTCTCATATGTCTCATATATTTGGAATATCTCCCATTTGTGCCTGTGAGTGATGACCATATCAAAAAGATGTCAGCAGGGCAGCTAGGTGGCACAGTGGATAAAGCACCGGCCCTAGATTCAGGAGGACCTGAGTTCAAATCCGGCCTCAGACACTTGACACTTACTAGCTGTGTGACCTTGGGCAAGTCACTTAACCCTCACTGCCCTGCAAAAAAAAAGTTATATGTCAGCAATCTAGAACAATGGGCTGAATTCAATCATATAAAATTTGATCTTGGATTCAAAAAATTAACTTCTTGAGGAAGGTGGAGATAATACTTAAGACAGTAATTCCTGTGGGAAAAGATTCAGGAGTTAAAAATAGAACATGTTAGTAAAAAAAATTAACATGATCTTTAGACTGCATTGAGAAGCATTCTTTAGAATATGGAGGGGTGATTGCACTAATCATACTATATCTGGAATACTGTGCTCAGTCTGTGGTGCCATATTTCAGAAAGGATAACAAACTGGAGAATGTCCAGAAGAAGGTGAACAGATAAAGGTCAAGGGCTTTGAGACTATGCCATACAACCATTCATTGGTAAGGAACTAAGGATACTTAGTCTAGGGAAGAGAAGATTTAGGATTGACATGACAGCTGTCCTCTGCTATGTGAAAGACTGGCATATGAAAAGGGGATTATTAGCTTTGATCTGCTTGGCCCCACAGTACAAGACTAGATGCACCAAGTAGAAATTTCAAAGATGAAAATTTAGGCTTGAGATAGAAAAAACTTCCTAATAATTAGAGCCATGCAAAAGGGGAAAAGGCTGATCTGAGAGGATCACCCTCACCATCATCATCTTAACATTTATATAGTGCATGATAATTTCCAAATGCCATCTTCCTTTATTCTCACAACAACCAGAGGAGGTAGGTGCTATTATTCTCCCCATTTTATAGTTAAAGAAACCTCACTGGACTCTTGAATGTTTCATTTTCCCTTTTTCCCATCCACTTTGGTAGTGTGCTTAAGGAATAACAATGTCCTAGAAGCAAGAAGCTGGTAAAGGAAAGAGGAGAAACAAGGAACCAAAGATTGAGTGGTTAATTCCTTACTAACAGAGACTAAACTATTCAAATATAGTTCTACATAAACAGAAAACCTAGGGTTGAAATTTGATTTATCCGGCTAGCTAAGATAGGATATGATAGGATATTGATAATAACTCATGTTTATATAGTGATTTAAAGTTTGGCACTTGAACTGGATAACAGTTCTTTGAGGTAATGCTGTCATTACTTGCCCAAGGTCACACAGCTTATAATAAATGTAATATTTACAAATGTAATAGCTTTGTGTGTCTATATATTAGAATTCACATGTGGAAATTCCCCCATTTATAGACAGTATTCCAAAGATATCTCAACAAACTAGCAAATATCCATTCTCCAGAAGGGATTTGAACCTAGGTCTTCCTGGCTGAGTCAGAGGAGAGGTGAAGCAAGAAGAAGGATGGAAGAAATTAAAGGGGAAGGAAGGACTGATTTGGGCCAGCCAAAATTTCATTTTGTGTGCCTGTTCTATCTCATGTGGTCAAAGGGCTAGAGCTCTCTTTATCTTCAATTATCTGATAGCTGGCATTCTCCCAAATGGTGAGTTCCATGCCTCTAGGCATGCAGGACCTATTGTGATGTCCTGATGGCAGCTGGTTTGTGAATAGATGCTAGGCACAGGGCAAATTATTACCATAAATTGACCTGAGGATCATCATCCAGTTGAGGCTTTTCTGAAACTGACAGATATTCATAAGAGTATCACGGGGTGCTTTCCTTTAGCATTTTAATACTGGAAAGATACTTTCCTCATCACCTCCTTCCCTCCATTCCCCCTTCCCTAATCCTCCTGTTTACCCACAGGAGACTCCATGGGGGAAGGCACTATTGGGGGGGGGGCGGGGAGGAGGGTTGTCCTTGTATCTCCTTAGTGCCTAGCCTTAGTGCATATAGTGAATGCTAAATAAAGATAGGAATAGGGACTAAAGCTGTGGTTTTCCTGATATAAGGAGCTCCTTCATGAGGAATTTTCTTATATCAAGGGAAGTTAGAACCTCCTTTGGAATTTATAGTTTAGAAAGTTGCTTAGAGCATTAAGTGATTAAGCAACCTGCCCAGGGTCATAGAGGCAATATATGGTGTATACTAATAATACAATTCTGATATGCCACACTGCTTCCATCTTAATGTTTTGAATTGAATTGTTGAACTCTATGACATAGGCACTTTAAGTATTATTATCTTCATTTTATAGATAGGGAATGTGAGGCTTAGCCAATAACACACATGGCTAGAAGCACCAAATAGGTGATTTGAACCTGCCTTCTCACTACAAATCTAGACTTCTTTCCCGTACAGGCTTAAGTGATTCTTACTTTCATCATGATTAATATGCATTTACTAAGTTCCCATAAAGTGCATAGCACCATTTGAGACATTTGGTGTTGATACTTTAGTCAAGCTGTGTTTCCTAGCCAAATGAAATAGATTGTGTTTACTCAAAATACAGTAAACTTATACTTTTCCCCTTGATATTTTCCTTCTAAAATGGAAAAAGAAAAGGAAATCATGGGGGCATCTTGGGCCTGGTCTGCTGACCCCCCTCAGTATCCTTCCCTAGGGTTCATACTGTCATTTACTAAAGAATAATAACCTGGGGGCAGCTAGGTGGCGCAGTGGATAAAGCACCGGCCCTGGATTCAGGAGGACCTGAGTTCAAATCTGACCTCTGACACTTAACACTTACTAGCTGTGTGGCCCTGGACAAGTCACTTAACCCCCATTACCCTGCAAAAAAACAAACAAACAAACAAAAAGGAATAATAACTCATCTAAAGGTATAAAGCAATCAGCCGCAAAGTTCATTGAAGCCATCTCTTTGGCAATTCTCTATTTTTTAAGACCCTAAGTTAGGGATTAGTTAAATCATGCAAAAATATTATTTACATTTTAAGATTTCCTTTTCTATCAAGTTTCTCAGTTAAATACACTCAATCTGAATGAATAAATAAGAATAAACAAGCTGCTACAGTCCCAGATCACTGTTACTATCTTTCCATAGGGTTAGTGGTAAATTGTAAATGCTGTCATTCCTATTTCTTAGCCCAGAGCAAATAAACAGAGGGGTTAAGAATGAAGAATGAAGTTGAAAAAGTGGGAATATTAATTACGTCTTCCTTTTCATCTTAAGGAATGAAGCTTTTAACCTTCCCTGTTAGGGTCAAAGTTGATTATACTTTATTCAAAAAGAATTTAAAAGCTTCTCATTTCACTAAAAGGAAAAAGATGTAGGCAAAGGGTGAGAAATTGAATAAAGGAACCTTTTTTTCTCAAAATATGTATGTGGTCCAGGTAAGTCTTAAGATGGAACATATCAATGTATAGTTTAATCCTGTATAGTCCTTCTTTTGGCTCTCCTCAGTCTTTTGGCTCTTTTAGGATATATCATCTTCTCAACTCACAGCTTTGAACCCTCAATTCCATGAAACTTCTCCTGTTCTAGCTAAGAAACACAGAGAAAAAAAAACCAGACTGCATTTGATGAATTAGAATGCAAGGTAAATAGATCTGCCAATAAAACATTAAAGGTTCTAAGTACCCAGCCCTTCTGCCACCTTAAGCAAGTTTTTTGGGAGTACTAGACTTGGTTCCCAAAATAGAGGGAGGGAGGATACATTAGAAACTCATTATAGTTCTGGATAGTACTGAACTACAGATGATCACAAAAAACATAGTTGTTCCCCAAGGCTGAGTTCCCAAAGCTGTTCCCTGTGGCTTACTCTGTGGGACTGTTAGCGCATGGCCACCATCCTTCTACCAGGTCCCTTCCCCTTGCTTATTCCTCTTAGCTGACTCTGTCTTGCCCTCTGCCCAGCCATTTCCAAACCTCCCATGCTCAGAGGCTCTTTGTGCTTAGAATTCATACTCAGCCTTTCAGGACATGGATTTTCAGAAGGTGCATGAATCAGGAATAAATGTAATATAAGCAATTGGATTTACATAGAAATGACATAAATAGCATGTTAAATAAGCAATATAAAAATATATACTTAAATGGACCTGTGATCTGCATGGCATGCCACTTCCCTCTAGTAGGAGAGAACTCATCCTGTTCATTTCTTATCCTTTTCCTTTATATAAACCCACCATAGAGAATTAAGCCAATGTTCTGGAAGCCTCCCATAGGTCTTCTGTCTTTTCATGGTGTAGCATTCAGGCTTTCTGCTTTCCTTTACTTTGACTAGGCAATTTCCTCTCTCGTCTGGATATCTTTCCCACCATTGCTTGCATGCCAGACATGGTTAGTAACATGACAAAGGCTAGTAAGACCCACCATGAATCTCTCTATTGATGTGAAATTTTGATTCTCCAGAGATTATGTTGTCTCATGACTGCCAGATATATAGTATTACAGAGAGAATATTGGCATTAAACAGATGGGGTTTTGTGTCATCTAGTAACTTGAGACTATTGAAAGCATGTTGTAGTTTCCAAGATGAGAATGATTTATACTCACATCAAGAGTATCCTTGAGGAAATTATGAGAAAGGAAACAGCAAGCTTTTGCAGATGATTTTCAATAGAAGGCTTTCTCATCTTCACAGCCACACAATTAACTGAAAGGTATAGAGTACACAATATTCCACTTTTTAAAATTATTCATTGGGTGAAAAAAAATCATTTAACTCTAGTAAAGCACAAACACTGCCTTAAAGACCATCTTCCCATACACTGCCACTCTATTAGGTACGATGGAATGTTATAAAAGGAAGTCAGAAGTTCTGAATTAGTCAGGGACAGTGTCCTGGAGGAAGCAGATTTTTTTGGTTGCTTATTTTTTTTAAGCCTAGTGTTCAAGGATTGTAAAGAATAAAGTTAGTGGAGCTGGATGGATGACAGGTTATTCTAGGCATGGAAGGTATAGCATGAATAAAATATTACCAGCAGGAGATGAAGAAGAACAAGAATATTTTCCCTGTCTACAGAGAATATGAATGCAGTTGATAAGGGTGGATAATGAGATAAGCCCATGCTCAATGATAACCTGATCTAGAGGACTTTAAGTAGAGTGATGTGCTTTAATGAGTGAACTAGGTGAATAATGTGGGTATACTCTTTATTTTTAATTTTTTTTGAGGCAATTGGGGTTAAGTGACTTGCCCAGGGTCACACAGCTAGTAAGTGTTAAGTGTCTGAGGCCAGATTTGAACTCAGGTCCTCCTGACTCCAAGGCTGGTGCTCTATCCACTGTGCCACCTAGATGCCCCGGGTATACTCTTTATGTTTCCTATATGTATTTATTTATTTCCATGTTGTCTCTGCCATTACTCTTTCAGAGGGGAGGGACTTATTTTGTGTTTTTGCCTTTCTTTGAATCTTCAGCCCAGTGCTAAAGTAAACAATAAATGTTTGTTGATTGATTAATTGAAGTAGTGATTTGAGTTGGGGACTTCAGTGAGGAAAATCTGATCCAGTACCTGGATGAGAGTTTGGCAGTAGGGAAATTGACATTGTTTAAAGTAAAAAAACAAACAAACTGGGATTTGGAATTTTGCCCCAATTTAACACACTATGAAAGAAATATTTACATGAAAGGGACATTTAGAAAACTTTTCTAACATAATTAGAGAATGATATACTCTGGGGCTAATCAAATACTCTGGTGAATGGTAAATGGTACTATATCCAGCCTCATACACTTCTAGCTATATGACCCTGGGCAAGTCATTGGACCTCTGTCAGCCTCAGTTTCTTTAACTGTAAAATGAGGCTAATAAAAGCACCTATCTCCCAGCACTGTTATGAGGATCAAATGAAATATTTATTAAAATGCTTAGCACAATGCCTAGTACAAAGTAGATGTTTAATAAATGTTTCCTTCCTATATATTCAAATTTCTTTCTTAAAGATGGTAGATATAACAGAATTTCTCAAAATGCAGCAAACATTTAATTCCTAAACTATGTGTACTTTAGAAATTGGGGCAGAAGAGAGGAAAGATCTTGTAGGAGAAGTGAATTAATTTGATTATCTTCATGGTCCAGATCAATACTACTCAGCCTCCCCTGAAGCAGCTTTCCTGCAGATAGCTGGTATACATGCAAGTTTCAAAGAATTAGAATATAATAAGAAATACACAGAACCAAAACTATACTAAATCCAGTTTATTTGGGGGCATGAAAATTTAGGAGGCTATGGTGTGGTAGAAAAAGACTAGATCTGAAGTCAAGCCTTTCATCAATAACATGGGGCTAATCATATGTGTGTTGTCTATTTCACAAAGCTGATCAGATAATTAAATGAGATGGTATTCCTAATGCTCTTTGTAAACCACAGCATACAACATCAAGGTCAATTCTTATTATTAGAATTGATAAAAATCAAATACTATATTATAAAATTATAGAGATTCTGGCTAATAGAGATTTCTGAATAATAGAATGTTGCACAACAGAACTTACTGTTCACTTTAGACCCTCTTACATGGAGATGGTACTATGGATTCCTGAGCTTAAGTGTATACTAGGATTCTGGTACTTGGGGTAGTTGTAAGTATGGGAGTTAGGGGTAGGGATGATTCACTGGCAGACTCACTAAAGCACCTATAAGGTGTTGTTATATTAAAGAGACAGTCTTGTGAAATTAACAACACACTTGAATAACCACTGACATTCAGGTTTTCCATAGTTATACATTAGTCCCTGACTTAAAGGACTTGTTCATAGAGGTGATGGCTTACCTATCAGTCATTCATTCTTGCCTGGTTCCCAAGGTTCATTCCCATAACCTTTTGAATCCTGAAGGTTTCATAGCCATCCTTTTGTTTCTGAACCTATATTCTTCTATGAAAATTTTCCACAATGTAGACAGAGGACTACTTTCCAGTGTTCAATCTTAAAGAAATTTTTCCTCATGTTATGTTGAAACAAGGCAAACACAAAGTCACAGTGCTTCTAGAACTTTTAATAATAAAACTTTGTTGTGTTATTCAGTTGTTTATGACCTTTTGTGACCCTGTTTGAGGTTTTCTTGGCAAGGATAGTAGAGTAGTTTAGCATTTCCTTCTCCAGATCATTTGACAGATAAGGAACCAAGGCAAACAGGGTTAAGTGACTTGCTCAGGGTCACACAGCTAGTCAGTATCTGAGGTCAGATTTGAATCCATGAAGATGAGACTTCCTGACTCTAGGCCTGGCACTCTATTCACTGTGCCACCTATCTGTGCCTTAAATTGAGCTATCACACTGTATAAGGGCTGTGTATCACACTGTATTATATCAGATCATTCAAATGTATCTGCCAATTAGCATTAAGCATACACTGAGATTTTTTTTAGTCAGATATTTCAGAAACCTTAATTTTTTTTTTATTGCAGGCTAGTTAAAACTCATGTTTTCTTAGCTTTTTGCTAATATTCCCTAAAAAAGAAAATGTAATTTTTCTCTTCACTCCCTCTTCTCCCAAAACAGAACAACGGAACCGTGGGGATCACCGAGAACAAAGAGTAACTGTTCCCCTTTCTGTGGTGGCACCACCACTTCCTTCTTTACCTTCATCCTACAGTCGGAAGAGGCTTGAGCTTAAGGACCGGCACTTTTTAGCGGTAAGAATTTCTGCTTATCGGTGGCTGTTTAGTTGATTCACCATGTATCACTATGTATCTATCATTTAGTTCTATGGGTAGCCTAGGTGGCTGGTTGGCATGGGCACCTCTGCCCTTCTTTCAAGATGGGTACCGTGACTGACTGAGGGATACTTGGAAACAAAGGACTATGTCATTTTTTTTTGAAGATTAATCCCACCAGTTGAGAGTGATAGAGATGACTGACATGACAGATTAAAGTAACAGGGATGACAGTTAATTGTAATACAAAACATTATGTACAGTTAGGAGAATGTTTGAGGAAAGGTGAGAAAAGTTTGGAATAATGTATTATGGGGGAAACAAAGACAAAATAGGAAGAAAGGAATATTACTCTTTGAAAAGTAACAATGGCAATCTTATAACAGTGTAGGTTCTGGTTTTATAAGATGGGGAAACATTTTCAGGCAACAGATCAACCACCTCGATGAGGTATTCGGTGTTGTGTGCTGAATTGCTCAGCATTTCCAAGAAATATGGATGTTACTGTCACTTGTCAATGCCCTACAGTCCAACCTATGGATCAAGCAATAGAATTATGCTCGCATCATTATAGAAAGCCTAAATAAACCTATCGTTCAGCAAGGGCTATTCACTACAAGATTTCTTGTCCTTTGAGTTTTGAAGATAGCTCCATAGAGAACAATGAAGACCTGGAGACTTAGGGGTTGAAAGGTGATGAAGCGGAGAGAGTGAAGGGTTTGGAGTCAAGAAGACCTAAATTTGACTCCTGCTTCAGACACTTACTTAGCTTTGTTAACCCAGGTATTCCAATCTGTTTCGGACTCAGTTTCCTCATTTATAATATGAGGGGGTTGGACTCGGTAGCTTCTAACTCCAAAGATATATATAGATATATATGTACATATATATACACACACACACATATATGACATATGTTATATAATATATATAACATATGATTGTAAAATCCTTAGGATCATGCAGAAATAGAGATATCACAAGGAGCAATGTCCTAATCTTTAAATGACTGTTGAACCCCATATTACTACACAAAGAGCTTGTACTTCTTTTGGACAGGGGCCATCTAGCTCTAAAGTCTATGATCCCTATATTGTGCGGGCATCTGCCCTACCTTCTTTGGTACCAGTGTTGTGAGTATAAGGGTTAAGAGAACAGTGCAAATCATGGATACACAGTTGAAATAAAAATCAATGTAACCAGTCTGGAAGTCCTGTTAGAGATCATACAGTCCTGCCACCTTTAAGTCTTCTGTGATGATATGCAAAAAGATGGGAGAAGTTACCAGGGATTTGATACTGCTAGGTCCCCAGTGGGTGGGTCCCTAATTGAAAGTGTCAAGTCCTGTTCAGTAGCATCTCCATTAAAGAGCCCAACTTTCAGTGGAAAGGACACTTTTCATTATTTGATGACAAATGGAAGAAATTCCCTGACCTCTCCATGACATTTAAATTACTCTGGATGCTTAGACATTGTTTCTGACATGTTATACCACTTCTACATTGCACTCTTTGACCTGCCTCACTAGAGAAGTAACCGAATACCGTCTCTAGTGACATTTTTGAAAGGGGACAGACGGGGGGCAATGGGGAGGGGAAGCTCCAGAATGGTACAGATTGGCCTACTTGTTTTCCTCCCTTCATTTGTACAGCTACCTCCTCCTTTGGTTAGAGCCTTTGGCCGACTGCCAGGTGTACACACGCTTAAGACCCATTTTCAGCCAGTGATTAGTCCCAGTTGTAAAAGGACCCAACTTTCTTCCCAGATGGGAAAGCCCACCATAAAGACCACCACTGAGAGAAACCTTCTACCACCCCCTTTATTGACCACTTCAAAGTAACCCCCCTGGCTCCCACAAGTGGGAGGATGTAGTGATTCACACTTAATTTGAACCAGAGATTCTTCAAGTAAAACTTATAGGAAACCAAACCTGCCAATTTACATGAACAAAATGCTTGTGAACTGAAAAGGCAGTGAGAGTAATAAAGATCTGATTACCATGGAATTTCCTCAACAGAGTTGGCCATATAGGTAGAAAGAGTATGAAGCTGCCTAAATGATATGATTTCAAGAGATCAAAGAAACCCCTTCCCCCAAATATATATTGCTCATCAAGCCCACCAATGACTCCAATTTTACAATTAGAGATTCCTTCTTGTGTTCCTTGTTAAAATACAACTACCTTTATAAAACCATAGCACTCATTTATATAATAGTATGAATGATTGTTAGGTTCTGAATATTGGGAAGGAAAGAATATACAGATATTTTGGAGGGGAGAGACACCATAGAGAAGAGGTTTTGATCTGAGGTCTGCAGACTTTTAAAAATATATTTTTATGGGGCAGCTAGGTGGCACAGTGGATAGAACACCGACCCTGGAGTCAGGAGGACCTGAGTTCAAATCCAGTCTCAGACACTTAACACTTACTAGCTGTGTGACCCTGGGCAAGTCACTTAACCCCAAATGCCTCACCCAAAAAAGATATATATTTTTTATAACTATTGCAATATAATTGGTTTCTTTTGTAATCCTCTGTATCTTATACATTTAAAAACATCATTCTGAGAAGGGATCCATAGGCTTCACTAGATGGCCAAAGGGGTTCATGACACAAAAAGGTTAAAAATCCTTGCTGTAATGGGAGAAAAAGGGAGGCTAGGGACACTTGAAAACAAATGTTCCCTACTTTGAAGTTTTTGGCTAGGGCCAGCCCCGTCAACCCAACTAGAATCTTTGCCTCCAGAGCTAAAAGACTAAAAGTTTGGTTCTGCCCTGGCTGGATTATAAATGTGTTGCATCTACAATGAAAAACAATTGTTCCCAGTAGCCAGTTTCTCAGCCAGCAATTGCTCAGCAAGTTTTAGTTCACATGACCAGCCTCCTTCCCACAAAAACATTTTTAAGTGGCATGGATGCTACTTATTTAGGAATGAATGCAGAAGGTTTCAGCAAAGAGGTTTTATATTGTAACAGTGGCTAGAACATTGGACTTGAAAACAGGAGGGTCTGAGTTTGAATCCCACTGCAGAAATTTAGTAGCTATGTAACCCTGGGCAAGTAACATAACCTCTCTCAGTCACTCTCCCCATCTATAAAATGGAGATAATAATAATCCCTACCTCATAGAGTTGTAGTGAAGTGCAAATGGGATAACATATGTAAAGTGTTTTGAAAACCTCAAAGTGTTCTATAAATGTTAGCTCTTAATATTAATAATGACCACACATCCTTAGAATTCCATCCACTTGAACATCCAATGAAAGGTTATAGAAAAACCCTGGAAAACTAGTCCTGTTGTTCACCTCTCAGGAGGTGGGAAGCATGTTTCATTTCATCTGATAAGTGCTCTGAAACTATGGGTATTCCTTAAGTCTCTCAAAAATTTTTTCAAATGTTGTTTTAATTGTTCTTCTGATTCTGCTCACTTCAGTCAGTCAACAAACATTTATTAAGTGTGCTATTAATTGTGCTAGGCTCTCTGAGATACAAAGAAAAGTAAAAGATAGTCCCTACTCTCAAGGAGCTTACAGGCCAATGGGGAAGACAACATGAAAATAACTATGGACAAATAAGCTATGTAGAGGATAAATTGGAAATAATCAAAGGAGGAAAGTCTTCCTGTAGAAGGTAGGATTTTAGTTGGGACTTGAAGGAAGTCAAGAAAGCCAGAAGAGGGAGATGAGGAGGGAGAGCATTCTAGGCATGGGGGACAGCCAGTGAAAATGCTTGGAGTCAGGAAATGGAGCATCTTGTTCAAGAAACGGCAAGAGGTCACTGAATCACCGAGTACATGGCAGAGGGGTGAGGGAAGTAAGGTATAAGAAGACTGGAAAGATCAGGGGGTCAGCCCTTATGAAGGGCTTTGAACACCAAAAAGAGGAAGATTTTTATATTTGATCCTGGAGGCAGTGACATGGTCAGACCTATGCCTTGGGAAGATTACTTTGGCAGGTGAGTGGAGGATGGAGTATCAGAGGAGAGAAGACATGTCACAAAGATGAAATCAATAGGCATGGCAACAGATTAGATATGATGGGGAGGGGAGCAAGAGTCAAGTATAAATACCCAGGCTGCAAGCCTGGGGAACTGAGAGGATAGTGGTAGCCTAGACCATAATAAGGAAGTTTGGAAGAAGGAAAGGTCTGAGGTGAAAGAGAACAACTTCAATTTTGGACATGTTGATTTTTAATATGTATAATTAATATGTTTTCCAGTTTGAGATGTGCAATAGGCCATTTGCAATGCAAGACTGGAGGTCAGCAGAGAGGTTAGGGTTGGATAAGTAGATTTAATAATCATCAACAGAAAAATTCTAAATAAATAAATAAATTGTTTTGCATGACTGCACATGTATAACTTACATTGAGTTGTTTGAGTTCTTAAGGGGCGGATAGGGAGGAAGGAAGAGAATTTGGAACACAAAGTTTTAAAAATTGATGTTACAATGACTAATGCAGAAATATGTTTAATGTTATTATGTATATATACATATACATACACACACGCATATATATATGTATATATGTATATATATGTGTGTATATATATATATATATAAACCTATATCAGATTACCTGCTGTCTAGGGGAGGGTGGAGGGAGGGGAGGGAGGGAGAAAAATCTGAAATTGGAAAGCTTGTATAAACAAAAGTTGAGAACTATCTTTACATGTAACGGGAAAAAAAATACTTTATTACCAAAAAAAAAATTGTTGTTACAATTTGTTTTACATGTAAGGTGGGAAAATTCTAAATAAATAAATAAGAATCATCAACATAGAAATGATAATTTAATCAATTTGAGGAAGCTGATGAAATCACCAAGTGAAAGAGAAAGAAGAGATGAGAGCCCAGGATAGAGAGCTCTATGGGACACTTACAGTTACCACTGGTGACGCAGATTGAAATCCAGCAAAAGAGACTGAGAAGGAGTAGTCAGATAAGTAGGAAGAGAACCAGGAGAGAAGAGTGTCATAAAAACATAGAGAGAAAAGAGTATCAAGAAGAAGAGAGTCAGGGCGGCTAGGTGGCGCAGTGGATAAAGCACCGGCCCTGGATTCAGGAGTACCTGAGTTCAAATCCGACCTCAGACACTTGACACTTACTAGCTGTGTGACCCTGGGCAAGTCACTTAACCCCCATTGCCCCGCAAAAAAAAAAAAAAAAAAAGAAGAGAGTAAGTAACAGTGTCAATCACTACTGACAGGTCAGAGATCAAGAAGGATGAGGTCTGAGAAAAGGGCATTGGATTTGGGAATTAGGAAATCATTGGTAACTTTGGAGAGAGTAGTTTTGGTTGAATGAAGAATTCAGAAACCAGGCTGCAAAGAGTTAAGAAGAGAGTGAGAGAAAAGGAAGCAGAGGCAACTGTTGTAGATGGTCTTCTCAAGAAGTTTAGTCACAAAAGGCAGGAGAGCTATGGGAAGATAGCTAGGGATAGATGGAGGGGGAAAGGAAGGGGTTGAAGAGGAAGAGGTGCGGGCATGTTTGTAGGCAGTAGGAAAGTGGCTAGCAGACTGGAAGAGATTGAAGATAAGTGGGGATGACTTAGGGGGCTAGGGGGCAAGCTGCTGAAGAAATTTCAGATGGAATGGGAGTAGGTATGTAGAGGACTTCATTCTGCATCAGTCCATACAAGTCTTCCCAGGTTTCTCCAAAGCTATCCCTTTGATCATTTCTTATTGAACAGTAACATGCCATTACATTCATATACCATAATTTCATCAGCAATTCTCCTTAATTTCTAGTTTTTTGTAACAAAAAGGAGCTTCTATAAGTACTTTTGTGCATATGTGTCTTTTTCCTCTTTTAAAAAATATTTCAGGGATATAAGCCTGGAAGTGGTATTGCCAGGTGGAAGTGTATGCACAGTTTAATGACTTTTAGGACATCATTCAGAAGCATAGCCAAGATTTTGCAGTTTTGTTGATAAGAACCTAGGTCCTTGCTCTAACTCTGTTACTGGCAGCAGGAAAGCCAAATCTGTGACTCAAACTAAATGGATATCATATTATTCAGAATCTTCTCAGTATCTGATCCTGCATTAGATTCCCAAGTGCAATCCATCGCCCTCTAGAGTAAGACTTGGGAATAGCAGTTATACTAGATCTTAGCCTTGAGGGAAAGATAAGTGTGGCCCTGAGATGGAAACTTTACTCAATGTATAACAAGGACAGCAGATTCAAGAGAGAAAAGCAATCAAGCCCTATGCAGAATTTCCATTTGATCCCCCAGAACTCTGACAAAAAGCATACTCTGCATTCTACAATGTCATTTCATGTTTCTGCCATCATCAGGATCTCAAGCATATATTTCTGGGAATGAGTTGGTCAATACTGTGTCAAACTGTCTGGAGGAACTCCTTAAGTCCAATGGTTCAGATAACCAGAAGTTATCAGTTATTCATCAGTGAGTGTGAATAACTTTTCTGCAGGGGTAGGATTCTTGCCTTGGGTACAGGCTACTTTCTGCAGAACTCAGGGCAGTGAGCCATGAAAACTCAGATGATCTTTACAGACATTGATGGAGAGACTAGACACATTGCCATTTTGACATGCTCTGGAGCTCGAGTGGCAAACATTACAGTATAGAAAACTAGGGTGATGGAGAGGTGAACCTGATGATTTTTATGACGGCAACAAGCTTCACTAAATATCATTATGGCAGGCAGCACTAAAAGACCTCAAATCAATTTCTTAAGACAAATTCACTTGAATGAGTCAGGGAGACAAAGGCTCCAGGACACAGGAGGAAGGCAGCAAAAAGGCACTAGACCATCTAGTTGCTTCCTGTTTTGTTAATCTTTTCTAAGATTCTAAGGAATGTAAGTGATATCAACTCCACCTAATTTCTGGGATCCTGGGGCAAATCCCTAGTCATCCCACCCTGGTTAAGGCTTTGTTGTAATCTAAGTCTTTAACTTCAGGGTTGGAAGTTAAATTATTTCCATATACTGGTTTATAATGGCATGTGTTTCCAAACTAGATGAAATTGGGTGCTGCTTTCCCCTAATCTAGGAGAAAATGTCAAAAAATCTAGGGCATCTTAAAGATCTAACAAAATGTTAATGATTGAAAGTTTGTCCCTTTCACAGACTAACAAATTGTAGCAACAGAGATTTTAAGAAAGAAAGAAAAAAGACAAATCACACAAGTATAATTACCATCACATCAGACAGACTAGGAGAAAATAAAGGGTCTTGAATGTGGCAGATATTTAATAAATGTTTTTTGAATTGAGCTGAAATGAGTAGCAGAAGAAACTAAAGTCAATACTGAAGCCTCCTTGGCCACACTACAACAATGTAACCACTCACTCTAGTAATTCCACATTTTCTTCCTTGATAGTCAAGAACCGAGTCTTCTAAACAGGTTTATAATCAGAAAAAAAGTAAATAAGTCACAAAGCAAATAAAAGTCTGAAAATACAGTTCAGAGATCAGCAGAAATGGAAGAGATCTTGGAGGCAATTAAGTACAACTCCCTCATGTTTCAGATCAGGAAGTTGATGTCCAATGAAATGACTTATCCTGGTTTATACAAGTTGTTTAATAACAGGCTAGTATTTGAATCTTGTTTTTATGATTACATGTTTTCTCCATTGCACACCATGCTGCCCTCTTAGGTAAGTTAGTGAGTTTCTCTTAGGTAAGCTATAAAGTTTTCAGTCCTCAGAGGTTAGATTATACCTGTGGTATCCTTGACAGATGTATCTTTATTATTATATTTCCTTCTGTCCTCTTCCTCATATCTACCTATCAAAATCCAACTCATCCTTAAAGGCCTAACTGAAATGCCACCAGAAGTTATCTCTACCTTCTCTGAAATAGTACTTTTGTTCATACCTGTCTTATAGTACTTATATTGTCAGCACACTTGTCTTACTAAATTGAAAGTCCCTGAAGAGCAAGCAAGGATTGTCTTATTTATTTTCATATTATTTGAAATATCTAAATACTGTTATGTTTAAATATTTATTGAATGAATGGATTAATACAGCCATTGTTAAATCATCCTTCTGTCTTCTCTCTTGGTTGCTTATGGCTTCTATGACATGCTCACATGCATCTAACTTTAGTCCTCAAATTATCTATATCACTTTCCATTGAAGTCTCCACAAATTCTCCATGTCCTTATGTCTACTGATGTTCAGCAGAAATTTGAAGAAATTCTCTGGATAATTCAAAGGAAAACAAAACCCTATAAATTAATCCTGTTCCTCAATTATTTGGGGGGGGGTTGCTTAAGAAATGTCTATCATTTAAGGCTTTAAGCTTTGCAAAGTACTTTATAAATATTTTCTCATCTGATCCTCACAACAACCTTGGGAGGTGAGTATTATTTTTATGCCCATTAGACAGATGAGGAAAATAAAACTGAGACCCCAGTTCCAATATTTTCTCCACTGTACCAAAAGATATATTAATTTGATTTAGAAAGATGATAATGTTGCAAATTTCCCATTCATTTTAGCATACCCAGGGCTGCTGGCTATGAAATAACCCTCTTTACATTTACAAATAATATTCCTAATCTGTTTTGCTCTTCTTGCATACTTTGGTACTTTGGCTGTGTAAGTAACATCTATTCAAATCAAAACAAAACTGGGTGTATATGGTGTGGGAATATTTAAAGTTTTTTTCCTTAGGGTTTTGTATATATTTAAATCTGGAAGGGGTAGTCTGAACATGCTCTGCTTTTTCCTCTCCACATCTGGCCTGAATTATTATTTGAAGGGTTTAACTCAACTTCAGGACTGACTGAAACAGCTGCCCAGTTACCATTGGCATCTGAGCACTCCAGCTGAGCATGAAGGATAAGAGGGTGAGAAAGGATGGTTAGAACCATTCATTCTTCTAACTCAGGCACTCTATGACCATCATCCAGTTGGAGATATTTGTGTCATTTTGAAGTTCAAAGTGAATTTTCCCCACATACTTCAAAGTCTCCTTTGCCTTTGTTCTACTTATTTATTTATTTAGGAGCTAGTGGCTTTTGAGTGTGGAAGGAGCTAAGCAGCTCTCGGCATTAGATACACTAATTGGCAAAGCTGACAGAAGAGGATGAATACGATCCTTACTGAAATTAACATCACGGTGACCCTGGTCAAGTGGGATGTGTTTTCTGCCCCTTTTGAAACTGCAGAGCAGTTCCACTGAATGATGGACCCAGCTAGTCAGTAGTAATAGCCTCTGCCCCAGGCTCCCTGTTCCCATTTCTCTCCTCATGTTGTGAAAAACCAACTACAGCTGACTTTAAAGCAGTATTCTGAAACCCTGGGTAAATATCATGCAGTTCTTGAATACTAAGTGATAATAGAAAACCACACACACACACACACATACACAAAGACTGGACCTGTAAGGAAACTCCCTTTGCCAATACAAATTGGTATCTTCTCTACAATTTAAAAATCTTAGAGTGGCCTCTCCACATTAGATACATAGATGGATGGAAGGATGGATACATGGATACATAAATGGATATATGTGTGTAAATACATGTGTGTATATGCATATATATTTCTGCATACACACACACAGTGTGAGGATATGTGTGTATGTATATATGTATGTAAAATAACATTATTTAAAGGAGAACACCAGAGACCAGATAATCCTATAGAACATCGGGGTCAGGGTGAGAGAGGGAAACTTATGTTGGATTACCTTAGTACTTTGGCTGCCTTTAGAAAAATTCCTTTCTTTGCCTGATACCTTAGATTTTCATATCAGTTAGTGTGATACTGATGCTTCATCCTCCAATGTGTTGTGATAAATAAATGAGCTCATTTTTATGAAATGATTTGAAGATATTAGAAGTATCATCCACTAAGAAGAAAATCTTGAATTTATTGTTCCTTCCTTTAGTTTTGTTTCCACAGAGTTCTGCACATGCATTTATATATAATGTATTTACATTGATTCCTACTTATTGGTGGTAGTGAATTCCTAGTCGTTTTGTTCTTTTTGCACATAAGGAAAGGGGTAAAGGGGTCCAGAAAGTTGCAGAGAATTGCTCAAGATCATATGTCTAATTAGTGGCAGAATTGGCACTGCCACTTGATTCCAGTGCAATGTTCTCACCACTACAGGTGGACCACACAGCACACCTGTAGAATAGAAATGGAATCAGCCAGTCAAATTTGGAGCCAGACCTAGAATCCTGGTCTGCTCAGTCCAAGCATAATAAGATTTCCCATGAACAACAACTTCCCTTTCCAAGGCTTTGTTTCAGGGTCTGGGTCCTTCCCACTTTCTATTAAATATTTTTCACAATAATGAGTAAGATGATATTAATAATTAACTCTGAATGTCACGTGGTATCAGATCAAAAACAAAAGCTAGATTTTTATCTTTCCTGTCGGGGTACATACAAGTCTTATATAAACATTTAAAGAGATGTCTTTTTTATGGTTTCAAATGAAAATAAGTCACCCACCAGAATATAAAATAAAATCTAGAAGAAAGTAAAACATGACAAGAGATAGATTTTTTTTTCCAATGCAGCCAAAGAAAGAATAGGGAATGCTGAGTGAAAAACCAAGCAGATGTATGTTGGTAGCATTAAAAAGGAAGAGATCAATGATTTTTAAAAAAATGTTTTATTTTTTGTTTTTGTTTTTATTTTTGTTTTGCTGGGCAATGAGGGTTAAGTGACTTGCCCAGGGTCACACAGCTAGTAAGTGTCAAGTGTCTGAGGCCAGATTTGAACTCAGGTCCTCCTGAATCCAGGGCTGGTGCTTTATCCACTGTGCCACCTAGCTGCCCCCCAATCAATGATTTTTTAAAATAAAGTTTTAAAAATACTTTTCCTTTACTACCAACTAGAGTAATCTTATCTCATTTGAGTGCTCTCACTTTGGGAGAGGCAATGTGGTATATATAAAATGAGAGGGAGCCTGGTGCATTTGACTTGGTATCAAAAACCTGAGTTTGGTTCTGCCTCCCATGCTTACTAGAGTTGTGGCTGTGAGCAGCTCACTTTCCTGTTCTGACCTTCAGCTTGTTCTTTGTAAAATGAGCTTCCTAGGGACAGCTAGGTGGCACAGTAGATAAATCACTGGCCCTGGATTCAGGAGGACCTGAGTTCAAATCCGACCTCAGACAATTGACACTTACTAGCTGTGTGACCCTGGGCAAGTCACTTAGCCCCAACTGCCTCACCCCCCCAAAAAAAGAGCTTCCTAATACCTAGGCTACCTACCTGACTGGGTTGTTTTGGGAAAAGTGCTTTATAAACCTTAAAGTAAATGTTACTTTTGTTACTACAAAAATTACTACAGAATGATGGGTTCTTATTTACATAGAATTATATTTACTGCCTATTGTTCCAAACATCATAGCCCACAAAGTATTAGAATCACCAGATGAAGGCTTCTTGTGGATTAGGAAATGATTCAAGTTAACAAAAAAATTCTATCGTGCAATTTGAGAAATCAAATATGGGCTGTAGTGTTCATCAAGAGTCAGACTAATGTGATCACAAACCCATTGTTGAAGAAGTAAAATTCTGAATCCTGGAGAGAAGTAGAACTAACCTGGGTCTGACCAGTCCACTGGTGGATCAAGTTGACCAAAGGTTTATTAGGCGGATTGGTGCTTAGAAATGCTGTGGAGGTGAACAGACTAAGACCAGTGGGGAAGAGAATAAAGTGAGAGCAGTTGAGGTAAGATATTGCCAGGAGAATAAAAGAGCAGAACTAATGGAGATGGTGCCTTAGTGTCATTTATTGTCCAAGCCCTTCTGGAACTATGGATAGTTGAGGAGGCAGTAGACTAACCAGGAGATAGGAGGAGAGTAGGTTTTTATATCTGCCGGCTAGAATATTTCTTCCTGATTCAATGTTAGCCCTTGCCAAGGCAGTATTCTCCATTTCCTTGTTAAACTATTGCCAAAAGATGGTGGTAGTAACTCAATGAGATGTAGTATTATATCTTCGTTAGAATGTTGGTAGTGGACTCAGGAAGAGCCAGGTTCAAATCCTGCCTCTGATACTCATTAGCTGTTTGACCATGGGCAAGTCACATCCCTTCTGTGATCCTGGGTTTTCTCATTTGTAAAATAAGGATAATAATTTCTATAGTGTCAAACCTCATAGGTTTATCATGAGCCTCAAATATGATCATGAATGTAAAGCACTTTGAAAACTTTAGAGGGCTATATAAATATTGTTGCTCTTTATATCTGGGGAGGAAAAGTGAGTACTGGGTAGAATCCTGTGAAAGCAGAAAAATCTCTCCCTTTACACAAATTAATTCTTTCGTTTATCAATCTTTTATCATATTGACTCGGATGAGATCATGATTGCTAGGTTCTGGGTATACAGAGACAAAATGGTTACAACCACTGTCTTTAAGAAGTTTACATTCAGGGGAGCTAGGTGGCGCAGTGGATAAAGCACCGGCCCTGGATTCAGGAATACTTGAGTTCAAATCCAACCTCAGACACTTGACACTTACTAGCTGTGTGACCCTGGGCAAGTCACTTAACCCCCATTGCCCTGCAACAAAAAAAAAAAAAAAGAAAGAAAGAAAGAAAGGGCCATGTGATATTTTTTTTAAAAATACAAAGAAGTTTACATTCTATTTGGAAGATATATAAATAAAAACAAAATTATATTCCAAGTGAATACAGTAATTTGGAGTGGTACTTGCAACTTTAGGGGATCAGGAAGTAATCACTGAGTCAAACTTTGAAGGAAGCTAGGGATTCTAAGTGGTGGGAGTAAAGAAGGAATGCATTCCAAGCATGGTCTAGAGATGGGAGATGGAATATTGTGTACCAGAAAGAGCAAGTAGACCAGTTTAGCTGGAACAAAGAATAAGTGTGTGAAAGGGGATAATATGGAAAAAGTCTGGAAAGGTAGGTTAGAGTCAGATTGTGGTGTTGTTCAGTCATTTCAGTCATGACAAATTCTTCATGTTCCCATTTGGGTTTTGTGGTTTTTTGGCAAAGATACTGCAGTGGTTTGCCTTTTTCTTTTCCAGCTCATTTGACAGATGAGAAAACTGAGGCAGAGTTAATTGACTTGACCAGGGTGACTTGACACAGCTAGTAAGTATCTGAGGCCAGATTTGAACTTAGGTCTTCCTGACTCTAGGCCTGGTGCTCCATCCACTGCACCGTCTACCTGCCCAAGAACAAGATCATAAAAGATTTTAAATGTCAGAGTAGTTTGTATCTTATCCTAGAAGTAACAGGGAGACACTGAAACTTTCTGAGCTTAGAAATGACACAGTCAGACCTGTATTTTATACTGTTTAATAAAATAATTTAGTCACTCTCTTGGTATTCATGGCAATGGATTTAACATGCACATTCAGGTAACTTTGGGTAAGCATGGTCCCACCTTGCAGAGCATTACAAGATGTATATTGTCATATGGACCTTATTTTAGGCAAATCCAAGTTTTGAAAACATGGAGTTATACAAAATATAAATTAAGGGGTGACTACTAACTTTACCCAAGAATCTTTTTTCTACTCTTCAAAAGAATTCACAATAGTTTTTCATTAAATTTAAAGTATAATTTGATTTGCAACATTTTTTGTTAACATATAACTTTTTAGTCCTGCAACCAGTACATAAAGAAAGGTACTTAGGTGAATGTGATTTAAGGAATGCACAGCTTTGAGGAATAAGGAATCCATAGTTCTCTTGTATTCTGTCCTAAGTCACATCATTACTAGAAAATTATGTTCTGTTCTTGGAGCTACAATTTAAGGACATTAATAAACTAGAGGTCCTAGAGAGGAAAGCATCCAGGATGGTGAAGAACCTTTAGTCCACCTTATATGAAAATATGTTGGAGGAACTCAGGTATTTAGACTAAGAAAAGGCAGGATATGAAAGCTGTGTTCTAGCATAGAAAGGTTGCCATATGGAAGACAGATTAGATATTCTATTTGGCCTCACAGAGCAGAACCAAGAGAAGATTGGCTAACATAGCCAATTTAGGCTTACTATTAGGAAAAGCTGCCTACCAGTTAGAGCTGCCCCCAGATGCTACGTGCTGCTTTGTAAGCTGATGGGTTCCTCCCCACTGGAGACCTGTAAACAGAGGCTGGATGGATGTTTGGAAGTGTGTTCAAGGGGCGATTCCTTTTGGGCATGGGCTGGATTATATGGCATTTGATGTCCCTTCCAACTCCAAAATGCATAGACTTTAATCTATGAACTACTTGGGGAAGAGAAAAGATTCCAAGTACCACACTCCCCAGCTATTCATACAACTCTACCAGGATTAATCACTGATTTGGATGAAGCAGTGTCTGCTTTGGATTTTTAAACATAACATAAAGAAACTTTAAATGAATAGAAACAAAAACATAACCAATTGTCCTAAGATGAGCTGAACTCGGTCCTTTTGGACAACAAATACTAAGTACCTGCCATGTGCAGAGTACTGGGTTAGTGATCCAGCTTTTATGTATATTTATCTATCTAAATATCTATCTATGCATTGCTATATATTATATTGGCATAATCTAGGGTGTTGAAAGAGTGCTGGATTTAGTCAGAAATCTGTTGGTGTTCAGTCATTTTTCAGTCATGTCTGACTCTTCATGACTCATTTGGGGTTTTCTTGGCAGAGATATTGGAGCGATTTGCCATTCCCTTCTCCAGCTCATTTTACAGATGAGGAACTCAAGGCAAGCAGAGTTAAGTGACTTGCCCGTGGTCACACAGCTAATAAGTGTCTGAGACCAGATTTGAACTCAGGAAGAGGATTCTTCCTGACCCCAGGCCCGGTACTCTATCTATTGTGCTGCCTAGCTGTGTGGAATCAGAAAACCTCTGTTCAAATCCCAGTTTTGCAACTTATTACCTCAGTGACCTAGGGCAACTCACTGAACCTCTGTTGATCTCAGTTTTCTCATCTGGAAAATGGATTTGATGGCCTTTGAGGTTCTTTCTTTCTAGCTGTAATTCTATGATCCTGTGGTAAAACACTTGAATAATTTTAATGCAAAGCAATACAATGCTAAATGTGTAAGAGTAGTTCAAACAATATGCTTTGTGAGGTCCAGATTGGAAAAGGTAACACCAATCTGAGTGGAGGGAGGAAGGGCAAGACCAAGAAATGAGGGAAGATTTTATGGAGGTGACATTTGAGTTGTCTAACAGGTAGGGAAATGGGTATGGAGAAGGGGGGGGGGGAATGATAGGGAAAGGATAGTATCACTGGTAGAAAAATAGCATGAACAAAGTCACAGAGGCCAAAAAGTGTAAGGCATATATAGAAAACAGCAAGTAATCTGGTATAGTCAATTAAACATTTATTAAGCATGTCTATGTGTCAGGCACTGTGCTAAATACTGGGGATACAAAAAGAAGCAAAAGACAATACCCGCTCTCAAGGAGCTTATAGTCTAATGGAGGAGACAAAATGCAAACAAATATATAATGCAAGCTACATATAGGATAAATAGGAAATAATTAACAGAGGGACAGCATTAGAATTAAAAGGGGCTGGGGAAGGTTTTCTAGTAAAAGTTGAGATTTTAGCTAGAACTTACAGGAGGCCAGGGGGGTCAGTAGGTAGATCAGGGGAGGGAGAGCATTCTAGGAATAGGACACAGCCAGAAAAAATTCCAAGATCCGGGAGATGTGAGTGTCTTTTTAGTAGAACAACCAGGAGGGCAGTGTCACTGTATTGAAGAATAACATTTCAGGGAGTAAGGTGGAAGAAAACTAGAAAGGTAGGAGAGGGCTTTGAATGCCAAGCAGCATTTTGTATTTTATACTGGAGGAGATAGGAAGTTTATTGACTGGAGAAGGGGTGTGTGTGAAATGATTGGGCGTCCACTTTGGGAAAATTACTTCAATGGATAAATAAATGGAAGATATATTTGAATGGAGAGACACTTGAGTAGGCAGGCTCACCACAGGCTATTGCAATAATACCGGAGTAAGATGATGAAGACCTGCACTACTGTGGTGGCAATATCAGAGGAGAGAAGGGGACATATTTGAGAGATGTTGCAAAGGTGAAATCAACAAGCCTTGATAATAGCTTGGATGTGAAGAGTGAGACATAGTGTGGATTCCAGGATGACTCTTAGGTTGCAAGCCTGAGGGACTACTAGGAAGATGCCCTTTACAATACTAAGGAAGGTAGAAAGGTTTAAGGGGAGAAATGGGTTCTGTTTTGAACATACTAAGTTTAAGATGTTTACCAGGTATCCAGTTCAAGGTTTCTAATAGGCTGTTGGAGATGCAAGACTGGAGACAAGACATACTGTGACCTGTTGGAAAACCATACATCATAGAAGACTATTTATATCTGATCCAGAGACTGAATCAAATTAAATGGACTTTGGGAGATAACATTTGCTTTGTTTTTAATCATTACTGAGCTGGCTCTGTCAATTATATCTTTAAGAACTGGGAGGAATTAAGCCTTGAGATATCTAAAAATAATATATTTCTGCCTTAAGTTCAAGAAAACAAAGGTATGGGGCAGCTAGATGGCGCAGTGGTTAAAGCACCAGCCCTGGATTCAGGAGTACCTGAGTTCAAATCCAGCCTCAGACACTTGACACTTACTAGCTGTGTGACCCTGGGCAAGTCACTTAACCCCCATTGCCTGAAAAAAAAAGAAAAAGAAAAAAAGAAAACAAAGGTATAGCATACCATAAGTCACCACTGTTGCTTTTAAAGACTTTAGAAAAGTGTATTTGCCAGGTTAATGTTTTTATTTAATTTGTATTTACACTGAGATACCTTAGTAGAGTGGGAATAACCATTGGATTTTTGGTCAGCAGACCTGGGTTCAAATCCCAGTCCTATTTACTACCTATGTGACCTTAGCTCATTTTACTCTGTGCTTTTCAGGTTCCTCATCTAAGTAGCTTGGGTACATCTCTTCCCATTTTAAATACTAAAATAGAATAACCTGAGATTATGAGCTATCTCTTTTCTCCAGTGATATTGATACAATTACTCACCCTATTGATATTTTCCTTTTCCTTTTGTAATTGTTGGTGTCATAATAAAATACAAAGCTGAGCTAGTTGGGTATTAAAGAACTTCAGTTCTGTGTTCTGTAAAGGGGAACCTAGTTAGCAGACTGTTCTCTAAATATAGTCTATGGAATACATGAATTCTGAGCAAGATGGATGCAAAAATCGTTGACCAAATAATCCCCAGAATGAAAACATTCAGGGAATTGTAATGATTGGAATGATGCCACGTACTGGAGATTTGCTGTGGGAAAGCTCTGCCATGAGGAAAATGCCTCAGAGGGCAAGGCCATGTGGCTTTTCCTTGGTGTCAGGAAGTGACGTTTGCTCATGGGTGCTGTCTATCAAGGCTACCAGCCAATCAACTTGAGGAGCCTTCTATTTTCTGGGAGGAGACAGGAAGGAGGAAGGAGGGCCTACGCAGAGAGCTCTCGATCTTTTGGGTTCCTAACTTGATGGTGGTGGTGGCGGCAGAGGACTTCACAGGAAATTTGAGGAAAGATAGGAATGCCAGGCTGTTGGAATTCTGTTCTCAATCTTTTTCTTTCTATTTTTCAATAAACCCTTAAAAACCTAAACTCGTTTTATCAGTGATTTTAGTCAGTTTCCCCCAAAACTGGAGGAACAGATTAGAATCCACATTTAGAATCTTAAATTACACGGAATCAAAGAAATAAATTGTTCTTTCTAAAATTATCAAAGTATCATGCAGCTAGAGGGTTTTTTTTTAAGTGCATACAAAATTTCTCAGATATAAAGTGAGGACATTTAATTAATAATTAATACTCACTAAAAATTTCTTATAGTAGTGGACCCATTCATTAATGTCATACACTTGGCTTAACCAGAGGTACTTCATGTTAATGTATGTTGTTGAATTTTTCCTTTTTTTATTTTTTTCTTAAATTTCATATTTCTAGTTTCACAGCACCCGCTCGTCCTCCCCCACTGAGTGTTGCCACATGACCCCTTGGAGTAGAAAGGTATTGGACACCCTACATTCCTTCACAGCCCTGTCTCCTTCTTCACTGCCTTCCTGTCAGCCTGCCACTTTAACTCTTGCTTCTCTTCTTTTAACTTTGGTGCAAAATCTTCTTAACTAGGTGTCTTCAACAATTTTATCAATAAAAAAGTGGTGCTGTCCCTACTCTGGATAAATAAAGTACAGGAAAGAGACTTGGATTACTTTTTTCATGCCTTTCTGAGTAGATCCTAGGACTGGCCCAGGATAAGCTGTGATTTGATGCTGCCTTTAGATATTACAGTTTATGAGGAAATAAAGTTCTGACATGCCGTATGCTTACCAGACTTGAAAGAGTTTAACTTCTCAAATCAAAATGAAATCTGAACAAAGGGATTCCCTGGCCAGTTGTCCCTGTCACTGAAACATAAAAAGGACTCTTGGCAGAGAGGCAGAGTGTGTAGCCAGCCAGGTCCCAATTCTTCCATTATTTTTGTAGTCCATTGTTATTCAAGGAAGGAACCGGCAACAAAATGTGGTCTCTCTGGTTTTTTTTTTTTTTAACATACAACAAACTTTTTTTTCTTTTTGGAAGTAACCTAGGAAACAGTCTTTTGTGCTTGAAGTTTATTTGAGCTATTCACATTGCTGGGAATCTGCACAAAAGCTGAAGAGAGAAAGAAGGTTGCAAATGTTTCACAAAAACGTACATGGAGAAAACTTTTTCCCCCTCAAAGTGGGGAAATTATATCCTCTAGTGTGTGTTAGGGGTCTTTGCAGAAGCCTCTGACAAGGTAAGCGAACACTGCGAGTTAGTTTACAGAAGTGACTTTGGACTCTGATTTTTAACACTTTTAGTGGGTTTAAGAAATGTGCATTTATCAAGATGCAAACCCTCCAATATGACTGGAAATGATATTTCTATCCAAGTGTAAGGAAGAAGCCTGGCAAAAAGAAAAAAAAAATCATTCAATTCTGATACTGAATGGGCTGCTGTTAATGTACCTTAGAAAGGAGAGGAGGGGGAAATGCATTCATTTTATTCTGCATACCTCTCAAAAATAAAATGAGTCGTAGTAATGAAAACAACCAACCAAAGACAAGGAACCTCTTAGAAACCTGGCCTGTGAACCTAACTCCAAAGCAGATTATAATGTATAAATTAGGCAGAAAGTTGCCTAATGCAGAACTTCTAGTGACTACTTGCACAGAAAATACTGAAAGCTGTAAGAGACCAAGCTAGGCATGTTTTATTTTTCTTCTCAGTTTGACAAAGAAACACATCTGAGTATTTTCCCCCAACAACATTATATTTTTTACTCCAATAGACAAAAACAAAAATGATCTTCATATATACATATTACTGAATGGTAGTATGCAATTCAAAAATCATATTAAGTTTTGAGGTTATTAGCCTAAATTAAATAGCCATGATTAAATACCATAGTTAAGTTAAGCCAGTGTTTAATCTGGTCCCTTGGATTTTGTTGCCTGTTTGCTCTGATGGTGTTTTCTTAGAATGCCAGACCTACAGTAGGTTTTCTAGCCTATATTCTAAACCTTTTCTACAGGCACTTAACATCCACTTAGCTTTGGACCCTAGTATATCTGGATGCTCCAATAACTTTGAATGCTAATTTATGACCATATTACTATCTGTGTGATATTCAGTTCCTCAAACTAAATTCAAAACATAGAATGTGTAATTAATTCAGTTCTAATTACACCTTTTCATTTGAAGCTTTGATACTTTGGGCTGCATATTTTCACCTTCTAATACATTCTTGAAACTTTAATCTGCTCTAAAAAGCATGTCTATTTTGGACATTTATTTTGTCCTTTCATGTTGCTTGACTGACTATTGAACTAATACTACAAATCTTTGTGATATATCTCATAATTACTCTTCTTCATCCCTTTCTTCTTCCTGAAAGCTAATAACTGTGCTCTCTTTTGTTTCTTGGTATTAATGAAATAACAAAATCTTTGTAATATCTGTTGTGTTTAAATTGTGATAACTAATTTTAAATGTATTCATTTACAGTCCCATCCCCCAGAGGACGAGGATACAGATGTCATGTTAGGACAGAGGCCGAAAAATCCAATACATAATATCCCTTCAACACTGGATAAGCAAACCAATTGGAGCAAAGCACTACCTCTCCCAACTCCAGAGGAGAAAATGAAACAAGATGCCCAAGTGATTTCTTCCTGTATTATCCCCATCAATGTCACTGGTACAGTTCTCTTATATTGCTTTTACTTAATACAGGAACATTCAGGTCAGAACATTTTGTGGTGAATATGATTTAAACTTGGGTTGCTGTTAGTGTCTAACCAACAAAAACCCTGGTGTAGTAATAAAATTAGATATGCAGCTTTACCATTACAAGACAGAAGATGCTCAATATGGATGTTTTTCATAGGATCCAATATCAATGTGCAAGTGTTACAGTGTGTCATTTGTTATGTAAATTATGAACAGTTCCTATTCAGAGTGGGGCTGGGGGGAGGGGGGGGTATCACCAAATAGCTCTTTGGCCCTAAGCTGACTGAAATAATTGAGAAAGCTGCAGTGGTTAATCATATGATAATCATGTGTAGCACAGAAAGTTAAAAGGAGCAAACACCCAGTTTGCAAGTAATGGTGATATAGACCCCCCATAAAATCTGTTTTCATGTTGCCTGGATAAAGGTAGGATTACATTTGCTTTCTTTTGAAGCCCTTTATAGAGTGCTGTACAAGGTTTCCTCTAAAGATTTTTGTATGTTGTATATGAAGGTTGAATTCTTTTCCAAAACCCCAAATCCTGTTTTTCTTTCACTTTCCCTTTTCCCTTTTTGAATGTTAAGCTGACTTAAAGAAAAGTCTGTTGGGAGTTCTTTAGTGGTGGTTTTAAATTCCAGAGTTGAATATGATGATTTGAATGGAAAGCTTTTAAAAATACTCAAACCTTCCAACTCAGAAAATAAACACCCCTTCCATTGTGCCCCCTCTTCCCTTTTTAACATCAGTAATGGTTATAGTTTCACAGTACAATAAAGAATCCCAAGAGTCTATATTTTTGTCCTATATTTTGACATGTAACTAAGGGGGTCATGGCATAATGCCCTGAGACAAGAAGGCTTGCATTAGCTTCCATCAATATCATACAAAATTCTCTCTCATATAAATGGGGACCTAGTTTTTATGATGACCCATCTATTCTTCCCTCACAGCCTTGAGGAAAATGAATGCTCCCCAGAATGTGCACTTAGCCACTTTTCAATAACCTTAATGGGATATATCAGAGGACTTTAGCTGGTGAAAAGGATCATCACAGTGACCTCTTATACTAACTTACAGCTTTTAGAACTTCTGAACTGACAGAATCACCTGTGTCCATTGATGGAAGTATGAGTTCTTTTTTTTCTTTTTTAAAGTAAAATGATTGATTAGTCCTTATTTCCAAATTTAGAACTATGAGTATGTCAGTCTTCTTCCTGTGATTAAACAACTCCAGGGATACTGATTCTTAGGAGTTAACTATCTAAGGCTTAGAAAACTTCAAAAAAACAACTTTTTACAAGAAAATTATTTTTTAAAATATTTTACATATTGATAGTGTAAAAAATGCATGTGTATGCAATTATATTTTCTACAATCTTAAAATGAGCACAGGGAGTTAACCAAAAAAGACTTTCATTTTTCTTTGGATTTTTGAAAGGAGAGTATCACTAACATCCTGCAATATTGTACAAACCACTTGCTACAGTGTTGAATTTAGAGTCAGGAGCAGTGGGCTCAAATACTTGCTAGCTATGCAACCCTGTGTAAGCCACTTGAATTCTCTGGGTCTCAGGTCCTCATTCAAAAAATAAAAGGATGAATCTTAATGACCTTCAAGATCCTTTCTGAATCTATGATTCCTATTTGTTTTATTACAATGGATTTTCCTTTCCTTTCCTTTCCTTTCCTTTCCTTTCCTTTCCTTTCCTTTCCTTTCCTTTCCTTTCCTTTCCTTTCCTTTCCTTTCCTTTCCTTTCCTTTCCTTTCCTTTCCTTTCCTTTTTTGGTGAGGCAGTTGGGGTTAAGTGACTTGCCCAGGGTCACACAGCTAGTAAGTTTCAAGTGTTTGAGGCTATATTTGAACTCAGGTCCTCCTGACTCCAGACCCAATGCTTACAATGGATTTTACAAATTGAGCTCTAAAAAGACATTGTTGGTAGCCATGACACGAATACCACTTCAGTACATAGTACAACCGATGTTTGAAATGAGAAAAAGAGAGCAGGATGACATCCTGCTCTACTTCCAGCCTTGAGTGCAACTGATGAGGTGACTACAATATTATAACTATCAGTTATAATAAATAACTTTGAATGCTTTGAAAAAACCCATGGTGAATGCCCTGCTCACACAATTTCGTACCTCTACCTTTCTAATTTGGACAGAACCTAAAACAGCCACGCTAAAATAGACATTTAGTTTTGGTATTCTAAAGGTTTTGCTTGTTTCTTCTTAATAAATGGACCTCTCCAACTTTGGAACCCAGTTTTATATTTGGTAGAGTAGCCAGATTCTTTAAAACCCTTATTTTTCTGCCTTTTATAACTATCAATATTTAGATATTAGATATCAAAAGCCAAATCCTTGCCCCCCCCCAAAAAAAAATTCTGTTCATTTAGAAAAATGGAAATAAAACAGGGGCAATGTATTTGTTCACAAAATTCCCCAGGCTGCTGATTTTCTTACCAATGTCAATTTAGGGGGTGAGGGAAAGTGAGAAGAAAACAGTTTCACAAAGGCTCTTTTAGTGAAAAAATGGGTCAGGATATGTTAGCTTAACTGATCCAGGTTAACTTCTTGGCTACTGCTATTCTCTGAAAAGGTGTCAGCATCAGAGTAAAGAAATGGACCAATAAATAGCCATGATTAAAGGTGCTGAGTTTTTAAGGATTCTCTTATTGTCCCCCTTCTACCCCTTCCCCCATTTAGTTTTCTTTGCTTTTGTTCCATTTTCCTTTTTGGGTTCTGTTCCTTTTGGCAGTGTACACTGCTGAGGGGAGCTGCATTTAGAAGTACAGCTTAACGTACTGCAACACAATTTAAAAAAGAGCTGAATAAGGGCTCCCTTATATTTGCTCACAGCCTTAATCCAAACTCTTCACTAACTTCCAATCAATAAATATCACTGTGTTCCAACCAAATGAAAATTTGTTTACCATTTCTAAAGGCTAATGAGACCTATTTGTGGGTTGCAGGAGTTGGTTTTGACAGAGAGGCTAGTATACGCTGCTCTCTTGTTCATTCACAATCTGTACTACAGCGAAGACGAAAATTGAGGAGGCGGAAAACCATCTCTGGCATCCCCAGAAGAGTGCAGCAAGAAATAGGTGTAGTATAAATAAAAATGTTAATGATTAACATGATAACTGTCTTCAGTTGTTGAGATATGAAACAATAGTCTGCTTTCCTGTAGCTTCCTTAGGAAATGCTAAAGTTTTTGTGGTTGTAGAGTTTTGCAATGATAGTGTTGTTTTATTGTCGTTTTTTAGATTGCTGAAACCAGACTACATTATTCATATGAGCCCTATGCTTTGATTGTGGAGGTGGGGTTTTACTGAGTGAAATGAATAGACATGTCCAGTCCTTGCCATTTAAATTTAATCAGTTCACTTTTTTAAAGTTATTTTGTTATAGTCATAGTATTAAAAACAACTAGATTCAGTAGACAGTTTTTTTTCTTATAAATTGAGTGTCTTCAGATGAGGTGAGAGACCACTCTTCAAGTAACTAAACTATCAAATAAACATAATATTCAACTTGGTACTTTAGAAATTCTCTCAAGTATTATTAACATTGATGTCCTAGTAAAAACCATAAGAACACTTTATACCTTATCTGCTTGGTTTGTTTAGTGTTTTTTCCTATTGTTTCTTTTATTATGAGATAATTTACTGAGAAACAGAATTTTAGTTCTTTACACGTTGATCTGTCTTTGAATCCTGTGATTCTGACTTGCTACTTCCAAAGTAGCTTTTGGAAAGTTGGGACCAACTGATAGGATAAAATGAAGATGGATCATATGATAGACATGATAAAATATATTCTACTTTAAAAAATTTTTAAAGTGACAGTATTCAGTTATCTTACAAAAGGACATGGTATGAAAGGGTAGGAAGGGAGAAATTCACAAAGGATATAAAAACTAAGATTTTTTTTAGGAGTAAATTTTTTAATTTTCCATGAGAAATTTGAATCTTTCACATACTTTTATGTACTAAATTATTATTCTGAGGCAAATAAAACATAGTGTGTGAATATTTGGGGGCTCAATAGTTATTTTTCAATAATCAGGAAGAATTTCATTTAAGAAGGGGGTTCTAAAGCTCTAATACAATAATAAAATTGTGGGGGCTACTCAAAGAAAAGTCATTGGTCTGCAGATGTCTAAAGTATCTCACTGTGTTTTACATGTGTCCTAGATTCTGATGAATCGCCCGTGGCCAGGGAACGGAATGTGATTGTGCATGCAAATCCAGACTTCTCCAGTAATATCAATAGGAGGTCGGGGACCAGGGACTCTGAATGCCAAACTGAGGAGATTCTTATTGCTGCTCCATCCAGAAGGAGAATCAGAGCTCAGAGAGGCCAAAGCATTGTAGCTTCCCTTTCTCACTCTGCTGGCAACATTTCGGTGCTGGCAGACAACGGCAGCGCCATGTTTACTACTGCGGCAAGCAGCCGCATTCGATCACGGAGTCTTCCCCGTGAGGGTGCTAGAGGCAGTGATGCTGAGCATAACATTGGTGCTAAAACCTCAGCCTATGAAGAGGAGTCTTTTATGGACAACCAGGAAAGGATACCAAATAAGGATACAGATGCCATGAGTAGCCAAGGTTCACAGGAACACCAGCCCCCCTTGGGATTAACCTGCTCTCAACACCTCCACAGCCCCCAGCACAAGTTAAATGAAAGAGGGAGGTCAAGATTGTCAAGGATGGCTGATTCTGGAAGCTGTGAAATTTCATCCAATTCAGATACCTTTGGGAGCCCTATTCACTCCATCTCCACAGCTGGAGTTCTCCTTAGCAGCCACATGGATCAGAAAGATGATCACCAGTCATCCAGTGGCAACTGGAGTGGGAGCAGCTCCACATGCCCCTCACAAACATCAGAAACCATTCCCCCTGCTGCTTCTCCTCCACTGACTGGCTCTTCACACTGTGACTCTGAGTTGTCATTGAACATAGCCCCTAATGCCAATGAAGACTCCAGTGTCTTTGTAACAGAAAACTATAATGACCATATGGATAAAGTGAGGGGCCATCGAGCAAGCTCCTTCACATCCACTGTTGCAGATCTGCTAGATGACCCCAACAACAGTATTACAAGTGATAGTGAATGGAACTACCTGCACCACCATCATGATGCCTCATGCCGCCAAGATTTTAGCCCTGAGCATCCCAAGGCTGACAGCTTGGGCTGCCCAAGCTTCACAAGCATGGCCACTTATGATAGCTTTCTGGAAAAATCACCATCTGACAAAGCAGATACTAGCTCTCATTTTTCAGTGGATACTGAGGGATATTATACCTCCATGCACTTTGACTGTGGTCTCAAAGGTAATAAGAGTTACATGTGCCATTATTCAGCCACAGGCCCTGAAAGTGGCCAGGGCACTGGTGTTCCTCCCACCTTCTCAGATTGTACCTGGCAGGACTACCTAGATCAGAGGAGGCACGGAAGGCCAAGCATCTCTTTCAAGAAACCAAAGGCAAAGCCAGCCCCACCAAAACGCAGTTCATCTTTGAGGAAGTCTGATGGAAGTGCAGACATACCTGAGAAGAAAGAACCAAAGATAAGCAGTGGGCAGCACTTGCCTCACAGTTCCAGGGAAATGAAATTGCCTCTTGAGTTCTCTAACACACCTCGAATGGAAAGTGTTGGTTTATCCAGCAAACAGGAACATCCCTGGATAAACCAGAGTGACCATGGGATAAAGGAGACTCATTTGGACACTGCAGATATTCCATCATTCAAAGATGAAGGTGCTGAATCAACTCACTATGCAGATCTCTGGCTTCTAAATGACTTGAAAACAAATGATCCGTATAGGTCTTTATCCAATTCAAGCACTGCTACGGGTACCACAGTCATTGAATGCATCAAATCACCAGAGAGTTCTGAATCACAAACATCCCAGTCTGAATCCAGAGCCACTACTCCATCCCTTCCTTCTGTTGACAATGAGTTTAAATTAGCTTCACCAGAGAAACTGGCTGGCTTAGCATCACCATCAAGTGGCTACTCAAGTCAGTCTGAAACACCAACATCTTCTTTCCCCACAGCTTTCTTTTCTGGACCATTGTCTCCTGGAGGTAGTAAGAGAAAGCCAAAAGTCCCAGAAAGGAAATCCTCCCTTCAACACCCCTCTCCAAAAGATGGAATTATGTCTTTAAGCAAAGAGCTCGAACTTCCAATTATACCTCCTACCCATCTTGACCTAAGTGCTCTTCATAATGTCTTGAACAAACCCTATCACAACAGACATCCATTGCATGCATTTGCTCATTGTAAGCAGAATTTAGTAGGAGAAACACTAAACTCTACTCCCTCACCATCCCTTGCAATTACACCTACAGTCCTGAAATCTGTTAACCTTAGGTCAGTTAATAAGTCTGATGAAGTTAAACAAAAGGACAATGATAATACAGAACCACCTTATTTACAGGAATCTACTATCACGGTGGCTGCCTTGTCTCCAAGCAAAACAAGGCCACACATTGCTAAGAAATCAATATCACGCCAATATTCCACAGAAGACATCATTTTGTCCTTTATTGACTCATCTCCAGTAGATATGGGTCCTGACAAAATGCATTTAGAAAAAAGTGCAGTTTTCAATGTGAAGAATCATTGTGATCAAGAAACTGTACCGTTGGCCAGTAACAATCTTCTAGAGACGAAAGCCACAAAGGACCAAATGTCAATAGTCAGGGAACCTTTTCCAGAACATGGACCAGGGAAAAACTGTGATGTACCTACAGAAGGACTTCAGAGAGGTTCTATTGGTAAAATAACAGCTCAAGGTACTGGGAAAGATGGTAATATTGAGCAGGTACAGAAGGCATTCTCTGTAGACTGGGAGAACACTGCACAAGCTAAAACGGGGGATGAAACCTCATCCCTGTCTCTGTCTGATTCACCAACCAGAGCAGCAACAGACACAGACAGCCAACTTAAGCATCACCTTGTTATGAGCCACCACCGTGACAAAGTGCCTGGGCACAGTTGCTATGAATCAGAGCTAACAACTGTAAATTCACTCAGTGAAAAGCGTTCTGAGCAGGAAAGTGATATTGCATCAGGTATTTCTACCAAAAGTGCCTCTGATGACCTAAGGACAGAGGAGACACAAGCAAGTACAGATGAGGTTTCATTGAAAGGTGAGTCGTTGGGCAGCTTGGGTCTCAGTGACAAGAAATTACAATGTTCTCTAGATTTAATTTTTACTGACAACTTTAAAAAATTCCCTATGATACTCTATGACACTGGCATGTTTCTTTCCCTGGCTTATTTTCACATATAAAAAAATGTCAAACTTTGTTATTGAGAAATTGAATACTACTCAAAATTTTGTGCAGGATACATGACAGGTAAATCCTATGCAGGATAAATGACAGGTAAATTCTGTTGCTCACTGTAATATAATGATTCACGGTCCTAGTTCTTTTGTCAAGATCTTAAGGGTCTTCTTCATTAGAATGCTTTTTTGTTCTTTTTAAAGAATCTTCACCAAGTGACGACTCCATCATTTCACCATTTAGTGAGGACTCTCAGGCTGATGATGATGTTTTTGTGTCTCCAAACAAACCTCGAACCACTGAAGATCTTTTTGCAGTCATTCACAGGTGAGGCAGCAGATCTAATGTCGCTGAATGGACTTAGAATCAGATTAAAGTATATGAGAGCCTCCTGAGTGATTAATAGCAAGCAAGCAAGGATTTTATTTTTCGTAAATTGAGTTTGAAATCCTTTATAGATGTTTCTCCATCTATAAAATGAAGAGACAAAAGTAGATATCCTCTCAGTTCCCTTCAAGCTCAAGAATTCCAAGACTATGACTGAGTTGAAAAATATAAATCTTTATGTAAACTCAGCTCTAATATAAGGAATTCTAAGACAAAGTTTCCTATAAAGGCTTTTGGCTCCCCCCCCATGACTATAATGTAAATCAAGATTTTTATCAGAAGATTTGATCAGATTTCATTGAGGGGTTTACAGTGAAAGTTCCAATTCAGTCTCTGATATATTCACTAACTTTAAAATTTACAATTTCATATGTCTCCTGAGATTAAAATGATTCATATTTTTGAACATTTCCAAAGCAATGATTATAGTAATAAGGGCAGAGGGGAAATTAAACCACCAAAATAATCGGAATATGAAGCATGCACTGGGACATGAGTGTGCATGAATATTTGACTACTCTATATCTTACAATATTCTGTAACTATGGTGATCACCTTTTCTTAAGAATCAGAACATGCTTTCTAAAAGTGCTTCATTAACAGTATACAGTTATCCCTTCCACATAGACTTTCCCTATCATGGTCAGCATAAGAAACTGAATGGGAATTTTGAAGAAGTTTTGTGGAAGCTGCAGACAATATTCAAAGGCTAGCAGATGACACCGGCAAAGTTTAGAAACTCAGAAATGCATAAAATATATATTTAGCATTGCATAATATCAACCCAAATTTTACCATAAAGTATTGCACACATTCCATCAAAGAAAAAAAAATCAAACCTTTTCTCAGATACAGAGGGAGGGCCAAAAAATTTTGCACAGATTTTCCAGATTGTGGGGACACTGTGCCCCTTAACCCTGCAATGTGGAAAGGATAACTGTACTTCATTTTCTTGACATTGGGGCTGCCTAAAAAAAACTTCTTTCCTCTGCCTAAATGGCATGGTTCTATAATAATGCTATCATTCAGACACAAAGATTATGTCAATTGCCCACCTGTTATCAATACAGAAGGGAAAGTATGGGGTCATAATGGAAAGGTCACTACACTAGACATATGGCTCTATCATTAATAAACTTTGTGGGGACAGCTAGGTGGTGCAGTGGATAGAGCACTGGCCCTGGAGTCAGGAGGACCTAAGTTCAAATCTGGCCTCAGACACTTGACACTTACTAGCTGTGTGACCCTGGGCAAGTCACGTAACCCCAATTGCCTCACCAAAATAAATAAATAAATAATAGATATAAATAAATAGATAGATAGGTAAAATAGATAGATAAATAAACAAACAAACAAATAAATAGACTATGTGACCTTAGGAAGAGTTTGCCTTAGCCTCTTCATCTATAAAATGAGGGGGTTGGACTAGTTCTGGAAAATCACTTTTCAGTTCTAAACCTCCTGATTCTATGTGTATTCTGTTTCCAGGAAAGGTGATGAATTTGGGACTAAAGGTGTTTTTTCCACACTCTCTTGCCTGTTCTCTTTTATGACAAGTAGCATACAAATGTATGACAACTCCACAGCATCCATGATCACAGAGAGGGTGAAAATCACAGTTTACTTAGGGAACAAATCCATGTTCATGATATTAGTGCAGTGTGCTAACAAACTGCACTAACCAAGGGTAATTGTCTGACAACTCACCAATGAGATGATCCCTTTTATGAAACAGGGCAAACTGACCTAGCTGAAGTCAATAAAATTTAAATCCACATAGTATCCAGCACAATGCCTTTTTCATAATAGTTCCTCAATAAGTATTTACTAAATGAAAAAATGTAGGCCATATTGAGCAATTTTATTCAAGATGCTGCATGTTCAAAACAGAAATAACCATATCCATTAAATAAGCAAGATCTCTATAGCAAGGATACAATTCCATGTCCAATAGCATGTATCATATTTTCCAAAGCATTTTACTTTAAGCTTTCAAGGTGTCTATATTACAATCTCTTATGCATTTTGATAAATATATCAGTATTGTTGTATCAGTCATGTCCATATCTTGAATAAAGTCAACATCAACTGCAAATGTGCCAGTACCATCATAAATAAGGTTTTTTAGGTCTGTGTTACCTGTTGTTTAAAAAAAATGCTATATGAGTACTTATAATAACATTTGAGAAATACCTTTCCCCAAATCAACACCAAAGTAATTAAACTGGTTCAGATTATTATCTGATAACTAATTATACTCAGATAAACTGGTGGTGTACCCGCAAAAAAAAAAAATATTTGGAGCAGGTGATATGCAGAGTAACAGATGACTAGGTTGAACTAGAAATAATCTCATACTATAACATTATATATGTAATATATTCTCATAATGTAATCTCATAAGAATATCTCATATTTATAGAACTTTAAGGTTTACAAAGTGTTTGATATACATTATCTCATTTAATCCTCACAATAGCCCTGATAGATAAGTACTACATGCAGGTATTATTGTCTAAGGCATAGAGAAGCTAAGTGACTTGCCCATCATCACATAGCTAATAAATGTTAGAAGCAGGATTCAAACTCAGGGTATCTCCTGACCCTAAATCTAGTGCTTTTTCCTAATCTATGTCCCTGCCTCCCCATTTGGGTAGTACCTCCTCCCAGCCCCATACCTCTCTCTCATCTTTAAAGTGTGGTTAGAGGTATAGAAATCCTTTACTCTAGGAGGAACACATAATGGGTATACTTTAGCAAGAACACTTTCTTTCCATTCTATGGAGGAGCACTAGGACTTTATTATTCCCTGTCCCTATGTCCAAATTAAATCCCAGTGATAAGTATCAATGAATAGAAGAGTTGCTAAGTTATTAATAGTAGCACTCTGCATTTGTGCCTTTTATACCCTTCAAAGAATCTGTACATGTGATTTATGAGGATGTTATTGAGCATTTTTGACACTGATTTGAAATGTTCATTATTTAAACTTAATCTGTCTGTTGGATATTATAGAATATGCTTTTATTCTCTTAATTTAATGAAAAACACACATACATCCTGAGGGTTTCCTTTGTTTCTGTTGTGTTTAATAGATCAAAGAGGAAAGTACTTGGAAGGAAAGATTCTGGGGACATATCTGTACGAAGTAAATCAAGAGGTTTTCCTGGCACTAGCAATAGTGGCACTGTGCCCCCCAGCAACATCCTATCTCCAAACAGCAATGTGCCAACTCCACCAAACAGCCAGAGATCTCCTGGTCTTATCTATCGAAATGCAAAGAAGTCCAACACCTCTAACGAAGAGTTTAAGCTCTTGCTTCTTAAAAAAGGCAGTAGGTCTGATTCCAGTTACCGGATGTCTGCCACTGAAATCCTGAAGAGCCCCATCTTGCCCAAATCCCCTGGTGAGCTCCCCACCGATCCATCCCCAAGCATGGATGAGCCTCCCCAGATGTCATCAGGGGCAGAAGCATTGTCCCCTCTTTCTCCATGCTCCCCAAGAGTTAATGCAGAAGGGTTTTCCTCCAAGAATTTTACCATGTCAGCTTCATCTAGGGTTGGACGTTCCCGGGCACCCCCTGCAGCCAGCAGCAGCCGTTACAGCGTCCGTTGCAGGTTATACAATACACCCATGCAAGCTATCTCAGAAGGAGAGACTGAAAATTCGGATGGCAGCCCTCATGATGACAGGTCCTCCCAGAGCTCAACATAGGCTGCACAATCTACACAGCCTCACTATTAAATAGGAAATACATTACCACCAAAAGCATTTGGCTTACACAAGGATATAAAAAAGATAACAGAGGACTCAATAGATATGTGGGGAAGGATCAGTGCTTAAGCTCTGTAATCCTTTGTTTAATTCTGCATTTTCTAATAGAAGCATATGCTGTCTCCCACTTTTCAATCTTTAGCTTCAATTTGGTTTATTCCAATTTATTCTTCTTGTCAATGTAGTTTTTAAAAAAATCTAATTTTCATGAAAAGAAAGGGAAAAAAATCTTTCTCAGCTGCCCATTTAGGAAAGAAACTTCTTCACTGTTGTGCTTCCCTAGAGAGAGAGAAAATGACTCTTAAGGATTGGTATTTTTCTACATTAAAATGAACTGAAACAAAGTTTAAAAAGAAATGAACTAAACACATGTAAATACCATATTTTTGATAAAAAAATGTAAATAGAACTATTAGAGAAGAGTGGACATGTGGCAAATTATTTACTGCATACTGTTTATTGAAGACAAAAGAAATAAAATGTCATAACTGTATTCTGTGAATACCATTTTCATATCAAACATCATGTTTAAATGTCCACCAATATGGCTTTTAGAATGATAATCAAGCCTCAAATCTGAATTTTTACATTCTTGAAAATAGGAAAATTTCAAGTTTACTTATTGAAATGTTAACTTAAAACCTTATGAATTTAAACCTGACCATTTTTCTTGTAAACTTCAGCACCAAACAAGCTCATAGCAAAGCATAGCTGTGATTTACCATATGGTAACTGGTAAGAGTGGAAAGCATGCTTTTAACTTTTTTAAACAAAGAAAGGAAGTCATCATTCTCAATACAAAACCCTAAGCAAAAGCATTTGACAGTGTCCTTTAGCCATTTATTTTTAAATGAATTGCTTTAATAAAAATGAGCAGGGGAAATAGAAATCAATTCTGTGTTATGTTTTATATTAGGCTACTGAAGTACAAAGAATCAGAATCTAATGACTTTAATATTTAAGCGTTTTAGACAATTAGTTCCAAGTTCTTAAACTAACAATATAAAAAGATGTAAGCATGCAATGGAGCTGTTGATTTATCAGTAAGTATCTGCAATGAGTTTTCAGTGAAGCTTTCTCTTTGTGCTGATGAGATTCATGCTACCTAAATATTAACAGAAATGACACTGTGAAAAATGTAGCTGGGAAATAGGTATGTATATGCATTATTTATATTCATTGTTAAACTGGGAATGGGGGAAAGCTCTGGTTCACAATGCTACATACAACTTTGTCTGGTTTTACTATAACTGCTTGGTGGGGTATAGGGAGGGTGGTGGGTGGGAATGGAAATCCATCAGAGTAAATGCTCTGATAAAAATGAAGGCAGGGAAACAAGCTGAATTACTTGAAATTACTTGAATTTTCTTGTCTTAAAACTGAAAGAAATAAAGTTAGGAGTTGAAGTCTACAAATGGTTTTACACCTCTGATTTTAACATTAACTGAAACTAATGTTTGAGATTATTTGTCAGAAATGTAAGTGGTTACTATTACTTAGAACATGCTTTGGAATGCGAGAAGGTATAGTGCGGAGGATTGAGAAGGAACATGGCCTGTAACAGAACGAAATGAGGTTAGGATAATAGAAAAATAATAGGATCACAAAGAAATCAACAAGTAGCTGGCTTTAAGCGTAAGTAAATGGTGATTAGGGAAGTAGGTTGTGTGAAAGGGGTTTTATTACTTTGGTTCAATTCATGCAATGCATAGGAAAGAGTGTCAAAGGCGAAAAGTAAGGCTGTCAAAAAGAAAGTTATCTAAAATGTTAGAGAGTTGTTAGAATAAGTTAGGAGATTAGGAATGTTGGTTGGTTTTGCTTTGTTTGTTTGTTTGTTTTTTCTTTTCTGGAAAGAAAGAAGAACCTTGATCTCATCTACTGTTTATTACCAAAATGTGTTTTAGAGTTTCTTGCCAACCTTGTATGAAGAATGATTATGCAGTTGTATGCATGTGTGTACATGTGTATATCCATATGTGTATACTTTGGGAAAGAAAAAAAGTAATTGGCAAGAGATATTAGTGGGGCAGTATTTGAAAAGTGTTAAAGATTTATATTAAAGGAAAAGTAGGTTGATGTTTGAAAATGGACCCTTTTCATGGAAATATACCAGCTAAGAAAACCAGCCTCATTTGATACCATATTGGGAATATGAATGAATTAGACTAAAATTCTGAAAAGTACACAGTTGGCACAAATAAAAAATGTTTTTAGATAAATGTGACAAGGTGGCTGGAGCAATCATTTCCAGTCATATTAGGTCATTTTTCATAATGTTTTTAATAGCAGTTAATTTGCAGCATGGTTCTTTAGCCTGAAGAAAAATGTATTGTGTGTGCTTTAAAAGTAATTCTAAAATACATGCCGAATAAGAAACACCATAATTGGCTTTAATAAAATGTCACCTTTTTATTGCTGACATAAATTTAATTGATAATGGTACCACATATTTTAAAACAAATATATTGACTTGAATTGTGAGGCAATAAGATATCTTCTATATGTAATGATCACAGAACACTTATAATTATAGTTTTACTTATTTTGTTTAATCTAAAGATCTATGACAAAGTTTCTCTATTTTATATTTCATAGATTTAAAAGCCCAAAAATATATGGATTATAAATCCACTATAGAAAAGAATATTCAGTATAAAAACAAGTGAGGGAAATTAAAAAAAACAGGAAATTTTAGTGATATGGAATATTTTACATGGCTTTAAAGCACTCAAGACAAAGTGAGAACTGACTTTAACATCACTGCCATTTTGAAGCAGGGTACATGCATTAAGTAATCTGAGAAACATCATTCCAAATTTTTGTTCTGTTGTTTGCACTGATGTTATTAAAATGATTTTGAAGTTTATGCAACTGTTTCTGTATTCTGTAAAAAAAAAAACCCATACATTCTCCTTTCTTGGTTTTGATTTTGCTTTGGGGTTTGTTTTGTTTTGTTTTGTTTTGTTTTACTGAATAGAGGACATGGAATAGTTATAGCAAATAAAGCATTCTGTGTGTTTGCTTTTGCCAAAGGTCAGTGATGGAGTGCATTTGCTACAATGGTGGCAGATTTAGAGAAATAGGTTATGACTTAAAGATTTAAAACAATTAAGAAGGTTACAGTGTAACTATTTTGGTACTAGAACCAGTTCATGCTGGCAGAAAAGACAATGGTTTATGGACTTGCATCCATTTTGTATTTTTGTAATATTTGTAAATATAAACTTTTTAAATTGTTGCAAAGATGATTTCTTTTGTAAAATGTTTTCAAAGTTTACATTCAATCCAAGCCTTTGTATATTTTAGAGCTGTGCAACACTTTAAGTCTTGTATTTATTTTTAGTAAAAACGGTGACAGTTTCATTGTGAACCCCTCTCAAAAACGTGTCAGAAAAGTTTGATTACCTAGAAAGTGTGTATAGAAACTGCAAATAAACGTGACTGCAATTCAATAATCCCCCCTCTCTTCATTGTTATATTTTATCACATTTGAGTTGATAATCCCAAACAATGATCTATATAAATGCATTAAGTAGCATCAAGAAACTTTTTTTTTTTGAGGAGGCAAATGGGATTAAGTGACTTGCCCAGGGTCACACAGCTAGTAAGTGTCAACTGTCTGAGGCCGGATTTGAACTCAGGTACTCCTGACTCCAGGGCTGGTGCTCTATCCACTGCGCCACCTAGCTGCCCCACCAAGAAACATTTTATAGTAATGTATATAATTTAGGGAAGTGTTACAGTGAGAATACCAGCTAAAAAGAATTGTAATCCCTTGTGTCATAAGAGTTGCTTGGTACAAAGAGGTTTGTGCTCTTCCTACCAAAGAAGCCAGGAAAAATCTCTGTAAAGTACCATCCTATATACTGAGATCAATTACCTGTTTGTAACCTTACTCTTCACAATATAACAGAAATAAGTTTATTGAACCAAGCAGAAAAGTAAAACCCATTAGTCCCAAAGAAAACCACTGTAACTACCTAGTAATTTAGTCTCAAATACTGAAGGTAACTTTGACTGTGGCAACCTACTAGTTTTATCTCTAGATAAGAATTAACCTCAAAACTAGTAGTATCCTTGTCTAAGCAGTCTATCACAATTGTAAGGGTTCTTTATCAGACCAGAAATATTGAGGCTACTCCCTCTGCCTTCACTACTATCAGCCTCTATTCACACAATGAATCACCCTGAAGCCTGGTCTCTGCTTTATGCATGAAAAACTAAAGGCTTATGAGTGGTGATCAGAATTCCAATTATCTTTTCTCCTCTGACTGAGGGAATGAGTGTCCTTCACTCAAGAGACATTTTCCCGTTTGCTCAGTGGCTAACAAGTCACCCCAAATTGTCCCCAATTATTTCTGCTTGAGAATGTGTCAGGATTTTTGAAAGCACCCAGAGCTTTTAGTAATCTCTACTCCTTACTAGTAATTCTTAATTCATACTGTCAAGACTGACATACCATTTTCCTAAATCAACTCAAGGGGAGGATCTGGCAAATATTTCAACATGGGTTAAGAATTTAAGTGGATGAAAAAAAAAAGAATTTAACTGGATGGCCTGAGAGCCAGGAAGAACTGGGTTCAAGTTCCATCCCTGGCACATTCTGGCTGTATTTCTTTCGACAAGTCACTTAATTAATCAGTACTCTAAGCAACTCCCTAAATCTCTAGGTTGCAGAGAATGGGCCAATCCATTCTGGTAGAGGAAGTTCCCTCATGAAGGAGTTCCCTGTATCAATGAGAACATGGGTCAAATCCTAATTCCCCATCTAGATCATTTTCCTCTTAGAACTATCTGGAGAAAATGACATTTTTTCAGCTTCTGCTTTCTCAGTGCTCAGTGTAGTCCTCTGAGATAGGGATACAGGTGTACTCCTACCTTTAAATATTACAGCCCTGCTCCTTCTGAAAAACTGTCTGGTAGCAATGCTTCAAATAACTACTCTTTTCTGTCTTGCTTCCAACTATAATCTAGTTGATACTCCTTTACAAACTGTAAACTAGGAAAACAGAAGTCATTGTGTCATCACACATAGTCTGTGGAGACTAAAAAACCTGAACTGACCCTCCTTACCTCTACTACTCTTGACACTAAAACATGGTTTTGTAATTGCTTGATTCTTATTCCATTCTGATTTATCCATTCTCCATATGTGATCTGTATGGCAGTTTATTATAGTTTACAATTTGCAAAATGTATACTTTTGCTTCTGGTTCAGTTAATAATGGTGGCTTCAAGGTGGGAAGGTGGTGACTTCAATTTGAGTACCCAATCTACCACATGGCTATCTAAATAAAAGCTGAACCATTCTTCCCATTTATCCTGATGGGTTTTGTAATTTCAGGCAGACAAGTGAGATGAGTTGTATCCAGGTCCTTGTGCCCTACTTCATTAGTTTACAGATTGGAAATTTTGATTAGCAATGACTTTAGGAAACATCAAATAGGGATCCTGTTCTGAATTCCATTTTAAACTATAACAAAAAGTCGAACAAAATAAAATATCAAATGTGGCAATGGACTACTATATCAAAATTGAGCTTCAGAGTATAGGTTTCATACTTCTAATAGGAACATCTAGTTAAATCCATTTTACAGATGAGGAAATGGAAGCCAAAGAGAAGTCATCACCTTGTTCCCCTATGTTTGACAACCTATTTTCATTAATTAGTTATGACAGATCTGTTGAGAGTCAAAACAAAGTAAGAGAAATGCTTTACAAAGGATCACTATATCAAAATATAAACTTTACACTATAGAAGTATCCAGACTTTGGTGTTTTCTTCTGTTCAATATTTTGAGACTTTTGGAGAAGAGGGTGGGGAGAGAAGAGAAAGCAATAAAATAATCTTTGAAAGTTGTAATGATACTGCTCAACTAAGATTTGTGAGAAACACAACAAATAGAAGAAGTAATATATTTGGAAAAATTACCGATAAAAATATTCTATGCTGGATTTCCTAAGAAAAGCATATCTGATGGATCTTCATCCAGGTCACATCTGCTAACTGTTGGTGTCCCAAAAAGGGCTTGCTCTCAGGCCCTCTTTTCTTCTCCCTCCATAGCAAGGGTCAGCATATTATAGCCCAAGGGCCAAATTCTGACTACTACCTATTTTTTTCAAGACCCCAAGCTAAGAATGTTTTTTTTTAAATGTATTTAAATACAAAAATACTTTAATTTTACTTGAAAATATAAGAATCATTCTTATCTCCAGGTTGGCCCACAGGCTGGAGTTTGCCTACTATCTTTGATCTGTACTGTATTGGTGATCTCGTCAACTCCCATATGTTGAATTATCATCTTTATGCTGTTGATTCTTAAATCTCTTTATCCAGCCCTAACTTCTCTGCTGACCTCCAGTCCCCATCTCCAACTGCCTTTTAGGGCTGAATCCTGTTGACCATGATACTTTTTCCCATCCTGTACCCCAAATATATGTGGTTTTTTTTTATGTGAGCATTATTTTCTTGGGACTCAAGAATGCTGGAATTTTCCAAGCACTGATACTTTGTTAACAGAAAATAGACCCAAGACTTTGGGATAATTTAGCATATAAATTCTTTCTTGGCAATTTGTCCTCAAATACCAATTATAGTCTCTCCACCACAGCCACAGAAACTCTATTCACCCTTTAAATACAATTGATGCACTAAAGAATCAGTCTTAATTTGCCTTTGAATGGAGAAAGTCAATTCCTTCAGATTTCCCTGTATCCTGCAGCAAAGTTAGCAACCTCCTAGTCAGCTTCTCCCTTTACTATTCTCTCCTATTCTGAAACAGTCTGAAATGCTATTTCTCAAAGATAAACTGAGGTAATCCAGCCTTTCTGAAACAGACTTATCTTTCATCTTATCTCTAAAGAAGATTCTGAGTTACCATACTGGAATGGGCTTCCTGAAATGAACTGTCTTAGTTTCTCTCTCTAAAGTGAAGCATTAGCAAGCATTCTTATATTATACACTGCCTTATTCTACCATTTGATTATATTGAGGCATAATGCTTTTTCATTTATGTGATTAACTTGTTCACTAATTATTTTACCTATGAATGCCTTATTTCCTAAACTGGATTGTAAACTTCTTGCAGCCAAAAACTTTATCATAACATTCTTTTGTCCCTCATATCACCTACCATAGTACTAGGAACAGAGCCGCTATTCAATTAGCAAACATTGATTAACTTGATATATGAAAAAAAATACTTTTTTACAATTGAGGCAATCATAGTGTAAGGGCTAAAATTCTAGCTAGTTTGTCTAAAATATCTAATGAGTGGTCGCCAATAAATTATAAGCTTTAGCGAGAGTTAGACTTTTAAGCATTTATTAAGGAGACTAAGAATTTGGTGAAGAGAAAAAGAAAGGCCTAGATTCATCTATCTATTAAAGGGAGAGTGCATTTCTTGCTCTCTTCTCCACGGAGTCCTGAGGAAAGAGAGCGAGAGAATTCGCCTCTCCCCCTCTTCCTCCCACAAGCAAACGTCACTTCCTGACGCCAAAGAGCTGCATGTCTTGCCTTCAGACGCCTTCTCCTCATGGTGAAGTTTTGCTACAGTAAGTCTCCAGCAGGCGGCGTCATTCCAATCGTTACAATAGGTAGGCAAGAATCAATGACTATAAAATTGTATGTCAGAGTTAAAACAAGATGGATGAAGCACTGCTAGATAGTTAGTCCAGTCTTTTCCCTTTGGAGGAACAAGGACCTGTATGCTTTTCTCTTCTTCCTCATAAGAAGACAAGAAAAATTTTATCATGGTAAAAGATAAATTTTCACAAAGCCTTTTCCTACCAAAAGATCTGCCAAAAGGCCAATTTAAAATGCTGGTTAAAACTTATCTACTATATGTACTAAATATAAGAAGAAAGAGATCTAAAGAAGAAAGTAGGAAGAAATTCATTTATAATCAGTCTTTCATTAAGAGGATAAAGTTTAAGTAAAAAGTGAAAAAGTTATTTTAATGATGGTAAAGCCCTAGGTATAACCCACTAGTCTCTCAAAAGAACTATCAAAGAGACTTAGAACTAAAAAGTTATATTTTTTTAAGAATGCAAATTTACTTATCCCCTATGGGCCTCCATTTCTTCTTCTGTAACACTATGGGTTTAGATGAGATGATTTTTGCATTTCCTTCCAGTTCTAATACCTATGATCCTAGAAAAGGGATTCTTAAGTTTTCTATGTGTCCTGGACCCTCTTGGCACTCTGGTGAAGATTATGGACCCCTTCACAGAATAGTGGTGCTTTTTTAAAACTTCATAATTGAAGGAAATGCTAAATTTCAGCTAGTGACACTTTTCCTTATGCCTATTTGATGTTTCATCATGCAAATAGTAATAAACAATCCTGGAAGTCATATTATAAAATAGTAACTCTTCTCAGATATACAGTTTGGAGTTTTACAATTTTTAATTCCACAAATACCACAAATATTAATATGAGTTTAATAACCCCCTCTGACATACAACTCCAACTTGCACTTGCACTCCTAGGCTCCCCAGAGGGTACCTGCTATTTTATGGTTCAAGGGTGTGTGTGTGCTCTGTGAGTACCCACTTTAAGACCACGAAGCTCATGAGCCCCCACTAGTATGCTTGCCATTAACAGTTAGCCAGAAGACAAAGCAACAGAAATTAAAGCAAAGAAATTGACTGAGATGAAATAATAAGAAAAGTAGCTACAAAATATTTTCCCAGCAAACCTGTGTGCCATGCTCTCCCATAAAAATATACAGTATCCCTAGGAAAAGAAGGCACAAACTAAGAGCATGAAGGCAGCAAGATGTATATGTAAGGAAGACATGCAGCCAGGGCTGATTCCTCTCATGTTGCTGAGCTCACTCTTGAGTACATAGCTGGTTCGCTTATTTATTGCCAGAGGTTGTGCTCCTTGAAGCCAGTGAAAATGTATCAGGTTATTTAAACCTGCAAATAAGTTATCTAAAAAAGGAAAGCAAACTCTGAAAAATCTCTAAGGAGGTGTGGAACCTCCAAAAAATGATTAACCACATGCAGTTGGCTACTTGAAGTTTCTAGAACATCAGGCAAATCTTATTCTATGTACCTGAAGTACATAAGGATCTAAGATAGCTGCCTAGACTTATTCCCTAAATGACTATCTGTCTCTCTATGTCAATCTGGAAAGTATGTGTCTCTGCTTTCTCAATGGTGGCACAAACTTTTTAACACTGACTCCAAATTCTGGATTGGGTGTCTCCTTCTGGAAAAGTCATTCCTTAATTCCTTCTTGAAGATGTCATACTCTACAATTGCTCTGAGCCTAAATTACACCAAACTCTCAAAATTGATTCCCTCTCCAGAGTTCTGCTATTTAAAGCCCTCAAGGGGTATGGACAATTTTCAGTCATCCAGTGATATACCCCTTCATACTCAATATGAAAAAGGCATTCAAATTCTGTAAAGGGAAAACAGACTGTCAACACTGTGTTGACATATTAACAAATCATCAAATCTTTTTCCTGCGATGTCTCTTCCCTACCCCAGTTAAAAATTTGCTGAACCCAGCAAATCAACCAGGTTGCTAATGGCATGTTTTTCTGTAATCTCAATTCTGGATAGCAATCTACTGACTTGGGGAGGATAAATTATAATCCTCTCAGATACTTCTCCCAGCACTTTATACTAAAAAGTCTGAGCAAAATCCATGTGAGGGTTTTTAAACGATCTGGAAATTAACTTATTTTTTAGGAGGTCCAGTTTTACCAGCTGTTAACCTAAGGGTTACACCCCCACCCCAAATTCATTAACATACGATTTTAAGAAGCAGATGCTATATTATAAAATTGTCACCTGTATTGAAGTTTTCAAAGGTTTGCTCCAACCCAAGACAATAATGAAAAGAAGAAGGAGGTGGGGTAGGGAAATCAAGCCTCTACCTGCAGAGGAAAAGCTTGGATTTCACAGAACAAAGACCTGTGGGTCCCAGGAGAGGTGGGGTGCTTGCCCTCTCTCTCTCCCATTAAAAAGGCCCTCTTCTCTGGACCCACGCATGCAAGGACATTTCAGTCCTCGGGGGAAGGGGATGAGGTGGGGATTCCTCTGGGTTCTTGAAACACATTGGACAATCCAAATGGAGGCCCAAATTCATACTTCAATAAAATAAACAGGTTATATTTTTTTTTTTTTTTTTTTTTTTTTTTTTTTTTTTTTTTAGTGAGGCAATTGGGGTTAAGTGACTTGCCCAGGGTCACACAGCTAGTAAGTGTTAAGTGTCTGAGGCCGGATTTGAACTCAGGTACTCCTGACTCCACGGCCGGTGCTCTATCCACTGCGCCACCTAGCTGCCCCTAAACAGGTTATATTAAAAGAAAATCAAACTTGGAAAAGCCTCTAAAGAGATGTGCAATTTCTAAAAAAAGGATAAAATACTTAGGATTGATTACCCAGGGTTTCTAGACCACAGGAGAAATCTTATTCTGTGCAGTGTGTGAAGATTTAAGATAGCTGACTAGACTCACATCATAGGAAGACAAATAATCTAAGTCTGCTTAAAAAAATTTAAAATAGAAGACCTCTCCCAATATACTTTAGGAAAATTGCTAAGCACCAGTATTCTAAGGATAAAACATCCATACTAATCATATTAGCTTCTATAGTGGTAATCAGTATAATAATACAATGGATAGCAATATAAAAGCATTCAGTCTTATAAGTTATCTAACAGAAATTGGTTTGAATCTTAAAAGAAATAAATGAGAAAACTAACTGTACTAAGCTAACTGAAAATTAAAACTAACTAAAAATGTTAATTTTTCCCCAAGAGATCTCTGCAATGCTAAGGCATACAAGAAGTCCCAGTTGTAGAATTACTCCAATGAGTCTTTACACATAGGTAGGGCATCCCAAACACATCTCTGATGAAGTCTCCACAAGATAACATCCCTCTAAGTTACCTCCCCAACTTTGCAGATCATGTTTCACCACAGTTCCACAGTATATTTTGTGGGTTATACCTTCCCCACACTCCTCCAGTAGTATTTGAAAGTAAAACAATGTCCCAGCTCCTCTAGAGATGTAGTCATACTAAATGCATCTAAATGTCACACTTACCTCAATTCAATTTCTCATGATCCCAAATGAAGACCAAGATTTGAATCTGGAAGTAAAGAAAAAAGAAAAGTATAAAAAGTTTACAACTGGCATTTTGTATTTTTTACAATTGCATAGGATGAGCCTGAAACTCTTTGAGTACCAGCTTCTGTATCTATGTTTTCTGCATTGATTTTATGGCAAACTCTTGGAGTTGGAAACAAAGGTTGGTGGTGGAAGCCTAAAGCAGTGGTTCCCATTACTTTTTGTTCTGTGGGCCTTTTCAACAACAACAATAACAACAAAAAGGTGCTCTGAACACCCAGGCTAATTTAATATACTATTTTAAAATATATATTCATTAAATAGTTACAGTAATTACAATGGTAACTTTTGCCCATAAACAGTCCAAATAAAAATTTTCATTATGTAATTATAATATATAAATTTTTCTTCTACCTATAATTATGAAAATTTTCAATATAAAATTTTAAAATAATTATATGAATATAATACAAATATTTTACATGAGAGATTCTGTAAGAATTAAAAGTAATCCACCAAGAACTCATAAGTTTACTATTATCTCTAAGACTTCGCATGAAATTTCTTTAATTTAGAAATTTTGTTGAATATAATTATTTTAACCTATTTAGTGCAATAAGTTATAATTTGCATATTTAAATATGTAATAATCACATACAAACTTAATTTCAATGTTGAACTCTTATTTGAACAAAGGCTTGCAATATTTGGCTCAATGTCAGACCAATACAGTCTTAAATTTGTTTTTTTTTAATTTTTAAATTTTATTTTTTAAAATTTGTTTTTGTATCGAGATTATTTCTGTATTTTAATTTTAAAAATAATAAAGCGAAAATGTTCATGTATAAATGTATGGTAGAAAATGGAAGGATATTTTTTATAAACTCTGAAATTTAAAAAATCATTTTGTAATTTTTAGCCTCTTAACCAATCAAAAAATATGAATAAATAAATAAAATATTTAGTTTTCTATTGGCTAATAACAAGCCCTGTTTTAAACAATAAAACAATAAATATATTTAAAGTGCAATTGTATATATTGCTTCATTTTACCAATGTTTACATATGTGTGTATATAATGTTTATATACATAGTGTATACATACTATCTATCTGTATCTATATATAGTAACCTTTGTAAGGAAAGAATCTCTTCAGAAGTGACTTTATTTTCTTCTACCACTGACACTCTCATAGACTATACTGTAACAACTGACCAGCGTTACCTGTTAGTTCATTCAATAAGCTGCCATATAAAAAATAGTAAAGTATCTCAGTAATAAAAGTGAGGAATAAGTTTAAATTTAAAAAGTCTTAATACTGCAATGAGAGGCTATATAAGATTTTTTTTTTCCTATAGAACATTTGTAGTGGTCCATGATGATTTCAAGATGGATTGTAATGTACATGACTTGTGATCACAGTTTTCAGACAGCCTGACATTTGCACTGTGAGAACACAAATGTTTATAACACTTTGATCACATAATTACACAGCTGTTGAGATATAATTACAGGGTACCAGAGGAACAAGGAGCTACTCTGGTGAAGTATACAGAATGTAAATGAGGGTATGCACATGCATCTGACCATCTGTTGGGAATCTGCACTGGAATGGAATCTTTGTGGAGGTTTGGAAACAATTTGATTACAGGTTGAGAAACTGTAAGAACATGTTGCACTTAGAAATGGTCAGAATTTGATGTAATTGCTGCATGAACACCAAAATCATTGTATATGTGATCATAACAATTTCAAATCACTGAAGACCTATAATATTCTAAACATGCATATCCTTGTTGTCACAGAGGAACAATATATTTGTAACATAATTAGGCAATTATTTTAATGGTGCCTAAGGCATTATTAAAGAACTTCAAGGAATTTGTAAACCACTAAATGGGAGCTAGTGGTCTCAAGGCTCATTAAAATAAAAAAAAAATTTACTGAGGACCTATTAAGGTGATATGGGGGGGGGTGTGGAAATAACTGCACTCCCGATATTTATATCTGAGAAGTCTGAAGGTCAAAGAAGGTTTACTTCTCTTAACATCCATTTCCCCAGGGTATACCAAGTCATGAGAAACATTCTTGTTATCTGTCACTTCAGATGAGAATTTTTTTTTTTCTCTATCCCCTAAAGAAAGCTCATTTTGTAATGGTTTTGGTCAACTTAGAGAAAGTGATAAAATCAAATAATTCCAGAGAAGAGAAACACTCCTACTCATTCTACATATACAGTACAGGAAATATTTAAATTCCATGTTACACAAATACCCATTAATTTAAAAAAATTTTATATGTAATATGTGTATGCCCATGTAAAATATGTATATCTTCATGAGTTGTGAAAATGGTTTGACTTGTAGTTTAGGAAAGGCATGAATAGATATCTCTGGAGTCTGGCCCACCCTTCTCCAAGGAAGACAATGGCTTTTGCCTTGAGGGGAATAGAAAGGCCATGAAACTGGGTGCTCCTCTCTTTAGTCTCCAAAGGAGTAATGAATCAGAATTATATTATATCTATCTGCTCCCTCAGATATTGTTGTTCTAGGGTTACGAAAGAACAGAAGCCACTTCAGTGGTTGATAGTTCTTAGGTTACACTTTCCAACTTAGTCCCTCCCTATCAAACCCTGGTTATATGAAGTAACCAATCACTCTCTCCACCATTTAGGAGCCTTTCCTTCCACACAGACAGTAGTATGCAAAATGTTCCAAGCTTGGACATAATCCTAGTTACATAGTTTTTCACTTTAAAAGTTTGAGTTTGGGGGCAGGTAGGTGGCGCAGTGGATAAAGCACCAGCCCTGGATTCAGGAGGACCTGAGTTCAAATCCAGCCTCAGACACTTGACACTTAGTAGCTATGTGACTCTGGGCAAGTCACTTAACCCTCACTGCCCCCCCACACACACACACAAAAGAAAGGAAGGAAGGAAGGAAGGAAGGAAGGAAGGAAGGAAGGAAGGAAGGAAGGAAGGAAGGAAGGAAGGAAGGAAGGAAGAAAAAGAAAGAAAGAAAGAAAGAAAGAAAGAAAGAAAGAAAGAAAAAGAAAGAAAGAAAAAAAGAAAAGGTCTCTTCTTTTTTTTTTTGTTTTTGTTTTTGAGGGGCAATGGGGGTTAAGTGACTTGCCCAGGGTCACACAGCTAGTACGTGTCAAGTGTCTGAGGCCGGATTTGAAGTCAGGTACTCCTGAATCCAGGGCTGGTGCTTTATCCACTGCGCCACCTAGCCGCCCCAAGGTCTCTTCTTTCACTTTACAGAACCAGGTTGGCCAGGACAACTAGAAACCAATTGAATTTACAATTTTAATCCTATTTCAGGGTTGGTTATGTTCCCGAGTTGCTGTTGATCAGGTGAGTTTTCATGGGGGAATTATATTACAAGGAGATGCATACTCAGGAATATTGGCAGCTGCATAGAACTTTGCATATGAAACTGATGGAAGCAGAGTGAATGGACCACAAAGTTGGTTTCAGCCAGGTTTATTTTGTTCTTTCATGGGTACTTCCCATTGTTCTTATTTCTCTTGCTTTTCTTCTTCAGATTCTGATTCCTGGTGTTTTTTTGTTTGTTTGTTTTGTTTTTTTTGTGGTTGCTTATGCTTTCCTCAGTCTAGGAGCAGACCATTTTCCAAGTAGATTAGTTCAAATTCCTCACTTTATAAACATCATTTCCCTACCTGACTGCTCTTTTGAACTTCAAGATATCCAGAAGCTCATCATCCAGCAAGATAACACCAACTCTGAAACTTATACCTCCTCAGTACCCCTGCCTTTGGGGCTTCTCCCTTTCTCTTACTGGAGAATGTGAAGGATGGACATAACAACCCCTCTCAGATTCTCCATTTAAAGAGGGGGCTCAGTGCCTTCACCTCATCCTTCTGACCCTCCCTCCCAAACTGCCCTCCTGGACTACATCATCTCCAGAAATTCAACAACCTGCAAGATGACATCAGCTCTCTAATTCACATCTCCTTCTGCCCTTTCCTACCAGGGCTGCAGGACTTCATTGTGTCCCTATGCTGGGTACCCTAATTCACCCTTCCCTTCAGTCCAGGTTTCAACTTCTTTATATGTGCTCTCTTCCCTCATTAGATTGGGAGCTCCTTAAAGGCCAGGACTGTCTCATGCCTTTCTCTGTATCCTCAGTGCTTATGGAAGTGCTTGGCACACCATAGGTGCTCTTGGTAAAATAATAGAATTTGGCAGACTGATTGGAATCGGCCACACCTGTCCTGTCCTGAGTGCCATATGCTGCTGATGGCAGCAGGAGAAACCACACTCCAATGGAGACCTCCCCTTTTGGGGAGGGAGAGTAAATGTTCACTGAGGGGAGCTCACTCTCTTTTTCCTGTAAGTGAGCTGCGGGAGGGGATGAAAGATTTTTTCCTGGCAGTTTGTCCTGTGGGCCCTGGCTGCATAGCTGTTTTCCTACTGAAGCTACAGACCCCCAGGTCATGAGTTAATAAAGGAGCCGGCTCTTTGAAATTAGCTGAGCTGGAAGCAAGTTTGGGGGATTGTATGAATTTTGTTAGCATTAGGGGGATTATCCATTTTTCTTTTTCCCTATTCCCTTGTCTTTGATTTTATTAATTTCACCTTTGCTGTGTATTTTATCCCCATTAATAAAATCTGATTTGTTTGTGGAAAAGAGGCTGTTAAGCTCCTTTCTTATTGGCCTAGGAGAAATATCTATAAAAAGGCAGTTTGTAGGGGAGGAAGTATCGGACCTAGAAGTCCCTCATTATTTTCTGAACCCCAGTACTACGGGGAGCTACCCAATTAACTCTCTACATATTAAATTTGGCCCCAACACACCCTTTTAGAGAAAACTGAGGCAAAGTGATTTACCCAAGGTCACATAGCTAATAAGGACCTGAGGCTAAATTTGAACTCAGGTGTTCTATACATACTCCAGGCTCAGTACTCTATCTGCACTCAGTGCCACCTAACTGCATGGATATTAGCAGTGCCATTTTATTTTATTTTATTTTATTTTACTTGGTGAGGCAATTGGGGTTAAGTGACTTGCCCAGGGTCACACAGGTAAGTGTCAAGTGTCTGAGGCTGCATTTGAACTCAGGTCCTCCTGAATCCAGGGCCGGTGCTCTATCTACTGCTCCACCTAGCTGCCCCAAGCAGTGTCATTTTAAAAAGACAGAGGTGTTTCTTGAGCTTTTTCATTAGTTTGGCTTTAAAGACCACAATCGCGCATTGCTGAAATCCTGCCTGCATCATGGGAGTTTCCTGCTTCCTATCTCTGGGATGAAGTTCAGCATGGATGCAAAAGGAGGCAAGTTCTTTCACTCCTAGGTGCTTTTTGGGAGTGGGAGGAGGGCAGGAAGGGCGTGAGTCAACCTGAACCTGCTAAACTCTCTGCAACAACAAAGCCAAAGACACTTTCTGCTTCCGCTTGGGCTTCCGCCCGTGCCGGAGGGGACCGTTCGAACTGGGAGCCACTGCGCAGCCGCAGAAATTTAAAAAGAGTTTTGGTGCTCACGTCGCCCATCGAGCCCCTTCCGTTTCAACGCCATCTTCCAGCCCCACCCACCTGTGCCAACGGAAACCCGAGCCCGTGGCAGCCACGAAACCGAGTCAGAGTGGCAGAATACCCGGTGCCAGCGTCTAGCCATGTCTGGAGAGCAAGGTAAAACAGCTCTGCAGACTTCTGACTAGGTGGGGGTGGGGGAAGGTGTTTCTCTCGTCCCCGGCTGCAGCCGTAGGGAAGGAAAGGAAAACGCTCCGTCGCCGTTCCTCTGGGCCCTGAGGAAACGCTTAGAAAGAGGCTCGCCAACTCCCGCCCCTTTCATCGGCGCCACTCTGGGTTGGTCAGTCCTCGAAAGGGGGCGTGTCGCGGCCTCCAATTGGTCAGGAGTGCTGCCTGTCGCTTTGTCGGGGGTCTCGCGCCCTGATGCTTTTTCCATTCAGCTTTCTTGGTCCTCCCCCTCCCCATCCCTTTGGTACTCCCAGGATTTGAAAGTAGTCGCCGGAGGGTGAGACCTGAAAGAGAGCCCCGGACGGCGGCGGGAGGGAGTTACAAGTGCGCTTGCGCGCGTGGCGTTTTCGTGGCGCGGGAAAGTGAAGAAAAGGGTGGGCTCGGAGGTAGTTCCTAGGTAGTGACCAGAAAAGCGTCTCTGCGGCCGCAGGAGCGACCGCTACTAGGCTCCCTAGCCCCTGTGTTTGATGTAACCGGAACCGCTTGTGCTTCCTAGTCATTAAACGGCCCCGGGCAGGCGGCGGGTTCTGTTTGGACTCCTCGGAGCAGAAAACCCCTGCAGAACCCAGGCCCCGGGAAAGTCCTGGAAGGGGATTTCTCCAAGGTGGGGGGTGGGGGAGTGGAGAATCGGAACCTTTTTATGCGTCATGGATCCTGCTGAAAGGAAGCCTGGGGAAACGTTGTCAGATACAATCAAGTTACCAAGCATTTATTAAGCGCGTGCTACGTGCCAGGCACTGTGTTAAGAGCCGGGGATACAATGCAAGACACCCCCCCCCCCAAAAAAAAAAGTTTTTAGATGACAAAATAAGATGACAGAGAAAACTGATCACAAAATACATTTATGTCAACCATTTATTATGCACCGACGACATACCCAGGCACTGTGCTAAGTAGCTGAAGATAGAAAGGTTAAAAAAAAAGATTTTAGATGCATAAAATAGACTAGTGTGACAAACAAAGGGGCACCTAAGCAGAGCTGTGAATTAGATACCAGGCCTGGAGTCAGGAGAGTCATCTTCTTGAGTTCAACTCTGGCCTCAGACACTTAGGAGTTGTGCGACCCCGGGCAAATCACTTGATCCTGTTTGCCTCAGTTTCCTCATCTGGAGAAGGAAATGGCAAACCACCCTCCAGTATCTTTGCCAAGAAAACTGCAAATGGGGTCACAAGGAGTCAGACAGGACTGAACATCAACAGCAACAATAAATACTGATTGGTCAAAGACTCTTGTATAATTATAACATATGCAAGGAGAGGGCTTGTTAGAGGAGAGACTTTAAGTGGGCATTTTGCTTTACCTAATCAGGTGAAGTGGGAAAAAAAACAGCAGTGAACGTATTTTCTGCACCTTTTTAGTCAATTTTGTTAAAAAAGATATGGTTTGTTATAGAAAATCATTTACGAAAGCCTAGTTATTTCCTTCTCGTTTTTCAAGGACATTCCCAGTATATCTATAAATTATTCTAATAAAGATTTTTATAAAAATGAGAAAATAGACATGGGTTAATAGTTGTTAGTGCCCTTATGATTTTTTTTTTTGGTAGTAATGATACCCATGATTCTTTCCAGTTATTTGATATTGTTTATTGTTTCAGAAATCTTGAGAATTCTTTGTGCCATTAAGATTATGCTGCTTCCAGTATGTGCTTCCTATATCTATATCAATGTCTATATCTATATATCTACTCAGTTCAAACTATTCTTCCTATTGTTTTTCTTCAGTGTCGTTTTTACTTCATTTTGCAGTACTCTAGGGACTATGATGTTCAAATGTGGTGGTTTCACAGTTGATAGTGAAAATGATTTATTTAAAGAAATCTTGACAGATCTCTTCCATTTTTGGTTTCTGTTGTCCTCCTCTTCCATCCTTAAATGCTCTTGGAATAATCTGGCAGAATTAAGTCTCTGTCCACTTGGTAAATTTGTATTACCCTCCACTGCTGCTTGCTATTTAATCCCAACTGTGCCTTTCAATTTGGAATAGGCAAACTCTGAATGTATAATATAGGTCTGGGAACCATCTGCTTAGAGATGATAACTGAGTCCATTGGAGAGGATGTGATCACCAATAGAAAAAGTATATAGACAGAAGATGAAAGAACATAGGTAAGAACCTTGGGAAATTTCCATAGTTCAGGGAAAAGATTTCAGTGCTGATGTAGCTAAGAGCCTAAGAAAGAAGAGACAGACAGGTAGAGGGAGAAACTATAACTTTAGGAAAACTGAAGGAGAGTATTCAGGAGGGAGAAGTCAGGAATATCAAATGCTGCTGAAAGGTTAAGGATGAGAGTTGAGAAAAAAATTAGATTTAGCAATTTAGCTCATTGGTACCTTTATTTAAAAAAATTTTTTTTGTATGGGGCAATGAGGAGGGTTCAGTAATTTGCCCAGGGGTCACACAGCTAGTGTCAAGTGTCTGAGGCTGGATTTGAACTCAGTTCCTCCTGAATCCAGGGCCAATGCTTTATCTATTGCACTACCTAGCTACCCCCATTGGTACCTTTAGAGAGAGCAGATTCACTTGAATGTTAAGATTGCTATAAATATTTTTGTACATAAAAGACCTTGCCCTCGTTCTTTGATGTCCTTAGAATATAGGACTAATAGTGGTATGGCTGGGTCAAAGGCCCCTAAGTCCTTGTTTCTCCAGGCAAAAATTGTTCTGTATCCATTTCTTTCTCTCTCTCTTTTTTTTTTTTTTGCAGGGCAATGGGGGTTAAGTGACTTGCCCAAGGGTCACACAGCTAGTAAGTGTCAAGTGTCTGAGGCCAGATTTGAACTCAGGTACTCTTGAATCCAGGGCTGGTGCTTTATCCACTGCGCCACCTAGCCGCCCTTATCCATTTCTTTCAACCAGTTTTCATTTGTTTTCTCTCCTTTTCATACCTTTGCTACCCTTTTCTTAAAGTGCTTCATCCTGATAATGTCCTTCCTAAAATAGTGCCCAGAATAGAGCACAGTACACAGAGATCAGGACAGATGTGATCTGACCACAGGAGATTAAAGGAATTTGATTATTCAATTCAGTTCATGTAGCCTAAAATTATATTGGCTTTTTTTTCTTCTCTGCTGCCTGTACTTTTCTCTCATCTTGACTGTTTACAATCCTCTAAAAACCTCTCAGGTATGTTTAAAATGAATTGGTTTTTTAGCCCTATCAAGACTCCAAATGGTTCCCTCCTGGTGAGACTCTCTCCTCAAGGTCCTTGGAGGCGTTCTTCTTTCCCCTTTCAAAGTCACCAGTAAGGGTTTCTTAAGTCTCTTTCTCTCAAAACTATGAAACAACTAACACTTATGTAACACTTTAAGATCTTTGAAAAGCACTTTATGCGTATTCTCTTCTTTGCTCCTCACAACCAGGGAGGGAGGTGCTCTTGTCATCCTTCTCATATAGATTAGGAAACTAAGGCCTGGGGAAGTTAAGAGGTTTAATAAGTTGCCTGCAGTCACACGGCTAGTAAGTGTTTGAAGCAAGATGAGAATTCTGGTCTTCCAGACTCCCCAGTTCTATACTCAGTATAGAACTCTGTACATTAGGCCATGCTGCCACTTAGCAACTCCAGAGCCTGGAGGGGATTCCATAAAATTCAGAGAGGTTCTCAGGTAAGGTGATACTAGCTATGGGCCTTTCACAACTGATAAAATCATTAAGCACTTATGTGTGAGGCTCTTTGCTAACTACCTGGGTTACAAATACAGTCAAGCAAGATATTTGTGCCAGCCTGTGACTTACAATTCCCCCTGGTTCAGAGGAGCACAAGCACACCAGAGCTTCCAGCCACAGTAGAGCTGGGCTCTGTTAATAATTCCAGGGTAGAAAAGCAGGACTGTGGTTGCTTACAAACCAGAGCAAAGGCCAGGAGAGTGGTAAACGTCTTCTTAAATCATACCACCTTGGAAGAACTAAGGACTTACAAATTCCTAGAAGTATCTCAAAGAACAGCTGTACAAACCCCCTGAAGTTTGGGACAGTGTGCCCTCCACCCTGGAAGCAGTGCCCCACTTTAAGAAGGAGTTAAAAAGGCAAGAAATAGATGGGGAAAATAAGCAGACAGAAAAAATGCTGACCCTAGAAAGTTTCTATGGTGACAAGGAAGATGAAAATACACCCTCAGAAGAAGATAGCAAAGTCAAAGCTCCTACATCCAAAGCTTCCAAGAAAAATATGAATTGGTCTCAGGCCATAAAAGCGCTCAAAAAGAACTTTAAAAATAAAGTAAGAGAGGTAGAGGAAAAAAATGGAAAGGGAAATGAGAGTGATACAAGAAAATAATGAAATAAAAGTCAACAGCTTGGTAAAGGAGACACAAAAAAATACTGAAGAAAATAACACCTTAAAAACCAGACTAGGCCAAATGGTAAAAGAGGTACAAAAAGCCAATGGGGAAAAGAATGCCTTGAAAAGCCAAATTGGCCAAATGGAAAAGGAGGTACAAAAGCTCTCTGAAGAAAATAATTCCTTAAAAATTAGGATTGAACAAATGGAAGCTAATGACTTTATGAGAAATCAAGAAACAATAAAGCAAAGCCAAAAGCATGAAAAAATAGAAGGCAATAAGAAATATCTCATTGGAAAAACAACTGATTTTGGAAAATAGATCCAGGAGAAATAATTTGAAAGTTATTGGACTACCTGAAAACCATGATCAAAAAAAGAGCCTAGACATCATCTTCCAAGAAATTGTCTGGGAAAATTGCCTTGATATTCTAGAACCAGAAGGTAAAATAGAAATTGAAAGAATCCACTGATCACCTCCTGAAAGAGATTCCACAATGAAAATTCTAGGGAATACTATAGCCAAATTCCAGAGCTTTGAGGTCAAGGAAAAAATATTGTAAGCAGCCAGAAAGAAACAATTCAAGTATTGTGGAGCCACAGTCAGGATAACACAAAATCTAGCAGCTTCTACATTAAAGGATCAGAAGGCTTGGAATATGATATCCTGGAGGGCAAAGGAACTGGGATTACAACCAAGGATCACCTACCCAGCAAAACTGAGTTTTTTTCAGGGGGAAAAATGGGAATTAAAGAGAGCACTTTCAGGAATTCTGATTGAAAAAACCTGAGCTGAATAGAAAATTTGATTTTCAAATACAAGACTCTAGAGAAACATAAGAAAGTAAACAGGAAAAAGAAATCATAAAGGATATTAAAAGGTTAAACTGTTTGCATTCCTACATGGGAAGATGATACTTGTAACTCATAAGAACTTTCTCATTATTAGGGCAGGTGGATAGGCTCTGTGGACAGAGGGCACAGGTACCAGTGGAATATGAAGGAATGATATCTTTAAAAAAATAAAATTAAGGGGTGAGAGGAATGCATTGGGAGTAAGCGAAAGGGAGAGGTGGAATGGGGTAAAGTGTCTCACATAAAAGAAAAAAGAAAAAGCTTATTCAGTGGAAGAAAAGATGGGGGAGGTGCTGGGGAGTAAGTGAACCTTACTTTCATCAGAATTGGCTCAAAGAAGGTATAATATACATACTCAATTGAGTATAGTAATTTATTTTACCCTGCAGGAAAGTAGGCAGGGAAAGGGATGGGGGGGAGGGGAGTGTGATAGAAGGGAGGGGAAATTGGGGGAAGGGCAATCAAAAGCAAAACACTTTTGAGGAGGGCCAGGGATAGAAAATAGAGTAAATGTCATGGGGAGGGAATAGAATGGAGGGAAATACAGTTAGCTGTAGTAACTCTGAAAAAATTTTGAAGCAAGTTTGACAGGCCTTATTTTTCAAACACATAAATTTTTTAAGATAAGAGCCATTCCCCAATTGATAATCAAAAGATATGAAGTTTTCAGATGAAATAATCAAAGCTACCTATAACCATATAAAAAATGCTCTAATTCAATGTTGATTGGAAAGATATAGGTCAAAACAATTCTGGGGTACTACCTCATCCCTAGCGGATTGGATAATAGGACAGCAGAGGGAAATGACAAATGTTGAAGGGGACATGGGGAAAATGAGACATTAATGCACTATTGGTGGAGTTGTAAACTGATTCAAACATTCTGTAGAGCAATTTGGAAATATGGCCAAAGGGCTACAAAACCAGGCATACTCTTTGACCTAGTAATACCACCACTAGGTCAGTATCCAAAAAGAGATAAGAAAACAAAAAAGTTAAAGAACCTATGTGTACAAAAAAATACTTATGGCAGCCTTTCTCTGGTGCAAAGAATTCAAAATTGAGGATATGCCCATTAATTGGGGAATGACTAAATAGATTGTGGGATGAGATTATGATGGAACACTATTGTGCTATAAGATATGATGAGGGGGCAGCTAGGTGGCACAGTGGATAAAGCATTGGCCCTGGATTCAGGAGGACCTGAGTTCAAATCCGGCCTCAGATACTTGATACTTACTAACTGTGTGACCCTGGGCAAGTCACTTAACTTCCATTGCCCCTCAAAAACAAATAAAAACCAACAACAAAAAGAAATGATGAGCAGGATGCTATCAGAAACACTTGGAAGGACTTATATAAGCTGATGTAAAGTGAAATGTACTGTATACAAAGTAACAGCAATATTATATAAAAATAATATAAAGATGATCAGCTGTGAATGACTTAGCTATTTTCAGCAATAAAATAATCCAAGATAACTCTGAAAGACTTATGAAAAATTCAGTCCATCTCCAAAGAAAGAACTAATGGTGTCTAGAATACAGATTGAAACAATTTTTTTTAGTTCCTTTTTCTTAAGGTTTTTTTTTTTTTGTCTATTTTCTTTCACAGCCTGACTAATGTGGAAATGTTTTACATGGCTACACAAGTATAACTTATATTGTGTTGTTAAGGGGTATGGGGAAGGAGGGAGGAAGAGAATTTGGAACACAAAGTTTTAAAAATGGATGTTAATTGTTTTTACTTATAATGGGGGGCAGGTTATGAAATTCTAAATTTAAAAAACAGAACAAAATAAAACCAATTCCCCCTGGTCAGGTGTTGGAAAGGGAAGCCCATCCCTCAGAGGTCAGCCTGTTTTCCATGATCTAGCTTCTGACTTCAAATGAAACTATTTTCTTCAAAGTTACCAGGGATCTCTTAATTGCTATATCTGATAAATCTTTTCTTATTCCTCACCCTTCTTGAAATGAAAAATGGAAATTTTTTGTTAAGATTTAATAACTATTTTTTCCATCCATGAAAATGGATGTTTGGATTTTAGCCTAGCTCTGGCATAAGAAGCAGAAATTGCACTTAAAAGAAAAACAAACCCTCAAAACAAAACAAAAAGTAGGAAGCTCTGTCAGACCAGGTGTTCTCAGAAGAGGTTCATGCTGCAAGGGACCAGTTTCGGAAGATACCTGTAAAGAGGATGGGGGTGGACTATTAACAAGTACTTGGGTAAAAATCCAGGATGTTATCACTGCGGAAGAAAGGTGGTTGGAAAAAATTATCTGTAACTGCTAATTTTATGCCTACTTTCCCTTTCGTACAAAGTCAATTTGACAGTAAACAGCACAAATTCTGAAGTCCTCTAAGACAAAAGTATAAGAAGGGATTAGGTGAGCTTTTGCAAACTATTCTTTTTTTTTTTCATTCTTAAAAGTGTTTTGTTTTTTCCAGTTATATGTAAAGATAGTTTTTAACATTTGTTTTCATAAGATTTCAAGTTCCAAATTTCTCTCCCTTCCTTTCCTCCCCCCTCCCCAAAACAGAAAGCAATCTGATATAGGTTATATATGTACAATCACATTAAACATATTTCTGCATTAGTCATGTTGTGAAAGAAGAATCAGAAAAAAGGGGAAAACTTGAAAAAAGGAAAAAAAAGTAAAAACAGCATGGTTCAATCTGCATTCAGATTCCACAGTTCTCTTTTCTGGATATGGAGAGCATTTTCTTTTTTCTTTTTGGGGGTGGGGCAGGGCAATGAGGGTTAAGTGACTTGCCCAGGGTCACACAGCTAGTAAGTGTCAAGTGTCAGAGGCTGGATTTGAACTCAGGTCCTCCTGAAGGGCTGGTGCTTTATCCATGGGCCACCTAGCTGCTCCTGAAGAGCATTTTCCATCATTAGTCCTTTCTTGGATCATTGTATTGCTGAGAAGAGCTAAGTCTATCACAGTTGATCATCACACAGTAATGCTGTTACTGTGTACAGTGTTTTCTCCTGATTCTGCACACTTCACTCAGTATCAGTCCACTTAAATCTTTCTAGGTTTATCTGAAATCTGCCTGCTCCTCATTTCTTTTAGCACAATAGTATTCCATTACATTCATATACCCCAACTTGTTCAGCCATTCCCCAATTGATGGGCATCCCCTCAATTTCCAGTTCTTGGCCACCACAAAGAGTTGCTATAAATATTTTTCTACATGTAGGTACTTTTTGCTTTTTTATGATCTCTTTGGGATACAGACCTAGTAGTGGTATTACTGGGTCAAAGGGGATGCACAGTTTCATAGCCCTTTGGGCATAGTTCCAAATTGCCTTCCAGAATGGTTGGATCGGTTCACAACTCCAACAACAATGCATTAGTGTTCCAATTTTTCCACAGCTTCCCCAACATTTATTATTTTCCTTTTTTTGTCCTATTAGCCAAACTGATAGGTATGAGGTGGTACCTCAGAGTTGTTTTAATTTGCATTTCTCTAATTAATAGTGATTAAGAGCATTTTTTTCATATGACAATAAATAGCTTTGATTTCTTTATCTGAAAACTGCCTGTTCATATCCTTTAACCATTTCTCAATTGGGGAATGAATTATATTCTTATAAAATTGATTTAGTTCCCTATGTATTTTAGAAATGAGGCCTTTATCAGAAATACTGGCAGTAAAAATTATTTCCCAGCTTTCCTTTTGCAAACCATTTTAAAGTACAGTTTATGACATCTTTCCATTCTAGCCAAACTGGTCAGCTTGCTGATCTATGTCTATGACACTCCATTTCCCATATCTGTTTACCACATAGCCTTTCCCCAGGCTCCCTCATGTCTAGGATGTTTTCCCTCCTCACCAACCCCCAACTGACCCCAGAACCCTTTGCTCAAGGATCCACTCAAGTTCAAATACCACTTCTAATAGGCCTTTCCTGATTCTGCAAGTGAGTGCTTTCTTGAAATTCTTTCATGTATTGATTTGTATATGTATGTTGTTATTTACATTTCTTTATATATGTTTCTCTCCAGTAAAATGGAAATCCTTTGAAAACCAAGATTCTTTAGATTTTTTTCTTTGAATTCACTGTGCCTGGCACATAGTAGGACTTCATAAATGTATAATAGATTGAATTGGATTTGTTACATATTAGAAAGTAGAAGAATTTGAATTAATGAGGTTTTACTGCTTATTAGAGTACTATATAGATTCTTGGCCTACAACCATTAAAAAAAAGTTTACTATGTTGCCATGCTTCCGTAGAATCTATCATATTCTAGTAGCAAATTTTCAGAATGTATTTTTTTTTAAGTAGATACTCTCTTGGTTAGATTTTTCAAAATCTATGGCTTATATATAAAGAAAAAGATTAAATATGCTTACCAGTAATTAAAAGTATAGGAAGTAAACTTAAGCTGTAAATTTTCATAGTTTTAGTTTATTTTGAATGTAGTTGTAGTAGAAGTTTTCCAAGGGATGTCAAAAACAAAGCTTAAGTTATTTGAATCAGCCTTATTACTAGTAGCACAACTAAAATACACATAAAATAATTTCAAAATCTTTGTTAAACCATTTAACAGTCTAATTTCTTGGAGTATCTTCCAGCCTCCCCCTCCTCAAGGTACAATTTCCCTGCTGCCCCCTTTAGCTCAAGATTTATACTATAGTAAATTATAAGTAATTTTGTTTAAAATATATAGGGATGAGTAGTATGACAGCATAATTTTAAATGTGTAAATATTTTTCACATTCTTGTTTATGATTAATATGTCACTTTAATTTTAAAATTACTCTTATTCTGAATCACAACTAGAAATTTTTTTTTACTCATTTGAGTACTAGGAGGACTTTAAAATAATGATTTAGTTTGTGTTGATATACAAAGGAAAATTAGAACAGTTTTCAATTTGGATTTTATTCATTCAGCTAGCCAGATTTAGGTAGTAAATATATAAATCCGTTTTCTACCTTGATTTTCAGGAAGTGAACATTTATCAGTACTGGGCAACCAAGTAGTTTCAAAAATAAAACATCCTTCAGAAATAAAGAGAAATGGTGACAACACAGAGGAAAGAGAGTTTCTAGTTTTACATAAAAGAAGACGGGTTGCTCCTTCAGTGGAAAATAATACGGTATGTATTTCAAAATTCAAATTTTGTCCTTCCTTTTCTTTGTTTCATGGGTTGCCATGGCCTGTTCTATGTTTAGGTTTGTTTTTTGTTTTCCTGATCTATTATAACAATTGTAAGCAAGCATCAGTAATGGTAGCTTAAACAGAAATGATTCAATTACTTTAGATAGTTTTTAATTCTTTGGGTGGCCCTGGGCAAATCGTTGACCTTGTTTAAGCTTTAGTTTTCTCATCTATTATATGGGGATAATGCCTTTACTGGATTATTTTGAGGTTCAGCTAATACTAATATTTGCCTTGGCCTACAACCTTTAGACTTTATGAAACACTTCCCACACATTTGATCCTCTCAACAACCCAATGGGGTGGGCAGGCAGGGCAGGTATGTTACAGGTGAGGAAACAGGCACAGTGACTTATGTAAGGTCAGGTGGCTCTTTAAGTGGCAGAACTGAAATTAGAACCCATATTTTTTGAGTATTTGTCCAACCTTTTCCCCCCACTGCCTGATTTAGCAATATGACCTTAGAATGCAAAGAGACCTGCACTTGGAGGCAGGAAAACCTGATTTCAGGTGCTGGTTTCTGTCATTTTTCACCTGTGTCAGCGTATGCAAGCAGGTCAGTTCATGCCTTTGAATCTCAGTTTCTTCTTCTGTGGAAGGAGATAATTGGCACTGGCTATTTCACATAGTCATTGTGAGCAAGTGCTTTGTAAACTATAAAGTATAATAGACACATGTACTATTTGAGCTTTTGGAGTATTAAGAATCTTTAATACTTGGTAGAAAAGAATTTTTGCATTGTATAATTTTGCATACTGGAGAATAAATCAGGATTCAAACTGATTTCCTGTTCCCCCACTGGGTGGCACTATTTGATTTGTTTCTTAAAATTACATCCTGTGTGGATTGTGTTCTTTGGCATTAACGCAATATTTAGTTATTAAGATACATTGTGGTTGTGTTATATTTGGTTTTGTTAATACTCTGAAGTATATAAGGAGTTAAATTAATATAAAAAGCCATCTGTTCCTTAACCATGGTAGTGTTAATGAGAAAATAATTCTGCAAGTATTCCTTTTCATGTATTTTTGAAGTAGTCAGTCTTTTCTATTTGATGTTATAAACAAGCCTTTCTTAGAGCATCTTCAAAGAGTACAGTTGTCCTGAACTTTTCTTCAACTCTTTCTTTGATTTTTTTCTTTTAATTTTCTAACACATTTATTCTTAGATGAGTGCTCAAGAACCTGATTATGAGGATAATGGAAGTGTTGTATATGAATACGAACCAGATTATGAATGTGTAAGTAATTTAAATTACTAATTGCTAAGTATACATTCATCATCTTAAAGAAAAGGATTTGAGTCCATGTTTTTGCTGGACAAAACCACAAAATATGAAGTAATTAATCTTGTTAAATAATTATTAAATCATTTGATCTGTTATGATATCAAATATTAACTATCTGCTTTTGTAATGTTAACAGGGTAGTATTGTATCTGAAGCATCCTACACAGTTGATTATCAAAAAACACTTATGGAAGTCCTGAACTATTGCCAGGTATCAAATTTATTAATCCTAGGCTATTTCCAAAACCTTAAAAAAATTTCTATCTCATATAATGTCATTTTACGATTAATTAGAACTTTTAAAAATCTAGACATACATGGATTTTTCTCATTTCTAGCCAGAGCAACATAGTTTAAGTGTATCAGTTTGGATTAATAGTAGTCATATATTCAGACTTAATAAAACTCTCTTTGTTGAAGTTCAGCTAGAATACTTAAAATATCATTTTTTGTTCTCTTTAAAAGTACTGATTTTAAAACACACTCATAATAAAACAATAAAAATAAAGTAAAAATGGTATGCTTCAATTTGTATTCAGAGTTTGTCATTTTTCTCCCTGGAGGGTATAGCATTTTATCATAGGCCCTTTGGAATTGTTTTGGATCATTGTCTGGGTCACATTTGTTCATTCTTACAGTATTGCTGTTAGTGTGTAGAGTGTCCTGCTTCTGCTCACTTTACTTCACATCAATTTATATAAGTCTTCTCAGGTTTTTCTGAAACCATCCTGCTTGTCATTTCTTATAGGATAATAGAATTAAAAGAGCTATTCAAGGGGCAGCTAGGTGGCACAGTGGATAAACACTGGCCCTGGATTCAGGAGGACCTGAGTTCAAATCCAGTCTCAGACACTTGACACTTACTAGCTGTGTGACCCTGGGCAAGTCACTTAACCCCCATTGCCTCACCAAAAAAAAAAAAAAGCTATTCAAATGTACTGTTGATATTATTGAATAAAGAAACATGGTTGATCTTTAGATCTTATATCTTATCTCTTCAGAGAAAGATGGCTGCTTTGGAAAACAAGTTTTGAGCCAGGCCATTTTGATCTGCTGTAGAACATAGCTAAACTTCCTAGATTTTCATTGTTCTCTCAGGACCCTCCTGCCAGAGAGGATTAGAGGGTCTGGGCAAGATCTTCCAGGACCACTCTAGAAAGGAAGACACACCTAGGACTTTATTCCTCATCCATATCCTCAGAATAGCCAAAACTTGTCCAGCCTCCACAAGTATAGAAATAAGAAATAGTTTTCCTTTAAGTACCTATTTTTCTGTCTTTTTGTATTATACTTGATTGCATATACAATCCATATATGTATGTACATGTTAGTATGTGTATGTCATGTAAAATGAAGAAACCATATTAAATATGGATATTTATGACTATAGGAAAACTGTACTCTGGTCTATACAGTGCTATCATGAAAGAAAAAGTCAAATGGAAGTGAGTGATTGCACTAGATAGTTCTGTAAGGAGGTAGACCTAACCCTAGAACTTATGGGGTCTAACTCAACATAGATCAGGGGGAGTTGGGTTAAAGTGGAATAAATTTCTAGGGCAACATTAAGGCCTTGTGTGACTTTAGACAGCTACATAATTGTTTTAATATTCAGAGATGCAAAAGTCCTCAGTCATGGAATTGACAGGTTTAAGTGTTACGAAATATTTATTCTCCAATATTAAGAAATTCTTCAATGCTTGACAAAAAGCCCTTTATAGTAAACTGAGGTTTCTGATGGCATGATGTTTATGAGTTTCTGATTTTCACTTTCATTTTTTTATTCTGTAAAAATGAAGTGGTTGAACTGGTGACTTCTTAGGCCCTTTTCATCTTTAAATACCCATGATTCTACATGAAATAAGTTGGCTAACGATAAGGTTAAGTCTTTAATAAGAATTTTCATAATTTCACTTAGAATAAGTTGGTTTTAGTGGACTTTTCATTTTCAGTACTTTGCTTTTGAAACAAGAACCACTAAAATATTTTTATTATATTAGGCCATGTATGATGCAATCCAGAAACTAGATAAGAAGTTTGACCTGCTTCATGGAAAGGTTTCAGAAATGCAGCATATTCGGATGAAGCCATTGGTTCTCAAACCCGTGAGTGTAATAATAATATTTTTACAGTCGTTATAAACCTCCCAATGACCCTAAAGACATCAGGCTAGTCTAAATGATCCAGAACTAACAACTATGGCTTTTTTTTCTTCTTACTCTTTTACTGCTCCTTTATAAGCCCCTCTTCCTGTTGGTGTTTATCTCAGCATCTGCCCTTGGCCTTTTTCTCTCTGCACTTTTTCTTTCTTGTCTCTCTCTTTTTCATTCCCACAGCCAACCATTACCTTGATGGAGATGACTTCCAGTTCTATATGTACAGCCTTGACCTTCCTGCTGAGCTCTAGATCAATGTCTTCAACCGTCTACTCACTGCCTGTTGCCACCTTGAATGTCTTGCCAGAACCTCAAATTCAATATGTTTGAAAGCAAGCTTATCTTTCTCTTAAACATTTTATTTATTAATTCCCTATTTTTGTCGGTAGTGTCCATTTAATTAATTTATTTTATTAGTTTTATTTATTATTTATAAATAACACTTATTATTTATTAATTTTAATTTAATTAACCCAGTTTCCATGTTTGAAAATGTGGTGTTGTCTTTTATTACTCTCAATTCTCATATCTAATCATTTTCATGTTTTTTGTTTTGTTTTATTTTGTTTTTTTGTGGGTTAAAAATCCAGGGCCGGTGCTTTATCCACTGAGTCACCTAGCTGCCCCTATATCTAATCATTTTCTAAGTCCTGTTCACTTCTGTGGTGTCTCTCTCCACTCTAGTACAGGTCCTCATTATGACCTGCCTGGCCTATTGAAATAGAGTAATACATCTTTTTCTACTGAGTGACTAGACTTGGAAGTTTGTGGCAATGCCACAGGCATAGCATCTGAACTTTAGAAAAAAAAATTTTAAGGATATTTCATAAAGGCCTCCTAGAAAACATGTGGAAACAGATTAGATGAGAGTAAAATTAGGTGTATTTGGAATCAATTGAATGATGGGACCCAGAGAACAATGATGGCCATCAATCTAAAGGACAGTTACCAGTAATGTTGCTATAATACTCTTCTGTTCAAAATTTTTATCAGTGGCTTGGATTAAGACCTAGATGATGGTGACCTTATCAGATCTGTGAATGACACAAATCTGGCAAGCTTTGGATTTAGACTATAGTAGATGACAATATTGGGGCAGGTAGGTAGCGCAGTGGATACAGTGCCAGGCCTGGAGTCAGGAAGACTCATATTCCTGAGTTCACATCTGGCCCTGGAACACTTATTAGTTGTGCGACCCTGGAGAAGTTACTTAAATTAACCCTGGTTGCCGAAGTTTCCTCATCTGTCAAATGAGCTGGAAAAGGAAATGACAGACCACTGTAATATCTATGCCAAGAAAACCCCAAAATAGGGTCACAAAGAGTCAAGACAGGACTGAAACAACTGAAAACAATGAAGATGACTAAATTGGGATGCAAGAACATCTCAACAGCTTGGAATAGCACATCATATTTACCAATATAGAATTTAAAAGGTATAAATGAATAATAAGTCATGTACTTATGTTTAAAGAAAAGTGCGTAAGCACAGTGAGAGGGAAATATGGTTAGGCTGCAACTGAGAAAAGCTCGTGTCTGTCTCCTGTTCTTTGTACTGTGAGACTAGTACAAGTCCCTCATGACAACATTGGCACAGTGCAATCCCTGCATACCCAAAGAGGTATCACACTGTCCTTCCCTCATGCCCATCCTTCATCTGACTTCCAGAATTCTCTTCCATATATATAGATTTTGTTATGTCATTCATCAGTAATCCCTGTTGCCTACTGGATAAAAATTCCAATTTCTCTGCTTGGAATTTAAGGTCCTCCCAGTCTGATGACACTCTACCTTTATAGCTTTTAATACTTTTCCACATTTTATACCACAGTCAAACTATACACCATAGTTCCATATATTTGTGCCCTTGCTGACTACTTCCTGTGCCCAGAACATCCTTCTTTCACCTTGTAGTCCTCTGAGTCACTAGCCATCTTTTATTTTATTTTATTTATTTCCCAAACCATCTTTTAAAGTCCTTCTAAAATACCACCAAGATTTCTTTGTTTGTCTACTCCCTTCCCACATTAGTTAATCATTATCTCCTTCCCTTAGACTCCTGACATTTACATGTCTTTATAACTTGGTCCCTTCCTACCTTTCTAGCATTTTTACATATTATGCCATGTACTCTGCAGTCCCGCCATACTGGCCCACACACAATACTCTCTTCTGCCTTCTTTCTCTGTGCCTTTGCCCTGACTGTCCCCCTTGCCTGGAATGTTCTCCCTCATCACTTCTGCCTCCTGGAAGCCCTAGTTTCCTTTCAACCTAAACATCACCTTCTACATGAAGCCTTCCCTAATCCCACCAGCTACTAGGGCACTCCCTTCATATATAGTAGGAATAGACTCTTAGCTGCTTGCCATTTTCTATTAGAATGTGGCTTCTTGAGGGCAAAGACTATTTCACTTTTGTAGCACAGTGCTTGGCCCAAAATAAGTGCTTCTTTATTGATGTATTAGACCTCATATAGTGCTACCTTTATAACTCTAATGTAATCCTGCAGGGTTGTATATTCTAGCTACTTATGTTTCTTTCTTATCCTCCTACTCGACTACAAGATCCAGGAATGCAGGGATTCTGTCTGATCTAAATGTTATTCTTCCCTAACAACACATTCTTTATGGAGTAGGTACTTTAATACGTGTTTGGATGAGGGAAATGATTTAAAAAATCTGATGGGTTTTGTTTCTGCAAGCTCAGTATGAGTTAAGGTGATACTACTTTTGATAAAGTCAAATCTTAGACTGTACTAATGGAGGCACAGAACAAGAATAGTGCTAGGTGCATAGACAAACTGAAGTACATCTTGAGAAGGCCAAGCAGGTTGGCAAGGAGGACCTAATGCCCTGTCATTCCAAAATGATTGGTAGAAGGAACTGGAAGGAAAGGAAAAAAACCCATAAGGGGCAAGCAGTTTATATGCATATAGTTAGAGAGCTGGAAAGAAACTCAGAGACTCTCTAGTCCAACCTCTTTTTTACTGAGGTACAGGCATGATAAGCGACTTTCTTAAGGTCACACAGGTAATAAGGATTAGAGATGGGATTTAAACCCATCTTCTCTGACTCTAGAACTAATACTCTTTCCACTGTACCAGTCTGGTGAGACATAATAAATTGTTTCAGTTATTTGAAGGTCTGTTATGTGAGGGTGAGGAGGGGAATAGAGGGGGACCCTCTCCTACCCTGTCCTTTCAAGCTATTGTCCTATAACTTTCCTTCCTTTCACAGCTAAATTCCTTTTGAAAAGCTGTTTCACACTTGTTATTTCTTCTCCTATGACTCATATCTCAACCAATTGAATTCCATCTTTGCTTCCAGCCTTATCACTCAAGAGAAACTGCTCTCTGTAAATTTACCAATAATCTCTATTTTAAAAATAATATATTTTATGTTTTCCCCAATTACATGTTCAAAACAATTTTTAAACATTCATGTTGTCCCCAAAAAGAGAAAAAGACCTATTTTTCCAAAAATATTTATAGCAGCTCTTTTTGTGGTGACTAAGAATTGGAAATCAAAGGGGTGCTCATCAATTGGGGAATGGCTAAACAAGCTGTGGTATATGATGATGATAGAATATTATTGTACTATAAGAAATGACAAGCAGGATGATTTCAGAAAGGCCTGGAAAGACTTCTATGAACTGATGTATAATGAAGTGAGCAGAACCAAGAGAACATTGTGCATGGAGACAGCAATATTGTTTAATGAATTGTGAATGATGACTTGGCTATTCTCAGCAATCCGGAAGGACTGATGGTGAAGCGTACTATCTACCTCCAGAGAAAGAACTGGCATTATTTGAATACAGACTAAAGCATGCTGTTTTTCACTTTCTTTCATTTTTTCCTTCTATTCAAGTTTTCTTATACAAAATGACTAATATGGTAATGTTTTACATAATTGTACATGTATAACCTATATCTAATTGCTTACCACCTCAGGGAGGGAGGAAAGGAGGGATAAAAATTTGAACCCCAAACTATAAATAAAAATGTTTATTACTTTAAAAAAATCAATATTTTGTTTAAGTTTTGAGTTCCAAATTCTATCCCTCCCTTCCTCTGTTCCCACCTTCCTGAGATGGTAAGCAATCAGATATATGTTTTACAAATGCAATTATTTAAAACATTTTCATGTTAGTCATTTTGTATTAGAAGACTCAAATAAAAGAAAAAGTAAGAAAAAAAAGTGAAAAATAGCATGCTTCAGTCTGTATTCAATATCAGTTCTTTCTCTGGAGGTAGATAGTATGCTTCACCATCAGTCCTTTGGGATTGTCTTAAACCATTGTATTGCTGAGAATAGCCAAGTCACTCACAGTTCTTCATCAAATATTATTGCTCTTAGTGTGTACGACATTTTCCTAGTTCTGTTCACTTCACTATTCATCATTTCATGTAAGTCTTTCCAGATTTTTCTAAAATCATTCCTGCTTGTTATTTTTTATAGCACAATAATATTCCATCACAATCATATGCCACAGCTTATTTAGCCATTCTCCAATTGATGGGCATCTCTTTGATTTCTAATTCTTAGCTACTACAAAAAGAGCTGCTTTAAAATACTTTTGTACAAATATGGCCTTTCCCTTTTTTTTGGATGTCTTTGGGATATAGACCTAGCAGTGGTATTGCTGGATCAAAGGGGATGCACAGTTTCATAGTTCCAAGTTCATAGTTTGAGCATAGTTCCAAATTATTCTCCAGAATGGTTGAATCAGTTTACAGCTCTACCAACAGTGCATTAGTGTCCCAGTTTTCTCGCATCTTCTCCAGCATCCAACATCTCCCTTTTTTGTCATATTGGCCAATCTGTTAGGTGTGAGGTTTTGTTTCAATTTGCATTTCCCTAATCAGAAGTGATTTAGAACGTTTTTTCTTATGACTATAGATAGCTTTGATTTCTTTGTCTGAAAACTGCTTTTTTTATATCCTTTGATCTTTTATCATTTGGGGAATGACTTGTACTTTTGTAAATTTGACTCAGTTCTCTAAATATTTGAGAAATGAGGCCTTTATCATTGATGCTTCTTGTAAAATTTCACCCAGTTTTCTGCTTTTTAATTTTGGTTGCATTGTTTTTGTTTATGCAAAAAACATTTTGATTTTATATAATCAGAATTCTCTATTTTGTATTTTGTATTGCTCTCTATATTCCTTTGGTCCTAAATTCTAATCTTATCCATAGATCTGACAAATATGCTCTTTTAATTTGCTTATGCTATCTATCACCTTTTCTGTGTAAATAATGTACCCATTTTCACTTTATCTTGATATACAGTGTGAAATGTTTGTCACTACCTATTTTCTGTCATATTGATTTCTAGATTTCCCTGTAGTTTTGTCAATAATGAGTTTTTGTTCCAAAAGCTTGGATCTTTGGGTTTATTATATACTAGATTACTGTGATCATTTATTATAATGTAATGTGTACCTAATCTATTCCACTGATCCACTACTCTATTTCTTAGCCAGTATCAGATTGTTTTGATAATTACCTCTTTATAACACAGTTTGAGATCTGGTACTGCTAGACCACCTTACTTCACATTTTTTCCCATAGATTCCCTTGATGTCCTTGACCTTTTGTTCTTACAGATAAATTTTGTTACTATTTTTTAAGCTCTCTAAAACAATTTTTGATAGTTTTATTGGCATGGAACTGAATAAATAGATTAATTTAGGTAAAATTGTCATTTTTTATTATAATGGCTTGGCCTACCCAAGAGCAAATAATATTTTTCCAATTGTTTAGATCTGACTTTATTTGTGTGAAAAGTGTTTTGTAGTTATATTCATATAGTTCTTGGATTTGTCTTGGCAGGTAGACTCCCAAGTATTTTGTATTCTCTGCAATTATTTTAAATGGAATTTCTCTTTCTATCTCTGGTTGTTGGACTTTGATGGTAATATATAGAAATACTAATGATTTGTGTAGGTTTATTTTGTATCCTGCAACTTTGCTTAAGTTGTTAATTATGTCAAGTAGTTTTTGAGTTGATTCTATAGGATTCTCTAAGTATAACATCATGTCATCAACAGGGTGTTAGTTTTGTTTCCTCACTGACCATTCTAATTCCTTCAATCTCCTTTTCTTTCTTATTGCTGTAGCTAACATTTCTAGTACAACACTGAATAATAGAGATGATAATGTGTGTCCTTGCTTCACCCCTCTTAAAGGGAATGCTTCTAGCCTATCCCATTACAGATAATGCTTACTGATGGTTTTAGATAAACATTGCTTATCATTTATTCCTATGCTCTCTACTGTTTTTGATAGGAATGGGTATTGTATTTTGTCAGTGGCTTTTTCTGCATCTATTGAGATAATCATATGATTTCTTTTGGTTTTGTTATTGATATGATCAATTATGCTGATAGTTTTCCTAATATTGAACCAGCTCTAAATGCCTGGTATAAATCCCACCTGGTCATGGTTTCTGATCCTTGCGATATATTGCTGTGATCTCTTTGTTAGTATTTTGTTTAAAATTTTTGCATCGATGTTCATTAGGGAAATTGGTCTATGATTTTTTTTTCTCTGTTTTGGCTCTTCCTGGTTTAGGTATCAGTAATATATTTGTGTTGTAAAAGAAATTTGGTGGGACTCCACCTATTTTTCCAAATAGTTTATATAGTATTGGAAATAATTGTTCTTTGAATGATTGGTGGAATTTGCTTTTGAATCCATCTGGCCCTAGGAATTTTTTCTTAGAAAGTTCATTGATGGCTTGTTCAATTTCTTTTTCTAAGATTGGGTTATTTACATTGTGTGTTGATCTACTGTGATGGACTATATTCTTCTCACCAATGCAATGGTACAGAAGAGTTCCAGGGAACTCATGATAGAAGAGCATCTCCAAATCCAGGGGGGAAAAAAAAAGAACTGTAGAGTATAGATGCTGAATGAACCATACTACTTCTTTTGTTTTTGGTGCTGTTGTTTTTCTATTTTGAGGTTGTTCATCATTGCTCTGATTTTTCTCTTATAACATGACTAATGCAAAAATATGTTTAATGTTATTATATACACACACACACACACACACACACACACACACACACATATATATATATATATATATATACATATATATATAACCTATATCAGATTACCTGCTGTCTAGGGGAGGGGGGGAGGGAGGGAGAAAAATCTGAAATTGGAAAGCTTGTATAAACAAAAGTTGAGAACTATCTTTACATGTAACGGGAAAAAAATAAAATACTTTATTAATATTAAAAAAAAGATTGGGTTATTTAAGTATTTCCTTTTGTTTATCTGGGCATTTTATATTTTTGTAGATATTCATTCATTTCATTTAGATTGTTAAATTTATTGGCATATAATTGGGCAAAATAGTTCCTATTTATTGTTTTAATTTCTTCATTAGTGGTGAATTCACCCCTTTCATTGTTGATACCACTAATCTGATTTTCTTCTTTAAAAAATAAAATTAATAAATGGTTTATGTATTTTATTGTTTTTTTCATAAAACCAACTTCTAGTTTTATTTATTAGTTCAGTGACTTTATTACTTTCAATTTTATTAATCTTTTATTTGATGTTCAGAATTTTCAATTTGCTGTTTAATTGGGGATATTTAATTTGTTCTTTTTCTGCTGTTTTTAGTTGCATTCCCAACTCATTGATCTGATCTTTCTCTATTTTTTTGATGAAAGTGATTAGAGATATAAAATGTCCCCTAAGTAGTGCTTTGGCTGCATCCCATAAATTTTGATATGTTGTCTCATTGTTGTCATATTCTTTAATGAAATTATTGATTCTTTCTATGATTTGTTTTTTAATCCACTTTTTTAAGGATTAGATTATTTAGTTTCCAGTTAATTTTAATATATCTTTCCATTGTCCATTAGTGAATGTAATTTTCTTGTATTATGATTGAAAAAGGCTGCTTTTGTTTTTTTCTGCATTTTGTTATGAAGTTTTTATGTCCTAATACATGATCAGTTTTTGTGTAGGTGCTAGGGAAAAGGTATATTCCTTTCTTTTCCCATTCAGTTTTCTCCAGAGATCTGTCATAACTAACTTTTCCAGAATTTTATTCACCTCCTCAATTTCTTGTTTATTTTTTGGTTAGATTTATCTAGTTCTGAGAGGGAGAAAGTTAACGTCCCCCACTAGTATAGTTTTAGTGTCTATTTCCTCCTGTAACTGATTCAACTTCTCCTTCAAAAATTTAGATACTATATCATTTGGCGTATATGTTTTGTATTGACATTACTTCCAGTGTCTATAATTTTCTTCCTTATCTCTTTTAATTAGATCTACTTTTGCTTTTTGCTTCAGCTGAAGCATGATAGATTCTGCTCTAATCCCTTACCATTACTCTATGTGTGTCCCTCTGCTTCAAATGTGTTTCTTGTAAACAATGTAATATAGGATTCGGGTTTTTGATCCATTCACCTATCTGCTTCCATTTTATGGGTTAGTTCATCCCATTCACATTTATAGTTATGATAACTGTGTTTTTCCCTCCAAGCTAGTTTTCCCTTGTTTATTCCCCGACTCTCTCTTACACCCACCCTGTCCCTCCTCACAAGTGTTTTATTTCTCATCACTCCCTCCCCCAGTCTGCCTTTCCTTTTATCAGTCCTCCCCTTCTGTGATCCCCATCCCTTTTTACTTCATTATAGGGAAAGAGATTTCTGTATCCAACTGAGTATTCATGTTATTCCCTCTTTGAGTCAATCATAACTGATGAGAGTAAGGTTTAAGCTTTGCCCACCACCCTGCTCCTCATCTTCCCCTCTATTACAATAGCTCTTTCATATGAGATAATTTACCTCATTCTATCTCCCCACTCCTTCCAGTACAATTTTCTTTATCACTCCTTTATTTGGGGGGTGGGTATCAACCCATCAATGTCACCTTATATCCATACTCTCTGTCTGCATATTCCTTCTAATTGTCCTTATAGTAATAAAATTCTTAAGAGTTATAAATCTTAGGTTGCCATATAGAAATATAAACAGTTTAACCTTCTTGAATCTCTTACATTTTCTCTTCCTTGTTTCTTTTTTACCTTTTTATGTTTCCCTCAAGTCTTGTATTTAGAAGTCAAATTTTTTATTAGGTGCTGGTCTGTTAATTGTTAAATGTCCATTTTTTTCCCCTGAAGGATTGTATTTAATTTTTCTGGGAAGGTGATTCTTGGTTGTAAGCCTACCTCCTTTGACTTCTGGTAAATGATATTCCAAGTACTCCTATTGTGGAAGCTGCCAAATTCTGTATAACTCTGACTGTAGCTCCACAATATTTGAATTGATTATTTTTGGCTGCTTATAGTACTTTCTCCTTGATCTGTGAATTCTGGAATTTGGTAATGATGTTCCTAGGAGTTTCATTTTGGGATCTCTTTCAGGTGGTGATCAGTGAATTCTTTCAGTTTTTGTTTTGCCCTCTGGTTCTAGTTTATCAGGGCAGTTTTCCTTGATAATTTCTTGTAAAGTGTTGTCCAGGCTTTTTTTTTTCTTTTGATTATGCTTTTCAGATAGTCCAATAATTCTTAAATTATCTCTCATGGACCTGTTTTCTAAGACAGTTGTTTTTCCAATGAGAAATTTGTATTCTTCTTTAACTTTTTTTATTTTGTCGTATTTGTGATATCTCATGGAGTCATTAGCTTCTACTTGCTCAATTCTGATTTCTAAGGGATTATTATCTTTAGTGAGCTTTTGTACTTTTCTATTTGGATGATTCTATTTTTTAGGGAGTTATTTTCCTCAGTGAATTTTTGTATATTTTTTTCCATACTATTGACTCTTTTTTTTAATGATTCTCTCTCATTACTCTCATTTCTTTTCCCAGTTTTTCTTCTACTTCTCTAATTTCCTTTTTATAGTTCTTTTTTAAATTAATAAAGTATTTTTTTCCCGTTACAGGTAAAGATAGTTCTCAACTTTTGTTTATACAAGCTTTCCAATTTCAGATTTTTCTCCCTCCCTGCCCCTTCCCCTAGACAGCAGGTAATCGGATAGAGGTGTTTTATATATATATATATATATATATATACACACACACATACACACGCACATAATAACATTAAACATATTTCTGCATTAGTCATGTTATAAGAGAAAAATTAGAGCAACGACGAAAAACTTCAAAATAGAAAAACATCAGCACCAAAACCAAAAGAAATAGTGTGTTTCATTCAGCATCCATACTCCACAGTTCTTTTTTTTTTTTCCTGGATTTGGAGATCCTCTTCCATCATGAGTTCCCTGGAACTCTTCTGTACCATTGCATTGGTGAGAAGAATATAGTCCATCACAGTAGATCAACACTCAATGTTGATGATACTGTGTACAATGTTCTTCTGGTTCTGCTCATCTCATTCATCATCAGCCCACACAAGACCCTCCAGGTTTCTCTGAACTCCTCCTGCTCATCGTTTCTTACAGCACAGTAGTATTCCATTGTATTCATATACCACAACTTGTTCAGCCATTCCCCAGTTGATGGGCATTCCCTCAACTTCCAATTCCTTGCCACCACATAAAGAGCAGCTATAAATATTTTTGTACATCTGGGTCCCTTTCCCCTTTCCATGATTTCTTTGGGCAAAAGACCCAAAAGTGGTATTTCTGGGTCAAAGGTCAGCTTTATTGCCCTTTGGGCATAATTCCAAATTGCTCTCCAGAATGGTTGGATTAGTTCACAGCTCCACCAACAATGCATTAGTGTTCCAATTTTTCCACAGCTTCTCCAACATTTATTATTTTCCTTTTTTGTCATTTTAGCCAATCTGATAGGTGTCAGGTGGTACCTCAGAGTTGTTTTAATTTGCATCTCTCTAATCATTAGAGATTTAGAGCATTTTTTCATATGGGAATAGATAGCTTTGGTTTCTTCCTCAGAAAACTACCTGTTCATATCCTTTGACCATTTCTCAGTTGGGGAATGACTTGGATTCTTATAAATTTGATTTAGTTCCCTATATATTTTAGAAATGAGGCCTTTATCAGAAGTACTGGCCATAAAAATTGTTTCCCAGCTTTCTGCCTCCTTTCTAATTTTGGATTCATTGCTTCTGTTTGTACAAAAATTTTTTAATTTAATGTAATCAAAATCATCCATTTTGCATTTTGTAATATACTCTATCTCTTGTTTGGTCATAAACTGTTTTCCTTTCCAAAGATCTGATAGGTAGACTATTCCTTTCTCTCCTAATTTACCTATGGTATCACCTCTTATGTCTAAATCATGTATCCATTTTGACCTTATTTTAGTATAAGGTGTAAGATGTTGGTCTATGCCTAATTTCTGCCATACTATCTTCCAGTTTTCCCAGCAGTTTTTGTCAAATACTGAGTTCCTATCCCAGAAGCTGGAGTCTTTGGGTTTATCAAATACTACATTACTAGTGTCATTTACTACTGCATTTCTTGTGCCTAGCCTATTCCATTGATCCTCCACTCTATTTCTTAGCCAGTACCAGATAGTTTTGATGGCTGCCGCTTTATAGTAAAGCTCCAGGTTTGGTACCACTAACCCACCTTCCTGTGAATTTTTTTTCATTATTTCCCTGGATATTCTTGATTTTTTGTTTTTCCAGATGAATTTTGCTATTATTTTTTCTAGCTCTATAAAATAATTTTTAGGTAGTCTGATTGGTATGGCACTGACTAAGTAAATTAATTTAGGCAGTATTGTCATTTTTACTATATTAGCTCTGCCTATCCATGAGCAATTGATATCTTTCCAATTATTTAGATCTGATTTGATTTGTGTGAAGAGTGTTTGGTAGTTGTGTTCATAGAGTTCCTGGGTTTGTCTTGGCAAGTAGACTCCCAAGTATTTTATATTATCTACCATTACTTTAAATGGAATTTCTCTTTCTATCTCTTGCTGCTGGACTTTGTTGGTCATGTATAGAAATGCTGATGATTTATGTGGATTTATTTTATATCCTGCTACTTTGCTAAAGTTGTTAATTGTTTCAAGTAATTTTTGAGTTGATTCTCTAGGATTCTTTAAGAATACCATCATATCATCTGCAAAGAGTGATAGTTTTGTTTCCTCCTTGCCTATTCTAATTCCTTTAATTCCTTTTTTTTCTCTGATTGCTAAAGCTAACATTTCTAGGACAATATTAAATAATAGGGGTGATAATGGACATCCCTGTTTCACCCCTGATCTTATTGGGAAGGCCTCTAATTTATCTCCATTGCATATAATACTTGCTGATGGTTTTAGGTAGATACTGTTTATTATTTTAAGGAAAGCTCTACCTATTCCTAAACTCTCTAATGTTTTTATTAGGAATGGGTGCTGTATTTTGTCAAAAGCTTTCTCTGCATCTATTGAGATAATCATATGATTTTGGTTGGTTTTCTTATTGATGTGGTTGATTATGTTAATAGTTTTCCTAATGTTGAACCAGCCCTGCACTCCTGGTATAAATCCCACCTGGTCATAGTGTATTATCCTGGTGATCACTTGGTGTAATCTCCTTGCTAATATCTTATTTAAGATGTAAGCATCAATATTCATTAGGGAAATTGGTCTATAATTTTCTTTCTCTGTTTTTGCTTTGTCTGGTTTTGGTATCACCACCATATTTGTGTCATAAAATGAATTTGGTAGAACTCCTTTTTCACCTATATTTCCCAATAATTTGTATAATATTGGAATTAATTGTTCTTTATTTTATAGTCCTTTTAAAGCTCTTCCAGGAATTCTTTTTGGGCCTGAGACTAAATTACATTTTTCTTTGAGGTTTCACATAGCCATTTTGACACTTTTGTCCTCTTCTAAATTTGTGCCTTGATCCTCACTTTCACTATAGTAACGTTTTATAGTCACATTCTTTTTAAAATTTTTACTCATGTTTTCTGCCTATTTTGTGACGATGTTTTTATGTGAGAATTGGGCTTTGGTCCTGCATTCTCAAGCTTTTTTTTTCCCTAGGGCTCAGGGTCCTGCTAGTGGCTTGCCCTAGAGGTAGGTTCCCTTTCTGCCTTGTCCTAGGGGGTAAGGCCTCCCTGTCGGACTCCCCTGAGTGTAGGTTTTCTTTTCTTAACCTGCTTGGGCAGGGGTGGAGGGGCGAGGGGTTGCTGCTGGGTTGCTATGGAAACAATATCCTTCTACTGGCTGGCCATGAGGGAGGTATGTTATTGCTAGTTGTCCCGGGTGGGGCCTTGCTGCTGGGGGTTGCTTTGGAAACAGGGCTTTTCTGATGGAGGGCCCCAGGGGTATGGTGTCTCTGCCTGGCACCCCTTGGCCAGCTCCAGCCTCACCACGGAGCAGTAATGGGATCAAGGCCTATCTGGTAGCCTATGCTGAGGGTTGGGTCACTAGGGTGGGGCCTCACTGTGCTGCACAGACTGGTCGCTTGCCCAGGGCACTGCTATCTTAAGGGAGGTGGGGCCTCACTGGCGGATTGCCTTGGGTTTTGGAGCCTTGCTGCAGGCCCCCTGCTGTGATGATAACTGCTGCTGCTGTTGCTCTCAGACCTTTCTCCCCTCCCACCCTAGTGAGACAGACTTCCCTGCTGTGCTGCTAAACTGCTTCTCTGCTCTTAGATAAGTTCTGAGGCAGTTTTCAAGTAGTTTGGAGGGGAATTTGGAAGGGCTTCAGGGAATTCCTTCCTCACTCTGCCATCTTGGTACTAGAAGGCCCAATAACCTCTTAACTTCCAGTGGCCTTTTCTGAATTTTCATCTTTCTTCAATTCTGCAGCATTTGACACTGTTGACTACGCTCTCTGGCTAGGTATTCTTTCCTCTGAATTTTCTTGGCTGTGCATCTACCTGTCTGACCGTTCCTTCCTAGTCTCCTTCCTGGATTATAATTCATATTGCCTAACTATGCACATACCTCAGGGCTTTTTCCTGGGTCCCTTTCTCTCTATCTTCTCTTTTTTTGGTGATCTCCTGATTTCCTTATGGGTTCAATTACCATCCCCATGCAGATGACTCCAAAATCTATATTATGTATTTGATCCTGGCCTCCTGAGCTCCAATCTGACCTCACCAGCTGCTTATGGGACAGTTTGAACTGGGTACTCCATAGGTGTCTCCAACTCAACATGTCCAATATAGAACTTACTTGTTGTTTCCCTCCAAAACTCACCCCTTTATTGAACTTCTCTGTAGCTATTGAGAGTATCACCATCCTTCCGGTAACCCAGGTTCATGAACTTGAAGTCATCCTTGATCCCTCACTCTCCCCTCTCTTTCTTCATATCTAATTATTTGCCAAGTCTTATTAATTCTACCTCTACAATGTCTCTCACATCCATCCCCTTCTGCTCACTTATACAATCACTGCCCTAGGTTAGACCCTTATTACATTTCACCTGTATTAATGTGATACCCTCCCTGTCTCAAGTCTCCCCACTCTAATTCATCCTTCATACAGCTGCCAAAATGATTTTCCTAAAGTACTCATCTGTCTGTGTCACTTCTCTACTCACCAAGCTCCAGCAGTCCCCTCCTCCCCATCCCAAACCTCCAGCATAAAATATAAGCTACTCTGTTTGGAATCTAAAGCCTTTTCCTACCTGGCTACAGCCAGACTTACCAGACTTACTATAATTACTCTCATTTCTTGTCCATCTAAACTGTCCTTCTTGCTTTTTTCTTATACACTTTATTTAATTTCCCATTTTCATGTCTTTGTGTGTCTTCTTTGCTTGAATGCACTTCTTCCCACCATCACCTCTTAGAATCTAACTCCCTGTAAAGCTCAGCTCAAGTGCTACCTTCTACCTGAGACCTTTGCTGATCTCCTCTCCTCTTCTAGGAACTAGTGACTTCACCCTGCCCCCACTACCTTGTGTTTATTTTGTATCTTTTTGGTATATGCTTATTATGTACATGTTTTTCTCCCCTGTAAAACATAAGTTTCTTGAGGGCAGAGACCATTTCATGTTTGTCATCACCTAGCATAATGCCTGGCACATACTAAGTGTAATGATTGGAATGACGCCACCTGCTGGAGACTTACTGTAGAAAAGCTCCACCATGAGGAGAAGGTCTCTGAAGACAAGACCATGCGTCTTTTCTTTGGCGTCAGGAAGTGACGTTTGCTTGTGGGAGGAAGAAGGGGGAGGCTGGCACTCTGACTCTCTCTCTTTCATGTGGACTCTGGCAGAGAGCAGAGCCCTCTCCCTTTGATAGATGAATCTAGGCCTTTCTCTTTCTCTTCACCAAATTCTTATTCTCCTTAATAAATGCTTAAAAGTCTAACTCTTGCTAAAGCTTATAATTTATTGGCGACCACTCATTAGATTTTAGACAGACTAGCTAGAATTTTAGCCCCTTGCTTATTGAATCCTTGAAAACAGTATGAAACTTATTCTGTATACTCCAAAATAAAGAACTAAAACCAGTTATAGGAAGTCAATCTTGTGAGAACTCATAATAATTTGAACCCCCTGAAAATGGAATTGACTACTTAATGATTTCTCTATCACTAGAAATGTTCAGTGAATTACCACTTATTATTGATGGTTATAGAGGAGCTGATGTATGGGTGAGGGTGGGGGCACTAAATAACCTCTAAGTTCCTTTCCAATGGTACATATTAAGCAATGGAAAATCATGGTGCTAGAACAAATGTTTATTTGGTGGTCTGACACTTATTTAACTTTCCCTTACTACATTTTCCCTCAGAATTGCTTTATGTTACTCTAATATTTCAGAGGCCAGTTGGATTTACATCAAGAAGTTCTAATCATGTACCTCATAGAAAAATTCAAGAACAAAAGCCAGTGGAAAGGGAATCCAGCATACATATCTCTCCCCCTAGACCATCTTTGGCAGTAGTGCTACCACAAAATCATGTTGAAACCAACTCTGTGGGAAAGTCTGTTCAGGCACCACTTAAAATTGAATTACAGCAACAAGACCTCAGACATAGTCCACCTCTTCCTGTAATTGTCTCAACACATTCATTGAATCAGCCATTCACAGTAGTAGCCAACAAAGTACCTGACCTTTCTTTACAATCCAAGTTGGTCAACACAGTTGTTGAAAATACTACCTCAGCTGCAAAAAGTTCTCCAGTAATAACTACAGTGGTACCAACAAAACCAGAAACCTGTCTGGAAAGGAATACTGTGATGATGGGTTACCCATCTTCACAGGAAAATGCAAGTCTTAGTCAAGTACTTTCATCTTCTATCTGCATCAATCCTAGTTTGGGTAAGTTTTGAACAATCCACACTGGGGAGGTCTGTTCTTTATAGTTTATCCATAAAGTGAAATAACAGAAGTGACTTATTTCTATTCTGAAAATCATTGGGTTTTAAAAATTTCTTCTTACATTTAATTTTATATTTAATTTTTGCCATCAGAATCCTTTATGTCAGAGATATACTTGGTCCACAGCATATGAAACAACTCCGTTCAGGCTAACATTATAATTGGATTTTGGAAATAGCCATACATGTCCAAAGATTCATTCTAAAAAATCTCAATTTAAACCAAAGATTAAGAAATCTTTGAGTCTACTTCTAAGTAGTAAATTTTTCTTCATTGGTCACCAATAGCTCATTAAATTGAAATTGTTGGACAAAAGTAGGAGAGACTTATAAAATTACCTATTTCTTTTTCAACTTTGTAGTTTTAGAATAGAAATAGAAGTGGGGAGAGAGAGAAGGTCTTCATGACATTGAAAGAGTATAGTTCCTCATTCCCTTCCTTGCTGGAAACAAGGAAGGTTTTACTTAGTATAGTACACAAGGGGCTTTGTTGAAAGAGTACAGACCAGGGCAAAAAAGGGTAAAGATTCATGGCAATAAAGAAGACACCAAATAAAGAGAACATTAAAATAAAAATTAGGTGTAGCATAAGAAACTTAAAAGTATAAAAAAATTAAGATCTGGGTACAGGAAATGGACAGTTTAGTTCATTTTACCCTCTTAAAACCCTACCTAGACTTTTGCCTTTTAGTGCCCCCATAAAAAATAAATGAATGAATGAATGAGTAAATAAATAAATAAATGCATGTTTTTCCCTTATATCTAATTTTTTAGAGTACATCGGTGATCCAAAGAGGAATGTCAAGGTTCTTGGGACATATTTGATGAAAGCTCGTCAAAAGACCAAACCCAAGTATGCAGCATGCTACTTGGTTCGAGTTTTATTCCCCAAGGAAACATTACTGTGTAGTATTATGGGTATCAGTGCACGGGGTCGAAGACCTCTGGATCCCAATAAAGTTGCTGCAATAAGAGGTACGTAAAGTATTTGTGGAATAATAATTTTACAAATAAAAAACTTTCTATAAATTTAAGGGACATAAAATTTGTTTACATCTGGTCCATTGATGAAGGTTAACATTTATTAAAAATAAATTTAGATCTGAGTAACACAGAAATCCTTAGCAAAATGCATATCTATCCTGAACTAAATTTAACATCAGATCCTTGTGGCTTTTCTTTGTAAGGTGGTAGTAACTAGTTCTTCAGTGCAAAATCTCCCTCTTTTTTTTCTTTTTCTTTTTCTTCTTTTTTTTTTCGCGGGGCAGTGAGGGTTAAGTGACTTCCCCAGGGTCACACAGCTAGTAAGTGTCAAGTGTCTGAGTGTCTGAGGCCAGATTTTAACCCAGGTCCTCCTGAATCCAGGAGCTTTATCCACCACATCACCTCACTGCCCATTTTTTTTTGTCTATTTTTGGAGTTTGGGGTTTTTTTTGCAGGGCAATGAGGATTAAGTGACTTGCCCAGGGTCCCACAGCTAGTAAGTGTCAAGTGTTTGAGGCTGGATTTGAACTCAGGTCCTCCTGAATCCAGGGCCAGTGCTTTATCCACTGTGCCACCTAGCTGCCCCCCCCTTTTTAAAAATTGGTAAGTCTATAATTATTATCTCTCTGCCATTGAAGAACATGTAGAAAAGAAAACATATCCAAACAAAAAAGTTGATCGTATAGCTCTGAGTTACCTGCATAATATTGACACATTGTCCTGCATGAACATGTTTCCTGTATCTCCAAGCCTGCTGAAAGAACACAACTAGGAGTCATGGGATCCAAGTTACAGTTTTAGCTCTTCCGCTAACAGCCTTTATGATCTTAGGGAAGTCATTTATTTAATTTTTCTTAGCCTTAGTTATCTCATCTATAAAATGAAGAGATTGGACTAGGAATATAAAATATCAGATGTGCTCATCTTTACAGAATTCTCTCTTTCTTCCTTTAATTATACTTGATTTAAAGGGTCATTAAACAGCTTGGAACTCTGAAATATGCCAGCATCTTATCTTACTCAAGCTTTGAATAAAACTTAAGACCTGGTCTCTGAATTAGCATTTAAGAAACATCTCACAGAAATTAAAGAGAACTCTGAAGGACAAACACATTCACTCTGATTTTTCTCAGGAGACGGAGAAAAAAAATCAAATTTGGGGAAGATTATACATTTAAAGTTTTGTTTATAAAGTGTTTTGTTTGTTTATAATTTTAAGATTCCTGTCTATTTTTAAATGGTTAATTCCATCTACAGAATTTCTTGCAACACATTTTCCTAACTATGATCTGAGTGAATATGGAAGAGACTGGAAAACCTGCATTACAAAAGTAAATGCTATGATTCGCTGTCTGTGCTGTGAAACTAAAATAAAGTCTGTAAGTTAATTTTCACATGTAATATTGTTTCATTATGTTTATAACTGTCACTACTGGCATGATAAATAATATACAGCCTTTGTGCCAAACTTAAGTTTTTTAAAAATAATGAGTGCATGCTACCTATTTATTTTTCTTTTTGGTATGTAGGTAAGTCAGTAACTAAAATGAGTTTAAGACATCTTAAATACCTTATTTGAAAAACAGGAACAAAAATATTCCTATTCTCATCTGTTGTTATTCCTCATAAGGTGTGAATCAATAGTCATCTGCTCATTCTTTCTGTCTTTACCAAAATAATGAATCAAATGGCCATTGGCTTATCCCATAAGGTTATGTAGTCTCATGGAATTCAATCTGCCAGTGAAGAAGTCCACCTATTTCTCATCATGATTGATATATAAATTATTTTTTCATATGGCAGACTACTTTCTGTTTTTGTTTTGTTTTTGCGGGACCCAGGGTCACACAGCTAGTAAGTGTCTAGTGTCTGAGGCCAGATTTGAACTCAGGTACTCCTGAATACAGGGCCGGTGCTTTATCCACTGTGCCACCTAGCAGCCCCAGCAGACTACTTTCTAAATAGCCTAACATTCTGTGGAATTCCTCATTTTGTAATGTGCCCCTCCCCACCCCCACCCCAGGAGGTTACACGCAATGTTCTTTGCATTTTGCTGTAGAATACTACACTTCTGCTTCACAACTTTAAATGACAGAGAGTATGAGTATTTCATAGAAAACACAGTAATGAGTATAAATCATGTTATATACAAATAGTGTTTTTTTAGTTATTAAGCCTCCATTGTTTGGCATTTAAAGCTCTTCACAATCTGACCTCTTTCTCTCTTTTGGGGCTACTTAAAACTTTACTTCCTGTCACATAATCTGTAATCTAGCCACACTGGCCAATTTGCTACTTCTCACACCCAGCACTTCATCTCCCATCTTTGTGTTTTTTGTATTATCTGCCTTCCTCTCCACCCCCACCCCATTCCCCCTAAACATTATCTCCTTACCTCCACCTCTTAGAATCCCAGCTCAAAGGCCACTTTCTACAGATAGCCTTTCTTGAGCCTTCCTCTCAAAGGATGTTGTTCTTGTTGGCTTGTTTTCATTCATGTCCTCCAACTCCTTGGGATCCATTTGAGGTTTTCTTAGCAATGATACTGGAGTGGTTTGCCATTTCCTTCTCTGGCTTTTTAAGGTTACCTTCCACTACTCTGCATGTATCTTGTATGTATCTATTCATTTATATGTAATCTCCCTGACTAGAATGCAGGCATTATTTTTTTCTTACTGTCACCTGCCCATAGCACATTTCTTAGCACATAGTGCTTCATAAATGCTTGTTGATTGATATAGCCACAAGTTTGAAATTTTGTGTACCAGCATTCCCTTGTTCATCCTTTAATATATTTTTTTTTACCTCTTGCTACTCTTACTGTCCATCAGTATCTTGCAAAATTTCTACCCTATTCCCCAAAGTCCAGTCATTCCTTGGTCTTTAGAGTAGTTCACTCTCCCAGGCGTTTTAATCTTGAGCTTGGTAGATAGACTTATTGGCATATTAATTGTGGAGCTTTCTTTAATTACAGTTTTGTATTTTAGGAGAAAACTGAAAACAAAGATAAACTTCCAGGCATCCCAGATTCATCTGTTTGTGTAGACTTGAATGATCATGATAAAGATGGAGAAGTTAATTCTCAGGTGGCTCAGAAAATGACTACCTTAGGAACAAACGAAATACAAAATTCGACATGGGACAGTAATTCGTTACCTGAAGTGTTTCAAGCACCTTCATTTAAGAAATTGCCATCTTTAGAACCAATGCGTGAGTTTTAATATTTTATCCTTGTCATTAATTACGTGAAACACACACACACACACACACACACACACACACACACACACACACACACACACACACACATCCTTGGAAAGAGTATCAGGCTTAAAGCATAGAATTTAGAGATAGAAATGACAGAGGTCCTTTCGTCCTATATTTTACAAAGAAACCAGACCTAGAGAGGTTAAATAATTGGCTTCTATTCACACAGGTGATAAATAACAAAGCCTGGATTTAAATCTGTTTCTCTTTCTACTATATCATAATGGTGATTCAGAAAACTTGAGTCAGAGACCTGCAGTTGCCACTTATTAAATCACTTAGCCTCTTGGTATCAATTTCCCTTTCTGCAAAGTAAGGCAAATAGTATTTGTAACATGCTTTTTAAGTATTAAAATGATAAACCTTTGTAAGCAATCATCTTGTTTTGTAGCAAGTGACAAGAACGTTTAGCTAAATCGGTGGGCTAATCTTTTTCCTTTCAAAAGTCCACATTAAAGAATAATAGGTATTCAGTAGGTCAGTGTCATTTGAGTAGTGCTAATCTTTTTTATTGACAGATTAGAGGAATAATGTGGGTTTCCCTCCTTATTCTAGTACTCTCACCCCAGAAAAAACCCAACATTATAACTAAGACAGATCATTAGTAGCACAACTTTCTCCTCTTTCACTGTTGTGCAGCCTTTCCTGTGCTTGTCCACTCCAAAGGGATTTTCTATTGACATCAGTATCTCACATCACATGGCATCTGTGGTTGGGGAAGTTGGGATGTGTTAATTGTTTGTCCTGTGCACTGTGTCAGCTAAGATTCACTTTTTTAGCACCAAAACTATAGATTGACACCAGAGGGGACACAGTTGTTTGTGACTATATGAGCTTAATATGCTAACTCTAAGGAAAATATGTCTATAAGCTGATTTGTGCTATGCATTCCAGGTTTTGAGTCCAAGCTTTGGAATCTGCTTATAGCCTATAAAATCAGTTTCTGTTTCTGTAAGAATAGATCCTTTACCAAAAAAAGTTATAGAATAGATTTTTGGTTAATGTAAAGTTTCACAACTTTTTGTCAAATATGAAATGTGGACATGTTATGGGCTGAAGATAGATGATAATAAAGGGGTAACATAATACATTTTAAATTATACCCAAAAGAAATGCGAGATGTGCAAATTTAGAGAATCCTACCCAAATGTTCACATAGACTGTTTGTGCCCAAACTATGGTAGAGATTTCCAAGCTCATATTGGTCTGATCAGCCACAGTTGGACACAGTGTAACTTGACTCTAACATAGTGATGTTATTTTGGTCCTCTTTGAGAATGAAGGACAACAATCAACCAAAATTATACAGCTGAAAAATGGAAAAAACTCCTAAAATTGGTTGTTTTAGTTAAATTGCTAAAATGGTTTAGCATTTTACTAATTTTTTTTGGCAGGGCAGTGAGGGTTAAATGACTTGCCCAGGGTCACACAGCTAGTAAGTGTCAAGTGTCTGAGGCTGGATTTGAACTCGGGTCCTCCTGAATCCAAGGCCACTGCTTTATCTACTGTGCCACCTAGTTGCCCCTTACTATTGACTTTTTTTTTTTGGTGAGGCAGTTGGGGTTAAGTGACTTGCCCAGGGTCACACAGCTAGTTAGTGTTAAGTGTCTGAGGCTGGATTTGAACTCAGGTCCTCCTGACGTCAGGGCTGATACTCTATCCACTGGGCCACCTAGATGCCCCTTATTATTGACTTCTTAAAACTAGCTTAAGCCTAATATTGAGTAGAAAACATATCTTATGTTTCCTTCTTTCAGAATGAGTTTAATTTAATTGTAATTGAATTATAATTATATAAATAGAAATAGTGTTTGTTTTCAGAAAAAACCCTCTTCAATGTGAATAAGAAAATAGATATACCTGTCAAATTACTAGGTTTATAAGGTATTAAACTTCATTTGCTCACATATAAAACCTACCTTTTTTTATACTAAAAGGGAGAAATACAATGGAAATATGTACAGTAATGGCTCTTATCCTATGCCATATATGTTGTATACTCTTCCTATTTTCTCTAGTCCACAGGTGTGATGGGAACAATATCCTAATACCTCTTGCCATGCAAGTTAGGCCAATTTTTCTTAAAAGATATAGTTTTCCTTAAAACTTTATTGGCTCAGGGGCAGCTAGGTGACACACTGGATAGAGCACCAGCACTGGAGTCAGGAGTACCTGAGTTCAAATCTGGTCTCAGACACTTAACACTTACTAGCTGTGTGACCCTGGGCAAGTCACTTAACCCCAATTGCCTCACTAAAAAACGAAACAAAACAAAACAAAACCAAAAAAACCATGTTATTGGCTCAGAGGACTAAGGACTCAGACTGTTGATTTCACTTTCTCATCACTTGACCACAACACATGCAAGAGGTAGAGGGACTCCCAGAGGCTTGACTTGTAGATTGTGATAGGAGCTTCATCCAGCTAAATAAACTCTAGATGGTTCTCAATGTCTATCCTTGTTTAATATTCTTCTGGCATAGCTAAATAAATCTTTTGTTAACTTTTTTTTTTTTTGGTTAACTTTTGAATGACCTGTACACATCTAATTTTGTTTTATTATTATTATTTTTTTTTTTTTTTTGCGGGGCAGTGAGGGTTAAGTGACTTGCCCAGGGTCACACAGCTAGTAAGTGTCAAGTGCCTGAGGCTGGATTTGAACTCAGGTCCTCCTGAATCCAGGACTGGTGCTTAATCCACTGTGCCACCTAGCTGCCCCCCTAATTTTGTTTTAATATTGAACATAAATTACCAAGGTACTGAGTCAGGCCCAGCCCCAAAACAACAGGATTAGAAAAAGTAGACCTGCTTGTTAGTATCTTGGCCCCTTGGAAGCATGTTAAATATGGTTGTTTAAAATCTACCATAGAAATGTCTCTTTCATTTTTGCTTCTAGAATTTCTTGGCTACCCATGGAGAAATGTACAACTGCCATTTTCAGTGATCTGTGTTGCAAAGGGAAAGTCCCGTCCAGAGCTTTCAGCTCGATATCTTATCCGTCACCTCTTTACAGAGGAAGTACTGGTAAAAAGCAACGTATATGGCAGCTTGGAACGTGGCATGTGTCCACTTGACTGTAACAGGATTAATGCTCTCAGAGGTACGTTATAATTTAGAGTTATAGTCTAGTAAATAAAAATGTGATGTTACCTATGTTGGGCTGTTGACAGCACCACCCTCTTCCCCCACCCCCAAAGTAGAAATCTGCAGTGAAATTAAGATCTGGATTCATTCCTCCTCTACTATCCCACCAAATGACAGCCAGAGCAAGCTAAAATCTTACCTTCATTCACCCACCCAGCCACAAATATGAAATTGAGCTCTGTGTCTAAGTGTTATGGATGTGTTTGGTAAATAGATTTGCTATTGATTTGTCTGTGCTATTAAAAAAAAAAGTCAAACATTATGGGCCAGAAATAAAACTCTGTCCATTGCAAAAATGCTTCCTTTCCCTCCATGTCTTGATTCTGTCCTACCCCTACCTACCTCTTTTTAAGGATATATTATGGACTCCCAATTGAAGTATTGGTTACTCATAGTTTGTGTAGGAATTATTTCAAGGACCGAAAAAAATATTTTATCTATTAATCTTGTTCAGTTTATCAGGCCATAGTATCACCTATTCATCCCCTGAGATGCAGAATACAGGCATTTCTTAAAAAAAAACCTGAGAAGTGAAATTTAATGTACTCTGGGATTTTTTTCTTTATTTCAAAGAAAAATATTTACTTATATAAAATTGGAAATGAGTTTCTTTAGGGAAAAATTTCAGGGCCAACTTTGCTATACTATTTATGTTTGGCATATTTGAACAATTTTCCCTCTTTACTCTGTGTGTTTTTTTAAATTAATTATTATTTAGAACCATTTTGGCAGTAAGTATTTACTATTAATTAATACGAATATTACATACCAGTAAAGGATTGACCATGTGGTAGAGAAAGCAGGGAGAGATCTTCAACATGGTGGTTAGCAAGAACAGGAGAAAAGCCGCAAAAGACCCATGCCATCTCTAGAAAGTGGTGTCAAGGAGACCTACCAGACCTACACTGTCCTAAGAGGGAGAGCCAAGCACCAGACAAGAGAAGCTCCTGCCTGGTGTGGCCAGGGGTTTTATACTCTTTTAATAGAGGCGGGTCATTATACATTGATCAAAGCTCATTGGTTATCAACATTCAATTCCATTGGTTGACATGACTTGAGGGTGGTCTACATTAAAATGAACTTTACAGATGACATCAGGGAGAAGAATGTAAAAGACCCAGGCTGAAGGGCAAATGAGAAGTCCAGTGTGTAGGTGTGATTTGATCCCATCAATCCTTCACCGAGTAGACAAAAGTTTGTCATCATTTCTTTTGTTCCCTTGGGTTAGTCCCAAATAAGATAAAGGAGAACAGGACTTTCTGGCATGGGGTGGGGCTGGGGGGTGGGGGAGGAAGGATTGAGCAACTGATCCCTGGGTCTCCCAAGAATCCATTATTAATAATTATTTTCTCACAACTCAGTTCCATTTCTTTGACAAAGTATGATTGTACTATTTATTTACAGTAGCAAATAGGATAAAAAAATTAATATCCTTATGGGAAATTATGGAATTAGTATGGAGCTTGCCTTTTTAAAGCTAATAGGACTGAAATACAATTCTGATCAAGTTGCATGAGCATGTAGAGTATCATATGCAATTCAAGGTGCCAACCCCTTTAACAAGGACATGAAAGCTAATGAGTAGACAAAGATGGGCAACCAAGGATGGTGATGGTCTATAGACCATGGTCAAGAAATAGTTGAAACAGCAGCGAATTGGGATTTTTAGTCTGTAAAAGAGGCAGCAGACAGGACCTAATAATTGTTTCTACATACAGAAAGAACTGTTTTGTTGCAGATAAAGTAGGCCTAGTCTTTGTAGATCTAAAAAACAAAACTAGGGCCAACAAGTGACAATTAGAGGGAGGGAAATTTTGTCTCAGCATGAGGAACAGTGTTCTGATTACAGCTATCCATTAAGAAAGCAGATTCCCTGTAAAAGTAGTAACCTCTGAGTTCCTAGAAATGTTGGAACACAAGTTGAATTTGTCAGGGATGTTGTAGAAAAACATTATTACATTGGAAAGAAAGTTGGATTGAAAGACCTCTAAAATCCCATTCAAATGAATGATTCTTTAAGATTTTGAGTCAAAAACTCTTCTGGGAACTAATAGTCATGTATGCACGTCTAGTCACTACAGAAGGTTTTAGTTGTAAGTTCTTGGAGTCTGTTGCATATATAGGATAAAAGTTTGGCCTCCTGTTTAGGAAGTCTTTATATATCAAGTTTATCAAGAAAGAATTGTAGGAATCAGCAGCTTTATAGCCAGCAAATACCTCCCCCATCTTTCACTTTTAGTAAAAATCTTACGAAAAGTTAAAATCATCGTAATTCAGTGAACCTAGTGCATAAAGCAAATTCAAGGAAGTATCTAGGTAATGAATACCAAAGTTAGTTCCCTGTTCTTACAAGTCCTTAACAGCAAAATTCCAGATGTTTGGTTGTTATATAAGATTTAATTCAACAAACATTTAAACCACCAAAAGATTTCTATTTCTCTGCTTACACAGAAAGACCCTTGAAGATTATTGGTAACAGACATTGTGATTTTAAAATGATGATATCAATATTATTGCCCTTTAAATGAAAATACTTATGAAAATAATAATTGTTATAGTCCATGTGGTTTAATCATTAAAGGCTAAATTTCTGTTACTTCAGGGCAGGCATCTGCAACCTCTCAGAAATACAAGTGCCAAGTTGTTGACTGTAGTGCTCCAAGCATTGGAGGGAGGGGTTTTCTGGTGTAAGAGGGCAGAAAGGCCTCCCTGGTCAGAAATGTCTTGCCATTCTACCAGTTAAAGATACCTTAGGGTTGATAATCAGCCCCCATTTTCAGTGCAGATACCCCAGGGGAAAACTTTCATATCAATTAGTAAGAGTTGTTCTTCTCCAACCCCTTCATTTTGAAGATGTGGAAACTGAGGGCCAGAGAAGTTGGCTTGTCCATGGTGGCACACATAATGAATAGCAGAGTTGGGATTCTTACCCAGGTCATCTGACTCCAATTCCCACATCTTTCTACTATAATATTCTGTAAATTTACTAGAAAAAGGATCATGTTTTCCTATTAATACCTACCTAACCCTAAGGTTATTTTCATAAGTCTTTTCATTTAAAAGGGCAATAATATTTATATTAATTTGTAGAATATTATCATTTTCACTAGATGGTCTGATATATCTATGACTATTGAGTGCCGTGTCACTTATTAAGATCTTTATTGCTGACCCCAGTTTATAGTTATATTTACAAAGGTCTAGATTTGTCTTGTTAAAATTAATCCCCAAATATTTTAATTTGTTGTTATAAATGGGATTTCTTTTTTAACAATTTATCTTTATCATTAGTACATAAGAATGTGAATGCTTTTTGTGTTTTAACTTTATAACTTTGCTTAACTCCCATTTTTGAGCAGTTGAGATTATTGTAGTTTTTTAATATACAATTATAGTTTTTTCTAAGTAATTTCTAACTTCTTCATTAAATAAAGCTTAAAAATTTTTATGATACCTCTGGTTTTGGGTGGGGAAAAGCTATTTTAGCCTTTCTTAAAAAATCTTTACACCATTTAATTGAAATTGCTTTCTCAAAGGTTAGTGGTAACATCATAATCAAATTAATGGCATTTATCAAACTTAAAATCTCTTTAACATTACTATAGCATTTAGCTCTGTTAACCATTACCATCCTATTACACTCTCCTTCTTTAGCTTCTGGGATACCATACTGTCCTGCCTCTCTAATAGTTTGGTGGTTTGGTATGTTGTTTTGTTGTGTGTTTTTTTGGTCTTCCTAACATTTAACATTGTCTACCAGCTCACTTGTCGATTCTTGGAACTAGCCAATAGAGAAAATAAAATTCTCTTGGTTTTAAAATATAACCCATTCATAATTGATTTCTAAATCTGTACCTCCATCTCCAACTTTTTTTTGAAGTCACCACATTAGTATCTTCAACTGCTCACTTGATAGCTTCACTGACACCTCAAGTTCAACATATCTAAAATTGAGCTTATAATCTTTTCACCAAAACCTACTTTTCCTTCTGACATCGCTATTTCTGCTAGTGGTACCCAGATTTCCATGTTTGAAACCTTATTATTCGATTAATTTAATGAAGCACCTACTATGTATATAGTTTATGAGGCCTTGGGGATACAGTACTTTCTATCAAGGAACTTAAAATTCTTTTGGGGAATATGTGATACATTTCACAGATAAGTATTATATAGGTGGGTAGGTAGGAAGTGATGAGAATAAAGGAGAGATCTATACAAAGTACTCTAGGAAAAATTTGAGGAAGGAAATGTTGTGGTTGCGGGGCGGGGGGGGGGGGGCGATCAAGGAAGTTTCCACAGAGAAAGTGACACCTAAACTGACCTTTGAAGGAAAATAAGTTCTGAAAGACAGAAACAAGGAGGAAGTATATTTAAGGTATGGGAGATGACTTATGTGTATACCCAAAGATGGGAAGTGGGAAGTTCCATGTCTAGTTTGGAGTTTAACAAATAGCTTGTTTTGGTTAGAACATAAGATTAAGGGGCAGCTAGGTGGCACAGTGGGATAAAGCACTGGCCCTGGATTCAGGAGGACCTGAGTTCAAATGCGGCCTCAGACACTTGACACTCTTACTAGCTGTTTTGTGACCCTGGACAAGTCACTTAATCCTCATTGCCCTGCCCAAAATAAATAAATAAATAAAATTAAGTGAAGGAAAATAATTGGAAATATTTGAAAATAAGGTTGAAAAAGTAGATTTAAGTCAGATTCTGGAGAGTCCTAAATGCTAGGTTAAAGATTTTATTTTATCCCAGAGATAATAAGAAAGTGCCTTAAATTTTTTGAGCAGATAGGTAGCATGATTGAGCCTGTGCTTTAGTAAGCTTATTTGGGCAGCTCTGTGAAGGATGGCTTTGACTCTTCTCTCTCCCTCATTTTCATATCCACTTTTCATATCCATAGTTACCATACTTTGTCAATTCTTCATCTACAATATGTCTCACACCTACTCCTTCCTCTCTTCCCAGTGCTACCACCCTAGTGCAGACAATCATTATCCTCTCCTAGATGATTAGGAGAACCTTTTTCCAGGGCTTTCCACCATGCGATCCAAACCCACAAAATCCCCACCCCCTTTACCAAGAAAAATCCATCTTATTCACTTCTTTGAAATTTAAATTCTCTATGTATGTCTAATTATATCTTGTCTTTTGGGTGAAAATAGCTTGTCTATCAAATTTCTTAATTAATTGGCAGCTCTCTACCCCTGCAGCCTCATTTTGCACTGTTGTTGTTCATTTCTGTCTGAATCTTCATGACCCCATTTGGGGTTTTCTTGGCAAAGGTACTGGAGTAGTTTGCCATTTCTTTCTCCAGATCATTTTACAGGTGAGGAAACAGGGCAAACAGGGTGAAGTGACTTGTCTAGGGTCACACAGCAGCTATAAGTGTCTGAGGCCAGATTTGAACTCAGGAAGATGAGTCTTCCCGACTCCAGGCCTGGAGCTCTATCTACTCTGCTACCTAGCTGCCCATGTTTTATACTATGCTCTTCCATACTTCACATTCCAGCCAAGCGGTCATGCACACCCTGTACTTTCCTGCCTTTACTTATAGTATTTGGTATGTATGAAATTACTTTCTCTTTCCCACTTCCTCCCACCCTCCTTTTAGTTTTTAACTTTTCCTTTAATTTCCAAATGTATTCTATTCTTGGAAGTTTTCTCGAGTTCCCTTGATTGGTAATAAGTTTTGACTTAGAACTTACCTAGCATTTTGCTTGTACTTCCTTTATGAACATAACAACTCTTACTGTATACTATTCTTTTATATACCATTAATTCTGTATTGTATAGTAAGTCCACAAGTGCAGGACCTTATCTTATCTAAACTTTGTATAGAATACCTTCTTCCTGACCTCTCTTTCTCTTAGTGGTACCACCATTTACTCATTCGCTTGTTTGGTGCTCTCTTTGGATTATAAGACATGAGGAATACTTTCTACCCTTAGCACTTCTGCCTTTTAAAATCTTATCCATCTTTTAAGTATATGCTCCATGTAGCCTTCTATGAACCTTCTACATGACTCCCCCTGTCCAGCCAGAAACAATCTCTTCCAACGTCTTGGACTTCACATTGTGCTTTGTACTCTCATGCATTTTTCATGTATTATTTTCTGTTCTACTTATCTATGTGGCATATGCCCTACTAGTTTTTAAGCCCTGTGAGAGGAAAATTATATCTTATTTATTAATTTATGCCTCTTCCCTAAAAGTAGAACTAATAGAAGAACTTAGTACAAGATCGTTGAATGATTAAAATGCAAAAGCAAATTGCAGTTCCCTCTTTTACCACTAGATGGCAGGCTATTGCCTCTGTAAATCCCTAAATGAGTGGGTTAAAGGTGATAAAACTGAAATATAGCTATCTATATGTTAGATGAATGTGGAATGAGAGAATAAACACATTACAGGTAGGGAAAAGCGAAAGAACTTGCATTTTTAGCTAAATCTGTAAAATCATTGTTCACTGAATGTTGAAATCTTGAATGTGATAAATTTATAGCAAATAAAAGGAAATCAGTTGACCTCCCTTAGGCACAATTTCTTCATTTGTAAAATGAGGGGTGGACTAGCAATTAGTCTCTTCCAGCTCAGATCTTATAAATATGATTTCATCTAACAAATAAATATGTAGAACTTGTTACCCTAAGAATTAGAATTTTCCTAGAAACACAAATTTATGAATGACAAAAACATAAATAACTACTAAAAGAATCTGGGATGTGCCTAGCTTTTAAAGTTGATATCAGAAAAGAAAATTCCATTCCGCCAATGACAGAGCATTTGAACCTATCAGGTCAGCATAGTATGAGGAGGGGTTTGGCCTCCTGGGATCTGATGAAGTATAGGAATTCTTATTTTTATTGTATTGAATAGACAGATACCGCCGCAGGAGATCAGAAACTCATCACATAAAGTTTTAAAAACTACGAAATATACATTCTGTCCCTTGTATTAAAAACTAACAGTATTTCCAGTCACCCTTGATACCAAATCCTTGGCTGTTACTTTGGCCATGAAATGAAGAAAAACTGACTGAGCCGCATAGAGAACAAGCATCTTATATTGGCCCCAGTAACAGCTCTCTAACCATCTGAGGTTACTGACCACAGACATATTTGACCAGTCTTTAGCTTTTCTAAAAATTCATTCTATTTTCTTCTTTCTCTCATTTCTTTAGATCACTCTTCACTTTAAAAGCATATTTTTGAATTTTTTTTTTGTTTCCTTCTTTGCTAATAAACTTTTACAAGTCCGTGTCTCCAGAATGTTATTTGAATGTTGACAAGTAGTTTGTCTAAACAGATTTTGATGTCATATCTGGATAACTGTAGTTGAAACTGGTCGGTGCTATCATTGGAACATTTTTTTAATGCACGGCAATAAGGGTTAAGTGACTTCCCCAGGGTCACGTAGCTAGTAAGTGTCAAGTGTCTGAGACCAGATTTGAACTCAGGTCCTCTCAAATCCAAGGCCAATGCTTTATCCAATCTGCGCCACCTAGCTGCCCCCAATTGTGAACATTTTTATTAGTTATGAAAGTAGGAATGAGCCTCAGATTTATTCCACTTCATACCTCAGTGTTACAAAGTAACTTGTGGCATGTTTGGGTTTTTCCCATTAGACTTTCTCCAGGAAAACTATCCATCTTATGAACTAACAGAGACTGGATATGATTGGAAAGCATGCGTGGCCGCCATCAATAGTACAATCCGAAGTCTTCGACATGACCATAAGAAGGCTATGGGGGATTCCGTAGAAAAAACATCAAGGAATGAGAAGAATCCTTCATAAAACCCTTCTGGAGTAAAGCCACAGGAGATAGCATTAACCCAAAGGACCATTGTTTTAGCTGTCCTGCTTATGTCTCATTATGTGTTTCAAGTTGCAATTTCTGAAACATGTTGGTACATTGGCAATGCAAGACTGCAGAAAATAATAGTCAAACCGTTAAAGAAACAGAGATTCTTTGTAAATATAAGTTGTATCATAGAAGTTAAACACTGATATTCCACAGGCTGTAAAACGGTTTATTTCTTTTAATTGAGGTAGAGTGCATAATGTTATGACAGGAATAGAATGGTACTTCAGAGAAGAGAGCTTAAGTAGCTCAAATGAGGATTTCTTTTGAAATGAAGGTGCAGAAGCTCTCTGGTACCATAGTTGGAGAAGTATGCCATATTTTCTAATAACCGCAGGAACTTTATTCAAAATTAACTCTTAACACTTGAAAGGAGCTACAAAGTTTATACAGAGCTAAAATTCCTGAAACTGACAAGATGAGGGTGGCTTCAAGTTTTCTGGAAGCAATGACCATATTCTTTTGCTGAACTCATGATAGCACATAGTGAATTACCCCCTAGGCCCTTTGTTGCAAGTCAGGTATTCCTTAATAGTATATGTGTTTAGAATGAACATGAAGAAAAATAATTTTTTTGTAGCTGTTTGAGTTCAAATTGACTCATTTGATTTTTCAAGAAAAAATCATCATGAAAGGTAACTAAACTTAGACTTCTTTGTCAGAAGTCTGATTTCTGAAATGTTTATGTGAACTTGAATACATTTTATGTATTGTCTCAAGAATATTATTAAAGCATATTTTAAATTAATTCCTAAAAGTTTTAAGAGCTATAAATGGATAGATTTTTTTTCACCAGAAACTCTCTTAAGAAAATGTTGTTCATAAAGTATCTAATTAGAATTATTCATGGATTTTTCACCCCACTTTTAAAAAAATCCCTACTTTGAGTATAAATTTAGATTTTATTTCTTACTGAATAAAATACCTTATTTTCAAGAAAGGACTTGAATATTTCAGCCATAATAAATGTCAATCATTAGATCTTCATAACTTTATATTTATATCTGTGAAATATTTCTGTTGAATGTTAACCCAATTTATTTCAGTTATAACAATGCCATCAGTTTCATCTACTAGTTGGAATTTATCAAAGCTAATTTTTATAACACTCTCAAATATTCTTCAGAAAGGTAAATGTTTAAATTTAACTGTCAGCATCTGCTCTTAAGTTGTGTCCATTTGTTTAAGACATGTGATATATGGCCTTAACTTAAAATAATTGAAATAAAATTAAAATTAATTTTTAGATAATATTAACTTAAAAGGTAGTTTTCAATTAGTGAGAGAATTAGAACATATATTTAGATCAACCAAACCAAGTGATTATGGTAAAAATTGACACCTTTCTACGTGAGACATATAGAATAGATGTATATTTTTATCTTTTGAAAATTGAAATAAGTTCAGAGTATTTTAATAGTAATAAAGTCTGTTTTAGACCTTTTTAAAAGGACAAGATAAAAAGTACTCAGCATGTTTTTTGTTGGTATATAAAATAGAGCTAATTTGGCACAGGCAGAAATGGTGAAAAGCAAAAAAAAACCCAAACTGAAAAACAAAAACTCTACCATAGAAGATGTGAGACTTGTGAGTGAGCTAAACTGCCTCCCAGTAAATTTATCAGATTTGCTGTTCAGTTTAACTTTACCTATAAACTCTCACAGACGTAGTTAGTTACATTTCAGCTGCAATAGAGAGGTTAGTATACATTTTGAGCATACCTAAAAATCAAAATAGTCCATGAAGTAAATAAGGTAAATTTCTAAGTTAGTTTCTCATTTGTATTTCTTTATGTACCTTCTAATAGTCACTGAATTGAAGACAGAAACAAACAAACAAAATCCCAAACTTCTCCAGTCAGAAAACATCTCAGAAGATGTCTTTTATCAAGACCTTACTCTAGGGATCATTTGTATCACTTTTCAGAGCACTTTTCAGTTCAGGATAATGACCAAGACTTGAATCAAAATGTATCTAAGTTAATTTGAAGAAAGAGTATTTGACTAACATATGTAATATAAATTTTATTAATGTTTTTCTACTTTATTTTAAACTAGCCTTTTTTTAGCTTTATTTATTTTACCATTTTATTCTTAATTATTAACTTTTCATAGTCAGTCTTAATTAAGCATATCTATAAAAGGTACTTGTGTAAATACCATCCTAAAGTGCTTCTTCAGAGGTGTAATTTTTTAATAAATAGAAAATGAATATTTTCAACTTATTTCTTAAATAAAAAAATTTAAAAATCAATTTCACAAATCAATTATTGAAATAGCATTTTACAAATTTATTTTTCTTATACCTGTAGCTCTGATATACGAATTCTCTTTTTAATCAAAATAGACCTTTTACAATATTTATACAGTATTCCTTGCTGTTAACCTCTTTTTTTTTTAGTGAATTGCATAAATGTCATAACACTTGGCTATATCTGCTTTCATAAATGACAAAGAAAATAGAATAATTGACCATAACAGCAATAATTCCCTCATGGTTGCTAGTTGCAAGAATTTTGAAAACTTTTGTAAAAAATATTTTGATTTTGGGGGCAGCTAGGTGATGCAGTGGATAAAGTACTGGCCCTGTATTCAGGAGGACCTGAGTTCAAATGCGACCTCAGACACTTGACACCTACTAGTTGTGTGACCCTGGGCAAGTCACTTAACCATCATTGCCCTGCAAAAAAGAAGAAAGAAAGAAAGAAGAAAAGAAATTAAAAAAAATATTTTGATTTTAAACAAAGTATTTTGAGGATTGATATATTTTTTGGACCTCAGAGACACACACACACACACACACACACACACACACACACACACACACACAGCAAGTACTTTTGTTTCAGACAAGAAAGCCCTAGATCTATAAGAAACTTGGTTTCTACTTTCATATCCTTTATTTCACATAATGCAGATTGTCTAATTCATTTCTAGTTCAGCCTCAGTGGAAAATCTCTTGTTTTGCAAAGGTTACATGTTACTGTGCCTGTTCAAAATAATGAGCCTAGAAAGATGGTACATTTAAAAGATTCCTCTAGCCCCTGGCATGAAGTAATTAATGAGTACTTACTTTATATGAACATTTTCAGATAAAATGTTAAAGAAACATAGATGTCATATAAATAATCAGAAAATTTCGTTTATAGCATTTTTGAAGTCTTAAGTCTACAGTTCCCAGATTGTGTACTGTGGCACCGTGGGTTGCCACAGTGAACTCATAGGGCCACCTATGAGGATCTTTTAAATGTTTAACCTAATGTTTAATGGAACTGTTAGAGGGCTGGGGGGATTTGTTGTTTTGTTCTTGTTTGTTTGTTTGTTTTACCAGTGGACACCATGAAAAAAATTACTGATGAACTGAAAAAGTTTGGGAACTTATGCTTTTAAGCTTTACTCATTTGTTTCTTAGAGTACCACGACAGCTGTTCTTTTTTCCTTCCAGGATGAAAGAATTCTCTAATCTAGACGAATAAATTGCTTCTCTTTTCAACTTCTGTCACTAGCTTATGCTTTTATGGAGCAACAACAACAAAAAATCTCACTTTGCCTTTTTTCCTCTGTAAAAGTCATATACCACTTTTCAGAAGTGAGAATTAGCTAATGCTTGTAGACTTCTAAGATCTTTTGCAGAGAGGCAAAATACTTTTATTATGATGCAATTAATAATAGAATTTGTAACCAAAGATTAATTTTATAGATATTTTTAAAAGACTACAATACAGTTTAAAACAACTTTCTCCCATAATCTGTGCTTCCTAAATATTGTTAAAATTAGGTCCCAGTCTTCTAGAGCAGAGGTGTCAAGCACGTGGTCCATGGACCACAGCCTACCACATTCTCAAATATGGCCCAAACCAGATTAAATTGTAATTGGAAAATAGTTAACAAAACAAAAACATAAAAAAACAAATCATATTACATTTTAAAATTAAGTCAATATACAGCCCACAAAGATCCTTATATACTGATTGATGGCCCCATCTGACACCACTGTTCTAGAGAACTTCCTGACATCAGATAAATTACTTCTTGCATATTCTAGAAATGTAATGTCTTGGTCTAATAAAATCAGATTCTAATGATATCAGACGTGGTACCTTTTTTTTTTCATTGTTTAAGGAATAAATCACTGGTTGTCAAGAAGCTACCTCTTATTTCTTCCTCCTCAGAATGATTATAGCATTTTTCACTGCTGTTATACATTTTTACTTTTGATTGTAAGTTTTAACATGTCTTATCTTCTCTAATAAATTGTGAGTTTTTTGAAGGTATATCTTTGAGGATATATCCTTTCTATTTCCCTAAAGGGCCTATTACAAGAATCAAAAAAGTCATCAGTCTCTTCTGCCCATTCCCAATATTAAAATATATATATATATATACATATATATAATATAAACTATATAATACATAAAATGTATATAATATAAATTATATAAAATAAGATATATATGATAAAAACAATAGTATACTTATAGTATATAACAAAGCCTCTTATACTGTGGGTCACGATCCTATATAGGGATATGTGACAATATGAGGGTTGCAAAAAATTTGGCAACAGTAAAAGGTTGGAACTCATGACATGATCGCTCCAAAAAACAATCAAATAATGCCATAGGAGCCTGGAACAGCAAAACCCACAGAAGAATGTGCTGAAATCATCTTCTAACCAAGAAAAGCTTGGAAGGTCAGAAGGAGGGAGCTGCTTGTGCTAATACAGGAGTAGAGCCCAACCCCACAGTCATCCTGACACAGATCCATTCCTAGGTAGGCTTCACCAGAGAAGGAGACCCCCCCAGAGCCTCTGAATCAGCTGCAGTGCCAGTGTTGTCTGGAACTAAGTTCACAGTCTGGTGAGAGGGCTGAGCCCTGGGCATGGGGGAGACTACAGGGGACTATGCTGATGCTGGGGCAGAACTTGGGTTTTTCACCCCTGCTGGGAACCAGGAGTAGCTTGAGTAAGTAGTGGCCCAGGTGGGGGAGGGCCACAGGCTCATCAGAGGTAACAACCACAACCCACAAAGCTGGTTGATTAGCAAGTTAGTCTGGGGTCAGCTACGACTGGGACAGGCCAGGCAAGTGAAGAACCTGCTCTTCCTTAAATCATACCACCTGGTCCCTTCTGTAGCTTGGGATACTGCAGCCAGAAAACAGTGCCTCACTTTAAGGAGCTACAAGTTGTGGTAAAAAATGGAAGTTTTCGTGAATCATTTGAGAGTTGAGCGTATGCTCCTGAAGCAGTTTTCTGAAGGACCACCCTTTTGGGGAGGAGACCTTGACGAACAGCTGTTGCACCTGCTGCTGCCCGGGAGAGCGTGGCCAAGCATGCCATACTTCTGGGATGCCAACTTAAAAAGTGAGAGTGGAACGGAAGTTCATTCTCTGGCTCACTCACTCTGGCTTCTCAGCTTAGCGGTGACAGCGCATGCTTTTGGTGATCGGCTCTGGTTCTCGGCCTGGCAGGCAGTTTGGGATTTGGTGAGTTTTATAAAAGAATATAGACTAAGCTTAGATCTAGGATTATTCATTTGTATTTCTACTTTCCTATTTCTCTATCAGTATCACCTGTTTGTTGTCTAATTAATTCCCAAACAATAAAAGCTAATCCCTCACTGATTAAAGCTCAGAGGCTTCTTTTCCTTAGTGGTCTGGGAGATATATAAGGGAAAAGTTAAAGGGGGAGTTTAATGCTCATATATCTAATTTTAAATCTCACAAAGTCAAGTAAAAGAAAGGCAAAATGAGCAGACAGAGAAAGGTGAGGACCATAGAAAGTTTCTTCAGTGACAAGGAAGATCAAAGTATACTCTCAGAGGAAGATGTCAACATCAGGGCCCCTACATCTAAAGCTTCCAAGAAAAATATGAATTGGTCTCAGGCCATAGAGGTGCTCAAAAAAGACTTTGAAGATAAAGTTAGAGAGGTAGAGGAAAAAAATGGAAAGAGAAATGAGGGTGATGCAAGAAAAGACATGAGGAAAAAGTCAACAGCTTGAAAAGTCAAATTGGCCAAATGGAAAAGGAGGTACAAAAGATCTCTGATGAAAATAATTGCCTAAGAATTAGGATTGAACAAATGGAAGCTAGTGACTTTATGAGAAACCAAGACACAATAAAGCGAATCCAAATGAATAAAAAAATAGTGGACAATGTGAAATATCTTCTGGGAAAAACTGCTGACCTGGAAAATAGGTCCAGGAGAGATAATTTGAAAATTATTGATCTACCTGAAAACCATGTTCAAGGAAAGAGCTTAGACATAATAATAATAATAATAATAATAATAATAATAATAATAATAAACAGTAAAAGGTTATGTATACCTATTTTATATCCCTGTATACCCGGAGTTGCATAAAATTTTCTCTGTCAAAAAAGGGGTTGCAAGTGGAAAAGGTTTAAGAAGTCCTGGTATATAATATACAATGGGTATCTTCAGGAGAGGATCTCACCTCATACTTTACTGAGAGAATAATGGCCACTCACCTTGAGCTTCCCCTTCCTGTTCTAGTCCTTACCTCTGTATTCTCTCCTCTACTCCCATTTCTAGTGAAGCAGTGACTCTTCTTATCAAGGCTAATTCCTCTACTATGCCCTTGATCCTATTTCCCATCTGGCACCTTGTCACCATAATCATCCCCTTCTACCCCCTTAATTTTCCAATGTCTTATCTGTTGGCTTCCTTCGCTGCCTGCAAATATTCTTACATCTCCCCACATCCTTACAAGCCATTATTCTTTCTGGCGTCACGTGACAAACAATATGGAGGATTAAACATTTTTCTCTCATATCCCCAGGATCTTTCAAACCTCTCCAAAAAAGGAATTACATTATGCATAAAATATAACAATTTTAGCTTTCTTAAAACATCAGTAATCCAATTGGGTTACTAACAATAAACTAACAATAAGGCTAATTCCTAATATGCTTACTCATCACCCCTGTCCCTCACAAGCACAATACTCTTTGTAGAAGTGTACAAGCTGACCCATAGGCTTACAACAAAAATTAACTCTGCCTTCTCCTTGTCCTCCCCACAACCCCCTACCCAATTCTGGAGAAGCCAAAAGGTTGTTCTGCCTGGAACAACATGGAATGGGGACAGGATGCCAGCCTATTTATGGAGCACCACTAGGCCTGACTGGGGATTATCTTCCAGTTGAGGTAAGTCATCTCCCAGAAGTCACTTGGCAGGGACTAAAACCTATGAAAAGTAAATTCTCCAGTATGATAGGAGGCTGAAACACCTAAGATCGGGCCCCAGGGAAATGTCCATTGAAGGAAAAGGAGTCAGAAAGTAAACATTAGGAAGGGGTTGAGGGGGTCAAAAGAGACAATGAAAATAGCAATAATGGTGATAGCTAACATTTAGCACTTACCATATGTCAGGCATTGTGCTAAGTACTTTACATTTGATCCTCAGGACAACCTTAGGAGGTAGGTGCTAATATCCCCACTTTACAGATAAGGAGGCAAATGGATTAAGTGACTTGCCCAGTGTCGCACAGCTAATAAGATTTGAATTCAGGTCTTCCTGACTTCAAGTCTGGCTGTGCCACCTAGCTGCCCAACGTTGCCTTAAAGTAGATTAAGCAAAAAACAAAATAAAACAAACAAAAAAAACCCCTAAAAAGACAAAGTACTGTCTACAGGGAACAAGAAGGGGGTGGGGGGTGGGGTAGAGATGCCAATTCAGAAAAACAGAGGAAGGAAAATATAAACCTAATTTTTATAACTTTAAATGTGAATGGATTAAACATCCCAACAAAATGAAAAAGAGATATTGATTGAGAAAGCAGTGGTTCGGTGGAATAGATTAGGTACACAATACACAGTAAGTAGTGTACCCTTCCTACCCCACACTACCCTGATCTATCAGTTTAGTAATTGTCAAAAACAGGAAACAAGGTTAGAATGGCAAGGACTTGTTCCTAATGAGACCAAATGGGTTCTTGTAATCACTATTTCCTTTGCTAGACATTGTCAGCTAGATCACAACGGGCCTCTAACCTGTGAATGGCCAGAGCCAAGCAGGGCAGGCCGGAGCCCCAGAGAGTCAGGAATTAAAGTTTATTTCAGAGTGAGGAAAAGGCTTGCAAACAAGGAGGCGCTATAGACCACATGTGCTGGGCCCCTCCCCTAGTGGGGATACCCAAAGTAGTGTGGGGAGATCTCAATACTTATACTCGTGGCTGCCCAGTGAGCTGTAGCCCTGACAATGAGGAGCAGCAAGCATGTGAAAAGTTTGGTTCATTGCAGGATGTTTCAACCTTATCCAGTGCTTGTCTTTGATCAGAGAACACCTGGTGAATTGTGTGATTAACAAAGGATTGTTGTTCTGCCAAGCTCAGAGCACAGCTTGCTTGTTGGACCTTAGCTCTGAAAAACGGGGGGCCTAAGTTTTATTTGGTCAACATTCACTAACCATTTCTTTAATGATTGGTTCTAGAGTGGGGCAGCTAGGTGGTGCAGTGGATAGAGCGCTGGCCCTAGAGTCAGGAGGACCTGAGTTCAAATGTGACCTCAGGCACTTGACACTTACTAGCTGTGTGACCTTGGGCAAGTCACTTACTAACCCTCATTATCCTGAAAAAAAAAGGTTTTAAAAATGATTAGTTCTAGAATTCTCCCTAGGAATTTAAGTCTAGCTCATTAGCTAAAGTTGGAAGAGTTCATTTTCTCCTCATTTTTAAAAATCAGGACTCTCCCCCACCTTTTCTAGCCGGAACTACATCTCCTGCTTTCCATGATCTTTCAGATGTCCTTCATTGCAAATCAACACCTCACATTATTAGTTCTTTGCAGATCAACACTCACATTCATTAGTTCTTTTAGTACCTAAGAATGTAGTTTGTCTGGGAAAGATGACTTGAATTCAAAGACAACTGGGTACCCTCCTTCTATCTCCTTTTCTTAGGTTAACTCCCCTTACTAGTTTTTCTTCTGCTATTCCCAGTGCAAAGGCCATTTTCCTTGGCAAAGAAAACTGAAGCAAGATAAAAACCAAGCATCTCAACTTCAGTTATCATCCTATTCCTCTACAGGCAGTAGTCCTAGCCCTTCTTTAATCCTCATCATTAAACAAACAAACAAAAAATCCTTTTGTTATCCTTAGTTTTATCTACCAGTCTGAACTCAAGCTGAGCTTTATCCTTCTGAACACTTTTTATAGAACCATGGCACATTCTTGTATTCATTCTCTGTTACCTGCCATTGCTTCCATCTTCTGTAGGTTTTTTTTTTAATCAAAGTTGATCCCTGTGCATCCCCATCAGTGTCTATAGACAACTCACTTTCCCCCCCACTCAGTGAGACTGTTTCCTTTTGAGTCTTCAGATTTCAGCCTGGAGAATAAAATCTTTCCTGGGCTGTAGATCTTCAGTCCATGTGATCCTACCTAGCCTTTCTCTGAAGCCCTTGAAATCTACTCTCCTTAAATCTCAGGTGCATTTCAACTTATGCTTGGCTTTCCTTTCCCCTATTACCATGTCTAGAAGGTGGTGATCACTTTATCCCCAAAATTCCCTTATCCCCTCCCCCAAAATCAGTTTCTTCCTGTTAATGAAATGAGATCCAATTTGGAATGCCCCCTTGTCTTTATAAGGATGCCATTTATCATTTAAACAAGCCAAGAAATCATTAGCTACTCTGCTTTTGGCAAAGAGAGAACTTTAACAGATATCTGGATAATAGAAGTCTCCCATCTCCATTATATCATGCTTTTATGCCAGGACTGAGGTCTAATCTTAAGTTTTACCTCTTTTTTTCCATATGGCTAATAATATATTCAGAAGACAAAGTTCCTTCTTTTCCTTTCTCCATTGAAATTCAAACCAAATACTCCCCACCATATTTCCCCTTCTGGTTCCTGAATTTTCTTCCACACAAATAGACCTTTTTTTTTTTTTGGTTGGGCAATGAGGGTTAAGTGACTTGCCCAAGGTCACACAGCTCGTAAGTGTCAAGTGTCTGAGGTCACATTTGAACTCAGGTCCTCTTGAATCCAGGGCTGGTGCTCTATCCACTGCGCCACCTAGCTGCCCCTGAAAAATAGACTTTCTTAATATATAATAATACTACTTTTCCCCCACTCACTTTGGCCTAGCATATTTCTTCTAAATAAAGTATACCCCTCCAGAGCCACACTCAAGTCACAGATTTGTTTCATCCCACCGAGTCTTACTGAGACTTAGGAGGTAGAATTTGCTTCCATGCATTGGGACCTCTCCTCCCTCTTACTTATTCCCTAAATTTGGAGCATTTGTATATAGACATTTGAAGGGATGGATTTTAATACCGGCTCTATCCTTTAGTCTTGTCTCCTTTGAAATTATAGGTGTTTCACCTACCATACTTCCTTTACTGAAGATATTCTTTATGGGATCTAGGTGGAGATATACATAGTCTTCTCCTACATGCTTTTTTGTATAAACCTCTTCTGATTATATTTGCAAGACATAAGGAAATATCATTTTTATCAGCCTTTAATAGGTACTTTCATCCCTTGCCAGTAGATGTTGCTCATTTTAAGCCATGGTCCAGAAAATAGATCTCATTCCCAGACACTCTTCTTAGCCAACTCTTCACATTCCATTCTCTGAGCTCTAGATTTGCATCATCCAGTTAAAGATGGACATCTACAACTGGGTGTGCCATTTTATGCAGTGTGTTCAAAACAGAAATTACTCTTTTCAGGAGAAAGGCAAGAGCTTTTATAGATGGTAGAGGGGGTGACCATCAGACAATGGAAAGTTCCAATTAGAGGTGGAGAAAGCTTGAGTGAGAGGTGGCATCCTGATGTCCAGAGTTATCTCTGTCCCCTGGCATCGAACAGGCAGCAGCCATGCCTAATGGGCTTATCTCTTTTACTTCCCAAGGTGTGTTCTTCCTTTAGCTAGTAGGCCAGTTTAAACTTTAATAATCCCCAATTCCTTGATATGTCCCAACCCCATAACAGTTCCTTTTTATTGGCCTCACTGTTTCCAGTCTTTTCCCTCTCCAATCCATCTAGGTCATATAGCTTGCCTATGTGATATTCCTAAAATAGGTATGATTGTGTCAGTCTTCTGTTCAAGAAGTTTCAATAACTCCAAAAAGTCACTAAACTTTGTCTACCCTTTAACACAATGATGTTACTAGTATAGTAAACCTATACCCAAAGAGATTAAAGGAAAAGGAAAGGGATCCATATGTACAAAAATATTTATAGGAGCTCTTTTGAAGTTACAAAGAATTGGAAACTAAAGGGATACCCACAATTTGGGTAATGGCTAAACAGATTGTGGTATTTCAAAGTAATGGAACACCATTATGCCATAAGAAATGACAAAAGGGATAGATTTTGTGAAACTTGGGAACATTTGCATGATCTGGTGCAGAATTAAAGTGAGCCAAACAGAACAATTTATACAATAGCAACAACACTATAAAAAAAAAAATGCAATGACCAACTACAATTCTAGGGGATTGATGATGGAACTGACAGAAGTGAGAGACTCAGGGCACAGAATGAAATCTATATATTTTTTGATGTGGCCAATTTGGAAATTTTATTTGCCCTGACTATGCATATTTGTTGCAATGTTTTTCCCCACAATGGTATGGGAGGAGGGAGAAAAAATTGATTTTTGTTCATTAAAAAGTTTTTCATTGGCATCCTTTTGCTTCTAGAATCAAATACAAACTTTTCTGTCTGGCATTTTAAAATCTCCTTCGCAGTCTGGCTCCAGCCTACTTTTCCAGGGTTATTGATCATTCCAACCAAATTTATCTACTTGTTCACTGTAATAGAACATTCTATCTCTGGCTTCATACCTTATGTCTGAAATACTCTCCCACTCCCCTAATACCTCTTAAAATTCCTAGTTTCTTAAAAGATTCAGCTCCAGTGCCACCACCCATATGAAGCCTGTCTTATAGACCCCCCCACTTACTAATTGCCTATTCCATCCTCAAAATTACTTTGCAAAGTGTATGTATGTGTGTATATATTTGTATTTACTTAACTGTGTACATATTGTTTTTTTCTAATGGAGCATAAGTTCCCTGAGGTCAGGGACTTTTCCCATTTATATCTTTTTATTATTCTTGTGCCTAGCACAATGCCTGGTCTATAGTAGGTGCTTAATGAATTCTGGCTAAGTGAAAAGTGATCTAATCCCACATAAGGAGTTGATCCATCACTTTATCATTCTACAAGGAAAGAGTTATCCAATGGTAGCACCTCAAATCATTAAGTCATGTGAGGCACCAGACAGTAAAAAGGCCACTTAGGATAAGCACCTGGAATAATACCTTGAAAATAATAGGTGCTCAATAAATGTTTGAATGAACAAAAGACAAAAGTAGAAAGTCATTTATAAGTCCTTCCTTTCTTCTTCAAATGCCTAGGGGCTTGGTTACTTTGTATTTCTTTCATGGTTGCTAAATCTCATTTAGTATTAATATATGTATAATAGTATGATTAGTATGTATGTAGATATAGTAGTTATAGCTGTCCATTGGGGCAATGGAAGAATCAGTATTCTTATGCCTGCATCAAAAATAATCAAAGCAGACCCATTTTTTACCATACTATTGATTTCTGTCTACTTTGAGGATCATAGATGAATAAGACTAGTGAGAAAATTACTTTTAATGTACCAATCAATTTAGTAATAGAAAAATGTGGATTACCTTGTATTATTTTGATACAATTTGTTTTGAATTTCCCACACAGGTAAATATCAATATCAATATTGATGTCTTTTAATTCCCTTTGTAAAATCTTCACTTAACTATCTCGATAGAATACTTCATATGACTGAGATGCAAATTGCTAATTTGAAAGATTAAGATACCCTCATAAAGAATCTGAAGAGCAACTTTTAAAAGTCGGAGGCATTTCTTCATGTTGAATGAATGCTACAGGCTCGTAATTCTATAGCATTTATAGGGTCAGTTTTAGGTTCATATCCTGACTCAGAGGTCTAATGGCGCCATCTAGTGATAGTTTAGTGTCTTTTCCAAATTCCAAGCCCTACATAAATAAGACCAAAGGCATTTGTTTTCCCCATAACAAACAATTAGGTATTTACTATCATTATCTAGAATTCCAGTCACACCAGACTTTCAAGTTCAGTTTTCAGTAGTACAGATCAGAAGAGCATTTGGAAGCAAACTCTTATTTGCTCGGACATGAAAATGGTCTTCATCACCCTTAGTCTTTTCTGTCTCACCTGCAAAAGTATAATGCTTTCATATTGTAACGATTGGAATGACGCCACCTGCTGGATACTTACTGTAGAAGAGTTCTGCCCATGAAGCAAAGGTCTTTGAGGGCAAGACCAGGCTTCAGGAAGTGACGCGGACTAGTGGGAGGAGGAAGGAACGAGACTGGCGCTCGGTCTCACTCTCTTTCTCTGGACCTCTGGCGGAGAAGGGAGCTAGAAATGTGCTCTCCCTTTAATAGATAGGAATCTAGGCCTTTTCTCTCTCTTTACCAAATTCTTATTCTCCTTAATAAATGCTTAAAAGTCTAACTCTTGCTAAAGCTTATAATTTATTGGCGACCACCATTAGATATTTTAGACAGTTTAGCTAGAATTTTAGCCTTAACAATATACAAAGGTCAATTTTATATATAATATTCTTCAGCTAAGGATACTTTACCATTCATATTTTCCCCTTCATCTGAAAATACTTTCTGCTGTAATTCCTTTGCAAAATCTGAATTCCCAGAATGCATCTCCATAAATATCTATGTACACATACTTTCAGGCAAAAAAAAAAAAAATACTGAAGCATCTGGCTGGGGATGATGCCAGAGCCAGTGCCATGTGTTAAGGGGGGTGGAGGAGAAAATGGAGTGGGGGAGGGGTCATTCTAATTAAGAGATCTCTAATGCTTTAATCACGTTAGTGGCATTACCATCAAATGCTTGTCAGAATTTGGCTCAGTAGTAATCTCAGTCCATTCAGTTTTTTTTTCACATAAAGAACAAATCCTTTTTGAAATTAGAATTTGCTGATATTGCCACTGTCCTGTCAGAAAACAAGTCTTCATTGGGCGGAGAGTAGAAATATTCCACTGGGGCAATGGAATCATTACTATCTTCTTTAAAATTTTTTTTTATTACTATTCTTATATTTGCATCAAGTTCATTAAATAAAAAAAAAAGAAAAGAAAAGACAGACCCCTTTTACTATACCATTGATTTCTTTCTATTTTTAAAAATCATTGATGAATGAAGACTAGGTTGGGGGGGACGGAAAATTATTTTAAATGCACCAATCAGTTTAATAATAGAAAAAAAAGTTGGATTGCTTTGTTTTATTTTGATAGTTTGTTTTGAATTTCCCACACAATTAATTTCACTTGTTTTCAGACTCTTTGTTATGAATCGCTGGCCTTTCATTAATAGTAGAATCTTGAGAACAAATAAAAAGCAAACAAACACAAGTTATTTCCTCCATTTTTCCCCTCGCTTTAGCTATCCCTGGGGCACTGTGTTTTCAAACTTTGAAGTCAGTAAGATGCAAATAGATTATATGTAGAAGTTTTTAATTTAGGATCTGTGAAATTAAAAAAAATATTCAGATCTGTATTTCAATTTCCTTGGCTTCTTTTGTGTCATGGGAAAATGGGTGGGGGTGAGGGGTGGAGGGTTGTAATTTAAAGAATTACACCTCTTGCACACAATTCAATTAGAATAAAATGCTCTTTTATTTGGGCACTTAAAGAAAGTGACCAAGGAGGAAGTCAAAGACTTCCCTCAAGGGGAGAAAGTGTCTTAGAGACAGGATTCTCTGAGACACCTTTCTCCTCAGCTGGGAAGGAGGCCAAAGCCTTTATAGAGGATGGATGGTGGGGGGATGGATGGGGTGACCACCTGACTATAGAAAGTTCCTTTTGGGGGTGGGGAAAACTTGAATCAAGGGTGGTAGTATCCCTATCCTCTGGTGCAGCTCAGGTAGCAGCCATGCCCAATAGGCTTATTTCCTGGTGGGTGGAAGAGGCTTGAATGAGGGGTGGTGGTCTGGATTCTAGAGCTATCTTTGTCCCAGGCACTGCTTATCCCCCCCTATTTCTTAGGTATGTCTGTCCTTCAGTTTAGCTTCTCAAGGAGAAAACCTGACTTAGGCCAGACCCATATCATTTTGAAATCATGCAAATTTTATTTTATGCATTTAAAATTTTTTTCTGAACAGGGGTCCAATCAACTTTATCAGACAACCAAAGGAAGGGTCCAAAACACAAAGTGAAGACTTTCTGCTATAATGTTAGTGTGTGCATGAACATCTTGTTCTGGATAAAGCTTTCTCCCTTAATGTGGTACTTGTGGACTGATAACAGTAGCATCCATTTGAGTAATCACTTGGTGAGTTATTAGGGCATTGATTGGATTTAAGAACTTTGTGTCTTTGGTCAAATCACTGAACCTCACTTTCTTAATCTGTAAAATGGAGATAATATAGCTTGCAATGCCTACTTCACAGGATTTCTGTGAGAATCAAAGGAGGAAAAAATATATGTATGTATGCATGTGTAGATTTATGTAAGTGCTTTGTAAACTATAACATGTATATCAACATGCCTACTATTTCCAGACATTCATTACTTCTCACAGAGATTATTATAAGACCCTCTCACTGTTCTTCCTTGAATCTGGTCTCTCACTCTTCCAGTTCATCCTGTATAGGGCTAAACATGTAAACCTTCCTACAGTATTTCTCTCATCATTTCATTTTGCTTCAGAAGGTGACCTGAAATGAAAGAGATATGGGTTGGAAAAGAAAGTTGGGGACAAATTATGGAGAATTTTGAATGCCAGCCTAAGACTTTTAGCCTTCTTTAGACAAGCAACATTACTAACAAGGAAAGTTTACAAAAGTCTTTCCTCAAAATAATCCTGTGAGGTAGTAGAGTGAATGCTATTCCCATTTTGCAGATAAAGAAAACAGAATTCCAGCCCTGGATTCAGGAGGACCTGAGTTCAAATCTGGGCTCAGACACTTGATACTTACTAGTGATGTAGGAGGCAAAAAAGGGGTTAATAGGGACAGCTAGGTGGCGCAGTGGATAGAGCAATGGCCCTGGATTCAGGAGGACCTGAGTTCAAATCCAGCCCCAGACACTTAACACTTGCTAGCTGTATGACCCTGGGCAAGTCACTTAACCCCAATTGCCTCACCAAAAATAAATAAATAAATAAAAAGGGGGTTAATAGAAAAACCTAAGATCCAAGCTCTAATTCAGATATTAGCTCCAAAAAGGAGTTAGACCCCAGTTAATGGACAACTTATGCTAGGTTATCGTACCCATGGTGATCAGTACCCATAATGGGACCATAAAGGGTCAGGTCATATAACAATAAAGGAAATGACAAGGGTATAGAAATTCTAAAGAAAAATGATTATATTTTGAAACTAGCTATGAAAATCAGAAAGAGACATGTGCAGAAAAGGCCAAATTTGTCCCCAGATTCACCTTATGACATGTAAACCCCCAAAACACACCTCCACTGAAAAAGGTACCGCCTCGGGGGTTGGCTTAGGACCCCAGGAACTCCAAATTAGGATAAGCCCTCCCCTGTAACACCCCAAGGTGGAGATTATTATAATGAGACTGATAATTAATTTATCCATACTATAAATATAACTGTCTTTTCTTTCACTATTCGAGAGATACCTTTCCATGTTTCTGGTTCTCTCCCTGTGGTCACAGTATTGCAATAAAACTTGGGAAACTGAGTCACTGAGTCTTGTAATTCTTTTGGAACAACTCACAGTCAATCAGACCCCAAATTCTACCCACATCACTAGCTGTGTGACCCTGGGCAAGTCACTTAAACTTCATTGCCGAGTGGGAGAGAGAGAGAAAGAGAAAGAGAGAGAGAGAGAGAGAGAGAGAGAGAGAGAGAGAGAGAGAGAGAGAGAGAATAGAATTCATTCTCTTTTTCCTTAAATCTTCCTTTTCCAATTCACCATCCCCCCAACCCCCAGGCACTACCTTTCTTCCCACTTCTGAGTGTATCAACTTCTGCATTATTTCTACTCATCACTTTCCATACCCTTCAGTTTGCCAAATTTTTGGTGTTTCTACATCCACAGCATGTTTCACATCTGTTGCCTTCTTTCAACTATCACCTTGGTACAGGTACTTGCTCATCACCTCTTACCTGGATTTTTGTCTCCTAATTGACTTCCCTCCCTCAAGTCTCTTACCACTCCAGTCCATCTAACATACTACTCCCAAAGTCATTTTCTTTGAATTCCCTATTGCTTCTAGAATAAAATATAAGCTTATTGATTTAGCTTTTAAAACCTCTCACAACCTGGCCCCAGCCTACTGAAAGGTATTTCTAACCTTATCATACATTATTCCCCCTCCAGCACTTTATGATCCAACCAAAATGACCTTCCCTCTGTCACACACAACATACCATTGACCATCACCATGCCTTGCACTGGCCATCAACCCTTGGGTTGGAATGTACTTCTCTTCACCTCCAACTCATAGAATACTCAACACCTTAGCTCAATCACAACCTTTTCCATGAAGCCTTTCTTGACACCCCCTCCCAAATGGAGGAGGTTATTTTGGCTTTAGTCATCACCGTAAATGTGAAAAGACTATTAGTTTCCCTCCAAAACTACCTTGTATGTCACAACTATGTATTTTTTTATATTTATTTTTAATATTTATTCTATATATACTTAGTATGTATGTTTGTAGATACACATTTAGTCTATAAACATTATAAAGTATATACATATATATGATATATGCATACACATATACTTGTCTCCTTTATACGAACGAAACCAGAGTAAGGATAATTTCATTCTTTTGTACTTGCACAGAGCCTAGCACATAGTAGGCATTTAAAAGGTTGTAGATTGATGAATTGACTAATTCATGAGCCTTTCACCTGATGGAAGCAATTTTTTTCTTCTTTGAAATTTCATGGACTTTGGACCTCTCTCATCCCACTTTCATATTCTCCCTTGTCAAAAAGTTAAATATAGTTTTTTATTTTGCCTATGTCCTACAAAAAATTGAATAAACAAATCAGAGAAATTAATTTTATAATATCTCCTACAATTTTGTTTCCATACCTGTCCTCCTACTAAAAAAACAGATCACAGAAGATGTCTAAAAAACCAGATCAGAGACAGGACAGGAAAAAACATAGTTTATTTTGTCCCAAGAAGAAAGAAATATGATCATGGTGGGGAGAACCTTTCCAAAAGGGGCTCAGAGACTCATTTTTTTGTGGGGCAATGAGGGTTAAGTGAACTTGCCTCAGAATTACACAGCTCAGAGACTCCCTCTCTCTGAGGGTACATAAGGTTTTTTTTGTTCACTGGTTACAGGGTGTTGTCAGTTTTCATTAGCATGATACAAATCAACCCCAAAGCCAAATACTATAACAAGAATGAATGTAATGCAAAGCAATTTTAACAATTTTAAGTTATAACAAGTATGAAGGAAATATAGAAGCATCATGATAAGATTACAGGATTCCAAAAAGGGAGTTTGGCAAGGATGAGGACGCCCAGATGTCCCCATAAGATAGGGACTTACTATCCTGAGGAAAGAAGTCACCAGCTAGCTATCTGGGCTCAGTTGGAGTTCATTTGAAGGACATTTTGCTCCTATTAACCCAGGGTTTCATAAAAAATACTTTTGGATAACAAGGCATCTCCATCAAATCCAGGTGATCCATACATTCATATTAACAACCTTATATTATGGCTGGTTAGTACCATTTTAGTATGGGTAGTTGGTGGCACAATAGATAGAGCACCTGGGGCCTAGAGTCAGGAATACCTGAATTTAAATCCAGCCTAAGATACTTAAATAGCTGCAAGACTCTGGGCAAGTCACTTAAACCCTTGTTGCCTCAGTTTGTAAAATTGAGCTAGAGAAGGAAATGCAAAACGCTCCAGTATCTTTGGTCAAGAACACCCCAAGTGGGGTCATGGGAAGTTGGACATGACTAAAACAACTGAACACTTTATTTATCTCCCATAATAGATTATAAGCTTTGTGAAGGTAGGGGCCATGTATCATTCTTTCATATATATTTAAGCATGACAATCAGTAAACAGTAAATGCTCAATAAAAATTTTGACTAAATCATATTTGTATGTTATAACTGGCACACGTATGTAGGTGTGTATATATGCATATGTGTATATGTATACACGTATATATTTGTTAAATAGTAAGCAAAAACTAGGTGCATAGAACCACCAAATGAGGCAGGGTCCCTTCCCTCAAAGAGCTTATAGGCTAATAAAGGAAAATATGGTTCACTGGAAAGAGTATTGACTATGGAGTCAGACAACTTGGATTAAATTTCAGTTCTGCTACTTACTACAAGTGTAATCTCAGGCAAATAATTTCACCTCTCCTACACTGTACTTTCCTCATCTGTGAATGTAGTAATTGGACTAAATGACTTCTCTCCCATTCCATTTTTCATTCTATGTTCCTATAACTTATTTAATCCAAGGCAAAATTAAACAAACAAATGAAGGAATGAACAAATGAATGAATGAATGAATGAATGAATGAATGATGTATTTATTGCTTAAGACTTGAAAGCTGGGGCAGCTAGGTGGCACAGTGGATAGAGCACCGGCCCTGGAGTCAGGAGGACCTGAGTTCAAATCCGACCTCAGACACTTAACACTTACTAGTTGTATGACCCTGGGCAAGTCACTTAACCCCAATTGCCTCACTAAAAAAAAAAAAAAAAAGACTTGAAAGCTAATGTTTGCTTTCCAGAGTCATTGAGAAATGATTTTGTTTATGAAAATAAGGAATTTGGTGTTAAGTATAGCTCAAGGCTCCAGATCACAATGGTCAGATTACTGGGTAGAATGTTGTTAGGGCAGGCTAGTTTGTTCCACTGAACACCACCAGCTTTGGTTCAGCCTTGCTGCTTACCACATTGGACCCAGATGAGACACTATAATCACTATGGGATCATTTTATAGCTACAACTCAAAAGAAGCTAGTGATCTCTCTGTAGCCAGAGGGGAAATGACTCATGTTTCCATGGAATACAGCAAGTATCTCGCCAAATTACAGAGTGAGGAAGAACCAGTCTTCATTATACTTTTCACATCACACTCTATGTAAACAGTGAGCTAAGCAGAGAAGATCCAGAGTTACCAGTCTGAGAAGATAATGGCAATTTGGCCAAGTTAGAATACGGATTTGCAGAAGACTTGCCTAGTAGGGCTTTAACTATAATAACATGAAAGTTTTTATTTAACATGGGGAATTTGACTTTCATCCTTAAGCCTCTAGTTTCACTCTTAGCATTAGCTCCAGGAAAAACATGAAGTTTAGAATTCATCCATTGACCAATCTACAAGCATTTAGTAAACTATTACTATGTGCCAGCCACTGTGCTTGTGAAATGCTGGGAATACAAAGAAAGGTAAAAGCAGTTCCTGTCCTCAAGGATCTTATATTCTAACCAAGGAGGCAGCATGAAAATAAATAGGTACATACAACAAGCATGTAGAGTAGTAGGTGGAAAATAACCTTACAGGACAAGGCTACAGGAGCTGTGGGCACTGAGAAAGGTCAGCTGCAGAAGGTTGTTTTTTAAGTTTTGCAGAAACCAGGGATTCTCAGAGGTAGAGGTAAGGAGAGATCAATATGTCCGGGTCATAGAGTGCATGGAGGGGATTAAAACAGGGCTTCTTACACTTTTTCCACCCCCACCCCCTTTTTGCCTAGCGACCATTAAATAGGTCTACATTACCTTTTTCTGTTGCCAAACTTTTTGTGACTCCCCCACATTCAGTTATGCCACCCCATCTGGGGTCACAACCCACAGTTTAATAAGTTTTGGATTCAAGCATGAGTAGAAAATGGAAGGGGTGGGCAGCTAAGTGGCACAGTGGATAAAGCACTGGCCCTGGATTCATGAGAACCCGAGTTCAAATCTGGCCTCAGACACTTTACACTTACTAGCTGTGTGACCCTGGGCAAGTCACTTAACCTCCTTTGTCCTATGCAAAAAAAAAAAAAGAAAAGAAAAGAAAAGAAAAGAAAAGAAAAGAAAAGAAAAGAAAAAGAAAAGGAAAATGGAAGGAGCCAGGTTTTGAAAAGCTTTCAATGCCAAAAGTCTCTGTTTGATCCTGGAGATAATAGAGAGCCACTGGAAGTACCATTGAGTAGAAATATATATTAGGAAACATAACTTTGGGAGTTATTCAGAGGATGGATTAGAGTGGGAAGAGTCCCAAGGCAAGCATTCTGGTTAGAAGGCTCTTGTAAAATCCAGATAAGAGGTAATTAGGACCTATAGTAGGGTGGTGGGTTTGTGAATGTAGAGAAGAGAATAGAGACAAGAGATGTAGAGAAAAAAGCAACAAGATCTGGTATCGTTAGATCTATGGAGTGAATGATATTGAGAAGTCAAGGATGATACCAAGTTTGAAAATCTGGATTACTCAAGGGGAATGGCAGTACGCTTAAGAGCAATGGGGAAATTTGAATGAGGAGAGAGTTAAGGGAAAAAGATAATGAGGTCTGTTTTGAACATGTTGAGTTTGAGATGCCTACAGGACATCCAATTGGAAATGTCCAATAGGCAGTTGGTAACATGGGACTAGATCTCAGCAAAGAAACTAGAATGAGAGAGAAGAAGAGAGACCGAGACACACGTATAGAGAAATGTATACATACATACATACATACATACATACATATAAACAAACACATATCTGGGAATCAGGTACATAGAGATTATTATTGAATCCATGGTGTAATGGAGGTGATCTCATTTCGCCCATTACCCTGTAAGTCCTGTGAGATCAGAGGTCATATGACTTATTTGTATTTGAGCATAGTGCCTTGCATGGGGCAGTTTCTTAAATATGTGTTGACTGTCCATAGAAATGCTTCATGGAGGAATTTGCACTGGAATTGAGTCTTGGAAGATGGGCAGGCAGTGGATAAGGAAGGTCACACAAGGAAAAGCACAGATGCCATGCTGTGGAATTCATCTGAGTAAAGGCACAGAAATGAGAAAATTTTGGATATGTTAACTGGCATGTGTGGTATATAAAAGGAAATAGTGCAGGACAAGTTTGGAGAGGTAGCTGGAGGCCAAAATGTGGAGGAGTCTGGGATGCGGGATGAAGTTATATTGTCCTGCCTGTACCAACAACCAATTCAAAGATGAATTTAAACACACTCTTATTAAATACTTACATTGTGCTATGGAAGATCAAATACAAACACAAAAATGAAATGACCCTCAAGGACCTTACATTTCAAGAAGAGGATACAATGCCTGTGTAGATAAGTAATTACAATGTGCATATGGAGTAAATTCTGGAGGAAGAAGGCAGCTAGGAGACTCAGTGGATAGACTGCTGGGCATAAGGTTAGAAACATCTCTGTTCAAATCAGCCTCTGATATTTACTAGAACAAGTCACTTCGTCTTTGTTTGCCTCAGTTTCCTCATCTGTAAAATGGGGGTAATATAGTATCTATCTCCCCAGGTTGTTGTGAGGATAAAATGAGATCTATTTGTAAAGTGCTTTGCAAATCTTAAAGCACTACATAAATGCTAGGTATTGTTATTATGGAAGATAGATGTTGCTGTGAATAGAGTGCTGAGCCTGAAGTCAGGAAGACCTGAGTTCAGTTCTGACCTCAGGCACTTACTATGTGACCCAGGGCAAGTCACTTGCCTCAGTTCCTTATCTGTAAAATGAGCTGGTGAAGGAAATGGCAAACCACTCCAGTGTCTTTGCCAAGAAAACGTCAAATGGGGTCATGAAGAGTCAGAAATGACTAAACAACAACAAATAATTATTATTAATTGTGGAGGGGCCTCAATTAGGGTTTGTCTGGGATGCGGGATCCAGTTCTTGAGTTGTGTTTTCAAGGTTTGGGTGTTATAGTTGAGGAAATAATGTTCCAACCTCTCTAATGGTTGCCTGGTGGCCTACGTTCTGAGATAAATGATTAATAACCAGTGATTTAGGGAGATCCAGAGTTCCCCTTTTTCCTGAAGTGCTTATTTCAAAGCTCAGTCTCTGAAGGTTGAATTAACTTTCTCCTCAATCGTGGTCAGACCCCATCCAATCTTACAAGGTATTTAATCTAAGGTGAGGAAATGCACTATGCTCTCTACACAGGTTTGTGTGGGGATAAATTCTTTGAGGAGATTGCCCAGTAGGTTGCTGGGTAATTTAGAAGTAAATGACAAAATCAAAGGTACATCCTCTATCCCCTCATTAGAACAGGACCACCTCTCTTGCCATATTCATTCTCTTTCATTAATTTTTAATTAATCAGAGTTGATTGCCCCCTCTCTGGAACACCCACTCTTTCAAGACCATATAAACTGTGAGCCCACCATCATCTCATTGGTCTTCTGCATTCAAGAGTGTCACTGACCCTTTTATTAATAAAGTGATAAATTACCCAGAAATTATGTCTCTCAAACTTTTTAAATGTTACAGTTCTATGGGTATTCTTCAGTCAGCAAGCATATGTTAAGCATTAATTATGTACCTGGAACTGTGCTAAAATAAAAGAACCTTAGTTTCAAGAGACCTGGTGGGGTATATAGCCCAACCCCTGCTTGAACAGAAATTGTCTCTACAACATCATTAACATTCAATCTTTGCCAAAAACACCTTCAGTGACCGGGAGTTTATTACTTCATGAAGCAACCCATTCATTCTGCTTTTGGACAGCACTCATTGTGGAAAAGTTCTCCCTAAAACCAAGTCAAAATCTGCCTCTTCACCACATCGACCCACTTCGAACTTCCCTTTGGAGCTGGGACAAACAAGGGCTAGTCTTCCTCTCACAGGACAGTGCTTCAAGTATCATAATGTTCCCCAGACCAAACCTCTTAAGTACTTTCCACAGGTCCTCAAAGGAGAGACTCTGCTCACTGTCCAGGTGATGTTTCTGTGTATGTACTGCAGTTCATCCATGTCCCCCAGATGTCAGACAGCCTAAACAGCCTAGCTGACCAGAGGTATGACTTTCAATTACTACCTGTTAAAAACCAGACAAACCAACCGACAGCCTTCTGACTAGCTAAGCTAGAAGGGCTGTGCTGTTCCTGCCTGCAGTGAATATTTTCCAAAAGAAGGGAAAATTCATGAGTTAGAGAAAAAAAAATGTTATTTAAAACATTCATCTCCAACCATCTCTCCTCTTTTCCTCCAGCTGCAAAGCAGCTTGTATATTTTTGGTATATGTACAAGGTAAGTGGAATCATGTTTAGGTTTTGAAGAAAAATTATAGTTTCACAGGCTGAGACCATCCACCAAAAGGATCTTGGAAAATGGTTTCCTAGGGATGGATCCTTATTTATCTTAAAAGTGGCTTTTACAATCTATTATTATTATTGTTGTTGTTGTTATTATTATTATTATTATTTTAAAAGGACTGATGCAAAGCAGGTGGAAGAAAACAAATCAAATCCTCAATCTATAAAGTCATTGAAAGAGGAGGGAAGTGTTGCAGAATCTGAAACTCTTTGAGAAAATAAAGATTCCTTGTGAACTATTTCCCTATTTCTCAACCGGTCACTTCAAAGGAAGATTTAGTTTTATTTTTAGCAAATTGATTCTTTCGATGGGGGATGGAGTGGGGGGGAAAGGGAAGGAGGGGGGGTGGAAGAAATCACTTTAACAACGTAATCCGTCTGCAAATCTCTTTGCTTTTTCTGCATTTCCTCACAGGGCCATTGTGAAGAGCAAGCAATTAATGACTGTAAATCACCTCCAGAAGCCGAAAGCCCTGAATAAATGTTTCATAATAATTTCCTCCAGGAGTCGGGATAACTGTGCAGCTGGAGACCTGGAGCCGTGCCTTCCTCTGATCTTACAAGTGATGGGCAGCCTCTTTCAGACAAGGTCACTGGAGCTGGGGTGGGAGGGGTCGGGGAGGTAGCTCAGGTTCTCTGGAGAGAGGAGGCAGTTCAGGTGGTCCTTCCCTCCAAATCCCTACCGTACCCAAACTCGTGAGAGCATCAGAGTTTCTGGAACACCCCGCAAATGACCAGCAATTACTTAAAAAAAAAAAGAACAAATAAACAAAACAAACAGATAAACAACAACAACCACCACCCAACCACAACCTGACACTTATTGTGAGAAAAATGGTTCAGACACAGGGTTCTTGATTACTTCCAGTTTGGATGTAGATGCTAAAGTGGAAGGAGCTGAAGATAGCATGGTATAGGGGAGAGCATGTTGGATTTCGGGTCAGAGGACCTACATTTGAATAAGGGCTTACTAAGCACTGTGTGACCTTTCTAGACCCCCCCCCCCCATTCCTCATCTGGACTGGATGTCCTCTGAGGTAGCCAGTGGTGAAGTGGATAGTGTACTGGGCCTGGAGTCAGGAAGACTCATCTTCATGAGTTCTAATCTGGCCTCAGACACTTCTTAGGTATGTGACCCTGGACAAGTCACTTCACCTGGTTTGCCTCTGTTTCCTCATCTGTAAATGAGCCGGAGAAGGAAATGGCAAAACCATTCCAGTATCTGCCAAGAAAACACCAAATCAGGTCACAAAGTTAGATACAAGTGAAAACAATGGAATAACAAGATGGTCCCTAAGGTCTCTCCCAGTTTTAAATCGATGAGCCTATGATTCTTGGACATGGAGTGTAGTGTTCTCTGCATTTCCTGCTACAAGATCATCCAACATCTGCTTTGAGATTTTTATTTTAAATAACGTATTTGATACGTTACATAAAGGACTAGTGACATTTACTCTGAAGAGAGTTGTAATTCAGGAGTTAGTAGGGAAAGATTCATAAAATACCCACAACATAGTAAGAAAACATGTAAAATATGCTATAATTTTTGTTTCCCTTTCATAAGCAGTGCAATTAGATAACTTATAGGGTTTTTTGTTCTGTTTTGTGTTTGGTTCTGACCTATGATTTTAACAGTGTAGAGAAATCACACTGCAGAGACTTCTCCTACTAATATTGATTGTTCTGATAGAGGATTAGAGGGTTACTGGGGCACTGAATGATTAAGTGACTTGACCAGGGTCTCCCAGCCAGTGTGTGTCAAAGACAGGATTTAAACCTAAGTTTTCCTGACTCCAAGTCTCATCTTCAGTGCATCATACCATACAGCCTCCTAGTTTTCACATTACACAAGCATTTTTCAACACAATATGACTTTCCTACCACTCCAGTTTGCAGTTTTAGTGATGGATATGTTATGAAATTGTCCCGGACCTACTTTTGATTTTTTTTTTTGTATTTTATTTCATATGAGGAGTCAGAAAAAAAAGATGGACAAAAGAAAATCCATAAGTTTGAAAATAAAGACTGTCTTACAATTTCTATCACTGTAGCAAATAGTTTTGTTGCTATTTCTGGTGGTCTGTTTCATACACCATTTTCAGATTTTCCCTAAATTGGTCATCAAAATCACCGATGCTACAAGGAGGGAGAGACAATCCAATGAGGCAGAAGGGGATAGAGGGAAGAATGATAGTCAGGAATCATGGGACTTGGTTCTGACTCCAAATTCCACCATTAACCATTTGAGTGACCTTGAATGGGCCACAGCTTCTTTGAATCTGCTTCTTCATCTGTAAAATGAACAGACTGAACTCTCATGGAATGACAGAATTTAATAGTTCAATCTTCTCAAGTGATCTCAAAGGTCTTTTCCAGTTCAAACACTGTATGATTGATTCAAAGACCACAATGAAATACAAGCATAGGTCTGAGTATACTCTAAAAACTTCAAAATATCATATGAATATAGAGTATTATTTTTCTTGTCATGAACATTTTAATAGCTTTTAAAAATATTTACCAATTTGTTTATTCAACTAAGTCGACTATGATACTAGTTGGTGTTGGGGAACAGATTTCTGACATTTAATTAAGAAATAAAAATTGAAGGAAAGAAGAGGGTATTTATATGTCACCTCTTGGAGATAATTTTTATTTTATTAACATTTCTTTCAACTCCCCCAATAAACATATTACCACCACCAATATAATGAGGGAGGTGCTGGAGCTAGCTTAAATCATCCCAAGAAAGCTGATCAATTGTTAAATTTTCGGTGTGAGCACTTACACCTCCAAAATGGGCAAATGCTACAATTCAGAGTTGGTTTTGTTGCTTGTCTAAAACTAAGAAAGTAATGGAAAAAATTTTTATAACGTAGATTAAACTTATGCATTCTTTCTTTTGGAGAGCTTGTTGTTAAATATTTGCTAGCATACCTGTGACTAAAACCATCTCTTTAATGAAAAAACAATTAAATTATTTCTTTCTAACATCCAAATGTTTGAGTTCCAGATTCTCTCCCTCCCTCTGGCTCCTCCTCCTTTCATTGAGAAGACAAGCAATATGATATCAATTATACACGTGAAACCGTGCAAACATGTTTTCATATTAGCCGTTACCAAAAAAAAGCAAGAAAAATAAAGTGAAAAAATTACTATAACCACCAGAGGTTCAGTCCTCTTCAGTCATGTCCTACTCTTCGTGACCTCACTTAGGGTTTTCTTGGCAAAGGTCCTGGAGTGGTTTGCCATTTCCTTCTCCAGCTCATTTGACAGATGAGGAAACAAGGTTACATGGCTTGCTTACACAGCCAGTGTGTCTGAGGTTGGATTTGAATTCAGGAAGATGAATCTTCCTGACTCCAGGCCCAATAGTCTAACTACTGCACCACCCACCTGCCCATAACCATCTATTATAGCAAATACATATTTAAACAAAACAAACCAATACAACAATTCCTGAAAGCGTATTTCATTCTGTACCTGGAGCCCAACACTTCTCCACCTAGAGGAGGAAGTCGGATTTCATCATTAGACCTCTGGTCAGACTATTACATTGATCTTTATTCTGATGTCCTTGAGAATTATTTTCCTTTTTATCATTGTAATCATTGTGTCCTACTTCACCACTTGTATAGAAACTCACAGTACAGACTGCTCCATTTTGTCAGCCACTTCAGATTAATTGAGTACTTATTCTATGCTAGGTTTTTAGCCTCAGATTTGTTACTAATTTGTTGTGTGACCCAAATTTGGCAAATCATTTCTATTCTCTGGGTTTTGGATCCTCATCTATAAAAAGAGAATATTGGTCAAAATAATTTTGAAGATCCCTTCTAACTCTAAGATCCTATGAACTTATTGTCTATAAACCTTTCTTCTCTGCTTCATTTTTAGCATAAAGTCCTCTTGATACATGTGATAACATACTTAGGATTGAAAAAAAAGATCTTGAGAGAATAGAATAATCGGCCAAATTGAATAAGATGGAATTTGATAGGTATAAAATATGTTCTACACTTGGGTTCAAATAATCAACTTCACAAGTAATCATTATCACCATCATTATCAGAGCTGACATTTATATAGTACTTGGAGGTTTGCAAAGTACTTTACATACATTATCTCATCTGAGTACAGAATGTGGGGATTCTTTCTGATTTTTTATAATTTCTCAGCAAAAGATCCAGGGGCTTTTCCTGGCCTTGAAATAAATAAGGAGTATCACATTTCAGCCAGAATATCTAGCACAAACCTATGGTATACTTAGTTATAAAGTTAAGTATAGAAAGTATATTTACATATAAAGTTAGGTATATAAAGTTCTATTGAAGGAATTAAATATGTTTAACCTAGAGGAGAGAAAACTAAGGGAGGATATAATGACTGTCATATGAAGAAGGGATTGGACTTGTTTTTTTCTTCAAAGGCCAAGCAGAACAAGAATGAATGGGTATGAATTACAAAGGGGCACATTTCAGGTTTAAGGAAAAAAAATTCCTTAGAATAATTAGAGTTGTATACAGGTAAAATGGACTTTCTTAAGAGATAATGGGTTCTCCCAGGTTTCCCCCTTACCAGAGGTTTTTAAGAGGAACTTTGATGACCTCTTGTTAGCAATGTTTCTTGCCAATCCTTCATTTTCCATTAGCTGATGTATTTGGTTTTTATTCCACCAATAACATGCTCCCTTATGATAAGCTCATCACCCAGGAAACCCATCATCATAGAGCTTTGATACTCTTCACCTCCTCCCATATCCTCTTAGTACCTTCTGCCCCTTTGATGGAGGTCTGAAGGATAGAGCAAAAAACTCCTCCCAGATCCTGCCTTTATAGAAGGCTCAGAATTTCTAGCCAACTTTATTTCTTGCCAGTAGTGTGGCTCAATTCTCTCTAGGAAGGGCAGCTAGGTGGTGTGAATAGAGCACTGGTGCTAGAGTGAGGAAGATCTGAATTTAAATCTTACCCCAGATGCTTACTAGCTTTGTGACTTTGGGCAAGTCACTTAACCCCAATTGCCCTAAACATCCAGGGCCATCTCCAGATATAAATCTTGCCACTGGAACCATATGGCTATGGAGGACAAAGTGAGGTTGGTGACCTTACACAGCCCTCCCTCACTTAAATCCAATTCATTGCAAATCATGACATCATGCTGATGTAATTTTCTTCTTCAAGAATGAAGGACAAGTGGATAGAGCACAGGCCCTGGAGTCAGGAGGACCTGATTTCAAATCCAGCCTCAGACACTTAACACTTACTAGCTATGTGACCCTAGGCAAGTCACTTAACCCCAATTGCCTCACCAAAAAAAAAAAAAAGAAAGAATGAAGGACAAACACCACCACTACCACCCTCAGAGGATACCCTTCCCCTTTTCAGCTTTCTTTTGTGTATTGTTGTCTTTCTTTAGACTGTAAGCTTCTTGAAGGCAGGGACAGTCTTTCTTTTTCTTCTTTGTATCCACAGCTCTTAATATAGTGCCTAGCACATACTAAGGTCTTAATAAATGTGTATTATATTACATAGTATTGAAATGTGGTAGGGTTTTTTGGGGGGTGAGGGAATTGGGGTTAAGTGACTTGCCCAAGGTCACACAGCTAGTAAATATCTGAGGTGGAATTTGAACCCAGGCCCTTCTGACTCCAGGGCCAATACTCTATCCACTGCACCACCTAGCTACTTCGAAATGTCATTTTTTTTAAAAAAAGGTCTTTGGTTAGGTATGGTTTCTACTAAATGGCCTCTGAGGTCCCTTTATCCTAGGTTACTGAGAGGGGAAAAAAGATGAATATAACATTGTCCCTGCCTTCAAAGAACTTAAAATCTTGTTTCAGAGATTAGACCTAAAATTAGTAATATTATAGTCAGGGATTTGGGGATTTTCTTTTTTTGGTTGGGCTATATATTTATTACAACATTTGTTTTTCTTTTTTTTCCAGTAGGAGGGAAAGAAAATAAATGCTTTTAATTGAAAAAATGAATTTAAAATAATAAGGCAGTAAAGGATAGGTGGTAAATAAGTGAACAAATTTAGAGGTAAAGGCTAAAAAAAACTTCAGAGGGAGGAGATGTCACTTTAGGCTTCCAAGATAAAAGAAGGCTTCACAGAGGAGACACAAGTAGGGCCTTTAAAAATCAGATAAAGCACCAGCCCTGGATTCAAGAGGACCTGAGTTCAAATCCTGCCTCAGACACTTGACACTTACTAGCTGTGTGACCCTGGGCAAGTTACTTAACCCTCATAGCCCTGCAAAAACAAACAAAAACAGGTGGGATTTAGCAAGACAGAGGGGATGGGACAGGGGAGCTAGAAAAGGGCCTTTTCTACCTACTGAGTGGAAAAGCAAAAAAGGAGGCTAGTCTGATTGAAGTAACAGAGAATCATGTGAGATATGGCTGTAAGCATACTGGGATGCAGGGGCAGCTCGGTGGTGCAGTGGATAAAGCATTGGCCATGGATTCAGGAGGACCTGAGTTCAAATCCGACCTGACACTTGACACTAGCTGTGTGACCCTGGGCGAGTCACTTAACCCTCACTGCCCTACCAAAAAAAAAAAAAAAAAGGAATACTGGGATGCTGCTGGTGATGAGATTCCTTCCTCCTGGAATAGGAAGGAAGAACAAGCTGAGCTGCTACAATTCAGAGAAACATCTGAGATGAGCCGATCATTTCTCATGAATATACATATTTTGTGTATGCTACAGCAATCACACAATAATCACGACTTGGAAAGTAACCGACGGTCTACGGGCAGAGGAGGCTATGAATTGGGCTTCTTTACCTCTTCCACTCCTTGCCTAAACTAACTTAATTTTCTCATGACTGATCAACTGTTCTCTCTATGTAACACATGCCCCATTTTTCCTCTCTCCACACAAGTAACAGCTGTGTTCTGAATCACCAAAATCTGAACTCAATCTGTCATTTAAAGACCTATACAGTATGGCTCAAATTCATATTTTTGTCAAAGGACTGGGGTGCTTTGTGGGCCAGGGCTGGGGATATATTTAGAAGCCAGCATTTAGGCAAAAGGATATCCTGGAAGAAACTCAAGAGGTCAGTGAGAGGGACAGAGCACACTCAGCCTTCAATATCCCCACTATCTCCCAATACTCCTTTGGACTGTCCTTTGACTCCCATACTATTAATGTCAACATGGTCTCAATTTGTTCTGGTCCCTTGACAAAAATATGGGCTGAGGGCAGACTACGTAGGTGCTTGACTATCAGGTGGAGTGCGGGTTTTGTCCAGTAGGCAATGGGAATACATTAAAGGCTTGCGAGCAGATAAATGAAAGAGGATTTGGTGTTTGAAGAAGATTAATCTGGTGACCAGCATGTACTTAAAGCCTGTCTAGCTATTATTAGCAGCTTTTAGGGCTTGCACTTCACTGGCATGACTCAGGAGAAACAAGAGTTCCCTCCTCTTCAGGAAGTGTGAATTCACTTGAAGGGTCATCTTAAGATCAGACAAACTTAGTTCAGAAAATTCATCACTAGAAGTTTGGTTACCAAAAAAAAAAAAATTAAATTAAAAAAAAAAAAAAGAAAGGGGCAGCTAGGTGGCACAGTGGATAAAGCACCAGCCCTGGATTCAGGAGGACCTGAGTTCAAATCTGGCCTCAGACACTTAACACTTACTAGCTGTGTGACCCTGGGCAAGTCACTTGACCCCAATTGCCCTGCAAAAAAAAAAAAAAGAAGTTTGGTTACCAGGTGGTGAATTGTTTTGGCCACTGCAAATCAAGAAGATCATCTATTAAGGCTTGAAGATACCCATTCTGATGAAATGATGGGTTGTTCGGATAATAAAATAGAAAAAAGAAATCTTGTGACAACACACAAGATAAATTGTTGTTGTTGAGTCGTTTCAGTTGTGTCTAACTCTTTGTAACCCCATTTGGGGTTTTCTTTGCAAAGATACTAGAGTGATTTGCTATTTTTTCCTCCAGCTTATTTTACATATGAGGGCAAACAGGTTTGAGTGACTTACCCAGGGTCACACAGGTAGAAAGTATCTGAGGCTAGATTTGAACTCAGGAAGCTGCGTCTTCCTTACTCCAGGCCTGATGCTGTATCCATTGTGCCACCTAGCTGTCCCCTACAACAGCAAACATACTACTTTTGTAGTATACCAATTGTTGATGTAAAGGAAGGAGGCATGCGTTGCTTTTGGTAGTATGATGCCAATGTTGTCCATGATAATTGGCTTAAATGTCTTTATTTACATCAAGGATATAATTTTTCTGCTTCTGTTTTCTTCACTCTGCTTTATTTCATTTGTCTTCCAGTGTTTCTCTTAATTCTTGATGTCATCATTTCTCAGGATTCAGTAGTCATGGGTCAATCAATTTAGACCTGGAAGTAGCCTCAGGGATCAGCTAGTCCAACGTCCTCATTTTATAGAGGGGGGAAACTGATAGATAAAGAAATTAAGTGATTTGTTCGATAATACATGTAATAGCAAAAGCAATATTTGAACCAAGGTTCTCTGACAGCAAATCAAGCACTCTGACTGCCACACCGATGTCCATTACATCAATAAACTACAGTTTGTTCAGCCATAACTCAATTGTTGAGCACACATTTTGCTGTTCATTATCACAAAAATAATCTTCTATGAATATTTGGTACACATGAATCATTCTTTGTTGTCATTAACCACTTCAGAGTATAATTTAAGAAAAATGGTCCCTGGGAATGAATAATTAGTAGCTTTTGGTGAATAATTTTGATTTTTCTTAGAACAGTTGGACTTATTCTCAACTCCACAAGCGGTGGATTATCATGCCTATCTTCTCACAGTTCCCATCTTGCAGCATTTAATTATCCCATCTTTTCTCATCTCTGTAGTTTTATGTTAAGTGTAAAGTGACACCTCAGAATTTCTAAACTTGAATTTCTCTGATTACAAACGATTTTGAACAATTTTTTTCAGGTCATTATTTTTAGTTTGAATGTGTTATTTTGAAAATCACTTGTTTAGGGGCAGCTAGGTGGCGCAGTGGATAGAGCACCGGCCCGGGATTCAGGAGGACCTGAGTTCAAATCCGGCCTCAGACACTTAACACTTACTAGCTGTGTGACCCTGGGCAAGTCACTTAACCCCAACTGCCCCGCCCCCCCCAAAAAAAAGAAGAAAAAGAAAATCACTTGTTTATATACATTGACTACTAGTCTTATTGAAGAAAGTCTTTTAATCTCAGAGATTTGTGACAATTTCATAATTTTGGACATTAGACTTTTATCATATATGTTTATGCTAAGATTTTTACAAATTCATGTTTTCTTTTCATTCTGTCTGCATTTCTTTTATTTGTGTAAAAGTCTTTTAATTTCATACAATCAAGAGTGTATATTTTGTCTTTTATAATGCTTTTTATTTTCTATCTGCTTATAAATTCTTCATCTACTCATTGTTTTGAAAGCTATAACCTTCCATTCACCTCTTTAAAAAAAAAGATGGTTTTTCAATTAAATCACTTGTCTGTTTGAAATTTATTATAGTACATAGAGAAGAAAGCTAGTTGAAAATTATTTTATACCAAATTGCTTTCCAGTGTTTTGAGTCTTGTTGACTCAAGGGTCCTTCTTCCTATAATTTGTGTTTTGGGGTTTATAAAACACTAGACAAGTCTACAGCTTAGCTTTTATGTCTCCATTTTGAGGGATGGAATTGACGAACATTGGTGACATTGGATATGAATAAAGGGAAAAGGTATATTGAGAGATATGATCTTGAATGATTAAGAGTATGGTGCTATTATGAAAGAGAATTAGATAATTCAATAGGGGAAGATATTTGAAGAGGTGGAAATGAAATTTTATTTTAGATATGTTGAACTGTAACAGACAGTACTACATACCAATAGAAATGTCCATCAGGCAGCTAGAAGCATACAGTGAAGCCTGGGAGAGTGGTTAGGGCTAGAAATTGAGATTCAGAAGTTATGTACATAGAGGTGATAATTGAAGCCATTGGAACGAATACCAAAAAAGAGAGAGAGAGAGAGAGAGAGAGAGAGAGAGAGAGAGAGAGAGAGAGAGAGAGAGAGAGAGAGAGAGAGAGAGAGAGAGAAATTTGGACTACGGGCTATTTCTTAATTTAATGTTTACATTTTAGGAGGTGGGATGATTAAGCATAATGATCAGTGGAATCAGAGAGGTAAGAGAAGAACTAGGAGAGTACAGGTCATGGAAAGTAAGGGAGGAGAGAATTTCAAGATGGAGGAGGGATCTGTGCCAAGAACTGCTGAAAAGTAAATTATAAAGAAGACTGAGAAAAGGTTATTGGCTGTGGCAGTGAGGTTGCCTACAAGATACTCTATTCTACTCCTGTGAATATTTTCTTTAGCTACATAAAGCATTTTGGTCGCTCCTGGAATGGTAACACTTCACAAGTCTTATTGTCACTCTGACAGCTGGCAAGACCATTTCGTGATACCACATAGAGTAGAAAGAAGCAGGGAACGGTGCTTAATAAGCACTTGCTAATTATAGAGCCAGTAAACAAATGTACAATCTCTCCATTTTCATGTACAGAAAACTTCCAGGCCAATCAAAGATGTAAATGTCTCAAGGAAAATAAAACACCCACAAAGAGAAACAAAAGGGATACTTTGTTTTTTTCATTAATAAAGTATTTTATTTTTTTTCCCGTTACATGTAAAGACAGTTCTCAACTTTTGTTTATACAAGCTTTCCAATTTCAGATTTTTCTCCCTCCCTCCCCTCCCTCCCCCCTCCCCTAGACAGCAGGTAATCTGACATAGGATTTATATATATGTGTGTGTGTGTGTGTGTGTGTATGTGTATATATATATATATATATATACATAATAACATTAAACCTATTTCTGCATTAGTCATGTTATAAGAGAAAAATCAGAGCAATGAGGAAAAACCTCAAAATAGAAAAACATCAGCATCAAAAACAAAAGAAATAGCATGGTTTATTCAGCATCTATACTCCACAGTTTTTTTTTTTTCCTGGATTTGAAGATCCTCTTCTATCATGAGTTCCCTGGAACTCTTCTGTACCATTGCATTGGTGAGAAGAATATAATAAAAGGAAACTTTTTATAATTGAATTCTATAATTGATTGGGTAGATTTTCAAGACTTATTTTGCTGAGTTTTCCTTCATATTATCACTTAAAAGTGCAATGGAAATGTTCCTTGAGTCGTTCAAAAGCACATTGAGACAACTCAAGGAAAGGAGTTTGGGTAGAAAGGACAGATGAGAACAGAGCCATAGGAAGTAGAAGCAGTAGAGTGTTTTAAAATTTAACTTTACTCTTAGCAGCATCAGTCCCCTCCCTCGATAAATTTCTTAATGCATCAAGCCATACATTGGTTGAATTTTTGCATGCAGCAGACAACTTCCATGACACTGAGAATGTCATTCTTGGAACCATAGCATCCTGGAGAATGAAAGGCTTTTTGCAGTGATGGATGCTAGCCAACTCCTTGCCTAACGGGTTAACTCCCTTTCTGGCATTTCTGACAAGTACTTATCCAACCTTCAGGGACAGGGAGTTATCAATGTTACAAGGTTTTCCTCAAAAAAAAAAAATCTATATGTGTAAAAATATTTATTGCAGCTCTTTTAATAGTAGCAAAAAATTGGAAACTAAAGAGATGTTCTCTTATTAGGGAATGACTAAACAAATTATGGTATACAAATACAAATGCAATATTGTTCCAAAAGAAATGACAAAATAGACATAAAACCCCCCAAGAAAGCCTCTAAAATGATGCAGAGTGAGAAGGCAATACTAGGAAAACAATGTATGCAGGGACAATATTTCAGAGAAAAACAATTTTGGAAGACCAGGACTCTGATCAATACAATGATGAATCATCAGTCCAGAGGACTGAAGATGAAACACACTTCTCACTCCTCTCAGAGAGGTAATAAATGTAAAATGCAAATACCTATGTTTTGGGGCATGACCAACATGGGAATGTTCTTTTCTGTACTTTGCATGTTTGTGGTAAAGTTTTTCTTTTCATTGTTGTTCAAGTGAGGAAGTCATGGAAGGGACAGATTATAAATACAAGCAAAATAAGTTTATACATAAATGCAGACAGAATACATGTTTGTTTGTTTATAAAACACAGAGCCTACCTTCAAGTAACTTACAATCTAAAAAGGTAGTAGATGGAGTGCAATAGTTTTCCTCTACCTAGAGCCAGAAGAATAATGCCTTAGAATTATATGTTATATAAATGCATTATATACATTATATAAATGCATATACATATATCTAATAAATGCATTAGAATTATATATTATATGTAAACAAATGTATAAGTGCATAAAAAGAAATACATTTATAAGGCACAGTCCCTGTCTTCAAGTAGCTTATCACTTAATCAGATAGCAGGGGGAATTAGATAGTTTACTCAACTTGGGACCAGAAGAATATCATAAATTTTTCTTTTCTTTCTTTTATGTGGAAGCAATAACAGATGAACCAAATTGAAGAGATTACGAACAGGGAGGAATGCGCTATGAATGGGTACAAGCCATCACAGGAAGAGAAAAAACAGTTTTTCAGGTGGAAAATTAATCAGATAATGGAAAGAGGCCAGGGAGAAGATGAATGGAAAAAGGGAAAAGGAATGAGGGAATGTGTCTCTGTCAGAGGCCAATGGTCTGAGAACCAGTAAGAAGACCCTAGGCTAGAACAAATTAGAATAGAAACTGGAAAAACTGAAATTCAGGGTGTCAGTTAGGAATGTGGAAATTGTTTATAGAAAACCAAATGTTCTTCCAGAAAGAGAACCACATTGAAGAGAAGGCTGTGTGTGTGTGTGTGTGTGTACATACCCATAAACATACATCTGAATTTTTAAGGGTTTGGGGTTTTTTTTTGCTGTGTTTTGAGAAATCAGTCCAGTAAATGTGTTTATTACTTGCTGATAATAACCCAGAGAATAGAATGACTATTAAACTAGGGAAAGTTGCCTCCTGTCAGGCATTTACCTGGTTCAGTAGAATTCAGGAAGGCTCCAGATGGTCCCTCTCATGGAGACTGAATGAGCCAGGTCTCTCCAGAAACCCCTACCCTAACTACTCTAGCTGAACAACAGGAACCTGAAACAATGCCAGGCATATCACATGGGATGCTTAATGAAGAGATGAAAAGAATTGAAATTCCACAGCCTACACTGTGGATCTCTACACCCTGCCTCCACAGCTGGGTTTTGTGAGAAAAGTAGTAGAGGAGGAGAACAAAGAGCATCCTTGGCCCCCCTCCCCCCTCATTTCCCCTGACTTCTCTGTATTCACCTGTTGCTCTCCTCTCGGTTTGAAAACTGGTGGTGATAAGGAATACTAAATGTGCAACTAGTGCTGAAACTGCTTATGTATCTATTTGGGGGATTTTTTTGTCTAAAGAATTTTTTTATTCTGAAAGCCCCCAAAGACCACTCTCATACACATAGAATCCCCAAACAGGATTCTTTTTTTTTAAAAAAATGTTTTCTCAATTACATATAAAGATATTTTTTGAGTTCCAATTTTTTCTCCCTCCCACCTCCTGAGACCAGCAAGCAATTTGATAAAGGTTGTAACAGGATTCTTTTTTTTTTTTTTTTGCAGGGCAATGGGGGTTAAGTGACTTGCCCAGGGTCACACAGCTAGTAAGTGTCAAGTATCTGAGGCCGGATTTGAACCCGGGTACTTCTGAATCCAAGGCCGGTGCTTTATCCACTGCGCCACCTAGCTGCCCCCTAACAGGATTCTTTATGAAATTGGGAATTACCATTTCACACACCATGCTTTGAAATTTTTTTTAAAGTACTACAAACAAGGTGTCTTAGTGCAAATCTTAGTACAAGACTTTTGGGACACCTTTAAGGGTTTTTTTGTTTTTGTTTTTTGCAGGGGAATGAGGGTTAAGTGACTTGCCCAGGGTCACACAGCTAGTAAGTGTCAAGTGTCTGAGGCCAGATTTGAACTCAGGTCCTTCTGAATCCAAGGCCGGTGCTCTATCCACTGAGCCACCTAACTGCCCCATTTAAGTTTTAAAAGCTTAAAACTTACGCTAAGATTTTTGAAACTCCCTGTAGAATAAATTCTATAGGCTACTTTCAAAACTAGCTGCTGTCATTTTAAACTCTCAGTGCCTCTGTTTCTTTATCTTATACAAATAATAGTATATAAGTCACAGGGTTGTTGTGAGGTTCAAATAAGTTAACATATATAAAAATGCTTTGCAAACCTTAAAGCCCTATAAAAATGTTTCTTGTTGTTGTTTGTATCCTTGAACCTCCTTTCCTGTTCCATCAGAGATAATGCCTTGGAAGCCTTGATGATAGGGAACACCTTTGGAAGGTATGTCGGTTTTTTCCTTTGGCATTATACTGGGGTAGCTTTCCATTTCCTTCTCCAGCTCATTTTGCAGATGAGGAAACTGAGGCAAATAGTTAAGTGACTTGCCCAGGTTCGCACAGTTAGTGTCTGAAACTGAATTTGTTGATGAATCTTCTTGACTCCAGGGCCTCTACTCTTTCTACTGCACCACTTAGCGGCCTTTGAAAAGTATAGCTATTTTAGGGGCAGCTAGATGGCGCAATAGATAAAGCACCGGCCCTGAGTCAGGAGGACCTGAGTTCAAATTTGACCTCAGACACTTAACACTTACTAGCTGTGTGACCCTGGGCAACTCACTTAACCCCAATTGCCTCACTTAAAAAAAAAAAAGTATAGCTATTTTAACCTCAATTGATAATCTAGATTCTCTGGAATTAAATGGTGAAAGAATTCACTTCTAAAGTTTCAGGAGGCTGACTAGATCAAAGTTTTTTAAACTGTGAGCCACCATTCCATAAGATCATGTAACTAAAAGTGGGGGTCATGAAAAATTTGGCAACAGTAAAAGGTTATGTATACCAATTTTATATACCTATATGTTCAGGGTCCCATAAAAATTTCTCAGGTGAAAAGGGGTTACGAGTGGAAAAAATTTAAGAAGCCCTGAACTAGATGACCTTGAGACATGATGGTGTAGTGCAGTAGAATCAAACTTAAATAGAAAGGGAAGGCTACTAAATCATACATATATTGACTTAGAAAACCACATGTTAACATTATCTACGTTCTACTATGTCTTTATTCTGGTTCGAGAGGCACCGACATGACCCACTGACAGATGCATGTCTGACAGCTCTTGTGCAATAGAATGAACACTAGAGGTAGACCTGGGTGCAGAAGACCTGGGCTCAACTCCTAGCCTTGACATCCCCTAGCAATATAATTTTTGTTTGTTTTGATTTGTTTTTTTGGTGAGGCAATTGGGGTTAAGTGACTTGCCCAGGGTCACACAGCTAGTAAGTGTTAAGTGTCTGAGGCCAGATTTTAATTCAGGTCCTCCTGACTCCAGGGCCAGTGCTCTATCCACTGAGCCACCTAGCTGCCCCTATTAATTTTTTATTTTTATTTTTATTTTTTGCAGGGCAATGGGGGTTAAGTGACTTGCCCAGGGTCACACAGCTGATAAGTGTCAAGTGTCTGAGGTCGGATTTGAACTCAGGTACTCCTGAATCCAGGGCCGGTGCTTTATCCACTGTGCCACCTAGCTGCCCCAAGCCCCTATAATTTTTAATAAGTTACTTCATATCTCTGAGCTTCAGGTTCTTCTATAAAGTAGGAAGGATAAGACACTACAAAATTTCTAGGAGCAAAGTACCCATGAACATTTCTATACAAATGGATTTGTTATCATCATATTTATAAATATTGAGTGGCCACTTACATAGTGGATGGAAAACCAACTATTAAGTCAATGAGACCTGAATTCAAATCCAGCCTCTGACACATTCTGGTTGTGTGACAATAAATAAATCATTTAACCTCTCAGAGTCCCCAGATAATTTTCAGTCTACAAGTTATACTTGATTTCAGATCTGCATTGGTAGAAAACGTTTCTGCAACAAGAGTTCCCCACATTGCTGAAATTATGGGTCTAGAGTTTTTTTCAATGGCTATTTTCATTATACATCCTAGCTAGAAGGGAACTTACAGGTCATCTAGTCCAATGTACTCATCTTACAGATGAGGAAATTGAGCCCCAGAGAGGTCACATATGTAGTAAATAGCAAGTGACAGAGTTGGAATTATAATTTGGGTCTCCTTTTGGGAAACCATGTTCTCTCTCCACTGCACCTTTCTGTATTTCTGAGATTGTGTCCAACTCTAAGATCCTATGATTTTTTTGTTTGTTTGGTTTTTGTTTTATTTTGTTTTGTTTTTGCAGGGCAGTGGGGATTAAGTGACTTGCCCAGGGTCACACAGCTAGTAAGTGTCAAGTGTCTGAGGCCGGATTTGAACTCAGGTCTTCCTGAATCCAGGGCTGGTGCTTTATCCACTGAGCCACCTAGCTGCCCCCCCCCCCATCCTATGATTTTTTTTTTTTATGGATTAAAGCATTGTAAATGTCTAAATGGTACCATTTACTCCTCTCTTCTTCCTCCTCCTCTTCTTCCTCTTTCTCCTTATCCTCCTCCCTCTCTGTCCCAGCCTGAGAGTGCAGTAATCTCCCACTGGTCTAATTCCAATGCTGATTGGCACAGGCTACTTCTCATCTAGGCCAATTCACCCCTCCATGGGCAGCCTGATGACCCTCCTTTTCCAGGGACCGCCATATTGGTGCTGAATGTAGTATGGCCAGTGTCTCAGGTTAGCTCCTGAGCTCAAACAATCCATGGGTCTCATCATCATCAGGAATAGGAAGATTACAGGCTTCTGTTCCTATGTCCTGCTGCTCATCTCTTTTCTCCAAGCAGTGACCTCACCCTCACCTCCAGCCAAACTGCCAAACAAGCCCAGACACAGTGTTTTCTGATAGGCAGCTTGTCCCAAGAGGTAAGTACTTAGGAATGCTGAGGCTGGGTTAATACCCCAAGGCAAGAAGATGCAACCCCACAGGTCTATGCCTCCCAATGTCTCTCTGATGAAGCTAGCTCCCCCAATTTCTTCTAATGTTGCAGTATCTTTCAATAGCCCACCCTCATGGTAGGAGAGGTCAGATGACTCATTGTTGTTGTTGTTCCCTCATGTCCAAATCTTAGTGACCCCATTTGGAGCTTTCTTGGCAAAGCTACTGGAGAGGTTTGCTGTTTCCTTCTTTAGCTCATTTTACAAATGAGGAAACTGAGGGGGCAGCTAGGTGGTGCAGTGGATAAAGCACTGGCCCAGGATTCAGGAGGACCTGAATTTAAATCCGGCCTCAGACACTTGACACTTACTAGCTGTGTGACCCTGGACAAGTCACTTAACCCTTATTGTCCCCCCCCCAAAAAAAACCAACAAAAACAAATGAGGAAACTGAGGCAAACAGAGTTAAATGACTTGTCTGAGTCACAGCTAGCAAATGTTTGATGTCAAATTTGAACTCAGGTCTTCCCACCTCCAGTCCCAGTGTTCTACCCATTGCACAACCTAGCTGCCCCTCAGCTGACTCTTCAGTGTTTTTATTATACATTACTGTCCTTCACACACTCTCCAGTGGACAACTTACTGATCCTCACAGATAACCTTCCATTTCTCATCATTATACATTTTCAAAGGCTGATCTTCATGCTTACCTCTTCACATCTGCTTCTTAGAATCCTTGATTTCCTCAAAGGCTAAGTTAAAGCATCATTTCTTACATCAAGCCTTTCTTGAAACCCCCAGATGGCTGTTCTGTCCCCTCCCTCACTCCTCAGTCCTGCAATTTACCTTGTCTTCATGCTGTGTGTGTGCACATGATGATATTTACATATGTATGTGCTCATGAATACATAGATATACACACATGTACATGTATATGTATGTTGGCATGCCAATGATTCTTGAAGAGCTAAAGATGAGTACCACACAGAGGATAGTGCGGAGGCACCCAATGGGTGTGAATAAGCTACAATCTATAACTAACAAAGGACAGCTAGGTGGTGCAGTGGATAGAGGCCCAGACCTGGAGGCGGGAAGACTCATTTTCCTGAGTTCAAATCTGGCCTCAGACATTTCCTAGTTGTGTGACCCTGGGAAAAAGATTTACCTCAGTTTCCTCATCTGTAGAATGAGCTGGAGAAAGAAATAGCAAACCACTCCAGTATATTTGCCAAGAAAACTTCAAATGGACTAATGAAGAGTTGGATATGACTGAAATAACTGAATAACAACAACAAATAACCAACAAAAGTCCATAGATGAACAGGAATAAAAGATGTCATCAAAGAATTGTATGACTGAAAGAGAAGATGGACTAATTATTAGGTGAGATCAAGGGATGATGACTGGAACATTCCACTCGTACCCTCTTGGGACCAGAAGAAGTGGAGAAAGGCTGAAAGCATGTTGGGTGGACCCCTTATGTTGAACTTTTGGGAGGACAGAGACAAGAACAGTGTTGGTCCAGTATGGATGGACAGACATTTGCATAGTTGGATAGAACTCTTTGATTGATGAGATCACAGATTCTTTGACTATATACACATATTTTCTTCCCCAATGGCTTATATTTCTGTAGATCAGGGTCTGTTTCATTTTGTCTATATACCTCCTACCCTCATCTAGAAAAGTGCTTGGCATACAGTAGTTAGGGGCAGCTAGGTGGCACAGTGGGTAGAGTGCTGGGCCTGGAGTCAGGAAAGCATGAGTTCAAATCTGGCCTCAGACACTTCCTAGCTGTGTGACTCTGGGCAAGTCACTTAACTCTGCTTGCTTCAGTTTCCTCTTCTCTAAAATGAGCAGGAGAAGGAAATGGCAAACCACTCCAGTAGCTTTGCCAAGAAAATCCCAAATGGAATCATGACTGAAATGACTGAACCACAGCAACAAAATACAGTAAGTGTTTAATAAATGTTTGTTGATTGATTGACTGGCCCTTGACAGATAGAGGTTGGCCAATGTAACACTGACCTGTTTGAGTCTGGGCCATATCTCTCCAAAACTTTAGCAGAGAAGGTCTCAAGGGCAAGGAAGCCTTGTGCCAGAATATCTTGACAGTGGTTAGTGGTTTTCTAATGAACTCAGTAATTACATGAATGGGAAAGGATATGGTAATTGTCACTTCTGAATTTTAGAGGAGGCCCCGTGACAAGGTGTTTATGAGATCCCTTATTTTAAAAGGCCACCCCATAAAGTGACAAGTGGCAGATGAGGGCACATAAAGGGGAATTGAATGTTCATTGTTATGGTGAAGTCTTCTCTCCACGGCAGCAGGTGCGGAGTTTCATTTCACTTAATCTCTTCTTCATTAATTGTCTGGGAGAATGCCCTGCATTTGCTGAACTCTTAAATGCCATTAACTGATCAGGGTGGGAAAGGGGGTTATAAACAGGAGCGAGAGCTGTAAAAGGCTCCTGGAGAAGTCACAGGAAAATAGACAGTGAAGTGTGAGCAGTATTTCCTCCAAGATCAAATATAAACTCCTCTGTCTGGCACATAGCGCTCTTCACAGGAAGGTATCAGCTCCAAGTGCCTGGGACTGCTTGGCAGCTGAGAAAGTAATTTCAGGAGCATGGCAGGAAGAAAAAGGATGCACACTTGGGACTAATATGAGAGGCATGTCTCATGATAACTGGGAGTTGATTGCTTTTGTGTCAATGCTATAGAATCATGGATCAAAGAATTTAAAGCTGGAAGGAACTTCTGAGATCCTTTAGTTCAACCCCCATTTCATTTTGCAGATGGGGAAACTGAGGCCCATATAGGTAAAGTAATTAACTCAAGATGGGCAGCAGGTGGCACAGAAAATAGAGTGCCAGGTCTGAAGTCAGGAAAACTCATCTTTTTGAATTCAGATCTGGTCTCAACCACTTACTAGTTGTTTGAACATAAGCAAGTCACTTAACCCTGTTTGCCTTAGTTCTTCATCTATAAACTGAGTTGGAGAAGGAAATGGCAAACCACTTCAGTACCTTTGCCAAGAAAACCCTAAATGGGGTCATGGAGAGTCAGATATGACTAACAAAATGATTGAACAACAACACAAATATCCCAAGGTCAAAATAGAAAATAGAAAAAAAGGATTTGAATTAAAGTTCCCTGATTCCATACTAGAATACCACAATTGGCTCACAATACTATAGAATACTTCACACAATTTTTTTCTTAAAATGGCTCTGGGAGGTTAAGTATAATTTCCATTTCACAGATAAGAAGGATGACAAATTAAATGATTTGCTCAATATCATGTTATTACTAAAGGCAGATCTAGGATTAAAACCCAGCACTTCTAACTCTGAGCCTGGTATGCTTTTATTCTATATCATTGTCCTTGGTATGAGTTTTCAAGGTAAGTAAGAGGCAGAAACAGAGTATCAGCCAAGCCCTTCCTATTCCATCTGAGGCTGTGGATGCTAGATTCACCACCAATGTCAGGCTGTGGCCAAGTGGATGGAGCCTAGAGCCTTTGACTTACATCTTGGGGTGGGAAACATATGCACAAACAGAAGCTGAATATAAACTACATAGGAAACAGTGGCAGAAACCTGAGTAAAAAATCATTTGGACCACAAATAAAAACTAGTTTTGGTCTACCTTCAGAGACCACACTGCCTTGAGAGAAAGACATTAGCGCAGAAGCACCCTGGCTTCTGGACTCAGTACAACAGACTGGACACTGACCCTACTAAGAAGTTTGCCATGAATAGGAAAGGCACAAGATGGAAGGAAAACTTCCTAGCTTCCCGTGGGTGTATCTGGGGGAAAGGAACTGAGCTCCTCTGATTTTGCTGCTGTTTGTATGTTTTGTGTGCATGCTGAAACAGAGATTCCTGTCTGGTGTGAAGATGGTGGGCGGGAAGGATGCTTACATTGAATACTCTAATATTGCCCATTTTATTAATTCCTAATGTTCTAGTTAATTTTCATACAAATGTAAGCCCAGTTTAGGACGGAGCAGAGGGGGTGGGGGAGTTTACACAAGATGCATACAGTGATGCAATGAATTGGAGAAGCCAGTAAGATGAAAGCCAAGTAAAAAAATCTGATTGGATAAATCTACACCAAATCCTTAACCAATGAGACAAGCTCCCACAAAGGGGGAGAATTAATAGTAGAGAGAAAGTCAGTCCTCTCAAAGTCAGAGAAAGCTTAGCAGTTATCCTATGTATCCCACTGGCATTATATTATATAAAGAGCAGCTTGGAGAGGAAATAAGTTTTTGATTGACAGCAACTGATCTTTACTACTAAATAGGGTCAAGTTCATGGTCGAAAGGTTCCATGGGTACAAAGATACAAGTGATAGTGATGATGTGGTAATGATGATGAAAATGATATCACCTACTATGTACTGGGCACTGTGCTAAGCACTTTACCATTATTGTCTCATTTGAATCTGGGAGTTACTTCCCTTGAGGTAGTAATTAAAATTGTAGATGTGAATGACATTTCTGGTTTTTTTTCTTTTCCTTTCTTTTTTTTTTTTTTAGGCAATGGGGGTTAAGTGACTTGCCCATGGTCACACAGCTAGTAAGTGTCAAGTGTCTGAGGTCAGATTTGAACTCAGGTACTCCTGAATCCAGGGCCGGTGCTTTAACTACTGTGCCATCTAGCTGCCCCCCCCCATGAATGACATTTCTAAGAAAGAGAATAGAAAGAATGAAGAGAAGAAATAGAATATAGTGAAGAGAAGAAAAGACTCTTTGGGGAGCACTGAGATTAATGAGCAGGAAAGATAATGGAGAATGAGTGGAGGAGACAAAAAAGTTATTAGAGAGGTAAGAGTAGGACATGGTCCCATGGAAACCAAGGGAATAAAGAGTGGGAAGGAGTGAACAATAGTAACACAGTTGTAGAGAGATCAAGAAGGATGAAGATTGGGGCAGCTAGATGGCGCAGCAGTTAAAGCGCTGGCCCTGGATTCAGGAGTATCTGAATTCAAATCCAGCCTCAGACACTTGACACTTACTAGCTGTGTGACCCTGGGCAAGTCCCCATTGCCCCACAAAAAGAAAAAAAAAAGGATGAAGACTTAAAAAATAATACCACAGTAATTAGAACATTGGTAACTTTAGAGAGATTAACTTCAGTAGAGTGTGTAGAATTCCATTTCAAGGGATTGGAAAGATTGAGAAAGTGGTGGTATGGTTTATAGACAACGATTTTAAGAACTTTAGCAGTGAAGGGGAAAAGAGAGATGGGCCAGATAGAAGGATTAAGGTAAGTCTTTCTCAGAATTAAGGGCATCAAAATATGTTTGTAGACTAATGGGAGGATAATGGCAAAGGAGATTTTGAAGATAAATAGGAAAGAGAGAATAATTGCTCACATAAGATCTTAGAAAATACAAGAGGGACCGGGAGGAGATGAGAGGTATGAATGCAAGCAGAGATATTAGCCTTGCTGAATAACAATAATGGCTCATCTATGTTGTTGTTCATCACTTTGTTCTTGAAGAGAACCAATGACATCAGGAGGGTGATGTCTTCACTTGCAAGTGAATTGGATTTAAGTGAAGCAGAGCTGTGCAAGGTCATCAGCCTCACTCTCTCTTCCAGAGTCATTGGAATCCAGTGGCAAGACATAGATCAAGATAACTGGCAGTGGCCCTGGATGCAGTAGGAGACCCTGACCTTTTTAAGCTAAGGTCTTTCCCAGTGCTCGATTTGTCTGAGGCAATGCCCATGACCAAGGAGGAAACAGAGGATGATAATACTGAGGTTTGAGGAATGGAAGAAGTGGCAGAAGAAATAGAATTCAAGTCTCAATATTTTCAGTGAAGTTGGAAGCTAGGTCAACTGTGCTAAGTGTGGAAGGTGGGACAAGATTGGTAATGGGAGGAGATGGGAAAAACTTTGGAATTCTATAAGAAACAAAAATAGAAGTTGATAAGTGTAGAGTGAAAAGACATGCAATGCTGATGTTTTGTACCATGAATTTGTAGTGAGTGAAACCATTTTGATTTTGTAATTCTCTCCATCTCTGCTCAGCAGCCCTGAGAAGACATGGAGAAATCAGCTGGTGGAGGATATCAGAAAATGAGGATTCAGCAGGAGAGCAGGGGGAGACAAGAGGTTCTAGTGTGGAAGCTGGTGCAGTGTTAAAGTGGCACCCCTAGACAATGCAGTCTAGGTATGGAAACAAGGAAAGCCAGAGAAGAGATAATGAACTAGAAGAGAGATAATAATGATGGTTCGGGGAAACCAAAGGTAAAGAAGAGTAATTTTAAAATGTGCAAAAGACTAGAAAAGGTAGCAAAAACAAGATGTGGCATTTTAAATTTCTGGGCCTTAAAAAATTGTTTGGAACATTCTGAAATATTGTAGAGTATAAGGTGTAAGTGGGGTGAGGGAAGCCATTGGAGTCAATGGAGGAGGTTGAGGAATTGAGAAGTTAGATAGCTAGGGATAAGAGAGGAAGAAGGGAGACCCAATATAGAAAAAAAAAGACATATGCAAGGATAATGTCAGGGGATGAGATTTGGAGGAAGAACATTTGCCATGAATTAAACTTATTTAAAAAGTTGAAAAAAATTGCTTGACTATCAATAGATGATAGTAGTAAGACTGGGAGAAGATAGTACAAACAGAGTGAATGGACTTCAGAAAAAGAAAGATTCATGACAGATGGTGGTAGAGAAATGTTTTGAAAGAAGCTGTGAGGATAAAGAAGGAGACCCACACCCCCTCCAGGCCCTTTGAGGGGTAGGAAGAAAGAGAATGAATGGCATGAAGGTGCAGTCTTCATCCTTAGGGCTCACAAGGGACATATGGCAGAACAGAGAGAGAGAGAGCTGGCCAGAGTCAAGAAGATGTGCTTTTGGGGCAGCTAGGTGGTGCAGTGGATAAAGCACCGGCCCTGGATTCAGGAGTTCCTGAGTTCAAATCCGGCCTTAGACACTTGACACTTACTAGCTGTGTGACCTTGGGCAAGTCACTTAACCCCCATTGCCCTGCCAAGAAAAAAAAAAAAAAAGATGTGCTTTCAAGCTTTCAACCACATAACTTCTCTGTGGCCCAGACAGCTTTCCAAGGAAAGGTATCTTGGTAGAGGAAGTGCCTCATTGGGAGCTAATGAAAGGACAAGCGTGGTAAGAAAAAGCATCACACATTATTACGGCATTTTAAGATTTACAAAATGATTTACCTATATTATTTCATTTGATCTGGTGGAATCAGTGGGCCCAGTACAGAGAGCTGAACCGGGGGTGTTATATCCTCAGGGGAAACCCCAAATTCTGTTAAAGTAAAGAGGTGGAAGAAATATTGGTTGAGGGGGCACAGTGTAATTAGCTAGGAAATGGGTGAATCAGATTGGAGTGAGACTAGGCAGAGTTAGTCATGGTAATGTAACACCCTCTTTGGGCTCATTCTCCTAAGACCACTGATCCTCACAGGTTGGATGCTCAGAAGGTAAGTGCTCATTTCCTCCCTCAAGACTAATACTATACTACCAACCTTATCTAGTGTGTTTCTGCAAAGCCAGTTAACCTGTTGACAATTCCCCAGTATCAATCAGCCAGTTAATATCAATTAGCTTTTACAAAAAAGCATTTAGTGAAATATTTTTTAAAAAATTGTTTTTTCAGCAACAAACATTTATTTTATTTTCCAGTTACATGTAAGGGTAGTTTTCAGCATTCATTTTCATAAGATTTAGAGTTCCGAATTTTTCTCCCTCCCTTCCTTTCCTCCCCCCTCCACAAGATTGCAATCAGGTTATATGTGTACAATCCACAAGTGTTCTTGTTATCAGTTCTTTCTATAGGGGTGCATAGTAAGCTTCCTCATTAGTTCCTTGGGATTGTCTTGGATCATTGCACTGCTGAGAGTAGTTAAGTCATTCACAATTGCTCATTGAACAATACTGCTGTCACTACGCACAATGTCCTCCCAGCTCTGCTCACTTCATACATCGATGTTCATTAGTCTTTCCAGGTTTTTCGGGGATCATCCTGTTTGTCATTTCCTGTAGCACAAGACCATTCCACTACAATCATATAGCACAGCTTTTTCCATCATTCCTCAATTGATGGACATTCCCTTGATTCTCAATTCTTAGCCTCCACCAAGAGTTGCTATAAATATTTTTTGTACAATTTTTCCCTCTTTTCTCTTTTTCATGATTACTATTGTTAACTGTTTCCCTTCCACCCTATTCCCTTCCCCAAGATATTTATTCTATTATCCATCTTCTTTCATCCTATCACTCTTCAAAAGGGATTTGCTTCTGTCTGTCCCCTCTCCCACTCTGCTCTTCCTTCTTTTGCCCCTCTCTCTTTATCCCTTTCCCCTCCTGTTTTCCTGCAGGGTTAGAGAGATTACTCCACCCAATTGAGTGTATACATTATTCTGTCCTTGAGCCAATTCTAATGAGATTGAGGTCTTTGAGCCAGTTTTGATGAACATTACTCCACCCAGTTGGGTGTGTCTTTTAGTTCCTCCTTGAGGCAGTTCTGATGAGTTTAAGGTCTTTGAGCCTTTTCTGATGAGTGTAAAATTCATTTACTGCCCTGCTCCTCTCTCATCTCTTTCCCTACTCTATAAGCCTTTTCCTGTTTCTTTCATGTAGGATTTCACCTCTGCCCTTCCCCCTCCCCCAGTGAATTCCCTTCACCCCTCAATTTAACCCTAAAGATGTCATCACCTAGCTAAGTGACACAGTGGATAAAGCATCACCCCTGGACCCAGGGGAATCCCAGCCAAAACCTGGCTTCAGACACAAGACAATCACCCACTGTACGATCCCAGGTATGTCCCCCAGCTCCAATTTTTTATGGTTCTCTAGGGTCTTGTATTTGAAAGTCAAATTTGCCATTCAGTTCAGGTCTTTTCATCACAAATATCTGAAAGTCTTCTTTTTCATTAAAGTCCCATTTTTTTCCACTGAAAGATTGTGCTGAGTTTTGCTGGGTAGGTGATTCTTGGTTGTAATCCCATTTCCTTTGCCCTTTGGAATATCATATTCCATGCCCTCCTGTCCTTTAATGGAGAAGATGCTAGATCTTGTGCTATCCTGACTGGGGCTCCACAGTACTTGAATTCTTTCTTTTTGGCAGCTTGCAATATTTTCCCCTTGACCTGAGAGCTCTGGAATTTGGCTATAATATTCCTAGGAGTTTTCCTTTTGGAATCTCTTTCTGGAGGTGATCAGTAGATTCTTTCCATTTCTATTTTAGCTTCTTCTTCTAGAATTTCAGGGCAATTTTCCCTGAGAATATCTTGGAAGATGGTGTCTAAGCTCTTTCCTTGATCATGGTTTTCAGGTAGACCAATAATTGTCAAATTATCTCTCCTGGACCTATTTTCTAGGTCAGCAGTTTTTCCCAGAAGATATTTCACATTGCTCTCAATTTTTTTATTCATTTGGATTTGCTTTATTGTGTCTTGGTTTCTCATTAAGTCACTGGTTTCCATTTGTTCAATCCTCATTCTTAGGCAATGATTTTCATCAGAGAGCTTTTGTACCTCCTTTTCCATTTGGCCAATTTGACTTTTCAAGTTGTTAACTTTTTTCTCATGTCTTTTCCTGCATCACCCTCATTTCTCTTTCCATCTTTTCCTCTACCTCTCTATCTTTATCTTCAAAGTCCTCTTTGAGCACCTCTATGGCCTGAGACCAATTCATATTTTTCTTGGAAGCTTTAGATGTAGGGGCCCTGATGTTGACATCTTCCTCTGAGGGTATACTTTGATCTTCCTTGTCACTGAAGAAACTTTCTATGGTCCTCACCTTTCTCTGTCTGCTCATCTTGCCTTTCTTTTACTTGACTTTTAGCTCCTTAAAGTGGGGCACTGTTTCCAGGCTGCAGTATCTCAAGCTTCAGAAGTCCCAGGTGGTATGATTTAAGGAGAATCAGGTTCTTCACTCATTTGGCCTGTTCCCTGGTCCTTAGATGACCTCAGACCAACTTGTTAATCAACCAGCTTTGTGTGTTGTGGTTGTTAGCTCTGATGAGCCTGTGCCCCTCTCCAACCTGGGCCACTGCTACTCGAGCCTACCTCCTGGTTCTCAGCAGGGGTGTAAAATCCAAGTTCTGCCTTAGCACCAGCATAGACCCCTGTAGTCTCTGTTCTGCCCAGGGCTCAGCCCACTCACCAGACTGTGAGCTTAGTTCCAGATGACACTGGCACTTCATCTGATTCAGAGGCTCTGGGGTCTGCTTCTCTGGTGAGGCCTTCCTGGGACTGGATCTGTGTCAGGGTGACTGTGGGGTTGGGCTCTACTCCTGTAATAGCACAGCAGCTCCCTCTTTCTGACCTTCCAAGCCGTTCTTGGTTAAAAGATGATTTCAGCACATTCTTCTGTGAGTTTTGCTGCTCCGAGCATTTTCCTATGGCATTATTTGGATGTTTTCTGGAGCAATCGTGTCATGAGTTCGGGAGCTCACTGCCTTTCCTCCACCATCTTCTAGTGAAATCTTTAGTGAAAGGGGCAGCTAGGTGGCACAGTGGATAGAGTGATGGGCTTTGAGTGATGAAGACAAGTTCAAATCTGACCTCAGACACTTTCTAGTTGTGTGACCCTGGGCAAGTCTCTTAACCCTGTTTGCCTCAGTTTCCTCATGTGTAAAATGAGCCGGAGAAGGAAACGGCAAACCACTCCAGTATTTTTGCCAAGAAAATCCCAAATGGGTCACAAAGAATTAGACACAACTGAAGAACAACTAAACAATAATAAATTTAGTGAAAGGGTATAGCAAAAATAGTAGTAGCAAAACAATCTTCCTAATCCAGTGGCTTTATACTGTCTTCTTTGTGTACACTTGGCCCCTTGAGAGAGTGGGCTCAAATTTAAGAACAAGGCCAGTAGGAAACATATAAAAACATAGAGGGCAAAAACGATACCTTGTGACTGCTGGCACCAAGAGCCCTTTTCTCCCTTTAAGGAGTCTCCATTATACCTCCAGTTATTGGATTGGTATTGACTATGTTGCTCATACTCTGAATAAACCATTAAGAAGGATATATCCAAGCCGGTACAGAGGCTTTCCCCCATTACAGCAGGGGATTTTGACCTTTGTGGTGTCATGGACCTCTTTGCCAGTCTGGTGAAGCCTATAAACCCCATCTCAGAATAATGTCTTTAAATGAATTTTTTTTGTGGGGGGTTGGTTTTTGTGGGGCAATGAGGGTTAAGTGACTTGCCCAGAGTCACACAGCAAGTGTCAAGTGTCTGAGGCCGGATTTGAACTCAGGTCCTCCTGAATTCAGGGCCGGTGCTTTACCTCTGTGCCACCTCGCTCCCCTAATGAATTTTTAAAATACATAGGATTACAAAGGAAGCCAATCATATAGAAATACAATTTTCAAAATATTAAAAAAACAAAACTAAATTCATGAACCCCAGGTAAAAAACCCCTTCATTACAGTAAGAATATACAGGAATGTTTGAAAAGAGGAAGTGGCATAGACAGTCTACTTATACCAAAGGAAGTGAGAATGAATGACCAGAATTGGTCACCCAAGTACAGCAGCTGTGACTCCCTGAAAGGACTGAGTGAATAGAAGATTTGAAGCATTTTTGAATGGGTATCTCCATGAAGTCTGTCATCTGGAATGCTTTAGCTGGGTCTTGAATAAGGGAGTAGAGTCTTGGCAATCTGTGCCCTGGGGTTAAGAAGTCAAGAGAAAGTGAATTTGACCCATCAAGCCTAATTTACCAAAGCAATCATTGATGAATGAATCATTTTTGGAGTGGCTGGTGTCACTTCTAGCCTAGACCTGATACCAAATTCAGCCCTAATCCTAAACCAGAATTCACCCTAATCCTAATTCCAGAAGTGAGGTCACAGGGAAGTAAGGGAAACAACAGCTAGATTATTTGAGATGGTTGATGATGGACTGGATGATGAAAACATATCAGAGATAAGAATCATTTGTTAAAAAAAAATGGAATAAGTGGTTAAAGCACCGGCCCTGGATTCATGAGTACCTGAGTTCAAATCCGGCCTCAGACACTTAACACTTACTAGCTGTGTGACCCTGGGCAAGTCACTTGACCCCCATTGTCCCGCAAAAAAAAAAAAAAAAGGAATACAAATACCCATGACTCTATAATGTCTTGTTGGGATTGCTTTGGGGAAAGCCTTCTTTAAATAGTAGCATTTTATGTGATTGTTTCTGACCTCCATAGGGTTATAGATTTACCAATGAAATGAATGTTAGAAACTGCCAATTCCATCCTCTTTGTTTTAACAGATGAGGAAAATGAGGCCCAGAGAAGTTAAATTACTTGTCCAAGTCTATACAAAAAAGCAAATGGAAGGGATGAGATTTGAATCTGGAATCTCTGCCTCTAAATTAATTGTTCTTTCCACTTTACCTTGTTGCACTTGGGCATGAACACACACACACACACACACACACACACACACACACACACATCCTCATTTCTGTGTGGCTCTTTATTACCAATATGGTCCAGGAGCCATTTTCTCTGTTAGTTACTAACAAATCAACTAAAAATTGGTCTTCTTTTCCTTCTACTTCTTATAATTTTATTCTACTTACATACCTAGCAATGCTCCATTAATTTCTGAACACTGCTCACTCTTTGGTTTCATGTATTTTGACCTGAAGCTAGAAAGAGCCATCTGGGAAATGCTGTTATTTAAACAAACATAACTCAGCGAATTGTGACTTAGATGTTTGGATCACGCTGAATCTCCAGATTTATTCTAGGAATGCAAAGAAAGAATAAGAAATAATAACAGCAAATAGCACATGTACTTTGAGACCCACCTTAGTTTCCTGAAAGAAGAGATTGGGGAAGGAAGAAAAAGAAAGCATTTGTCTGGGTCCTTGGAACCTTGGGTTGGTTCACCAGAGTACTCCAAGTCTTTGGAATAATGTTGAATTTATCTCAGAGCAGACAGGGCTTAGAGTTTAATCATTCAAAGGCAAGATCATTCTTTATACAAAATACGTAAAATTACTAAATATAGACAAGACCTAGTGGGAATTAGGCTTTTCCTATAATCTTGAGTCCTGGTGCATTGTGATATTATTGGAAAATATAGGGCACTAAGTTTTGCACAAGGAAATGGGAAATCCAGATGCAAAGTGCCCTTGGAAAAATGAAAGGCTATAAGGAAACAAAAAAGTCATGCCTAATACTAGCAGTGCCTTCAAGGTATAGACAGGATCTCAAGTCTTGGTAGAGTGGGTTGCCATCCCTCACAAACAGTGGGGTGAAGTGGGGGTGGGTGATGGGAAAAACTATATTAAAACAGGTTGGTAGCCTCTCTGTTGAAATCTGTTCCTAATGTTCCACAGCTTCATATTATTTTTCTGTTCTGATTTCATTTGGTTGCCTTTCATAGTAATCCTAAGAATTTGGGTAGCATTACTCACAAATCCCTTCAGGGTCACGGCTGTGCCAGAATGTCTGTGAAACCTTTCTCCCTCCCTCCCCCACACTCTTACCCCTACTTTGCAAAACAAAAACCACATCACTCTATTGCTTGGGGTTGGCGGGGAGGGGGTGCAACCTCCCCAATTAACATGTTAAGTAATTATCTCCTTTTGTTTTATTTTTCTTTATAAAATCAAAGGATCATAAATTTAGAGCTGGAAGAGATGTTGGAGATCATTTAATATAGAAGACAAATTGGGTCTCTTGTCATGTGGTTTTCCATGTCTGTATGGTAGGACTCTGGGGGTAGCAGTGGTGTGATGGTAAATTTTTTGACAATCAGCTCTCCAGGGAGAAAATGTACACATGTCACACTTTTAAGTTCAAAGTTCATCATTATCATTTTGTTGAGACAATTAACAAAACAATGACTCAAGCCTGAATTTGTAGTGTTGGCTGATTCACTAGGTATAAATGCTCATACTAAAATTTTAAAAATCAGTTCTTGAGTTGGTTTCATCTGGCTCTAGTATAGCCATTGATTTTGGAATTCTGGAACTATTTGACTGCAGGCTGAGGAAAACCTTGCTGATAGAAATTTCAACTTGTTAGAACTAAGAGGGGGCAAGTGGCAGATCCTCATGGAAGGCATCACTGACATATAGCAGGAGTCAGAACCATGAACTAATGAATGAATGAATGGAGTGAGCGAGTGTTAATTAAGCACTTACTCTATACACAAGTGCTGTGCTAAGCTTTGAAAATAATAAAAATATAAAAGCAAGATAGTCTCTGTTCTCAAGGACCTCTCATTCTCACTGTGAGAGACTACACATAAAGGAGTGTTCAGTTAAAAGGTAGATGGCAAGGCCCAAAAGGACATAAGTTGCAAAAGTGACTTAGATGGCAGTGTGTCATGTGTTCAATTACTTCCTCCCCGCCCCCCCATCACTAGAGCTGGTTGTTAAAGGTTTACCACCACACCCCTGCTTAAATCATTGTGCAGAATTTTTCACTTGAGTCAAAAAATAGTCTGTAATTCTTCAAGATAATATCATCTTCTTCCTCTGGAAACAAAATATTAGAACTTTGACTTTGCAACATAAAGAACAAAGCTTTATTGGATAAAGAGGCTATATTGGGCATTGGAAGTAGTCGGACAATATGCAAATAGCTTATACTCTCTCAAGGTAATGGAATCATAGATGTATAACTAGAAAAGACCTTAGAAGTCATGTATTCCAAACTTCTAATTTTATTGATTAAAAAATGTATTTTTAAAACTCCTACAAATTACAATAGACTCAAGGATACAGAATCTAAGTTCCTTTAGGGCAAGCTCTTTTCATTCTTGTCTTATTTTCTACTGCCCAGTGAAGTGCCTGGCATGTAATAGGTACTTTGATATTGTTTTTTTCAGTCATTTCAGTCATGTCCAACTCTCTGTGACCCCATTTGGGGTTTTCTTGGCAAAGATACTGGAGTGGTTTGTCATTTTACAGATGAGAAAACTGAGGCAAACAGGGTTAAGTGACTTGCCCAGGGTCACTAGATTTGAACTCACAAAGATGAGTCTTCCTGACTCCAGGCCCATTATGTCATCTAACTGCCCCATATAGGTACTTAGTAAATATTTATTGAATTGAATTGATGGCAAAATTGTGGCGCTTATAATTGCTTGCATTTAGATACTGTACCCCAAGTGTTTTAGGAGGCATTACACAGGAGATCTGGGCCAGAAGATGTAGGCAAAATTAATTCAATAAACACAAGTAGACGAAGTGAAACAAAAAATACATTTTTTTTTTTTAGCAGAATGCCTAGAAAGTTATGTCACAGGTATTATCTCTCATTCTAGACACCACTGGAGAGATTGGACCCTGTTGGCTACTTTGATCGCATGCTTGCTTATGAATAATTTGAGTGGGAGGATTAAATTGGAAAGCATGCTCCCATTATAATCCTGATTCACTACAGAGCTGATGGACATTAAATCAGACTTCAGCAAGGCCACATGGTGATGGCATCAGTGTTTCCTCATCTTTTCAAAGGGTTAGAAAGGGAACACCTTTCTGCATGAAGTGACTTAGAAGCACCAAGAGGACAATTGCCCTTTGATGAAAGCTGTTTCCTTTAGAGATGAGCCTAATTATAATAATTGGTGGGAGAGTGAAGAGTACTGACATCTGGGAAGGATCAGTGAAGGGATCGTGTAGGAGGCAACACCAGAACTGAGCCCTGAAGGAAGCTAGGGATTCCAAGAGGCAGTGCTGAAGAGGTTTAGCATTACAGGCATGAGGGACCCGAGGCAAAAATGGAATGTCCTGTACGGGGTAAGTAAACCACTTGGCTGTAATGTAGAGCATTGGGGGCAATGATTGAAATAAGTGTGGAAAAGACAACTGGAATCAGACTGTAAAGGACTGTGGATCCCTAGAGACAATAGAAACCCACTGTATCTTCGTTAGCAGGAAAGCTATATGGTTAGATTTGTGCTCAAGAAGATTATTTAACAGCTATATATGTGTATATGCATCTATGTATGTATGTATATCTGTATATGTGTACATCTACACAAAGAGATACCTATATCTATACCTGTATCTATACTTTTATCTATATCTATATTTATATAAATATGTGTATATATGTACTTGTGTGCATTTTGCCCTCTCTGATGTATTGTGTACATATATATACACACATATACACATGTGCATGTGTATATGATATATGTGTGTGTATGTATATATAAGTATAAGGGTACTAGGTGGCACAATGAACTGAACCTGGACTCAGGAAGATCTGAATTCAAATCTTCTCTTAGATACTTATTGTCTGTGTGACCCTGGGCAAGTCACTTAACCTTGTTTATCTTGGTTTCCTCATCTGTCAAATGAGCTAGAGAAGGAAAAGGTGAACTGCTTCAGTATCTGCCAAGAAAACCCTAAATGGGGTCATGAAGAGTCAGATAGAACTGAAACAACTGAACAAATATATATTATATACATATGTATATATGTTTGGATATATAAATGCCAAAGAGGGTATATGTGTTTTTACATATACACATACACACATATACCCTCTCTGGTGTGTATTGTGTGTGTACATACACATGCACATGTATATGATATAGATATATACATATATAACCAGAGAGGATATGTATACATGTATATGTGTGTTTATATATACATACATACTTATATACCCTCTCTGGTATATGTTTATGTGTATGTCCATATACGTGTATATATATATAAGTGGTATATAAGTATATATAGATACACACATACATGCATATATGAGAGAGAGGATATCTCTGAGGGGGGGAGACTAGTATGAGAGAGAGACCTCTTAAAAGGCTTTTACAATGGTCCAGCCCCAGTGAGAACTGGTGAGGGCCAGAACTGGGGTAAAAATACCTTGCTGACTTCTGTCTTAAATGCTTATTATATATCATAAATTAACATACTCTAAAACCATAATTTTTTAGTAAAAAAAAAATGAGTGTGAGTCCACAATCAACTCTGGCTTGGTGCTGAAAGTTTACAGGAATAGATGAAGGGAGGAAAGAAAGATGTCTATGAAAAGCCAGACTGAGAAGTAAGAGAGTACTAAGATTAATCTGTAAAGAACAGACCTAAAAGAAAGCATGAAGGATCAAGGAAAGCAGGCAAAAAAAATCACCTTAACAGATTGGAAGGCTTAGAACCCTGGAATCACTCCCACACGGCCAAAGTCTGGCCGGAAACGAGAAAGGGGAAATGAAAGCTTATCATGTCTAAAAGCTTTAATTAGGTCATTCGAGAGGACAGAACATTAAAACAATTTCTACAGTCTAAAGCCCTGTGGGACTTCATTCCCTCATTCTTGCCATTTGGTCTTCAAATAAATTAAGCCTTTTACTAGTTATGAAAATGATTTTGAAAAATGATTGATTATTCAAATGAGGAAAAGTGTAGTTGCCTGTGGAGTACATTTTGTCTTTATAATCAGTCTCTTTATTAGTTTCCTCCCTAATGAGCCTTGTCTTGATGATAGAATTTAGAGGGCAGGATGCATGATAGACATGTGTCTATTTGAAGGAGGAGGAACAGCAGACAAAGGAAGAGAAGAAAATCTTTCCTGATTCTCTGTCAACTTTACCACTTCGAACCTATTCCTTGTGGGTGTCTCCTCTTTCTGATTCCTATTTCTTTCATAGATATTGCTATATAACAATATGAAATATTATATAAAATCAGTATTCAACGATGGGGAGACCTCAGGTTTTTTTGTATGTGGTCATTGTTTTTCTTCTTCCCTGAAGCCTTGGAAGTTTGGCTCCATGGGGGCTTAAGAAGTGTAATTCCTTAAGTGCCACACAATCAAGAAGGTACTCTAAGACTTTCAATACAGTTAGACAAATATGTCTTAAGTGCCTACCACATTCAAAATGTTTCATTAGGGGGCAGCTAGGTGGTGCAGTGGATAGAGCACCGGCCCTGGAGTCAGGAGGACCTGAGTTCAAATCCGGCCTCAGACACTTAACACTTACTAGCTGTGTGACCCTGGGCAAGTCACTTAACCCCAATTGTCTCACTTAAAAAAAAAAAGGCAAAAAAAATGTTTCATTAGATAATGTGAGCCCTGCCCTCCAAGAACTTACATTCTACTGCAGGGATACAACATTTACACAGAAAAGTAAATGAAAGGATATACAAAATAAATGCAAAATAAATGGTGAGAAAAGGAAAAAGTACTAAGAAGGGATCGACTCTCATAGCAGGTGATGCCTGAGCTGAAACTTAAAGGAAGCTAGGAGGTCTAAGAAGCAGAGATAAATAGGGATAGGTGTAAGGAACTAACTAAACAAAGACACAGAGGCAAGAGTCTTGCGTGAAGTATAGTAAGTCAGTGAGGGTGGTCCCCGGTGCTAATAAGGTTTGCAAGATGCATTACATATGTAACTACTGGTCCAAGGTCCTTCAAGGACGAGGTCTACCCCAAGAAAGTAATTTTCTCCTTTTGCCTCATTCCCCTCTGACCTGGTATCCCTTTAGCAAATCTCCCAATATCACATGTTCATGTCTAGGACTCCCCAAATGTGACTAGCAAGCAGGTTCCCATAAAAGCATTTGTGGTAATTAATAGAAAGCAGATAAGACAGCCTTTCAGCTGCAGCAAAAGTATAAGATGCTAAATACTCACCGGAGGCCATAAACAGTTATAGAAAATATATACAGGCTCAGCTAGGTGGCACAGTGGATAGAGCACCAGCCCTGGATTCAGGAGGACCTGAGTTCAAATTCGGCCTCAGATACTTGACACTTACTAGCTGTGTGACCCTGGGCAAGTCACTTAACCCCAATTGCCTCACAAGAAAAAAAAGAAAAGAAAAGAAAAGAAAAGAAAATACATATAGCACACCACTAGCCCATCAGCTGCCCTCCAGAAGGATTCTGAACTTGGTAGGGTTATTGACAAGGCAATGTCCAAAGCTGGTACTCTCTATTCTTTCAGGCAAAGTGTTTCTGCCATGAACTTCAATCATTAATCAATCAACAAACATTTATTAAGCACCAAGTATGTTGCAGGTGACACGAAGGATAGAGTGCCAGGAAGACTCATCTTCCTGAGTTCAGATCCAGCCTCAGATACTTACTAGCTGTGTGATCCTGGATAAGTCACTTAACCCTGTTTGCCTCAGTTTCCTATAAAATGAGCTGGAGAAGAAATGGCAAACTAATCTAGTTATCTTTGCTAAGAAAACTGTAGATGGGGTCAGGAAGAGTTGGACATGACTGAAACGACTGAGTAACAACAGCAATGTATTCTGGATGCTGAGAATAAAAAGCATGAAACAATGGGAGAAAGCCAATGCAAAGAACACAGAGAAGAAGATGGACTACAGTGTGCTTTTTCAGGAAATCTCTCGTTGCCTTTGATTGTTTTTGTTTGTTTTTTGGTGAGGCAGTTGGGGTTAAGTGACTTTACTAGGGTCACACAGCTAGTAAGTGTCAAGTGTCTGAGGCCAGATTTGAACTCAGGTCCTCCTGAATCCAGGGCTGGTGCCTTATCCACTGTGCTACCTACCTGCCCCTCTCATTGCCTTTGTTGCCACCATCTTTTAAACTGGGGATGTGTCCTCTCAGCATCTCAGTTCTCAGGTCTTCCACTAGAACATGCCTACATCTACCATATGCTTCGGCTGCAAATTGCCACCAGAACTGTTCTTTGGGTGAAGGTGGGGGAGAGGAAGGAGGAGCTAAATCCTCTCTGCCCTTTGATCCCTTGATAAACTCTTAAAGATGGAACAAGGGGAAAAGGCAATGAAAAAGTGCCAAAGAGTGAAAGAAATACTGACTATCTAGCTTTTCTCTACTATGGGGAGGGATGAGTAATGCTGTCAGAAACCGCAGAGGGGTCAAGGAGGACAAAAACTGAGTAAAAACCATCAAGTTTAGAAGAGTGGGTATATTGAGGATTATACCTCTCATTCACAAACCCAGGAGACAAATTAACCAGATGAAAGAGGGGGAGGGGATACTTATATGGTCTTGAGGCAGATACATTCTTATTTGCTTAATTCCTCATAGGAAGCACACAATAAAAATCCAAGTTAATGTGAAACTGGAATAGGAAAATAATTCCATTGGTGAAAGTAGAAAACTTTCTAGTGGTTAAACAAATGTCTGACTTTTCTGAGAAGACCTAGAGAATTGGAAGTTGCTGCTTTTAAAATGCAAGCTGTATTGCAATATTTACATATTTTATGTGGGAAGTGGTAGGTCTTAATTTTAACTGCCTATCACCTCCTCAATTATTCCCTGAATAGAATAGGAACATATTGAAAATTACAAGGAAAAAAATTGATAATAAAAGCTAGAACTGAAATGACTTTAAAGTTCATACAAAGTGCATCCTATGGTTATCACTGCATTATGCATGCATCTGGGAAGCTCTGTGGTCTGGGGAAATGGTTTTAAACAGTTGGAGGGACTCAAAGGGAAGGATATCTATTTTAGGAGAAAGAATGGACACAGTCGTCTATCTATAGCCTGTGAGATAGCTTTGGGGTTTTAAAACTTCCCCTCTCCCATCCCCCCATCTTATATGGATCTTCTAAACACAAAGTATTAGGTTTTGTGTTTTGGCCTCTCCCTATCTAAGGTTTAAAAAATTACATGGAGAGTACATTCTTTTCCCTAGGGAGTGTAAAGGATATTTAAATGAAAAAGATAGATATCAAATCTGTAATGAGCTCTTCAAAAGTGTTTTTAGAATTCCTTATAAAATCATGAGCCTTGCAGAAAGAACACACGTCATGGTAAATGAGAAAGAGATCTTATTAGTCAGATTACTCTAGTTGTAGCTTGCAAAGAAAGGTGCTTCACTTACATATAGGAAGATTCTCCTGGAGAAACTGACAGCTCACTTTGAACCAGACAATATGGTGCATTAGAAAGAGAATTAAATTTGAAAGTCAGAAGGACCTGGGTTCAAATCCCAGCTCTGACCTCTCTGGACCTCAGTAACTTCAACTATAGAACAAGAATTGGACCAGATGCCCCTTCCAGCACTCCGTCTGTCTACCTAGAAACCTACTGCATACCACGCTGAGAACCCCAGCTTCTTGCTCCCTTGTGATTCTTCACCACTTTACCAAAGAAAGGATGAGAATGGGAGTTCTGAAATGTCTGGGGTGTGGAATTCACACTGTCCATGCTCTGTGATTCAGATCATTGATCCTTCTAGATTTTGAGGGTGCCATTTAATGTGCAAGTCACTTCTTTCTCATCGGTAAATACCCTGCTCAACAAAGTCCTTTGGGAACACTAAGATTCCACAGGGAAGTGGTTAAACCAAGTTCTATTCTATCAACAGTGGTGGCAGCTGAGGAAAATGAGGCCATGCCAGTCTTTCAACTATAGGGCTGAGAAAAGAGGATTATAAATGAAAGTGCTTATCACCACCACCTTGTTTTGTTTTTTTAAGTATATAATAAATTCAGCATGTTAATTCTCAAGCTGTCCTGCTTTTCTTTTCCTCTGAACTTCCTTTTATTCCTTTCAGTGCATTTTCGATGCTTCATTGGTGCTCTTTTCTTCTTCCTTTTTTGGCATCATTATCACTAGCTTCCCTTACTACCTTCAATCCATCTCCCCTTCACACCTGCAAGGAACCCTCCTTTGTAATAATTAAGAATAACAAAGAAAAGCAGATTTATACATCGGCCATGTCCAAAATAAACGAAGTGGGAAGCATACTTCATCATTATCACATCTTTGGTGTCCTAGTTTGTCAATGCATTAATCAGAGTTATATACCTTATAAAGTGGTTTTTCTTTACAGTGTTATAGCCATTGTATACATCCTCCCTCTTGAGTCATTCTGCCTCAATTCGTGCAAGTCTTCCCAGGGTTCTCATAGTCCATCTCTTTTGCCATTTCTTACAATAAAATAATATCCCATCACAATCACATACCGTAATTTGTTGAGTCATTCCCCAATTCTCCTTATTAGTGTTCATCTCTTTTGCTACCATAAAAAGGGTTGCCACGAATATATTTGTACGTATGAATCTTTTCCCTCTTTCTTTGACCTCTTTAGATTATATGCCTAGTGTGGAATTTCTAGGACACAGTTTTGTGACTGGGTATAGGTCCAAATTACTTTCCAGAATATTCACAGCTCCAATGATAGTATATCTTCTCAAAACCCTTCCAATAATTGTCATTTTCATTTTTGGATATTTTGCCAACCTGACAACTGTAAAAATAGAACATCAGAGTTATTATGATTTGTATTTCTCTTATTATTTGGAGAATTTTCCTTTATATTCCTTGATGGCTTATTTTTCTTTTTTTTTGAGAATTGCCTATTCGTATCCTTTAATCATTTATCTACTGGGGAATTGTTCTTGTTCTCAAGTATTTGAATCAGTTTCCTATATATATTGGATATCAGACTTTTATCACAGATGTTTGCCACAAGGATTTGTACTCATTTCACTGCTTCCCTTCTGATTTTAGTTTCAATGATTTTGTCTGTACAAAAGTATTCTGATTTTATAGAATTAAAATCCTCTCCTTTTTATCTCTTATGATCTTCTCTACCACCTTTCTGAGCAAGAACTCTTCCCCCATCCACAGTTGTGAAAGAAATTTCCTTCCTTGTCCCTTTAATTTGTTTATTATGTGACCTTTTATATCTAGGTCATTGGAAGCTCATTGTGACATGTTGGGCCTAAAACTAATTTTTGCCAAACTGCTTTCCAGTTTTCTCAATGGTTTTTGGTGAATGGTGAATCTTTACCCTAGAAGGTGGGAGCTTTGGGCTTATCATGCTGTTGCTATGTTCATTTGTTTCTAGATATGATATTCCTAATCTATTCCATTGGCCAACTATTCTATTTTTAAAACTTGTACCAAATAATTTTAATTATTGTTACTTTGTAGTGTAGTTTGAGATCAAGAGTTATTGGACCCCTTTTTCTGACTTTTTTATTCATTATTTTTCTTGAGATTCTTGATCTTTTGTTCTTTCAGATAGGAAAGGGATAGGGAAAGGTATTGCACCTGTGAATTCATTGGTATAGGTACTCCCAGAGGAAGGAAAATCTTTCTTTTGGTAGAGTCCACATTTCTGTGAAATTTATAGTCTTAAAGTTAACCAGAACACTGAAAATTTAGTTGGATTGCTCAGGGTCACAGAGAGAATATGGGTGAGAGAAAGGACTAGAACCTAGATCTTCCTGGTTCTAAAGCCAGTTCATTATAGATTATACCATTTTCCAGCTAAATTTTATTATTTTTTCCTAGCTCTATCAAGTAATCTTTTGGTCATTTGATTAGTATTGCACAGTCTAGGTAAATTCATTTAGGTAACATCATTTTTATTATATTGGCTGGGCTTAACCATGAATAATATCCATTTCTCCAATAATTCACATTTGTATTTATGTAAAGAGTGTTTTGTAGTTGTCTTCATAAATTCCTGTTTGGGGGGCAGCTAGGTGGCGCAGTGGATAAAGCACTGGCCCTGGATTCAGGAGTACCTGAGTTCAAATCCAGTCTCGGACACTTGGTACTTACTAGCTGTGTGACCCTGGGCAAGTCACTTAACCCTCATTGCCCTACCAAAAACAAAAACCAGAAAGAAAAAAAAATTCCTGTTTGGACTCTCAAATACTTTACATCTTCTGTAGTAATCTTGAATGGAATTTTTCTTTCTAACTCTTCCTGGGAGGTTTTGTTGACAATATTGAGAAAAACTGATTGTTGTAAAGTTTATTATATATCCTGCTACTTTATTGAAGTTACTACTTCAATTAATTTCTTAATTAAATCTCTAGAATTCTCTAACTAGACCATTATAGCATCTGCAAAAATTGATAATTTTGTTCCTTTTCGCAGAGGCTTACTCCTTTAATTTTTTTTTGTCTCAGAGAAATTGCTAGAATTTTTTAGAATTATATCAAATGATAATGGCAATCCTTGCTTTACTCTTGACATTATTGAAAAAGCTTCTGTTAGCAATGCATCCAAAATTGGAAGGGAGGCAGAAAACTGGGAAACAATTTTTGAGGCCAGTGCTTCTGATAAAGGCCTCATCTCTAAAATATATAGGGAATTAAATCAAATTTATAAGAATCCAAGTCATTCCCCAATTGAGAAATGGTCAAAGGATATGAACAGGCAGTTTTCTGATGAAGAAACCAAAGCTATCTATTCCCATATGAAAAAATGCTCTAAATCTCTAATGATTAGAGAGATGCAAATTAAAACAACTCTGAGGTACCACCTGACACCTATCAGATTGGCTAAAATGACAAAAAAGGAAGATAATAAATGTTGGAGAGGCTGTGGGAAAATTGGAACACTAATGCATTGTTGGTGGAGCTGTGAGCTGATCCAACCATTCTGGAGAGCAATTTGGAATTATGCCCAAAGGGCAATAAAGCTGTGCATACCCTTTGACCCAGCAATTCCACTTTTAGGTCTTTTGCCCAAAGAAATCATGGAAGGGGGAAAGGGACCCACATGTACAAAAATATTTATAGCTGCTCTTTATGTGGTAGCAAGGAATTGGAAGTTGAGGGGGTGCCCATCAATTGGGGAGTGGCTGGACAAGTTGTGGTATATGAATACAATGGAATACTATTGTGCTGTAAGAAATGATGAGCAGGAAGAGTTCAGAGAAACCTGGAGGGTCTTACATGAGCTGATGATGAGTGAGATGAACAAAACCAGAAGAACATTGTACACAGTATCATCAACATTGAGTGTTGACCTACTGTGATGGACTATATTCTTCTCACCAATGCAATGGTACAGAAGAGTTCCAGGGAACTCATGATAGAAGAAGATCTCCAAATCCAAGGTAAAAAAAAGAAAGAACTGTGGAGTATAGATGCTGATTGAACCATATTATTTCTTTTGTTTTGGGTGCTGTTGGGTTTTTTTTCTATTTTGAGGTTTTGCATCACTGCTCTGATTTTTTCTCTTGTAACAGGATTAATGCAGAAATAGGATTAATGTTATTATGTGTATATATATGTGTGTATATATCTATATCTATATCTATATCTATATGTATAGAGATATATAGATATAACCTATATCAGATTACCTGATGTCATGGGGAGGGGGGGAGGGAGGGGAGGGAGGGAGAAAAATCTGAAATTGTAAAGCTTGTATAAACAAAAGTTGAGAAATATCTTTACATGTAATGGAAAAAATAAAATACCTTATACATTTAAAAAAAAGCTTCTGTTGTTTAATACATATAACAATAGCTCTTGGTTTTAGATATATACTATTTATCATGTTAAGGAAATGTCCATTTATTTTATGCCTTTTAATGTTTCTAACAGAAATGGGTACTGTATTTCATCAAAAGCTTTTTTTTTCTGCATCTGCTGGTTGTTTTGTTATTAATATGGTCCATTATAGTTTTCCTGATATTGAATGAACCTTGCATTCTTTATATAAATCCAACTGGGTCACATTATATAATCTTTTTAATATGTTGCTATAAATTCTTTGCTAATATGTTATTCAAGATTTTTAATGAGAGGATATTGGTATAATTTTCTTTCTCTGCTTTGTCATTTCCTGACTTAGGTACCAAAACCATATTTATATCATAGAAGGAATTTGCAGGTTTCCTTCTTTTTCTATTTTTGTAAATAATTTATGTAATCTTGTAATAAAAATGTTTTTAGATGTTTAATAGAATTCACTTGTAAATCTATCTGGTTCTGGGGGTTTTTGTTTTTCCCTTTGGGTATTCATTTATTGCCTGTTCAAAATTTTTTTTTCTGCTAGTAGGTTATTTAAATTCTCTATTTCTTATTTTATTAGTCTGAGTATTTTATATTTTGTAAGTATGCGTCTATTTCATTTATCAATTTAGTTGGACAAAATAGTTTCTAATAATTTCCTCTATTTCCTTTTCAGTTATTGTAACCTCTCTTTTATTCATTTTAGACTTAGTAATTTTGATTTCCTTTCTTTCTTTTTAATCAGATTAGCTAATGCTTTATCTCTTTTATTAGTTTTCTTCAGAATACAGTTCCCAGGTTTACTTATCAATTTAATGTATGTGTTTTTCTTTCAATTTTTTAAATCTCTTCTTTGACTTTCAGAATTTCTATCCTTGGGTTTGACTGTGTGTAATTTGTTGCTTTTCTAGTTTTTTAGTTGCAAGCTCAGTTTATTGATCTGTCCATCTCTCTTCTATTGATGAAAGTGTTTAGTGTTATGAATTTTCCAATAAGAACTGCCTTGGCTGCATCCCAAAAGTTTTGACGTGTTATTTCACTGTCATTTTCTACCTGGTAGTCTAGTGATTAGAATTTAGAACTCTCATTGTCATTTTCCTTGATGAAAATTATCTATTCCTTAAATGATCTATTCCTTTACTCAGAGGGTCTTTAGAATTAAATTATTTAGTACCATTTGAAATTCATTCCTTTTCTGAAAAACCTTTTCATTTATAATTTTCATTGCATTTTGTTTAGTAAAGAATGTGTTTAATATTTCTACTTTTCTGCACTTATAAAGTTTTGATGCTTTAGTTAGTACTTGGTCAACTTTTGTAAGTAATGTCATGCAGAGCTAGGAAAATGTATTCTACTTTCTATTCTCATTCAATTATCACAAAATATCCATTTTATCTAACTTTTCTAAAGTTCTATTCAGATCCTTAACATTTTTCTTCTTTTTTTTTTTATGTTGTTAGATTTGTTTAGGTTTGAAAGCATTATGTTGTACTCTCAACTATTTGAGTTTTTCTGTCTTTTTTATCTCTGTGATTAACTTTTCCTTCATATATTTAGTTATGCCATTCAATGAGTATATACATATACTTATATGTGTGTATATAGATGTATAGACATTATTTCATTAAGTATAATGCACTTTCCCAGTTCATCTTTTTTAACTTTTTTTTTTTTGGTGAGGCAATTAGGGTTGAGACTTGCCTAGGGTCACATAGCTAGTAAGTGATAAGTGTCTGAGGCCAGATTTTGAACTCAGGTACTCCTGACTCCAGGGCCGGTGCTTTATCCACTGTGCCACCTAGCTGCCCCTTAACTTGTTTTTTTTAATGTTATCTTCTCTGAGGTCATCATTACTACAATTTTTTGAGTTTGTCTGAAACACAACAAATTCTGCTATCATCAGAATATATCATTTTTATCAACTGAGGTGTCTCTGTTTCCCAGCACCTACTAACTCCTACCCCCTCACCCATGGCTGTAGCAAGCTACCTGACATCTCACAAAATTCCAAGTGATCACACTTGAATCTTTGGTGTTTCCAACACTCCCTTTCTTTTGATTATTTCTATGCCTTCAGCCTCTCTTCCAGCTGTCCCCTTCATCATTCTTAGCCAGTCTTGGCATTTCCATTCTATCCATACCTCTGGCTTTAAGCTCTCTTCTCTCTAATTGTGAGTTGTCACTTCAAATTCCATTTCATCTCTGCTCCCGGTTGTCACATCCTGGCCCCCTCCCTCAACTCCAAACAGCTGTCAAGGACCACTGAGCAAGGGACCCCACTGTGGCCCTCCTGGGACTGGATATAGCAGCTGGCCATTAACTTCCCACTTCCTGGTCACAGGACAGAGTGACTGGATTTTAAAGTGTAGAACTGTGGTATGCTCATTCTTAGCTCTTTTTCCTATCACTCTAATTCCCTAATGATACAGTGCAAAACCATATTCAGATAAAACCCAAAGGGAGCATATGGTTCTCAGCAGTATGTCTTGAACAGCTAAGTCTCTGGCATCAAATGAAACATCTGATGAAGCCGTTGTGTTCTCTCACACACCATTTCCTCCTCCCCAGACAGCCCGTTTCATTAGTGATTGCCCTTTACACTGGAGCTCTGTTTGGTACTATTTACTCTGCCCCACTTATTGTATAGTTGGCCACAAATAACACATGCTTGGCTAAGTACAGAGGCCATTCCTAGCCAGGAATTCTGTCTCTCCCCATCCTATCCTCCCTTAACTACTCTGGGTAAGGAGTAACCAACCCTCTTTCTGTTGTTGTCTGTATGGTATGGATAACCCTTTTTGCTGTAGATAGGAACCACCATCTGTGTATATGTTATGTGAGTGCATGTGTTTAGAAATGCTAATGTGTCATAGGTTATGGGGGAAAGAACAAAAGAGAGTGACTTAGAGAGACTGGAACAAACAAAAGAAGAAATACTAGTTAGATCCCGTGTGTGTGTGTGTGCGTGTGTGTTTATGTCTTGTTGACTGGCCATGAAGAACAGAGGCATGGTGAATGAAGAGAAAGTACTAGTAGAGCTAGAGATATTCTGGAGCCAACTTGAATGGGTTCACAGAGCTGATTGTTAAATTGTCAGTGTGAGTATTTATGTCTTGGAAATGGGGAAACACTACAAATCCAGGCTTAATTTGTTTTTTTAGTCGATTTTCTAGACTTAAAGTGATGAAAAATGTTGCTAGTGTGGATTAAAAAGTGTGTCATGTGTATATGTGTTTTTCTTTTCCTTCTGAAAGTCAGTTATAGCACATTCCTGACTAAGCACACTTGGGTGATTATACCAGGATCTGTGCTTGGGGGTTGAATGCTGTTGAGGGTCTACATATCTGAACTACCCAAGGGGGGCATAGGCATTTGTACCAGTTGGTACTAAAATAGACCCATGGATTTTGGGGGGGGGGTATGTGCCTGTGTGTAAAAGATATGGGAGACAAAGTTGCTTTAGGATGGGGAAGGGGGAGAGGAAACACATAAAAACCATAAAGGACAACTATGCAAAGGGCTGTCATTTGGAAGAGAGATTAAACTTGTTCCACTTGGCCTCTGAGGATAGAGCTACAACCTATGGGTGGTGATTCATAGCATCATAAGTCTAGAACTTGAAGGTACCTCAGAGGCCATCTAGTTTAACCCCTTCATCTTAGAGATATAGAATTGATGCCCAAGGATGTTAAGTGACTTGGTCTTATGTAGGCATCAAGAGAAGTAGGATTCAAACCTTTCCATGCTTTCCATGGACCATTCATGGGAGTTGAATTAAATTGAGAGAGCTATCCTAAAATCGAATGAACTGCCTCAGGATATTAATTCCTTCACAGTATTCAAGTTGGGGCTACATAACTACTTCTTGGGGATTTTGTACAAGGGATCCTGCTTCAGGAGGGGGATGGTAAATGATTCTCTTCCAATTTTAACATTCTACTTTATATTTAGAGAAGAGATAGTTCTTCGGTTGACTAGCAGCAACAGTTTCCTCCCCCTAACCCTGCCTATCCCCAACCCAGTCAGGAGTCAAGTTTTCCCTTTGCAATGGTCCTTTCTCTATTTTTGACCTTTAAAGCTGCCAATGATGTAATTTTTTTTTTTTTTTAGTGAGGCAATTGGGGTTAAGTGACTTGCCTAGGGTCACACAGCTAGTTAGTATCAAGTGTCTGAGGCCGGATTTGAACTCAGGTACTCCTGACTCCAGGGCCGGTGCTCTATCCACTGTGCCATCTAGCTGCCCCCAATGATGTAATTTTAAACTGGATTTCACCTGTATAAAATATGATAAAAGAGAGCCCCATAATAGAGTTATAGTCCAACTCCCTTATTTTACAGAAGATGAAAGTGAAGCCCACAGAGGTTAAGTGATTTGTTCAAGGTCACACCGATGGTAAGTAAATAGCAGAACTATGATTCTCCTGGACCCCATTCTATCAGACTTTCCACTTTCACACAGGAGATTTCTGCAAGTGAGAAAAGAGAGGAACTGCTGCTGCTGCTTGGGCCTCAGGGTTCTACCTGGATTTCAGCTTAACTTGGAATCGAGAGTCAAATATGAAGAACCAAAGAGAAAGGAAGTTGCTTCCTAATTCATTTAACAAAAATATTTCTTGAACTCCTACTAATGCATAATGATGTGCTCAAAAATGGTCCCAGGGATTGAGGACGTTATGGAGAAAATTGTAGCCTATGGCTAGAGTCAGAAGCAAGGTGGAACTAGGAAGAGATGTTATACTTCCTGGGGGAGCTGAGAATGGCTAGATTCCAGCACTGGACAGAGATCAATAAGGACATTTCTGAGGAATTTCTTTACCAAGCTGCACAACATGGGACTCTTCACCTGTCCTTTGTGTCTGTGATTTGCCTACCTGTATGCTGTTTGCACCCTGAGAACCTTCCCATCATGGTAGTTTGTGTAGATTTGGAAATATTTTAATTCATAGGAAGAGGAGGGGTTGGACTGGGTTATATGCTCTCTCATTTAAATATGGTTCCCCATCCTCTTAAATAAAATGTAGTTCTAAAGTCATGTGACAGTACCATGATGCCCTATTAATGAGTTGAACCCAGCTAGCCGATCTAGGGTAAAACCGGTAGGTTTCCCATTCCTCTCAGTCCATGGGAAGGAGTGAACAGATGACTCCTCTACAAGCACTTGGATATTCACAGGGTCTAGGAGGGTACGTGTATTGTAAAGGAAAGAAAGTTTTTGAGTTGGGTAGTAGCTACAATTGAGCTACAATTTGGGGATTCTGACAAATGGAGGACTGTTTTTACCCAGGACATATTTCTTTCTCTTTGGCTTTTGACAGCATCATTGCTCTTTGGTGTTGAAGAATGGTTGTGCTTACTTGTCTGTATACCTCTTACAAGGGAGCTACACTCTACTCAGTCAGAAAGGTTTTCTACATCTTTTCTGCTGATTGCTCCATGATATCATTTCTGCTATTCCAGTGGGTCAGTAGGATTAACTCTTTCTCTCAATATCTTACAGAACTGTGGGCTTCCATATGTGCTAGACTTGAAGACTCCATCTGGTGCTAGGAATTATGCATACCTGTCTCTCGAAGGTGAGGGGAAGACTGTCTTTTCTCTTTAAACAGCTGGCCTGAGTGCAGAGTGTCTTGATTTTGGAGGAGCATAAGCCACAAAAAAAATGTGGTCCACCTCAGGAGGAGGCTAAATTTTGCTATCCTCTGAGATTCTCCTGAGGCCTCACTCCAGCCCTGGAATTCACTCATTGGGGGTACCTTCTGCCATTGTGACTTCTTTGTCTGACTGGCTGTTTCCATCCATTCCAAGGTTCTTTCTTTCCATTTGAGGATGGTACCTAAACAAGTCAAATCTCATTCCTCTCCAGGCTGTGCTCCAGACTTCCTCTACTGTGGCCTTGGACCTGGTACCTCTGACCTCTCTCCAACCCTGCTTTCAGCTTCCTTTTCTGTATTGTCTTCCCCCATTGGAATGTTAGCTTCTTGAGGGGAGGGACTATTTTTGCTTTCTACTTGCATTTGGATTCCTAATACTTAGCATATAAAGTTAATACATGTTAGTTTACTGACTGATGATGAGTGACTGATGGCCCTCATCTGTGGGCTCCCATAATTTTGTCATACTTTTCCATCCATGTAGGATTCCCTCTCCATTCCTTGTCCAGATGGAGGGGTTTAAGCATCCCCATGAGCAGGTATTTACAACCATATAGACCATGACAAAGGTGCTTTCAATTAAGCTGTTATGCCTGACTTCAGAATATACTTTCTGTCAACATGCCCAAAGGTAAGTTGCATGGTCTATGGAAAAGGCAATGGACTGAAAGTAATGAAATTTGACTTCTCATCCTGGCATTGAAATTAGCTAGCTGTGTGATTTTGAGTAAGACAACTTCTCTGTGTCCTAGTTTCATTATCTTTAAGATGGAGATGGTGCTATCTGCACTGTCAGCTTCACAGAGTGACTGAATATCAAATGAATAAGTGCTTTTAAAAGGAGGAGAGCACTAGAGAAATATGAAGTGCTATTACTGACTATTCTGTAAGCCTTGTTCATTGACCCACCATTGTGCTGGGATGACTGGCACATTTAAAACAATTTTTTTAAAAAAGCTTCAAACTAAATCTGAGATGGCAATTTCAAACCTTGTGCCTTGTAGACAAGGGTGGAACCTGATAGTAGAGAGGCAATTGCTACAAGGGCTGCTCTCTAAGGGGAGAGGGTACAGGGGGAAAACCCTGGAAGGAAGGGTAACTAAATCAAGTTGTTCCTATGTATGGGTAAACAAGGGATGATCTGCCTCAGAGCTCCCCCTAAAAATCTGAGGCTGATAAAGAGAGGTGAAAACACAAGAGGACAAGTGCTGGGGATAAGGAGAGATCCTTGTCTTCTTTCTGTCTAGGATTTCACCTCTCTGGAGTATAGGTGAGTGCCCTGCCTGCTGTCCAATCAGCTAGTCTCAAATCAACACTTTAGGAATCCTAAACATTTCACCTGGTGTGGTATGTATGTGTGTGTGTGTGTGTGTGGGAGGGGGGGGCGGTAGGTAGAAGTATGCATGACAATAAATATAGAACAAGTAGGAGAAAGAGGTCTCTTCAGCCAAGGACCTTATGCTAAAACATATTGATTACGCTGTGATGGGAAGGGCCCCCTGTTCCTTAAGGTAAGAGGATCTATTTGAACTGCCCTCTACTCTGGTTTGATACTTGGCTTCTCTTGTCTTCTCCCTAAGCTCGAAAACAAGACCCGTTTGGGTTCAAGAACCACCAAGAAGATCACTTCATGTAGACGCTGCACTGCCATACTTAGATTACATTTTAGCTCGTTTCTAGTTGTCAGGAAATTATATTGGCAGTGTGATTCAGTAACATAACTAGGATGGGTTAACCAAAATTTAGAGGGCATTGACAGCCCTGGAATTCTTTCTTTCAGCAGGTAGGAACAATTAACCTTAGCATTTAGTTGGTAAGAATAATTAGAAAAATAGGAAGCTATTAAGCTGACCTGCATTCCTGGTTGCTAACTTCATCCCAGATAAGTTTTTACCAGTCCAGCCTTCCCCCATTCTGTTCCCTTCTCTGGGGGTAGCCTTTGAAGTTCCACAGTCTCTGTCTTCCTCCTCCTAGAGGGGCATCCTTGGATCTCTCCCTAAACCACACCCACTGGGTTTTGTGTCTAAAGGGTCTTTCCCTAAGTGTCTCCCAATCGCCCATTGAAAATGTATTTATAATTGATTTGAAGACACCTTTCTTGCCACTTTCCCCAGGTGCATTTTGTGGGACTTATTCTTGTCAGTTTTCTCGTGATTCAAATAATTCATGAGAAACAGTGTGGTATACTGGATGGTGCTGGATGCGGCATCAGGAAGACCTAAAGTAAAGCAGATCTAGTTTCAAGTCCAACCTCTGATTCTCAATAGATGTATGACCATGAGTAAGTCACTTAACTTCTCTGAGCCTTTGGTAATTTGACTCCAAGTTACACACTAGTTTGCAATCTGCTTTAAGTGTAAGAACTCTAACAAAATTTGTCTGTCTTTTTTTTTTTTTTAGTATTTCTAGTACTCAGGGTTCTGTACTTAGTAGTAGTAATAAAAGTTTGCTGAAATAAAAACAAGGTCATCCTTATGGTATTCCATTTATTTTTCAGATAGTTGATTACAAATAATTCCTCTCGGGGGCAGCTAGGTGGCGCAGTGGATAAAGCACCAGCCCTGGATTCAGGAGGACCTGAGTTCAAGTCCAGCCTCAGACACTTGACACTTACTAGCTGTGTGACCTTGGGCAAGTCACTTAACCCCCATTGCCCTGCAATAATAATAATAATAATAATTCCTCTCACGAGCGTTATTAAAAAGTTTTATTAATGCTTACTTACATTACTGTCATTTTCCAATGACTCACATACCCCATACATAAACAAAAAGAACCCTTTGCTACAACAAAGAAATACAAAACAAATCAACACTTTATAATAACTTAAAGAACTAGGGAGATATTCAGTTCTCATGGATGGACTATGTCAATATAATAAAAATAACAATACTTCCAAAATTTATTTCCAGATTTAGTGCTGCACCAATCAAAGTACAAAAAGAGATACTTAACAGAACTTAACAAAATAATATTAAAATTCACCTGGAATAACAAACTATTTAAAATATTCAGAGAAATTATGAAAAACAGTAGGAATGAAGGGAGAAAACATTCAGTCCTCAAACTACTACATTAGAAAGCAGTTATTATTGCTAAAAATTGCTACTGGTTAAAAAAGAAAAAGGTAGATTGATGAAACTGACTAAACAAGGAAGACTCAATTAATTGAACTAAAAAAACAAGTGTTTTCTTTTGGTTTTTGTTTTTTTAGTGAGGCAATTGGGGTTAAGTGACTTGCCCAGGGCCACACAGCTAGTAAGTGTTAACAATTAGTAAGTGAAATTAGAAATTATCTTAAATGAACAAAATTAATGCAATTGGGATTAAAAAAAAGGAGACAGTTGATTAAGTAACAATATCTCAATCAGATATCTCTGAAAAGAGTCTAATTTCTAAGACATATACACAACTATGTATATATACATATAATTGAGTGTTATGTGTGTATATATATATATGTATATATATATATATATAAAATTTCCAAGATATATAGACAACAGAAATATATAATCAAAAGCTCTTCCTCAATATGTAGTTAGTTAAAGGCTAGCGCCATTTTTCAAAAGAATTTCAAACTATTGACAACCATATGAAAGAATGCTCCAAATCATTAAAAATAAGAGAAATACAAAAAATAAAAACAAACAAAAACCCAATCCTCAGCTTTCACTTCATACCAGGAAAATTGGCAAAGATGATGATAGATGGTAATGATCAATATTGGAGTGGTTGTAGAAAGAGAAGTACACTAATGAATAATTGGTGAAGCTATGAATAAGTCCAACATTCTGGAAAGCAATTTGGAATTATATGGAGTAACTAAAATACCCATAACCTTTGACCAAAAGATGCTGCTCTAGGCACATATCCCAAGGAGATCAATGACAGAAAGAAAGTCCCCATATACAACAAAATATTTATAGTAGCACTTTTCATAGCAGCAGAGAATTGGAAACAAAGACAATGTTTATCAGTTAGGGAATGGCTAAACAAATGGTGGTACATTAATATAGTGGAATGGGCACGTGGGTGTCACAGTGGATAGAGTGCTGTGCCTGGAGTCAGGAAAATTCATCTTCCTGAGTTCAGATCTTGCCTCAGGCACTTCCTAGCTATGTGCAAGTCACTTCTCCCCGTTTGCCTCAGTTTCCTCATCTATAAAATGATCTGGAGAAGGAAATGGAATCACTCCAGTATCTTTGCCAAGAAATCCTAAATGGGGTCACATAGAGTCAGACAAGACTAAAACAACTAAACAACAACAATATAGTGGAATATTTCTCTGATATAAGGAATGATGAATTTGAAGAGATGAAGATAGAGAAACAAGGGGAGACATATTAACTGATGCAAAGAAAAGTAAGGAGAACCAGGAAAACTATACACAGTGATGGCAATGTAAATGTAAAGAACAACAATAAAACAATTAAAACTCAAGGCCACAGAATTGCAGTGACCAAACTTGTCCTCAAAGAAAAAAAGAAAAGACACCTCCTCTCTGCATCTGTACAGAGGTGGAGAATCTTAAGTGTAGAGCACCACGTATTATGTCACTTTTTGGATATGCTTGCAAATTTCACTGATTTTTTTTTCCCTTTCTTATAAGGTATGGTTCTTGAAGAGGGGGATTAGGAGGAAGAACACGGTATCAAAATGTAGGTGATAGAAAAAAGAAAAGCTACCAATAAAAATGTATATTTAAGAAGTAAATCAACACCTTAGCCATGCCTGACAATATATGCCTCATTTTGTACCTATAATCTACCACCTCTTTTCTCTTCACTATTAGGTCACTAAAATCATGATTGGTCAGTGCATTGATTAGAGTTTCTGATGTCTTTTAATATTGGTTTCCTTGAAATTATTGTGCCTTCCCTTACTTATTTTAAAGAATCACAAGTGCAGCCAATTAAGGATGATTAATGGACATTAAATACTAGGACTGATTATTCATCTACATGAATCCATGCACTTGGGCTAGAAAGCATCTTAGACATCAGTTCATTTAACCCTTGCATTTGTCCAAAGTCATGGAGCTAGAGGTCACTTAGGAGGGCTGGGGCCTGAACCTGGTGTTTTTGTTCTAAATCCAATACTCTTCCCATGACAAAATGGAAAGTCCACAAACATTCATTCTTTTGCTGCCGTCTTTCTGGGTTTTAATGATAACAATATCCCTGTGTTCTAACAAAATGCTAGTTTCTTTGCAGCATCTCTTAGTAGCAAAGTAGATAGAACTCTAGTCCTGGAGACAGGAAGACTTGAATTCAAATCTGGCCTCAGACACTTACTAGCTGTCTCACCCTGGGCAAGTTAATTAACTTCTGTCAGCTTCACTTTCTTCTTTTTCCTACAACTGCTGTTTTCCTCTGCTACTGTTTTCTCAGCTTGTCATCCTAATTAATAACAGCAAAAAGGTCTGAAGAGGAGCAGAGGTCTCTTAAAATGCAGGTAATATTTGCTCTTACTTCCAGGATTTTTGTGGGGATTAAATGAAATAATGTTTATGAGGCACTTAGCACAGTGTATGGAACATAATAAGTGCTTAATAAATGCTTTTTCCTTTATTCATCTCAGTACAGATTTAAAGTGTGGGGGGAGCACAGTGTCCCTAGTTCTTCTCAGACATAATTTCTATTGTCCCCAAATATGCTGTTTATGATAACTCTTCCCGATGTAATGGTGGGAAATGGGGTACGGGTTGGTGGGAGTTGGGGTTCTTGGGAATTCCTCTTTAAAGAATTACACCCTCTTGCACACAAAACTTAGTTAGAATAAGGTGATAGTTTATTTAGGAGCAAGGGAAGGGAAGGGTGGGGGGAGGGAAAACATGAAAGACATCCTTGGACTTTTCATGGGGAGATTTGGCATAAAGCACATGGCTCAGAGGTACCAAATCTCCTCGAACAGGAGACTGGAAAGTACTTTTACAGATGCCTGATGGGGGTGGACCATCTGCCCGTGAAAAGTTCCTCTAGTGAGAGAGGACTATCCCCCACTGGTGGTAGCTGGGGGAATTGGGTGAGGAGTGGAGGACCATCCCCCACTGGTAGTGACTAAAGGAATTGAGTGAGGGGTGGCTACAGATCCCTCTTCAGAACACAAAGGCCACAGCCACACCCAAATTTATCTCCCCAGGGTAAGGGAGACCAGAATGAAGGGTAGGATTCCAAAGCTAGCTCAGTCCGATTTGGTTCAGTTATCTCTCTAGGCGTAATCTGTCCTCTGGTTTAGTTTCTCAAGGAGAAGCTTCCTTGATGTGCCCCAGAGAACTTCTAGGGTGCTCAGCACCCCATGACACCTCTTTTTGAGATTTATTTACATAAATGCCCACTTCCTTGTTAAAAGTAAGTGTAGTAGGGGCAGCTAGGTGGCTCAGTGGATAAAGCACCAGCTCTGGATTCAGGAGGACCTGAGTTCAAATCCAGCCTCAGATGCTTGACACTTACTAACTGTGTGACCCTGGGCAAGTCACTTAACCCTCATTACCCTGCAAAAAAAAAAAAAGTGAGTGTAGGTCCTATCTGTGGGACATAAGGGGCTGATGACCAGCAGTACAGGTCCTGGAATTAGGTCCTTAGTAGAGATTAGTCTTCTGGTACTTGGATAAATTCAGAGATGGGGGAAAGGGCCTCGAAATTCATAGACACAATGTAACGAGATCTGGCAAAAGTGGATACCAGCACAGGATGGGTCCAAAAAATTATTTGGAGCAAAGTACCGAAATACCAAATGGAAAAGGAGATGGAAAGTTAATGGTCAAGAAACAAGATAGCCAGAAGTACATAATAGTAATGGTAACCTATATCTCTATAGCCCTTTAAGGCTTCTGAAGTATTTTCATTACAACACCTCCATGAGGTGAGTAGAACAAACATTATTATGTACCATTTTAGGGGTTAAATGACTTGCCTAAGGTCACACAGCTAGGAACTTTTCAGATGAGATTTGAACCAAAGTGTCCCCTATCACCAAGTCCATCATTCCTTCCACTATAGTATGCTATGCTATGGAGGAAGTGTTTCAGTCACAATAAAGACAGGTTGCCTCCTGACAAGGACCTTTACCTCATGCCTTTCTTTCTTTCTTTCTTTCTTTCTTTCTTTCTTTCTTTCTTTCTTTCTTTCTTTCTTTCTTTCTTTCCTTTCTTTCTTTCTTTCTTTCTTTCTTTCTTTTTTGCGGGGCAATGAGGGTTAAGTGACTTGCCCAGGGTCACACAACTAGTAAGTGTCAAGTGTCTGAGGCCAGATTTGAACTCAGGTCCTCCTGAATCCAGGGCTGGTGCTTTATCCACTGTGCCACCTACCTACCCCAACCTCATGCCTTCTTAAATTGAGCCATGCCTACCTTTGAATCTGAAAGGAAATATGCTGGGAACCTGGCACCTCTAGTTTTTTTGAATTTACAAAACAAATGCAGGCTTAATAATTCCATTTACATAAGAATTTACTCATAATTCCAATTAAATAAGAATTTACTCTATGGGTAAATTAATTTTTTCTCCTCCCACTTATCTTCTATCCATGGGGGGGGGGGGGAGGGGAAAAGAGAAACACAAAATCTTCATATCTTATAAGCACAGCCAAATAAAACATATTCCTATGTTGGGCATATAAAAATGTGTTACTCTACATATTATTATCTCTCTATCAGGAAATGGGCAGTATTCTTCATCATCAGTCCTCAGGAATCACGGCCAATCATTATATCAATCAAACCTTGTTTTTCAAAACAATTTGTTTTTACACTATTGATGTTACAATATTAATTGTTTCTGCTAGATTCACTAGATTAATTGGTTCTGCTAGATTCACTTTGTATCAGTTTTTACAAGTCTTTCCAGATTTCTCTGAAACTCTCTTTATTTCTTACAGTGCTAAATAGTATTCCATCACATTCATATGCAATAATTTGTCCAGTCATTCCACAAATTTCTGGGTACCCCTTTAGTTTCCATTTCTTTGTTGCTATAAATATTTTTGACCATATGGTTCCTTTTTTCCCTTCTTTGATCTCCTTGGGGATGGCCTTGTACTGGTATTGCTGAGTCATCAAAGGGCGTACACAGTTTAGTAACTTTGGAGCCATAACTGTAAATTGCTTTCCAGAATGGAATAATTATTGTGGAATATTATTCCTCTTCTTTCTTTTTCCTACAACTGCTGTTTTCCTATGCTGCTATTTTCTCAGCTTGTCATCCTAATTAATAACAGCAAAAAGGTCTGAATAGGAGCAGAGGTCCCCTAAAAGCCCTGCCTGTAGTGCTCTGCTTTAAGGGATTTCTAGGTGGAGGTCTAGCCTGAAGATGAAAGGGAAGGAAGAGGCTATTAAATGTGTTTGCCTATTGATTCTTCAGAGGTTTTCCCAAGCTCCATAGTACCCCAAAGGAGCCAATAGCAATGCTTCCTGAAATGCACGCATTCTTTGAAATTGATGGAAAAATGGGAAACTCTTCTCTGTTAGGAAGCCATTTTTCCATCAAGTTGCTACTATGTGGGACAGAGGCAGTATGTGAAAATAAAATCACGTTGTGATTTTACTCATACAGAGTATTTTACTTGTTTTCTAATCCACTATAATGGAGCAATTAATCAAACTTGAAGCCTGAATTTTTTCCCTGTTTTTATTATAACTGTCAATATTATTGACAAATAGAATTTTAAGTGGTTAGTGAACTTCTGCACTATACTATTCATATCATCTGATGGGGAATGAAATAGATTTTCATCATGTTTATATATGAAGGTCAAGTGGGCCCTCTGGTCTAGAGGGGTTCCAGAGGATCCCCACTGGCAAGACACACATGCTGAATCCAGCAATAGAAAAAAAGATAGCATATGCTCAAAAGCAGATGGTACCACATCCTTTAGGAGTGGTCCCAGGGAGGCTAGGTGGTACAATGGATAGAGCACTGGCCCTGAAATCAGGAGGATATGAGTTCAAATCCAGCCATAGTCACTAGCTATGTTACTGGGAAAGTAATTTAACCCTGATTGCCTCCCCTGAAAATAATTGTCCTGACACCAACCAATGTCATTTGTCTTCATTCCTCAATTAGCTCCACAGATTCTAAAGATTTATTTCCTCACCATACCCCCATCTTTCCCTTACCCCTTTCAGCTTCATTTTCTGTGTTATCTTTCCTCATTAAAAGGTAAGCTCCTGAGGGTAGGGATTCTTTCTTTTCTTTTAATTTTTAAATTTTTTTGTCCTTTTTTTTTTTTGCGGGGCAATCAGGATTAAGTGACTTGCCCAAGGTCACACAGCTAGTGTCAAGTGTCTGAGGGTGAATTTGAACTCAGGTCCTCCTGAATCCAGGGCCAGTGCTTTATCCACTTCTCCATCTAGCTGCCCCAGGATTTTCTTTCTTTATGCTTGTATTTGTATTCCTGGCTCTTAACACAGTTCCTGACACAAAGCAATTAATTAATAAATGCTTATTCACTTAACTTGACTGTATCTAGAATTGAAAGGGACTTTAGAAGCCAATTCCCTCATTTTATAGATGAGGAAACTTGAGACCCAGAGAGGTAAAAGGTTTTAACATCATATAGGTAATAAATGTCTGGTCTGAGGATTTAACTTAGGTTTCAGGTACAAGGGAAAATATCCTGACTCTGGAGTCTGAGGATCTGGGTTTGTATTCTACATCTGGTGACTAAGAGCAAAGAGACAGTTGAAATGGTTTTATCTCTTCCTCACATTTCCTGTTTTGGAAATGTTTGAGAGGTTGTGAGGATCCAAGAGAATGCCTAGTTCTACCTGGCTTTCTGTATCACTTTGAAACCATCTATTTTTCCTTACTTCTCACAGCACAATAGTGTTTCATTACATTCAGATATCACAATTGTTTGAATTACTTTTTATAACCACTGCTGTTTGGTCACACATCCTCCATTCTGTACTTAAGCTATTGATTCTTTAAATCAAAATGTCCATTTTTACATTTATCCACTTTCCTTCTTGCCCTTCCTCACATGAGACACTCCATCCTACAGCTCCAGATGTTTTCTTTGGCTGTCTCCCACATCTAGAATGCTCTCCCTCCTTATTTTTGCTTCCTAGCTCCCTTAGCTTTCTACAAATCCCCAAGAAAATCTAAGTAGTCCCCCTTCGTGCTATTGCCTTCCCTCTTTTGATTATTTTCATTTTATCCTGTATATAACTCATTTGTTCATAGTCATTTATATGTTGTCTTCCCCCATTAGACTGTGAGCTCTTTAAGAACAAGAACTGTTTCTTGCCTGTCTTTGAAATTTCAGTACATAGTGGGTGCTTAGTAAATGTTTGCTGTTTCAGAACTTAATTCCTTTGGAGGCTAATTTTGCCATGTGACTCTGAAAATGAATTTCACTGGTAATGATATTCATGGTGTATAGTTTTATTTCATTTTTCTCTTGGAAATTACCATATACCTCTGGGTTAGTTATCTTTTTATATATACATTCTGTCTCTTGAATTAGATAGTAAACCTATTGAGGATAGAAATCTTATCTTGAATTTCTTTTCATTTTTTTCATTGCCTTATACAAAGCACTCAACTCAAAGTTTTGTTGACCAACAATATGTCTTTCATCTGTAATTTACTTTATATTTATGGGGCCATTATCCTAGTTTAGGCCATCATTCCCTTTCAACTGGAATATTTTAATAGCCTCCTAATTGATTCCCCTGCTTCCCTTTTCAATCCTTCTTCTATACCACTGCTAAATTGGCTTTGCTAGTGTCCAGGTAGAGAGGCAGTTGGGTACAGAGGATAAAGCAGACTTTTGAGTCTAACTTTTTTGGGGGGGGCGGGGCAATGAGGGTTAAGTGACTTGCCTAGGGTCACACAGCTAGTAAGTGTCAAGTGTCTGAGGCCGGATTTGAACTCATGTCCTCCTGAATCCAGGACTGGTACTTTATCCACTGTGCCATCTAGGTGCTCCCGAGTCTAACTTTTGATACTTAATGGTTATGTGACTCCGAAGAGGTCACAAGTGCTCAGTGTCCTAGGAAACTTTTTAAGACTAAATTGCAGAATAATTGCCAATTTGCATTGGTGGAGAGATTTTCCTTACCGGGAGTTGGCAGTCTATATCAATGAAATCACAGGCCTGGACCAGAAAGCATAGGTATGGCTCCTTATGGCTTCTAAGTATAACATACTAACTCCTTTGTGTGGCATTTAAAGCCTTTCATGATTGGCTCCATCTCACCTATTAGACCTTGTTTAATGTGAACATCATTCGTCCACATGCTGCCGTGTTCAGCCAAACTGGCCCACTTGCCCTTTTCTAAACATACTTGATATCCCATCTCCTATCTCCATGCTGGGAATGCTCTTCCTATTCACCTTCAACTTTTGTAATTCATACCTTCCCCTTCAAGTCTCAGTTCATAAACTACTTGTTTTTTTTTTCTTTTTTCTTTTTTTTTGTGTGTGTGAGGCAATTGGTGTTAAGTGACTTGCCCAGGGTCACACAGGTAGTAAGTGTCAAGTGTCTGAGGCCAGATTTGAACTCAGGTACTCCTGACTCCAGGGCCAGTGCTCTATCCACTGCACCACCTAGCTGCCCCCAGAAACTACTTCTTATATAAGACTTTTCTTGATCTCCTCCAATTACTTTGCATATACTTTGCTTTTTAAAAAAATATTTATTTTATTTTTAATTTATGAAATAAAACAAGCATCTCCATAACATAGTAGAATAATAAAAGATGATTGCACATGAGACAGCAAGTCTCTTATGTACAACTTCCTATTTCTTTTAAATACATAATAAATTGATCATGCAAATTTCTTTTTTTCCTTTTTTTCTTTCCCTACCCCACCCTAGAGATGGCTATCATTAGATATAAATATTTTGCTCCTAACTATCTACATACATATCATATCCTTCCATGAGGCTGTAAGCTTCTTTTTTTTTTTTTTTAAAGTGAGGCAATTGGGGTTAAGTGACTTGCCCAGGGTCACACAGCTAGTAAGTGTTAAGTGTCTGAGGCCAGATTTGAACTCAGGTACTCCTGACTCCAGGGCCGGTGCTCTATCCACTGCACCACCTAGCCACCCCAGGCTGTAAGCTTCTTGAGGATAGAAGCTGTCTCATATGCCCTTTTGTTCCTAGCCTACAGTCCAATGCTTGGTACATGGAAGGAGCTTTATAAATTCTTATGAAAATTGCATGAATTGAATTGAATCTTTCTAGGTCAAAGAACATCAATGATGACATTTGCCTAGTTCACAGACCCAGCTCTGCTAGAAATCTTTCTTTTTAATAGAAATTCATCCAAATTCTATCTAATGTATGATTATATATTCTGGGAGAAGTTAATTTTCATCCTACTGGGAGTTCAGGGGATGTAGTTAAATGAGGAAGGGACTAAAAGGTAGGTGCTTGTAGAGGGGTGGAGCAATCACCCAAGATACACATCTTGATGGATGGGAGGAGCACAGAGGTTATCATTACCTATATTCCTACATCGTATTATCCTCAGGTGACTTCCTGGTTTCAGGAAGTTTTGCCATTATAGTGACCACTTGGTAGGTGGGCATCACTCTCTTTCAATCTGATACTTAGTAAATGCAGGTTTAGATCTAGATAATTCACAGTTTCCTGCCTGATTCTTGGACCAAAGCACAAGAAACATTTAATCTGCTTTCCAGCTTAGAGTGTGGCAATGGACACAATTGAAAGGATGATGTCTGTATAGTTTAGAGGCCCTGAGTTCAAATCCCACTTCTTATAACAAGTCACTTAATCTCACTCAACATTAGTTTCTACGACTGTAAAATGAGAAGGTTGGTCTAGATGGCTTCTGAGATAAGTCTTTTCTATCTCTCCATCTCTGATCCTGTGATTTTTGTTATTCGGTGGTTTCAGACTCTTTGTGACCCCATTTGGGGTTTTCTTGGCAAAGATATTGAAGTGATTTGTCATTTCCTTTTCCCGTCCATTTTTATAGATGAAGAAACTAACTTTCCCAGGGTCTCTTAGCTAGTGAGTATATAAGGCCAGATTTGAACTCATGAAAATGATGTCTTCCTGTCTCCAGGCCCAGAATTCTATCCACTGTGTCACCTAGCTGCCCTGTGATTTTATCATATCCTTAGTTCTGTTTCGGGGTCTTTCTTCAATATACTTATAGTCAAGAAAAAAGTTAACACTAGAAACCTGATGACCATGTTCTCTGACATCTTTATCTTCTCTTCTTTCTTTTTCTTTATTAGTGTCTGGAAGAGTTCCAGTGATTGATGAAATGGTCTGGTAGCCTTGTTCCTGAAAAGCACATTTATTCTTTTATCAGGCAAATTTTATGTTGCTTTCTGTATTCAAGAGACTCAGTCTATGAATGAATGAATGAATTCACTTAATCACTGGAGAGAATTCATTTCAAGGTGCTGCTGCCCATTTTAGTGCAGTGTTTTCCCTCAGTGAGTTTCCCTGTAGAATAACAAGTGTAGGTTCCACAAAATGTGCACTTTGAACCTCCTTTATGCACATACAGCAAATGATTTGGTATCACAGCTATTTGTGCATGGGCCATATCCCCTCTAATAACAGCAATAACAATCCACACTTCTATAGTTTTCTGATAGTTCTGTGGAATTGTTATTGTAAGCATTATTTCAGCTTTACAGATGAGGAAGGTTATATCTCTTATTCAAGGTCAGATAAAGGAAGTAACACAGGCCTCTGCTGACTAATTTCAAGGTTCTCTCCTACCCGCCCTCACCACAACACTGAATCTACTGGAGAACAATCTCTAGGTTCAGATTCTTATTTAGGTCTCTGTGAGAGGATGTTGAAAAAGACACAGTAGGCTTAAGGAGGATCATGAGCTAATGAGCATTATGAGTAAGAACCCCCATGATAGGTATGCAAGGAGAAGGAAAAGGAGAAGGTAGTTGGCAAGGCCAAATAAGTGAGAAAAGGGAAATTAACAGTTGGTAAGTTAAACAAATTAGTAAAGTAATTTTGTAGTAAAATAAATTCGAAGTTAGTTATAAAAGGGAAAGAATATTGCATGTGGCTCTGATAGTGCTATTCAGATAGAGGAAAAGAAGTTACTGCAATTTTTTTTTTTTTTTTTTTTGCGGGGCAATGGGGGTTAAGTGACTTGCCCAGGGTCACACAGCTAGTACGTGTCAAGTGTCTGAAGCTGGATTTGAACTCAGGTACTCCTGAATCCAGGGCTGCTGCTTTATCTACTGCACCACCTAGCTACCCCTGCAAATTTTTTTAAACACTTATTTTCCTCCAATTACACGTAAAGACAAATTTTAACACTCATTTAAATAATTTTTGAGTTCCACATTCTCTCCCTCCCTTTCCCTCCTTGTTCCTTGAGATAGTAAGCAATTTGATATAGGTTATGCATGTGTAATCATACAAAACATATTTCCATATTAGTCATGTTGTGAAAGAAGACACAGAAAAAAAAAAGAAGAAAAACATGAAAAAATAAAGAAAGTGAAAAATAGTATGCTTTTATTTGCATTCAGATTCTATCAGTTCTCTCTCTGGATGTGGATAGCATTTTTTATCATGAGTCCTTTGGAATTGTCTTGGATCTTTGTATTGCTAAGAATAACTAAGTCATTCACAGTTGATCATCATACAATATTGCTACTACTGTGTATGATGTTCTCCTGGTTCTGCACACTTCATTTTGCATCAGTTCGTGTAAGTCCAGGTTTCTCTGAAATCATCCTGCTCATTATTTCTTATAGCACCATCATATTCCATTACGATCATATGCCACAACTTGTTCAGCCATTTCCCAATTGATGGGCATCCTCTCAATTTCCAATTCTTTGCCACAACAAAAAGAGCTACTATAAATATTTTTATACAAGTAGGTCCTTTCCTCCCGCTTTTTAAAAATCTCTTTGGGATATAGACCTAGTTGTGGTATTGCTGGATCAAAGGATAGGCACAGTTTTATATCCCTTTGGGCATAGTTGTGAATTTACTGTAAACTTTTCCATGTTTTCCATACTCTTTTAGAGTCTTGTTTTTTGGAATATCTATGGATAATCACATCTTACCTTCTTTGTTTTTATTGTTCATCTTTTTTCAGTTATGTCCATCTCTTCTTTGGAGTTTTCTTGGCAAAGATACTGGAGTGGTTTACCATTTCCTTCTCCAGCTCATTTTACAGATAAGGAAACTGAAGCAAACAGGGTTAAATGACTTGCCTGGGGTTACACAGTTAGTAAATGTCTGAGGTTGTATTTGAACTTGATGTAGGAGGTGAAAAAAAGGGTTAACAGAAAAACCAAAGACCCAAGCTTTAATTCAGATATTAGCTCCAAAAGGGAGTTAGACCCCAGTTAATGGATAACTTACAAGTCAGCATACCAGGTTCTCGTACCCACTGTGATCAGTATCCATAAAAACGGGTCAGGTCAAATAACAAAGGAAATGACAAGGGTATAGAAATTCTAAAGAAAAATTATTATATTTTGAAACTAGCCATGGGAATCAGAAAGACATGTGCAGAAAAGGCCAAATTTGCCCCAGATTCACCTTATGACATGTAAACCCCCAAAACATACCTCCACTGAAAAAAGTACCTGCCTTGGGGGTTGGCTTAGGACCCCAGGAGCTCCAAATTAGGATAAGCCCTCCCTTGTAAAACTCCTAGGTGGAAAATATTATAATGAATAGGACAGGCCCTCCCTTGTACCTCCCCAAGGTGGTGATTATTATAATGAGACTGATAATCAATTTATCTATACTATAAATATAACTGTCTTTTCTTTCACTATTCAAGAGATACCTTTCCACTTTTCTGGTTCTCTCCCTGTGATCACTCACTGCATTGCAATAAAACTTGGTAAACTGAGTCACTGAGTCTTATAATTCTTTTGGGACGACTCATGATCAATTTGACCCCAAATTTCCTGCCCACATTATTATTTGGTGCCCCATGTGAGGACATTTTAGACTCAAACTCTTCTTTTTCTTTTTTGTGAAATTTGAGGGGTGAGATCTTGCTAAGGTAAGTTTGGTATTTGCTTTTAACCTCCTGTACACGGGGGGGGGGGGGTTGCTCATTTGGGAGTCCAGCTGGCTCACCAAAGCAAGTGGGGGTATTTCTTGTTGGTCCAGAATCAAGTGATTTACCCTGAGGGGTTTCTTTTTTTCCTGAAAAGGGAAAAAAGGAATTGCCCTGTTAGCAAGACCCAGCAGTCTGGGGGACGCCCTGCATTGGGTTCTTTGCTGTTTTAGGGACACCCACATGGATGCAGGTGCAGTGTTAGTAACCTCTGGGAGGTTACAGATGGATTAGGAGGCTAGCATCCCTAATGACTCCCCATTGGGGTGTATCTTGAAAAATTGGGATTTGACAGATTTGAAAAAGAAGTGTTTGGTGTTTTATTGTAACACTGTTTGGCCACAGTATCAGCTGGGTGACCAAGAAACCTGGCTCCTGAATGGTACATAGACCTATTTTGCAGGAGGGAGGGGAAATGGTCAGAAATTCCCTATGTATTGGCTTTTATGTCTCTGACACAGGATCCAGAACTAAGGGAGCAATGCTGAATGTGTTTGGTAGCTTCACAGGTCACTCCACCAAAGCAAGGCTCCACGGACAGGGGGTCTGGAGATCTTTTTGGGTGGAAGCAGATCCTTTGTCTAGATTCAACCCTGGGGGTGGTCTGGGTGTAGAGATAGTCTCTTTGTCCAAGAGTGATGTGATGTCACTCTGCCAGCCCTTCATTGGAGTGAGCTTACTTTTCTTTGTAAAGTTCATCTCTCATTAATTGTTAATCAATCAGAGTTGATTGCCACCTTCAGGAACACCCACTTTTCCAAAAGCATATAAATCATGACCCCACCACCATGATGGTCTTTGGTCCCAGAGAGACAGTCAAATGACCATTTCTTTTATTAATAAAATGCTAGAATTATTATTAAAATTATTGGTTACCCAGAAACAATGTCTCAAAGTTTTTAAACATCATATTAGAAAGTAGTTGTTGGGGCCGCTAGGTGGCGCAGTGGATAGAGCACCGGCCCTGGAGTCAGGAGTACCTGAGTTCAAATCCAGCCTCAGACACTTAACACTTACTAGCTGTGTGACCCTGGGCAAGTCACTTAACCCCAATTGCCTCACCAAAAAAACCAAAACCAAAAACAAAAAAACCAAACAGAAAGTAGTTGTTGAAGTTGATGTTTTATTGCAATACTCTTGAGAAGGAGCAGGTTATAGTGAGAACATCGCTTCATCACTTGCCTGGGGTGTTGCATAGGGGTGCACTGTTTCAGAGAACAGAACTATAATGTTATGACTAGGAGTTGGAAGGTTTAGTTCCAGACCTATGTCTGACACTTACTAGCTGTGAACCTCAGGCTTAATCATTCTTTGTAAAAGTGAGGTAATACATAGTTTACACCATGCCTGTCTCTCAGGGTTGTGAAGATCAGTGAGGTCCTAGAAGTATAGATTTATTCTGGAAGGGGACTTTAGAAGGAAAGGGAGGGAGGGGAATAAGCATTTATATAATGTCTACTATGTGCCAGGTACTGTGCTAAGCACTTGTTAAGGGCTAAAATTCTAGCTTGTCTGTCTAAAATATCTAATGAGTGGTCGCCAATAAATTATAAGCTTTAGCAAGAGTTAGACTTTTAAGCATTTATTAAGGAGAATAAGAATTTGGTAAAGAGAGAGAAAGGCCTAGATTCCTATCTATTAAAGGGAGAGCACATTTCTAGTTCCGCTCTCCACCAGAGTCCAAAGGAAAGAGAGTGTGACCGAGCCTCCAGTCTCTTCCTTCTTCCTCCCACTAGCCCGCATCACTTCCTGATGCCAAAGAAAAGACTCCTGGTCTTGCCCTCAAAGACCTTCGCTTCATGGGTGGAACTCTTCTACAGTAAGTCTCCAGCAGGTGGCGTCATTCCAATCATTACACACTTTTTGCAAATATTATTTTGTTTGAGCCTCACAATAACCCTATGAAGTAGGTGGGATTATTATTCTCACTTTACAGTTGAGGAAAATAAGGTAAACAGAGGTTAAGTGACTTGCCCAGAGTGACACAGCTAATACATGTCTAAGGTTGGATTTGAACTTAGGTCTTCCTGACGACAGGCCTAGCATTGTATTAATTGAATTATCAGCTTCCTTAGAGGTCATCTAGTTGATTTACCCTGCCCCCCCATTTAAAAAATAAATGAACAGGGGCAGCTAGATGGCGCAGTGGCTAGAGCACTGGCCCTGGATTCAGGAGGACCTGAGTTCAAATCCAGCCCCAGACACTTAACACTTACTAGCTGTGTGACCCTGGGCAAGTCACTTAACCCTCATTGCCCTGAAAAATAATAATAATAATAATAATAGAAGTACAATGACTTGTTCAAGGTCACACAAGTTACTTTGGATGTGGCTAGTCTAGGTCTTGACTGTGGTTTAGCTTTGGAGGAGTCATGTAAATAAATCCTTTGTTCCTTATACTTGGTTAAACAAGAGCAGAGAATAAGCTCTAAGTTGGACAGAGATCTAGGGTAGATGCAAAAATATATGCATGTATATACACACAATGAACACAAGAGATATGCACACACATATGTATGCACACACAATGCACACAGGTATACTTGCATACATGCATGCATAAATGCACACATCACACACACCTATGGATATATGCACACACATACACACATGCATGCATACATGTGTACATGAACAGCTCTTTCAGGTCCTCAGAACCTCCCTAGTCCCACTAGGGCCAAATAGTGAAGCCATGATTAGAACCCAAGTCATATTTGTCCCCAAACTAGGGTTCTTTGCAGCCCCACCCTGGGACAGATCCCCAGATAGCCCATATGAGTGTGAATGTTATCATTTCCCTCTCTAGGGCTGGCCCTAAGCAGCCACTCAGTAAGGTGCCATCCCTATGGTGTGACATGAAGGCAGCTGTTAAAATGAAAACATCCCGTGGGAGGAGGGTGATGCTGAAAAAAGGACAAACGCGGCATTCTTCACAGTTTCACCCGGGAGCTCCCAGGGAACTATCTCCTGATTGCCAGGGAGCCTGATGTTCAGCATTAGCAATTCCAAATAGACAGCCAGATCTCCCCCCGAAAGAGAGGAGAGGGGAGACACTGGCAGCCTCTCCGCCGGCTTCTGTCCGGATGCCAGATCGGGCCTCTAGTTCAGGCTGGTGGCGCACACAGCCTGGATGGCCCGTTGGAACAATAGGCGGAACACTGTGGAAAAGGGAGCTGCTCTGGGTCCCGCTCCCTCGCTGGAGATCTTGCCAGCCTTAGCCAAGGAGCCCCGTGAGCTCCCAGCCCAGAGGCTCCTCAGTCATCTGACAAAACTCAGCAGACATACACAAATCACTGCACACCCGCATTGGGTTCGGTGTTGAACTGTATCCGATTTCAATTGCTTGTAGGGATTTATATTCCAGAATAAACACACTCATAAAAACTGAGGAGAAAGAACAAAGAGAGGTTTACTGAACGCTTGTACTCAGTGAAAGAAGGGAGCCCCCAGACCCCCCAGACCCCCTGTACAGAAGCGGCATAGAGCAGAAAGGGGGAGTGGCACAGTTGGAGAATATCTGGGAATAAGTCCAACCTGGGCTCTGGCACAGACAGGGCTGGACCGGGGGCATGAAGGTCATGCTGGAGTCACCGTGTCCTGGTAACGGGCTGGGGCAAGGGCTCAGTGAAGCCTGGCCAGGGGAGGGGAAGCTGGCCAAAATGTTCCCTTTGGGGCTTGGGTTGTAAACCTAACTCCCTACGTGGTGCAAGAGGGGAAATGTAAACATGTTGTATGGAAGTGATCCCCTTGGCCAGTTAGGGCCTGAATGAAAATTAATAGCTGTGGGAGGCTCCCTGGTGGAGCTTTCTCCTTTTTTTTTGGACTTTATTATCCGTTTACAGTGGGAGAGGTTTCTTTACTCAGGACAGTATTCTTGTGCCACAGTACTCTGTTTTATTTTTAAATTTAGGTTTGGTTTTGTGTTTTTCCCAATTGAGAGTTTGTGATGGACTGAGCCATAGCTCTTGGGATTGCCCCTGCAAAAATCGCTTTTTCCTTTTGCTCATATTCACTGCAGCCATGATTTGGAGTTGGGTTTCTGCTCTGAGCTTGGTACTGAGCTTGCCAAACAAAGCTTTGGTTCATTTCTAGTTTCTTTTGTTGTTCTTGCACTCTAGTTTCTTGCAGTGCCTTTGAAAATCGAGTGACTCGGTCTTAAAAGGCATGCCACTAATTGCCCACTTTCCAATCCAGCTTCTTCCCTCCTCTTACTTGGTTGTGAAAGGAGCAATTTCAGTGAATAGGCACACAGGTTTTTAAAAATATCTCTTTAAGTGAATTCTCTATGAATTTTGTGTTTGTGAAAGATGAGTTGCTGCCCTGTGGACTTCCCTTGCTTGCTGTGTGACAAAAACACTTTCATTCTCTTTCCAGTTCCGGTGTGGACGGTGTTTTTAAATGGTTTGTTGGGGGCAGCTAGGTGGTGCAGGGAATAAAGCATTGACCCTGGGTTTAAGAGGACCTGAGTTCGAATCCAGCCTCAGACACTTGTGTGATCCTGGGCAAGTTACTTAACCCTCATTGCCCCCCCACCAAAAAAAAATGCTTTGTCTTGGAAGAGATATTATAGACTCTTAGAAGTTAAGTTCTGATATAAATTAAAGATCTTTTAAACTTCATAACCTGCACCTTGTAATACCATAACCTGTGGCAATGAGATGGCACAGGTGGATAGAGTACTGTACTTTGGTGGGAGTGAGGGGTCAGAAAGACCTGAATTTAAATACTGCCTCATAGATGTGTGACTGAATAAATCACTTACCTTCTCAGTTTTCTCCTCTGTAAAATGGAGTTGATATCAGGGTTCCTGCCTCTCAAGTTGTGACAATGAGATAACTTATATAAGGTGCTTTGCAAACTTTTAAATGCTATATAAAAGCTAACTATTGTCATTGTTATGACCACCACCACCACCACCACTGTTATTACCAGAAATAACTTGCAAATGTTACTGGTTGCTTAGAGCAACTATTTGTACTTAGAGTAAAAGTATCTCCATTCTCACTAGAATAAATGCACCGGCCCTGGATTCAGGAGGACCTGAGTTCAAATCCAGTCTCAGACACTTGACACTTACTAGCTGTGTGACCCTGGGCAAGTCACTTAACCCTTATTGCCCCACAAAAAACAAAACAAAACAGAATGCAATCTTTCCTTGTCTTCCTATGCTGCACTGTTTTTATCTATGTCTTTCTAGAAAGCTTTCATAGAACATCCATATAGTGAACTGGAGGGTTTTTCTCCCATTCTTTTGATACCTCAGAAATACCAGCATAGCAACTCAAACTTTCCAGAGAATGGTTTCCCTCACTCTTGTTCATGTAACTGATCCCCCTCCTTTACTAGGACCATGCTTCCTTGATGAAGTTTTTTAATGGCACACCAAAAGTCCTTGTTGGTAATATGTGGCAGCCTCCTTATACCCAACATGGATCCTTTCATTTTTGTTTGGGTGACCATCAATTTTGAGGCAGCTATGTGATATAGTGGATAAAGCACTGGGCCTGGAGACAGGAAGACCTGAGTTCAAATTGAGCCTCAGATACTTATTAACTGTGACTCTGGGCAAGTCACTTACTCTCTGTTTGCCTCAGTTTCCTCATCTAAAAAGGGGAAATAATAATAGCAGCTATTTCACTGGGTTATTATGAGGATCAAATGAGAAAATATGTATATGTAAAGGGTTTTGTAAATGTTAAACGACTACAGAAATGCTGGATATTATCATTAATAGCTAGGTGGCCCAACTAAAGAGAGCCCCAGACTTAGAGTTAGGAAGATTTTAGTTCAAAATCAGCCTCAGAAACATAGTAGTTGTATGAGCCAAAGAAAATGGAGATAATAATGATACTTACCTCCCAGAAGATAAAATGAGATAATAAAGCACTTTACAAACCTTAAAACCCTATTATATTATTAATCCTCTGAGGTCATGTTTATTGGGAAATGTCACATCCTACAAGCCTCAGATGGGATGAGAGTTAAGGAAGTAGGTGCTGTTCTAGTCTTTTTTCTAAAACAGTAAGCTGAAAGGAAGGTTTCGATTTGGAGATTAATACTCATGGGGACTCATCCTACTGAGGCAGAGCTATGTGACTACACAATCTTGGTTACTGCCATTTGTAGCAAGAGAAGACAGCAGAGAACCCACGGGAATTTCTAAAGTTAATTAACTCTACCAACCAAGCAAGGTAAATAGATTGCTTATAAGAATTAGAGAGAAACCACTGGGTGACTGAAGTAAAAACAAACAAACAGACAAATTCCAAAAAGCACTTTTGAGGAAATTCTATAGACTCTAATATTAGGAATTGCAATGTGTTAGAAAGACATAGCCTTTTCAAACCATGGGATAAAACCAAGGTTCAATCACTAAGTGATTGGTAACAGCTAAGGATCAGTGAATAGAACACCTAATTGTACCTAGACATTTGCTTTCTTTAAAACCATGTTCCGTATGATTATCTAATTTCCACATTATTATTGGGCTTAGCTGTTTCAATAAAGTATTACAGCTTTCATTTTAAAATATTGAGTGGAAAAGTATGTTAATCTGAAGCTTGCCTATGCTGACCACAGACCACATAAATAAGGTCCCACCATTTTACCTGGTGGCAGTTTACCTTAATTGCAGAAAAAGTACCCTAGGGAAAATAAATGGACGTAAGTGCTAAATTTTCCAACTTAAATATGTAATATGATAACATTTACATTCCACACAGTCAAACAGATGTTTCTCTGTCTTTTCTTAAGAGAATAATACACCTAAGAGAAAGTAGATATTGTCAGCCATTTATTGAAGAAAAAAAAATCTTTTCCACAAGTTGCCTTTAGCAGTTAATAAACATTGACCACAGAATCCCCCTAATACCTCTGTGATGTGAGGTAAGAGACAGACAGTGTAACTCCATATTACGGTTAACTTCTGCTTTCCTATGACATCTCAGCCATGTGTCTTAATGCCAGTTAGTTCAGCACAGTTCCAGGAGATCCAGGGTCATTAAATTGCTGTGGAAAACTTATTATATTGTTACAGAGCCTGAGTCCATATCTGACACAGGTATAACTAATATTTATACAGTCATACTGAGATGTGTCACGGAACCTCTAGAAGAGTATCTAATAACTATAGCAGGCTTAGAATCAAGTACATGGAAAACAAAGTTAAAATGGTTGTAGCTGCCATCCAGTTAAATGTTTTTTCTTTGAGAAGTTATGTGGATTTAGATACCCAAATGAAGAAAATGTAAATATAATAGGATACGTTTTTCACAGTAGCTTAACAAAAATTACTTAACCACGTTTATATGTTGTTATTCCTCTATTTGTGTAACTCATATCAGAGGAAGGGTCTGAGAACACTATGGGGAGTAGAGTGTGAAAGGAGAGAGGAGGAGACCCTCTCACAAATTAGACTTATTTCCCCCCCATAGAGGGAAGCTTGGGAATGTAAATAATTCTTCCAAGAGTGGTCATCAGCCCCCCCCGTACAGGAACTCAGTCTCACAAGATATCAGATATAGAGGAGGTTTTATTGCTGCTAAAATAATGTACCCTAGACCTCATAGAGAATCAAGAGAACCTATCTATTTTACAAGTAAGCCTATGTGTCCTCCCAGAAGCCCATATAGTCCTCATTTCTTATGGTATCATCTTAGGTATGGCTTCCAGAAAGGACAAAGAGAGATCTCTTTCCCTATCGCTGTGAATCATGCCCCTCCCAAAGGTAAAGGACTAGGGATTCACTAGAACATCACGACTGGTCATTCTAGTGAGCCTGTCTTCTCTAAGGACCCATAGAGTTCATGTGATTTACAGTAATGCTCTGGGTAAGGCTCAAGCAAGGGTCAAGTTCAAGGTTTTCTCATCATTTCCCTGGAATAGCTATGTTTCCCAGTCATTTGCCATCATGGCTCTATATTCTGTCAGGTTCTTTTTCTTTCTGGGGAATGAAGCATTTCCCTCCACAGATATTATCCAGCAGTTACCTCCATAGCAGATGCCTATAACTCAGAGCCAGAAGCAGCAAACTATTGCTAACTTTGAAATCTAGAAAGATTTGCATTTATTAAAAAATTTAGACAAACTTTTATACTTCAGAAGTCTGTGCTGACAAGTCAAATGAAAGAAAATGGTTTCAGAAAAAATCAAAATATTATGAAAAGAATCCAGAAATGTTATAAATGTTCTTTCTCATTTGAAAGGTAATCACGATCTGAAATGATGTGAAAAGAGTGTGCCTGATCAAAGTCAAGTCATTGTCAACCAAGTTAAAGGATGGGATCTTTGTTCTGATGTTTATGGTGACTTCTTTTTTTGGGGGGCGGGGTGAGGCAATTGGGATTAAGTGACTTGTCCGAGGCCAGATTTGAACTCAGGCCCTCCTGAATCCAGGGCCTGTGTGCTCTATCCACTGCGCCACCTAGCTGCCCCGTTTATGGTGACTTCTTGATGGGCTGTGAATTTTCTTTCCCCTGAGTGTTTATTGGTTCATTGACACCAACTTAACAGTAATTGATTGATTCTGATGAGTTTCTGAACCATTGTGCTATACTCTTTAAAAATAAAAGCTAGAGACAGATATCCAGAGCTGAGAAATACCAGTGTGGGAGGAGGAATTGTACAAAGTCACTCAAACTTGGTTCTTTGGAAGGGAAGCCGACCCATCTGTGAGAGTCCCTCCAAGGAACCATATATCCCCAGATTTGGACTGGGCAAAACTAGGCATGGCAAAGGCATGAGTTGGCAGTGGTGGAGCAACAGTGGTGGAAGATAGAGGAATTTCTAGACAAGCTGAGGAATTTGAAAGAGACCTTCTAGACCTGCACTTGTAACATGAGTCATGTGGACTATACAGTCCTAAAGGGAAATGGGACAGCTGAAGTTCTCAGTTCCATCTCCAATAAGAGCTCCTCAGTAGGGGGCAGCTAGGTGGTGCAGTGGATAGAGCACTGGCCCTGGATTCAAGAGGACCTGAGTTCAAATCTGGCCTCAGACACTTGCCACTTACTAGCTGTGTGACCCTGGGAAAGTCACTTAACCCCCATTGCGTCGCCCCCCCCCCCCAAAAAATGCTTCTCAGTCCTAGGGAAACAGAATTCTGGATGTCTATATAAGCCCCTATTGGAGGCAGTGTGGAGAGGGATGTCTCCATAGAGGTGAATTGCCTAACTTCTTGGCAACCCTGGGGGCTTCTTTCTTGGTTCAAGTCTAAATATATAGGTTTCAAGGATAATAGAAGTCCTTGGGGACAACAGAGACTCACTAGGGAAGAAAAGAGAGGTTTTTTTTGGTTTTGTTTTTAATTTTTTTTTTACTGTTTCTGGGGATTCTCTTTGAGTCCTTCTGAGTCTTTGCATTTTGTGTCAGGGCAAAGGAAACCTCTCCTTTATTCATTGTTTTATTAGGCTGAGTGCTCTCATGGAAAGTGAAGATTCTTTTACTTTTAAAAAAGAAATATGTAGACATAAACTCAATCATGTTCTACCTACGGGGGAAATTCTGGAGCATGAGTCAAGGACACATTAAAAAAATTTTTGTTTCAAGGACACATTTTTGAAAGATAATTTCAAGATTGAATGAATCCAACCTGTATAAATATAGTGCTTTGGTTCTAGGTCATGGATTATAAGTAGGTACGTGTATTTATACATACATGTATATAGATTTACACATATATGTAGATAGAGAAATAGAGAGATAGATATGGAAACTCTGAGGAATGTATATGTATCCCTCTATAACTGGTTTGGTACAAGGAGTCAGTCCTAGCTCAAGGACGATGTCCCAGGAATGTAGTTTCTGGCAATAAACTGCTACTTCAATCAAGAAACAAACATTTATTATGTACTTATTATATCCCAGGTTCTGGGGATTCAAAATCAAAAGGAAACCAGTTTCTGACCTTCGGAAGCTTGTGGTCAGTGGGCAGACAACATGTACATAGATAGATATATGCAAAATAGATACAAGATGATTTTTTTGTGTGTGTTTGGAAAGTCACTAACTAATAGGGAGACGAGGAAAGGCTTTTTTTAGAAGATGGTACTTGAGATGAGCTTTGAAGGAAGCTAGAAATTCTAAGAGGCAAATTTGAGGAGGGAGTATATTCTAGACCTTGAGATCTGAAAGGGAATGCTGTATGAGGAAAAGCAAGAAAATCTATAATCTAGGTGTAGGGGTGTCATCTCCAAAGCTGGAAAGGTAGGAAGGATAAATGCCAAATAGAAGAGTTTATATTTTATCTAATATGTAATAGGGAGCCATCAGAGTTTACTGAGTAGGGGAGTGATGCCCCTCAAACGTGCCTGGGATTATGAGAGGAGGGTGTAGGATTTTGCTAACCATAGGGAAATAATCTGGGCAGAGGGGAACAACTCCATTGATGATGGCAAGTGAGTTCTCTGTCTTGGTGGTGTCTTGGTGGCTCAACTCAGTGGTCAAGTGACTATATGTCTGCTCACTCAGTGGTCATGGGTGCCTTTGCTAGGCATTTTCTGACACATGTGATGCTTTCTTCTCTGAAGGCTAAATGTTTTGTATGACCTCTTCACAATTGCTTAAATCTTCCCATTGGGGGCCCAGAAATTAAATACCTCTTCCTTTTGGGGAGAAATATCTCTACAAGATTAATCAGCTATACACTATACAGCTAGGGCAAATTATAACTGGCTTCCAAGTGATAAAATTGACTTCCATCTTTTGTTCAGTTCTTTTCAAAAACCACCGATAAATGAAGCTTGTAGTGTTACTCACAACCCCACCTTCCCCAACGGACACAGAAGAGATTCTAGTATCTTGCACAGACTCCCAAGAGAGCCACAAAACTCACAGAAAAGGGGTAGGAACCCAGACCCCGACATGACCATAACTTGTGGTAGTTCACTAAGCACCATATCCGAGGTCTCTATTCACCACTGATAAATAGCCCCAAAATGATGCCCTTTGGGCTCAGTCTTGGAAAAACTCCAGCAGCCTGTTTAAATCATGGGGGCTAGCAGACTCCTGCTGCTTGTGTTTTATATGATGTGTATAATTACCTACCTGGAGGGTGTAATCGCTTGCAGGTGGCCTCAGGCATTTCAAACCCATATGTATTGCTTCCTTATCCCCAGTCACTCCATCATTCAGGGATAAGGCTACTTCAGCATTTTAGCTGTCCTATCATTGCTGACACTGGGATCTGATGAAAAGTCAGACTTTAAAGCCAGACTATAACAGCAGGCAAAGGAGGGGAAAATCTGAAGGAAGGCCCTCATGTCACAAAGTTCAATACTTCCAAGAAGGATTCAGCTGTGCTTGTACCTTATGGATTAACTTACCTATCTTAGCTTAAAAAAAGCTTTAGCTAGATTTATAAAAAATCTCTAATACTGTTGGCCCACTTGACTAGAATTGAATGAACAAATCTAACAGGGACTGTTCTGTGTTTCCCTTGTATTCTCATAGAGCCTAACATGGCTCTCTACAAATAGTAGACACTAGGTGGTGCAGTGGATAGAGTGCTGGGCCTAGAGGCTGGAAGACTCATCTTTCTGTGTTCAAACCTGGCTTCAGACACTGGTTGTGTGACCCTGGGCAAGTCACTTAACCCTGTTTGCCTCTGTTTCCTCATCTGCAAAATGAACCAGAGAAAGAAATGGCAAACCACTCCAGTATCTTTCCCAAATGGAATCATGAAGAGTTGGACACAAGTGAAAAACAACTGAATAACAATAATAAATGATTATTCAATTAAATCAAAGGATTTTTAAAAATCTTTTGTGTAAACAAGGACTAAAGGAACTTAAATGGAAATTAGGATTTTAAGATAACTGGAGTTTACTTGGAGGAGGGAATGGACTGAAACAACCTCTGTCCAATAAGTATAAGCCAGATATTTTTTTAAAAGGGATTCTGAGGGGCAGCTAGGTGGCACAGTGGATAGAGCACTGGCCCTGGATTCAGGAAAACCTGAGTTCAAATCTGGCCTCAGACACTTTACACACATACTAGCTGTGTGACCCCGGGCAAGTCACTTAATCCCAATTGCCTCACCAAAAAAAAAAAAAAAAAAAGAGAGAGAGAAATAAAAGGGGTTCTGAGTTGTCAACTCACGGTAATGAACTAATGTGTTGATTTACCAGCAATATTTGATTTTATGATTTTCGTCTATTGTGAGTATGTTCTGTATGCTAGTTTCAGTGCAAGAGATTATTGATGGGTTGCCAGTGTGTTGTTTAAAAATCTAAATGTGGGTTCTAATCTCTCCCCACCCCCCAGTTTTGGGGGGAAACTGGCTAAAATCACTGATAAATTCACCAAGAGTTTAGGCTTTTAAGATATAAGATAGTAAAGAGAGAGAAAGATTGAGAACAGATTTCTTATAGCATGGAAATCCTAGCCTTCCTAACCTCCCATGTGAATTCCTGCCACCAAGCTGATGTCTCAAACCCAAAGAGAAAGTAAGCCCTCCACCAGCATCCGCTTCCTACTTCCTGTCTCCTCCCAGAAATGGGAGGCTCCTCAAGTTGATTGACTGGTAGCTTTGATAGACAGTACCCGTGAGCAAACGTCACTTCCTGATGCCAAGGAACTTGACCACATGGCTTGCCCTCAGACGCCTTCTCCTCATGGTGGAGCTTTCCTACAGTAACTCTCCAGCAGGTGGCGTCACTCCAATCATTACACCAGGGAGAAGGAGATAAAGAAGAAGACAACAGAGAAGGTGAAGAATGGGGGAGGCAGTGAAAAAACAGAAGAAAGAATTTACAAACAGAATGAGAGAAAGTAGATGAATGTGGTGAAGGAAAGCAGTCTTCTAAACTCATGTCCTTTTACTAAGACTGTACAGAAATGATTTGCTCCAAGATGGTTTAAGGATTGGGGGGCGGGAATGACGGGTTAGGATCTCTGTCCCTTTGATGGAATTAATGAAAATTCCCATCTGTTTTACAGGAAACATTGCCAAAATAGAGGAAGGCATAAAGACAGCACAATATAAGATGATATAGTAAAAGGGCACATTTTGGGGAGTTGAGTTCAAATCCCAACTCTGATACAACCCATGTTACTTGGGCCCTAATCATTAACCTCTATGAGCATGTTTTCTTATCTATAAGATGAAGGAGGTGGACTTGATCATCTCTAAGACCTTTGTCAGCTGTAAATCTAGTAAAAAGAACCCTGTCTTCATTTCAAAGAGAACAAGCCTCTTTCTGGTAAACCTCCACCTTACTGACATTCTGATGTCCCTAAGTAGCCATAAGACCTTGGGCAAGTCATTAGGGCCTGGGTTTCCTTGGGGCATGAGATTAACACTGTAACTTTAGGCCCCTTCCAACTCTGGAAGCCTATGATTCTTCTTCTATTTTACCCTGTCTCCAGCCCCCAAACTCTGGAAGCTGAGTTCCAAGGCAACAAGTGTGGTGAGAGACCACAGCTGGCCTGCTATAATTAGGTTTGAGGAAGAAGCAGACCCAACCTTCTTGAGTTCAATTGTGCTTCTGTTGCCTTAAATTATTCTCATGATGGGATGAGGTCATTTACGTAAAAAGGCTTCACAAACATTAAAGCATAACGTAAGTGGGAGTTATTATTATTCTTACGGGGATTTGATGGGTCCCCATGTAAATTGTGGCCTAGTAGGAAATGATTTTGCTCTCAACAGATGCTGGTTGGTATTCTGTGATTTTTTTTTTTTTGCAAGCTAACTTGCTGTTAAAGAAACCTCTAGGCAGAAGCAAATATCGAACTGTTATAATAAAATATGTGCATATTTTAGGATGGGAAGGAGATTTCTTTATTTTCTATTTATTCCTTTGTTTGTTTTGATATACATTCCAAACACCAACATAATATACTCAAATGAGTTTGCAAATTCTAACCAATTTTCATTTGTGTGATCCCAATAAACAAAAGATGCCACTGAGGGAGGCCCTAACTTGCTTTTGGATGAGGAGTATGGATGGCATATGGCAAGGAAGAATGAATTTCCTCATACTAAGTAGCAGTGGGTTATTAGCAAGAGATAGTACATGCTCACTGATGGCGCTGTGGATAATGGAGAAGTGGGGGAGGGGAACTGAGTTCCTGGAGCTCTGAAGTATTGCCCTGCTGGCTTGGCACAGGAAACAGTATTCCTGAAAAGCCGATGATCATTGGATAGTGCTTAGAGCGAGTTACCACAGCCCTCAAACATTAGCTCGTCCCATGGAGGTTTAGAAAGAGGCTCATCTTGAATTGGCTGGGGGACATTCTGGCAATTGCTGCTAAAACATCTCGCCAACCTGAGCGGCAACAGAACGGGAGCAGTGCTTTAACTCAGCCACAGGATTATACCAAGGGGAACGCACAATGCCGATGTTGTTCATTTCCAAGCTTGAATTAGAATCAGATAGTGAGGGCTAGGAGGGATGCCGAGGAGGCGTGTTGTTTGGTCTTTTCAGTCATGTCTGACTCTCTGTGACCCCATTTGTAGTTTGCTTGGCAGAGACACTGGAGTGGTTTGCTATTTCCTTCTCCAACTCATTTTACAGATGAGGAAACAGAGACAGACAGGGTTAAGTGACTTACCCAAGGTCACAAAGCTAGTAAGCTTCATAGGCCAGATTTGAACTGAAAAGTTGCTATCTAGCTATACTGTCTAAAAATCTAATGAGTGGTCGCCAATAAATTAGAAGCTTTAGGAAGAGTTTTAGACTTCTAAGCATTTATTAAGGAGCATAAGAACTTGGTGAAGAGAGAGAGAGGCCGAGATGCCTACATCTATCTATCTCAGGGAGCCAGCATTTTTGCTCCACTCTCATGAGACTCCTAATGAAAAAGAGAAAACCACCCCTTCTTCATCCCACAAGCCTCCTGTGAAAACTGGAAACGTCCCATCCCCACACACACAGCTCCAAGCTAATTGGTTGGTAGCTTTGATCGACAGTACCCACAGGCAAACATCACTTCCTGAAGCCAAGGAACTAATCTTCCAAGCCACATGGCTTGCCCTTAGACATCTTCTCCTCATGGCGGAGCTTTTCTACAGTGACTCTCCAGCAGGGGGCGTCACTCCAATTGTCACAGAACTCAGGTCTTCCTGATTCTAGGACTAGCATTCTATCCACTGAGCCACCTAGCTGTACATAGTAGGTGCTATATATGTGCTTATTCCCTTTCCTTACTGCTAATCTAACTCTGAAGCTCATTTGGACATTTACAAAATAGGACTACTTACTTAAGAATTGTGTTATCTAATTGAGTTTTTGTCAAATGATAACCTATATGTAAAGAGCTACAACATCAATGTAAGCCCTTAATGATTAATAGTCATGGCTAGCATGGCCTGATTGTTGGTGGATGATTCATCATGTTAGGCTTCAGGAAGGCTCTGCAGACACCACAATTATCTCCAGACCTTATAGATGTTAGAAATTCCACATGAATACTCTATTATACTAAGCATAGAGGTTATTGGCCTTTTCACAATTTATTGGTTTACTCACTTATTCTATAACAATTTGCCACACCAATTGCCTTCTCTATGCTGATGGAGTTTTGTTTTGTTTTTTGTTCAGATAGGTGATTTCACAGACATAAGAAACTTCCATTGTGGACACTCCTTCCACCCATTCAATTTAACAACTCCCATATCTTAAGCTAGGTTGTACCATGTACAGTGTCAGCCTACAATCAGAAAGACATCTTCCTGAGTTCGAATGTGGCCTCAGACACTTGCTGCATGACCCTGGGCAAGTCACTTAACCCTGTTTGCCTCAGGTTCCTCATCTGTAAAATGACCTGGAGAAGGAAATGGTAAACCACTCTACTATCTTTGTCAAGAAAACCCCACATGGGGTCATGAAGGGTCAGACATGACTGAACAACAAAATAACTTAGGAACCTTCAAGAATTGTCTAGAGTGGGGGTCTAGAGTGTCTTTCTAGTTTGGCTCTCTAAGTACCAAATGATGCTTCCGTTCATGAAGATTCAAAGATAAATAAGACACACTGAAGGGGATGTGAGGATAAATAGCTGGTTGAAGGGGGCAGTTAGGTGGCTCAGTGGATAAAGCACCAGCCCTGGATTCAGGAGGACCTGAGTTCAAATCCAACCTCAGACACTTGACACTTACTAGCTGTGTGACCCTGGGCAAGTTACTTAACCCTCATTGCCCCACCAAAAAAAAAAAATAGCTGGTTGAAGTTTGCCACAAGGAGTTCAGCCAAAATGCTGGAGAACTGATGCTTTCTCCTGATGTTGTGAGGATGTCCAAGAATATGAATCCCTCTGTGAGGCATTTAAAGCTCTTTGCACCCTGGCTCCTCCCTGTCTTTTTAACCTAATTATCCACCACTCCCCTCCATGTACTCTAAGATCCAGGAAGTCTAGCCTATTCACGTTTCCTGTTCCTATTCCGTCTGGGTGTGTCCAATTTGTGGTCTCTACTTGAAGGCTGGACAGTAGACTCATTCTTTTTTTTTTTTCCCCACATTGCCTCAAATCCAATAGATCTGGGCAACATTCTTGTTATTTCTAAAAATTTGGCTCCCAGGATTTTTGTTTGGTTGTGGTTTTCAAAGATTCCAATGATTCTTCAATTATCTCTCTTTGTCCTCTGTTCCAGGGTCATTGTTTCTTTTTCTTTCTTTCTTTCTTTCTTTTTTTTTTTGGCAGGGCAATGAGGGTTAAGTGACTTGCCCAAGGTCACATAGATAGTAAGAGTCAAGTGTCTGAGGTCAAATTTGAACTCAGGTCCTCCTAAATCCAGGGCTAGTGCTTTATCCCATTTGTTTCTTATAGTAGATGTCTAATAAGTTCTGCTAATCCTTCAGTCTTTTGACTTCCTTCTAATATTTCTTTTTGCCTCATTGAATCATTGAATTCTGTTTGCTTCATTTTATTTTTTAATATGTTCATTACTTGGGTAAGGCTTTCTACCTTTGCTTGTAAATTGTTTATTCTCTTTCCACCTGCTTCAATTTCATTATTTATTTTTTTGCTCCAGCTAGTCCTTCATTTCTTCCTTCCACTATTGGAGACATGGTGATTAATTCACTTTTTTTTTTTGGAGAGAGGTGTTTCTACTTAGAGTTACTTCCTTTGAATTTTTTTTGGGGGGGCAATCAATCCTTTATTCCATAATAATTCTCTGCACACTAGGAGTTTTGTTTTTCCTGTTTACTTATGTCTTCATCTTCAGTACTTGGACTGGGACTTTATGCCAGGGCCAGGTTCTGTCCCCACCCGCACTCTTGGTTGAGGTTGTTAAGTCTTGGTCCTATCTCACTACAAGCAAAAGACACCGCTGTACTGGGGCTATGTCCTCTCCCACCTAAAATCTAGATGCTGCTGTTCAGCTGCATTTCTAGATGAGGGATCTGATCCTGGGCCTGTCTCCTGTACTATTATCCCTGGTAGACAATCTGCATGGGGCAGCTACCACAGTGTGCAGCTTCCATCTGCCCCCTGGGCCATTCATTTCTTGTTCTCCCCCCTACCCCCTTCTAGGTCCCTATTTACTTCTTTTTTTTTCTTTCTTTCTTTTTTTTTGGGGGGGGGCAGGGCAATGAAGGTTAAGTGACTTGTGCAGGGTCACACAGCTAGTTAAGTGCCAAGTGTCTGAGGCTGGATTTGAACTCATGTCCTCCTGAATCCAAGGCCAGTGCTTTATCCACTGTGCCATCTAGCTGTCCCTCCCTATTTACTTCTGCAGGTTTAAACTTCATCCCTTAAAGTGTTCCCAACCAGAGATCATGATGGTTTCAGGCTCATTTCCTGGTGCAGTCCCTTATGAGGTTGGGGAGATCTCAGTGGTATTTCTCCTCAGTTTTGCTGAATCTTTATTTCATATAGTTTTCTTCTTTATCATTAGTCCTTATTTCTCAGGAGAGCCATACTTGCCCAGGATTTCTTACAGTTATTTATACCAGAAGTCTCTTCTCAAGCATTCTTAATCACCTCCACCTGCAAAACTCACCTAATTATGAATGAATTAATCCAACAAAATAGTGAATAAGAAAGCCCTGGTGCTTTTGGTAGGACTAAGGAAGAGGTTGTGTGTGTGTGTGTGTGTGTGTGTGTGTGTGTGTGTGTGTTGCATGTAGAAAGACAGAGACAGACAGAGATAGAGAGACAGAGACACAAAGAGACAGATTGGAGAGATGAAGAGACAGAGACAGAATAGAGACAGAGTCCTTCCCTTATTGGATTCTTTTCACTTGCTGATACACTTCAAGGTATCTACAGCTTACCTGTGTTTTATTTCCATTTCTTGCAAAGTAGAAATGTGATTTCTGGCATTGTGTTCATTTTTACAAAATTCTGCTGTAATAAAGCATAAGAAACTGCTGTGCTATAATAGAAAGAACACTCTACAAAGGGAGTTGAAATCTGAATTCAAGTTCCCACCCTGCCACTAATTGGCTTTGTGACCTCCTTGACCTTTCTGGGCCTCAGTTTCTTCATTTATAAAATTAAGGGACTTCAGTTAGAGCCTTAAGGTGTCTATCAGCTCTGATATTCTTAGAAGACTATTTTATTGTGGCGATGCAGCTACCATTCTTACAGTGGAATTTTTACCGTGATGAACTTATCAACGTTAGCTTTTCAATTGATCAGCCCCTACGTTGGGCCAGTGAAGGGCTCTTCTCTAGCGGCCTTCCATCCTGCCTTCTATCCTTCCTGTACTATCTGTTGGGCCTCCTAGCCTTAATATAAAGCTATTTCCTTTCTCTCCCCACCATACGGTATAAAGCATCTGGGAGAATAGTGATAGATGTTGTGTATATAAATGGAATGACATTTACCAGCAGAGAGGTAGGCAGTGGCCTTAGATTACTAAATCTTCATTACTTTTACGAAATATGCCATGAAGTAAAATAAATAATTCATGTGAAGCTGCACTTATCAAAACATACAAAGTTCGTTTTGTGATACAACCGTCATTGATTTTTATCATTGCTAATTCTTAATTATTCATTGAATGTCCATAGACAATGCTCTCTGACACTACTGAGAACTAAAGAGGCTTCTTAACTGAAACAGATCACAGAGTCTCAAATGAAACTGTTGTCTGGAAGGAGAAACTAAGGTAAAATTGTTTGTAAGTGACATTTTAGACACAAATGTTTGAGATCAAAGGCCTCATTCTTTTTCAATAGGACACCTTCCGGTTTTGCTCTTCTCTTTTCCCCTGGTAAGGTTAAATCTGGTGGTGACAAATTGACACAGGACAGGGAGAGTGTTCTTATGTTAATGAGTTGAGAGCTAACAAGGAGAAATCACAATTATAGATTTAGAACTGAAAAGGACTTTACAGGATAGCTAGGTGGTACAGTACATAGAGCTCTGAGCCTAGAGTCAGGAGGACTCATCTTCCTGAGTTCAAATAAGACACTTACTAACTGTGTGACTCTGGACAAGTCATTTAATCGTATTTGCCTCAGTTCTTCATCTGTTAAAAATCAGCTGGAGAAGGAAATGGCAGACCACTGCAGCATCTTTGCCAAGACGATTTCAGATGGGGTCACAAAGAGTCAGACACGACTGAAACAACAACAATAATAATTGCATAACTTAGCTCACAAAGCAGCTACAAGGTTCAATTGAGATAATAAAATACTTTGTAAACCATAAAGTATCATCCAAGTATCAGATGTTATTAATATTATATAAACTACAGATTCCAGCCCATAGAAATCAGGGCATGATGGGCTTTCATCCCATCTAGGGGGATATTGATGCAGCCTCTTTGTGGTTCCAGCACCTCTCTCCCATTTTGTGACCCATAAGCATATGGATGGAGAAGGAAGAAGATAATGAGTTCTGTTTCAGACAAGTTGTTTTGCATTCTTTGTTTTCTTAGCACTTAGCTAAGCGGGAGCACTTTATAGGGAAAGGATTAAGATGAAGGAAGACTGGGGAGGGCTTCTAAAGAAGCCAGGACATTGGCTAAAACTTGAAGGAAGCCAAGAAAGCCAGGAGATGAAGATGAAGAGACAGAGCATTCCAGACATGGAGGACGGCCAACAAAAATGATGAGTCAGGAGATGGAAGGTTATGTGCCAGGAACAAGGTGGAATAAGGGGGGAAGAGGAAGGTATAAGAAAACTGGAAAAGGTAGGAAAGGGGCCAGGCTCTAAAGGCCTTTCAAAGGCCAGAGAATTTGACCCTGGAGACAATAGGGAGCCACTGCAGTTGCTTGAATGGGGAGGTGACATGGTCAGACTTGCACTTTGGGAAAGACCTGGATTTGAATCTTGGCTCTACCACTTACGAAGTGTGTGATTCTAGACAAGCTACCTGCTTAACCTCAGCTTTCTTCTCTGCAAACAGGGTAAATAATATTTGTTTACTACCTACTTTATAGAGTTATGGTAGGGAGAGCTTTTTCCTGAACCTAGAGTCTGGATCAGAGGATCATGCACGTAAGGTGGAAGGAGTCTTAGAGGTCATCTAATCCAACAGCCTCATTTTCCATAATTAGCAAATGGGAGAGCTAGGATTTGAACCAGGTACCCTGATTCCAAATACAGTGATATTTTAGGAGTCATTTGTTGTTGTTGTTGTTGCTGTCATTTAGTCGTGTCCCACTCTTTGTGACCCAATTTGGAGCTTTCTTGACAAGGATACTGGAGTGGTTTGCCACTTCCTTCTCCAGCTCATTTTTACAAGATGAGGAAACTGAGGCAAGTAGGGTTGTGACTTGTCCAGGGTCACACAGCTAGTAAGTATCTAAGGCCAGATTTGAACTCAGGAAGATGAATCTCTTTTTACTTTGTCACCTAGTTGCCCTATGTAGGCACCTTCCATCATAGATCTGCCATGTTGCCCTGGTCCTAGTTGCAATGAGCCCTCAGTGACTCTTATTGGTAGCATAGAATCTTTGTCTACCTTTGATAATCCTAGCTGGGCAAGAGAAATACGCAATCTAGGAGATCCTACACTCAAGAGGTGCCCAGGCACTTTCATCATAGTAATCTCTTAGAATTAGAAGTAAAGCAGCATGTAGTGGTAGGTACCAGAGCTGGTTGGTGAAGGCCAACCACCAACACTATGTCATCAAGCCATGACCTTGCCTGGGAGACATTCTTTGGGGAGGTTCGGTATCCTAGCCCACAAGGATGCTGACATGGCAAGGTGTGGTCAAAATTAGCAATAGGGGTATGTAGGTGGCACAGTGGATAGAGCACCTGCCCTGGATTCAGGAGGACCCAAGTTCAAATCTGGCCTCAGACACTTGACACTTACTAGCTGTGTGACCCTGAGCAAGTCACTTAACCCTCATTGCTCTGAAAAACAAAAACAAAAACAAAATTAGCCATAAAAATGCCTCTTCTCTCTCCCAAGGATGATTCCTTATCTCAAGGCCAATTTGTTACCTGTTAAAGACAACATGGAGGGCCTGTAATCCTAAAAAAGGTCAGATCTAATGTAATCAAGGGTGGGATTGATCTGTGTTCTTCTGTTCTTCTTCTGGCTATGATGAATATATGTAGGCTAAGGGCCACCTTCACACTCTTGGTGGCATAAAACTAGGCAGAGAGCAAATAGCCTCTTCAGTAACAATGGACGTGGGGACAGCTAGGTGGTGCAGTGGATAAAGCACCAGCCCTGGATTCAGGAGGACCTGAGTTCAAATTCGGCCTCAGACAGTTGACGCTTACTAGCTGTGTGACCCTGGGCAAGTCACTTAACCCTCATTGCCCCACAAAAAAACCCAAACAAACCCAAACAAACAAACAAAACCAAAAATCAAAAACAATGGACTTTGGCTTCTCCAGCTGGTATGGTGGTTATAGTACTAGAACTGGGGCCAGTGGAGCAGGGTTCAAATCCCAGCCCAGAAGGTAAAGATGAGGAGAGACAGCATTCCAGGGATGGAGGACATCCAGCAAAAATGCTCAGAGTTGGCAGTTAAGGACAAGTCACTTAACTTTTCTGAAATATTATTTTCTCATTTATAAAAATAGGGGGTTGGAAAAATATGGGGAAGTGAATAAACATTTATGTGCCAGACACTGTGCCAAGCACTTTACAAATATTGTCTCATTTTACCCCTTTAACAGCCTGGGAGGTGGGTGCTGTTATATGATGCCCTTTTAACAGTTGAGGAAACTTTAACAGAGGTTAGTGAAATGCCCAAGGTCACACAGCTAGTAGGTATCTGAGTATGGATTTGAACTCTGGTCTTCCTCACTCCACTCTCTATCCACTGAGTTACCTAGCTGCCCCTATAGGGCAGTAGGTGCTATTATTGTCACCATTTTACAGTTGAGGAAACTGAGGCAGTTCAGTGATTTGTTCAGGTTCACAAAGCTGGTGGGTGTCTGAGCCCAGATTTAAACTCAAGTTTCCTGATTCCTGGCCCAGCACTTAATTGCCTCTAACAGCTAATTTCTTACCTCTTTGGGATACTGTTTTTTCACATATAAAAAGACCTCTAAGGTCCCTCTCCAGCTCCTATCAATCTTGGAGACTGTAACTCCCCTCATACTGAATCTTATTTGGTCAGACCAAATCTACAATACCTGGTAGATCCAGCTGAACCTTGAACCTCTCCAGGACGGCCCAGCACCTATTGATACCTATGTCCTCCTCCCTAGTAGAAAATATCATTTATATTTTGTTTGTACATCTGTGAAGCTGTTAGGTGGCTCAGTGGGTAGAGTATTGGGCCTAAAGTCAGGAAGCCCTGAGTTCAAATCTGGCCTTGGACACTCACTAGCTGTGTGACCTGGACCAAACAATTTAACCTCTTTTTTCCTTAATCCACTGAAGAAGGAAATGGCAAACCACTCTGCTATCTTTGCCAAGAAAACCCCATGGACAGTATTGCTGTGCTATGGTCCATGGGGTTGTGAAGAATCAAACATGACTGAACACACACACACACACACACACACACACACACACACACACACACACACACATACCCTGCAAGTCCTTGCAAATCTTTCTGAATTCCTTCCCCCCCCCAAAAAAAAACCAACCCTTTCACGACTATTCTTCTCACAGCTGCCCCAGAGTCTCCATTCATATCCCTAGGGATTCATTGATGAGGAGAATATGTGTGTGTGTGTGTGTGTACACACACACACATATCATATATATATATGTATATATATATATGTATATATATGCAAAGAGAGAGAAAGAGAGAAAACAAGGGAAATTATTTTTTTAAATAGTCAGTCATGATCCCCTCCTTAGAAGTAAGTCTTGGAAAGAAAAGATATGCTTTCTTTTTATTTTTTATTAGTTTACCTGATTTAAAAGAAGGATGCCTTATTCAATTTGACTCTAGTGTATTAATGCCATTTAAAAACCTATGGAGGAGGGGCAAGTAAAGGCTCTTTGAAAATTATGTTATATTTTAAAAACTAATTTCAAGCGTGTCAAGACAAGAGAGCTCCTTAGTCTAGCCATTTGAGTAGGCTGTTCAGCTGAAAGGGAATTCTCACCTCAGGAACTCATTGATCCAGGTCAACAATAAATATTCTGCTCACACCCCACTTGTGATGGCCAGGATCCCTGCCTTGCCCAACAGGGGAGACTGTTTCCTATGATAGATAACATGCCAATTCCAATATGGACCCCGCTTAATTTCTGTTTTATCACTAACGCTACCTATACCTGAAAGCTTCCTTACTGGATCAAAGTCCATATACAGACAACCTCATCTAACAAAGGGAAACAAGGTTACAGCCACTGTGAGAAGGTTGCAGTATTTCCCTTCTGGTCCCTAAATGCCCCCATCTCCTTCTGCATATCATATTTTACCTATTGTTCATGTCTTTGCAGGAATTCTTTTTTATTGCAGTAGTGAAATTCCATAATAAATGAAGGGTAAAGTCATTGTAGGGTAAGGGATTTCTGAAGAGAGATGGATATTCTAGAATTTATATCGTAATGACACTAGTCCAGGTATCATATGTGATTTCTCTGGGCTAGATGAATGGCTCTTTGCTTGTTTCCTAATGAAAATGATGGGCATCATCCCTCAAAATTAGTAAATTCAATTTATCACAATTTCTTTTCCCTGTATAAAAGTGCAGTGGAAAGATAAACAGATTTGAAATTAGAGGATCTGAATTTGAATCCTGCCTCTGCAATTTACTCTCTGTATAACCTTAACCAAATCATTTATCCTTCTGGAATCTCAAGGTGAGGGGCTGGTTGGATGACCTCTAAAGTCATTTCCAGCATTAAGTCTATGTGTCTATTTAAGTCTATCCTAAACTCAAGGTTTTTTGTTGTTGTTCAGTCGTTTCAGTCATGTCCAACTCTTTGTGATTCTATTTGAGGTTTTCTTGGTAGAGATACTGGAGTGGTTTGCCATTTCCTTCTCCAGCTCATTTTACAGATGAGGAAACTGAGGCAAACAAGGTTAAGTGACTTGCCCAGGGTCACAAAGTTAGTAAGTGTATGAGGCTGAATTTGAACTCAGGAAGATGAGTCTTTCTGACTCCAGACCTGGTACTTTATCCACCAAGTCACCTGGCTGCCCATACTCAAACCTTGCCTATTCTATTAAAACCTTTTCTTGTCCCTTCTGACCAAACTAACCTTTTCCTGTCAAACTTGAGTAAGAAGTTTCCCTTCAGGGGCAGCTAAGTAGTGCAGTGGATAAAGCACCAGTCCTAGATTCAGGAGGACCTGAGTTCAAATCCAGTCTCAGACACTTGACACTTACTAGCTGTGTGACCCTGGGCAAGTCACTCAATCCTCATTGCCCAGCAAAAAACCCCAAAGCAAACAAACAAACAAAGTAGTTTCCCTTCATTGTCTCTGCTTCTTTACCATTCACCACCTCCTCAACCTTATGCAAATGACTTTCATTTCTTCCACTGTACTATAACTACTCTGTCAAAAGTGACCAAGGGGTCTCTTTTCACTCCTTCTTATGAACAATTGGAGTAGGCAGCTGACTATTTGAGACTGGAGGCAGAAGAAAGATTAAGGCTATATACATAGTGCGTGCGTGCACTCATATATACATACACATGAGCACATATGAGTACACACATGCATGTATTGTGTACTGTATATGTGTGCATATTCATGTGTGAAGAAACAAATAATTATGCATCAGATATAGAATATAAACTACATATAAATTATGTATCCATTAAACAGTCATTTGCATAGGGATTTATCTTGCATGTATATATATCATATAATACATACATAATGTATACAAACTATATTTCTGTATGTTTCACAATCCTATGCATAGAGATTTATCTTGTAGCTTGTTTCTTTGTGATTGTTTGTATATTGTTTCCCCATTAGATTGTGAGTTCCTGGAGGGCATGCATTGTTTGGGTCCTTCTGTTCCCAGAACTTAATGCTCTGCCTGGTACATAGAAGGCACTTAATATTTATTATCCATTGAACTGCATCCCCTGATTTTTATTTTTGGGGGGGGGCAGGGCAGTGAGGGTTAAGTGACTTGCCCAGGGTCACACAGCTAGTAAGTGTCAAATATCTGAGGGCGGATTTGAACTCACGTCCTCCTGCATCCAGGGCTGCTGCTTTATCCACTATGCCACCTAGCTTCCCCATCCCTTGATTTTTTTGTGAGCAATAAGAAACTAGGATTTGAGAGACAAAATTTCACTGTGCACAAAACATTTACTAAATGAGGGACCCCCGTCATCTAAAAATCCATGGGAAGGTATCCAAGGATGGTCTGTGATGTCAGGTTTATAGTGCTGGACCATGACAAACTTCCCCACTTGCCCAGCCTAGATCTTGGGTTCTATCCTCTACATTTGTTATCCATAAAGAGAACCCATGTTGATGTCCCCGGGCTCCCCACAAGGAACAAAGGAGGAATATGCCATAGAGATCATGGTGAAGATTGGAAAGATGAAGGCTAATAGTTCCATACAATTCCAATTAAACTTAGCATGCCTTCTATGGTCTCTACTGCCTTTACAATGAGGACCCAGAACATCTTAGCCTTGGCAAAGGCCTGTAGGATTTCATGCTTCCTTTTTTTTTTTCTTTTTTAGCTTAACAAAAAAAAAATCATCTTGCCTAAAGCCAGAGGGAGGGTTGGCATCTTCACAATAAATATGTTTAGAATTTTCATTTCAGATTCATTGTTGTTTAAAATCTTGGTCTTTGTGGCTTTCGGTTCTCTTGTCGGCCATCAGGAGAAACAACTGGTGGAGCAAGGATCGGAGTAAAGGGGCCAGATAGCTTTTCCATTCAAAAGTAGTGGTGTGAGTGCTGCCTTTGGAGTGAGAAGATGTAAGTTTGAATCTCGGCTCAGCCCCTTTTCTGCCAGTGTGAGTTTGGGCAAGTAACTTCTCTCTTGGTCTCAGTCTCCTCTTCTATAAAATGGGACTGAGAGAACTAGATCATCTCTGAGATCCCTTCCAATTCTACATCTAATAAACCTATGAACCTACATGTTGGCATAATGAAAGGAGGCACTGGATTTAGAGTCAGAGAGAGACCTGGGTTGGAAATCTCATCTTGCTGTTTATTACCTGTGACATAAACTACAATCTCCTCAACCTATAAAATGAAGGTATCATTCCCTTCCCATCAGTCTAACTAACAGACATGAGTTTTAAAAGTTCTCCCTGGGGGCAGTGAGGCGGCACAGTGAATACAGCACCGGCCCTGGATTCAGTTGGACCTGAGTTCAAATCTGGTCTCAGACACTTGACATTAGCTGTGTGACCCTAGGCAAGTCACTTAACCCTCATTGCCCTCCCCACCCCCACCCCCACCCCCCCAAAATGTTCTGCCTACTGGAGCTTTATGAAAAACAATGGACTCCCAGGAACTTGATTGTGGAGTGAGGGCCTTACTTTCTGAGTCACTTGGAACAAAGGCAAGTTAAGTATTTCACTTGCCCCATCCCCCAAAAGGAACCTTATGACCTAGTTATGCCAACAATGTGGTGTCTAAGGCCCCTTAAAGATCTTCAGTGATATTAGGCTTCATTAATAGAATAATCAAGCTTGTCCAAATCCCATGACCTATTCCTTCACTGGCCCTCTGCTACACACAAAATAGTCACACCCAGGATCTCACCATGAGACTCTGATAATCTTCTATCTCACCATAACATTCTCCCTATGACTCATCTCTCCTAAACCTATTCTTTTGGCCCTCTTTGAGACCTCTTAGCCTACCTCCCCTTTAGTATTTTCATAGACCATTTACTATTGTTAACTTCATTTTCCTCCAAAACCAATTTCAGCCCAACAGTTAAATAATTCAACTCTATGCTGTCATCAGCTTTCAAATCCCCCATCCTCTCATCCTGTTGCAATTCATTCCTTGCCAAACCTCAGCCCTGGATTAATTCCATCATTCTCCTCCTCCACTCTTACAGGAGGAAGTCACACAACTGTGCTACCTAGACCCTCAGTGCAGCAAAGCAGTCCTTCTAATCCTCCCTAGTTGATTCTCTATCTCATTTCCCACAGAAGCTATTTCAAATTCTCTTTCCTCATACCTCCCACAGCACCCCCTCTCTCTACTCTCTTACTAGAGGTCTTCTATTTTACTTCACTGAGAAAAATGAGGCCATTTGTCATAAGTTCCCTCTTTCTCCCTTCTCTTTATCTCAAAAGATTTTAACATCATCTCTTCACTCTCTCCTTGCTTCCCCTAGTTCCTGATAATGAGGTAGCTTTTCTCCTTGCCAAGGCTAACCCCACTACATATTCCTTGATCCTATCCCTTTCTATCTTCTCCAGCAGATTCACTCTCTCTCTCTCTCTCTCTCTCTCTCTCTCTCTCTCTCTCTCTCTCTCTCTCTCTCTCTCACTCTCTCTTACTCTCTCTTACTCTCTCTTACTCTCTCGCTCTGTCCCTCCCTCCCTTCCTCCCTCCCTCTCTCTCTCTCCACCCTATCCTGATCCTTTTATCCTTTTCCTATTTACTGGTTCCTTCTCATCTCCTTCAAACACATCCAAGCTTCTCCTATCTTACTCTCAAGCTATCATGCTATATTTTCCCTCCATTTCTCAGCCAATTCCCCCCCCTGCCCCATCCAAATGCTGTCTACGTTCATTAATTTACTTCCTCTCTTCTGCCATTCCTCAACCTCTTTGTAACTTGGCTTATGACCTAGTCATTCAGCTGAAACTGCTTCCTCCAAAGTTAACAATTATCTTTTTTTAAGGGTGTCTCTGTTGATATATGCTTTTACATAGCCTAAATTTCCCCCATATTAAAGTAATTTCTTATATTAAATACTTAAAAAGAAAGAAAAAGAAGAGGAAAAAAATTAAATAAAACTGGTCAACATTTTTTTTGGTTGGTAAACATATTTTTAAAAATCTGATGTTATATATAGGTGAGGGAGGGAAAGAGGGATAAAAATTGGAACCCAAAACTATGAATAAAAATTATAAAACCCCAAAACTATAAATAAAAATATAGCTCATTATGAAAATATATATATTTTTTGAAAATTGGAAATAAAGCTGGTGACCACAAAAAAATTATTTATTTTACTTCCTGTAATCCCTTCTATCTCTTATTTGGTCATAAACTCTTCCCTTATCCATAAATCTGACAGGTATATTTTTCCATGCTCCCCTAATTTACTTATGATATCACCCTTTATTTCTAAATCATTTATACATTCTGACCTTAACTTGGTATACAGTGTGAGGTGTTGCTCTATGCCTGGTTTCTGTTAACCTGCTTTCCTGTTGTCCCAGAAATTTTTGTCAAATGTTGCATTCTGTAAAGAATTAATTGTTATTTGAGGTTTTTATGACCCCATCTTTTGACTAGAATTTGAAAGAAAAGCCTCGGTGTGCACTGGCCTGGGGCTCTGCAAACCACAAGGTACTCTCCACCCACTGATTGTAGCCGTTGCCATGGCGCTGGCACCTCACATCATCAGCACTCACCAACACCTACATGGGCCTGGCAAAATTATAATGATTGGAAACCTAGTGAGGGCAGTCATGTGACTGTCAGAGCTGCTAGCTAATTGACTGGGGACTGTGTGGGGGTGCTGGGAGAAGGGAAGTTTGGTTGTTTTTTTTTCTGGTATTCTGGCTGGAACCTGGAAGGCGACAGGAGCTCTGCTGTGTATTCTCAGCTGATTCCTGGGTGGTGGTATTTTTCAGGTTGTATAATTTCCCTATCCCCATTTTATTTCCTTTCCCTTGATCCTACTGATCCTGTTTGTGTTTGGTTTTTTAAGTTCATTCTTGTTAAAATAAATCCTGTTCTGTTTTGAGGGAGGCTGCTGGTCTCCTTTCTTGCCCCAATATTGCGGCGAGCTGCTTAGCTAACACTCCCCAATTAAAAATTGGTCCCCGCAATTCTTACTGACTGCAAAAGCTTGAATCTTTGGGTTTATCAAATACTAGATTACCATGGTCATTTGCTACTGGGTATTGTGTACCTAATCTATCACCCTATTTCTCAGCCAGTACCAGATTGTTTTGATGATTACCACTTTGTAATATAGTTTGAAATCTGGAATTGTTATTCTGCCTTCCCTAATATTTTTTCATTGCTTCCCTTGATATCCTTGACCTTTTGTTCTTCTAGATGAATTTTGTTACAATTTTTTCTAGTTTTATAAAATAATTCTTTAGTAGTTTGATTGGTGTGGCACTGAATAAGTAAATTAACTTAGGTAGAATTGTCATTTTTATTATATTGGCTTGGTCTACCCATGAGCAAGTATTATTTCTCCAATTATTTAGATCTGTCTTTATTTGTGTAAAGTATTTTGTAATTCTGATCATAATTGTGTTCATATAATCATATACTCTGAAGCATTTTATATTGTTTATGTAACAAAACCATATTTGTGTTATAAAAGAAATTTGGTAGGACTCCTTCTTTACCTATTTTTTCAAATAGTTTATATAGTATTGGAATTGTTTCTTAAATGTTTGGTAAAATTCACTTGTGAATCCTTCTGTTCCTCTGATAATTTAACAAATGGTTCTTGGGACCTGATTCCAGCATACCCTTCTCTCAGTTCTCATCCTAGCTGACCTATCAAATGTATTTTACATTTCTGACCAGCCTCTCCTTATGAATAGTCCCTCCTCTCTGAGTTTCCATGACACTGATCTTTCTTGGTTTTCCTCCTAATGTCTGATTCTCCCTCTAAATCCCCCTGGCTAACTCATCATCCATATCATTCCCCTAAATGTAGGTATATCCCAAGGTTTTGTCTTAAGGACTCTTCTCTTTTTTGTTCTCTCTCTCTCTCTCTCTCTCTCTCTCTCTCTCTCTCTCTCTCTCTCTCTCTCTCTCTCTCCCCCTTTCCCTCTCCCTCTTCCTCTCTCCCTCTCCCTCTCTCTTCCCATGGATTTAATTATATTCTCTATGTCAATGACTTCCAGTCTTTCCCCCGAAATTCAGTCCCACATCATCAGTTGACTACTGGACATTTCAGACAGATAACCTGCAGGCATTTCAAGCTCAACATGTCTAAAACATAAGTCAATATTCCCCCTCCCCCTCTCACAAACTTCCAAACTTCCCAATTGTTGAAGGCACCACTATTCCTTGAGTCTCTTAGGCTTGCAATCTCAGAGTCATCCGCAACTCCTCACTCCTCCTCCGCATGTTCAATTAATTGACAAATCTTACTGTTTTTACCTCCATATCCCTTGCATCTTATGCCTTCTTTTTACTTACATAGCTACCACTTTAGTTCAGGCTCTCATCACCTCTCACACAGATTTCTCAAATAGCCTGCTAATTTATCTTTTAACCTCAAGGCTTCTTTTCCCACTCCAGTTTATCCTTGACTTAGCTACCAAAGTGATTTTCCTTAAGTGAAGATCTGACCATGTCACTCCCTAACTCATTAGGCTCTTGTGGCTCCCGAATGTCTGTTATATAAAGATGAATATAAAATGTGTATTTCTCCATTTAGTTTTTAAAGCCCTATGTAGCCTGACCTCAGTGGATCTTTCCAGCCTCATTGTCCATTTCTTTTGCTTCCATACTCTGTGATTGAGCCAGATTGGCCTTCTCTCTGTTCCCACACACATACATACACACACAGAGCAGTCCATCTCCCTTCCCTATACCTTTGCAGTGCCCCCCCCCATGCCTAGAATGCACTCCTTCCCAACTCATGGAATGAATTCTTGTCTTCCTTCAAGACTCAGCTCAGACATCATCTTCTGCAAGAATTCTTTCCAGATCCACTCCAACTGCTAGTAGCACCTTTCCTTCCTAACTCTCTTTGTATTTGTTTTTTGTGGGTGTGTGTGTATATGCATGTGTATATGTATATTATATATAATTCATGTATCTCTCTACATATACATATGTGTATACATACACATACAAACGTCTCCCCATTGTTGTTATGTATATATGTATGTTATATATCCCCCATATGTTATCCCCATATCTTATACGTTTCCCCATACATATGTTATATGTCTCCAATTATACATGTATGCATGTGTATACACATTTACATACACACACACACACACATACACACATACTTATCTCCCCATTAGAATGAAAATTGCTTGAGAGTAGAGATTGTTTCATTCTTTGTATTTGTATCTTCAGCACCCAGGACAGTGCTTGGCTCAGAATAGGTACTCAATGAATGCTTATTGTGATTGACACAATACAAATAGACAAATTGGGTCAGAATTAAGCAGGGGGAGGAAAGCAGACTGGATTGCCTTCGGGATATTGCAAAGCTTCTCTAATGACTACAAACTTCTTCTCAGTCAAAGGTGCACTGTTTTAAAATACTAATATTTTACTATTGTTGTTTAGTTTTGAATCATGGAACACTTCCATCTCCAAAGAATTAAAAATGAATATCTCATAAAAGGCATTGGAGAGAAACATGGTGGATGCAAACAGACTGTTCAACATTTTCCAACATGTAACCAATGTGGAATATCAAAGAAGAGCCACAGTGAAGGATGTTGTTAAATATTAGAGAAATTTATGATCAAAAGTGTGTGTGGGGAGGGGCTGATCATATGGTTAGGCCAGCCTGAGAGCTCCACTGGTGTACTGGTGATATCAGAAGAAATCAAAGAAGGAAGACCTTAAGTATATTGGGTGAACCCCATGTGCAAACATATTAGAAGGCATGGAAAAGAGTTACACAGAATAGGTGGATATGGATAGGTATTTGTATTGCATCCTATCTTTTCCAATAGATCACCCCCCTCTATTATAACAAATAATAGCTTTAAAGTTTGCAAAACACTTTAGAAATATTTCATTCTATTTTCACAACAACCCTGGGAGGTTGGTGCTACTATTGTATCCTATCAGATGAGGAAACCGAGCCCACTGATCGTAGGTCTGATCTCCTTAAGGATATCCTTTCTATTATTTCTGGTGATAATTACCTGGTTGTATGTTTCAACCATGTAACTGTAAGTATCACCATCATCAACAACAACAACAACATCCCTGCTATCTCATCTTTTTGTATTTTTTTGATGAGATTCAGTTAGAAACAGGCTGAGGACAGGTCATTATCCTTCTAAAATTCTTTTGTATTTAATGTCTTGTAAATTTCACATGTGTTTAAAATGACTGGTTTTTATATCTGGACAAGCATATTGCAATGTGAGCTCATCTTTAGACTCAATGAAAGAATCTTCCAGACCACTCTGGTAGCAGATATGAAAATGTTATGGGGGGAAAGCACGTGGGTCCTTAGGATTCCCCTGTAAAGAATTACACTCTCATGCAAGTCCTATTTAGGAATAGAAGAACAGGTTTATTTGGGTATAAGAGAAACTGGCTCGGAGGAAGGTTTAAAACGCTTTCTTCCTTGACTAGTCTGGGGAGTGCCCTTTTATAGGGCTAAGATGGTGTGGGTAAAATGTCCCTTATTAGGTGATGGGTTGGAAGTAGTCTGGTGGTGGGTTGAGGTAGTTTGATGATGGTTCACGGATGATCTGGTGATGGGCAGTAACTCTGTTCTGGTGGGAAGCAAGCTGTCTGCTGGTGGGCGGTTTCTTTGTCCCCTTCTGGTGCAACCACACCTAACAGAATTATCTCATGGAGGTGGTGAGGAGGACTAGAATGCAGGGTAGTGGTCCTGGAGCTAGCTCAGTTCTATCCTGTGCTGCTTATCTCTTTGGGTGTGTCTGTCTTTTGGTTTAGTTTCAAGAAGAAGGTTCCTTGATCTCAAGGGAAAACTCCTGGGGTTTCAAGGAAAAAGTTCCTTGACCTCCTCAGACAACTTCTGGGGTAACCAGGGCCCATAATACTCCCATAACAGAAATAAGAATGATACAGACTTTATCCTGTTCCTACATGGTTTTAATCTCCTGGTAGCACTCTGTATTTTGAAAACTTTTCATTCCATGTATTGGTAGGGTTCTAGTGACAAGGACCTTAGAAGAGGTCTAATAATAAAAATAATAGCTACCATTTGTATAGTGCTTTAAGGTATACAAATATTATCTCATTTAATCCTCATGACAACCCTGGGAAGCATGTGAAATTATTAAACCCATTTTACAGATAAGGAAACAAAAGCAAAGAGAGGTTAAGTGACTTGCCCAGTGTCACACAGGTAGTAAGGCCAGATTTTAAAATTAGGTCTTCCTGACTCCAGCAAGTGCTCTATCCACCGTGCCACTTAGCTGCTTCATTTTATAACAAAGTGAAGTACAAAGTAATCAAAAGACTTGCCCAAGGTAATTTTTTTTTTTTTGCAGGGCAATGGGGGTTAAGTGATTTGCCCAGGGTCACACAGCTAGTAAGTGTCAAGTGTCTGAGGTCGGATTTGAACTCAGGTACTCCCGAATCCAGGGACAGTGCTTTATCCACTGCACCACCTAGCTGCCCCCCGCAAGGTAATTTTTAAAAGAGATGTTAAATGGGAGAACTGGGGGGGGGAAACAGCACATCTAATTCCAAACTCAATACTCTTTCCACAACACAACAAATCCTCATAGTATGATGACATTTATTAAAAATGTTATGAATGTTATTTCCAGAGTATTGTGAGCAATAGTTCTCTCTATAATGATGCCCCATTCTCAATACAATTATTTGTTGATTCTTCAAGGTATTTCGGGTTTGCATTTTTAGCACATGGATTTTCTCTTTGTTAGTTTATAAAGGATATAGACCTTTTGGTGTATGTCTAGTCACTGATCATTTCTTAATAGGTATACAATAGATGGTAAATTTTTGCAACCTGTGATATATTATAGTTTTTACTATTTCATTCCCAGTCTTAGTTGATTAGTTATCCTGGTGCCTAATTAAGAATAACTTTTCTGTAATTTCTGATAGCAATGACCTGATCTCAAGTTGAAATGCTGTTTCTGTAAACAAATATTGTGACTCAGCCATTTGTACTAAATTTCTGAATCTACATATTGTTGGTTATGTTCATGTGGAAGTTGCCCATGGGCTATCTTTTACTTCCGCTCCAGCCCTTATCTGTTTCATAGGCTCTAGAGAAAACTAAACAAAGCAAAACACTTTGTAAGGGGCTAAAATTCTAGCTAGTCTGTCTAAAATATCTAATGAGTGGTCGCCAATAAATTATAAGCTTTAGCAAGAGTTAGACTTTTAAACATTTATTAAGGAAAATAAGAATTTGGTAAAAAGAGAGAGAAAGGCCTAGATTCATCTATCTATTAAAGGGAGAACGCATTTTTAGCTCCGCTCTCCACCAGAGTCCTGAAGAAAAAGAGAGCGAGAGTGCCAGCCTTGCCCCCTCTTCCTCCCACAAGCAAATGTCACTTCCTGAAGCCAAAGAAAAGCCACATGTCTTGCCCTCAGGTGCCTTCTCCTCATGGCGGAGTCCTCCTACAGTAAGTCTCCAGCAGGTGGCGTCATTCCAATCATTGCAACTTTGAGGTACATCTGATAAGTATTTGTCAGGTTTAGGAGGTCTGTTTGTTCCAGTAATATTTCTAGAAAATATAAACCTGTTTATCGTGTGCTCTGAGAAATTCTATCAATTCTTTCTCTCCCTTTTGATGAGTGTTAATCTTTATCTTCCTTGTGATAAGTTTTTGTTTCATTAGCATTATATGAATTTGTGTTTGGCTATATTCTAGATCCATCATTGTCCAATTTGCCATGCCAAAAGTATATATTAGGATTTGAATTGCATAGATGTTAATTGCTCTAACTAATTTAGCTTTGACTTCAGGATGCTAGTCAGTCTCTTAATATAAACAGGCCTTCTCCTTGATACTCTTAAACTCAGTGGATCTTATCTGGGGAGGTCCCATAGAAATATTTCCTTCATCCATTGGTTCAATTTGGCCTCCAGATTCAAGCTCAAATTCTTTATTCTCTATTATTCTTTGGCACACATTAAGAATTTAGCACATATAAAGTCCAAATGGCATTTTGATGTCGCTAGAAAAAATTTCCATGAGATGAAGTAGCTGTTTGATATGCTTTCAGTGGGCACATAACTTTATGTCATTCATATACATCAAGAGATTAATAAGCTATCTTGGTATGACTTTCTCCATGATTTGAAAGTCATATTTGTTTCTATTCAGGAGTGATTATAATGGATTTAAAGCTAGGCAGAACCATGGTGGACATAAACTGTCTTCCTAAGAGATGCAGAATTATATACCAATCGTTTGTGATGTATTAGTGACATGTTTAAAATAAAGAACAATTTTCCATGGAGACATCAAATACTCCAGCATTCTCATTATGCTTGGATCATGTAGTACATGAATAAGCAATGAGTATAAATTAATTCAAAGGCTTTATGATAATGAACAAAAGTGGTATAAATATTATAGCATTTGGGGGTATCTTGTTCAATAATCACCAAATCAATGTTGCTTATTCTTTACATCCATGAAACTTTTTGGCTCACCCTTTCTGCTCCTCAGCCAATATGTTACTTTCTTGTAAGTATTTGCAGATTTTTTTTGAGTGATACAAGCTGTGAATGCTTTCTATAAAGTATATAGGTACTTGCCCTATAAATGGAAGGGTCATTGGGGTTCTTATCTTTTGGTATGTGTATATACATATACATACACACTTACATAAATACTCATATATACACATATTATTTAGTATAGTATATATTGATATTATTTGATTATAGATGTACAATATGTGTATATGTATACATACATGTATATATACATAGATAATGCCTTCTGTTAAGAAAGATGCCATCAGAGAGAAAGCCAGTAAATGCTTTGCTAGTAATTCATACATCACTGTGAAAGAGTTGAGTCAATAATTGTGGATCTTATCCAGAGCTGCCAAATTCCAGTTTTGCAGAAAAACCAGTGTTTCAATCAGCTCCCTTGACACAAGATTTTTGTTTCATGTTTGGTCCAACTTGAACTCTTCTTGGGTTGGACTTCTTTTGATCATCTAGATGACTAAAAATTGTCTACATCCTCCTCCTTCAGGGGTATTCTCCCTGCTCTAATTTATTTGCTTCTCAAGCTTCTAAAATATAGTTTAGGATTTAGGTTGAACTTTTTACTTCATTATTGTGCTGCTTTGACTTCCTGTACTGTCTTAACCTTTTCAGTCAGTCAATGAATACTTGTTAAACACTAACTATGTGCAAGTCATTGTGACAAGTGCCGAAGATGCAAAGGAAGACTCAAGACAGTCCTTGCTCTCAAGGAGCCCATGGTCTAATGGGGCGAGATAATACATGATCGACCATGTACAAGCCAGATGTAGTCCAGATAAATTGGAAATAATCAACAGGGGTAAAATAGTAGAATCAGTAGGGATCAGGCTTTCATTTTTAATAGTTGATTAAGGGTATTGAGAATTTCTGATACACTTGTTTTCTCTTTCCCTTCCACATATTTATTTCTCATTCTCTTTAATATGTGGTTCAAGTTTTCTATTGCATGTATTTGGGTAGCTATTGAGGAAATCTTCCAATTTCTTTAGGAAGATCTTTAATAGTTTTCTTAAATTGTTTCTACAATAGTGGCATTTGATGCCTACAAATAGAAGTATTTCTGCATAAGACCACTTTTCTCCCTATCCTTCTTATTTTGGCAAAAGTTGTCAGGGCAGCTAGGTGGTGCAGTGGTAAAGCACCAGCCCTGGACTCAGGAGTACCTGAGTTCAAATCCGACCTCAGACACTTGACACTTACTAGCTGTGTGACCCTGGGCAAGTCACTTAATGCCCATTGCCCCGCAAAAAAAAAAAAAAAAAAAAAAAGTTGTCACATATGCTGTCGTGGGCAGGAGGTGAAATATTTTTAGAATCTGTCAAATATTACAGAAAAATGCAGTCATTTATGACGTGCATAGCAGATAACAACCTTTCTTAATTACTCTGTTTTGTTTAATTGAAATGTTAGCTGTATTTATGCCATCAAGGGAAAAAAAGTTTTTCAAAATTCCAATCTGTGTGCCCACCTTCTTTTCAAAGTCATTAGGGACACCAGCATTATTTTTACCCTTTTTATTATTAGGCAGCATATCTGGAGCTCGTGTTAAGTGTAGATTTTAATACTTTCAAATTTTTCAAAGTCTCCTCTCCCCCCCGCCGATTCAGATTTAAGAAATTTCTCCCATTTCTACTCTTATTTCATTGAATCTAGATTTAGGGATGAAGTTATTTCTCATTATTGTCTTTCATTGAACTGTAATCCATTGTTGCAGGACTTGGAATTGAGGATATTGTTGACAAAAAAGCAGCATGAAGTCCTTGTCTAAAACTGGGAAGATGTTTCTAATTGTGATACGATTTAATACTGATGTATATAAGAGGACTGACATCTCCAGTCCATTTCATAGCTGGCTTACTTTAGCCATCAATGTCATCTGCATCAAAGTATTTCCTTCTTTGTACTCCCAGTGCTTAGCCTGGCATATAGTAAATGCTTTAAAAATATTTGTTTATTGATTGGTTAGCAGGTAGGATATTGGTATTTATGACTTCTTCCCATGTATCTTGCCTTCTCCTGCTGCTGTTGATCAGTCATTTCAGTCATGTCAAACTCTTTGTGACCCCATTTGGGGTTTTCTTGGCAAAGATACTAGAGGGCTCGGCCATGTCCTTCTCCAGCTCATTTTACAGATGAGGAAACTAAGGCAAACAGGGTTAAGTGACTTGCCCTGGGTCACATAGCCAGTAAGCATCTGAGGCCAGACTGAAACTCAAGAAGATGTCTTCCTGACTCCAGGTCTGATGCCTTATCCACCATGACACCTAAGACAAAACTAAAAGGTTGTCACTCATTCCTCTGTTTTTCATGTCAAGATGATTGGCTTGACTGTTCTGATTTGTACGGACATGCAAACTCTATGCTGCCCTATCTGTTTCTTAGGTTCATAGGAGCCATTTCATCCACACAGGCCAAGGTTCTAACCCAGTTAAGGATATTGCCAGAATCCAGTTGAGCAGCATCTCAATGCTCCTGCCAGGCCTTTCCAACTACTCTAAGAGTTCAGAAGAGCAGAGTCCCCACCATACATCACCCTGTCTGGCATCTTCTTACCTTGCTGTTGTACCATCCTTCCTCAACACAGAAAACAGGTTGGGCTTTGAATAGGTTGTTAATGTTGCTGATATTACAAAATATCGGTCTAGGTTTCACAAAATTATCCTATGAAAACCTGAAATGACCAACAAGGTTGGAACACATTTATAAGGTATAAAAATATGGCCCTAAAATCAAGAATCAATTTTCCAGAAAATCTAAGCAAGCTATTTTAAACAAAAGTTGTACAAAGGACAAGAACAGATTCATGTCTATTCTAAAGTAACACTAATAACAATAATAATGGTTAGCATTTACATAGTGCCTACTATGGTCCAGGCACTAGGCTAAGTGCTTTACAAATATATCTCATTTGATCTTCACAATATCCCTAGGAGGCAGGTGCTATTGTTAGCCCCATTTAATAGTTGAGGAACCTTCAAAAGAGGTTAAGCGACTTGAACAAGGTTACACACTTAGTATGTGTGTGGGGCTGGATTTGAATTCAAATTTTCCTGGTTCCATGTCCCCTCTACCGTGTCACCTAGTTAAGTGAGGAAGGGTAGAGGAAAAATGGGAAAATAATAATCTCAAGGTGCATCCCCTACATTTAACAAAGGGATGGTTTAGAGATTTTAACAGTTATTTCAACATTTCAAAAGCAGCACAGTATAGTGCAGGGGTTACCAATAATCTGTTTTCTTCAAACTTCTATCAACAACAAAAACAGCAAAAATGGGTTATGAACTCCCAGGGTAATTTACTATTTATAATATTCTTTTAAATTTATTCATTAAGTGCTTAGTGTAACTATAATGATAAATTTTGCCCCCCAAAGCTCTAAATCACTGAAGAAACAAACCTATGATGCTTCCAGAGTGTACATGCTTGTTGTCTCAGTGGAAAAATATATTTGTAATATAATTGAGCAATTACGTATTGCCTAAGGTACCATTAAATCATTTTTAGTGTGAATGTCCAAAGGGAACACGAATGACTAAATGGGAACCACTGGGATGGTGAAAAGAGCACAGATTCAGAAGTGAGAGGACCAGGATACAAATCCTAGTTTACTAATTACTCATTGTGTGACCTTGGACTAGTCACTTAACTTCTCTGGCCCTCAGTTTTCTCATCTGTGAGTTAAAGGTATGGCTTCAGTGATCTCTAAGGTCCATTCCTATGATTCTATGATCCATCATTTCATGACTGTGGCTACTTCCTCCTCCTCTATGCCTACTTTACTGCCACCATGTTCTTTTGCTATAAGTTCCCACTTCTTCTCTTCATAATAGGTAATAGAAAAACCCTACCCTTGTTTCACTCAGTTCTAGAGGCTCAAAGGAGAAGAAAACAAAGGGTCAAAGGGGATAGAGCCCTTTCATAGAGCACTTTTGGCCTCTGGGTCTTCCTGCAAGGACCTTTCCTCCTGGGCTACAATAAACTAATCACCAGGAAGCAACCCTAATCACTGGGAACCAATTAGAGAAGCTCCCTGTGTTCTCTCTGAGATAGTATGGGGTACATGGCCAGGCATATCTTTCTCCAAGGAAGGTGCCTCCTTCTGACAAAATTCCACACTGTAATCTCATCAAATGAATTGGGGAGATTAGTTATTAATCACTCCTGATCATTCCTCCTCTCTGCCCTCCCCCAACCCTGCCATAACATACAGAATAAAAACTTGAATAGTGGTAAAGAAACTGAGCTTAATAAGCCATGTGTCAATAATTTAATTAAGGGGCAGCTAGGTGGCACAGTGGATAAAGCACCAGCCTTGGATTCAGGAGGACTTGCGTTCAAATCCAGCCTCAGACACTTGACACTTCCTAGCTGTGTGACCCAGGGCAAGTCACTTAACTCTCATTGCCCAGCCAAAAAAAATTAATTAAAAAGTAATGAATATACATTTTGGTCACATTCACAAAAATTGAGCATGTTTTTAGTCATAGAGAAATCCTTTACAAATTGAGAAAGGCAAAAATTCCAAATATCACATTTATAATCCATAATACAATAAGTTTAGAGGTTAGCAATGATAACATGGTGTCAAAAAGTACAGACCAACTATAACGGAGAATCCTATTTTCCTTAAAACTCTCTGGCTGCCAAACACTGAATACTGTTGACTTTATTTACTGTTGTTGAAGAGGTTCTGAAGAAACATTTAAAGTCTGAAGCACTGTCATTTAAGATTTATTTTTAAAGCTATGGCATAAAATGTAAAACAATTCCCTCTGCATCACAGTTTTTTAATGGAACATACTCTAGCACATTGCAGATTTTTTTTTATAATAAAAGGCAAATGTGGGCATAGTTATAGGCTCAATTCTACACCCATCAACAAGTATCAAGGATTGTTTCACGTTTATTTGCATTCCTTGTATTAAATGCTGCTTCCACCTAAAAATGTGATTGATAGTGATTAGATTGTGCTCCAGAAAGACTGCTGGCAATGTGCCTATTGCACAAGTGTAGCCCACATGTTAAAATAATGGAGTGCTATTTTTAAGAAAAGAAATTCTATGGAAACATTTCTCCGTAAGATATGTTACATACACTACTAGTTTTTCTCCACCGATTCTTTTAGAAGTCAGTGCCCTCTTTACCTTGGAATCTTATCAGTATAGATCTCTGTAAATAAACAGAACTTTTTTCTTGAGAGAGATAAAGTCTGGACCTGTGACTTCATTAGGAAAGGGAACTCCTGGGTAAGGAAGCTCCTTCTGCCCATGGAGAGAGAGAGAGAGAGAGAGAGAGAGAGAGAGAGAGAGAGAGAGAGAGAGAAGTGAGAGGAGAAAAAAGAAGGAAGAAATCAAAATCTTACAAAAGTATCTTTACAAGTAATTGGAAAAAATAAAATACTATTGAAATGTAAAATAAATAAATGGATAGAGAAAAATAAAAAAAGGAAGGAGAAAGGAAAGAAGGAAGGGAGGAAAAGAAAGAAGTAAGGAAAAGGAAGGAGGAAGGAAAAGAAAGAGGGAAGGAAAGAAGGGAAAGAAGGAAAGAAGGAAAAGAAAGGAAGAAAGAAAATGGGGAAGGATGAATGAAAAAAGGAGGAAAAGAAGATAGAGGAAGAAAGAAAGAAGGGGAGAGGAAACAAAAATGAAAGAGAAAAAGGAAGATAAGGGGAAGGAAGAGAAGAGAAAGGAAGAAAGGGGAGAGGAAAAAAGAAAGGGAAAGAATTAAAGAGGGAAGGAAGAAAGAAAAAGGGGAAAGATAGAGGAAGCAAGAAAGAAAAAGAGAGAGAAAGGAGGAAGGAAGGGTGGATGGATAAATAGATGGATAAGAGGACTTTGGTTCATGCCTAAATTGTTTAATATGGAGGACCCTTGCATCCTCCAACCATGTGGGTAGTAGTAGATTCCCTTTACTGGCTTCATAGACAGAATGGGACAACAGGATGGCTCTTTTAAAACCTTGAGGCTGGGACAGTCTCTTTCTTGCTTCATTTAGAAGATGAAGATCATAGTTCACCCAAAATGTGTGCCATGAACTGAACCCAAAGAGAAAGAGCTTACCTTCCCTGTTCATTATTACAGTTCTGAGAAATGGGCTTGAGATTATTTCTGTTCTGTTTCATTTGTACTCAGTTGCAGGTACCAGCAATGATCTTCCTGGGACCATAAGTTCAAACCAGGGAGATCCTGGAGCCAGGATTGCAGGCAGGATGTTGCATTCAGCCAGCCCAGCAGTGGAGCTCTGAGAAGCCAGGACGCTAGGACTTGAACTTGAGGGGAGATTTGGACTTGGAACTTAGGGCTGTGTTCTATAAGAACTGAGTTAAGCTGTTGGTATTTTTGTTATACCTTTGAAGTAAATATTTCTTTGCAAAAGCTAACTAAACCGTCAGTAGTTAGATAGAATTGGGTTGCAGGGGACCCACCCCTTACACTTGAAGGAACACTACCAATGGGAGCAGGAGCAGAGAGCCTAAACACTCTTTTTTTTTTTTAAGTGAGGCAATTGGGGTTAAGTGACTTGCCCAGGGTCACACAGCTAGTGAGGCCGGATTTGAACTCAGGTACTCCTGACTCCAGGGCCGGTGCTCTATCCACTGCGCCACCTAGCCACCCCGAGCCTAAACACTCTTAAATCTCCTTAAGGGTATTAGAAATCCCTGGAGATAGATGAAATATCTTGCCTCTGGGCAGTGATGGGCCAAAGTAGTAGCCCATTTAGTGTCACAATAGAAAGAGAAAGAACGGAAAGAAAGAGAGAAAGAAGACAGAAAAAGAGAAAGAGGAAAGAAAAGACAGAAAAGTTGAATAAAGACACATGGATGTTGGGGGAATTTCTAGGTCAATAATAATATTGATACAAATTAATTTTTTCAATCCCATAAAACTTCCACATGTTGAGAAATAATCTTAAACAGTAACTCAATGCCAAATAATAAAAAAATTCCTATAAAGGGGATAGAATTGGGTAACCAATCCAGATATTCCATGAAGCCATCAGAATAGAATGGGGGAGCCCTGTGCTACTGTAGGAAGAGTTCCAAAAGCAAATGAGGAGAAGCATTGTTCCCTAATGGAGAACTTCCCGACCTCAGTGTTGAGATGGTAGAGCTGTCCAGCAATGTTTAAGTCTTTGGACTACTTTCTGGCTCCTCGGGTCATGGGCTAGAGTGTCTACTTCTACTTTTCATCTTCTGTCCCTGAAAGTTGGAGGCAACATCTTGGTTACTATATTCGAAACTCTATGCCAGGTATGAGAGTTAATGTAGGTGTCTCCTCTCCCTTTCAAGAAACAAGTCAGCTTTGAATCAAGGTAGTCCATCCCTGTTGGCAGAAACCCACTTCCATCCCCCAAATAATCACATAATGTTAGAGAATGATGGGGCATTGTAAGGTTAAATGACTTGTCCAGCATTGGGAGGGACATAAGCCTATGTCTTTTTTTTTTTGTCTTGGATAATTTTATTGCTAAGAACCAAGTCTATCACAATTGATCATCACACAATGTTGCTGTTAGTGTGTACAATGTTCTCCTGGTTCTGCTCACTTCACTCAGCATCAGTCCACTTAAGTCTTTCCAGGTTTTAAAAAATCTGCCTGCTCATCATTTCTTTTTCTTTTTCTTTTTGAGCCTATGTCTTCTTAACTTAAAGTTAACTCTTTTTTTTGTGAGGCAATTGGGATTAAGTGACTTGCCCAGGATCACACAGCTAGTAAGTGTCAAGTGTCTGAGGTCAGATTTGAACTCAGGTCCTCCTGAATCCAGGGCTGGTGTTCTATGCACTGTGTCATCTAGCTGCCCCAAAGTTAGCTCTTTACCCACTTGACTATTCTGTCTTGCATATGGTAGGTACTAAATACTTAAAACTTAGAAGCTTTAAGAAAACTGCACTAAGGCTTTTGAGACAGCAGATATATGTTTGATCAGTTGTTGAGATGAAAGTAGTAAGTCAAAGAAAAATTGGGAAAGAGGTTATCAAAATTAGGGCTGAGGGGGCAGCTAGGTGGCATGGTGGATAGAGCACTGGCCCTGGATTCAGGAGTACCTGAGTTCAAATCCGGCCTCAGACACTTGGCACTTACTAGCTGTGTTACCAGGGGCAAGTCACTTAACCCCCATTGCCCTAAAAAAAAAAAATTAGGACTGAAATCAATAAAAGTGGACAACAAAAAGCAATTGAAATAATCCCCAAACTGTTTGTTTTTAAAGACTGATTTAAAAGGGGTGGGGGTGGGAGACAAAAAAATTTGATCCAAAGAAATCAGAGAGAAATTCAAATTATCAACACTCTAAGTGACAGGCAAAATTACAACAAATGCCCCCCAAATTAAGACAATCTTCAGAGATTGCTACATACAAACATGTGTTAATATATTGCTAATACAACCATGTGTTAATATATTTGAAATTTTAAAAGAAATGGATGGCTAGCTTCAAAAACATACAACACAGAAATTAACCAAAAATAAAATAAAATAAAAATAGACCAATCTGAGAAGGAGCAATTAGGGCAAAAGTGCATCATTTCTCTAGAAGTTGCCAAGTCCAGACTAATTCATAAATGAATTCTTCTAAAACCTCAAAAAACAAGTAGTTCCTATGTCTCCTATATCTCATGTAAAACTAGTTTTAAACAGGAAGAAAGTTTGCCATTCAATTCTCAATATGAGGTAAATGTAGTTGTGATGGCTAAACCTGCTAAAATAAGGCTAAAAATGAAAACTATAGTCCGATATCATTGATTAATACCAATGCAAGCATATTAGAAATTGGCTAGTAAATACAGTAAGAATTATTTTTAAAGTTTATAATGACCTAGAATGATTTATGCAAGGAATGAAATAATCATTCAATATCAGCTTAAATCATGTCAATGTGAAAAAATACATTATGTTTTATAGAAGTCAAAGAAAAGGTCTTAGATAAATTTAAGTTTAAAAAAACACTAAAAAGTATAGTAAGAAAAAAAAAGTGTGTTAAGAGATGGGTTTTTCTTAATATGAGAAGGCACTTAATATCTGAGCACCTAAAACAGCTTTCCAACACTTGGCATAAGGAGTTCCCTCACTGAGATTTACCTAATCAACTCTGATCCCCCCCAAAATTTAAAATTATCTATTTATGTATAGATATATAGCTTTATATAGACAGATGTATAGACATATAGACATTGATTTATAGTCATATACATTTATAATAAAAAAAATTGATCCCCTCCAATTTGTGCTGTATTTTGCTGTTCTCACATTGTCTTCCCCATCAGACTGTGACCTCCCTGAGAGCAGGGATTATCATTTGCCTTTCCTACCCCCAGCACTCAACATAATACCTAGCAGGTGGTAGGTGCTTAGCAAATGTTTATTGACCGACTATTTGAAAACTAGAATTAACAATTATATGCAATAGGGTATCTCTCTCTCTCTCTCTCTCTCTCTCTCTCTCTCTCTCTCTCTCTCTCTCTCTCTCTCCCTCCCTCCCTCCCTCTCTGTCTTTCTCTCTCTTGGCATTCCTACTAAAAAAGTGAAAAGCAAGATTATCCACTGTCACTATTTGGCATACTTTAAAAAAATATGAGTTATAAAAATATAATATTAGATGTTTATATGAATCTATCTTCTCACCAGTATAGGTAATCTCTCTGTTGGTGGAGATCTCTATAATTATCAACATGTCAAATTTTTCCTTCTTCCACATATCCTTCATAGAATTTCAAAGAACCAAAAATAACTGGACTGTAACATAATTGGTGAATAGCTGAATAAACTCTTGTGTATCAGTGTCACAGAGGCCATTAACCATGATTATACTGGGTAGCTAGATGGTGCAGTGGATAAATCACCAGCCCTGGATTTAGGAGGACCTGAGTTCAAATATGGCCTTAGACACTTAACAATTACTAGCTGTGTGACCCCGGGCAAGTCACTTAACCCTCATTGCCCCACAAAACAAACCAAAACAAACCAACAACAACAACAATAACAACAAAACAGTGATTATACAGAAGCAGTTAGATGATGCAATGGCTAGGGTACCTCTAATCGAGCCTCGAGCATTTATTAGCTGTGTAATCCTGAGCAAGTCACTTAATATCATCTGCATCAATTTCCTCATCTGTAAAATGGTGATTATAATAGTACTTACTTCTCAGGGTTTCTATGAGAGTAAAGTGAGATCATATTTGTTAAGTGCTTTGCAAACTTTAAAGTGCTATGTAAATGTTAGTTGTTATTATTATTATTGTTGTTATATGGCAGTTACTAGTTTGTGAATAAAAAAAAAAACCTGTTCATATCCTTTGTCTATTTAATCTCTTAAGAAATGTTTCTTGTATTAGTGACAGCTACATCTTCAATCAGCACCTTCATGTTTCTCAAAACAATTAATTTCTTTTGTTGCGGGAAGGGTGGGCTATCAGGTGCTTGCCACATTCAGAGTCTTCTGAATGTCTTTTTAAATATATTTGTGACATACAGGCATGATCCTGTATCAAATCAGAGCAGTCTAGATGGCTCAGTGTGTCAGGAAAACCCAAGTTCAAATCCAGCCTTCGACACTTAATAGCTATGTGACCCTGAGCAAAACACTTAACCTCTGTTTGCCTTAATCCACTGGAGAAGGAAATAACAAATCACTCCAGTATCTTTGCCAAGAAAACCTCCTGGACAATATGGTCCACGGGGTCATGAAGAATTGCACACAACTGAACAGCCATCACAACAGTCTGATCCCTAAAAAATCTTTGCAATCATTATTTTTAAATCTAAGCATAATGTACTTCAGACAAGCAGCAGTGGAGGGAGTGACCCTGAAACAAAAATGGCTCCTGCTCCCTGTTCTTTTTTTTTCCTACCTGCTAAAGTATAAGCATTATTGCTTCTCTCTAAATTCCATGGCCTAGAGAGAAGCTCTATTTGCCCCACTCTAGTTAAGAGTCTGATCTCAAAGCATATTTTCCACCATGGTTTTTATTCTCCTTGTGTATATATTTTCATATTTAAATCACTGAGTAAAAAGACACAGGTTGACTTTGTTCAAAAGCTCTTGCCAGATCCTTTATAACATTTTCCTTCTTATCCTCCTCAATCGATGCTAATGTGCAAGCTACAATGTTTTTTCATAGTGTTTATGCTAATTGTAAACACAGCTTCCCATGAAATATTATTTCTTGCTTCCTTAGGGCATATAATGAAAGCAAGTGGCAGCAGAGGGTTGGACACCAGGTGACTAATTATTTTGACCAAGGTAATTCATGAAACAAGCAAAATTACAAAATGGCTCTGAATTCAATGAAGCCACCATTTTTTCAACTGTAATGAAATGACATGAGATGGTAAAGGTTACTAAAATCACATTATTCTCAAACAACTTACAAACTGGTTATGCTCTTAATTTATGCTCTGTCCAATGATCAATGGATTGACCCATTCCTAGAGAAACTGAATAACATCTATATTGACCTTTTTTTTTTGCTATTAATGAAACCATAAGCCATATAAAAGTCATTGACAGCTCCAGTAAAGAGTTTGTAATATCCCTCTTTTCTGGTGAATGATTCTATAGCTAGAAAACTAAGATACTCATCAAAACATTCACTGAAGTCACAAATTCCTTTAGCTAATTTACCGGGATAGAAAATATATAAAATCACCCAAAAATCATCTGTATTTTTATATGTCACTGTCAATCTCTCAACCTTAATAGGAAGAGTTCACATTTATACTTGTAATGAGGTCCTGGTACATGTACAGACCCCACCATCTTGCTTGACTGATGTGACTTCTTCACATGGAAGATACTAGGAGCTTGCTTTCCAAAGAATCATCATAATGCATAAAGAAAGAATCTTGTGGAGACTTTAGAGGATTTGTAGATATTCCATAACTGGCTTCTACCCATGTGGTTAGGAGGACCCTTTTTGATTGGTTATGGAGCCCAAACTGTTGGTGTCTTCAACAAAATCTGTCAGCATCAACTACCTCGTCGCTGTCATTTTCATTTGGGGGAGCTTGGTGACTTGTTTATGGTGTCTGCTGAGAGACCATGTGCTCAGGGTCTTCTCCCTTCTGAGGTCATATAGCTCCTGAGAAATAGGCCTTAAGTTTTTCCTTTGTTCTTTTCCATACCATTCAAAGAAAGTAGACTCTTTGATAATGGTCATGAGAGTGAGACATGGGTATCCAGGAATCAGAATCCAGGCTGGGTTTTGCAAACAACACAGTATAAGGATTGGAATGACACCACCTGCTGGAGACTTACTGTAGAAAAGCTCCACCATGAGGTGAAGGTCTCTGAGGGCAAGACCATGTGTCTTTTCTTTGGCATCAGGAAGTGATGTTTGCTTGTGGGAGGAAGAAGGGGGAACCTGGCGCTCTGACTTGTGCTTTTTCCTGAGGACTCCAGTGGAGAAGGGAGCTAGAAATGTACTCTCCCTTTAATAGATAGATGAATGTAGGCCTTTCTCTCTCTCTTTACCAAATTCTTATTCTCCTTAATGCTTAAAAGTCTAACTCTTGCTAAAGTTTATAATTTATTGGCGACCACTCATTAGATATTTTAGACAGACTAGCTAGAATTTTAGCCCTTAACAGATGGCTGACCACGAAGAGGAAAGCTGAAACCTCCATCTTCAGATCTTCCAGTTGGGTAAGAAATTTGCCCTACCCTGTCCCTTTAAACTGCTAAGTACCGGCTGTTTTCCCTTTAAATTTTTTTCAAATGGACCTTTTAAACTCCCTAATTATCCTATTTTTGATTTTAGTCTGTTTAACCAGACAAATGGGAGATAAGATCATGTTAATGCTTTGTTTTTGTGGATTTTCTATTTCTATTTTAATTTTTGTTAGAAGAGCCAGCAAGGTGCTCACACAAGGAAATATCTCCCCCTCTCTCAGTCAGGCTTTTTCTGAGAAATCTCTGATTCCTGCAGCTTTTCCAAGTTCTAACACTCATTGTTGCTCTAATTTTGCATGCCTGGAGGCAACGACCCAACCTCTAGAAGCTTTTAATCCCCTAGCTGTGGGGGAAGGGGAACCCAGGCCTGAGTTCAAAATCAAGTCTGATTCAAATTGCCCCGGTCCCTCCCCTCCTCTCTAGACCCCACCTTCTACCCCTCCCTTGGCCAAGCTCCTTGATTCCCCTGCCAGGGAAGTCCAGAGATCCAATGTGCGTGTGCAGCTTTCTCTACCAGCATTTGCAGTTTCAGGCCCAGCCCTTCCCCAGCCTGGCTGTGCTTCTGACTCGACCTTAGAAAGCCCTTTAAATTCCAGATATGCTTGTTTTGTTCATAATTTTGCTAATCTGCTTTTGTCTTTAATTAGTAATCTTATAAAGCATTTGTATTATGAAAGGACCTACAGACAATATAGAGGGGTTAAAGAAGAAAAACTTAAGTTGAATAAGAATGACAATCATAGTTCAAGACTCCGCTTCTTTTGCCATGGAAGGGTACATATTTTACAGAAATGTAGAAGTAAGCAGCAAGGGATTGAGATGAGTATTGGGGATTTTAGATACCGGAATCAAAAGTATTCTAAATTCACTCAGAGTAATAGTATCAGTTCAGAGGTTACATAGGATTTCTATGCTATTACATCTACATTTTGAAATTAATGGTATGGGTTTATTTTCATAGAGATTTTCATGCTTTTGAGATTGTGTTTTATACTTAGTTTTTTTTTTAAAAAGAATATTTGTAAAAGCTTTTTATAGTCATGTGATCAAGTTTATATTTTATAATACTCTTATTAATATTAAATTCATATTCATTTAGATTTCCCTAGTTTGAATTTCATTGTCTTTTATTGTTCCATGTGTATTTTCTTCTATTCATTTATTTATCTAATTTTGAAACATTGCAAGATGGTTTTGATTTCATAATACAATGTTAATTCTAGGAGTATTGTGCTCCCATATTCTGAGTTGTTTGTTTTTGTTATTTTTTTCTCTCAACTGATTATTTGATCAAACTCTTTAAAGCATTTCCCTGGCAAATTGGTTGCCATGGCAAGTGTAAATTGATTCTAGAAGTATTATTTTTGGTAATCATATTCCAAAAAGAAAAAAAAAAGAGGGGAATATTTGTGAGTTTTCTTTTTTCAAAAAAAAGATTTTCTTTGAGATTGTGTTGTGCTTTAACTTGTATTTAAATATGTTTAGATTTTTCACAAAAGTAACTGTATACTTAGTTTAAAAGGGGGGTATTATTTGAAATTATTGCATAATTGTATATTATATTCTGAGTCAAGATGTATTCACATTTTTTGCGATCATTTATTATCCTCAATTTTTAAATCCATATGAGACTTGGATTATAGGAACTTATCATTTAAGACATTAATTGCCTTTATTCTGAGTTATCAGATGCCAGTTGGCCAAGATGCCATCCAATCACAAGAGGAATACTTGCAAGCACAGACATTAAACTGTCACATGAGGGGAATCACGCACAAAGTCAAGGTATGACTGAGGGAATGGCTTTTGACAGATGTTGAGGCTGGATTCTCTTGGTTTAATTTTTGGTTTTTTTTTCTTTTCCCCCACAATATTGTACAGATGGCTGGAAGTTTTGATCCCACCTATCTCATTCTACACCTGGCTTCTATGCCCCCTCCTATATGCCTGATGCCATGGACATCTCAATCCCATGCATCTGATTAAGTCTGACTCAGTTTCCTCCAATATGTTCGGTGACATGAACATATATTCCATCCACCTATTTTAAGCCTTGACATCTGGATTTGGCCTTGACATCTGTTACCAATTATATTAGATTTTTAAATTTCTCATAATGGCATGAGGATAATTAGGCAGATGATGCAAAAAGTGATGAAACAAAGATAAAAATTATTTTTAGAAATTAATATCGCAGCAATTGTCTTCTCAATTTACCCTTCATAAGGGGGGACTACAGTAATATTAAGTTTTAAAGAATGTTTCCATTTTTGTTTTATTATATGTTTCATGTGTAACAACTAAGATTCTGAATTCCCTTAGACATGTTTTTGAGACTTTTCATTGTTTGATTTGATTATTGACAAAGCTATTTTAAAGTTATGTTAAGCTCAATTCTGTAGGAAATTTTCCTGGCTGATTACCAGCATCCACATATCAACCCCTGAAAAGATTTCCATTCTATGACTACACCCAGAGGACATCTGAGAAAAAACTTTCAGAGACTTTAAATGAACAGTTTTGTGTATTTTGGGTTTTTTTTTGTTTTTCCTTCTGTTATTTTATATACCATCTGTAACATGTACTCTCTGCAGAGGCCCTCCCTTTGCAGGCCAATGTCAATGTGCCAGTTTGTGAGGACAAAAAAGTGCCACTCAAGATTTCTTCCTGGTTCCCCACTTAGGTAGGACAACCTAATTCCTCCTCAGCTCCCACAGACACCCCTGTAGTCTCCCTCCCAGACAGCCTTTCAGCCCTCTCACCAGACTGTGAACTTAGTTCCAGAAGACACCCAGTGCTGCAGCTGATTCAGAGGTTCGGGGGTAAGTTTCTCTGGCGCAGCCTGCCTGGGGCTGGATCTGTGTCGGTGCAACCACAGGGTTGGATTCCACTCCCACCCCAGTACAGCAGACCCCGCCTTCTGAACTTCTAAGCCATCTTTGGCTGGAAGATAATCTCAGCCTGTCTTTTTGTGGGTTCTGCTGCTCCAGGAGTTATCTTATGGATGTGTTTGGAGTTTTTTGGAATAATCGTGTCAGGAGCTCTGAGCACTTACTGCCTTTCCTCTGCCATTGCCTGAGAAGGCAATGGAAAACCACTCCAGCATCTTTGACAACAAAACCCCAAATAAGGTCACAAAGAGTCAGACATAACTGAAATGGCGGAACAACAACAGCCTGACTGCAAATCCAGAAATCTTTCCTCAGTACCACACTGCCTCTCAAAAAAAAAAAAGATGCAACTTACAAAGAGAAAAATGTGATTTATTATGACAAAATATTAAAGATTTGGACATTAACCTATACAAGTCAGACCAAAGTGAAAGCAAAGGATGAAGCGAACAACTGAAGAGGTATCCTTTGTTCATTGTTAGCTAGAGCCAATATAACAAAAATGTCAATACTTCTGAGGTTAATTTGTAGACTTAATGGAATTACTTAAGACGCAATGCATTATGATGTATAAAGAGCCAGCCTCAGAGTTGGGATGATCAACTTCTGACACACATTGGCTGTGTGACCCTGGGCAAACAAGTCACTTAACCTCTGAGTGTTGCAGGCCACTCTCTAAGATTTTGAGTTCAATCAGTCAAATTGCAGAAGAGTTGCTTAATCTGCATTAGTAGAGGGGGCATCATCACTGAGAACAAATTGCACCAATGAAATCACAAGTCTGAACAAAAATAAAAGGGAGGGGAAGATTGAAATATCAAATTATCAATGGATTACTTTATAAAATTAGATACAATAGTGAGATTTACATGAGAAAGAAATAGGCAATCATATCAAGAATTATGAACAAAATTTGATGATGGGACTTCCCTGCCAAATTTCAAAAATATACCATAAAATAATAATTACCTAAACTGTCTTGTATTATCATCTAGTACTAGTTGAAAAGTTGACAAATAGATCAGTGTTACAGAATGGGGAATCTAGGAATAGATCCAAGCTATAAACCAGAGACTAGTGTTTGATAAATTCAAGGATATAAAACATTGGTGAAAGGAATCATTTATTCAATAAAAATTGTTGGGAAAATTAGAAAGCAGTATGACTAAAAAAAGGAGTTTAAACCTGTATCTTACATTATTTTAATTCAATCACTTTTTTTTTTTTTAGTGAGGCAATTGGGGTCAAGTGACTTGCCCAGGGTCACACAGCTAGTAAGTGTTAAGTGTCTAAGGCCGGATTTGAACTCAGGTACTCCTGACTCCAGGGCCGGTGCTCTATCCACTGCGCCACCTAGCTGCCCCTAATTCAATCACTTTTGATTGGATTAATGATATACATTTAAGATTTTTTAAAAGGGGGAAGTAATTAGAGATAAGAAAATAAAAGGAAAAAATTGTTGGAGACAAAAAAGATGGATTTGATTATATAAAAATTAGTTTTTTTACAATAACAAGTAATGTGTCCAAAAAGACTAGGAAATAGAATGGAGGGAAGCCTTGTAAAAATATGTCTGCTAAAAATCTGACATAAAGGATCCATAAAGAATTGATATGAATTTTCAAGGTTAATACCCTTCTACCACTGGCTAAATGTTCAAAGGATATGAGCTCATGATTTTTAATGAAATAACACAAGTTACTAATCATTTCAAAAATTGTTCAAATTATCTGGGAAGCAGAGAACTGCAGATTAAATAACTTTGGGAGGTTACCTCATACCCCTAAAATATCAAAATTGTTCAAAGTGAGAGGATTCAATGTTGGTGGTGCTAAGGAGCAATAAATATATTGTAGGAAGCAACCTGGCAATATACAATGAGTTACAAAAATTATCATTCTTGTTGATGCAGTGAACCCACAACTAGGACCATATCCTAAAGATGCAATTTAAAGGAGAGAAAATAGTACGTCTTTGTTTTTAAGCTAATTAGTTTATGTGGCATACTCTCTGGGTTATTTTCCCAACTTGTATTTACAGGTTCACTGATTGGGTCTCCTGAGTGTGTCTACATCTTCAGTTTTGTGGGTCTAAGTTTATGCTATTATAGCTCTTGAGTGCTTTCTATTGTACTTCTATTAATAGTTATTAGACTCAACTTTTGTTGTTGTTCAGTCATTTTCAGTTGTATCCAACTCCTTGTGACCCCATTTGGGATTTTCTTGGCAAAAATACTAGAGTGGTTTACTGTGGTACTTAAAAAGGTTCAAATATATGTGTCTTTGTGTATATTATATCTATGTTTGACACATGTATAAAATATAATTATATATCAAATAAAATAAAAAATTAAAAGGTTTGAGAGACATAATTTCTGGGTAATTTAATCATTTTATTAATAATGCTATCATATTTATTAATAAAAGGATGGTCATTTGGCCATTTCTTTCTTAGACCAAAGACAATCATGGTAGTAGGTTCATGGCTTATATGCCCATTGGAAGACAGATGTTCCTGAGGGTGGCAAAATCAACTTTGATTGGTTAACAATTAATGAGAGAATGAATATTACAATGATGGACTGGACCTGAACTTTGATTATGTCATTTACTTCTAAGTTGCCCCCAGTCTTGGGCAATCTAGTCAAAGAATTTATCCCCACCCAAACCTGAGTAGGGCACAATGGCTTCCTGACCTGAGTAGGGTCTGGATAGAGAAGAAAGCTCAACATATAGAGATTGAGGTCTTGAAATGAGGAGAAGAGAAAAAAAGGAAGAAACCTGAATCTCCCAAAATCATTGGTTATTAATAATCACTGGAGTGGTTTGCCATTTCCTTCTCTAGCTGATTTTACAGATAAGGAAACTGAGGCCAACAGGGTTAAGTGACTTGCCCAAATCATACAGCTAATAAGTGTCTGAGTCCAGTTTTGAACTCAGGAAGATGAGTATTCTTGACTCTAGGCCCAGCACTCTATGCTCTATGGCACCAGCTATATAAACTCATTTAGACTCAACTAGCTCAAAGCAAAGACATTTACGGAAATGGCATAGTAATAACAATAACTACAAAACATTCCCCCCATAGACCTGGGGCACATTCTCCCACTAGTATACATAGTGTGTGAGAAAAATGGACACAGACTTAGTGAAGCTTATGTGTGGGGAATATACGTGGCCAAGGCTACTCACCTCCTCCCTTGTACTGTCAGCCTTTGATGCCCTTCTCTACCTGTGTAGCCTTTCCATGCTGTACCCCCTTATACATTGCACATTGGTTGGCTTGGCTCTGCCTCTCTGTTAGACAGTCTAGATGATATTTCTGTGGAATTCATAGCTCTCTCCTTTGTTGCCAAAGGTCTTCTTTCTTGATATTGTTTCAACACTAGGGGTCAGCTAGGTGGCGCAGTGGATAAAGCACCAGCCTTGGATTCAAGGAGGACCTGAGTTCAAATGTGACCTCAGACACTTGACACTTACTAGCTGTGTGACCCTGGGCATTGCCCTGCCAAAAAAAAAAAAGTTTCAACACTGGATCTTTGTCTTTAACCACTGTATATGCTGTCCATCTCTTGTCCATGAAAATAGCTTTTAAATGTCATAAAATGGAACCTAAGAAAAAGATTTAAGATTGAGAAGTTACTTTCTTACCTTATTGAGGCATGGGATGATCCACATTAGGCCTAATGTCAGTCTATTGAGCTCTTTCTGTATCTCAAGTCAGCCAGTAAGGGATTCCCAATCACGGCTATTGCTAACCAAACCAGTTAAAGATGTTTCCCATTAAAATGCAAAGGGAATACAACTTAGATTCGAAAATTATTCCTGAACTGTCTCACCATCTTGAATAGGCAGTTTGGAATCACTGTGTGTATGTGGTTTCTTGAACATTGATGTTATGCATTCTACCTTTCAAAAAAGTGAATATATGACCACAAACAGAAGTTGAACAAGCCCCAAATGACTTAGAAACTATAATTTTCAATACTGCACAAGTACTTTCAAAATGTCATCTGGATTTATCAGCTTATTTCTTTGCTTGAAAGTGTGTCAGTGTGAATGCTTGAACCAGTAAAAAATGAGAATGTCACCCATAAATAGTATTTTGAAAAGAATCAGTAAGCCTTGATATGTACATGAGATGAATGAGAAAACATGCTTGGCACCCACAGCTCTGTACTGACATATGTTGCAAAGGCAAAGAGACACAGTTGGGTACAGTTAAGGGGAAGGCAAGATATGTCCAAAAACCCTAAGGTCACCTGGGACTCTCCTGATGAAGCACATTGGACCATTCTCCACCTTTCCATTGGACTGCAGACATAACCAGCCAAGACTTTGAAGTGGCTAGTGCTTTCTCTTCCCATCATTTTCATGTAGACCCCAAGAGATCCCAGGAAATAAAGATGGCACCAGCTGCCAAACAACTCTGCTAGATGACAACATCGACCTCTCCAATGAAAAAGATGTGGTTATGAGTCTTTGAGCAATTTTTAAAAGCAAACAGGCTCTTAATTTTTCTAGTGTCATGAACATCTTTTGGCAGTCTGGTGAAGCCTATGGACCCCTTCTCAGAAATAATGCTTTTAAACACATAAAATATATAAGATTGTAAAGAAAACCAATTATAGCGAAATCATTATCTAAAATATTAAAAATACACACACACACACATACAAATTCATGGACCTCAGATTAACAACTCATGTCTTAAAGAAACATAGAGGTTCTGGCTTGAGAACCAGGAAGATATTGGTTCAAGTTCCATCTGTAACACATCCTGCCTATGTGATCCTGGGCAGGTGACTTAATATCTCTGTGCTCAGGGCCAGAGATGTCAAACACTCAGCCTCATCCATCCAGCACAATTCCGGAGTGTCGTCTGAGCCAGATTAAAATGTAATTATGAAATATGTAACAAGAGAAATAAAAATACAATAAAATATAGAAAATATTACATTCTAAAAGTGTCACTATACAGCCCACAGGGAGCCAGACTGGTGGCACCTGTATCTATTTAAGTTTGACACTACTTCTCTAAGTAGGTCTTTAAGATGACAAATTGCAGAGAATATGCTCATTTCTTTTCATTTGCCTTCTTCATCAAATTAAATGGATGCAATAAAGAGCAAAAGGAAAAAAAGAGAAAATTCATTTTTGTTATTTGACAAAAATGCAGCTAGGTTGAGCAGTAGACAGAGTATTGGGTCTGGAATCAGGAAGATTCATCCTCCTGAGTTCAAATCTGGCCTCAGATACTTTCTAGCTGTATGACTCTGGGCAAGTCACTCAACCCTGTTTGCCTCAGTTTTCTCATCTATAAAATCAGCTAGTGGGGCAGCTAGGTGGCACAGTGGATAGAGCACTGGCCCTGGAGTCAGGAGTACCTGAGTTCAAATCCAGCCTCAGACACTTAACACTTACTAGCTGTGTGACCCTGGGCAAGTCACTTAACCCCCATTGCCTCACTAAAAAAAAAAAAAATCAGCTGGAGAAGGAAATGGCAAACCATTCCTTGCCAAGAAAACTCCAAATGGGGTCACAGAGTCAGACACAACTGAAAATGACTGAACAACAACTTGCCAACCTGTATTGGTAGAACGGATTTCCACACCTGAGAGTTCCCTAGAACAATGAAATTACTGGTCTTCTCCCTGTTCTTAGTAGCATTACATTGAAGCAGCAGTATTTGGATTTATGTTCCTGTTTCTGCTATACTTGTAATTTTTTATTGCTTTGTTTTTCTATTTGGAAAATGTGATTAGTCATTAATAGTTTGTTATTGTGCTGATGCCGGAGATGATGATGGCTATGGTTATCAGAGTGTGGATGTATGCACGTATGCATGCATGCGTGTGTGTGTGTGTGTGTGTGTGTGTGTGTGTGTATGTGTGTGAGTTTCTCACAGAGGAGACCTCTATGCCTTTCCTCACATTGCTTCCCCTGCCTATAAGTCTTTGGGTCAATCCAAAGCCCAAAGGTTCTCTTGAGGACTGACCGCTTAAGCATCTCCTCCTCCATGGATCTTTCCATGCCTCACCAGACCCACAGAGAGCTTTCTCTTATTTGGATAACTTTGCAATACACTCTCACTGCCCCAGAGTCTGTCAGATGCTTACTACACAAACTCTTCCTTAGCTTGAATCTTGCATTTAAGGTGAAAAGCCAAGGTGATCATTGAAAAGAGCATGGGACTCCGAGTAAGATGACACAGATTCAAACCCTGCCTCGAGCATTTAGGTGACCACCTGAAAGTCACTATGTCTCTTGAGCCTCAGTTTTCTCATCTGCAGAATGAGGATAATGACACCCACCCTACCCATTTCTGAGAGTTGTTTTGAGGATCATATGAGATAACTGTAAGTAAAGTGCTTTATGCAATGGTATACAAAGCTACCGAGACAATTTTCATCTACTTTACACTTTGGGCTGTTGTGGGTCCTTGGAGCAGGTATTCTTAACTGCAGAGTTGCTGTTGGGCAAGAGATGGAAAGCCAGTGAAATGGATTACCCTTCATGAGACAGGGATTTCTAGGATCTCAGATATTACGTATTTTTTCTCTGTCTCCCATTTTCCTTTCCTGTTCCTATCTCTTTCTTCCTTCTTGTAAGCTCCTTGGAATCAAAAATTGCCTTCTCCCTCTTTTTGTATCCCCAGTGCTTAGCACAGTGGCCTAGCACAGAGTAGGCACTTAATAAATGTTGATTGATTGATTGGTTTTATCCTCCTTGGTTAGGAAGTCCCCTTCTCCCTTTTTCTCCTTCTAACCTCTTTGGAGAGGAGATTTGAGAAAAGGAAATACATCTTGAAGTACTTTACTTCTTATGCTAAGCCTGCCTTCCTTGAAAAGCTTGATAGACAGACAGTTTGGGAAAGACAGCTCTCTTTAAGGAGGGGGAATGGATAATGAATTGGGAAGTAGAATCATGACAAGCCCTGTTCTGAATTATTGTTTCCTTCTGCCCAATTAGACAGGCGTAGGTGATCTGGGAAAGTGCTAAAGCCAGTTTAGTTTCATAGGCACCAAGATGGAGATCGATCCCTTAGAGCCAGCTGGAAATTGTTGAGAAAGCGAACAAGTTGAAAGTTCATGCAGCTGGAAAGCTCATAATATAAATGCCTGGCTTTTTCATTTATGACTTTAGACTCTTTTACGTGTGTCTTGCCTGTTTGGTATTCATCTCTGCAGTAAGCCAGTGGAGATGTAAGCTGACTGTTGCAACTTGAGCCAAACTGACAACATGCATTTTTGTCAAATAATGAAAATGAATTCTCTCTCTCTCTCTCTCTCTCTCTCTCTCTCTCTCTCCTTCCCTCCCTCCCTCTCCCTCTCTTTCTCTCTCACTCACTCCCTCTCTTCCCCTCTCCCTTCTTTTCTCTCTCCACCACTTTCACTTTCTCTCCCTCCCTTCCTCTCTCCTCTCTCTTCCTCTCCTTCTTTCTCCATCTCTCTCTTTCTCCTTGTCTTCCTTCTCTCCATCTCCCTCTCTCTCACTTTTTCTCTCCTTCCCTCTCTCTCCTGTCTCTCTCTTCCTCCATCTCTCTCTCCCTCCCTCTCCTTCCCTTTCTTCTCTTCCCTCCCTCCCTCTCTTCCCCTCTCCCTGCTTCCCTCTTTCTCTCTCCCACTTTCACTTTCTCTACCTCCCTTCCTCGCTCCTCTCTCTCCATTTCCCTCCTTCTCTTCCTTCTCTGCATCTTCCTCTCTCTCACTTTTTCTCTCCCTCCCTCTCTCTCCCATCTCTTTTTCTCTTTCTCTTTCCCCCTCTGTCCCTCCTTCCCTTTCTTCTCTCCCCTCCATCCCTTTCTATTCCTTTCCCTCTTTTTCTCTCTCCTTCCCCCTCTCTCTCCCCTCCTTCTCTCTCTCTCTCTCTCTCTCTCTCTCTCTCTCTCTCTCTCTCTCTCTCTCTCTCTCTCTCTCTCTCTCTCTCTTTCTCTCTCTCTTTCTCTCTCTCTCTCTGTAAACTGAAGAGGTAACAAAAGAAGCATGAGATCTAAGCAGGGAGAGTCAGGGAGGAGACCAGAAGGCCTTGTGAAATCTTACAGGGTAGAAAACTTGGAGTGAACATGAAGAGTAACTCTCAGTAATTTTCTGGATGGGCAGATTCTGGCCTGAAGTTCCTGGAGCCAAAATAGGAGAAGGGGAGAAAAAAGGGAGAAGGAGGGGGCATCTATTTAGAGAGCTGATCCTTGGGTCACAGGCCTAAATAAGAAGGCTAGTAAACCAGAAAGAACAATGCTTTAAGGAAAATGTTATTGGTTGTTGCATTGAAGCCCTTTGTCCCCACCGTGTCCCTTTCTGTGTACCTACGCAGGCAAAGACACACATACACAGAGGCAGACATCAACCAAGAGTAGTTGTTTTTTTTGTTTTTTTTAAGTGAGGCAATTGGGGTTAAGTGACTTGCCCAGGGTCACACAGCTAGTAAGTGTTAAGTGTCCGAGGCTGGATTTGAACTCAGGTACTCCTGACTCCAGGGCCGGTGCTCTATCCACTGCGCCACCTAGCCGCCCCAAGAGTAGTTTTTAATGAAACTGACTCCCTGACTGATTGGAGACATGATGCTGGAGCCCCCACTCCTAGGGTTTCCAGACCTTATGTAATACTTCTCATTAAATGAAAGGATCCTGTTCTCCATTTATTCAGACTTTGTGCAAAATCTAAGCGATCATAGTTCTCAATTTGGATTGGTTAAGGGTATAAGTGTAAGAAGTAAAATGGAAACCCATTCATTCATTTTGTGTCACCCCAGAACCCAGGAGGGAAATATACCAACTTGGTCACTGGGGTAGCAAGTGAATCTATAAATTCATCATAAGGAGAAGTGATGGGTAGTGGTCTGGAGATGTGAAGTTGGATCATTTTATCTTTTTATGTAAATGGGTCACACCTGCAGTCCTCTCTTCCTTCCTGACCCAACACCTCAGAGTTGGAGGAACTTCAGAGGTATTCAAGCCTCACTTGCCACAAGGCCTGTTTCTGTTTGGAGTTCTTATGTGATGATGTAAAATCATCACATTCCAAGACCCGTTGCATTCCCAGCTCAAATAACTAGGATGTTTCTTTATTTTCCTCCTATAGAGACAAAATCCACTCATGACTCCCAAGCAAAACCACTTTTGACAGCTCATAATAGCTAACATTTATATAATGCTTACTATGCACCAGGTACTTTATTAAGTGCTTTGCAAATAGTATTTCCTTTGTTCTTCACAACAACCCTGGGCAGGTAGGTACTATTTATTATCCCCATTTTACAGTTGAGGAAACTGAGGAAAACAGAGGTTAAGTGACTTGCCCAGAGTCACACAGCTAGGAACCATCTAAGGTTAGATTTTAACTCAGGTCTTCCTGACTCCAACTCTAGCACCACCCAGCTGCCCCAATAATAGCTAGCATTTACACAGCAACTACTATATGCCAGGCACTGTGCTAAATGCTTTACAAATATTATCTCATTTGATCAACTCAACATTTATTTATCACTTCAAGGTTTGTAAATGCACATTTTATGTATTATCTCTTTTGATCTTCACAAAAATAATGTGAGGTATCAGAGGATCTCATAGAACTAGACCAAGAGGGTTCTCAGAGACTATTTAGCCCAATTTCCTTAGTTTGGGTGCTATTATTATCCTCTTTTATAGATGAGAAAATCAAGTTTCAGAGGTATTAAGAGATATGCCCAGGATCATAGAGTGAGGAAGTATCCAAGGCAGGATTTGAACTCAGCTCTTCCCGATTTCAAATCCAGCACTCTGTTCAATATTCCTGTTCAATATTCCACACTGATTTCCCCGGGCTAATGACTAGCACACATCAGACTTATTTTCCAAAGGGACTGTGGGTAGAGACAACTCTTTTAGAGGGTTTCTTCTTATAGTCCTGACATCAGAAATGATTTTGTGATATGAAGGGACTTTGTACATTTTATGAGAATTTATTATTCCCTTGGTTCACAATTCCAACTTATGAAGCCGATGAAAACTACTAAGCCCTATACCCCATGCACCATCACACAGTTAAATTTTTTTTTTAAATCAAAGAGGAAAGTTTTATGGCAAGTTTGAAGAAGAATGGAAATCAAATCAAGATTTCAAAAATAAACAGACGCTGCCCAGTGAATAACAGCATCCCAGAGATCTCAATGGAATCCCAGTCATGAAGAGTCATGTTTCCCACAGGTGTCCACCAGGCTCCAGTCCTCCTGAAATTCTTCAGAGGTCCCAGAAAGTGGCCTTAGGAATTGAATCGGTGTGGCTCCTCCTGTAAAACATTAGTCATCTAAAAAGGTGCTGCCAGCTTCAGTCAAGCTTTCTGCATGGTCCAGGCTTTGGGTGTGGTTTCTGCTACTACAGAAGTAACTGTGGAAAGAGACATCAGAGGTCATCTGGTCTAACCCCCTAATTTTGCAGATAAGGAAACTGGATGCAAAGAAAGGTTAAATGATTTGTCCAGTCATACTAATAGTAAATAGTATAATAGAGAAAGGATTTGGACTCTAGTCCTTTGTTGGGACCCAGTACAAGCGACTGATGCATTTTGTTTTGTTTGGTTTGTTTGTTTTTTTTTTTGGAAGCAATCCAGGTTAAGTGACTTACTCAGGGTCCTACAGCTAGTAAGTGTCTGAGGCCAGATTTAAACTCAGATCCTTTGACTCCAGAGTTAGTGCTTTATCCACTATACCACCTAGCTGTCCCTGGATGATGCTTTAAAAAAATTTACCAAAATTTTTTATTAATCTAATGAAACCACTTGTTTCACTACTTCCTTGAAGCTTATCGAGTCTTTAGGTCTCACATGGCTGAAAGGCAGGGGCTGAGCCAATGAATGACAAATCATGAATGAAGTGGCCTGGACCTACTAGTAAGGGATAGAGTGGCAGGTGATTGACAGTCACTTGATCAAGGCCTTGTGGAGGTGGAGAAACACACTACAGAGAATAGTTCTTACATCCCTATTGAAATTCCCAAAGGGATTTGAATGGGAAAAGAAAGTTGCCCAGGATAGAAAGTCAACTCTGTTGCCTGAGACTGAATCCAAACTCTCCAAATCCAAAGTCCAAAGGAGCACAGTCCATTTGGTACCATAGCACCTGAGTCTACTTTCATCTATAACCATATGCTATCCTTCACTTCTTTTTTTTCTTTTTCTTTCTTTCTTTTTTTCTTTTGCAGGCAATGAGGGTTAAGTGACTTGCCCAGGGTCACACAACTAATAAGTGTCAAGTGTCTGAGGTCGGATTTGAACTCAGGTCCTCCTGAATCCAGGGCCAGTGCTTTATCCACGGCACCACCTAGCTGCCCCTATCCTTCATTTCTTGACTTAATTTCTTGGACCTTGCTTATTTGGCAGTTCTCACACATGGACCAATGTTTGTGAAACATTAACACCCAGAGTTCTAGGAACCTCTGTCTGGCTTCTACCTTTTTTCCCCCTATCTTTGAATAGAATTTTATTTTTCAAAATAAATGTAAAAATAAATTTTAACATCAATTTTTTAAAACTTTGTGTTCCAACTTCTCTTCCTCCCTCCATTCCCACCCCCCACCCACAAGAACTGAAGTTTTGTGGGGGGTTTTTACTGTTTTCTCTCACAACTTGCTAATATGGGAATTTTTCCATGACTTCTCATGGCTTCTACCTTTTAAAGAAGCTTGACTCATCTCATACAACAGCATGGTACATGTAGTCCCTTGCACCTGGGCCCCTCTGAGACCTGTTACCATTATCTGAAGTGGGATAAAGAGTACTTTGTTTCTTGGTGGCATTTCTGAAAATGGAGAATATTCTTCAGAGATCTCTGAATCTTTGGTTGATTAGAAGTTAATGATAGGGGCAGCTAGATGGCGCAGTGGTTAAAGCACCGGCACTGGATTCAGGAGTATCTGAGTTCAAATCTGACCTCAGACACTTGACACTAGCTGTGTGACACTGGGCAAGTCACTTAACCCTCATTGCCCCGCAAAAAAAAAAAAAAAGAAGTTAATGATGTGTGTCCCAAAGAAAAAGTAAAGACTGTGTTTACCCATTTCAGAGAAAGAAATTTAAGAAAAATAAGCTTTTGGCTTTTTGATGGCTTGAGATGACTAATTTCTCTGCTCTCATTGAAAAAGACTTTGGAAGATGGTTTGATTTTACATAATCAACTATCAGAAAAGTTGATGAAGCGTTCTACTCTAATATATTCAGTCTACACACATCTAAACCAGAGAACTTTGGCTGGTGTTTCACTGATTCAAAGAGCAAGTAATTAAGGTTGGAACTAGATAGAAAAGTCCAGGCTTCAGGACTCAGGTACTTATTAACAAGACTTTCTTAGGGTTTAAAATTATTAAGTTTATTGACATTTGGATCAATATATATAATTTGGTTACATACTATAGAGCTAGACTTTTAATTAACCATTGTAGGAACATGTATTCAAATTGGGAAGGTCATTTATAGCAATAATAACTCAGATGTGTTGTGCACTTCACTTATAATAACCCTGTAAGGTAAGTAAATATTATTAACTCCATTTTCTTCAGATAAAGAGACTGAGGTTCAGAGTGGTTGACAGCTCCTAGGCCTTAGCCTTGAATGATCCTTCTTTTCATCTCCTCCTCTTAGAATATGGACCATCAATAATAAGGTTGAATGAAATCATTACTGATTCCAGGATGGCACCCTACACCCAACCTCCATGCTTTTAAAGTGCTTTCTCCTCACCTAAATTAATTTGTATACTTTTGTATTTATTTAGCTCTGTATATATTATTTCTTTCCAGTAAGATATAAATTCCTTCATGAACAATGGAACAAATTGTTCTCATCTATCTGCTCATTCCACGAGGGCAAGTCTTCAGATGCTTTGGGTAGACATCCCTTAACTCACCAAAGGGTTTGAGACCTATTGGTCACCCTCATTCTGGTTTAGCCTGTCTGCCAAGATGGTCTGACCAGACTGTGGCCACTGTACATGTTATAGCTTCAAGTCACAATAGGAATCAGTTTGCGATATTGTCTTGTTTCAGACTCCTCTCTTTAGATATACTTAAGAAGTGCTAGTCAGAGTGCTGTCACTGTAGTATATAAAGTAGCATCAGAGAAGAGAGGCACTCCTTAACAGACATGAGGAATTTGGACTGAGCCAACCACACTCAAATCCCTTTTCCCTTAATGGAAAATGCTTATGAAACAAATAGGTGATACTAGAAACATAGCCTGTATACCTAATACAGTTTCTAGAAATTGAACCTGTGACTTTAACCTCTTGATTACTATGTTATAATCCTAGTGAAGGTGGCTGAAGCAGGCACTGGGGAGAGCTCAGGGCTTGGTCAAACATCAAGGATGCTAAGGTCATCTACTGCATCCTGGACCGTTGCAAGTCATTCTGACTTTTGCCTTGTCAATGGACTCTGGAAGAGGAAGCAAGACTGATAACTTTGTGCAACTCTGCCTCACTTAAATACAATTTATATACAAGTAAGACACTACCCTGTGATGTCATTGGTCCTCTTCACAAACAAAGGATCATCACTACCACCAATATTATGAACTAAGAAGGTTGAGTCATGGCCCTGCCTTTCAATTTAATCCATTTCAGCTAAACTGACTACACATTCATTACATGACTCCTCCGTTTAAGGCCCTGTACTGGGCTCTCAAGATACAAAAATGAAAGACAATTATACTGTCCCTGTCCTAAAGGTGCTTATAGACTAATAGGGATGATCAGAGGAGAACAAGGGTAGACAGGGGGAGAAATATACCATGTAACCAAATAATCCTGATGCAAGGTAGAATATGATAGGAGCCAAAGAAAGAGAAAAACAGTCATCTGAGAAAACTTGAGTAGGAACAGATAATTTTCAGTGGAGTGGATCAGGGAAGACTTCATGGAAGAGTTGGCACCTGAATTAGGGTCATGAAGGATTTCAATAGGCTTAGATGATGAGGAGGGAGTGAGTTCTGACTATGGGGGCCGAGCCTATATGAATATGTGGGAAAGCATACAGGATGAGATGAGGGGACAACTATTAGTTCACTTTGGCTGCAACCAAAAGTACATGAAGGAAAGTGATATGAAACAATAATTAATAATAATAATAGTAGCAAGCATTTACTGTATTCCATGCACTGTGCTTTAAAAACAGTATCTCATTTGATCCTCACAACAACCCTGGGATGTAGTAATAATCATAATAACTAACATTTATATAGCTCTTAGTATGTGCTAAGCTCTTTAGAACCATTATCTTACTTTATCCTCACAACAGCCCTGAGAGGTGGGTGCTCTTATTATCTTCATTTTACAAATGAGATGTGAGAAACTAATGGGTTTTGGGGGTCCCAAAGGCCCCCCATTTAAGGGCCTAACTCAGGAGCCTTGCCTGACCTCTTTTAAGGCCAGCTCAGAATCAGTAAAGTTGGACCTCAGACTCTGAATAGAGACAATGGAGATTAAAACCGCAATTACCTAAAAGCCTTTTCCCTCAGAGGGACTATCCTCTGGACTCTGACCTCAGCACATACTGCTCATTTTAATATGAACCACCGTCAAGTCCAGTAAACCAATAGATTTGAATGATGTTAGCCAATTAGCTTTGAGTAGTGTGTAAGGGCTGCCTCTCCTCTGGACCACAGGTAGCTTATGCTCTCTCACACACTCTCTTGGCCTGGCATGCTGGAGGATGCAGTCACCTGGCTCCACTCTCTCTCCTGTCTATCCTAGGTAATGTAGGGCTTCTGAACTTTCAGAGCCATGTGCTCTCTACTAACATTTAATATGCTTTAATAAATGCTTAATGCCAAAGACTGGTGCTATAGCTTCTTTTTTTTTTTTAATTTTCCTCAAATCAATTTATTTTAAGATATATTTTAGTGAGGCAATTGGGGTTAAGTGACTTGCCCAGGGTCACACAGCTAGTAAGTGTTAAGTGTCTGAGGCCCGATTTGAACTCAGGTACTCCTGACTCCAGGACCGGTGCTCCATCCACTGCACCACCTAGCTGCCCCTGGTGCTATAGCTTCTAATTTACAAGTAGCAACATATTAGAAACTCCAGCTAAGTTCCCTAAAATCTAGAACAGAGACAGGGACCCCCATATATTTTCAAATGACACAGAAGAAATGGAGTCAAACAGGCTGGATGCAGAAACATCTATTAGGGAGCAATTATAGTAGTCCCAGTCAGAGGTGATAAGGGCCTGAACTAGATTGGTAGCAATGTGAGTGGAGAAGAGGGGAGAGATATAAAAGTAATTGCCTATCTTCATGAAAAAGCCAAAAGAAACCTCCCCAACCAGGAAGTCCTGCTCTTCCCCAGATACAGGGAGATGAGAGCAGCTTTCCTGGGGTTGGGGAAAGCAGTAGGGTTTCATGCAACCTAAGACTACCTCGAGTTTGGGAACTCCCCTCTTTCTGTGACTTGGCTTAGATCTGCTACAAAAATCAGCCACGTCAGCAGGGATGTACTTTGATCTTGGCTGGTTTTAAGATCATCAGCATTAGAAGATATAATGACAGCGTCCCCTAAAGACCTGATTTCAAGCATTTCTCTTGAAGAGGACTGGAAGGAGCTAAACATGAGGCATGGGCTGAATAGCTACCACATCTGCAAGATGCTTCCTGTCTGCTCCCTTCCCTATAATGTGGCATCATCCTGGGCCCTCAGTTCTAGCTGGGAAACATTTCTCCTATTGTAGCTTTGAACACAAGAGTGTGTTCCCCTAGCCTGCTGCTCTTACCAAAAGGTATTGCACTCTGTGTAATATCATGCCCCCCTCCCTGGAAACTGAGCACCCCTAAATTAGGACTCTTGCCATTGCTACATCAAAAGTGGGACTAGGTTGTTGAAGGGGATGTGAATTGAGTCAATCAATCTGGAAAAGAGGGAGGGAGATGGAAATAAGCATTTATTAAGTGCCTACTATGTATATTGTGCTAAGTGTTTACGATATTATCTCATTTAGCCTTCACAACAACTCTGATTGGTAGGTACTGTGACTATCCCCATTTTATAGTTGGGGAAACTGAGGCAGGTAGAAGTTAAGTGATTTTCCCAAGGTCACACAGCTAGTGTCTAAGCCCAGATTTAAATTCAGGTCTTTCTGACTCCAGACCCAACATTCTATCCATTGAGCCTCTCAAAAACTAAAACTGGGACTCTATTTTAAAAGCCATTAAACTGCACATATCCTTTGATCTAGTGATGACACCATTGGGCTTATACATCAAGGAAGTCAAAGAAGAAAGTTCTATAAATGCAAAAATTTTCAGAGCTGAATTTTTTTTTTTTTGCAAACACCACAAACCAGGGCTTAATTTATTGTTTTGTCGATTTTCCAGACTTAAGAAAGTGATGGAGAAAATGTGAGTAAGGCAGATTAAACTTTAAAAGTACTGCTTTTTTTTTTTTTGAGAGAGAGAGAGAGAGAGAGAAAGAGAGAGAGAGAGAGAGAGAGAGAGAGAGAGGGTTGTTAAACATTTACCAGCACATCCCCGGGTAAAGCCATAGTTCTTAATGATGAAATAAGTAGGTTAAACAAACAAATCTTTGAAGAATCTTTCCTCTATGCCCAAAGGGCTATAAAACTGTGCATACCCTTTGATCCAGCAATAACACTGCTACGTTTATCTCCCAAAGACATCCCAAAAAAGAGAAAAAGACCTATTTCTGCAAAAATATTTATAGCAGCTCTTTTTGTGGTGGCTAAGAATTTGAAATCAAAGGGATGCCTATCAATTAGGGAATGGCTGAACAAGCTGTGTTATATGATTGTAATGGAATATTATTGTGCTATAAGAAATGATAAGCAGGATGATTTCAGAAAAACCTGGCAAGACTTATATGAACTGATATATAGTGAAGTGAACAGAACCAAGAGAATGTTGTGCACCATGACAGCAATATTGTTCAATGAAGAGTTGTGAAGAACTTAACTATTCTCAGCAATACAATGATCCAAGACAATCCTAAAGGACTTATAATGAAGCGTACTATCCACCTCCAGAAAAAGAATTGATATTCTTTGAATACAAACTGAATGCTATTTTTCACTTTCATTCTTTCACTTTTTCTTTTATTTGAATCTTATTGTACAAAATTACTATTATGGAAATATTTTACATAATTGTGCATGGAATTGCACAATTAATCGGATTGCTTACCTCCTCAGGGGGGGAAATGGGGGGGGTGTAGAATTTGGAAGTCAAAACTTTTTTTGGGGGGGTGGGGCAATGAGAGTTGTGACTTGTGCAGGGTCACACAGCTAGTTAACTGTCAAGTGTCTGAGGTTGGATTTGAACTCAGGTCCTCCTGAATCCAGGGCAGATGTTCCACTCCACTCTACTGCTCCACCTAGCTGCACTGGAAGTCAAAACTTTAAATAAAAATGTTTAAAAAAATTAGGGGGTAAAAGGAATCTTTCCTATTTTTTATTCCTTTGATAGCCCCCTTCCAGTTTCAACTGTAAATGCCTTTCAGATAACTTTACTCAGTTGGATCTCTTTTTTTAACTAGTATTTTATTTTTCCCAATTACATGTAAAGACAAATTTTAACAGTCCTTTTTTTAAAAAAATTTTTGAGTTCCAAGTTTTTCTCTCTTCTTCTCTCACCTCCCTAAGACAGTAAACAATCTGATATGTTATATATGTGCAATTGTGTAAAACATATTTCCATATTAGTCATGTTGTAAAGAAGAAACAGACCAAAAGAAAAAAAACATGAAAAAAAGTGAAAATAGTATGCTTCAATCTGCATTCAGACTCCATCAGTTGTTTCTCGGGATGTGGATGGAATTTTTCATCAGAAGTCTTTTGGAATTGTCTTGGGTCATTATATTGCTGAGAATAGCTAAGCCATTCATAATTGATCATTATACAGTGTTGTTGTTACTGTGTACAATATTCTTCTGGTTCTGTTCACTTCACTTTTCATCAGTTCGTGTAAAGTCCAGATTTTTCTGAAATCTACCTGTTCATCATTTCTTGTATCGCAATAGTATTCCATTATATTCATATACCACAATTTGTTCAGCCATTCCCCAATTGATGGGCATTCTTGCAATTTCTAATTCTTTGCCACCACAGAATAGCTACTATAAATATTTTTGTACAAATAGGTCTTTTTCCCCTCTTTTTAAAATCTCTTTGGGATACAGACCTAGTAGTGGTATTGCTGGATCAAAAGGTATGCACAATATGATTGCCCTTTGGGCCTAGTTCCAAATTGCTCTCCAGAAAGGTTGGATCAGTTCACAACTCCACCAACAATGCATTAGTGTCCCATTTTCCCCACATCCCTTCTCACATTTATCATTTTCCTTTTCTGCCACATCAGCCACTCTGATAGGTGTGAGGAGGTGCCTCAGGGTTGTTTTTATTTGCATTTCTCTAATCAATAATTAGTTAGACCATTTTTTCATATGACTATAGATAGCTTTGATTTCTTCATCTAAAAACTTCCTGTTCATATCCTTTGACCATTTATCAATTGGTAAATAATTTGTATTCTTATAAATTTGACTCAGTTCTCTATATATTTGAGAAATGAGGCCTTTATCAGAGACAATTACTGTAAAACTTGTTTCTCAGCTTTCTGCTTTCCTTCTAATCTTGGTTGCATTTATTTTATTTCTGCAAAACCTCTTTAATTTATGATAATCAAAATTATCCATTTTATGTTTTGTAATTCTCTCTCTTATTTGGTCATAAATTTTTCCCTTCTCCACAGAACTGACAGGTAAACTATTACAACAGGTTTTGTTTTTTTTTAATAACAACTAGAAGGAAGGTAGGTGGCCAATACCTGTGTAATAATTGTAGTACATGGATGTAATGGAATATTGTTGCACTATAGGAAGTGATTAAGATGAAGAATTCAGAGAAATTTAGGAATACATATGAACTGACTCAGAAGGAAGTAAGAAGAATCAGGGAAACAACTTACAGAATGAAAATAATAATGGAAAAGAGAACAACATTTAAAGACTTCAGAACACTGACTGTCATGGGGGAAATAGGTGGCTGAGGTCTTTAGGTATTCCTCTGTAAAGAATTACAACTCTCCCACATAGTCCAATTAGAATAAAATGGTCTTTTATTTGGCTAGAGAAAGAAGGAAGTAGAAGACTTCCCCTCAAGGGAAGGGGATGGCTTAGAAACATTCTCCTCTGAGAATGGCAGGAAGGCCAAAGCTTTTATAGAGGATAGATGGGGTGACCACCTGACAGTGGAAAGTTCCCTTTGGGGGTAGGGTGGGAAAAGCTTGAATTAGGGGTGGTGGTCCTGACTTCCGGAAGTTATCTCTGTTCCCTGATGCTGCCCCAGGTAGTAGCCGCACCTGACTTTCTTACTTCTTGGGTGTGTCTGTCCTGATATCTAGATGACCAGTTTAAATTTTAATAGTCTCAATTCATACATATGTCCTGAGCCCCATGTCACTGACCAATCATGCTTTCACAGGACTGATGGGGAAGAATGCCTCCTACCTCTTGGGAAAGAGAATGGGGGTGGGGGTGAAGTCATTAAGAGATAATAATGAGGGGCAGCTAGGTGGTGAAGTGGATAGAGCACCGGCCCTGGAGTCAGGAGGATCTGAGTTCAAATGTGGCCTCAGACACTTGACACTCACTAGCTATGTGACGCTGGGCAAGTCACTTTAACCCCAATTGCCTCACCAAAAAAAAAAAAAAAGATAATAATGAAATTTACAACAACAACTATATATATATATATATACATATATATATATATATAGACACACACCTATATCATGGCTGAAAGGGGCATTTGCATAAGACTCTTCTCATGGTAAAGACTGATTATTCAAAGCTCTGCCCCTACATGAAGGGTCCATCTGGCAAGATCTGGAGAGAAGAGTCTTCTGACTTTCACCTTTGAGATAGAAGTCTCATAGTTTTCACTTCCCTTCAACTTAAAGGGAGAAAAATACTCTGGGAAGAAGCTGACATGATCATAGTGCCTGCTTTGCTATATGTCAACTTCTTCCCAGAGTCCTTCTCTCCCTTTCTTAGGTTGGATCATCATGTTTTCCCTCTCCAAGCTGGAAGTGAGAAGATCAGGATCTCCATTCTCTCGTTTTTCACCAACTCCATCCCTGCTGGCACCAGGAGCATTGAATAATCAATCTCTCCCACTGAGGAGAGTTTTATGTAAATGGAGTACAAATGAAAAACATTTTTAATGGCTTTGAACTGCCTCTGGCTTCCTGGCTCTTGCTCTACTCAAGACAATGACAATGACTAATGGAAAAAGGATTCTAAGCATTCTCAATTAACTTCATGTCTGGAACAGCCCAGAATGGATGAGAGTTTGGGAGTTTCAAATCAACAAGTGCTACTTGATTTTGTTTCTGGAAAAGGTGGAAGGGGTGAGGCTCCAGGTGTGGTGATAGTTTCTTGTTGGGTGGGGAATGGGCTAAGGGAGGGTGACTAGTTAATTTTAGGCCAGAAGAAGGTAGAACCTAATTCCTCAATGAAGCAGTGAACCATTCAGCAGACCAGGGTATGGTCAAATGAGTGATTGGCAACCAAGCATCTGGAGAAGTGATAAAAGTTTGGTCAATTCCTCCAGGTGACTGTGTTGTGCTAATGCTATCCTTCTGGAAAATATAACCACTAAACAAACTGGACAATGGGCTTTTTCTAGCACAAATAGTCTATCCTGACCTCAAATAGCACTCAGGTCCAAAGGAATTCATACTCTGGTAGAATGACATCTTTTTCTCCCATGCCTCAGATGACCTCTGACTCTAAAAGCAGGAAAATACCCTTGATGTGGGCAAGGGCTTTGTTAAATGCTGTAGTGAAATATAAAGAATTCACAGAGTGTTGGAATTACTTGTATGAACCCATGAAGAACCAGGAGAACAATATACATCATCATAATAAAGCAAATACCTAGGTGACACAGTGGATAGAGCACTACACTTGGAGTCAGGAAGACTTGAGTTCAAATCCAGCCTCAGTCACTTGCATGACCCTGGTGTTATGGGGAAAATGGGGTAGGGGGTTTGGGTTAGGGGTAGGGGTTCTTAGCAATTCCTCTTTAAAGAATTACACCCTCTTGCACACAAAAGCAGTTAGAATAAGATGGTAGTTTATTTAGGGGCAAGGGAAAGGAAGTGGGGAGGGAAGGGAAACCATGAAAGAAATCCTTGGACTTCTCATGGGGAGATAGGTATGGAACAAAGCACGTGGCTTTGAGGTACCAATCTCCTCAAGCAGGAGACTGGCAGGTACTTTTATAGGGGGCTGATGGGGGTGGACCATCTGCCTGTGGAAAGTTCCTTTAGTGAGGGAGGACCATCCCCCACTGGTAGTGACTAGAGGAATTGGGTGAGGGGTGGCTACTGATCTCTCTTCAGGAAAACAAAGGCCGCAGCCACACCCAAATTTATCTCCCCAGGGGTAAGGGAGATCAGAATGAAGGGTAGGAATCCAATGCTAGCTCAGTCCATTTGGTTCAGCTTATCTCTCTAGGCGTTATCTGTCCTCTGGTTTAGTTTCTCAAGGAGAAGATTCCTCAATGTGCTCCAGAGAACTTCTGGGGAACTTGGGGCCCACAACATTTCCCTATTTCTCTATATATAAGGAAAGGGGATGAAGATTCTTCTGAAACTGCTTCATGCTGACCGGGGGTCAAAGAAATCACGCGCGGCGCAAGGGAGGGAGAGGGGAGAGAAGTGGAGAAGGCCTGGTCCCAGGTGAGGAGCTGTGAGGTCCAGAGGCGCCACGTAGGCACAGTGCCATGAATCCTTGAGCCTAGATGGAACAGACTTAAACAAAAAAATAAAACCGACCAGAGCAAAAACGAAAAGGGACTTTATCAGATCAGGAGTAAAGTGTGACCGCTTTTTTTCCAAGTGGAAGCAGGAAAGGCTGAATGCAGGACAGGGTGTGGCCTGCTTTACTGGAGTTAAGTAATCAGATCAAAGCCTAGTTCTGTGAGAGGCAGTGTCTGTCTACATTTTAGAATCCTTTTACCCCATCCCCACTTTGTGCCTTGATTGCATGCTATCACCTGAACCAGAGAGTAAGACAGAGGCCGTCCCTAAACCATTCCTAGGCTTGCCTCCTATGGCTTGGCCATGGGCCTGACAAGGTGCTGGCCAGGAGAGCAAGCTACATAGTGCTGTCTTTTCGCTAAGCCGATCTATTGGGTGCTACCCTGGGGACAAAGAGGTAGGAGAGCTGGCCTCACCTTTGTGCGGCGTCCCCCACTTCTGTGTCCTGGTTTACTGCAGTAGCCAGAATCTCGGCCAGCCAGAGTTCTGCTGGTAGCAGATGTGGTGATGGCTGCTGCTATTATAGAAGCTTGGTCTATGGAGCGGGCATGAGCCATCTTTTCTCTCTCTTTGGCTACTGCCAGGTCCCTGTTATTAAAAATCTTAAAAGCAATATCAAGGAGTTGTGAGGATGGGATCTGGGGACCCCAGTCTAACTTTTGGAGTTCTCTCCTAATGTCAGGAGCAGACTTGCTGATAAAATGAATATTGAGGACAGTTATTCCTACATATCTTTGGGGGTCTAGGTTGGTATATTTCTTCAGAGAGTCCGCTAAGCGGTTCATGAAGACAGCAGGATTTTCGTCAGACCCCTGTGTTATCTCCCTCACCTTTCCATAATTGACTTGTTTCTTAACCCTCCTTCTCATTCCCTCAACCAGGCAGGTGACCATGTGATTTCTCCGAGCCCTATCTTCCCTGTTATCATAGTTCCATCTTGGTTCTACAACTGGGACAGCTGTAAATCCAGGGACCCCAACCCAATTTCCAACCTGTGAGTATTCATCCCCAACTTGTACTGCCGGGTCCCATATCTGTTTTTTCTCATCAGGGGTACAACAGCTGGCTAGAATAATTTGCAAATCGGTCCAGGAAAGGTCAAACCCCAGTGTCACAGACTTAAAGCCATCTATGAACTTTGTGGGGGTTCTCTGAGTAGCTCCCCAATTTCTCTTTAATCTGAGACATATCGCCCATCGAAAAAGGAATATGGACCCCCATGGGGACTTCCCCTAAGGAGAGCAAGGGGGCTGGTGGGGATACAGGAGCAGGTGGAATTGATATGCAGATTTTCTGAGGCCTGGCCAGGCTTAGAGGACTGAGTAGGACTGGGTGTGGTAGCTGAAGGAATGGAGATAGCCACCTGTAGGGAGTCCAGTGGAGGGAGAGGAGCAGAGGGGGTGGTGGATGGGGGAAGGGTGGCCATCCTGGGTGGAGGTGGAGCAAAGGGCATACCAGGTAACACAGATGGGAGCAGTTCTGTGGGAGACAGAGGAGAGTAGGGAACAAACTGGATAGGGGGGAGAAAATATGGAGAACGGTACTGAAGCCCCTTCCAAGAGTCGGCTGAGAAGTTCTCATTTGAATATTTGCTACTTACCACCGAGATCTGCACCTTCAGCGGCTCCACCCGGGCCTGAGCCCTAGGCTTCCAGGCCCACCACGGCGGCCCTCCTACTAGTAGTAGCCTAGACCCCGAGGAGTTGGTTTCGCCTTGTTCGAGCCTTCCTCCCGCCCCCCAGCTGAACCTGACTCGGGAAACAAACACACCTTTTGGTTCCTTGCTGCTGCTGCCCACTGCCAGTGATGGCCAGGTATGGGCCCAACGCTCCAGCACCATCCATTTTCAGGGCTAGTTGATCCCCCATATCACTGGGCAAGTCACTCCACCTCTGCTTGCTTCAGTTTCTTGTAAAATGAAGCTAATAATAATGAACCTACTTCTTAGAGCTGGTGTGAGGATAAAAGAAATAATATTTATAAAACACTTTGTAAAATTTAAATGTCATAACTACTACTAATCAAAAGGAAAACAACACAACAAAGACATCTAAATTAAGATTCATGTAATGACCAAAAGTTATTTCAAAGAATTGATGATTAAAAAAAAATTCTCTCCTGTTGGTGAACCATGGGTATGGAATGTTACAAGTGCTACTAGATGGGGTTGATGTGTGATTTTGTTTTGCTTGACTGCTTTATTATAAGGAAGGGTTCTATGTCATTGAGAAGGGGCATCTTAAATCTTGAGAGCATGAGCAAAAATATACCAAGGGAATTCAATTATTAGTGGGATATTTTTCACACTAATGAATAAGTCCCTCTTGCCTCTATGGATACAAGATCCAAATGGGTAACTTCAGGGGTCCATGAATGAGTTATTGACCTAACAGTCTATCTGCCTCCTGTGTGGTGGTATTATAGAGGACAGAGTTGTTGCCATCAGTCTTTTACGGATGGAAACAGAGAAATTAGGTGACATACTCCCCAGGGACCCATGCTAATTAAATAGCAGATCAAGAGAGAAAGCTAAGGTCTCCTGATCCCTAAGCCTGTGCTTTTACCAGCCAGGATTCCCTGTCTCTTTGAAAACCACATCTTGAATGATGTCCCCTCCATAGGAGGGACTTTGTTAGTGCCAGTGACTTATCAGGTTTCTCAGCTTAACTCAGAATTTCCTTTTCATTATAGCTCTGATTCAATCCTTTAGGGCTATTTTAATAGTGTTGTTTGTTATCTAATTAAGCGATATCTCTCAGGAACATTCCTGGGATTAAGATTGCTTGAAAGTGTCAAAGTAGAGCCAAGAGCCATTAACACTAGCTGGTCATTAATTCCTCAAGAGATTCTTAGTGCTGAGTTCATTATTACTATTTATAAATCCCTTTAAGGAAATAAAATAAAGAAAAACAACTTTTTCTTCCCTGAAGATAAAAGGATGAGAGAATGTCCATGCCGGGCCAATTTCTGGGAGGTATTTGTTGCATAGCAGAAGGAGCACTTGACCTGTAATCAAGTTCACAGTTTAACTCAGAAATTTACTGGTTCTGTGACTATGAGCAAATCAGGCTACCTCTCTGAGCCTCAGTTTCTTTCTCTCTAAAATGCACAACTTGTACAACTTGACTCATAAGACCTTTGTGAGGTTCAAACACAATAATGCATGCACAGTGTTTTATAAAGTACTAGATAAACGTTTGTTCTTTTCATTATCCTCTCGAGGGCTTGGATTATTTTATTTTTGTCTTCCTATCTTCAGTGACTATCTTCAGTGTTTGGCATGGTAGTGACTTAATAAATGATTGTCAACTGACTGAGTGATTTAGGGATCACATTGTGTATTCCATGATAGTCATAGAATGATAGTTGGAGGATGTGGTCATGATCAAGGTCAAAGAAATACTGGGACATTTCAAATGTAATATTTAGTGTTATGACTGGATGAAGATGGGATAAAACATTTTCTTGATGTAAAGCTAAACTTTTCAATGTCACACAAAGACCTAAGAGAATTTTCTGTTCTTTCTTTTGTTTTTTGAGGCAATCAGGTTAAGTGACTTCCCCAGGGTCACACAGCTAGTAAGTGTCTGAGGCCAGATTTGAATTCAGGTCCTCCTCACTCTAGGCCTGGTACTCTATCCACTATGCCACCTAGCTTCCCCTAGAAATTTTTTTAACCAATTGCCAGTCAGGAGGCAAAAGCTCATAAGCTACTGATACCACACAGCAAAGAATAGTGATCTCCAAATGTATTTTTTTTCTTGTATGGCCCTATCAGTAAAACAATTTTAAGCATGCACACAAAAATAGGCATATTAAGTTATGAATTATATACCTATCCTACTGTGCAAACTTGTACATTATAAAACAAACACAAAATAGAAATAAAGAAGGATAAAGATGAGACAAAGGTGAACTAAACAACATTTAAACATTTTTTTTTATTTAGTAATGGTACAAAAGCCTTTTTCCCCCTCTTGCTAAAATATTATTAATAGTAATACATTTTAGTGAGAGCAATGTGATTGAATTTGCTTCGTTATTTTCAAACAATGACTACGTATGTCCTGGGGGACAGGGAAGAAGACTTATAAATAATAATTGTTAGTAATTAATTATTCATTTATTTGATCAATGTGGCTAGCCAAGCAGGCAAATTTCTTTTTTTTTTTAAAAGATTTTTTAAATTGAAAGGTACACAATAAAACAATCAAATAACAGGTCATAATGTCCAATAGACATAACAGTTTTTCAGTAGTAGTCATATTTTTCTGTGGGTAGATATTCACCATAAACAATGCAAAAAGAGTGGATTGTTTCTAAATGCAATTCAAAAGAAACTTTTCCATGTCAATCCATTCCTTTTTCTTTATATGGGGTTCTACTTAATGGATGGTATCACATGGAGTATTTTGTATGAATATAAAGAACAGCAAGAAGTCCAGTGCCTGAAAGATGGTGTACAAGAAGGAAAGTGAAATATAATCATGAAAAATATATTTGGGACCAGGTTGTGAAGGGCTTCAAGTGTCAATCACAAGAGTTTATATTTCATCCTAGAACCTTTAGGGATCCAGTGGAAATGATTGAGGAGGGAGGTGTCATAGACCTCAGTTTTTGTAAAATCATTTTGGAAAGGTTGGTGGAGGCTGGATTGGAGTGAGGGGAGATTTGAGGCAAGGAGACCAGTAATAATAGGAAGCCATTGCAATTAGAGAGGTAAAGAGGTCTTAAAAAACTGAACTTCTGTAGTGGTTGTGTAAGTGGAGAAAAAGGAGAGATCTGATAGGTGATGTGGACATAGAAACAAGATTTGGCACTTGATTGGATATGTAGGGTGAGGTGTGGGACACTGAGGAGTAGGGGGTGACAGAGAAGGTATTTGTTAACTTGGGTGCCTGGAAAGATGGTAGAAGAAATAGGGAAGTTCAAAAGAGGGTTGGGTTAGGGAGTGGTAGGAAGATAATATAATGAGATCTATAAGGCAGATGACATCTCATCCATGTTGCTCATTCCATCTGGCCCAGCATGTTTGTGGCACAGTAGATAGAGCATTGGACCTAAAGTCAGGAAAACCTGACTCTGGTCAAGTCATTTAATCTTTGTCTTCCTCAGTTTCCTCAACAGTAAAAAGGGGTTAATGATAGCACCTACCTGCCAGGCTGGTTGTAAGGATCAAATGGGATAAAATGTGTAAGGTGCCCAGCACAGTGGCTGGTGCATAGTAGGCACTTAATAAATTCTTGTTTCCTTCCTTCCCTCCCAAAATAAAAAAGGGAAGGATCTGTGACTCTTAATAGTTGCACAACTTTACTCACAGGGCTTTGGGGAGCCTTCAAATATAATAATGCATGCACAATGCTTTGTAAAGCACTAAATAAATGATAGCTCTTTTTATCATTCTGTTGAGGGCTCAGTCTGTTTCATTTTTCTCTTGATTCATCTGTCATGATCACAAGACCCATCCTCTGAGGCACACCTATGTCCGTAGCTATGAGGTGATCTGGCAACAGAACATAGTTTGCTGGGGAGAGGAGAAAGTTTTCCCAGTGGTGCCTGCACAGCTGCTGCTGCTGAAGGTACCCAAGTAGAAGTTGCATTAGAACTGCCTTGAGGAGCCAACATCTAGAGCAGAAGGGGTAAGGTTGGGAGCCTAAAGGAGGATGCACTGTCAGAGAGTGTTGGACCATAAAGGGAGAAGGTGTGCTTGTATTGGAGGCAATAGCCATGACTGGCTATTGGAGGGGGGTAGAATTTGACCCATCTCCTCACCCTTTGCTATCATTCCTCTCCCACCTGACTGTCCTGACTGACACCGGCAACTTTCTGTCTCTCAAGTATTGTCTTTCCTCATTAGAATGTAAGCTCTTTGAGGTCAGAAACTGTCTTTCTTTTTACCAGTACAAAGCCCTTCAGTATAGTGCCTAATGTGTAGTTAGTGCTTAATAAATGCCAGTTGACTATTGACTAAGATTTCTTGGAGCAATGCCTTTCCCCACCTTAGGTCCCCACTTTAGAGACCAGAATTCTAAAGTATTGGTATACTAAAATTGTTGTTGTTTGTCCTTTGTTTTCAAAGAGGACCGAGGATGTCATGACTTATGCATGAATTGGATTTAAGTGAGGCAGAGTTGTGCAAAGTTATTAGCCTCACTCTTCCATAGTCATCAAAGTCCAGTGACAGGACAAAAGTCAAGACAATTGGTGATGGCCCAGGATGTGGTAGATGACTTTGGCATCTTCAGTGTCTGACCAAGCTCTAAGCATTCCACAGCACCTACTTCAGCCACTTTCATGGCCATTGAAACTGATTGTTCTCATCCACTCATTCCAATGGGGGAAGTTTTTTTTTTTGTTTTTTGGGGGGTTTTTGCAGGGCAATGAGGGTTAAGTGACTTGCCTAGGGTCACACAGCTAGTAAGTGTCAAGTGTCTTAGGTCAAATTTGAACTCAGGTCCTCCTGAATCCAGGGCCAGTGCTTTATCCACTGCACCACCTAGCTACCTCCAGGGGAAGTCTTCACATCTTGGGGTAGATACCCCCTAACTCATTGACAGACTTAAGGCCTATCAGTTACTCAAAATTTGTCCGTTGGGTGTTCAATGTTCCTAACATGTTCTTGATGGATAACTGATTTTCTGGCTACTTGGAAAGAAATTAAATAACTTCAGTACCTTCTTACTTTCCTTAACCCCCCAACAGCTTTAGTCAAAATAAAAGGTCATAGAAAAGGTTGCAACCCAGTGTCCCTTGACTGAGGAGGTCTTTTGCTACATTGAAACTTGACTTTGTTCCTTAAAAGGGGGCACTTCCCCCAATGACTGTCAAACTTGGCATAGAGCTTCAAGTTGAGGAATATACAACAGAAGTTTTAGTAAGAAGACAATCACACTTAAGATCATAGATCAGAACTAGAAGAGACCTCAGAGGCCATCTAATTCAATGGTGCCATTTGGCAGATGAGGAAACTGAGACTCAGGGAAGTCAAGTGACATTTTCCTGTGTGCTTTTGCATTTGTTTTCAGTAAAGTCCTTTAAACAATACTTTATTGACCCTTTTTTTTCTTGTCACCACAGTCACTTCCCAATAACTTGTCCTTGCCATTGAAAGATTCCTTAGAGCAAAGAAAAGCAAGTCATCATGTCAGTTCCTGCAAGATTCCGCATCTGTAGTCTAGCACTTCTTGTTGTTCTTTGTCCTTTATTCTCAAAGAGGACCATGACAGATGTCATAACTTACACTGAATTGGATTTAAGTGAGGTAGAGTTATGCAAGGTCACCAGTGTCACTCTCTCCTCTGGAATCATCTGGGTCCAGTGGCAAGATATATTTCAGGACAACTGGAGATGCCCCTGGATGTTTAAGGCAATTGTGGTTAAGTGACTTGCCCAGGATCACGCAGCTAGTAAGTGTCTGAGGTGAGATTAGAACTCAGGTCCTCCTGACTCCAGGGTCAATACTTTATCTACTGCACCACCTAGCTGCCCTTCTAGCATCTCTACTGAAAGGAGGAACGTATGTTTTGTGTTGTTTAAAATCTAAATTGTGGGTTCTAATCTGACCCCCCTCCCAGTTTTGGGAGGGAAGCTGGCTAAAAGCACTGATAAATTCAGCAAGAGTTTAGGCTTTTAAGGATTTATTGAAATATATTATAAGTTAGTGGAGAGAGAGAGAGATTGAGAACAGATTCCTTATAGCATGGAAATCCTAGCTTGGATCTATTCGGTACAACCAGAGAGAAAGAAACCTTCTTCCTTTCCTTGCAGCCCATGTGAAATGTCTCACCACTAAGCTGATGTCTGAATGACCAAGAGGGGCCCTCCAGTTCTCCCATCTGCTGCCATGTGCCTATTCCTCACAAAAAAGAAGGAAGGGGCAGCGTCCTAACCTCTACTTCCTAGTTCCTCTCTCCCTCCCCAAAAGGGGAGGTCCTTCCAGCTGATTGGTTGAGAGTAGTATCTTCCTGATGTCAGTAGTACACCACCTCTGAGAACAACTTCACTCAGGGCCAGCCAGGTGTGGTCTCCACCCAATCACCCTTAAGTAGGTACTTAGTTTCTCATTCTCACCCAATCCAAACAATTCTAAATCAATCTTCAGGTGGGGCCCCTGGGAGTCTGCCAAATCCCATTATTTTATCACAGTTTTACCCCCAGTCCTCTAGAACCTAGACTGCTCATTGCACTAATCTGATGTTGCAAAGGCTTTTTTTTTTGAAAGACCTGAATTGGTCAAGTGACTTGTTCAAGGCCATGCATCAAGCAAGCATCAGAAACAGGATTTGGCCCCCATATCCTCTGAGTCCAAACCTAGATCTTCTTGTACTGTAGCCTTTCATGACTAGACTAGAAATTGGAAGGTTGTGGAGAACGTTGTATTTAAGACAAGCTCATTCCTTTTCAGGATTTAGCTTCTCCAGTGGCCAGAGGAGGACCTGGATATGGCTCTTTCCATTTCTCTCTGGCTTCATGCCACATGTCCTGACCATCTCTTTTTGGATGTGATCATTTTAGAAGTATTCTCTTTTGGGAGCTTACTCTCTTTCTTGGTGGTACAGCAGCTTGCATTACCTCTTTGCTCATGGTTAGGACAGAGGTTACATTCTCTTTTCTTTGGTTCTGTGCCAGAGATTGCTGCTTTCTCTCCTTTCCTGCTACATACAATGTTTTCTTCTCTGCTTTGTCTGGACTTATGAGGTTAGTAACCTCACATTAAGTAAGCAAACCCAACAGGACATTAAGAGAAGTAATCCAATTCCATCCTATTTGCAGAGATGCTTTGTATATGGTTGTGTCTTTAGGTTTAATGTAAAGAATTCTATTCTCAATGCAAAGACCTTTGAAAAAATAAATTTACATGTGTGTGTATTATTCTCTATATTTTAATATCTTTGTTAAAAAGGTGGCTAACTGGTGGAGGTGGGTGGGAAGGAGAAATATGTTCAACACTGAAGGAGTTGTAAAAACAAAAGATAGCAATTAAAAATAAGATTTAAAAAACTTTTGTATTGAGCTAGTAATGTTGTCCAAAGTCCATGTGCTCTCTCTCTCTCTCTCTCTCTCTCTCTCTCTCTCTCTCTCTCTCTCTCTCTCTCTCTCTCTCTCTCTCTCTCTCCTCTCTCTCTTTCCTCTCTCTCTCTCAATCTCTCTCTTCTCTCTCTCATGCTTTCTCTTCTTCTAAATTACCACTCTCCTTGTCTGTCTTCTTGACTGAAAATCATCACCATAACCATCCCCAACCCATAATGTCACATCAGTCACCTGTTAAAAGGTCCCTAGAGTTGTGGTTTGAGAAGAGTCTATTGAAATCTCAAATTCCTTCCCAGGGTACCATTGGTAACATAGGGTCAAAGGATCAAATGGTACTCTTGACTTTGACAGAAATTCCAGTCCAAAGGTACTTGCTACACAAGCTGGTATGCTCCTCCAATTTCTTGCAAAATGTTAATGGACCAACTCAGTTAATGTTGCTGTACAAATGCTTCAATGAACCAGATGAAGGTACATAATTATCTTCCTGCACATTATGTGTTTAATTACTACAAGTTTCAACTTGTGCAATTTATCTCAGTCCCTCAGGAAATCCTAGAAAAATTATATTTCATGTTTCAAGGCTAAGAAAGTAAGAGAATAAAATACCCTTCCAATGTGATAATGAAATCCATACTGCTTGTAGGTACTGTGTCTAAGAATGGGAAAATGGGAAAAGATGATGGAAAATACCAGAAAAGTTATAATAAGGAAGAGTTTTGAAGCAGAGGGATCATAATTCATATGATAATTTGAGGATAAAAGTGTTTACACGTATTCTGAGGTTGGGCATAATTTTTTAAAGTCGCTGTTAATAAAGGACACTATAAATCAAATGGACATATTGATATGACCATACCTCATAAACATAGTGTTTTAAATATTTTTAGATTATCCTAAGGAGAAGTAAATCATGCAGTAGTATATCTATTGTATTAAATTGTCCCTATTTCTCCTCCCTTTGTTTCCACTTCCTCTATCTCTATTTTCCCTCTCCTTTCTATCTTGTTTCTCTTCTCTTTACTCCCTCTCTAGCTTTTCTTTCTATTTTTCTTCTTTCTCTATCCCCTTAATTTCTTCTTTCCATCTCTCTTCTTTTTCTACCCTTTTCTGTCAACTGTCACTTTCATTTCTTTTTTCTCTTCCTTTCCTATTTGTTTTCTCTCATTTCTCCTCTTTTCTCTCTTTCTTTCCTCTCTTCTATCTTTTCATTATCTCCCTTCGACCCCAGCATCCTCCTTTACAATTTTCCTCATTCCTCATATAAAACAGTTACCTGAACCCAGGCATCACCCAAATCTGATATCATTCAAATCTGATTGTTATAATAGACAAACCAAATCATTGGGAGCAGAGCTTTATTTAGTCTGCTGTGCATGATTTCCTGCTGTTATTTGTACTTACAGTAGATAATAAAAGCAGTTGCTAAAACCCCTTAACAGGAAAAACAAAACACAGATGGTGATCTGAATGTAAAGCATCTGGGGCCAGGAGTCAGCTGTGGCCTCAAAAGCTATTTTTCCCCACCAGATTTTTCTCAGGTTTATTGAGATGAAAAATAAAGAGAACTCTCTACAGTCCCTGACACATTTAACCCCTATATTTCCAAGAATTGGATCCCATTGAAAATAAATGAACATTCAAGGTCACTCATGAGAAAATATTTTAGGACCCAATATCTTTATCTCATTATACCTCTTAAGCTCTTGCAACTCTCCAGAAGGTTTTTGTAACTTCTAGTCACTGATTCACAAGCTACGTGTGTGTGTGTGTGTGTGTGTGTGTCAAGAAAAATGGCGATCATCTGTACTGTGTAGAATTAGAAATGCATAACATGAAGAGGGAGACACTAGGAAGAATTCACACCTGGTGGAAAATTGAAAAAGAATTTTATTAGGCTATTTAATGGCATTATATCTTTGAATCCAGAGAACTCAAAGCACTATATAAACTTAGTTCCTTCCTTAGAAATGACCTTGTAGGGGGCAGCCAGGTGGTGCAGTGGATAAAGCACCAGCCCTGGATTCAGGAGGACCTGAGTTCAAATCCAGCCTCAGACACTTGACACTTACTAGCTGTGTGACCCTGGGCAAGTCACTTAACCCCCATTGCCCTGCAAAAAAAAGAAAAAAAGGAAAAAAAAGAAATGACCTTGTATGTCAGCATTATCTAATTTAGAACCATTTTATGAATGGAGAAACAAAAAGTTTACCATGACTTAGAAAAGTGGTATCCAAAATTTTTTGATTACTTTACCCTATCAGTAAAAAAAAAAAAGTTTCAGCATGCACCCCATTATATGTTTGTTTATTTGTATATTTATTTATTTATTGGTGTAGTTATTAGGCAGCTAGGTAGTTCAGTGGATGGATCACTGAGCATGAAGACCTGAGTTCAAATCCAGCCTCAGATACTTTCTAGCTATGTGATCCTCAACCAGACACTTAACCTCTCTGTCTGCTGATTTCCTCAAATATGAAATGGGGCTAATAATCTCACCAACTTCACAGGGTTGTTGTGAGGATCAAATAAGTTAATATTTGTAAAGTGCTTAGCATAATGCCTGGCACATTGTATATGTTTAATAAATGCTTATTATCCTTCCCTTTTACCTAATACTTTTTTGTTGTTTCATTTTTAATGTTTGACTGTTCATGACCCCATTTGTGGTTTTCTTGGCAAAGATACTGGAATGGCTTGCCATTTCCTTCTCCAGTTTATTTTATAGAGGAGGAAACTGAGGCAAAGAGGGTTAAGTGACATGCTCAGGGTCACATAGCTAGTGAGTGTATGAAGTTGAATTTGAATTCAGGAAGATGAAACTTCCTGATTGTAAGCCCAGCACTCTATCCACCATGCCACCTGGCTCCCTGGTATTATGCCACTAATGATCTACATTCTAAAACTTTTGAAAAATTGAAAATTTTAAAAAAGATACAAAAAGGTGAAATAATCATAGAGTCTATAAATAGGTGGTCACTGGGCTCTACTGAGTAGGGAAGTTACATGGTTAAACATGTGCTTTAAGAAATTCACTTTGGAAACTGTGGAGGATGGATTGGAGTGGAAAGAGACTGGAGGCAGAGAAACCAATAAGGAGACTGTTGTGATTGTCAAAGTAGTAGGCAATGAGAGCAGGAACTAGGGTGAAGGCTATATCTGAGCAAAGAGAAGCAGATTGTGAGATGATGTGGACATAGAAACAATAAAAATTGGCAACTCTCTATGTGTGTGTGCATGTGTATGTATGTATGTGTGTGTGTGTGTGTGTGTGTGTGTGTGTGTGTGTGTGTAAGGGAGAAGAGAGAGAGAGAGAGATCAAAGATAACACCAAAATTGTGAATCTATGTGATTGGGAAGAATGGTGATACCTTTAAAAGAAATAGGAAAATTTGGAAAAGTAGTAGGTTGGGGGCAGGTAGGTGGCTCAGTGGATAGAGCACCAGCCCTGGGATTCAGGAGGACCTGAGTTCAAATCCGGCCTCAGACACTTTATACATACTAGCTGTGTGACCCTAGGCAAGTCACTTAACCCCAATTGCCTCACCAAAACAAACAAACAAACAAAGAAAAGTAGTAGGTTGGTAGGGATGGGGAAGATAAGGTAATGAGATCTCAGATGTACACCATAATCCATCCATTCTTGTTCATACCATTGAAAAACTATGACATTGGAAAAAACAAAAATTGGGTGCCAGGAGAGTCTCAGTTACCACAGCCTTAGAGTATACGGTCCTGAGGGAGACCCATTGACCACAAGGTGATGGAGGTGAGACAGGGGCCCTTCAGGAGGCAAAAGAGGAATCAGCTGCTGAGAGTGACAGAGTTGAGACAGGTTATAATGATCCTATGGGGGCCAAGCCCTGGGTAACCCCCAAAAGCCAGAAGGTAGCAGCGAAAGGGGGTAGGGTTGGTTAGCATTTAAGGGGAGGTGTGATATAATAATGTTGGAGATAAGTCCACAATTTGCTATGGGAGGGAGAAAGAGGAGGGGAGGATATAAATCATCCTCCTACCTTCCAATTGGTTGATTCCACACTCCTTGGTGATTAAGCTTTGGAAGCCTTGGAGTTATTCCAAGTTCTCCACTTTGCAGACACGGATCACTACTCTGGCCCTTGATTTTTTAAAAATTGTTTTCTGAGGGGCAGCTAGGTGGCGCAGTGGATAGAGCACCAGCCCTGGAGTCAGGAGAACCTGAGTTCAAATCCAGCCTCAGACACTTAACACTTACTAGCTGTGTGACCCTGGGTCTCATTGTTTTGCTCAGGCTGAAAGTGCAGCAGCAACCACCCATGGGGTTAATCCCATTGCTGATTTATACTGGAGCTTTGACCTGCTCTGTTTCCAACTTGGGTAGGTTCGAATCTCCTTGTGGCAGCCCCCTGTTCCTGGGGGCTCACCACATCAGTGCAAGATGTAGTATGGACCACCCAATCAGCTTTCATCCTCCTATATCTCAGAACTCCTGAACTCAAGCAATCCTCTCCAGTAGCAGAGATTTTAAGCACATATGATAGCTGGCTTCCCAGCTCTTTATTCTTCAACCTTTTCATCTTCGTCTTCTACGGTGCTTCTGACATCCATTATCTTGTATCATGGAACAATCCCTTTATGGGAAAAAAACCAACTTGGAGAACCCGGATCCTGGATTGCTTTGAAAAGGATATACCAGAGAAGAGGGAGGATTGAAGGATTGACTTGGCTACTCTGATGAGGAAGTGGGAGATGTCATTCAAGAAGAGGAAGAGAAAATGAAGAGGCAGAGATAGGAAGCTGAAAAGGGAGACTTCCTAAATCAATAGCATTTGAGGTTTGGTAAGTATTTTCTAAGCCTCTTTAACTTTGCTTACAGCTTGAGAACTACTTCTTTGTCACCGTTTGCAAGTCAGGATGCTACAATTGTTCGTTTTGTCTGGAAGAGGCCCTTGGAGTTTCATGATAGCCTGTATTTTCTTACTCTGTTCATTTGGAAACAAGAGGATGGAGGGTAGAGGTGGTCAGTTATCACTCTTTATAAAATATGGAAATCCTAAGAGAAAACAAATCTGTCATCAGTTATCAATAAAGAAGGCAAGTAATTCAATTAAATCCATCAAGTGTTTATTAAGCACCTACTATGTGCTAGGCACTATACTAGGACCTGGTGATACAAGGACAAAAATGAAACAGCCTCTGCCTTCAAGATGATTATATTCTACTGGAGAGAAACATCTAAAAAAAATCTACTCCTCTTCCTTCCCAGTACCCTATTCCCCCACTTAACCCTACAAAAAGCATGTGATTTTTTTAAAAAAGAAATAATTTATTTTCTCCCAATAACATGTAAAAAGTTTTACATTTTTTTAAACTTTAGAGTTCCAAATTCTCTCCCTCCATCCCTCACATCTCTCCTCATTGAAAAGGCAAGCAATTTGATATACATTATACTTGTGCAGTCATACAAAATATATTTCCGTATTGGTAGTGTTGTGAAAGAAAACACAGATCAAAACAAAACAAAAAATAAAGAAAGTTTTTTTTTTAAAGTATGTGTTGATCTGCATTCAGACTCCATCAGTTCTTTCTCTGGAGGTGGATAGCATTTTTCATCATAAGTCCTTTGGAATTGTCTTAGATCATTGTATTGCTGAGAATAGCTAAGTGATTCATAGTTGATTATCATACAATGTTGCTGTTACTATGTACAATGTTCTGGTTTTTGCTCACTTCACTTTGCATCATTTCATGTAAGTCTTTCCAGGGTTTCCTGAGAGAATCCTGCCCATCGTTTCTTATAACACAATAGTATTACATCCCAACAACATACCATTGTCCAGCCACTCTCTAATTGTTAGAGATCCTCTCAATGTCCAATTCTTTGACACCAAAAAAAAGAGTTGCTATAAATATTTTTGTACAAATAGATCCTTTTCCTTTTTTATCTTTTTGGGATACAGACCTAGTAGTGGTATGGCCAAGTAAAGGAGCATGTACTGTTTTATAGCCTTTTTGGCATAGTTCCAAATTGCTTTCCAGAATGCTTAGATCAGTTCACAACTCCACCAACAATGCATTAGTGTTCCAATTTTCCCACATCCCCTCCAAGATTTGTCATATTAGCCGTTCTGATAGGTGTGAGGTGGTACCTCAGAGTTGTTTTAATTTGCATATCAATAGTGATTTAGACCATTTTTTCATATGGCTTTGATCTCTTTATCTGAAAATTGTCTGTCATTTGGCCATTTATCAATTGGGAAATGACTTATCTTCTTATAAGTTGACTCAATTCTCTATATATTAAAAGAAACTTTCTTTGAAAAAATTTCCCCAGTTCCATGTATTCCTTCTACTCTTGACCGCATTGCTGTTGCTTATGAAAACCCTATTTATTTTAATGTAATCAAAATTACCCATTTTACAACCCATAATGCCCTCTATCTCTTGTTTGGTCATAAATTCTTCTCTTATTCATAAAGCTGACAGATGAACTGCTCCCCTAATCTGCTTATGGTATCACCCCTTTGTTTCTAAATCATCTTATTTTGGAATACAGTGCATAGTGTATACAGTGTATACAGTATAAGGTGTATGTTTAAAGCCAAATGTGGGAAAAAAATAAAGCCCCATGCTGCATGCTATGGAAATGGAGGGAGATGTGACCCCTGATTGGCTGAAGGTATATTGATGTTGTTGTTGTTGTTTGTGCTTTGTTCTGGAAGAGGACCATGACAGATGTTGTGACTTGCAATGAATTGGATTTAAATGAGAAAGGGTTGTGCAAAGTCGACAGCTTCATTCTCTCCTCCAGAGCCATCTGAGCCCAGTGGCAAGATATATCATCAGGATGACTGGAGATAGCCCTGGATGTTTGAGGCAATCAGGGTTAAGTGACTTGCCCAGGGTCCACAGCTAGTAATTGCCAAGTGTCTGAGGCAGGATTTGAGCTCAGGTCCTCCTGACTCCAGGGTCAGTGCTCTTTCCACTGCGCCACCTAACTAGCTGACCCATATTGATGTTACATGTATACCAAATAAATAAAAAATCCTTTCAGGCTTTGTTGTTGTTGTTTAGTTGTTTTCAGTCATGTCCAACTCTTCATAACCCAGTTTTGGGTTTTCTTGGCAATGATACTGGAGTGTTTTGCCATTTCCTTCTCCAGTTCATTTTACAAATGAGAAAACTGAGGCAAACAGGGTTAAGCGACTTGCCCAGGGTCACACAGCTAGTAAGTATCTGAGGTTGGATTTAACCTCAGGTTTTCCTAATGCCAGACCCAGTGCTCTATCCACTGTACCACCTAGCTGCCCTTTTCAGGGTTAGAGAACTATTAGCTGGAAATATCTCTTGTAGAAAGAGGTACTTAAGCTGAGCCTTGGAAGAAGCCAGATGTTCCAGGACCAGAGGTGAGAATATGGTTTTATTTTTAATATAACTTCAATGTCAAGTAAAATAAAGGAGACAATGCTAAGAAGAAAATGTGCAAAATATCAATGGAAAACAAGGATATATATGTAGTTTTCTTAAACTATAGCAAAGTCAAGAATTCTCCCCAATTTTAGAGACAGTAAGATCAATGAATGGAGTACATAACAATGATGGAAGACCACATATATTGGGGGACATTAAACCAAATGTAGGGAAATCTCTTCTCATTTGCCTTGGGGCTTGGTCTTGGTTAACATAATTTTGATCTGGAAGAAGGGGAGCAAATAATGTGTTAATTAGATTTTCAGTTGCTACAAAACTGGGAGTTGTTAGCAGAAACAGTGAAACCAAGAAATGATATGGGGGGATCTGGAGTGGTTAGAAGCAGGCAAGTCAGAGGCCAGATTGAAATTCCCTTTAGAGAAATGATCGTGAGCTGTTTTAGCTTTATGAGGGAAAATGATGCAAATTCCAGTCATCCTGAGAGCAGAGTGGGGAAGAGCAGTAAGGCTGTAGGCCTAAAAGAGAACCCGGGCAATTTAGATGTGTGCATGTGGAGGACTAAGCCAGTCATAAAAATTAATGTGATATTTTTTCCTAAGGAACTGTACCCAAAGGTATCATCATGTCACAGACAAGGGACGTGATGGCTCTTCTTTATGCAGCACCAGGGAGGAGACCTCAAGTGAAGGCCAAATTCTACACTTGGAAGCTCCTTGGATCAGTCCCAAGGACCCCTGTAGCAGAAGCTGGCCCTTACAACCTCACATCCCAGTTCAGGGGATACATTTCCAGCAGGGGTCAGCAGAATGGAAGGGATTTTGAAGGCTGTTAGAAGTTATTGTGCAGAAGTAAGAAGCAAGCTTATATGTGGAAAACTCAACCAAATGACCAAGTAAGGGACAATAGCCTAACACTTCTGGAAAATGTGTTTATAAGAGTCTGATGGGGAATAATTAGGCAGGATAAGAAGGAATTCAAGGAAGGACAATTCAGGAAACTTCCTCTCTTGTTGGCCCTTGAGAAACTGGGGAACAATAGTCCAAGAGAAAAGACAGAATCTTCTGCCATCCAGTAGCGTAAAACGAAATGAAAACTTATCATAAATAATTAAAAACTAGATCAAATTTTAAGCTTCAGAGTCTCTAATTCAGTGCATATAGATAAGTTGACCATATTTAGCCTTAAATAGGGTTTGTGGGAAGGGAAGGGGAAAGGGGAAAGGGGAAAGGGGAAGGAAAGAAAGGGATGGAGATTTTTATTTTTGATTCTTAGCCATTTCATAGGCTCTTCCTAAAGATAAATCACTTGCAATTACATTTAACAACTTCAATGGCATCCCCTTGTTATCAGTTTTTACTACTGTTCTGTCTATGAAATGATATCTGCTTATTCCAAAAGTATTTACTTAGCTTTTTGACCTGTTTGTTGGGCTCTAAGGAAATTTATCAATCCTACTCCTCCTTTTTGGTGTGGAAATGTTCATCTTTCTATATTTGCCTTAGGATGATGGGCTTTTAGTTCTGTTAATATTTTATGGTCCTTTGTAAGGAAACTTTCCAAATCTGTTATTACCCATTTTACAATTCCAAAAGTATACATGGAGACTGGTATCGCATAAATGTTCATTGATCCGTGATCTTCCCAATCAGGTTTTTTTTGGTTTTTTTGGGGGGTTTTTGGTGAGGCAATTGGGGTTAAGTGACTTGCCTAGGGTCACATAGCTAGTAAGTGTTAAGTGTCTGAGGCCAAATTTGAACTCAGGTCCTCCTGACTTCAGGGCCAGTGCTCTATCCACTGTGCCACCTAGCTGCCCCCACCTAATCAGTTTTGAATTCAGAAAGCCAAGAAATCTCAACATATTCATATACAGTCTTCTCCCTGATATCAATATTTCTTATTTAGAGACCAAGATATTTGTAGGCACTACATTGGTTCAAAGTAAATTCCAGATTCAATCTCAAAGCATTCATGATCCATATTTCCTTGGCATATGTTAGTAATTTTACATTTATCATATGCAAAAGACATTTTAATATCACTGGAGAAAAACACCATGAGATGAAGGAGCTGATTAATTTGATTTTTGGCAGAAACAAATAGATTGATGTCAATCATTAAATCAAGTCATTAAGAATATGTTTTAGTTCAACACCTTCTTTAATTTGAGAAGCCAGAGTTAGTTCTATTTAGGAGAGAGGATAATGAATTTAAGGTAAGATGGGACCACAATTGACTTAAACCATTTCTCTTCAAAATGCTTCACTTCCTATGAATCTTTCATAGTATTATTTTGTTGCTGGCCTGTTTTGAATAGAAAAGAGTTTACTATGTGGATATTGAATTCTAAGGACCAAAATTGGATATATGGAACATTAATCTCCCCTTTAAACTTCCCCTTTTATATATACCTCCCAGGCCAATAAGAAAAGGAGCCTCTGAGCTTTAGTTCATAAAGGATCAGGTTTTATTGCTTGGGAATTAATTAGACCACAAAGGTGAAACCAATTAGGGAAATAAGGAAGTAGAAATACAGTATTCTTAGCTCTAAGCTTAGTCTATGTGATCCCAGAGATTAATCTAGTTCAAAGGAATTTAGGATTTTTCTTCATAAAACTCACCAATCCCGAACTGCCCACCAGGCCAAGAACTAGCACGCCCAAGACTGGGCATGAAACACGTGCTTCCAAACTGCCACCACAAGCCAAGTGCCACCAGAGACTGCTCCCTAGGCTGAAAAGTCACCACCTTTTGAACCCCCGCCCACTGGAAGTTGCCTTGCCTTCCGGTGGAGTTTTCCTTCTACAAAAGGGGAGGTCTGGCATTTTTCCTCCCCAAAAGGGGAGGTCCTTCAAAAGCTGCTTAATAGCATGTGCAGTCTCAGGGTGGTCCAGGTGTAGCCCCTCCCAAATGATTCAGCTAAAATTTTCGATATTAATCTTTACCACAAATAATTTTTACCACAGAATATTCTAGCATTCTCACTTTTCTTAGGTTTATTTGACTTTTTTCTAGTATGTGAATAAGCTGTGAGTAGAGAACTGAATCAAAGGCTCATAGTCAACAAAGTAAACAAAGGTAATGTATATATTATGGTACTAACCTAGAGCAGTTACCAATTTGTTACCAAATTGACAATAAATTGCTTTTTCTACCCCAGCACATTTTGGTAGGCTTTCATTCCTTGACCAATATATTGTTTTCTTGTAATTGCACATATGTGTATGTGTATGTGTATGTATGTGTGTATATATATGTATGTATGTATCTATATGTGTATGTACATCTGTGTATATGTATATATATACATATATATATATATATACATATAGTTGTGAATGTTTTGTTTAAAGTCCATAAGACATAATTGGTCTCTGTTTAGAAATAGAGACTGCTGTTCTTATATTTTGGTAATTGATATGTGATGCTTTTTTGTTAAGAAAGATAGTATCACCCAAGCCTTAAAATCAGCTGCAGTGCTGGCATCTTCTGAAACTAAGCTCACAGTTTGGTGAGAGGAATGGGAGACTACAGGGGTTTCTGCTAGATCTGAGGTGGAATTTAGTTGTCCTACCCCAGCGGGAATCAGAAAGAAATCTTGAGTGGTTGGGGAGGGGCGCAGGCTTCTCAGAACTAACAACCACAGCAAACAAAAATTTTGTTGCCTAGTTAATTAGCAAGTTGTCCTGGGGTTATTTACAGACCAGAGCATAGGTCAGGAGAGTGAAGAACCTGCCACTCCTTAAATTGTACCACCTAGAACCTCTTGATGCTTGGGACAGTGCAGCCTGGAAGCAGAGCCTCACTTTAAGAAGGAGTTAAAAGTCAAGAAATAGCCTGGAAAGATAAGCAGGCAGAAAAAGGTGTGGACCATAGAAAGTTTCTTTAGTGACAAGGAAGATCAAGGTGCACCCTCAGAAGAGGATAGCAACATTAGGGCTCCTACATCCAAAGAAAGATAGTATCAGGCTTACATTCTAAGACAAAGTTAGTGAAGTGCCTTGCTAGCAATTGATACAGCACTGTGAAGAATTAGAGTCAATAAATACAGATTTTCTCTGATCCTATCACCTTCCAGTTTCATAGATATCCTAAAATTTCAATCACTTCCTTTGATATATATATATATATATATATATATATACACACACACAAATATATATATATATTCTGTCAATTACTATATTAATAATGTTTCCTGTTTGATACAGTTTTAATTTTTGTTGTATTGGAGTTTGTGCAGCTGTATAGAGGAGCAGAAAGTTTCTTCATTCTTCAGGGGAAGTTCCATCTTGCCCTAGTTTCTTTCCCTCTCAAGCCCCTGCAATAAAGTTCTTTAATTAGTGTTGAGCTATTCCATGCCCTGCCTTGACTCTGAAATCACCTTCACCTTTCAATTTTCACTTTCAATTGATGATTAAAGGAACACAGAATTTCTGATATGCCTTTGTTTTTTGAACTCCTTTCTATTTGTCTCTTTTTTGTTGTCTTTAATTGGACAAAATGGTATTTATGCTTTCTACTTCATGGACCAGTTCGATTTTAATGTAGTCTTCTAATGTCTTTCCACAGATTTTCAATAGATCTCCCAAGCTTCTTGTGCCATGGTTGTGTTTGATGTCTGTCTTTAGTGATATTCCTTGATATCTCCTCCTATAATTTTTACCATGGCAATATCTGCTACTGAGTAAACATCCTGAATTATATTTCTACTTTCTGCCAAATAATTATGGAGAATTAATTTGTTTATGATGGTTATAGTTTTTAAATTACTCCATTTTCCTTGTTGACATATCATTGGTTGAATTCATACAGATATCATGGTACAATTGGTTTGCTCTACTTGGATTCATGTCATGAAATTAGAAAAGAGACTTTCAAGAATTCTTGTCTAGGTATGCTCATTCCCTTTTCAAAATTATTTGAGACTTTGGTGCTTCCCCCAACTCCTGTTTAATTACTAAGCATAATTTCTTAAGTTTCCATTAAATGAAGATTTGCAATTATCTTAGAGTCTTCACCTTTTTCCTACCCAGATTGTAATAGCTTTTCAATTTCATTTCCTGTTTCATCTATCCTAGACTTCATGGTGGAATTATATTTTATGATTGCCTTATTGGTTGGTTTATAATACATGACTATCACAACAAAAATATACAAAATGGACCTCAATCCTGTGTAGCACTCCTGCAGTGGCAGCACAGAGGTGGAACAGGGGACAGAGGGTGCTAAGAATAGCAATTTGTAGAATGGCCATAAACCTGGGTACTGGTATTCTTAATGTGTGAGCCTTATCCCATGACCAACAGGTGAACATGTTGCTAAATGTTGTGTGACTTGGTACAGAGAGTAGCGCTGACCAAAAAAAAAGTATTAAAGTCTTACCTATAGCTGGTGAAGTCTTATTCTAATTCAGTTATGATATAATATTGGCAAATAGTGAAAGTATCCAAGTCTTAGGTACATACATCTTTTGGTCCACTTCTTATGACACTTGAGTCATATTTATTATATATCTGTGTAAAATAATTATAACTGATATAGATATAATTTCTGTTCTCCATTACTCATTTTCATTATTAATTAATGTTTAAATAGCTTATGATCAGATTGTTTCAATTGCATTCCATATTTTTTACTCATCCTGATCCTTGCTTTAACATGTTTGTTGTCTCACTTGCTCGATAGTTGATGTAGGGTTGACCTCCATGTCAATAATGCCTTTTCCTGTCTGTCAAAATATAGTCATTAAGTAAAAAAAACAACTAAACACCTACTATGCACCACTTTGGCTATCATAAAAAATACAAAATGGATCTCAGTTCTCTGTTGCCCTTTTCCACTCCTGCAAAGATGTTGACACGTTGGCAGAATAAGGGGCAAAGAGTTCTAATAATGATGATTCTCAAACTATCTGTAAACTATAACTTGACTTGAATACCAATGTATTCTAAATTGTGATCCTCATCCCATGACCAACAAATGAACATGTTGCTGGATGAGTTGAATCATATCAGTCTTGAAATTCTATAATAAATGAAAATGGAAGGAAAAATAACTAAATGGAAAAGTGGCTCATAGATGTTATTTGGAGAGGCAAAAAAAAAAGAGATGATGGAACTAGTTTTATTATGAACTTAAATGAAATAAGAAATTATTTAATAGAATATTTGGTCATCTTATACTTCAATATTCACAATAAAAATTAGCAAATAGATCACTATGAAAATAATTGCAGCCTATGCACCAATATCAATTGAAGAGGTAGGGAAATGCTATAGAGAAGTCAATAGACCCTCCAAATAAAATCAACACACCTGGATACTTGATACAAATCAAATTATATTTTAAAGATACAAAGGAAACTCATGAGTTATCAAGAATACTTTACCTTTATTATGTCACAGACCCCTTTGGCAATCTAGTGAAACCTCTGAACTCTTCTTAAAATGATGTTTTTCAATGCATAAATTTTTAATGCATTTATGCCTGTTTAAAAATGTATAGGATTACAAAGTAAGCCAATTATATTGAAATAGTTATCAAAATTTTAAAGAGTTCACAGAGCCCAGGTTAAGAATTCCAATTTAAATAAATCTTATTTGTTTTATCTTTTCATATGTGAATCTTTTCACAAGGTGAATAACCAAGCCCTAATTTCTCTGCTTTGTGCACAAGTCTAGGTATTGCAACTGTTTTCTTAGGCACATCCTATATCAATGCTTGGATATATAAATTGAGATGGGTAGAGAACATTGGGGGTGCTTGCCAAAAAGGTGGGCATGGAAATTTCCTTCTAAAGCACTTAGAATACTTTATTTTAGGCATTTATTTCATTAACCTTTACATTTTAAAGAAGGCAGGGACAAGTGAGGCTAAAGAAATGTAGACATGGAATTGCCTGAGGATTTTTCCAATATCCCAGAGAAAGTCACTGCCAAACAAAGGTTTTCTGACCCCCACTCTATGATATCCATTTCTACTGCAAAATTTTTACCCCATATGCACACTAATATTTATACTAGTAATAAACTGGACCAAGAACTTGTTGGGTGCCCTTTAGGGGACATAAAATAACCCCAAATATTATTTAGTTGTCTCTCCTTGACTTCAATATGTTATGGGCCCAGAGTACCCCAGAAGTTCTCTGGGGCACATCAAAAAACTTTCTCCTTGAGAAACTAAACCAGAGGACAGATACACCTAGAGAGATAAGCAGAACCAGTTCGGACTGAGCTAGCTCCTGACCTCCTCTCTCAACCCTCCATTAGGTGTGGCTGCTTCCTTTGTGTCCTGAAGAGATGGCTTGGGAGATCTGCAGCCACCCCTCACCCAACTCCTCCAGCCACCACCAGTGGGGGATGGCCCTCCACTCCTCACCCAGTTCCTCCAGCCACCACCAGTGGGGGATGATCCTCCCTTACTAAAGGAACTTTCCACAGTCAGATGGTCACCCCCCCCATCAGTCCTCTATAAAAGTACCTGCCAGTCTTCTGCTCGAGGAGATTGGTATCTCAGAGCCACGTGCTTTGTGCCATGCCTCTCTCCCCATGAGAAGTCCAAAAATTCCTCTTGGTTTCCCTTCCCTTCCTGCCCTAAATAAACTACCATCTTATTCTAACTGCTTTTGTGTGCAAGAAGGTGTAATTCTTTAAAGAGGAATTCCTAAGGACCCCCAACCCCTACCCCAAACCCTTACTCCACTTTCCCCATGACAAATATAATTTCAATCCAAGTAAAATTTTACCAAGGACATTCAATGTTGTAGTACCTATACAAGTGATACACAATTTTCAATCCTCTAGAGAGAAAGGCAGTGGGGATCAGAAACAAACAGGATGGTTTCCTGAAGAACAGGACATGCCAGACTAATGTGATTTTCTTTTTTTTTTTCTTTTTGGAAAGGATTACTAAACTGTTAAATTAAGTGAATATCTGGATTTTAGAAAAATATCTCATAAAGCTTCAAACACTATTTTAGTGAAAAAAATATGAAAAGATAAGGACCAGGTGAGAATACAATTGGTGTGTTGATATTTATTGAAGACATTTTTATGAATAGACCCAAAAGGTAGCCAGTTTGTGTTAACTTGGTTCAGTGTGAGATTGGATGGAAATCTTAAGAATCTGTTTGACTTTGCACTATTTACCCTTTTTATCAGCTATTTAGGTAAAGGCATGGATAGAACAGTCATCAAAACCTAACTATTTTGGACACTAGACTTTTTCTCTTTCCCCTCTCCCTCCCCCAGTAGGAGATTTTTTTTTTTTTAAGTCCCTGCTACCCCTGGGTAATATAGCAAGTTTGTGGCCAAGCTGAGACTAAAACTCCAGCAATCCTGACTCACACCTCTTTCTACAGCATCATATTGTTTAGTTTTGTGATTATGAATAACACAGACAGCAGAGCAGAGCACTATCCTCCCCCAGGTCAGCCATAGCATTGTAATTTGGGGAGTGGGAAATCCATCCTGGAGACATGGAAATTCTCTGTGGCAAAGAATCCCAGATCCACCACCACCCCCCCCAATTTATGCCGAGAATAAAAATCCAAAGCGCTTCTAAGATTCCTCCTTGTGAACATCATTACTTGTTAAATTAGAAGCACTACCAACTTCCATTTTACTTTTAACACTCAACTTGGAAAGTAGCAGAACAGAAACAGATGAGGACATTAGTATTCCTGGTAATATGCTTGATTGTTCACTTACAGGAGATTTAAGCTGAATGCAGTTCCAGGCTGATTCCTCCTTCCTTAATACATGGGAATTAAAAAAGAAAAAGGGGGGAAAAGGATCCCTCCTTTCAGACTGTGTGGTGTGTGTGTATGCACATTTATTACACCCAATGGAATATGGGCTAGTAATGGGTTTTCTTGTGCTGAAGTTAGTATTGATGGATCCAATTTAGTTGGGAGTAGTAACAGTTTAAAAGCAGAGGAGTGGGAAATCTACAATAGCAGGTTCCTGAGCCTCCCACCCCCAGCTGTTTGCTGTCTGTACTTTCAAGCTCTTGAAAACCCTGGGTTGAGGAGGGAGGGGGAAGGCACAATGGCAAAATCCCAATTTGCAAAGTAAATAAATATCTCCTTTTATTATGTGGCTCAAGATTGTCAAGCTTCAGGGGCTGAAGTGTATTCTGAGAAGCTTTTATTTCCTTCCTGTTCTTTGGAGGGTTATAAGAGAAAAGAGAAGGGAGGGGAGGTGGGAAAAGTCTGGAGGTTTTGAAAGTGAATTATACAAACTTTCAATAAAATGTGTCCGAAGTCTGACAGCAAGAGAACAGATTGAGTTGGTGTTTAGAGAACACAAGGCCAACCCGGAAGTCTGCTCAAAGACTCTTTCATTCAATAATTACATTGTGTGGCAGACAATATGTGCTTTTTTGCTTGCTGTATTTCATGCTGTCCAGCCCTATGGGGGTATCTGAACTCCCAAAGAAAAATTTGGGCCAAGATGAAACAAATCAATGGGGAAAGAAATCTTCTCTTAGATTGGCCTAGTTCTTGGAGGGGCTCAAAATTAACTAACACTCTTCCCATAGGATTGGTATCAGGCATGGAATTACAAAACATGGTAAGGTTTTTCTTATCTGGGTTAACACGGCCCAGGAGCACCCCCGGCCACTTCTCTCCGCTCAAAGTTGGGTTCCTTCATTCTCCCCAAATTTGACATTGTACAAGAAATCCCCCAGGGCACCAGAGTTCAGGAATTTCCCCTACTTAGTCCTCTTGGTTCTCTCTCTTTTGTTTCCCTATCTCTGATGGAGAGATTATTCCACAGCCCTCTACATGACTAGATTCAGGAACTCTGTGTCCTCAAACTCTTATAGAAATCTCTTCTCATGAGAACATGTGCTTCTGCAATGTGTCTTTATTCCCAAGACAGCCATAAACAGCTCCCAAGGTAGAGATAGGAGAAAGCTCCACACAAGTACAGCCTGTCCTCACCCTTCCTCCCTCCCCAATCACCTCCTAAGGACCCAGGTTTGCTGCCAAGCCTCTAGTTTCTGATCTGTTCTCAACTCTCTCAGGATCTTCTGGAAAAAAATAAAAGAGGTAAAAGTTGACTGTGGTGAAGACTCCCATTTATATGCCAAACTGGAAGAGTAGAACTCCAAACCACAAAAGCCCAAACCAATGAATTCATCTCCAATTCCTGCCCAATATTCCATTCTCTCTTTCTACCCCAAATATCCCTCTGGCTAAGTTGTCAAATCAAATCAATAAGCATTTATTTGGTGCCTACTATCTGTCTGGTACTGTGCTAAGTGTTGGGGCTACAAAGAAAGGCAAAAAATAGTTCTTGCTCTCAACATGCTCAATTTGTTCTCAACACACATACACACATATATACTCTCAACATATATATGTATATATAATTTCCCATTTGTCCTATATCTATATAGATGATAGTTATTATATCTATATAGATATAGGATTTGTTCTATATAGATATAATATGGATATAGGTATGTAGCTATTATATCCATATAGATATAAATATTATATCTATATAGATATAGGACAAATGGGAAATTATATATACATGTGTATAATATCTATATCAATATCAATATAATATGGATATATCTATATGGATATCAATATCCATATTATATCGATATAGATATATAGATATAGGACAAATTGGAAATAATATCAAAGAGAAGGCACTAAGATGAAGGGGGGCTGGGAAAGGCTTCTGGCAGGTGAGACTTTAGTTCAGACTTGAAGGAAGAACTAGGAGGCAGAGTTGAGGAGGGAGAGAGTGCCAGGCATGGAGTTGGGAGATGGAGTAATTTGTATTTAAGAGAGCACCCAGGAAGCCAGTGTCACTATCATAGAGTTAGGATTGTCGAGGGAGGGGAATAAAGTATAATATGACTGGAAAGTCAGAAGGGACTAGCATTATAATGAACTTTAAAAGCCAAACAGAAGATTTTATATGTTATCCTGGAAATAATAGGGGACCTCTGGAGTTGATTGAACAGGGGGATGACTTAGACTTTTGCTTTAGAAGGATCAATTTGACAGCTGAATGGAGGATGAACTAGCATGGAAAGAGACTTGAAGCAGGGAGACCAACCACTAGGCTGATGCGATAATTCAGGAGTCAAGTAATGAGAGCCTGTAGCAGGGTGGTTATTTAAGTGACTTGACACTGCTTACCAGACTTCCAGGGAAGAAGGATGAGACTGGAGGCTGGAATGCCAAATACTGTTTACCCAATACCCCATGGGGAAGAAAAATTCCAATTGTACCCAATGAAGTCCTTTTTCCAAAAGATATACTGCATTTAAAAAATTTAATTTCTCTGTTGTTGTTGAGTATTTCACTCATGTCTGAGTCTTTGTGACCCCACTTGGGGTTCTTGGCAAAGATACTGGAGGGGTTTGCCATTTCCTTCTCCAGCTCATTTTACAGATGAGGAAACTGAGGCAAACAGGGTTAAGTGACTTGCCCAGGGTCTCACAGCTAGTAAGTGTCTGAGGCCAGATTTGAACTCCTAAAGATGAGTCTTCCTGATTCTAAGCCCAGTGCTCTATCTGCCCTCTAATTTCTAAAGCATTTTCTTCTTTGAATGTCACAGAGCCTACATAGTTCTCAGCAGTCATCTAGACCAAACCCCTATTTTTTTGCAGATAAGAAAACTGAGACTAAGAATGAAAAAATGACTAGCAGTTGTCTGAGACACACGTGTTAAATTTATGCTCTACATATTTTATTTTTCTTAAACCAATTGAGGTTGAATTAATAACTCCATGGACCTTTCAAATTTGCCTTCATTTGGGAATATTAAATACATGCCTCTACTCTTTGGGTCTTGTCTTCCTCTTGGTCATTTGTTCTGTGTTTGTGTTTGACGTATATCCCCATGCTCGATGCAATTTGTTAATTAACTATTTTTATTTATTTATTTTTCCTGCCTGATACTCATTAGCACCTACACAGCTGATATGTAAATACCTTCTGGAAAATCTTCCATGTAGATGAGAAAATTAAGGTAGAACGATGAGTTTCCTCGGGTAAGGCTAGAACGGGGGAAAAGCTTGTGAAATTCTTAGCCCAGCCAACTCATAATAAGGTAAGATTTGAACAATCTATCCTTTTTGTTCTGCCTACCTAGCTGGTAGGTATGGGAATAGGCGGACTATATAAGGAAGAAAGGCTTTTTATTTCCTTGGAGATTTATTTGACTAAGAAATTGTTCCTTGCTTATTTTTTTTCAAATCCAATCATTGCCAAAATCTTGAATGTCCATTAAGATTCTTCTGGTGGTTACAAGCTCTTAATTTCTGTAAATTTTATTAGAGTCACAACCATTAGACTATCAGAACTCAGACATCATCTACCCAGACCAAGGATTATTAACCTTTTTTTTGTGATTTTATGCTTTGCATATTTTACTTTTCTTAAAACAATTGAGGCTGAATTGATAACTCTATACCTTTTAAATTGGCCTCTGTCTGGAAATATTAAAATATGATATGGGGGGAAAGCACGTGGGTCCTTAGGATTCCTCTGTAAAGAATTACACTCTCAAGCAAGTCCTATTTAGGAATAAAAGAACAGGTTTATTTGGGTACAAGAAAAACTGGCTGGGAAGAAGGTTGAAAAACACTTTCCTCCCCAACTAGCCTGGGGAGAGCTCTTTTATAGGGTCAAGGTGGCGTGGGTAAAATGTTCCTAATTGGGTGATGGGTTGGAAGTAGTCTGGCGGTGGGTTGGGGTAGTTTGATGATGGGCCATGGGCAATCTGGTGATGGGTGTTAACTCCATCCTGGTGGGTTGCAAGCAGTCTGCTGGTGGGCAGTTCTGTGTCCCTTTCTGGTGCAGCCACACCTAACAAGATTACCTCACCTAGGGGGTGAGGAGGACTAGAATGCAGGGTGGTGGTCCTGGAGCTAGCTCAGTTCTATCCTGTACTGCTTATCTCTTTGGGTGTGTCTGTCCTTTGGTTGAGCTCAAGGAGAAGCTTCCTTGATCTCAAGGGAAAACTCCTGGGGTTTCAAGAAAAAAATTCCTTGACCTCCCGAGACAACTTCTGGGGTAACTGGGGCCCATAATACTCCCATAACAAATACACGCACCTGCTTTTTGGGTCTTGTCTTCCTCTTGTTCATTTGTTACTTTGTTGGTAGGCATGGGAAAAGAACTATTCAAGAAAAGAAGACTTTTTTTTCTTTGGAGATTTTACTTGACTAAGAAATTGTCCTTTGGCATGGATCTCCTCTCAGAATAATTTGCCTACATTCATAATGAAAGGAAATGCAATATTTCAAATACAGGTTAGTGAAAATAAAAAGGTAATTGGTTTCCTAAAAACCTATCCACAGACTCCCAAGGTCCATGGATAGTACCTGATCTAGTCATTTTACAGTTCTTTCCTAGGACACCACAACCTGCTCATCTGCGTTTTGGTGCTCTTAAATATAAACATAGACTTATAGAAATCTTGGCTTCCCCTAAAGTCTCAGATTATGGCATTTCAGGGTCAGACATGAAATTCACATGTCAGTTTAACACCAGATGAAGTAATACCAGATGGCATGCAGCGATGAGAAAAGACAAGACTTAGGTGTTGGCAAGGAGAATGCCTAGACACAATGCCTGGTTTCCTCCTGTCTAATCTTGTGATTCAACTATGTCAATTATCCTGTCTTGTATTAAAGACTGATATATTGTATTGTATCTAGGATAGAATACTAAATATACAAATCTAATTGATATAATAATAGTAGGGAAATGGGATCTCAATGATATACACATATATATTACTAAATAAATATATGTGTAGTGTGTATATATATATATGCATATATATAATATATGTATGTATATATATACATAGAGAGAGAGAGAAAGAGATACCTGGAATGCCTGGTACTTAATAAATCCTTGTTGGCTTGACTTGGAAAGGGATAATATATAATATATTATCCATACTTGTAACATAATTCATATAATAATAATTTGGAAATAGGATTACATTCTATGCTTTTTTTGTTTATAGAATTATGGGAAAAGACCCTTCCACTCCAATGTTACATTTACATTTTCCCCAGTGGCTAGCACTGTGCTTTGTACAAAGTAATCTATTTCAAAGAACAACCACTTAGGGGATTCTTGACCATTTCCCATGTTGAACCCCTCAGCAATGAGTGGTTCATGGCCAAAGGCCTTCATTCCCAAGCTTCCATTGGGTTGCCAGCTATTTGGAGTATGGAGGACTAGTGAGCCAATGGGAGAAAAGAGAAGAGAAAGGCCTTTCTCTCCTAAGTTACTCAAAGATCCACTTTAGGATGAGGTCCTGGGTGCACACTTGTGCACATGTACATAAACACACACAAGCATACACACACACCTCTTCCAGTATACAAGGAGGATTTGTGAAAGGACATTAGGAGAATCAAATGCTGAATATTTTTTTCATTTCTTCATTTGTACAGTAAAATGAATGGCCACCAAATACTTCCTGCCTGACTCTTATAAATGGCTGAGTAAACATTTGGCCAGGAAAATGTACAAATGTAGAGTGAGGGTGATCTGTAGATTTTCCTATAATTTTCTAAAAATCCACATTACCTAGTCTACATGAAGAACTCAGGTGAGTGAGGATTTCTCTGTGGCCTGGTCTTTTGAAGCTGAAGTCTTGGTCAGAGTAGGGGGTTGTGACCAATGCATATATCAAATCTTCTGCAACTGTGACAGAGACCTAAATCAGGCCACTGGTGTGAGGATCAAATATGGTGCTACTAAATGAACAAATTAAAAGTTGGTCTTTAACATAGATTTCAAAAATTATGATAATCAACGAATCTGCCTAGTCCTCAGGGCAAGGGATGGCAGTCCTCCAGGATATCAAGTAATACCTAATCTTCCCAACACTTGTCAATGTGAGCTGCTACTGCTACTGTAGTACCTTGAGTGTAATTGGTATACCCACTAAGTACACAGGACCCACACTAATGTCACACTGAATTAGGAAGGTCTCCCAAGAGTCAGTCAATAACCGTTTTTAAAGCATGCTAAATACTGGAGATACAAAGCAAGGCAAACAAACAGTCGTTGCCCTCAGAGAGTCAGTTCACAATCTAATAAGGAAAACAAAATGCAAAAAACAATTTATGAACAAGCTATGTATACGATAGACTGGAGATGTGCTCCAAGTGTGTGAAGACTTTCCCTGAGAACAATTTGTTCCAATGGCCATGAAGGCGGATAAAGTAGGCTCTATGGAGAGCTTAGATCTTAGTCAGACATCAAAGATACTAAGGTCACCCAAGGCACCCTGGGCCATTGACCATCATCCTGACTTTTGTTTTGCCACTGGACTTTGATGATTCTGGCAAATAGAGAGGCTGATGACTTTGTGTAACTCTGCCTTATTTAAATCTAATTCATGCACAAGTTGTCATGATTCCTCTTTGAAAACTAAAGAACAAACAACAATGACACTCAATAGGGAGAAGATCCTAGCATTAAGGAGGATCAGGGAAGGCTTTCTCTAGAAGATGGGATTTTAGCTGGGACTTGAAAGAAGCCAGAGAAGCCAGGAGGCAGAGACAGACAGACAGACAGACACAGACACAGAGACTGTAAGAATTGATTGTGATTTGGGGGACCCCATCTTTGGCTAAAATTGGAAAGCCTCAGGTGCACCCCGGCTCCCTCTGCCCAGCGGGGGTATGCAAGGAAACCCCATGCCCCAGTTGGCCTTGGGCACCGCCCCTAGGGGTGCCAGTGAATTGGCTTGGGGTGTGTGGGTGATTGCCCCCGAGGTTTCCTGTGAGAGAAGGGTTTTTTATTCTGGGTGGTTGAGAAGAGGGGAAGAGGAGATGAGAAGAGAAGAGAAGAGGAGAGAGAGAGAGAGAGAGAGAGAGAGAGAGAGAGAGAGAGAGAGAGAGAGAGAGAAAGAAAAGAAGAGAAGAGAAGAGAAGAGAAGAGAAGAGAAGAGAAGAGAAGAGAAGAGAAGAGAAGAGAAGAGAAGAGAAGAGAAGAGAAGAGAAGAGAAGAGAAGAGTTCACGGTGGCAGATGAGAGAGTTAAAACACAGACACACAGGGGGATAGAGAGAGTTAAACATGAAGCAGTTGAGTCTGGTGGGTGAGTTTACAGGTCATATTTCCTGCTTGTCTTTCTCCTTATTTCTAAATCTGTTCCCATCAATAAACCCTTTTTTTTGTTTGTTTTTTTGTCTTTTTGTTTTTGAAAAGAGGCTTTTTAGTCTCGTTTCTCATCAGTCTGGGAGAAACAATTGGGGAGGGGCAGTGTGGAAGAGAGGAGGCCTGGGACCTAGAGGTCCCCCGTTGTTTTCTGAGGACCAAAATTGCAGCTAGCCTCCCAATTAACTTTTCCCATATTAAATTTGGCCCCTACAGGTTGGGGGCCCATACAGGGATTAACGAACCTGGGGGATCTTTTAAAAACCCCTCTTACAAGATAGAGAGAGACGGAGAGCCAGAGAGCCAGCCAGCCAGCCAGCCAGAGGCAGAGAGAAGCAGAGAGAGACAGAGAGAAAGAGGGATGGAGAGACAGAGAGAGAGAGAGCCAGAAACACACACACACACACACACACACACACATATACACAGAGACAGAGAGTGAGAGCACATTGGGAGCAATGCTAAGTGAAAATGCTTCATGTTGGACAGTGGAATGTCTTGTTTGAGAAATGGCAAGCAGGCCAGTGTCATTGCATCAAAGAATACACAGCATAAAGGTAGGGAAAAGTAAAGCGTATGAAGACTTGTAAGGCAGGAGAGGGCCAAGTTGTGAAGGGTTTTGAATGGTGAGAAATTCAGTTTGATCCTGGAGATGATAGGGAGCCACTCAGTTCATTTTTGAGCCCATATTGGAAGACTTTCTATGGTGATAGGACTTGTTAGAACTTGCACCCTAATCAGAGTGGGGCGAAGTTAAAGGAACTCTGGATTCGGAGTCAGAGGACCTACATGCAAATCCCACCTTTTTCATTAATCCCTTGTGTGTCCTTGGGCAAATGATGTCCCCTCTCTGAGCCTCAGTCTTTTCATCTGTAGTATAAGGTGAGGGAAGTGGATTAGATGACCGTTAAAGTTCTTTCCAGCTCTCACTCCTATGAGTCCATAAATACAGCTATTGAGAGCCCAGGGGCCATTTTTCTACTAACTGAAAAAACATAGGGGGCAGCTAGGTGGCGCAGTGGAGAAAGCACCAACCCTGGATTCAAGAGGACCTGAGTTCAAATCTGACCTCAGACACTTGACACTTACTAGCTGTGTGACCCTGGGCAAGTCACTTAACCCTCATTGCCTCGCCAACAACAACAAAAAAAAAAAAAGAAAGAAAGAAAGAAAGAAAAGAAAAAGCCTAGTCTCCATCAGTGGAGGGATTCCCTACACTGACAAAATCATGGATAATTGAAAGTATCAAAGACCAAAGCTTCGACCCTGAATAATTGTGTTTGCCAACTGGCTAATATAGTGCACGTTGTTGTGAGGGGGCCTGCTAAACCGAGTTCAATTGATACCATCATGTCTGGTTTATGGTTGCTAATAGCATTTCCAATAAGGTGTATAAGGATGTATTTGTAATTTAGAATTTTTGTAATTGAAAGTGCTGCCTTTCCTTTGTAAATGTAAATAAATTGACATTGCTTGCTAGAAAATATGCTTTTACCCATTAGTAATTGACTGCTGGCCCATTTTATAGGTGTAAGACACTCCAATGTATGAAGTATTGAACGAGTGCCCTTGAGTAAATGTTAAACCTGTTCTTTGCACTGACAACATGCTTTAAAGTACAGAGGCTATCTCTGCAGAATTGAGTTAAATCTGAGATCCAGACCATGAACAAACTTTGGCACCCTTATGCTTTGTATGAGCTCATTATCACCTGTGCTGGGGAAAGATTATCTCATAGTCTTTTCAAGACTAGAACTAAGACTCCATTCTCTATGAGAACAGGTCCAAAGTCAACCGTGGGGGTGAATCAGAAACTTTTTTCCCTTCATTTTCTCTTTCCTTTGACTCATCAATCAATTCTAATGCTAAAGAATTCCAAAGCCTCAATCTAAGAATGGAAAACAGAACCTTCTTCTCCATAGTCACTACCCTACATTTCAGAAAACTCACTTTGGGAGCTGAGTGAAGGATAGATTGGAGTAAGGAAAAGAGAGGCAGGGAGAGCATTTGTCCAAGAAAGAGTTAATAAGAGGGGCAGCTAGGTGGTGCAGTGGGTAAAGCACCAGCCCTGGATTCAGGAGGACCTCAGTTCAAATTTGGCTTCAGACACTTGACACTAGCTGTGGGACCCTGGGCAAGTCACTTAACCCTCATTGCCCCACGCAAAAAAAAAAAAAAAAGTTAACGAGGGTCTGAACTAGGGTGGTGGATGTGGGAATAGAGACAATGGGATGTATGTGAGAGATGTATATAGAAGGCCAACAATACAGGGTCGGGGTGGGGGGGTTGCTTCTCTTTGAGATTTACCCTATGCCCTTTTCATTGCAAGAGTTTGCTACCATGACAACTTTTCTCTGGTATTTATTCTGCCCTTAATGATGATTCTAATTTATCCCCTTGCAACTTCTCTTCATCCTACTATTCAGTACTTGCTTTTGATTTTTTAAATTCCACAAACACAAGAGGTTTGATATTGTCTATCCCTTTGATTAGACATTTGAGACAGGGGAGAAAGCCTTCTGAACTATGTACTTTTGTAGAGCAAGTGGAAGCTCCTTCTCCCTGCTCCCTTCCCTCCACCTGCTTACCTGTTTAGCAAGAATTTACATTCGATACCACAAATGCTTCTGTCTGAAAATTTCAAATTTCTTATAGTAAAGGCAGAAAACCCTTGCTTTCATGCTTACTCTAGCATGAAACCAAGATGCAAACTCAGGTTTATCTGTATGTTGCCTGAAGGTCATTGTCAGATACTTGAAGAGAAGATGCTATTTTTAAATCACTACATTTCATATTGGAAGTAAAGAGAATCAATGGTGTGTTGCTACATTCAGAATTTTAAGAGCTCCCCGCAAAGACTTCCAGAACTAATCTTTAAATGGATCCCCAAAGTCTTATCTCTGCATTTCTTATTTCCTTGACTGATACACATTTTGGTAGATTAGTTTGAGCTTCTAGGAGTGCTCAGATTTGAGCTTGTCTGCATCTACTCACTTTGAGTATCTTCCCTAGAAAGCACTGTCAGAACTTGCCATTGAGTCTGATGGAATCTCTCTAATGCTTAACTTACTTTTCAGAAATTGAGGTGTTCAACTAAAAGATGTATAGATGCTCGAGATGAGCCTTAATCTTTCGATTTGAGCACCAAATGTATTGATCATTTCTAAAAGCCTTGGTGATAACCTGGATGGCATTGCTCTCAGTTAACTTTTTATCTTCTTTAATAAATCTAATAGGTCTGACAGCATAGTGTCCTGTAAGGCTTAGACAAATCACAGGATTTCCTTCCAGAAAAAAATAATTCTTAGGATACCAGGGATTATGGTTTCTTATAAACTTGGGAGAGATGGGGAGAGCAAATGAGAGGAAAAGAGGGGAGGGAAGGGATTGAAGAGGAGAGGAAAGGACAGGAGAGAAAAAAGAGAAAAGGAAAGGAGAGGAGAGGTGGAAAAGGAAAAGAAAGGGGAGGAGCGGAGGGATAGGAGAAGAGGAAGAGGAGAGAAAAGGAGAGGAAAGAAGAGAAGGAAGATGGGGCAGCTAGGTGGTGTAGTGGATAGAGCACTGGCCCTGGAGTCAGGAGGATCTGAGTTCAAATCCAGCCTCAGACTTACTAGCTGTGTGACCTTGGGCAAGTCACTTAACCCACATTGCCCAAACCAACCCCCCCCCCCAAAAAAAAAACAGAGAAGGAAGAGAAGAGGACAGCAGAACAGAGGAGGAGAGAAGAAAGCAATAATTCTGTATGCAGGCCACAAGTACTTCAATTTTATGTCCCTGATTTTCCGTAATAATCACAATTTTAGGGGTGGAAAGCAGTGTCCTTTTAACAAACATCCCAAAAGGCTTCTTTTTTCTAACTGCAAGTCCCGATTTAGGGGGTTGGGAAAATATGGTCAGCACAGCCAGAACACATGCATACACACATGTGAGTATGTATTTGGAAGATTAAACCCAAACCAGCTGTAGGCTGGAGCCAGAGTCCAAAAGTTTGTTCCAATTGTTAGCTCCTAGAACACTCATTTACATAAGATCTCAACAATGCATTCAAGGAAGCCCAGCTACATGAGACAAATGACAAGGCTACCATGATCTTTCCCAAGAGTCTCTAGTAGAATTAACATGGGGGAAGCAGGGGCACAATCCCTTCAAGTGATGCTCTTCTAGAATCCTCTCTGTCTTGTTAGACTTTCCCAATGGACTTCAATAGTCTTTTCAGAGTCAAATTCAGTCACAATCTCTCCCAGCAGGCCAGCAAATCCTTGCTCATCCTTTAGTACTTTGACAGGTTAGAGCATTTCCCACCTTGGTTGAAAATGCTCTTCTCAAGATCACATTTTAAAACTGTAATAAGCATCACTGGCAATGTAGAGCAAGTGGAAGCACCACTCCTAGAACCCCATCCCAATCTTATGTTTACCAAGCATGCTAATAACCTGTCAAATTATCCATACTTTGCCATTTTCTTTCCCTAGAATAAAAAGGCTTGGGAGGTAGGATTGTAAGGCAAGATGTTTGCCCTTGTCTCTTGTCCTGCTATTGCTGTTTCCAGACGTTCCTTTGGAACAGACCCCTGGCTGGTATTGTACTGTTCTGTCATTTGAGCCCTTAACAATAGGTTAACCAGTCTACTTTAAAAAATTATTATTAATTTTTTTTTTTGGTGTAGCAATGAGGGTTAAGTGACTTGCCCAGGGTCACAGCTAGTAAGTGATCAAGTGTCTGAGGCCAAATTTGAACTCAGGTCCTCCTGAATCTAGAGCTGGTGCTTTATCCACTGTGCCACCTAGCTGCCCCTGACCTGTCTACTTTTAAATTTTATTCTTTTTCATTCTCTTAAGAGTTCATTTTTAGGTGCTTTTTCAATTAGTAAGCTTTTGAAAATGATGTGTTAGCTCATCTCTGTTAAGTCAATTGCTTTGTAAGTTTGTGTGTGTACATTTTAAAAAGCATACTTTAGAAAGAAGATAATGGAAAATGAAACTATCAGATATTTAAGATGCTGAGCATACATATACATATGTATATTCAAAATAAATTTAAATACATATTCATTATTCAGATGTATAATTCATATTCATTATATCATATGTATGTATACACATATAAAACATTTTAGAGCAAACTTTTGAGAGACCAAAACACAAGGATTTAATGTCTTGTTCATGTAAAAACATATTTGAGTGGGGCAACTTGGTAATGTAGTGGATAAAGCACAAAGCTCTGGATTCAGGACCTGATTTCAAATCCAGCCTCAGACACTTGACACATACTAGCAGTGTGACCCTAGGCAAGTCACTTAACCCTCATTACCCCGCAAAAACAAAACAAAACAAACAAAACCTATTTGACTCAATCACTGAGTCTTATAAAAATAAAACTTAAAATTATTTCCTTATATCTTTTGCAATTAAATGTTACATAAAAATTCAATATAATATACAAAATAAGGACAAATGTATAATGAAATATAAAAAAAAGTCTGAATCCAGAGAATGTTGACCAAAGAATTAATGTCAGCCTGAATGGAAGTCTCTAATGATGAACACCATTCTATTTACTTTTTTATCACCACACTGGGTGAAATTGTACAAAATATGATTATCACATCTTTAGAAGACATAAATCTAGGAAGGTTAACTACAGTGATGGATCATAGAACAAACTTTTAAAAGATCTCAGGCTGAAATAAAAAATAACAGGGCAGCTAGGTGGTACAGTGGAAAGAGTGCCAGGTCTGGAGTCAGGAAGACTCATCTTCCTGAGTTCCAATCTGGCCTCAGACACTTACTAGCTGGGTGACCTTGGTCAAGTCACTCAATCCTGTTTGCCTCAGTTTCCTCCTCTGTAAAATGAGCTGGAGAAGGAAATAGCAAACTACTCCAGTATCTTTGCCAAGAAAACTCCAAATGGGGTCAGAGAGTCAGACATGACTGAACAAACAGGGATAACTTTCCTCTCTCTCCATCTTCCTCTTCCTGTGCCTTCATCTCTCCCTTCCTTTTCCCCTCTCCCTCTCCTCCTTTTTTTTCTCTCTCTCTCTCTTTCCCTCCCCTTTTCCTATCTTGCTCTCTCTCTCCCCCTCCCCATCATTTAGGTTCAGAAAATGAATTGCATAAACACAAAGTGGAATATACCTCCACTATAATAGTTCATTTTTTGAAAAACGAAGATTCTAGGGGCAGCTAGGTGGCACAGTGGATAAAGCACCAGCCCTGGATTCAGGAAGACCTGAGTTCAAATCCATCCTCAGACACTTGACACTTACTAGCTGTGTGACCCTGGGCAAGTCACTTAACCCCAATTGCCTCACCCCACCCCCAAAATGAAGACTCTGACACTTACCACATGAGTCAACATTGGACTGAAAAACCAAATGGAAACTTATCTGTTAGTAAGACAAGCATAACATTCAAATCAAGAGAGATACTAGTCATACTATACTCTGTACGGATAAAAGCAAAGTTTGTTAAATTGGGGCTTGTAAATTTTTAAAAAATATTTCAATAACTATTTAAATATGATTGTTTTTCTTTGTTTGTTGTTGAGTTGTTTCAGTTGTGTCTGACTCTTCATGAGTGGCTTGCCATTTCCTTCTCCAGATCATTTGACACAGGAAGAAACTGAGGCAAATAGAGTGAAGTGACTTGCTCAGAGTCTAGTGAGTGTCTGAGGTCATATTTGAACTCAGGAAGATGACTCCAAGCCTGGTTCTCTATACAATATGCCCGGTTCCTTTGTAACCCTACGTATTTTATTTTGTTCACTTAAAAACATTATCTGGAAAAGGGAGCTATGGGCTCCCCGAGGCTTGCTAATGGAGTCCATGACCCAAAATGAGTTAAGAATCCCTGGTCTACAGTGTGCTGTTCAATAGGATTTCAAGATGGAGATTAACAAGCTGAAATAGATGGCCAGAGTATGCTAGATGTAGAAATCATGTCATATAAGAAATGATTAAAGGAAGCTAAGATATTTTGCCTAAAGAGCCAGAGATAAAGAGCTGCCTTTAGACATTCAAAGGGCTGTCATGTGAAAGAGACAACAAACGTTCTTTCCCAATCTAGAGGGTGAAACCAGGACCAATGGGTAGAAGTTACAGGGCTACTGATTTCTGTCTCACATAAGGAAGAAATCTGTAACAATTAAGACATCTCCACAAATGGAATGGACTGTCTCAAAAAGCAGAGAACTTAATTTCATTGGAAGAGTTCTGGCAGAAGCTGGGTATCCATCTGTCAGGGATATGGAAGATGGGATTCCTGCTTTTAGTGCTGGATTTTAACCAGACATCTCTTAAGGCCCCATCCAACTTTCTCTGTACAAGATTCTGTAATTCTAGTTTTTGTGTCATTCATGTCTTAACTTTAGGGGGAGCATTATAAATGTTTATTGATTGAATGAATTTGTATAAGCTCTTTTCCTACTCATAATTTAGCATTTTTATATGACTACATGGTTTTCTTTTTCTTTGTGTGAGAAGTGCTTTGAAAATTCCAAGGCATGAATTTAGGAGCAATAATAATGATGATGATGGGGGGGCAGCTAGGTAGCACAGTGAATAAAGCAACGGTCCTGGATTCAGGAGTACCTGAGTTCAAATCCAGCCTCAGACACTTGACACTTACTAACTATGTGACCCTGGGTAAGTCACTTAGCCCTCATTGCCCTGCAAAAGACTCCAAACAAACAAAAAATATAATGATGATGATGATGATAGCAAGCATTTATAAAGTGCTTTGAGGTTTGTGAAGCACATTATAAATGTTATTTCATCTTATCCTTCAACAACCCGGGAAAAGAGAAAAAGAAAAGAAAAAAAGAAAGTTATATGATGACTTTATTATATATTTAAAAGGAATAGCAAGTTGTACATAAGAGATTTGCAGTTTCATGTACAATCATTTTTTTCTATTATATTATGTTATGCAAATGCTTGTTTTATTTCTTAGGTTCAAAATAAATACATTTAAAAAAACTAACCCCAGGAAGTAGGTGCTATTACTATCCACATTTTACACGTAAGGAAACCAAGTCAGATAGAGGTGAACTGGCTTGCTCAGGGCCACTTAATCAATAAATTTGTCAGAGAGAGGAGCTGACTTTAATCTCTGGAGCCAGCTCTCTCTATTCAGTAGGGCAGATAGATGGTCCAGTGGATAGAGTGTCAAAAGACCCGTTTGCCTGAATTCAAATCCAGCCTCGGGCACTTATTAGTATGACCCTGGACAAGTCACAATTCTGTTTGCCTCCCTTTCCTCATCTATAAAATGAGCTGGAGAAGGAAATGGGCAAACTAATCCAGTATCTCTGCCAAGAAAAGAGTTAGACACAACTGAACAACAACAACAATTTTGTTTACTGTGGGAAATTAAAATCGATAGAACAACAATAGATAAAACAGCTAACCTATTTGATAATTGCTCCTATAGTTTGGGTCAGGGCTGTAGTTATAGTCAATGACATTTTATACAGCTTTTTAAAATATGCAAATATTTTATATTCTATCTCATTTGATAGTCTCATTATCTGCATGAGGAAATTGAGGCTGAGAGACTAAGAGATTTGCTTAGAGTCACCTCATTCCTTAATGTCTGAGTCAGGATTTGAATTCAGATCTTCCTGACTCCAAATTAAACATGCTATGCACTACATCATCCTCTCTCTTAGTGTTACTCTCGCAGCATTCAGAGACTAAATTTGATCTCTACTCAACCCCTGGTGGAACATCCTGTGACACATTGTCATTTCCTAAAAGTCACCAACCACGGAAACTCCACTGAAATTGTTCAGTATCATGAGAATTATTTCAGTCTGATGAGCAGAGGGAGTTCAGCTCTCTATGACAGTAATTGTGGGGAGATTGTACTGATTTCCTACAAATATTAAGATCCTGGAGAAATCATTCAATTGGCCTCCTGGGTATTTCTAATCAAGTTTCCAAGTTTCCTTGAGATGTGGGTCCTCAAAACACACGGGGCACATGGGAAAAATTAGGTGTAAGGAAGTTTTGACACATACAAATACCCTTGAAACAAAGGAAGACATGGAGAAATTATAATTCAGAATTGATGTAGGACCTTAGATTGTTCAGAAGGCAGGAAAAAATGAGAATTCAGATTAAAACAGGAACACTGTAGATTGTGCTTTGTTATCTCACTGAAAGGCAAGGTCATAACGATTAGGTCTTATGCCCAGGGCAAATTCAGCTGGAAGTGGAGTGTCCTGAGAGGGAAGGTGGGCTTCAGTGACATGACAAAAATGGAAACTCAAGGGAGTTCATGCTGTCATACAACCATGGGACGAAGTGAACCCCATCAGATGTCAGTGTTCTGGAGTTGCCCTCATATACTCCTAAGCCAGTCACAATTCTGCTGAAACATTTCATAGCCATTTTACAGATGGAACAGCCAAGGCAGAGAAAATGAAAACAAGCCTTCTGAAATCAGTGAGTAAAAAAGCTGTTACTATGTATTTGAAGGCATGAATCAATTTGAATTTTTCTCTCCTCTCCTGTTTAAACTACTGGATAGTTCACTGGATTATGGGTGGCTATCTGATCATGGTGCTTCTCTTCTTGTTTTAATTTTGTTGTACCACTTGAAACACAAGGAACTCAGTAAAACCACCAAGAAGCAAGGGTGCGAAAGGTGAGTGATTTGTGACAGATATCTGCTGCTCATTTGTCAAAACTCGAACATGTGTGAAGAATGGCTTGTGGTGTTATGAATATAAAGTATGGTATTTTACAAAGTTCCAGAACCCTCTGACAGCCAACTGTTTGAATTATTTCACAAAAGTATGGTATGTCTATCTCATTCTGATGCATTTCTTAAGAAATGATACATAGACAATAAATCCAAGGCTTATAAATTCACTTCCCGTCAGAAAGTCTATGTCATCCTATAGTCTGTTGTCATGGAAATAGTTAGGATGTTACAGACATGTGAAGGAGCTTAACTAGATTGAAAATGAGCAGAAGCATTCCACAAACTCTACCCCAAAGCTTTTTCGTAATTCAGTCCCATGAAATAAAAACAAAACAACAACAAAGTTTAAAATACTTATTGGCATCACAGACCCTTACTTTGAGAGAGCTATGCCTTCCTGCTGTTTAAACAAGTAAGATGCAATTAGTCAAATGGAATTTTCCCTTTTAGTTTGTTATGAGGGGATATGAAATGGTCTGACTTTCCTTGTGACATGACATGAGTTACCCAAATCAGAATGACCCAGTTAGGCTCTGGTTATATATGAATATATGGTATCTAAGTGGTGCAATAGATAGAACTCCTGCATGGACTCAGAAAGACTTATCTCTGTGAGTTCAAATCCAGCCACAGACATTTACTAGCTAGGTGACCTTAGTCAAGTCACAACCCTGTTTGCCTCAGTTTCCTCATCTGTAAAATAAACTGAAGGAAGTGGCAGACCTCTCCATTATCTTTTCCAAGAAAACCCCAAAATGGGATCACAAAGAGTCAAACAAGACCAAAAAAAAAAAAAAAGGCTCAACAACAACAAAAATGTCTGAACTATTAGGTTAATTAAAAATTCAACAAATTTTCCAGATCTTTTGAACACTTCCCCAAACAGTTCATTAGCTAGAATTCTTTTTTTTTTCCTTTTCTTTTTTTAGTGAGGCAATTGGGGTTAAATGACTTGCCCAAGGTCACACAGCTAGTTAAGTGTCAAGTGTCTGAGGCCAGATTTGAACTCAGGTACTCCTGACTCCAGGGCCGGTGCTCCATCCACTATGCCACCTAGCTGCCCCTGTTAGGTTATATAATTTTCTTCTTCTTCTTCTTCTTCTTCTTCTTCTTCTTCTTCTTCTTCTTCTTCTTCTTCTTCTTCTTCTCCTTCTTCTTCTCCTTCTTCTTCTCCTTCTTCTTCTCCTTCTTCTTCTCCTTCTTCTTCTCCTTCTTCTTCTCCTTCTTCTTCTCCTTCTTCTTCTCCTTCTTCTTCTCCTTCTTCTACTTCTTCTTCTTCTTCTTCTTCTTCTTCTTCTTCTTCTTCTTCTTCTTCTTCTTCTTCTTCTTCGGCAATTGGGGTTAAGTGACTTGCCCAGGGACACACAGCTAGTAAGTGTTAAGTGTCTGAGGCCGGATTTGAACTCAGGTACTCCTGACTCCAGGACCGGTGCTCTATCCACTGCACCACCTAGCTGCCCCCATTAGCTAGAATTCTTAACAGAATTAACCATAAGATAAAAACTTTAAAAAAAATTAACCATATGGTTTGGCATCATGTAGATCCAGCTAAGAAGCATAGGATGCCATGTTAAAAAAGCTAAGAGGAGTCTACTTCCTTCAGTATTTCAGGTATCCATGATTTAATTAGTGAAGCTACTCCCATTCCCAGTGTAGATTTCCACTCTTCCTTGCCTTAGTAGATTATTTTTATGATTTTCTTTGGCTAAGAAATTAGCCATCTTGTAGCCAGCTCATTAGGGCACTTAGGTGATACAGTGGATGGAACACCAGTCCTGTAGTCAGAAGGATCTGAGTTCAAATCCAGCCTCCGACACTTACTAGCTATGTAACCCTGGGCAAGTCACTTAACCTTGTTTGCCTCAGTTCCTCATCTGTAAAAGAGTAGAAGAAGGAAATGGCAAACTACTCTAGTATCTTTGCCACGAAAATTCCAAATGGGGTCTCAGAGAGTTGGACACGACTGAAATGACTCAACAAGACAGCCTTTTGGCTGTGCATTTGTGTGTGTGTGTGTGTGTGTGTGTGTGTGTGTGTGTGTGTGTGTGTGGCCAATATTCAGGAAACCGGCAAACAAGTTAGCCGTTAAAAAAAAAAAAAGCAGTTTCCATGGGTTTCAGAGTTAGCTTATGCTTTCAGACAGGATCTAATCTATATATCCAATAAGGTCTAGCTAGCTTCCCTGGACAGACTCCAAAAGGGCACTGCTTATATTCCCTTCCAGATTTATTTAACTAATTTAATCCAAATTTAATTCTACAAAGACCTTGAAGGTGCCTACTTTGCTAGGTACTACAGGAGATAAAAAGTTTATATGAGATTAAATCTTTGACCTCATGGAGATTACAGTCTAGGTAAAGAACTATGTGTTCTATTTGGGGATCTCAAACTACCCCCTGAAGATTGGATCAGAGTAGACACCTAGACAGAGCTGATATTAGAGATACAGCCTGTCTGAAGAAAATTTAATCTTCAAAAACTTGTCTATGAGTGGAAAACTGAGGCCCTCCCCCAAGTCTGAAGGTTCCAAGCATATTCATAGTACACAGGACAGGGGCAGCTTGGTGGTGTAGTGGATAAAGCACCGGCCCTGGATTCAGGAGTACCTGAGTTCAAATCCGGCCTCAGACACTTGACACTTAACTAGCTGTGTGACCCTGGGCAAGTCACTTAACTCTCATTGCCCTGCCAAAAAACCAAACCAAAACCAAAACAAAACAAAAACATAGTACACAGGACAGCCATGGAGAAGGACCCCCGGCCATTGTTCCTATCACTGTCATAGTGATAAGCATCCACAAGAATGATCACGTTATTAAGGGCTTAGCACTGTATTTTGATGTGGTACTGATCTACTCACTACTCTGTTTCCCCACCACTCTGAGCAAGGATGCTTATAATATGGCACATGCACAAATAACTATAGTACCAAGTAACACATGAATTAGTACAAGTGAGAGGTATAAACAAAATCCTATAAGAAGTCCCAGATAGGATAGACTAAAGCAGGTGGAGTGGAAGCTGTTGTAAATGATTGAGGAAGGGCCTATACCTGAGTGATGCCCGTGGGAACAGAGAGGAGGTTGTTGTATTTTGGTCATTTCAGTCATGCCTGACTCTTTGTGACCCCAATTGGGGTTTTCTTGACAAAGATGCTGGAGTGCTCTGCCATTTCCTTCTCCAGCTCATTTTACAGATGAGGGAACTGAAGCAAACTGGGTTAAGTGACTTGCCCAGGGTCACACAGTTAGTGAGTACCTAAAGCCAGATTTGAACTCAGGAAGATGAGTCTTCATGATTCTAGGCCCAACACTTTAACCAGTACACCACCTAGTGAGGAAGAGATGAATGCAAAAATAAGACTTTGTAACCAATTGAATATGAAAAGTAAGGGAAAGGAAACAGATAACACAAAAGATCAACCATAAGAGACTGGATAAATAGGAAGCTGGTGGCACAGTAGATAGAGTGCTAGCTTTAGAGTCAAGAAGATCTGAGTTCAAATCTAGCCTCAGTCACTTACTAGCTGTGTGGCCTTGGGCAAGTCACTTAACCTCTGTTTGCCTCAGTTTCCTCGATGTAAAATGCGGCTAATGATAATGTCTATGTCACTGGGCTGTTGTGAGGATATTTGCAAAAAAAAAAATGCTTAGCACAGTGACTGGTGCAAAGTAAGTACTACATTAATGGTTATTTCTTTCCCTTCCTTTAAAATTCTCCTTAGTGAAACCTTATATGATCCTTTTAGTCTTGTTTTAACCTCTTTTGTGTGTGTCATGGACCTCTTTGGCAGTCTCATGAAGCCTATGGACTCTCAGAATAATGTTTTTAGATGCAAAAATTAAAATGCATAGGATTACAAAGGAATGAAGTAGAAATGCAGTTAAATGTTTTATAAGTCCACCGACTCCAGGTTAAGAATCCTTGCTTTAGTCTATTCCCACTGGGACCTCACACTTACTACCTGTATGACCATGAGTAAGTCATTTAGTGTCTGCCTGTCTCAGTTTCTTCAGCTATAAGGGTGGAGATAATGATAAAACGTACCTTACAAGGTTGTTGTGAAGTTTCTGTGACAGAATGAGAAAATATTTATAAAGCGCTTTGCAAACCTTAATTTATGGTGTAAATGCGGGTTGCTATTATTGTTATTATAAATGGCATTGCCATTGAAAGAAATAGTAAGGGGGCAGCTAGGTGGCTCAGTGGATAAAGCACTGGCCCTGGATTCAGGAGGACCTGAGTTCAAATCCGGCCTCAGACACTTGACACTAACTGTGGGACCCTGGGCAAGTCACTTTACCCTCATTGCCCTGCCCCCCCCCAAAAAAAAAGTAATGTCAGAAGTTGTAGATTTATGAGTAAAGACAGCAAGTTTGGTTTTGTAGATATTGTTTTAGGTGATAGTAGAACCCTCAAGTGATGATAGGCACAATCTAATAGGTTTAATAAAGGACAACAGACAAATTCATCTAAGCACACCAAATGATCTAAAAACAAAGCCTGGAGCTCTGGAGAGAAGACAGGGGAAAGTGTCTGTGAAAAGACGGCAGTTTGAAGGTATTAAAGGGGCTTTCAGAAAAAAAGGGTAGGGAAAGAGAAGAAGAAGTGAGGACAGATCCTAGGTGAACATGCACCAAAAGTAATCAGAAGGAGGAGAAACTCCAGCAGAAGACAGAGTAAGAGCAGGTGGAGAAGCAGGAAAGTGGAGAGAGTGCGGTGTCTCTGAAGCCAACAGAGGAGAAAATCTCCAGAGAGTATTATCAAATGTCCAACACTGTGAGGATGAGGACACTGACAAAACAACAACAACAACAATAACACTGGATTTAGTAAGTTTTTACTGTGCTATGTGCAGTCAACTGGGGTAGGTGCTGGGCAAGGGAAGAAAAAGATCAATTAAGATATGGTCCCTTGCGGGTTAGGGTTAGGGTTAGGGTTGGGGGGGGGTAGGTAGGTGGCACCAGCCCTGGATTCAGGAGGACCTGAATTCAAATCTGACATCAGACACTTGACACTTACTAGCTGTGTGACCCTGGGCAAGTCAACTTAACTCCCATTGCCCTGAAAAAAAAAAAAAGATATGGTCCCTGCCCTCAAGAAACTTATTATGATCTAGTAGAGATAGCCAGGCATGTGCTTAGATAAATATAATACAAACTAGAAATGGGTAAGTGCAGTAGACATTTAAGAGATTTTCATTTACAAAAAATGCATCAGAAGGAGCCAAAATCCTCGGAGAATGGATGAGGAGAGATCTCTTGGCGTGAGGAGAGATCTCTTGGCGTGAGGAGAGATCAGGGAAAGCAGCCTTTGCTCTGTGATTTGAAGAACGGGCAGCATATTTACTGGTAATAGGCGATTCCCATCCTGTAGTATATTAGGGAAGAATTTCTAGCTATTCTCACTTAATAGCATGGAGTGTCTAATATTGTCCACACTATCAGCAGAGCCAGGTTGTCTAGGTCTGGTGACTCAGGGAAAAAAAAAAAGTTTCTATGTTTTTAGGCTAATTCCATGGTAGTATGGCTAATGATAACAGGAACCCAATCCACAAATAATTCATTTCTTTCTTGTCAAATATATTGCATTTTCAACAGAGCATATCACTACCCGGATTCCACTGCTATTTGTGTGTGTGTGTGTGGGGGGGATTAAAGGCAAATTTGGTCAGGCTCACAATATCCATGTGCATATTTAAATTCCTGAGAATTTTTGGATATGGATTCTTTGACTAGAAAAGAATTAAGCTATTTCAAATTGATTTGTAGCCGATCTGAAAAAGCGTATATCCTTTTGGCAAAGTGATGTCTGGCAGGCCCTATTGCCAATCCATTTTCCTTTCCACACTATCTAAAAGAGTCCAGATTTTCTTCAGGTACTGTAAATCTCATTAAGAGGAAAATGGCGCTGCTATAACATCAGGCGTGACGTTTGAGTCGGCTTGGATCCAAATGCTGTTGCCTCCTTTTCAAATGTAGATAGATCATCCATATTCTTGTGACGTAGGGATATGTTTAGTGATGACCCGATGTATTGAGTTTGATCTTGGGCAGACCTATGGTTTGGTTTCTGACCTGGATGCCCTAGAGGGGCAGCCAAAGCTTCCAGAAAAGAGAGGGTTAAAAAAGTCCCATCACCTTAGGACCTGACATAAAGGAGGTATATTACAAAGCCTTTTTTTTGGTAGCTTTTGTGGGGTGGGAAAAAGGGGTCCAGATCTGTGATTTCATTGTTGTGGGGGAACCCCAGCTTGAAAATTTCTTCTACCAAAATGAGTACACCATTTTCTTATGATAACTTATGGTTTTAATTGTGACTTGTCCAGAGTCACATGGCTAGTACATATTAGAGGGAAGACTTGAACCCAGGTCTTCTTGACTCTAAAGTCACCCCTTTATCCTTTCCACTTCATGACTTTTCCCATGATTGTTTCTATATGTCACAGGCCAACATGAGAAATTAAATGGGAATTTGGGGGGAGTTTTGCAGAAGCTGTGGATAGCACACAAAGGCTAGCAGACAATACAGAATTTTACAATAAGGTATGTCAAACACCTCATAAAAGAAAAAGAAAAAAATTTAGACTACTTATCTGGTACAAAGGGAAGGCCAAAAAATTTAAAGTGGATTTTTCAGATTAAGGGGGTGCCTTATCTGTAACCCCCTGCAAAGTGGAAGGGATAACTTTATACCGTCCTGCCTCTCAAAGCCTTTCTAATCTCATTTTTTCTTAAGTTTAATTTTTTAATGTATGAAAGACTTTTCTCTCCACCACCCATTTTTTTTTAAGAGAGAAAAACCAAAACCCTTGTAACAAATATGCATAGGCAAGCAAAACAAATTCCTCCATTGGTCCTATTCAAAAAATTTCTCTCTAATTCTTCATCCTGAGCCCAATACCTCTCTGTCTGTGGGTAGCATGTCTTTGGAGTAGGGGTTAGCCATTGAATCGACCAGAATTTGTATGTCTTTTTGTTTTGTTTTGTTTTTTTGTTTTTTGTTTTTTGCAGGGCAATGGGGGTTAAGTGACTTGCCCAGGGTCACGCAGCTGGTAAGTGTCAAGTGTCTGAGGCCGGATTTGAACTCAGGTACTCCTGAATCCAGGGTCAGTGCTTTATCCACTGCGCCACCTAGCCACCCCATTTGTATGTCTTTTAAAGTTGTTTGCCTTTTCAATATTGTTTTTGTACAAATTGTTCTCCTGGTTATTCTCATTATTTTCAATGCTACAGCAAGCAGCTTTTGTTTCTTCTCAGAACAGTAACATTCATGTGGAAAGGTAAAAAAAGTATTTTTTTGTTCTTTTTCTATTCAAAAAGCTGTCTTCCCCTCCCTGCATTCTATATTTAAGCTTTGATACCCCCTATAAAGTTGACAAAAGGGGAAGCATTTTTCAAACATCATATAATAGTGCTAGCACTATTAAAGTTCATTGGCTTGAAACTAATTCCTCCATCAAGTGGAGATTCAGACAAGAACCTTTTTAAGAATGTTGATTGTGTGAGTTCTACAGGTCAATAGTCCAAAGGAATGTGCCTATATGCTCGATACAAACCCCCAAGACATAATTCTTTTATTACTCTGGCCCAGAATCTTTGGCTCAAAGTTGAACTTTTTCATCAGGACCCTTTTTTTCCTTTTTCTGTAGGTAGAAGGACATGGGGCGCCAGAAGCAACATCCTCTTAAGAACCCTTTCTCTAGAAACAGGAACACCTTATACTTCTCCAAGGGGACGTCTAGTGGAAAAGATTTTTGAGGAGCTATTTGGCTAATGTGGAAGCACTGATTTTTGTAATCATGAATCCTGAATATGAATTCTTCAGTCAACATGTAATTTCACCAATTTAGGGGAGTCTTTCAGTTGTGAAGATGACAACCCATTGCCTTCTTATCCTATGTGACTCAGAATTAAATTTTGTCCATCTTCTGCTATAATGGATCCACTCCTTTATGGACTTTGAAGCCCTCTCACAGAGTCTTTCAAAAATGTATTTTACTGATGTCTTTTGTCTTTATATCATAATCATTTGGGGGATGGAGAACCCCAAAACCTCTATCTTCTGCCCTTGATTAAACCCTCTCATCTAACAAAGTAAAATGGTTAAACAAAAACACCTGCTATAATAACCACATATATACATATATATGTATATATAAAGCATGCATAAAAAGTATACATATATTTTAGATATACACACATGTGTGTATATGTGTATATATACATACACACATGTAAATATGTATTATATATGTACACACATGTATATATGTAATCCCAGTTCCAAAATCCCATGGTGGGGAACTCTTTCCTCATTGGTGAAAATAAACATCTAAGGAAGGAGTGGGACAGAAATGCTGAGACCTGGAAAGCCCTTCAGTTTTCTTCAAGTCTCTCAGTCAATTCAGACTTCTTGAGTTTCTGGCTTCTAGCTTCAAGAGAGAAGATGGATGATGCCACCTTCAATTCAGGTTATTGAAAGAAAAGACTTTGAGAAGAAGAACATGAGAGGAGGTAGCAAACTCTACCATGTCCCTCCATCCCCAGCTGGATATACTAGAAACTTGATATGCTAGAAACCCTTTGGTGAGATGTAGGACTCTCTCTCTATTGGTTGAGCTGAGTTATCTCATTCCCAATGGGAGAGGTCCTTCATTCTGTATTGCATGATATCTATTCATCTTCATACTTTCTCTGATTTCTGCTTTGCTATAATTGCAAATAGATTTCTTGGCTATCCATTATGTATATTCATTGTGGAAGTAGTATTTGGCAGAAAAGGGATCAATCCTTGTTTTTTCCAGTAATGAAACACCTATCAAAAGATAGATTAGACCTGAAAAGCACATTCCCTAGAGTAATAGTATTTTAGGGAGCAGATAGAAATATTCTAGTCTGGTGTTCCCAGAGAGAGGCCACTAGCACCCTGCTATGCCTCAAAACTCTTTCCATTTACATTGTTGTGGTCCTATTTAATCTTCAGCTAGCCTCCTAAAAGTTATTTTATTTACAAATTCATCATTAATAACCACAGTTATGCTGGAGTCAGCTCTATTGGGTCGTAAGGAATTTTGAGTTAGGGCATTTACTTCAGAGAGATGGTTGTTAAACATTTATCAGGATACTCCTACTTATATCCTTAAAAATCAGTCACATTCAAATGAGCTGATGGACCACAATGCTCTGCCACCATCACTACCCAAGTAATTTCTGACTTTAAGCAGGTCCTCTCAGTACATTCATCAGAGGGACAGTTCTTTATCCAGTGTTCTTTACAGTCTGTGTCTCTCATCAGCATTTTATTTATGAAAGTGTTTCTTCACAAATTAATTTCACCCTTTTTCCTATACAAAAAGTCTTTTTCATGCCCCTTTCAACAACCAAACAATTCACATACAAAAGGGTAACTCTGCAACAGTTCATACAGATCTTTCCATGTCTCTCTGAATTCTTCATATTTCCACTAGGGCTTAACATAATGTGGATACCAATCCATCATTAGAGATGTCCAATTTTTATTCCTCATTCTTATTACTTGGCAGGATCACTTCCCTTTCTAATCATACATTTCTTGGATCGATACCTTTTATATCACTTGAGGCACAGTTGAGCCATACATCCATCCTTTGACTTTTGGGTTGTCCACAATCTTGATTCTTAAGAGACCATGGTTTAATGATTCAGAGAGAATATAGGTAGTTGAAAGATGAATTTTTGTTTCACGGTGAATCTTAGCATTCTAAAAAGCATTGCCCAATTTCCAAAATGCAATCCTGCCCACTGTCTTGCTCCTTTTTGATTCTGAGTCCTGCTTGTTGTCCACATACAACATACTGATGTTCTAATTCAATGGGCTAATGGTATATCAAAGTCTGGATAATAGGCATACTTTATCTATTTGGTTTTTTCTATATGAGTTGTTAGAACACTATCTCTTGAGTTGTTTTGGAATTTGTTAGGGAAGCTCTGTGGTATTCTGAGGCCTAATGTGATTGGCACAATATAATTCACAAAAAGGAGCAGTTAGAGTAACCTCACTCTCTTACATATTAACTATACATAGTTCAACCTATGTGACAGTGATGAACACCTTTGCAAAGATTTCTTATGCTTTGCTGATATTTACAATTGAACAAAGTCATTTTTGTTGTTGACTTTATCAAGGAACATTGAATGATCTTAACATATTCCTGGAAGTCACATTTCTGAAGTAGCCTTTAATTTTTACTCTACTGAATTAAATACTTTTTTATAATCAGAAAATAGCAATCAATTATAATCAAGAAATAATAAAAGCAAGTTAATCTAATTTAAAATGTTAAACAGCAGAACTAGCAAATAAAGTAGAACCATTAAATTATTTGATTAACCATTGGCTAGTTTACTCTGTGTGTGTGTGTGTGTGTGTGTGAGAGGCAATTGGGGTCAAGTGACTTGCCCAGGGTCACACAGCTAGTAAGTATCAAGTATCTGAGGCCGGATTTGAACTCAGGTACTCCTGACTCCAGGAACGGTGCTCTGTCCACTGTGCCACCTAGCTGCCCTGGCTAGTTTACTTTTTAAGAGAAAAGAAAAAAAAAAGAAAAAAGAAGAGAAAAGAAAAAGCAAATAAACAAAATAAAAAAGGAAAAGGAAGAATTTGCAACATACTGGGGAAAAAATACAGAAAATTACCAAAAACTATTGCCTGAATGACTTAGTAACAAAATCAAAAACTTAAACTAATTGAACGAACATATACAAAAATATAAAATTCTCAAATTTATTTATTTTTTTTTGCAGGGCATTGAGGGTTAAGTGACTTGCCTAGGGTCACACAGCTAGTAAGTGTCAAGTGTTTGAGGCCAGATTTGAACTTAGGTCCTCCTGAATTCAGGGCAGGTGCTTTATCCACTGCGCCACCTAGCTGCCCCAAATTCTCAAATTAATAAAACAAAATAGCCTGACTATTGACCTAAATAGCCTGACTTTGTAAAAAGAAATTGAGCAAACCATAAATGACTTCCATGGGGGAAAATTGAAAGACTAGACACATTTAAGTGAATATTATCAATCATTTAAAAATGATCACTATCCAAGACAATTTTTTAAAAATAGAAAAATAAGGCAATCTACCAAACCCCTTTCCATGAGACATGACTGGTAGTGATTTTCAAACTGGATAAAGCAAAGAAAGAAGATTATAGACCAAACCCACAAATAAAAATTAATGCCAAAATATTGCATAAAATATTGGAATGATACTATCACAATATATCACTAAAACAATTACAATCAAGTTAGATTTACCCCAGGAATGCAAGAATAGGTCAACATTAGAAAAAATAATATAATAAATCATAATAATAGCAAAACCAACAAAAACCCACATGATTATTGGCCAGATAGAAAAAATACAGTATTCATTTATATTACAACCACTAAAAAAGCATAGGAAAGACGAGATCTGTTATATGATCAAATGCATGTTTTTTTGTTTTTTGTTTTTTTATTTGGTGAGGCAATTGGGGTTAAGTGACTTGCCTAGGGTTACACAGCTAGTAATTGTTATGTGTCTGAGGCCAGATTTGAACTCAGGTCCTCCTGAATCCAGGGCCGGTGCTCTATCCACCTAGCTTCCCCTCAAATGCCTGTTTTACAAACCAAGAGCTAGAATGATTTGTAAGGGAGATGTAGCGTCCCCATCCCCGCTCTGGGCTACTCCTCTGAAAGTTGTGCTTATACTTACTTGAGGGTTTCAGGTTGGATCTCCAGTGGGGCTATTATTCTGTTTCTAGGAATAACGCTCTGGGTCTGATCTCCTAACACCTATGATAGCTCATGAGTCCCTACCATCATATTTCCCATTAACAATCATCCAGCAAAAACAGTTTCACTCTTAGCAAAGGCATTTAGTAAGATGAGACTAAAAACAATAGCTGTGAAAACAACCTCCCCAAAAACCCGGGGTGAACTGTCCCACAAATACACTAGCATCTATTAAGAGTGGAATCAAGCTTCAGTGGTAGTGAGGTACACATGTAGAATACGAGTCCTGACAAAAGCAACTCATAATTCCTGAGATTGCTGAGCCTAGAAATCTTTTCTCTCTTTATCAAGTACTCACATAGTTTTCTTTGCTTATAAGGTCTCTTTCAGATGGTTTGCTCAGGTAAGTCCCCAAGGATTTCTCTGCACAGTTCTACTTTCTTCTCTGGAGATCCAGTTCCTCAAAGTGGCTTCCTCCCTTGAGTAAATGCCTTTCTGTATCATTGTCTGTCTGGATTGTATCTCTTTTCCCTATAAGATAAAGTATCGCCTACCAGTTGAGAAGCTTCATTTCAAAGTGACATAACTTTTGGGGGAAAGGTAGAAGGAAACCCTCTTTTCCCCCCTAAAAAGTAATTGGCTTTCAAGGATCTTTCACTCATCTTTCACTCCTGGCTCCTGACTCAGAACTTCTCCCACTTACAAACTACTGAAATTCATCAGGCCTTACCTATTTGAAGTCCCCTGGCTTATGGCTAATTTATTTGCTCACACAATCGTGTTGCTCCCATCCTTTACTCAGAGAGGTGTTCATGTCTCATAAAGGAAATCAAAGGGTGTGATAACTTGCTAACACATTAAAACCTCATCATATCTAACTGAAGTCACTAAGCTGACTAAGCTAAAGCAGGGAAGCTTGAGGAAGGCAACAAATCACATTGCCCCCTCTTACAGAGAAAACACTATAAGCTTTCCCCATAAGAGGATGAAGGAAGCAAGAATGCCCACTTTCATCATTATTATTTGGCATGGTACTAGAAATATGTTCTACTGCAATGACTCAGATATTCCTTACTCAAATACTCCTGCAATATCAGAGTTGTGTGGCTATTCCCTTCCCTGATTCAGATCACTGCCTATTTATGCCTTCACAGCTCCTCCATGTCCTCCCATAATAAGTTCACTACAGAAGATCCTCCCTGCCTGCTGAAAAACCTCACCCACTTTTTCTTGACATCATAAGGATGCCACTGAAATGTATGAACTATCTTACAATTATCTTACTCTTGCCATTTGACCAACTTGTCTTATTTTTTTAATCATAACATTTCTTTGATGACATCTTTTTTATACTTTTGCTGTTGTTGCATTATTCCAGTTGTATCAAACTCTTTGTGACCTCATTTGGGGTTTTCTTGGCAAAGATACTGGAGTGGTTTGCCATTTCCTTCTCCAGCTCATTTTACAGATGAGAAAACTGAGGCAAACAGGGTGAAGTGACTTTCCCAGAGTCACACAGCTAGTGAGTATCCCAGGACAGACTTGAACTCATGAAAATGAGTCTTCATGATTCCAAGTCCAGTGCTCTATCCACTGCACCACCTAACTGCCCCCCTTTTACACTAGTGCTCCATAATTCTTTATTTATTTATTGAAATCTGTTTGCCTCCAATATAGACTCTCCCATTACCCTTTAAGAGAATAAGCACAAACAATAAGGATGCAAAATCATCTCCATTTGCTGAGATGATGCCAAATCTCTGTTTATCTATCTGATAGTTTATTTGGAAAACTCTAAAAAAATATGATGGCATGATTCAGTGGAAAGATGGACGGATTTAGAGATAAAGATGCTAGGCTCAGGTCCTGGCTCTGCTGTTTATTGTCTACATGACCTTGAACAAGAGGCAGAACCTTTCTGAACTTCATTTTCCTCATCTATAAAATAAGGGGTGTGGAATAAATGACCCCTAAGGAGTCTTCCAGAATGCAAATAATTCCACAAAATCTGCAGCATGTCTATATATCAATAACCCCAAACAGGAAGAAATGGTAGCAAGAGAAATACAATTTAACATAACAAGAAAATGTCATTAACCCATGAAGACACAGGACTTATGTAAAAGTAACTACTAAATAATTTTGACAGAAATAAAGGATGCTTTTAAAAAGCGGGAAGATATTCAGTGTTTGTGACTAAGTCATGTAGATATAGTAAATGCTATAATATAATAGTTTGGAAATTAATCTAGAGAGTTAATTGTTTTGCCAGTCAAATCACCAAAGTGGCATTTCATAAAATTTAACAAAATAATACAACTCAGAAGAAAAAAGGTCAGAATTGTCTAGGGAAATCGTTTTTAAAAGTAGGAATTAAGTGAATTTTAGCATTACTAGATCTCAAATCATATCATAAGGAGAAGGGAAGTGGAGGAAGGGAACAAACATTTATTAAGTGCCTACTATATTCCAAGGATTGTGCAAAGTGCTTTATACATATTATCATAGTAATAAAAACTATCTGGTATTGGATGAAATGTATGAATAATTATTCCTTAGGATGTATTGGATAAGTAATACCTAGAAGGAAATGTATGCCACAGTATCAGTTTTCAATAAAAATGAAAAAACTAAGTGGTAATATGAAAAGAACTCTTTATTCAACAAAAACTACTGGGAAAGCTAGGTAACAACTTGGCAAAAGATGATTTTGGATCATCATATGACAGCATCATCTTATATGATCATAGACTCAGAAATTTAGATCTGGAAGAGACCTAGAAATCATCTAGTCCAACCCTCTCATTTTATAGATGGGGACACAAAAATCCAGAGAGTTGAAGTAACTTGTCTAAAGTCATATAGGTAAGTAAATTGGGATTTGAATCCTGGCTCTTTGACCCTAAATCCATTACCCTTTCCATTGTACCATGCTGCCTTTTCCCCAATAAGTTCCAAATGGATAAATGAACTGTATGTTAAATATTATACCATTTTAAAATTATATCCCACAATTATGAATGGAGGCTGAATTTTAAGCAGTTACAATATTGAGACTATTAAAAAATAAACTATTTCAAAAAATAAACTTTTGTGCACCAATAAAATAAATGCAGCAAGTAGAAGTAAAAAAAAAACATGTAGACTGGAAAAAATTACTTTGTATGAAAAACCTCTGATAAAAGTCTAACCTACAGAATGTACAGGTAATTAGCACAGATCTATAAAAGAGGCATATCCAAACCAATCACAGGAGATAAACAATGTTCAAAATCAGAAATGCAAACTATTAAAAACCTTCTAAATTTGGTGTTCATTAACCTTTTGAGTTGTGAGATGTATAAAACTCACCAAAACCCAAGGCCACTTTTGGGGAGAGAGACTGAGTCAAGTGCGTGCTGTTAACCGAGAGCCGGGCCGAATCAAACTCCAGTCCGTGTCTGTGTTTTGGTGAGTTTTATACATCTCACAGAGTGTTATGAGCCCCTCTGGCAGTTTGATGAAGACTACACACCATTTCTCAGAGGTTTTTTTAATGTATAAAATAAATGCAGCCCCTATCCTAAAGACCACTGGTACAGGACTCTCTCCTTATTTGTGGAGATAAAGGTCCTGCCCTGCACAAGGGATGAGGCAGAGTTGGTGAGAGGCAAGAGAACACCAGCCTTCACCATTCTCTTTCGTGACTCTCCAAACTTCAAGTTTTCTTTGGGACTCTTCAAGCCTTGGGTCCCTGTGGGTTCTTCTGGTTTCCAGCTTTGAGAGGGAAGATAGAAGAGGTCAAATCCACTTCAGATTGCTAAAGGAAAAGATTCTGGGAAGACACGAGAGGAGCTGACAGCCTCCATTGTGTCCCTATTCCTAGCTAGTTATACTAGAAACTGGGTGTCTTCCCATTGCATGATGTCTAAGAAACTCTTGGTTGAGCTGAGTTGTCTCACTCCCAGTGGGAGAGCTTCTTCACTCTGTATCATCTAGTACATATTCTCCTACATGTACCTTCTTTGATTTCTATTTCGCTATTAGTTTGACAGATACACTTCTTTGCCATTCCCCTATGTGTGTTCATTGTGGAACTGGTATTTGGTGGAAAGGGAGTCAAGCCTTGGGGTCCACTTTCCTCCAAGAATGACAAAGTGATCAGAAGTTAGATCAAACCTGATCATATCTGCTAGACTAATAATATTTAAAGGAGGAGATAGATATAGTTCTGGTCTAGTACTCCTATCTGAGGAGAACAAAGTGATCCTCTAGCCCCAACTTTGTGCTTCCCCTCCGAGCAGGAATTAAATTGAAAAAGTGTGGGGATAGCTCTAAGAGGCTGGAGATGTCTGTTCTGCCTCCCTTTCAGCCACATACGATGACAGCCCTCACCACAAGTGGGTCCCTCTCTATACATGGGGTTCTTCCTGTATAAAATACACAAAAATACAAAGGAAACTACTTCTAATGAAATACAGTTATCAAATTTTTTTTAAAACCCAAGTTTATGGACCTCAGGTAAGGAATCTCTGAAAAATAACCAGGTAAATGCAAATAAAAACACCTTATAGAGATCAGATTGGTAATTATGGTAAAAAAAAAAGATGAAAAAATGAATATTGTTGGGGACAGTGAAAACAGGCAAGCTAATTCACTCCTAGCAGAGTGTAATTTGGTCCAACAGTTTTGTAAATCATTTTTAAATTATTCAAGAGAACTTACAAAAAAAATCATCCCCTTTGATGGAATGAGCCTGCTTTTGGTTTTATATTACAATAAAGTTATGGAAAATTCCATAAAAATATTTATCTATATGAAAATGGTCAATCAGTATTTTTGAAAGAGCAAAGGTAACAGTAAATCATGACAATAAATTGGAGAATGACTGAAAAATGCAACAAATACATATAATTGGAATAGTGCTATACTATAGCAAGGAATAACAAATGGGAGGAATTCAAAGGAATATGGGAAGATCTGTATAAAGTGATATAAAATTAATAAAGCATAACCAAAGAAAAGCACTTCATTTGGCAATGACTCAGAACAAAAACCTCATACAACATTATTATTAACTTTTAAAGTATGTGATTCTTCTTTTTTAAACAAACTATTACCTGCCAAAAATGTATATTTGCATGTATTATCAGTTAGAATCAGGTCTGATGTTGCTTTGCTTAACTAGTCTAAGCGATTCTACTTTGTTGCCTTTCAGTCATGTCTGACTCATGATCCCATTTGGGGATTTTCTTGGCAAAGATACTGAAGTGGTTTGCCATTTACTTCTCTAGCAGATGAGGAAACTGAGGCAAAAAGGGTTAAATGATGTGTCCGTGATTATGCCTCCAGCAAGTGTCTAAGGCCAGATTTGAACACAGAGAGATGAGTTTTACTTTCTCCAGGCCTAGCACTCTATCCACTGTACCACCTAGCTGCCCATTCTGCCTTGTAGGGGGTTCAGTTGTGCCAACTTAAGGATTTTCTCTGAAGTGTCAAAGTAATAGTTGTCAATAATGAAGAAATCATAGCTAGAAAGCAGTTCATGTGCAGAAGATCTAAGAAATCCTAGTGAGAAGAATGTTCCATATGAGTCATAAGTGTGATGGGCCAGCTAAAACAAAACAAACAAAATAAGATGGTAGGATGATTTTCATGGTGCCTTAATAGAAGCATAATGTCCACAGCCAGAGCACGGAAATTCCTGCTATATTTTATTTGGATAAAATCATATCTCCAATATGGTGTCCAGTTCTGCATGCCATATTTTAGAAGGAATATTGACAGACTAAAGTATGTGCAGAAAATAGTAGGCAGGATGGTTAGGGGACTGGAAACCATGATATTTAAAGATCTAAAATAGTCTGAAGAGAAGACTTAGGAGGAAAATGACAGAAGTCTTCAAGTATTTGAAGAGTTGTTTTGTGGGACAGGGATTTGCTATGCTTGGTTTTAGAGCATAGAGCTGTGGTAAAAGGCAGATTTTATTTATTTTTGTATTTATCTATTTATTATTTTATTTTTTGAGTAGATCTCTATCTATCCCAGCTCACAGGCTAGCCCCACTATGGATTAGCAGGGGAGCTTTCTCTCTTCATATCCAATCATCTTTTTTATTATACTCTGTTATGGAAATGTTTATTTCATTCCATAAATTTCTAAAAATTGTTGCCAGAGAGTCTTGAACATCATGATTTTTTTAAATATATTTTTTTTATTTTTGCCTCTTCTTTCTTCAATGGAGACTAGCTTGTCCTCCCCTAGCCAACCCAGTGACTTCCAGTTTCCAAGAACTTATCATATTATTCTGGAACTTGGTGAGAACACTTGATTAGAGTCACCCACTGTCACTCAGAGCTCTCAAGCTCAAGAAATCCACCAATCTCAACTTCCCCGATAGAAGGGGTTACAGGTGTGTTCTTAGAGTAGATCTTGGTGTAATTTTAACAGATTTCAATGTACAGAGGGGCTTCCTAAAAATTATAGCTGTTCAGAAATGGAATAAGCTACCTGGAGTAGATGGTGAGTTCCCTCTCACTAGATTTCCTCCAGTCCAGACTAGATGAGCTATTATGGAGGAAATTAATGATTTGGGTAGAGAGCTGGACAAAATGACCCCTGTGGTGTCTTCCATGTCTATGATCCTACTGACTACACTCAGATTTTATCCAAGCCATATGTGGGAGGTAGAAGGGTTTTGAAGGGAAGTCTATAGTTAGATCAATATCATAATTCATCACTTGAATGGAAAGACCTTTTCACTTGGGTGTTTGCTTTCAGCAGGAAGAGCTGAAGTCAGAATTCTTCCAGAAAGGCTCCATTGTCAATTGGCTTTAGGGAGGCAATGACTCTTGGTTCCAACACCACACATTTCAGTGACCAAGCAGGAGCATTTCTGATTCCTTCAGCATCTAATAAAAATCACAGTTAATAAACACAAATCAGCACCTGAAGGAAAGGGTACTTTCTGCAGACTGCACTAGCCGGCACTTCAAAGGCCTATTAAAATCTCCCCTCCACATTCCTCTGCCTTCCCAGCCATAGGTAAAGACTAGGCATGTACACTCTTGGGACAGTCTGTTCTGAGTTTGCTTCAAGGTGTTTCTTATCTCTATAAATCAGCGATTTGATTTGACAGGAAACTAATGCATGCTTTTTTTCAATAAGAAGAGATAGTATTCTGGGGGTGGGGCAGGGAATAGGGTTGGTCTTCGTTTTGACCCTTAAATTACCTTGCTTCCTCTGTGACTGGTCTCATTTCACTTACTTCTGACTCGTTCTGTCCCAGTGAAAGAAAGATTTGGTCTCTGGGTTGTCCATCAAAGAACCGTAATGTCAAGGTTTCATCTCAAGTCAAGCTACAACCAAAATTAATTTGGAGTCCTTACTCCTGAGCCAAGAACAGTAAATTTGTGGCTAAGGTTCATTATGGGATATTTGTGATACAGATTTTTTTTATGTGATTTCTAGGCTAATGGCATCTTTGGGGTCCATGGTGCTTTGTACCTGCTTCTACTTCCAAGTGAGGCCATTAGACAGACAGGATGGAAACAGCATTAGAATGAAAATAAGAAGGATGTGGGTTGGAAAACTCCCTCAGATACTCACTAGGTGACTCTGGACAAGTCAGCCTTGATTTCTTCTTTCAGGTTCAATTTCCTCATCCAAATAATGAGGACAATAATAACTGTGACATTTAACTGGTGAGTTTCTTTAAGGATCAAATGATGTATCAAATAATGTATATAAAGTATTTTCAAACCTTAAAACACCGTATACTTGTCAGTTATTATTTGTGTGCGTGTGTATGTGTGTGTGTGTGTGTGTGTGTGTGTGTGTGTGTTCCAAAACCAGAGCTAAGCTGGGGAGGAGGGCAGAGAAAAGGGGCCCACCTATTGAACTGGTGAGAGAGTGCCACAAGGATGGACCAGATCCTGGAAGCCATCTCCTGCAAGACCACCATGGACTCCAGCTTCCTTCCATGGCCCCTAAATCATCATGCTCTGACTATATATGTATAAGCTATGTGAAATTACTTTCCATCTCAAAGAGGAAGGGAAGGAGAGAAGTTTGTACTCAAAATTTTAAAGAATGAATGTTGGAGGGGGCAGCTAGATGGCGCAGTGGATAAAGCACCCGCTCTGGATTCAGGAGGACCCTTATTGCCCCGCAAAAAAAAAGAAAGAAAGAAAGAAAGGAAAGGAAAGGAAAGAAAAGAAAAGAATGAATGTTGGGGCAGCCAGGTGGTGCAGTGGACAAAGCACTGGCCTTGGATTCAGGAGGACCTGAGTTCAGATCTGACCTCATACACTTGACACTTACTAGCTGTGTGACCCTGGACAAGTCACTTAACCCTCATTGCCCCGAAAAAAGAATGAATGTTAAAAATTGGTTTTTACATGTAATTGGGAAAAATATATATCTTTTTTAAAAATCATGATGTTCAAGGTTCTTGGGCAACAATCTTTTTTTTTTAATTTGTGGAATAAAACAAGTCTTCCCATAACAGTATAATAAAAAAGTGATTGCACATGAAAGTACAAATCTAATATGTACAACTTGCTATTATTTTAAAATATATAATAAAGTTATCGTGGAATTATTTTTCTTTGTTTTTCTTCCCTCCCTCTCCCTCTCCCCACCCTAGAGATGGCTACCATTAGACACAAATGGTACAAATTATTCTACATATATTTCTATTTATCAGTTCTTTCTCTGAATGAGATAGCATCTTTCCTTCTATGTCCTTTATAGTTAATTTGGGTATTTATAATAGTCAAAAGACATTCACTCAAAGTCATTCTTAAAACACTATTGTAAGGGGCAGCTAGGTGGCACAGTGGATAGAGCATCGGCCCTGGAGTCAGGAGTACCTGAGTTCAAATCCAGCCTCAGACACTTGACACTTACTAGCTGTGTGACCCTGGGCAAGTCACTTAACCCCAATTGTCTCACTTTAAAAAACAAAAACACTATTGTAGTGGTTAAAGCATTGACCCTAGATTCAGGAGGACCTGAGTTCAAATCTGACCTCAGGCACTTGACACTTACTAGCTGTGTGACCCTGGGCAAGTCATTTAACCTTCAATGCCCCGCCCCCCCCAAAATTATAAAACACTATTGCTGTTACTGTATACTATGTTCTCTTGGTTCTGCTCATCTTACTCTTCATTATTTTGTTTGTCTTTCCATGTTTTTCTAAAATCATTGAGCTCCTCACTCCTTATAATACTGTAGTATTCCATCTCCATCATCTCCCACAACTTGTTCAACCATTCCCCAATTGACTGGCATCCCTGCAATTTCCAGTTCTTGCAACAATGCCTTCCTTGGCCTTTCTGCCCTAGCTCCAACAAAGGTAGACACAGAGTGAGTTGGGACGTTATCCTAGTTTTAGAAGCATCAGCTCCTATTTCAGCCAAACTGTTCCACTTTTTATGCCCCATTTACAACAATCCATCTTTACTATCTCCAGGCTTTTGCACAGCCTGTCCCCTATGCCTTCAATGTCCTCTCCACTTCCTGTACTTCTTAGTTTCCTTCAAGACCAACAAGAAGTTACCTCCTGGACAAGGTATTTCCTGCTCCTACAAGTGTCACTGGTGTCCTTGGCCCTAGAATTACTTGTATTTACTGTGCATGCATGCACGCACACGTGTGTGTGTGTGTGTGTGTGTCCATGTGCTTGTATATAGTATTTACTTAAATGTGCACATGTTATCCCTGCTCCCCCTCTTCCCAGGAGAATATAATCTTCCTGAGGAGCGTACAGGTTTGGTTTTTTTAATTTTGTCTTTACAACCCCAATACCTAGTACAGTGGCTGGCAAAGGTCATTTGCTGAATGAAAGAATATAGTGTGACCAGAAATGATTTGAAGAAAATGTATACCCTCTGAAATATTAGGTCATTTCTATTTTTTTTAAAAACCCTATCTTCCATAATGAAGTTTTAGAGCTTATAGCTTCAGAAATCTAGGTATTTCAGTTATTGCCTTAAGATGACTTCTTTCTCCTATTCATTTGGCAGCTCTCAGAAATTGGAGGGTTTGGGTTTTTTTGGTGAAATGGAAATATGGCACTCAGAAACACAGTTTGAAAGGGCTACATAAATGTATAGGACAATGGTAGCATTTCTACTTAGACATTTCATGATTTCATTTTCCCAAAGGTGGTGCTTTCTTATCCTTTCTAAATGCAAGCAACAAAGAAAGAAGGAAGGAAGGAAGGAAGGAAGCAGTAATGAATCATACATCTCATAAAGGCATATCCAATTCACCTAGTTATTACTTAGGAGGGGAGTGACGTCCTATCTTCCCTACTGAGGCTTTTGGAGTATTTCAGAGGTCTTAAGATCACATTGTAGACTCTCGATGAAAGATTCCCAGAATCTGAGTGAGCTAAACTGCTGGTTGCCAGCCTGACCTGGTCCAAATGCTGGCTAACCAGAACTGAATGCATCTCTGTCAGTGTGGAATAGGACACGTGCCAATACTGTCTTTGTTGTTTTACACAAGGTCATTGAACTAACAGATGTGCAGTGTGGAAATGGGCAAAGTTTAATTGTCACTTCATCAGGGACTTGGTCCTTTCATTTCCGAGGTTGGGGTGTTTGAATGTATGTATGTTTATGTGTATGCTTGAATGGTCCTGTTTTCTCACTCAAAATCTGCTGTCCAGACCAAAATAATCTTTGGCATAAGAAACAATTTTCATTTAAGTCTATTTCCCCAACTTCCATTTAATAATCGCTAGTACTTTAAGGCTTACAAAACACTTTCCAAGTGCTAACTCATTTGTTCCTCACAACAACCCGAGGTGCTATTATTATTCCCATTTTACAAGTATGTCAACAGAGGCAGAGAGAGAATAAGTGACCTGCCTAGGGTCACACAGCTAGTGTCAAGTATCTGAGGCCAGATTTGAACTCAGGTCCTCCTGAATCCAGGGTGGGTGCTTTATCCACTGCACCACCTAGTTGCCCCCTCAGGCATCTAAATTCTAAAATGTTATACTAGTATAAGGCAGCTGGATTGAGCACAGGACCTGGAATCAGGACTGATTTCAGATACTTCCAAGCTGTGTGGCCCTAGACTAGTCACTTCACCCTATTTCCTCAGTTTCCTCATCTGTAAAATGAGCTGGAGAAGGAAATGGTAAATCACTCCAGGATCTTCACCAAAAAAACCCCAAATGGGGCCATGAATTGGACTCAACTGAGACAACCAAACAACAAAATACTAGAATGAGCTCTTTCTGCAGCAGTAACAAAAACAGTGGGAAATAACAATCATGAGAGGAGACAGAAAAGATACTGCACCAACACATCTGGATACATTATTATCTAAGAGCCTTGAATGGTCTGCTCAATTAGCAGTTCAATCTGATAAATATTCATTAAGCACCTACTGTTTACAGAACCCAGTTCAAGGTAGGTTAGAGAAGAAGCAAAGTTTAGATATGAAGCTTCCTAGACCCCTCACTCTTCCTCTCCTTCAAATATCTATCATTGCCAAATCTTGCCACTTCTACCTCCCTTTTTTTTCTCACATCCAACCCTTTTTCCATTCACATGGCTACTTCCTCAGTTCAGGGCCTCATTGCTCTTTTTGTTGTTGCTAACTTACTTACTTCTTTGGTGCAGCCAAATGGCACAGTGAATAGAGCACTGGGTCTGGAGTCATGAACACTCATCTTCCTAAGTTCAAATCTGGCTTCAGATACTTAGTAGCTGTGTGATCCTGAACACAGCTTTTTTACTTGAGTTTGCCTCAGTTTCCTCATCTATAAAATGAGCTGGAGAAGGAAATGTCGAACCATTTTGAACAACTACAACAAGGTGACTACTTGGAAGGTAACATCATATCACATATTTGGATTTGAGGTGGTCTGGTTACCTGAAAAAAAAATATTCCATTACTTGATAGCCACACTTTATATGTATCATTATGTGTATGCATTTGTGTACACATGTATGCATACAAAAAAACAGGGGAAAACACAGCAGACTGAGAAGACAGAGCTATATTTATGTATGTGTATGTATATACATATACATACATACTTATGGGTGTACATATATTTTTCTGGTTAATTCACTGTACAGATACACATGTCCATAATAATGATCCTGTGTCATCCAAAAAATTGAATTTGGAATTATGTGTTTGGTCACCCAGCTGTTTGTACCCTTTGACCCAGCAATCCCCTTACAGGACATCAACTCTAAGAGAATCAAAGATAGTAAGAAAGTCCTCCACATATGAAAAAATATTCATAACAAAAAAATGGAAACAACATCAGAATGACAAATTCTGGGATATCAATATAATGCAATATTATTGTACATTAAAGGTAAATATAGAGAGTTCAAAGAAACCTGGGAAAACCTGTGTGAACTGACACAGAAAAAGGTAATCACAATTAAAACAATAGATATGATGACAGTAACATAAACAAGGACACAATAAGGCGTCTGAACTCTCATTAATTGTAATGACCAATCACAGCATGACATGATGATGAAATGCTCTTCCCTTTTCTCAGTGGAGAATGAGGATCTACAGATATAGAATATTGTTTACACTATAAAACATGGATACGGTCTTGTTTATTTTTTCCTTAACTGTCTTTCTTTGTGTTACAAAGGAGGGTTCAGTTGAGGCAGGGGATACTTTGAGAATTGACTAATGCAAAAGCAGAAGGCAACAGTAAAACTTCAGAAAGCATAGATGTAAAAACAAAAAAAAATATTAGCATATAGACTTGGTTTGGAAAACAGGGAACTGAATGACATGCTTTAGAAAGATATTTGTGGGGGTGGCTAGGTGGCGCAGTGGATAAAGCACTGGCCCTGGATTCAGGAGTACCTGAGTTCAAATCCAGCCTCAGAAACTTGACACTTACTAGCTGTGTGACCCTGAGCAAGTCACTTAACCCCCATTGCCCAGCAAAAAAAAAAAGAAAGAAAAATATTTGTTAGGGGGCAGCTAGGTGGTGCAGTGGATAGAGCACTGGCCCTGGATTCAGGAGGACCTGAGTTCAAATCCAGCCTCAGACACCTAACACTTATCTAAGAGCCCTGAATGGTCTGCTCAATTCGCAGTTCAATCTGATGACCCTGGGCATGTCACTTAACCCCAATTGCCTCCCCAAAACACACACATACACACACACACACACACACACAAAACCAACAACAACAACAAAAAAGATATTTGTTAGTTTATTTTTTTTTAATGTTGACACTTAAAAGGCAAAGTTTCAATTAGCTAGAAAATACACTGAAGTAGAATACCACATTTCCCCAGCCAGCAATGCTGAATAAATGGAGTATCAATATTTGTTGAGTCGTTTCAGTCATGTCCGACTCTTCATGACCCCATTTTGGGGTTTTCTTGGCAAAGATACTGGAGTGGTTTGCCATTTCCTTCTCCGATCAATACAGTAGGGCACAGGATACCAGAATCAGACTTTTGGAATTGTGCCTAGGGAATGTCATCCGTGAGACTCTGGTGAAGGAAAAGTTATCTGGGGCTTGGGGAAACCATTCTTTTGTTTCTCTGATCTCTGTATACATTAAGTAGGATGGAGCGATGCAGTCTGAGACCTTGCTATCTTTTAAGTACAAATTCTAACAATCACAAAGAAAGAAAAACACAGGAAGTGTCTGTGAGTGGGTGTCTTTCCACAGTAACACCCTGGAACACTGATTTTCTTATAGCTGCGCAGTCTTAGATTGATTAAGCCAAAGGAAATATTGCATCCTGTGTCCTTAATGTGCTCTAATGTACATAACAGGAAATGCATAAAATCACAGGGCTTAGAGCCTCAAAGAAGGAGGCTGTGTGGGTTATGAAAGCCCATCTCTTAGTGATGGCCAGCCTTCTATTGTTAAATGCCTCCAAACATAATGATTTACTTGAGTTGGTCCTCAGATAACGAGCATAAGTTTGTCCCCGGGTCAGAAGTGGAAGTCTCACTGGCTGAGTGGAACTTGCTAGACCATAGAGGGCCCAAGGTTTACCTCCCTGCTGCATGAAAGCATTGGAATAGGTCTAGAGAAGAGAATACAACTATGAGGTAACTATTAATATTCTAATGAGGCAGCACTGAAGCGTGGAAAGCCCTGTGACTCTAGGTCTAACTCTGCCACTAACTAGCCATATGACTCCCATCTCCCAGCCCACTCCCACCAGCAGCAAGTCACTTCATCTTTTGGGGACTCTGTATATAAAAATGGGGAGAAAACAGCTCTAAGCACTCACTTTAAAGGGCTATTGTGAGGATCAAGGGAGTGAATATAGATTAAAAATGCCTGAAAGTATCATACAAATTGCTACTACTGACTACTATTATACTTTCCTTTTCTGGGCCTCAGTGTCTTCATATGAAAAAAGAATGCCCTGCGATACGTTTAAACACATAGTATCCCTTTCAGCTACCTAAAGGGTCAAAATCAAAATGACTCTGCCCTGGAGAGGTAAGTAAAACTGCTTGCTTAGTAGACAAGGACTAGAGAGGTTACTGGAGAACAGAAGTCAGGCTCCTAAGTGAGTGTCCTTTGAATATGTAAATGTGGTAATTATCTCATTATCATTTAGAGCTATTTGGCATTAATTCATTTTCAAATTTTAATGAATAGAAAAGCAGCTTTCATTAGTGCAGAAATTCATGAAAATCTCATCCCCCAATCTGACCCCCCCCCTCCACTTTCTCCCCACTCCCCCAGTCAGCTAATAGGTAGAAAGATCATAGAACGTTAAGGCTGGAAGAGACCTTAGGGATCATCTAATCCAACCCCATCATTTTACAGAAGTTTGATTGAGTCACTTTTCCTGAAGGCTTCTCAGGAGCAGCTTGTGGGGTTCACTGGCCGCTCTCCAATCCAGCTAGTTCAAGCCCTGAGATAGAATTGCGCCTTTTGCGGCCTGAAGGAGGCAAAAAGGTCAGTGAAAAGTGGTTTCACTTGCCCTCACCTCTTGTCCAAAAAGAACTCCCATTAGAGGAGGTCCAATAAGATATATAGCCCTCGAGTTATACACATGTGCCATATAATACAACCATTGATTCCAAAGAGCCGGCGCTGGTTATGGTGGCAGATTTATTGTGTGTGCCATGGGTCAAGGATCATAGGTCATTTTGCAAATATCCTTTTCAGGTGTCTGTGAATTCCTACAAAAACACACACAAAGGTACGAAAGCACTCAGAAGAAAGTTATTTTATTACCTGCCCAACTTAGAGTCAAAATGAAAACAAGATAAATATTCTCTCTTTAGAAATACTAGGTACTCATTCTTCTGGAATCTCTGGCACTTTGTAAGTGCCAGGGGCCATGAGCCAGAACAGATAGGGGTGTAATCTGATTGGATAGGGGGCACTTGAAATGCTCTGCCTTGCCTGTTTCAGTTGGAAGACTCTTGGGCTGTCAACTTGGTTTGGTAACTTGTCTCTTTTTTTTTTTTTTTTGGCGGGGGCAGGTTTCAAAGAATTCACAACATTAATTTTTTTCAACAAGGAATGAAGCAAAGAGAAATCACTTCTCGAAAAGCACCTTGGTGCCTAGCCCGTGAGATTACTTCAAAATGACTGGATTGCAGTTGGGTATAACCGTGTTTAATTCCTCTTGGTTCTATTAGTCCACATTTATGTCAAGCCAACAAGCATTTATTAAACACTTAGTATATGCCAGGCACTATGCAAAGGGCTGGGAATACAAATAGAAGCAAAAAGAGAAACTTCCCTCGCTCAGCTTAGTAAGGGAAGACTATCCAAAAAGGGAGCTGAGAGGTAGAGGGAGATATTTCCTTACGAATGTTGAAATTCAAGAAGTTTGAAACATAGCTAGGAGAAGAATGAAGGCTGGCTGGCTGAATCTCTCACCAAAATAGAGTCACTGGGAGAAGCCCACCAGTGGCAGATGGATGTTCTACCACAATAAGGCAATAGGGGGTGAGGGATATTGCAGAAGGAGGAGACCCCAAGTGCAGAAGAAAGTGGGAGGGTGAAACTTATGGTGTTATATGGTATTGAAGCCCAGAAAGTCAGTCCTGGCATCAGAACTTAGAACTTTCTTTTGGAATGAGACATTTTTTTCTGGGTTCTGATTTGTAAATATCTGTACATGGCTCAGAATTATTTTCAGCCAGGAAAGTTCTTTTTTTTAAAAAAAATAATAATTTTTAACACACCACCAAAATGTGTTAACCATGGAAATATTTGATATGTCTTGTTCTTACAGAGAAACAGCCCCTCTGATGTTTGAGGGGGGAGATTTTCAAACATCCTGCTGATTAAAAACCATTGTTTATGTAAAAATATTAAAACATCTCACTCATGTTTAAAACAGACTTGCTGAAGTACTTCCTGCAAAGAGAGAGGTTGGGAAATATAGAGTATCATGTTCTGATAGATGCATAACTGTGGATTTTAGCATCATTGTCTGGTAGCTGTGGGTTTTGTGCTGCTATTTTCCTGTGGTATTGGATAACTACATAGAGGTTTTTAAATTCTTCTTTCACAAAAGAGGGGGGAAAAGGAAAGGAAATTAAAAGACAAAAAAAAATCCACTCCACCCATGTCTTGCATAACTGTTAATAGTATGTGTCCATGTAGTCCCTGGAAGTCAGGAAATGTGGAAGTTCTCTCTGTTTCCCTTGAATGTGTGTGACTATTATATTTAGAGCTCATTAATGTGGGCCATGAAGGTATATAAGTGAGTGTTTCGGTGGGAACTGAGGCTTTTGTGCTTTTTGTCTCATGTTTGCATCAGTATTCTTTGTATTACTTTTTTTTTTTTTAGTGAGGCAATTGGGGTTAAGTGACTTGCCCAGGGTCACACAGCTAGTAAGTATTAAGTGTCTGAGGCTGGATTTGAACTCAGGTCCTCCTGACTCCAGGGCTGGTGCTCTATCCACTGTGCCACCTAGCTGCCCCCTTTGTATTACATTTTTTAAAATTTTCTGGATTTGATTTTGGAAGGGGGCGGAAAAGGATGCCTTGTCCATTAAAAAAAGGTCCATTAAGGGGGCAGCTAGGTGGCACAGTGGATAAAGCACCGGCCCTGGATTCAGGAGGACCTGAGTTCAAATCCAGTCTTGGACACTTGACATTTATTAGCTGTGTGACCCTGGGCAAGTCACTTAACCCTGATTGCCCTGCAAAACAAAAAACAAAACAAAGAAACAAAAAAGGTCCATTAAGCAGCCAAGGCATGGTCACTAAGGTCCCAAATTTTATTTATTTTTTATAAGATTGGGTCTTCTGATCTCATTCAAACTAGAAGTACAATAGCTAATCAGGGGCCCATTCCCACTACTGATGGACTGGGGGGCTTTGAAATACTCTATTTAGACAGCCTGGTGCCTCCACTTCATCCACTCCCAGGGGTTCACCATATTGGTGTCAGACAGTACACAGACATCAGGTCTGCATAACTTCTGCAGCTCAAATTCCCTGAGCTCCTCCAGCAGCAGAGGTAATAGGTATGCGCCCCCATGCCCAGCCCAAATTTGCTTTTCTGCTGAACCTGAGAAAATGCTCATCTGTGATTTCATTTGTGACCGTCCCTTTCGAATGACCTTTGGAGCAAAAGTTGGAAGGAATGAGCTCACAGGAAGTTTGGATGAGAATAAATCTCACCCAATTTCTAAGCACTTTGGAGAAATCTCAAAGCTTGGTGTCAGTCACTTGTTCCTTTACCTTTGCTTCTAGAAGGGATCTTGGGTGGCTTCAAAAAAGAAGAAGAAAGAAATCTTCAACCCTCATTCATTTTCATTTTTCTCATCATGGCACAATGATCACATGATGACAGAACGTGTGGCTGACACTGGAGGAATTATAGAACCAGGACATTCTCAAGACAGATGGGTCCTTGGAAGTCATCAAATCTAATCCCTTCCCCCTCCCGCACACATTTTACAGACAAGAAAACTAAGTCCCAGAGAGGTTACATGACATGTACAAGGTGATGGTATTGAATAACAAAAACATAGGACTATCAGTCAGAAGACCTGACTTCTAGTCCCAGCTCTGAAGCCAATTCACTGTGCTATCTTGGGCAAACTGCTGCCCCTCCTGGCCTCTTCTTCCTCATATAAAATAGTGACAGTAGAGTCCATGATTCTCTAAGGTCATCCACCTTGAAATCTTGTGATCTTTCCAGCTTTAAAGTTCTCTCTCCCTCTCTCCCTCTCTCTCTCTCTCTCTCTCTCTCTCTCTCTCTCTCTCTCTCTCTCTCTCTCTCTCTCTCTCCCTCTCTCTCTCTCTCTCTCTCTCTCTCTCTCTCTCTCTCTCTCTCTCTCTCTCTCTCTCTCTCTCTCTCTCTCTCCCTCTCTCTCTCTCGTCATTGAATGCTTGCAACCAACCTTTTGAGGTAGGTGCTTTAATTATCCGCATTTTATAGATGAGGAAATTGACCCTCGTCATGAGAGAAGCTGGCAGTTTCATGACAGACAAGTCAAATGAACACGCATACAAAACAAATTTGTGTCTTGGAGAGAATATATGCATAAATCACTTGGAATGCATCAATAGTTGATTAGTATATCTCCAGTCTCTTCTCTGTCTAGTGTATGCTCCACACTGCTACCAAGTTAACCTTCCTGATCCACAAGTCTCAACAGTATCATATACACATACAGACATTCAACAATCTTCACTGTCTCCCTATTGATTAGTGGACAAGACAGAAGCTTTGCCACTTAAACCTTTTCACAATTCTGTTTCCAACTTTCCCATCCAACCTTGCTATAGTCCCCTCCCCTTGCCACACATATATTTCAGTCGAACTGGATTGTGAACTGTTCTCTAGTCTTACCCATGCCCAATCCCTAGAAGGCACCCTCTCTCCATTTCTACCCGGCTTTGCACATTTTCCTATTGTTGAGTCATTCAGTCATATCCAACTCTGTCACTCCATGGACTATGCACATGCCATTTTCTTGGCAAAGATACTGGAATGATTTGTCATTTCCTTTTCCAGGATGCCCCTATTTTACAAATGAGGAACTGAGGCAGATAGGAGTCAAGTGACTTGCCAAGGTTACAGAGCTAACATCTCATGCTGGATTTGAACTCAGATCTCCTGATTCTAGGCCAAGGGATCTATCCACAGCACCACTCAGTAGTTTTGTATGTGGAAAGTACTTAATAAAGGGTTTGTTAAACTAAATTGAATGAGCATATCAGAAAGAAGCACATATTGTGAGTACTAAGAAGTGGTTCTGAAGCAGAGTATTCAGTTAAATTTGAATGCCTCCCACTCTTCCAACCACTTATCCAAATCCTATCCCTCCTTTAAGACCTACCTAGGGTCCTAACTGCTCCAATCTCCTTCTGCCCTGAACTTCTGGAACCATCTGTGCTAAGCATTTCAGGAGACTCTTGGAAAATTAATTTGCCCACTGCTATGTCTAAGTGTTTAAGTCTTCTCTTTCCATCTGAATTATGAGTGTCTTGGAGGTGGTAGCCCTATCTCACATTGTCTTCCATACCCCCTGTAAACTGTTAATGCTAACTAACTAAGACCATGATCAAGGCTTCCTGGAGGAGCAAGATAGAGCAAAAAATTGGATATGCTTATAACTTATATTGGATTGTTTGAGTTCTTGGGGGTGGGGGTGGGAAGGAAGTTTTAAATTGATGTCAAAATTTGTTTTTACATATATTTTGGAAAATAAAATTCCAAACAAAAAAATTGGATATGTAGGGGGGACTTTCAGGAAAGAAATTTGGGGGCAAGAGAGGGAAAACCATTTGTAGGGAGATCCAATTAAGTTTACCTAGATGTGGAGTAGAGATTGGAAAGAGCATATTGCAAGAAATAAATATAGCTACTCTTTCAGAGCTTCAGTTTCTTCATCTGTGAAAGGGAATTTCTTCCTTTTTGAATTTCTTTCTCACTTGACATTCCCTGTACCAATGAAATCATAAGTCTTCTCCAAAAAGGGAGATGAATGAATGAAAACATATTTATTAAGCATTTATCATGTTCTAAGTATTTGGCTAGTTGGTGAGGTGGATAGAATGCTGGGCCTAGAGTCAGAAATACTCATCTTTCTGAACTCAAATGTAGCCTCAGATACTTACTAGCTGTTGTGCCCTGGACAAGTCGGTTAACTCCAACTGCCTCAAAAAAAAAAAAAAAGCCCCAGGATCCTTAGGGTGTAGCAGCCAAGTAGAAGGCAAGGGTTTTTCTTTTTTGTCATTTCCACTGAGAAAATCCTGATATTGAACTAATTGACAAGTAGTCCTTGACAAAAGCCAAGGACTTTGGTGACAAGAATTCTCTCTTCTGGATCTTTAAGAGATGCAGCTGTAGCAACTGGAGGAGCAGTTGGCAGGTTATACCTTCCACAGGGGTTGCTTCCCAGTATTAGAACTGTGAGTATTGACCTGGAAGTACTCTTGTTCCCAAGGCACTTGGGTTAAGGATACTGAGCTTTCTGCATCTGCTTTGATTTCATTTACACTCACAAAATCCTATCATTTTCTGATGTCGAACTATTTGGCAATGCCAAGGAAACATGGTGGGAACTCTCTGGGTTTTCAGGAGTTGTGACTGCAGCACCCTCTAAACCAGTAGCCATAATACATCTAGTTTCTTTTCTGGGAAAATGGCTGAGGGGACTGCACTGGAAGAAGGACCAGTGGTCTGGGAGGGGGCTGCCATTCCCATTGATCTTGGGTTTCTTTTTTTAAAATATTTTTCTTTTTTTATTTTTATTTTTATGGGGCAATGAGTGTTAAGTGACTTGCCCAAGGTCACACAGCTAGTAAGTGTCAAGTGTCTGAGGCTGGATTTGAATTCAGGTCCTCCTGAATCCAAGGCTAGTGCTTTATCCACTGCACCACCTAGCTGCTGATCTTGGGTTTCTTTATTCATTGAATGGGTTATCAGCTGGTGGTAGTGTTGGCAAGGGAGGCAAGCTCCCTCTCCATAGTGATCACTAACTGTCATGGCTTAAGGAACCAGCTAGTAGCAGGTCTGTCAATGGTGGGGGGGGAACTACTACTCCCAAGCTTCTTGGGTTCAGAGGCCTACCTCATCTCCATTAACGTCAGATAAAGTATTATGTGCACTAACCCACTTCAGGGTTGTTGTGCAAGATCTGAGGTTCTAGAAGAAAGGGTCAAAGGGAAGCTTATGGGAATCTTTCCCTTCCCTCTTTTGAGCAGTAGATGGTGATAGAGGTGGAGGAAGAGAAAGAAAAAAGCAGGCTCAGCATTTCACATTCCACCTTTTGGGGTTCTCCATGAACCCCAGGGGAGCCACCTGCCCACTGTGACAGGGACCCTGCCAGCATCCAGTCCAGTCCTGGCTGAAGAATCTCCCTTCTTCCCCAGGGAATCCTGGATGGGGATGAGTTGTAGTCAACTCCAAGAACAGGCCCCAAACCAAGGGGCTTACAGTGTCCCAACCTGGCAAAGCCTGTCCTCCTTTTGGTCATTTTTGTTCCTGAAATGCTCTTTTATTTTGTTTTCTTTCTAAAAGACCCTCTCCCTCTCTTCACAACCCCCACCCCGGCTTTTCTTGCTAGTAGCTCTTTGTGGGCTCTGTGGGGTTCTCCACAACTACTGCCCCTCCTTGCCCCGGATTTGAGAGTTTGTAACTTCCAAAGGGAGATGATAAATGACCAGGAATTGAAAAATGATGGAAACATTAGGGAAATGTTTTCAAACTGCTCAGTTAAACCAAGCCATTGATTTAAATTAAAAACAACTTAAAACAAAACAAAACAACAAAGCTAAAAGCGATCCCCAGAACGCCCCAAAGCCTGCTTCAGATGTCCGTGTCACTTGTAAGACAGTTGTTTTCCCATGAATTCTAGCCATATGGGCAGTATGAGAAGCCTCAAATTAAAATAAATTATTATTCAGAGAGAGTCTCTCACTTGCGCCAAGATACCAAACTTTACATTTTTTTTCATCTTTGCCTCCAGTTAGGAGCACAAGAAAACAAAGGGTCCAGTTACATTGTTTAAAAAGCTTCAGCATTTTTTGTTCATCGTTCAAACCCAGCAATTTTTATCTTAACTGCCCTCCTCCCTTCTTCTGTCCCTCTCCACCAACCTTCTTGTGAGGGAAAACAGAAGGGCTCAACTCTACCTTCCCACCTCCTAGGATTTTCCCCACAAACCCTTTTTCTGCCCCTCCCCCACCATGTCTCATTTCACTTTCATTCTCCCTCACCCTCTTGAAGACCAAGTCCCCACTTAAGCAGCCTGATCAGCCGTGCTGAGGAGGAGTGGGGCCAGGCCAACAGAAAGCCTGAGCTCAAAGGAGAATGCTTTCCTCAGATTGGGAGGTCACTGTGACCTCTGGGAAGATTGCTTCATGGATTGTTGATTTTTAACTAGGCATACAGTCAGATCTTATATGTCTTGGCTTCATTTTAGGTCTTAGAAAGGAGGGCAAGTCAGATCAATTAAGATAATGTATGTAATGTGCTTCACACACCTTCAAATACTGCATGACTGTCAGATATATGTGTGTGCATATACATATATAATATATGTGAGTGTGTGTATATTTTATATGTGTGATTTTTGTATATGTGTGTGCACATATATGTATTTGAACAGGACCTGGGATTTCATTTTGGCTAGGGCATATGGTGAAGAAACTTTCTCTGCCAATGAAGATTGGCAACTTCTGCAACTTTAAAGTGCCTGGAGCATTGAGACACTCTTTTAGATGGAACAAGGATCGATTGTGATTTCATTGGTATAGGGAAGTCCTGGGGTGGGAAATTCCCTCGACCAATGTAAGTCAGCACCTTGTCTGCCACTTATAGTGCTTCCCAGAGTCCCAAAAAGTTAAAGTGAGCTACCCAGGGTCCCACAACTAACTTGAACCAAGTGGTCCTCATTCCCAACCTGTTCCCTCTCCACTTTGCCAGCTGCATCCTCTGTGTGTGTGTGTGTGTGTGTGTGTGTGTGTGTGTGTGTGTGTGTGTGTGTAGGATCGGATTGGATTCTATATATTTCATTCCATTAGAGATCTCTTCTAATCACCTTAATAATAGATGAGATATATTCTCTAACTTGTCTTAGATAATTGCCTGGGGGCACTGAGAGGGTAAGTGATTTATATAGGGTCATGCAGCCAGTTTGCATCAAAGGCTGGCTTGAACCTTGGTCTTCCTGACTCCCAAACTGCCTCTCTATCCATTACACCAGCATGCATGTGCACATGTGTGTGTACATATATACATGTGTGTATGTGTACACATGTAAAGAATGACACCCATATAAATACACAGAATATATGTGTGTATATACATATACATATATAAGCATATATCTCTATATATATCAAGAGGCTCTATTCTGCATGTTAAGTGTGTATATATGTCTGTTAGTCTGTTATGTGTGTTATATATGTTATGTATATCTATATATAAAATCTAGAATAAAGCCCATATAAACAGACATCCATTTGGGAGGAGCTATGTATATATACATACAATATACACATACATATACATATGTACATACATAAGTACATAGACACATACATTTAGAGGGTGTCCATATAGGTATACATACACATATAATTTATATTTTATATATATAATACACCACACCAAGATATATATTATATATATGGATATGTGTGTATTAAGATGTGTAACACATTTTGGTGTAGTGGATATATAGATAGATATGATATAAATATACATTATATAAGTGAAAATTACATATGGATGTATATCCATACGAGCATCTCTATATTCAGTGTGTCCAAAAAATCTCCGTATAGTTTCAAGTTTAAACTACTACTAAATATCGAAGTTTAAAGCTTAAACTAAAGCTACTAAAGCTTAAACTACAAGCTACTAAACTACTAAAGTTTCAAGCTTAAAGTAAAGCTATTAGGGGCAGCTAGATGGTGCAGTGGATAGAGCACCGGCCCTGGAGTCAGGAGGACCTGAGTTCAAATCCGGCCTCAGACACTTAACACTTCCTAGCTGTGTGACCCTAGGCAAGTCACTTAACCCCAATTGCCTCATCAAAAAATAAAAACAATAAAGTAAAGCTATTAAAACTTAAACTACAAGCTATTAAGGACTAAAGTTTAAAGCTTAAACTAAAGCTACTAAGCTTAAACTACAAGATACTAAACTACTAAAGTTTAAAGCTTAAACTAAAGCTACTAAAGCTGCAAACTGCACTGAGACTTTGAGGACACCCTATATATGTTTATGAATATGTATATGCATATGCATACGTTCATGCTCATATTCATGTCTACTCTAAATGCGTGGGTCCACAACTCCTCCCAGGTGGTGCTCTGTTTCTGTGGACTCTATTCTTCTTCCTGAGATGAAAGGGGGATGGGGTGGGAATAATCTCTTTTCTGTGTTTCCAGGAGGAGATTTTTCCTTTTCCCGTTGCCCCTTGAGGTTCCCTTCAGGAGAACAAACTTTAGAGTAAGGGTAGAGAAGAGATGAGGGTCCAGACGCTGACTCTGGAAAGGAAGAAAGTTAGCCCCCCAAAGGGTTAAAGGCACAGACGAGTTTTCCCTTTTTCAGATGTAGCTGCCCCACCCTTACCACATGCTGTTTGTCCTCAAGTGTCTGAGCACATATGGTGCTAAGGATGAGGACTTCGCTCAGAGCCCTGGGCACCATGTCTGCACTGTGAGATCTGGAGAGCCTGGTGCAGGGGAAACAGCTTGACTGGTGTGTATGTGCCTAGATTTCAAATTGCAGGCTGCACCTCGATGCCATTCAGGCCCCAGGCTCAACAGCCTGAGTTAAGGACAAGCTGTCATCCCCAGTTTGGGAGCCTTAACTCTGAATTCTCTGGCTCCTGGGGGTTTAAACCAGACCTATAATGTTATTTTAACTTTGTCACTTGTGATTTAATGGAGTTTATATGTGCCATGAATGTATGACTAGCAGCAGGATTTACTGAGAGGTCAGAGTCTCTCTAGAATTGCAATTTATATCCATCTTCCTTCCCCTTTCCACACCCAGTCCCACTGGCCCAAATGACAGAGGAATCCTAGAAATGGAGCTGACCTTTCTTTACTCAATCAATTTATCCTCTCAGACCTCATCTTTGGTCTCATTACAATGAGCTACACCACACACATACACTGTATTATTGCCCCTGCAGAGCTACACCAAATGCACCAAGGAGGCATGGAGATTAGAGGGTAGGGGATGTACAGTGGAAATACCTTTGGGAAGTACATTTCCTACCAAAGGCCCCTTTGATACAATGCTCTTCTCTTACTGCCTGGGGCAATCCCGATCTGTTGCCTTCTTTAATTCTGACCACTATTTTCATCTCTAGTTCCCTTCAACTTAACCCACTCTATTTGTAGCTAAACAAAGAGCAAAATGGCAGGCTGAGATAGACTACAAGGACAGTGATAAAGAAGTTAACTTACCTTCTTTTTTCAAACACATATGTGCATAAAGAATCCTGGGGGGGGGGCAGCTAGGTGGCACAGTGGATAAAGCACCAGCCCTGGATTCAGGAGGACCTGAGTTCAAATCCTGCCTCAGACACTTGACACTTACTAGCTGTGTGACCCTGGGCAAGTCACTTAACCCCCATTGCCCCATAAAAAAAAAAAAAGAATCCTGGGGAGGGTCATAAATGAAAATTTTAGAAAGCTACCCCTTGGCTCCTTTGAACTACAAAATTAATTAAACTCCAATAGATGGGGACCATATTGTTTTATATCCTCCTTCCTTTGTCAAAATGTAGGGTCTCAGAAATTCTTGTAGTAGTAGTAGTAAGTAGTAGAAGTAGTAGTAGTAGTAGTAGTAGTGGTAATGGTGATGGTCATGGTGTTGGCGCTGGTGCTGGTGGTGGTGGTAGTGGTGGTGGTAGTGGTGGTGGTAGTAGTGGTAGTAGTAGTAGTAGTAGTAGTAGTAGTAGTAAGAATGCCCCCCCCAAACTGAGAAAACAATTTAACCCATGTCCATGAGTCCCCTACAGAATTTCCATCCTGAATCTCATCATGAGGCTGATAGGAATTGGAACAGGAGAATGGAAAAATGGGTTAATGAGCTCTACACTACCAATTCTAGGTCTACTCAGAAAAGGTTTTCAACAATCAGGTCCTTTATCAATGGCCTATATAGGAAGCATATGAGAGGAGTGAAAAAAAAAAAAACAACATAGAATTTGAAGCCAGGAGAGAGCTGGATTCAAATCCAGTGTCGGAAGCTTGTGAATTAATTAAATGATTTTGGCCAAGTTGCTCAAATTATCTGTGCCTTAATTTCTCCTTCTGTAAAAGAGAGATGATTACACTATTATCCTCACAGGTTTATGAAAATCTAAGGAAATGGCATATATAAAGTGTTTTGCAGCTTTAAGCAATTTATGAATATCAGTCATCTGGAAAATGGGTATAAAGTGGACACGTGTCTACTTTATAAGATGATTGTGAGGTTCAAATGAAATAATCTATTGAAAGCCTCATACAGGATGTCCTAAAAGTCTTGGTTCAGTTTTAAGATTTAATAGCTGACAAGCTTTAATTACTTTAAACTGCACTAAGACTTTTGGGACACTCCATATAAATGACAGCTATGATGATGACGTAGATGTAGATATATATCTAGATGTAGGGTTGCACAATCATTTCCTCAAAGCAGGTCAGGCAAACTTTTCAGAATTCAAGATTGTAGGGCCAAAGGAAAGGCTTTGGCATTTCTCTCTTCATCTACTTTTTTCTTACTCCAACTTTCACACACCATAAACCCCTTCCTCAACAAGTACTTTCACTCCCACCCAGGTCAATAATTATTTCTTTCTCATCTTCTTCAGAGGGGCAGACAGGGGATTCAGTGCAGGAGTTATCCCTGTCTAAACCTGCACAGAGGATACTATTCACACACATGGGTGCTATTCTCAGCTTGCAACATGGTATAGCAAGTAGAGCCCAATAATTCCAGTGCCTTACCTCTCTTCATATTTCCAACTTATTTTGCATATAGCTTGCTTTGTATATATCAGTTTGTATATATTGGTTTACATGCTGTCTCCCTCATTAGATCCCTGAGAGCAGGGACCGGCTTTTGCTTCTTTTTTTTTGTATCCCAAATGCTTAGCACAGTACCTGGGACATAGTAGGGACTTAATAAATATTTATTAAATTGAAATTGAAGATGGAGTCAGAGGACCTGGGTTCAAAGTCTATCTCTGCCACTTGCCTTTGTGACCCATGGACCCAAGATGGTATAGTGAACGGAGTAGACTTGGAATCAGAAAGACCTGAGTTGTAATCTTATAGACAATGATTATCCATGTGACCCTGGGCAAGTCACTTAACTTTACTGGGACTCAGTTTCCTCATCTGAAAAAATGGGAATAATAATAGCACCTACCTCACAGGATTGTTATTAGGGGAAAGTAAAATTATATATACATATATGTATATATATGTGTGTGTATAGTGATTTGCAACTTTCTAAGAACTACATAAATGCCAGTTATTATTATTGCTAATTATTATTAGTTTCAAAGAAAAAAAGTCTCGAATAGTCTAAGAAAATGGTTTGCCTGCTCCTCCTCCACTAGGAGGGGCTACAGGAAATGATTAGCAGTAGAAGACCACCAGGATCACCCAGAGACAATGGCTTCTATAGGAGTAAAAAAAAGGAGGAGAGGGGGACCTTAGAACAATCAAGATCACTTAAGAAAAGTACTTTGTAAACCTGAACTTGCTCTTCAAATATCAACCAGTATTATGATATTATAGCTGTTAGATTTTCAAGAAACTCCACATGACTGTTTTCCTAGGTGTGCTCAGTTCCACAAACATCCCCATCAATCCTTCACAAAAGGATTTCTTGAAACCTAACCATTCTTTAGGAAAACACATATATACATATGTGTATATATAGACACTATAGACACAAATTATATATACACACACATAGATTATATATAGATTATAGAGCTAGAGATAGAGATGGGCATGGACATAGACATAGACATAGACATAGACATAGACATAGACATAGATATAGATATAGGTATAGATAGCTTTCATTTGACCCCTCAAGCTATTGAGCTATATCTATTTCTCCAGCTTTTCATACCCAAACTTCTAGAAGAAGCTCTCTGTATTTGTTGCCTCCATTTAGTCTATGTCCACTCACTTCTCAGTCCCTAACAATGTCTTCTGACTTCCTCACTCAACTGAAGCTCTCGTCTCCAAATTTGCCAAGGATTCTGAAGCACTAAATCCAGTGGTCTATTCTTAATCTTTATCCTTGACCTCTCTGCAGCCCTTGATACTGTTGATCACCCTATCTTGCTGGATACTCTTTTGTTCCTGGGTTTTTGTGTCCCTTGATCTCCAACCTGTGTGTCCACTCCTCTTCAGTCTTTTTTTTTTCTGGAAGTGGACTTTGCATCTGTATCCTGACTGATATGTGTGGCTATCCCAGGGCTCTATCCTGGTCCTTCTTCTCTCTCTTCATCCCCTCTTGGTAATCTAATCAGCTCCTATGGGTTTAACTAACACCTCCCAGATCTATGTATTTCACTTTGTTCTCTCTCCTGAGCATCAGTCTTCTAGCACCAATTCTCTCTTCAACATTTTCCAAATGAATGCCCATAGGCATCTCACACTCACCATGTACAAAACAAAATTCATTACTTTTTCTCCCCTTCCTAACTTCCCTGTCACCACTGAGAATGCCACCATTCTCATAGTCATCCAGGTTCATAATCTCAGTCATCAACTATTCCCTCTCCCTTACATCTCATCTTCAATAAGTTGCCAAGATTTGTTGATTCTCCCTCTCTAATTTCTCTCACATTCATCCCCTTCTCTCCACCCACACATCTGCCATGCCAGTCTAGAATCTTGTCAACTTGTACTATTGAAATTGATTCCTAACAGGTTTCCCTACTTCCATTTTCTCCAATCTAATTTATCTATGCCTTTGCCAAACTGTTTTTCCTAAAACAGGTCTGAACATCTCTCCCCTGCTCAAAGAGCTCCATTAGCTTGCCTTTAGGACAAAAATATGTATTATTTCATTTGTTATTTAAAGTCCTTCACAATCTGCCTCCAGCCTACCTTTCCACACTTACTATACACTTATCTCCTTTACACATTCTATATTTCTGCCAGACCAACCTACCTACCGCACAATATTCTATTCCTTGCTTCTGTGGCATGCTATAGGCTGTTTTCCATGCCTGGGATGCACTCCCTCCTCACTTCCAACAGGCACAGACCTTAGCTTCCTTCAAAGCTCAGCTCAGAACTACCTCTTTCCCCTTCATGAAGTAATTCAGAAATTATTTTGTATTTTCTTTACATATATTTTCCATTTACGTATCATGTACATGTTTCTTCCTTCCAAATCAAAGGTAATGTCCCTCCATTACCTACTATAATATTTCACTCACATGAACTTAATGAAAGCTTATTGAATGAATAAATAAAATAAAAGCTTGTTCAATTCAATTCAAAAAAATTTTTAAGTGTCTAGGAGTTATAGGTTATTGTGCTCAGTATTAGGGGAAATCCAGAGATGGATATGACACTGTCCTTACATACAATGTCATTTACAATATACCACAAAATCATAGAATCTCAGAGATGGAAGGGACCTTCTGGGACCATCTAGTGAAATTCTAGTCTAAACTGTATCTGACCAAGAATAATCCTCCTCTAACACTGACTAGAGGTGATTATCTCTGCAGTTAGGTGGCACAGTCTATAGAGTGCTGGATTTGGAACCAGGAAGATACAGGTTCAAATCCGGCTATGGATACTGGCCATATGATCCTAGACAAATCATTCAACTTCTCTAGGTCTGAGTGTCATCATCTTTAAAATGGGAATAATAGTACCTACCTCACAAGATTGTAATGAGGATCAAATGAGATAACATGTGTAAAGCATTTCACAAACCTAGGTATCTAGTGTCTGATTAAAGATTTCTAGTATCAAAGGACCCACTACATCCTAAGGCAGCTGATTCTACTTTTGGATAACTCTACATAATTAGAAGGGCAACCAAGTGGCACAGTGGATAGAGTTCCTGGCCTGGAGTCAGGAAGACATGAGTTCAAATCTAGCCTCAGACAGTAGTTATGTGACCCTGGGCAAGTCACTTAACCCTGTTTGCCTCAGTTTGCTCATCTGTAAAATGAGCTGGAGAAGGAAATGGCAAACCACTCCAGTATCTTTGCCAAGAAAATCTTAAATGGGATCACAAAGAGGTGGACATAACTGAACAACAACAACTTAATTTGATGTTTGTTTGGTTTTTTGCGGGGCAATGGGGGTTAAGTGACTTGCCCAGGGTCACAAAGCTAGTAAGTGTCAAGTGTCTAAGGCCTGATTTGAACTCAGGTACTCCTGAATCCAGGGCCGGTGCTTTATCCACTGCGCCATCTAGCCACCCCAAACAACTTAATTTGAAATGTTTTCTTCTGCGTGTATGTTGGAGGATAGCCGTGGGATAGGGCACATACACAAAATAAATGAAATCAAAATAAGTGCATGAGAAGTACAAACAATATGCTAGGAGAGGTCACAGGAGAGAAAAATCACTTCCAGGTTGGGGAATTAGGAAAGCTTTCATGGAACAAGTATATTTGGGCTGTTATCTTGAAAGATATGCAAAGTGGTACAGTGGAAAGCACATTACATGTATGGTCAGAGGTCCTGGGTTCAAATCCTAGCTCTGTCATTTACTGACTTTGGGACAATCGTTTAACCTTTCTGGAGTGGCCTGTTTCTTCAATTGTAAAATGAAGGGGTTGGACTAAAATAACTCCAAGATCTCTTCTGTCTCTAAATGTGTGGTCCTATTATTCCAACTGGTGGCATATGGGGCTAAGGCGGCAGGGGGTGGGGGGTGGGGAGGTTGGATCCATTCCAAGTATAGGGAAAGTGTGAGCAAAGTCAAAAAGGTAGAATACCAAGGAGGAGGATGGCTAATATGCTCATTTGGCTGGGGTGTCAAGTACATAGAGGTGAGTAATGTTGAAATGAGGCTACTAAGGTGGGGTGGATTGTGGGTGGCTGCTGGAAAGGGTTATAGTGTTCATGATATTGTAAGTTTGGATTTCTTTTATTAAAAAAATAATTTGGTTGACACAAGGTTTTCTTCTAATAAGAACTTTCTCATCTATGTCATAATGAAGAAGATAAAAAAGAAAGGAGTCTGGGGGAAGGAGACATCAGCAAACCAAATTCTTGATCACTTCCAGTGTCTCTGGGGAGAAAGCCAGAGACTTCCCCTTCCATACAGACGCTTCACTGGTTTTCCATTCAGCTTTCCGGAAGTCTGATGGGCTTCTGTTCATTTTCTCCCATGGATTTTTCCCCAGTCAGCTGCTAACCCTTCAGCAAAGGTCAGTCCAGTATGGTCACTCAAGGTCAAGGTCGCTTGACCCATAATATATCTAAGTGAGATATCAGTGCTCAGCATACAACAGCCCAGAATATCTCAATGGAATTTAGATGCCTGTCCTGCACAGCCTCACTGTTTGTCATGCTGCCTGTACTACATAGAACTCATACTACACCACTGGATTTTATACAGAATTTGGGCAGAGAAGCCACTCAAACAAAGGAAATGGATGATATTTTGCAGAATAGCCTGGATGTCGCAAACACTTTGTAACCTAGGGTCAGGGAAGGTAATTGAGAATTGGAGAAGATACAGACCATTTTTGTATTGGTGTCTCTGTGAGCCCCATTCATTTGTACGGAGGAAAATTACCAGACTGGCTTAAGAGAAAGAGAGAGAGAGAGAGAGAGAGAGAGAGAGAGAGAGAGAGAGAGAGAGAGAGAGAGAGAGAGAGATATCTTTGCTCCTATATTAGATTTCTTATCCTGGTGTCGATGAACTTAATTTTTTTAAAACTGCATTTTTCATATCTAGTAAACACTTTTTATTTATTCATGGCACATTTCATTTTTAGGATTTTTTTTTTTTTTGGTGAGGCAATTGGGGTTAAGTGACTTGCCCAGAGTCACACAGCTAGTAAGTGTTAAGTGTGTGAAGCCGGATTTGAACTCAGGTCCTCCTGAATCCAGTGCTCTATCCCCTGTAGCACCTAGCTGCCCCAAGACTTTTTTTTTGTTTTTTAGTGAGGCAATTGGAGTTAAGTGACTTGCCCAGGGTCACACAGCTAGTAAGTGTCAAGTGTCTGAGGTTGGATTTGAACTCAGGTCCTCCTGAATCCAGGGCCAGTGCTCTATTCACTGCGCCACCTAGCTGCCCCCCCCAAGATTTTTTAAAATTATTTTTTCTCCCTCTCACTTTCCTCTACCCACAGAAAAGAAAAAAGGAAGGAAGGAAAGAAAGAGAGAGAGAGAGAGAGAGAGAGAGAGAGAGAGAGAGAGAGAGAGAGAGAAAGTAAGGGAGGAAGGGGGAAAGGGGAAAGGAAGGAATGGGGAAAGAAGGGAGTAAGGGAGTGATGGAGGGAGAGAAGAAACAATGAAAGAAATCCTGTATCATATAAACAGCATCCGGGGAGAAAATCCTGGTATTGATGTCTCTACTAATCTGTACTAGTCCATTATCTCTCATTCATTCTTTGGGTAGAATTCAGCTTTATGGTTGGTCATTTAGTTGGTCAGAATACCCAAAACTTTTAAAATGGGTTGTTTTTACAATATTGATGTTATAGCATAACATTAATAGTATAGTATAATATTATAGAATATATTATATAAAATATAGAGATGGTGTATGCTATATATGACAGATCATATATACTATGTCATTATATAAATATATCTATATATCATAGCTATATAATATAGTATTCTAATACTATATAATAGTATAGTATCATTCCAGTTCTGCTCACTTCACTGCATCAGTTCATACAAGTCTTCTCAGGTCTCTCTGAAACCATATTTCATTTCTCACAGAACAATGGTATTCCATTATATTCATATACCACAATTTATTTAGCTGGTCTCCAATTTATTAGTATCCCCCTTAAAGACTATATTTCAGTGTATTTAGCCTCCTTTGCAATCCTATGTGTTTTCTTTTATTCATTAAAAAACATTCTGAGAAGGGGTCCACAGGCTTTCCCAGACTGCAAAGGGAGTCCATGACACACACAAAAGTTAAGAACGCCTGCCCTATGTGAAGAGTATTTGCTTTTTTGAATGATGATTTGTGCTAAATGAAAATGGATGAGATTTCCAAATCAGATGCTTTGAGCATCTAATAAGCAAGCAAATGAATATACATACCTATAACTAACCAAGGTTAAAGATTGATTGAAAACCCTTGGCCAAGATTGCAGCTGCATTTGTTGTTAGAGATCCCAGATTTGAATGCTGTTTCTGCTATTTATTTTGTGACCTTGGGCAAATCACCTCTTTGGGCCTCATTTCCCTAATCAGTAAAATGAGGGGATGGACTAGATCACTCTGAGTCTATGATATTGTAATTCCATGTCATCTAATTCCAACCTCTGTTGCAGAATGTCAGGTTACTTGCCAAAAGGGGAACTTTTAGATACTGAGATATGAAATTGGTGAATAGATTGGGTAATCTCTAAAGTCTATGAAACTGAACAGGAAAATTGCTACAAAATACTTGGTCATAGGAAAGGAAGAACAGACTGAAGAGGAAAAATTATTTAATGTTGGCACAAAGCAAGCTCCCAAATAAAAAAGAAGATTGATTACCCAGTATCATGAGTAATAGATGATAGGAAAAGAATGACACTAGGGGAGGGGAGAATTCCCCAAACCCTGCAAATAGAATAAATAATAACTGACAAAGGACATTTTAGTCTTACAACAACCCCTGTGAGGTAGAGGCTATATAGATCAGTGGGGTCAAACTCAAATAGAAAGTGATCTATAAGGATCCCTACGCAACATATTGACTTAGAAAACCACAAATTACCATCATCTGTGTTTTAGTGCATTTAAATTTTGTTAAATACTTCTCACTTTACATTTTTAATATTTACATTTTAATCTGGTTTTAATATTTACATATTAATCTAGTTTGAACAGCATTCTGGAATGTGGCCCTCAGGCTGAATGTTTGACATTTCTCCTTTAGATATTACCATTTTAAAGATGATGAAAAAAAAGAAGTTAGTGAGGTTAAATTGTTTATATAACATTTATGTAGCACATTAAGGCTTAAGATTTGTCAAGCAGGGGTACCTAGGTGGCACAGTGGATGGAGCACAGGTCCTGGAGTCAGGAGGACCTGAGTTCAAATCTGGCCTCAGATACTTAACACTTGCTGGCTGTGTGACCCTGGGCAAGTCACTTAACCCCAATTACCACACACACACACATGCACACACACACACACACACACACAGATTTATCAAGCACTTTTACATATGTTAATTTATTTTATTATAACAATAACTCTGTAAGGTAGGTATTGTTATTCCAGGAAACTGAGGCACAGAGAGGTTAAGAGACTTCCTCAGGGTCACATGCATAGCATAGTGACTGTCTAATGCAAGATTTGAACTCAGGTCTCCAAGACTCCAGTTCTACATGCTATCCACTGTGCCACCTAGTGACCACAATAATGACATAGCTAGTAAATGTAAGAAGCAGGATTCAAAACCAGATCTTCCCAACTACAGGTCCCTCAATCTATCCACCTCACTGCCTTGCCTCTTGAGTCAAATAAATGGCCATTACAATGCTGGGCTAATACCAGGTAAAGATGTGCATTAGCTGGTATTGGAAATGCTCCTTTCCAAAGCTTTCCAACTGATGAAATGTTTGAAAATGGGGCTTTGACTTGAATTCATTATATTCTGCCACAGAATGACCCGTGGGATGCATTTAAGTAGGCAATATGGTAGGAAGGATAGGATACTGCTGATTTCTAAAAGGCATCATAAGGGTATCTATCATTCACTGTTCACTACTACACAGTATGGTCAAATATATAAGGAAATGGTCTTTTCCTTATAGTTGGGGTGTTTGTGCTTGGAAAGACATTCTATCTAAGAAGAGGAAAAAGAGAAGCGGGCCCAATATTACGTTTTAGCCATGGCCTAGAGCACTCCAAGTAATCTCTAAAAGATGCCCGAGAGAAATCCCCTTTGTTCCAAGAGCCGTGGTCCTATGGGAACTTACCGAAAAAGCAGCACTGTCGTCCTCAGAGATCACGGATGCCCTTGTCATCCTAATGCTGTGCGTATTTATTTCCTGGCCTCAGACCTTGTGAACTTGTATTTCCATTCTGTGCCTGTCCACCTGATGCAGTACTAATGGGCTCCAGATGCCTGCTGGGGCATGTCAGGGCTGCTGCCAACAGAGACGGAAAAGAAACAGGCTAGGAAACTGGGATCACAAATCGGGAATCTGGAAGCAGACCTGAACAGAGAAAAAAAATAGCCATTTCCAGGAGTCGGCCAATAAATATTAATTGACTTGAATGAGGGGGAACTTTAAGATATTCGTATGGGAACAATATCTAAGGGAGGTGGAGGGATGCGTTTATGAGCAATGGGGAGTTGATTATCTCAAGTACTTGGCTATTTTTAAAAGCTTCTTATGGAACTCTTTACCTCTTCATCCTCACCTCCTCCAGCTTCCTCGGCTTCCTTCGAGTCTCCATCACCTTCTGAAAGAAGCCTTTCCATATCCTTTTTAATCTTGGTGCCTTCCCTCTGAGATTATTTTCAACTGATGCTGTTTATATCTTGCTTGTACATAGTCATTTACAAATTACTTCCTCCATTAGACTGTGGATTCTTTGAGGGGACTGGTTTTTACCCTTCCTTGTATTCCTAGCCTTTAACTCAGTGTCTGGCACATAGCAGGTGCTTTGTAAATGGTTACTGTTTTGGCGTGAGAGAAGAGAAACAGCATGATTTAGTAGAAAAGGCATTAGATGTGGTGTCAAAGACTGGGTAGAGGGGAGATCAGGATTCCAACTTTGACTTCTATATTTGACCTTGGGAAGGACATTTAAACTCTGAATCAATTTCACTCTGAACTTCAATTTCTTCATCTGTAAAATGGAAATAATAATACTTATACCACTTATCTCAGGGGGTTGTTGTAAGACAAGCACTGTGTAAATCTCACTTCAGACACTTACTAGCTGTGTGACTCTGGGCAAGACACTTAACCCCAATTGCCTTAAACTTCCAGGGCCATCTCCAGTCATCCTGATGGGTATCTCGACACAGCACCCCAGATGGCTCTGGAGGAAAGAGTGAGGTTGGTGACCTTGCACAGTCCTCCCTCACTTAAATCCAGTTCAGTGCAAGTCATGACATCACCCCCATGTTATGGTCCTCTTAGAGAATGAAGGACAAACAACAATAACTGTGTAAACCCAAGTTGTATAAATATGATCTATTATTGTTAACATCTTGGAAAGCATAAACAGACTGGAGCAAAGTAGTAGATTGGGAAGAATTGGGAGGTCGTTAGGAAAGGTACTTCTGGTGACCTCACTCTAGTCAACGCCTCCTTTTGAGGTACAGTCAACAATTTTCTCTTCTGCCCTCAATCATACCTTTTCTGAAAATATCCCCCTCCCCATTTTGGAGATTAGTTCAAAGAAGCCAACAGGGAGACCACTTAGGGCCTACCTCTTCTAGTAGCCCACAGAATTAGGCTTGAATGCAGTTGGGCTAGGTTCTGGTGATTTATTAATTTAATTTCACATATTTGGAGATAGGCTTTCTTAATATAGCATATAAATCTGTGTGAATTAATACACACATTTATGTAAGAACCATTAGGAAAATGGATCAGAGATCTTGCTAGGGGGAGGGAGGGGGCTGCAGAGAGTAATGGTTGTCTCAGTCTATCTTCCAGTATTGTCCTTTAGGGAATTTTCAAACTCCATAATTTTTTTCCCTGAAAAAAATTTGAAAGGAAATTTTTCTTCATCTGGTTCCCTCACTATTGTCTCCTTCTTTCCCCATCCCATTAATCTGCCTCCCTGGAGGGAGCAGAGTAGTTCAAGTCATACATGGAAAAAGAGATCTAGTCTCTTCTGCAAAAGCGGAGGAAGGTGAAGGAGAAGGAGGTCCCCATGTGCCTCCAACAGAGGCTAGAAAACAGGGCCCTGTGTACTAGCAGTCCCAATGGAGACCCGCTCGCTCCTCTAATGGGAAATGTATTTCTCTGGCCCTGCAGAAAGGTCACACACATTGTACCATGGCTGCAGCTAGTCTACCCAGCCCTGAATGCCTTCAGCTGTCCGGCTGCCCATCATTTTCTGTTATGTTCTACGGCTTGTCACAGGCCCGGGATCTGAAAAGGGCAAGAGGCCCTGTGTTTTGCCTGGGGCCAGTTTGGAAGGCTGTGCTCAGTCCTTCAGTAGCTGGGAAGGGTCTAAATAGACTCCGGTAAATAAGGGAGGCCACGGAAGGCAGTCAGGCCTGTTCGTTTTCATTTGTGATATGATCGGAAGCCACTGTTAATGACACTGGGCACCTCTCCTCCCCCAGTTCGCTGGCAATTTGATTATGCTACTTTTCAGACTAGTGTCAGGGAAATGCATTTTGGGTGAATTACCCTTAATAAGAAATATGAGTGAACTATGAATCTTACATTCCAGCCTGCCTACCATAGCACCAGCTGCACAAGCTTATCCTCCTTGTCTTTTTTGCTCCTTCTTCCTTCCTGCAGAAACAAAACAGTCCAGATCTGCAGAAGTCACAGGTAGAACATTAATCAAAAGCACAGTGGGGATCTGAAAGTCATTCCTGCTACAGGAAACTGTCAGGGCAGGGTGCTACATTATTCAGTTCTGCCCATAAACTTACATAAAAACAAGAATTTAAGTGTGGGGGGGGGAGACAGAGTAGTTTAACTGGAATCTAATACTGGGACCAAAACATTCCATGGGACCATATGTTGTTAAATTGTACTTAGTTACAATGTGACTGGTTTTGGTTTTGGTTTGTTTTTGTTTTCCCTGCAAGAACTATCTGGATTTTAAGACTTTTACATTGAAGAGAGAAAGAGAGAGAGAGAGAGAGAGAGAGAGAGAGAGAGAAACGGTGGTGATGATAAACAAAGACAGAAATAAAGAAATAAGAGATAGAAATAGAAAGACAGACATATAGACACACAGAGATAGATATAGATAGACAGAGACAGATATTTAGACATACAGAGAAAGATATAGATGGAGAAATACAAGCCAAATGGAGAAATTATCAGGGAGGACTTTTGCTGCTGAAATTGGAGTGTTACTAGGGGTGTGCTGGTAAATGTTTAACAACAAGCTCTCCAGAAAAAGTCACTTGACCCTGTTTGTCTCAGTTTCCTCATCTGTAAAATGAGCTGGAGAAGGAAATGGCAAACCCCTCCAGTATCTTTGCCAAGAAAATCCCAAAATGGGGTCATGGAGAGTCAGGCACGACTGAATAACAACAACAAGGTGCTATCTCTAGGGTTAAAAAATGTATGACATACTTTTAAGTTTAATCAGCATTATTAAGATTTTCCCCATCACTTTCTTAAATCTAAATAATCAACACAATAATAAATCAAGCCCAGATTTGTAGCTTTTGCCAATTTCCAAAGTATAAATGTTCACACTGAAAATTTAACAATTGGCAGCTGATGAGCTGGCTCCAGTTTGCCGCTGGCAGTGACTCATGGAAAGAGGCCTGAAATGGAAGTCAAGAGCCTAGGCCTTCCCCTAATCTAACCTTATGTCCTAGGGCAGGTCACTCAACCCTCCTAAGCCCCAGTTTTCTCATCTGGAAAATGAGGTTATTGGATAGTTTCCAAAGTCCCTTCAAGCTCTAACAGTTTATGGTAATAAGAATTACCTTAAAAAAAAAAAAGACTCATTGCTTTTATGAAAGATACCTGGACTCGATTTAATTCAACAGACTTTTTAAAAGAATACCCACTATACGCAAAGCACTGAGGTTGCAAAGACAGAAGGGGAAAGGTCCTTGTCCTTACGAAGTTTATATCTTACTTCGATTCTCACAGACAAGTGCTATCTGGCAAATGGCTTCTCCCAAATTTAGTTTCATCAGATGGCATATTTCTTAACCCTAGACCTCTGTCTTCATCTTTGCAAAGATGAGATGAGGTCTCTTCCAGGCCCAGATTGGTTATCTGTTGATCCGTCTTCATTTTGCGATGATGGGACTAGACTAAAAAGATAATATTCTATGAGATTAAGCAGTGCTAATATTCCTTATTGTTCTACCATGCAGAAAAGACTGGCATTGGTCTGGGATGAGGGGTCTGAGTTGGTCACTTGTTGACTCAATGTCTTAGAGGTTTCGTCAGTGTCAGTGTCCGTAGGCATCACAAAGCCAGTTCCACTCATTAATGCTTCCCAGCTCTCTGGGAAATGTTCCTCCAGTTCCTATAAAGGTTGCTGAAGGAACTTTCAGTGTAGAAGGATGGGCATTTCCTACCCAGGATCTTTCCCTTCCATCGTCTCTTCCTCGACTTCTCACACCAGTCTCCCCCAGCTATACTCAAAGGGACTCCCTTCAAACCACCAACCAGTTATGACCCAATCAATATTTATATAAAATTTCCTTAAGAATGTCTTACTCTGGGGGCAGCTAGGTGGCGCAGTGGATAGAGCACTGGCCCTGGAGTCAGGAGGACCTGAGTTCAAAGTCAGCTTCAGATACTTAACACTTACTAGCTGTGTGACCTTGGGCAAGTCACTTAACCCCAATTGCCTCACCAAAAAAAATTAATAATAATGTCTTACTCTGGGGGGGGGGGCAGCTAGGTGGCGCAGTGGATAAAGCACTGGCCCTGGATTCAGGAGGACCTGAGGTCAAATCCGACCTCAGACACTTGACACTTACTAGCTGTGTGACCCTGGGCAATTCACTTAACCCTCATTACCCAGCCCCCCCCCCCCCCCAAAAAAAGAATCTCTCTCTGTCTCTCTTGCCTGGCCCTGTGCTTTGCACATAATTTTTTGTCAAATGAATGTATGACTGGCCAAAAATTAATCCAAGGGATTTGGATTACGTTAGATTAAAGAAAGAAAAACAAACAACAACAACGAAGAAAAAAACCCTGTCCCGAATCTCATTCTTAGCACAGCATGCAATTCCTCTATCATGAGAGAAAGAAAGAATAAAAGTTAGTGAAGAAGGAAAAAAAAGAAGACCCTCCCTCAGATCAAATTCTTGTTGTTCATTTTTTTTTTGTGCCTGCCAGAAAAAAAGTAGTCAGTTTAACTTAAAGATCTTCAAAGGAAAAGTGATAAAGACAATATTTTAAGAGCACAGGATCTAAGATTCTATCCGCTCAAACCTGACTGAAGCTAGATGACTTAATTTGAATATTTGAAAAATGGCTGTATCATTATCTTTCTTAATGGTATATGCATCTAATCTAGCAAGTCCCTCAGACACCGACATAGCCAGATGCTCCAGCTATTAGCCAATCTTCCTATAAATCTCTCACAGCTCAAATCCCTCAACAGAGGTTCTTGGCCTGAGCTAAGCAACAGTTAGCCAAATGGGCTTGTCTTCTGGCTCCAAAGGGGCATTAACATCTCTGGGATCAGTCCCTCTATTTTTTCCTAACTATTGTGATAAAATCTCTGCCAAGGTAGAGATTCATTTTGTGGCTTCCTTCAGGGGTACAAGCATACTATTATACCATGCCATGCCATGTCATACCATACCACTCCACACCATAACAAACCATACCATAATATCTGGCCATACTATACCATAGAGCAGGTAGGTGACATGGTAGATAGAGTGCCAGCCCTGGAGTCAGGAAGATCTGCATTGAAATTTGACCTCAGATATTTACTAGCCATGGGACCCTGGGCCCTCATCTATAAAATGAGCTGGAGAAGGAAATGATAAATCACTCCAATATCTTTGCCAAGAAAACCCCAAATGGGATCATGAAGAGATGGGCAGGACTGAAAAATGACTGAAAACATCATACCATACATACATATATACACACATATAATACACAACATACACATACACACTGCATAGTATCTGGTTGTCTAGTCTTTTCTATCATCAGTTTTTCATAGAAACAGAATTTAGAGCTTGGAGATAATACATTTGGATCCCCTTAATTTTGCAAATGAGGAAAAATAATTGCGAATGAGGAAACTATCTGCACAGGTAAAGTGACTTGCCCAAAAGTTTCAGGGTAGGTACCAGAACCCACTGATTCATTCAACAAGCATATATTAGATGCTTAAAGTCTACCAAATGTTGTAACAGATGGGGGGAGGTACAAAATGTAGATGAAACTTTGTCCCAGGACTCATATTGCTCATGTCCAAAAGGGAAGATACCATGAGGTTCAAATGAGGTTACATATGTGAAGTATTTTGAACACCTTAAAGTGCTATAAAAATGTTAGCTATGGTTATCATAATTATTATAAGTGACTGTAACTCCACAAAATTTTCAGTTCATCGGAGAAGTGCAGATGAATTCCTCTCAGCTCAGCAAAAGAACAAGTGCTGTATAAGGTTGAAGGAGGAGAAATTATTACTTACCAAGTGGATCACTACTTGAAAGAGACAACACTTTAAAAGACAGATAGGAATCCAATAGACAAATTGGGGGGGGGGCGGGGTAGAGAACAATCTAGGAATAGAAAAAACACAGAAGAGAAGGAACGTGGGGATGTCTTGGTTAAAGCACAAAATGCATTTAGAAAGGCATGGTGGGAGATTAGACTGGGAGATACCTGAAAGTGGGGACTATTCTGTACCTTTCTTTGTATCCCCAGTGCTTAGCACAATGCCTAGCACATAGTAGGAGCTTGTTCACTTAACCAGAATAGTGGGAGAGGGGCAGATTGTGGAGAGCCTTGAATGCCAGGGAAAGAAAACTTTATTTGGTGGGGAATAGAGAGCCACTGAAATTGGGGAAGGGGTGCAGGAGACAAATATGATCAGGCTTATGGGTAAGGAAGATTATCCTGGCTGTCATATGATGGATGGAATAGATAAAGGAGAGAAAGGCTCTGCAAAAACTTGTTAGGAAATGATTATAATAGTCCAGGTTGCTAGGACGAGAGTTTGTATCAGAGTGGTGACAATACGAAAAGAGAGGAGGGGGAGATAGATGAGATATAGTGGGGATGGTATTGTCAGGGCCAGGTAAGTGATCAAATATGGCAAAAGGGGGAGTGGGAAGTCAAAGAGGAGCCCAAGATTTCAAACTCAGAAGACACAGTGGAATGATGGTGCCGCAGTGAAGTCAAAAGGAGAAGTGTTTTAGGGAGAAAGATAAAGGGCTCAGTTTGGGGGTGAATCAGGGGTCTCAATGGGAAATGCAGTTAGCTAGTTGTAGACAGTTGGAAGATATGTCTAGTTCAGAAGAGAATACTAAGGTACTGGGAAGGAGATGAATTTGGGGAGTCATATGCATAAAGGTGTTGGGTGAAGGCATAGGAATGAGGTAGCTTGTTGAAACAGATAGAGACAGACTGACTGACAGAGACAGAAACAGAGAGAGACAAAGGCAGAGACAGAGAAAGAGAATCATGGACGGACCTTGAAGAATTCTCATTTTAATAATGTTTGATACTTATGTAGCACCTTAAAGTTTGCAAAGCACTTTATACATTATATTCACTTAAACTTTACAATACATTAATTCAGAGTTGCTCTGCTTTCTAGTCCATGGAACAAGATGTACACTCCTCCCTCTCCCCCCTAAAAGCTTATCACTTCTAATCTCATCACCTTGCAGATAACTCAAGCTTTGACTGACACCATCTCCCTCAGCCCTCTTCTCCTCTCTGATTGGAGGGCTGGAGGGTGGAGCACCAAACTCCTCCCAATGCCTTCCTTTATAGAGGACATAAACTGGACTTTTAGGTCACCCCATTTTGTACCTGCTGCTTTGCCTGGTTTCAACTCCACAGAACAAGATGTCCCCTGCTTCCTCCTTTCCACCCCAGCTTTCCTAACTTCTTTCATGTATTATCTCCCCTCCCACTATACCCCACCCCCATTAGATTGTAAACTCCTTAAGGGCAGGGATTATATTTATTAATTGTATCCCAAGCATTTGTCACAGTGCCTGGCACATAGTAGACTTTTAATAAATGTTTATTGAATTGGATTGGAGACTATCTCTTTTTTTTCTCTCTTTTTTTTTGCGGGGCAATGGGGATTAAGTGACTTGCCCAGGGTCACACAGCTAGTAAGTGTCAAGTGACTGAGGCCGGATTTGAACTCAGGTCTTCCTGAATCCAGGGCTGGTGCTTTATCCATTGTGCCACCTAGCTTCCCCCGAGACTATCTCTTAAGTTAAGGGAGGAAAAAGAGTAATTCATTTCAAAAGCTGTTGAAAAATGAAGGACAAAAAGAACTGAGACCACAGGATTTAGATAGACAAGTCAACAAAACAGACCAATATACTGGTGGGGGCGGGGAGAGAATTGCTATTTGTAGAGCCATCAGCACTACCTCTACAAAGGAGTGGGAGGCAGGGCCACATCATTTTCACCAAAGAATCTAGATGAAAGAGGAGGAAGAGACATTTGTCATCCATCCAGCACGAGCCCACCATATATAACCATTTTTACCCAAGAGGCTTTGAGGGTGTTCAAAACTGTTTTGGGGTTTTGCTGGGCAGTCTGGAGCTGTTACAGGAAGAGCACAACTTGAATTTGGCAATCGGAGTATCCTTTCCCATAAACCCCAAAGCAAACCCAATTAAATAAGACTGAGACAATGGCTCCAGGGCACTTTACAAAAGCAAAGACATACCACTCTCCAAGTTTCTGGTTGGAGGGAATCCACATGTTAAACAATATACTCTGCTGTTAAACAAAAGCTCCTTTTTATTGATAGTGGGTCACCGAAGCCTACCTAGCTTAGCCATGGTGACAAATAAAAGAATATTAAGGCTTAGGGTCCAAGATCAGTTACTCAGAATGCATATAGACATGTTGAGAGAACTCCCTGGTATTATTAATACAAGTATCAGAACTGAAGTGAAAGGAAATAGAGCCCTAATAAGGGCTGTAGGGAACTGTAGAACACTAGTTAAACAGAGGTTCAGAAAATAATCAATAATCAATTAACATTTTTAAGCACCTACTATGTGCCAGGCACTGTGCTAAGCATTAGGGGTACAAAAAGAGGCAAAAGTCCCTGCCCTCAGGGAGCTCTACCCCAAGCACCTAAACTTGGGGCTTTATTCATAGTAGGGACTTAATAATGTCAAATGAATAAATGAATACACTGTTAAAAATGTACCTGGAACTTCCAGAAGCATTGTAGGATCATGGATCTGAAAGATACCTGAAAAGCTGTCAGGTTCAAGACCCTCAATTTAAAATGAGGAAACTGAGACCTAGGGAGGTTAAGGGACTTGACCAAGGTCACACAGATAGTTGCATTAGAAGTAGGATTTGAATCCATATCTTCTGACTCCAGAGCCAAGGCTCTTGTCACTATATCATAGTAATTAGACCGTGAGCAACTTAAAATAAGGGACTGACTGTCTTTGACCTCTTTTTGAAAATTCCCAACACTTAGCACAATGCCTGGCACATAAAAGACATTTAATAAATGTTTATTGACTAAGCTATATGCATGGTACTTCTACAATAGGGCAGCTAGGCAGCTTAGTGGATAGAGCACTGGGCCTGGAGTAAGGAAATCTCATCTTTCTGAATTCAAATCTGGCCTCAGACACTTACTAGCTGTGTGACCCTGGACAAGTCACTTGACTGCCTCAGTTTTCTTATCTATAAAATGATCTGGAGAAAGAAATGGCAAACCACTCTAGTATTTTTGCCAAGAAAACACCAAATAGGTTCACAAAGAGTTAGCCACAACTGAAAAAAACTAAACAGCAATTAAAGGGAACTCCAAACTAACAACCAAACCAAAAAAAAAAAAACCACAAACCTATACTTAAACATACACAAAACCCTTAGCAAGTCTATCAGGGCAGAAGCAAATGAATTAACAGCAAAAGATAAGGTTGCTTCTGTGTCATTTTGTGTGAGAAATCGGGTAGGACAACGGAAGTAAGTCTAGAATAAAAAGTCACAGTGCAGTTCTTTACTAGAAGCATCTGGGAGAAAGAAAAGATCAGATAGTCTCAGCTCCTTAAAACTTTAAACAAGAGGCAGAGACTTACTGCTCCTTGGTCAATTTGGGATGGTCCCAAAGGGGAAGGCCCAGAATAATTCTTTGTTATCCTATTAAAAGGGGTCATCTTAAGGTAAGGGTGATAGTGGTCCCACCTATTGATTTTGTTTTGTGATTAAAGAGACAACCTTTGGACGAAAAAAAAAAAGACAAATTTCTTTCTTGGGGTTTACACATTACCCAGAAGCCTCTGGCTTCCTGGAATTCATAATAAAAACTCCAGGGGGGCATGCCCCTAACTGTTAGGAATGATGAATTGTGCACTAAAGAAATTGTAGGAGAGGGCAATGGTCAGAGACGTTCCTGGGGTGTAGTGAATCTAGACAATTGCCTCCACTATGGAGTTAGGGGCTGGCTGATAGGGAAGGAGAAAGCTTTTTGAGGTGGTAAAGAAGACCCAAGGCTCATGTAAATATGTCTAATAATCCTATTCGATCTCCACCATCACCATCATCATCCTCATCATACATAGGAATAGGTGGCACAGTGGATGGAGTGCTGAGGTCTGAGTTTAAATCTGTCCTGAGGCATTTACTAGTTGTGTGACCCTGGGCAATTCACTTAATCCTGGTTGTTTCAATTTTTTCATCTGTAGAATGAGCTGGAGAAGGAATGGCAGACCACTCCAATATCTTTGTCAAGAAAACCCTAAATGGTGTCACAAAGAGGTGGACATGACTGAAAAAGACTGAACAACAAAAATATTTCAATGGGAAGATCATTGAACTTAGAGTCACAGTGCATGGATTCAAATGCTAACTTAGTTACTTATGTATAGTTACTATAACTATAGTTAGTTATTTGGTTACTTATATACTTATAACTGGTATAACCTTAGGTAAGTCACAAAACTTCTCTGGGCCTCAGTTTCCTCAAATGTAAAATGAGAGGGTTGAACTAGATGACCTCTAAGATACCTTGCCGATTGAAATATATCACCTCTTATGACCAAAATAAAGCTCTCCTGTTTCCCCTGGTGAAGAAGAAGGGGGAGGAAGAAGAGGAGGAAGGGAAGGAAGGAAGGAGGGAGGGAGGGAAGGAAGGAAGGAAGGAAGGAAGGAAGGAAGGAAGGAAGGAAGGAAGGAAGGAAGGAAGGAAGGAAGGAAGGAAGGAAGGAAGGAAGGAGGGAGGGAAGGAAGGAGGGAGAAGAAGAAGAAGAAGAAGAAGAAGAAGAAGAAGAAGAAGAAGAAGAAGAAGAAAGTATGCTCAACACACTTTAAATTTAATCTGTATTATTAATAGTATCCAAGGTGTAAATGCTCAAACTGAAAATTTAAAAATCAGCTCTCAACAGCCGATATGAGCTGGCTCCAGCACACCCCTGCACACATCCCTTAGGCTTCCCTAATATCCTTTCTCTCTTCAAAATTATCCCTGGGTTCATTTGAATTTGATGTCACTATTATAAAAAATATTTAGGGAAGGAGGCATATCATCATTTTCCAGTTCTTAACTATACCAAATTTAAACAGTTGCCTTCAAAAATCACTAGTTCTATAGCTGAGATAACTGCTTTGCCCCAACCCCAAACAGGATGTGTTGACAAACTGTGGATCCTCATCTGAAAATGAGTAGAGAGGAAAGACAAAAAGGAAGGAACCTAAAACATGGAATTTCTGTAAGAAATTATTTTTAAAAAAACATTATTATGAAAGTAATAGCCTTTGATAACAAACCCAGCCTCCCCCCCAAAAGAAAAACCACAACCCATACACAAAACCTTTAGCAAGTCCAATAGGGGAGTAGCAAAATGGACTAACAAACAACAAAAGACAAGCAAAAGACTTTTGTTCTGTGTCACCTTCCAGTTCTTTCAGGACTGCTATGCTGTCTGTCCATCTGTCTGTCTCTCCTTCCTTCCTTTCTTTTCATTTTTAAAAATATAGTTAGGGTCAGTATGTATACAATTGTAAGCCTGCTTTTCTGGTTTTAAATCACTTCATACAGTTCTTTCCATATTTTTTGTATCCTTCATATTCATTTTTTATACCAACAATAGATTTTTAAAATAAAACATTCATCATCCCAGTAGAAGTAAATGTTGTGGCCAAGCACTTAACTTCTGTGCAACTCTAGATGCCATTTACACAAATACATATACATATATGTGTATATGTAGATGTATATATGTGTGTATACACATGCAATTTTATTAATATATATATAACATTTGTATATCCCGTTTTTTATATATGCACCATTTATATTTATATATATATACCACTTTTATACACACACACACACATCCATAAGTACATATCATACCATCAATAGACTACATAGTTATCCCTCCCACATCGTGACTTTCCCCATAATGGTTTCAATATATCACGGGTCTGTATAAGAAATGAAATGGAAATTTGGGGGGAGTTTTGCAGAAGCTGCAGATGACAGGCAAAGGTCAGCAGATGATGCAGAAAAAGTTGAGATGCTCATAAATGCATAAAACATATGTATAGTATTGTATAATATCAACATATTTTACCTTTTAAAACCATAATAATTCACATTTCTTCTCTGGTGCAAGAGGGTAAAAAAATTTATGCGGATTTTCTAAATGATGGGGTTGGCATGCCCCTAACCCCTGTGATGTGGAAGGGATAACTATAATTGGTGTAGGCATTCTCCATGCTGGAAGTTCTACCACCAAGTACCAGTGGCACCATTGCTGAAAGCACAGATCCTTCCCTTATCAGAGCAAGGGCCAATTCAGATCTCTTCCCAAGCAGTTCACTTGGTGGTATGGTAATGAACCATTTAAGCTAATGCCCCCACCAAACATACATACATGCATATAGACACACGTACACATATATACATGTATATGTGTGTGCATATATGTGTAAATGTTTATACTGTGTATATATACACCATATATGCACGCGCACAGACACAGTATACATGTATATGTGTGTATATATATACATATATATACATATATATTCCATACATAGCTCCAATTTTGCTCTGTGACTCTGGGCACTCTCCTCCATCGTTCACCCTGCAGCTTTTGGCATGCCCTTCGAGAGTCTCTGCCCAAAAGAGACAAGAAAGGGTGACATGCCACTAAAGGAAACCATACCTTTGATTGTCTTAGTATCACTGTAACAGAAACTAGCACAGTACCCAATGAAGCTATCAAGTCTCAATGGTGCCATCTTGATGGATGCCAGTTGAAAAGAGAGAGAGAAGACCATTGCTGAACACTTATTCAGACAGTTATTAAGGTGGCCATACACCCTGGAGTTTTCTTTGATTTGTCATTACAGAAAGGCAGGAGATTTGGTCAGCATTTTCGATTAGAACCATAATTTGACAGCTTTCATGATGTGTAAAATGTCCTGGCAATAATCTGCATATGAGGATTTGGGAAGATAAATTTTGAACGTGTAAATTTTATGTTCCGATAACCCGGTAGCTATAAAATATGAAAAGCAGAAGAAGGGGGAGTGGGAACCTTAGCATGTCAAGTGGAAAGAAATCAAAAGCTGACCTAAAGGTTACTCACCTGGAAAAATATACACAGTTGCCATGATTTAAGAGACTACTGCATGATTACTGTGGCACGTCAGAAAACTCCGAAGCAATCCACAAAACCCCGTTTCTTTGACTTATGCTCTCTCACTAAAGAAGCCAGAGAAAGACAGCAAGGATACCTGTGAATAATGTTGGCCTGGGGAAAGATTGCATGTAATCCATGATTCTGGGGTGGGGGGAGGGGAGGGAATTCAGTGTCTGCTTCTATTTCTAAATGCATGCAAAGTGCACTAGGGGATCCTACTGAGTCTTAGAAAGGAAAAGGGGAAGGGGAAGGGGGAGGGGAAAGGGATAAGGAAAGAGCCTTGGACCAGAAGTCACCAGACCCAGATTCTAGTCCCAGCTCTATCAATTGTTTCCTAGTTGACTATGGCCAGTACCACTTCCCAGATTTCACTTCCCTCATCTCCCAAGAGAAGGACGGGAACTTCAGGGGTTATCAAGAGTTCCCAACCTTTCTCAGTCTCTATTCCCCTTGGTTTTCTATAAATCTCCCCATATCCCCTATTAAACAAGAAAATATTAATTTAATCATTAAATTAATTAAAATATTAATTAAACAAGAAAAAAAATCCAGAGTTTGTCATACACAGACACAGAAGAAGTCAAGTAAAATAAGGTTAATTTTTTTTTTTTTTTTAGTGAGGCAATTGGGGTTAAGTGACTTGCCCAGGGTCACACAGCTAGTGTTAAGTGTCTGAGGCCGGATTTGAACTCAGGTACTCCTGACTCCAGGGCCGGTGCTTCATCCACTGCGCCACCTAGCTGCCCCTGGTTAATTTTTCAAAAAGAAAACTTTCTTAGTATATAATTTCACTAACGCTACTTTGTTTGGAATATTCCAGTGGGATAATATTTTTATCAACTATCCCGATACCTTCTTGACAAGTTTCTCTTTGGGGGAACAAATACTCCAAGTTGGAAGCCCTTGGACTAAATGAACCCTAAAACTATCTTTGCCATATTTTCAGTTCATTCCTTTTTCTTTCCCTTCCCATAATTTTCTCCTATTCTTCTACCACAGCTCAGAAGGGAAGAAAAGAAAGTATATTCAGAGTTGGGGACAATATGTTCTTTTTCCTTTTTTATTTTTTTTCTGTGTGTATGGAAACATTCTGGGCCCAATTCTTTTTGTCTAACTCAAGTTCTGCTGGGAATCATTCCATGTCATTCCCATTTATTTTCATGGTCATAGAGCTAAAAAGAAACCTCTGAAGCCAGCTGGTCCAATCCTTCATTTTACAGATGAGGAAACTAAGGTTCAGGATTGTTAAGTGACTTGTCCAAGGAAGGAAACAAGCATTTATTAAATGTCTACTGTGTGCCAGATAGAAATATCTCATTTGATCCTCACAACAATCCTGGGAGGTAGGTACTATTAATATCCTGCTTTTACAGCCAAAGAAACTGAGGCAGGCAGAAGTTAAGTGTCTTGCCCAAGGTTATACAGTAAATGTCTGAAACTAGATATGAACTGAGGTCTTCCTGACTCCAGACCTGGCACTCTAACCACTGGGTCACCAAGATCATACAGGAAGTAAATGACAGAAGCGAGATTTGAACCCAGGTTCAGAGTCTTTGTATCTTCCATTAATCTAGGCTCCTTCCCCAAATAGAAAACAGTCTCAACCTTTGTGGATCTGGTATCATTTGGCACTAAGTTTTTGTTGTCTACAATGACTCCAGAGTAACTTAGTGACTTAAAGGCCCCATGTTTCCATATGCCCCATGATTAAATGAAAGAGTGCCTTTTGATGGGGCCAACCCCACCCTCTCCCAACCAACATTCAGTATTTCCTTAAAGTACAATTTCCTGGAGGGTCTATGATGAGGAATTAATTCACAAAATCTTCAAAACCTCAGCAGTAATTGAAGAAACCCTGCAGATTAAGCACTTCAAACATATCTGGGTCTTTAGGAAAGCCTTAGGATGAAATAAAACTCAGCATCATTATGGGAGGATGGGCCCAGAGCAGGACATTTGACCAGATCCATCTCTAATCTGCCTCCTGGTTTCAATATGCTTTCTCCAGTCAGAGTCACTTAACATGCTTATCACAGTTTTCGGAGTGCTTCCTTCATCATTTTAGAGACTCTCAAGCGAGCTTCTTTGTCCTTGATTTTCCTCCCTTTTCCAACCTTCTCTTCCCTCCTCTATTTCCCATTTGTCCCAGTCGGGCATGGACTTAATTCTGGGCCAGAGATCAAAGACACAGGAGCAAAAAGCCAAACACATCTCACTACTTTATAAAACCTTCTTATTGACCTCTTGCTGCTAAGGAGTTTGGGGGGGGTTTAAACACCTTTATACCCTAGGCCTTGAGCTGGATTTTGCAAATTGAGCTCTTTTGAACCTTTAACTGTCTGTTTCAGATAATATAAATAGAGATCTTCGATGCAGCATTAACCCCTGCATTTGAGATTCAAAGTGTATGGTCGTCTGTATCAGTCGTCTCATTTAATTTACTTCCCTGTGTTTTCTATGGTGTTTCCAACTCATCGATAACGCAACACCTATAGTATTTTTAAATAAGCCTGTGTTCGTTATACATGTTAAACTTGCTATAGTTTTACAGGGTCGGGTTCATAAGGCTAGTCTGTCAGAGACTCTTCCTGTACTTGCAAACAGGGTAGCCACCACCAGCCAAAGGTGAAGGCCTGATATGACTTTGCTACCTAAACAGTTAGGCTTCCCCTGGGCATGGGTAAAAATTCACAGATTTGAGTGCCTGAGCTAGTCAAATATTTTTTCCATGAAAAAATGTTTCATTATTAAAATAACAGAGCATAAAGATTCAATTGAATAAAATCAACAATTCAATAAACACTGCATGCCTATTAGATGTGAGGCACTATGCTGGACAGCTGGGAATATAAAGATAGATTGGAGACACAGGCCCTTGTCTCAAGGAGCTTTGAAACTAAGGGAGGAAAGGACAAATGCTACAAGATGAAATTCAGTCTTTAGTTAACTTTACTCTGCTTTGTGGAGTCACGAATTGCAAACACTTACTACCATTTCTTAGCAAGGCTGTGGGATAAGAGAATATGACTGAGTCAGCACGAATCCATCACAGTCAGACTGTCAGAGTCTTAGGGGACCTTGAAGACAATGTAGGACAGCCCAGAGTGAGGAAGTGGAGGAGAGTTATTGGAAAGGCATGAAAGGAGGGGATGAAGTATGGGGTTGGAGAAACTGCAAGTAAGCCAATGTAGCTGAATCATAGGGTGTATGAAGAGAAGTACATAAGTAAGAAGATTGGGGAGGTAGAAAGAGGTCACATTATAATAAGTCTTAAATCCCTAAGGACTTTATATTTGATACTGGAGGTAATAGGGAACCACTGGAATTTTTTAGAGGTAGGGAAGAGTAAGGAGGAGTCAAGAGGAGCAGGAAATGTGGCATAGTCAGCTCCATGGTTTAAAAAGAAAATCACCTTGGGAGGTGAGTGAAAGATGGATAAGGTTGGAGAGAGACTTGAAGCAGAGAAAACAGAAGGCTATTGAAGTATTCTAGGTGAGAGATCTTGTTGTTTGTCCTTTGTTTGCAAAGGGAACCAATGGTATCATGAGGTGATATGTTTTTTTGAGGCAATTAGGTTTAAGTGACTTGCCCAGGGTCACATAGCTAGTAAATGTCTAGGCTCATATTTGAACTCAGGTCCTCCCAACTTCAGGGTCAGTGCTCTATCCATTGTGCCACCTAGGACTGTGATAATGGAGAGAAGACACATATCAGAGATATGGGGAAGGTAAAAATGACAAGATATGGTAATAAACTGGATATGTGGGATTTTAAAAATTGAGCTCTTTTTTAACCTTAAAACTGCCTTTTGTGAGAGAATATAAATAGAGTGAAAGTTCAACCAAGATTGCAGAGATGAGTGACTGGGAAGGTGGTGGTCCCCTTGACAGTAATAGGGAAGTTTAGAAAGGGAGAGGCTTTGGGAGGAAGGATAATGAGTTCTATTTGGGGTATGCTGAGTTTGAGATTTGAAAGAGGCATGACTATAACTCAGGAGAGAGACTAAGGCTGACTATACAGATCTTGAAATAATCTACATAGAGATGATAATTGAACCCATAGGAACTGATGAGATCACCATGTGAGAGAGTAGAGATTAAGAAGAGAAAGGCCCAGAAGAGAGCCTTGGGAAATACCCTCAGTGATTAACAATATCAAATAATGGAGATCAAGAAGGATCAAGATTGAAGAAAATGCTATTAGATTTGACAATTAAGAGTAACTTTGAAAAGGGAAGCTTCAGGTGACGAGGTCTGAAGTCTGTTTGCAGTGGGAATGAGACATTGGGGAATGAGAAGAGGAAGTGGAGATGCTAACGAGAGATGGCTTTCTCAAGGAGTTTAGCCACAAAAGAGGGAAAAGATATGGGGCAATAATGAGAGGGGATGGCTGGGTCAAGTCAGGGATTTTGAAGGAAGGGAAAAGAAGGCATGAGCATATTTGTAGAAAGCAAGGAAGGAGCCCTTGTATGGGAAGATACTGAAGGCAAGTTAATGAGGAAGATAGTAGGGCAGTGTGCTAGAAAAGTTGGGAGGGGATGGGATTAAAGGCATATAGAGGGTTTTGCCTTGATGAAAAGGGCCTCCTCTTCCTCTGAGACTGGAGTGAAGGAAGAAATAGGGGAAAAAGAGGTCTGAATGATATGAGACAAACCCCATATATGTTTATGTATGTTTTATACATATAACATATATAAACATATATATTGTATATTACATGTATTTTGTTGTTTCATTGTTATTGTTGAGTCATTTCAGTTGTGTCTGACTCTCTGACCCATTTGAGGTTTTCTTGGCAAAGATACTAGAGTAGTTTGCCATTTCTTTCTCCAGCTCATTATACAGATGAGGAAACTGAGGCAAACAGGGTTAAGTGACTTGCCCAGGGTCACACAGTTAGAAAATGTCTGAGGGCAGATTTGAACTCAGGTCCTCCTGACTCCAGGGCCAGTGCTCTATTCACTGCACCACCTAGCTGCTCCATATAACATGTATATAACATATGTAATATGAATATGTCATAGGTTCAGAACTGGAAAGGACCTTATACCTCATTTTATAATGTGTGTATATGTGTATGTGCGTGTATTTATATATATACATACATATATATACATATATGTGTAGCTTTACTATATATAAAATATAGGTTTTTATATAGTGCTTTAAGATTTGCAAAATGTACAGTCATTAAATCTTCACAACAATTCTGTGAAGAAGATATTATTGTCCTCATTTTCTAGATAAGGGAACTGAGTCAAACAGAGGTAAAAAGGGACTTGCTGGGGGCAGCTAGATGGTGCAGTGGATAGAGCACCGGCCCTGGATTCAGGAGTACCTGAGTTCAAATCTGACCTCAGACACTTAACACTTACTAGCTGTGTGACCCTGGGCAAGTCACTTAACCCCAATTGCCCCGCAAAAAAAGGGACTTGCTCTAGGTCATGGAGCAAATAAAGTGTCTAAGACAGGATTTTAACTCAAAGTTTCCTGAATCAAAATCGAATGCTTTTTTACCTCATCTTAGTTTAGATTTGGTTTACCTTCTATGCTTTGTGTTTATATGTGTACATTTTGATGTGTTCCTATGGTCTCTCTTATAGGAAGCAAGCTTCCTGAGGACAGGGTCTACCTCATTCTTTCTTTGTAACCATAGCACTTAGCACAGTGCCTAGAATGTAGTGGGTACTTAATAAATGCTTATCTATTGATTGAGTGAAATTGTAATAGTTCCTCCTTACCTAGAGCCTCCTCACCCTGGAAATTCCTCCACCATAAGCCTCCCTTCTGCCATGGGTGAGTTTTTCCCCAGGCTTCCATTTGGGGGAGGGGCCCAAACTAGCCAAAATTCTACCCCCTCCTGCCTCTTCTTCTGACCCTCTGCACTTCTACAGTGCCCCCTCCCCCCTTCCTTTCTTGTGTTGTGTTCCCCTATTAGAATAGAAGCTTTCTTGAAGACAGGAACTGTCTTTTTGCTTGTTTGTATCCCCCCAGTGCACAGTGCCTCACACATAGTGAGCATTTAATGAATATTTGTGTTTTGTGATGCCCAGGTATCTGTCATGTCACCTTCCTAAAAGTGTATGTAAAGAGGTCAGTAGGGTGGAGTTGTATTTGTTTTGTTTTGGGTTTTCGGTGCAATGAGGGTTAAGTGACTTGCTCAGGGTCACACAGCTAGTAAGTCTTAAGTGTCTGAAGCCAAATTTGAACTCAAGTCCTCCTGAATGCAGGGCTGGTGCTTTATCCACTGCACCACATACCTGCCCCTGATGGAATTGTATTTGTAGGTAGATATTATATGTTTAAAGAAAATCCATCCAGAGAGAACTACAACTCACTCCATAGCATATTGAATTGTAAGGAACTGTTGACTTTCTTTTGGATGAAGTAAATAATTCTTTTTGTCTCTTAGAGTCCCCCTTATGGAGTAGAGGCAGGGATGTGCTGGAATCAGCTCAAGCCAGACAGCCTGCCATTAAAATTTTCAATGTGAGAATTTACACTTAAGACATTATCAAATTCTACAAAGTGGGGACAGGGCAGTTAGGTGGTACAATGGATAGAGCACCAGGCCTGAAGTCAAAAAGACTCCTCTTCCTGAGTTCAAATCTGGCCTGAGACACTTACTAACTGGGTGACACTAGGCAAGTCACTTATTCCTATTACCTCAGTTTCCTCATCTGTAAGATGAGCTGGAGAAAGAAATGGCAAGCCACTCCAGTATCTTTGTCAAGAAAATCCCAAATGGGGTCACAAAAAGTCAGACACAACTGAAAACAACTGAATAATAAAGACTTGAGAAGGACAAGTAACTCCAAAGTGGCTTCAGGATTATATTAAATTTATTTCATCTCTCTAGATACCTATCCTGCCTTTTATTTCCCCCCAATTCTTTTTCTCTATTTTTTACTGTTTTCCTTTCCTTTCTTTTTTCCTTTCTCCTCTTCTTCCCTCCTTCCTCCCCTCTCTTCCTTCCTTCTGCTCTTCCTCCATACTTTTCTCCCTCACTTCCTTCCTCTCTCCCTTTCTCCTTTCATTCCTCCCCCTCCCTTTTTCTCTCTCTCTCCCTCCCTCATGTCCTTCCACCCTTCCACCTTTCCTTCCTTCCACCCTTCCCCTCCTTTTCTTTCTTCCCTCTTCCTTCTTTTCTCCTTTTTCTTTCCTCCCTCCTTTCTTCTGTCCCTTCATTTCTCCCTTCCTCCCTCCTTCCCTTTCTTCCTTCTTTCCTTCCTTCCCTCCTCTCCACATTGCACATAAAGACTATATTTTAATCAATACTGATGCCTGTATCTAAGAGACACAAGAAAGCTATTAAATTCTGCCACATCATCCTTTGTGAATAAGAGGAAGTGGATTCAGCCACAGCCCCATCTTTCTGCCATTATCCAGTATTCAATGTCCTTCAATTAGTATGCGTAGTAAGTTCTCCCTGAGCCCCCCCACTGGTTTATGTCACTGGTGCATTAACCTCATTGGCTCCCAAAGCTTTCCTATTATTAAGCCATTAAAAGCCATGCCTTCTTTCACCTGCCAGCATTTTAGTCTCATTTTCCATCTTCTAGATTATTTGCATATACAGTATTTTTGAAGCGTCATTCCACATAAACTGGCTTTTTTTCCCTTACGAATATTCTTGTACACGCAGAAATCTCTTCCTTCCCTTGTCCCTTTTGCCTCCCCTCCACCACCACACAAATGTGCACATACGTACACCCACACAGGGTTAGCCTTTTGTAATTTTTCATAGCAGCCTCTCTCTCTGTGAGATGATAATTACTTACTTGGGAACAGGTTGGTTATAGCTGCGTGATCACAAAGCCCCAGATACGTCAGCATTGTCGTTAGAAGCCCTGGTTTTTCAGAGATTATTGGCTCCAGCTACGTCCCACAGGTGATTGGTTTCCATCAGCCACCTAAGTGCGTCTGCAATCTGACGCAAAGGACAACTCATTGAGATGCTGAGAACAAACAAGTAGAGGTCGTAGTCAGAGAAGCTATTTTTATAAAGGTTCCCTTGTCTTTTTTTCCCTTTCCTTATGTGTTCATTAAGAAAGAAGAAATGTATTTTAGGCAAATGATATATGATGTGATTCAGAGAGAAATTATATGGAAATGCTCAGATTTTGATATGGCTTAGTAGTGAAGTGAAAATATAGCGACAGCCTTTCTTTAGATAAAGAGATAGACAGAAAGACAGGCACAGAGAGAGACAGACACTGACACAGAGAAAGCTTGAGAGCCACTAAAGTGATTTTCCCAAAATGATGATCCAATCATGTCTGTCTGTCTCTGTCTGTCTGTCTCTCTTTCTCTCTCTCTCTCTCACACACACACACACACACACACACACACACACACCAGCCCCCACTCACACTCCAGTTTCCTGTGGCCTCCAGAAGCAAATACAAAATGTTGTTTGGCCCTTCATAACCTAACCCTCTTCTACCTTTCCTGTCTTCTTCTTCTTCTTCTTCTTCTTCTTCTTCTTCTTCTTCTTCTTCTTCTTCTTCTTCTTCTTCTTCTTCTTCTTCTTTTTTTAGTGAGGCAATTGGGGTTAAGTGACTTGCCCAGGGTCACACAGCTAATAAGTGTTAAGTGTCTGAGGCCGGATTTGAACTCAGGTACTACTGACTCCAGGACCGGTGCTCCATCCACTGTGCCACCTAGCTGCCCCCCTTTCCTGTCTTCTTATACCTTACTCCTCAATATATACTTTTTTGATCCTATGACACTGGCCCCCCTGGCTGTTCTATAACCAAGACACTCCCTCTCTTGACTTAGCTCTGGGCATTCTTTCTGGCATCCCCCATGCCTGGAATCCACTTCCTCTTCTCCAGCTACTGGCTTCCCTGGTTCCTTTAAGTTCTATCTAAAAATCCCACTTTCTACAGGAACCTTCTCAAACCCCTCTTAATTCTAGTGCCTTCCCTCTTAATTATTGAGATAGAGAGATGTATACATATATATGTATGTGTATATATATATATGTTGAGATATAGATATATATACATATATATCTTGCTTTGAATATATTCATTTGCATGTTGTCTCCCCATTCATTCGGTGAAGTTGAGGCTGAACTCACAGAGGAAGAGATTATATAGAGGGACATCTTACCAGCTGAATAGGGCTACAGGGGCAGAAGCCCAGAAGGAAACCAGAGTCATGGACTGAGCCAAGCCTGGAATGAGCACGGCTGGCTTGGATGCTCCCTCAGAACCTTAGAGGTGAAGGCACTGCCAGCTCAAATAAGGCTCTGGGACGGAGGTCCAAAAGGAAACCAGGGGCCCTAGGCTGAACTAGGTTTGGATTTAAGTGCTTCAAGCTAATATTAAGCTAGCTAGCATTCCATAGTAAATACTTTACATATGTTATCTTATTTGAGCCTCACACCAACACTGTGAGGTGGATGCCATTATTATTCTCATTTTACCTATAAGGAAACTGAGGCAGATAGAGGTTAAGTGACCATCTCATGGTTACATAGTTAGCTAGTGTTTGGGGCAGGATTTGAACACAGGTCTCCCTGACTCCACGTTCACCACTCTGTCCAACTGGCTACTTCTATAAGAAGTACATTAGGGATGGCTATGAGGCACAGTAGATAAAGCACCGGCCATGGATTCAGGAGGACCTGAGTTCAAATCTGGCCTCAGACACTCGACACTTACTAGCTGTGTGACCCTGGGCAAGTTGCTTGACCCCCATTGCCCCTCAAAAAAAAAGTACATTAGACAGCCCAAGATAAGGAAATATACTGTTCTAGCCCCTTTCTTGCTCCTCTCTTTCTGCCATCTTCCCTCACTTAGAATCTAAGCTCCCTGAGGGCAGGAACTATCTTACATGCTTACCTTTGCATAAAAAAATTTGAAACAAAATAAAAAAGCAAGGAACACTTGTGTCAGTCTTGAGTCCTTTTCAGGAACAGAGGGGAATCCACCAGTGAATATCTCTTTTCTAGGGATTTTGAAACTGAACTCAATTAATGAGTATCAAATACACAACGTTACAATAACACACATCATCATTGTTGATTCATTCTTTTTTTTTTTTTGGCAGGCAATGAGGGTTAAGTGACTTGCCCAGGGTCACACAGTTAGTAAGTGTCAAGTGTCTGAGGTCGGATTTGAACTCAGGTCCTCCTGAATCCAGGGCCAGTGCTTTATCCACTACTCTACCTAGATGCCCCGATTCACTCTTTTTTTGTTGTTTTTTTTAGTGAGGCAGTTGGGGTTAAGTGACTTGCCCAGGGTCACACAGCCAGTAAGTGTTAAGTGTCTGAGGCCAGATTTGAACTCAGGTCCTCCTGACTCCAGGGCCGATGCTCTATCCACTGTGCCACCTAGCTGCCCCCAGCCCAATCACTCTTATATAAAATAACAAAATAGTGGTAACAGCTCAGATTTATATAGCACTTGATAGTTGGCAAAAGAGCATTACATTCTACATCATTTGAGCTGCACAATAGGCCTATGGCTTTGTTGTTCATTAACCTCATTTTACAGATAAGGAAATCAAGGCAGATAGATTTACCCAAGGTAGTAATGTGTCTAAAGCAGGATTCAAACTCGGGTCTTCCTGACTCTGAATCCAGCATTCTATCTACAGAACTACCTAGCCACTTACCTGCTGTGTAGGCTCTAAAGTAGTATACTCCAAGACTGTGGACCCAAATGTAGATAAGGTATCCAGGGCCACACAGAACAAAATCAGAAGGCAGCAGCAGATCACCACAGCTGAGCTCACTTTCCACTTACCTCACTATTTAATCTCCTACTCTCCTATATGCCACATGGTGATTATGACCAAACATCAGCTGGTTTGACAGTTGTACACCATATTCTAAAGTGCTGACCCCATCTAAATACTCCTTCCTCTCTAAGACAGGTACAGGGGAAGCTTTCTGAGTTTGTTTCTCATGTAGTGCATGCTCTGGCATAGGTCAGTCTCCGAGAACCACACTCTACTGACAGGTCTGTTCAGCATAGGGTGGCTACTGCATCTCCCCTCAAGGTTCTAGAGATAGCCTTGAGGGGTTGGGGGTTGTTTTTCTGATGCTACAGCTTACAGGCCCCCACTGGTGTGTTCTCCCCATTGATTATCAGAATATTTCATAGTCAACCTGACTAAATATCTTTCAGAAAGGTCTATTTACCACAATGGTAAAATTGGTGCAAAACATCCATATACACCCCCAAAGTCTGTGATACACTTTCTTCCCAGTATATACAGAGTCACACAGTGGATAGAGCGCTGGGTCTAGAGTCAGGAAGACTTATCTACTGTTAAGGGCTAAAATTCTAGCTAGTCTGTCTAAAATATCTAATGAGTGGTCGCCAATAAATTATAAGCTTTAGCAAGAGTTAGACTTTTAAGCGTTTATTAAGGAGAATAAGAATTTGGTAAAGAGAGAGAGAAAGGCCTAGATCCCTATCTATTAAAGGGAGAGCACATTTCTAGCTCCACTCTCCACCAGAGTCCAAAGGAAAGAGCGCGAGACTGAGCGCCAGTCTCTTCCTTCCTCCTCCCACTAGCCCGCGTCACTTCCTGACTCCTGGTCTTGCCCTCAAAGACCTTCGCTTCATGGGCAGAACTCTTCTACAGTAAGTCTCCAGCAGGTGGCGTCATTCCAATTGTTACAGTCCCCCCTGTTGTTCCTCAAGAAACAAAATGTTTCCTTGACGGAACACTACTCAGACACGTACTAGCTATATTACCCTAGGCAAGTCACTTAACCCTGTTTGCCTTAGTTTCCTCATCTGTAAAGTGATTTGGAGGGGGATATGGCAAACCACTCCAGTACCTTTGCCAAGAAAACCCCAAATGGGGTCAGAGAGTCAGACACAACTGAAACTATTGAGCAACAGCAGCAACAACAACATATAGAGTTTAGGGACTATTTTACACACAACCCATAGGGACATGAGTAAGCTTCCTCAGCCAATCTGAACACACTTCCTGTGTTCCTCTCCAGTTCATCCAGTGGCCTTCAAAGACATCTAAATAGATTAAGGAATTCTTCACCTTTATTCTAAAGTTTGTAATTGGTTGATTTAAGGAGATGTCCAAGTCGTGCTCACACACCTTTGATAGATCAATTCGCCTAATAAAGGTATCAGGACTAATTGTGGTGGGGGTGATTGAGTAATTGACTCTATAGATCCTCCCACACCCTTACATTGGTGTGTGGTCCCCATTATATTCCTCCATCTCCCCACATATACTTGTTGCTGTTGGACAAATGAGCAATTTATCCAAGCTCTGCAGATACTCTAAGTTGTGGTTTTCTGAAGTGTTTTTGCTTCTAGACAAATCTCTTTGGGAAATTAATTGGGGTGTAAAAAGTATCAGGGTTATGGGACTGAAACTCAATATATACATAGACACATAGAAACATACTGTATATGTATGTGTGTGTTATGTGTGTATGTATATGTATTTCTAATCAAATAAACACCCATTAAGCACCTACTACATACCAGGCACTGAACCAAGACCTGGAGATACAATTAATAAAAAGAGAAAGAATCCCATCCCTATTGGGGAGGGAGACAACAAACAAAATTAGGTAGGAAAGGAGGGAAAAGGAGAGGGAGTAGGACACCAGAGCGTGCCTGGCACAGGATCATCTTGTTCTGTGGAATTGAACCCAGATAGAGCAGCAAATACAGAGTAAAGTGAACCCCAAAGTGCAGTTTCTGCCCTCTATATAGTAAGGTATTGGAAGGAGTTTGGTATTCCAGCCTCCATATATGCAAGCACACATGTGTGTGTGTGAGTGTCTATGTATGTACATGAGCACCTATTTCATAGGGTGATTATGAGAATCAAATAAGCTAATATATGTAAAGTATTTTGGAAACTTTAAAGAGCTCTATAAATATAAAGAGCTCTACTATTGCTGCTGCTGCTGCTACTCCTCCTCCTCTTCCAACTGCATGAATAAAGCAGTGAGCTTGGAGTCATGAAAACCTGAGTTCAAATATAGCCTCAGACACTTTTAGTTGTGTGACCCTGGGTAAGTCATTTAACTTGTTTGCTTCAGTTTCCTCATCTGTAAAATGGGGATAATAATAGCACCTACCTCCTAGGGTTGTTTTGAGGATCAAATGTGACAATAATTGCAAAGTATATAGTATAGTGCCTGGCATATAGTAAGTGCTATATAAATGCTAATTATTATTACTATTATTAACTACTGCTCACATTGGCAAGCGTCAAGTCAAATCTCCAAAGGGCAACTAGCTAAATCTTCTCCTCAGGGTTCTAAAAGAGTACCCTGGAGGAGCTAGGGTACCTTTATAATGCTCTTGATCTTTGTCCCCATTCTGGTATTTGCCCCCTCCCTATATCAATACGTCAGTTCACATGTCCTCAGTATCATTGATAAGCAATTGATCAATTCACCTTTTTACAGAGGGGTATTTACTAGGGCAGCTAGATGGCACAGTGCCTAGAGTCCTGGGCTTGGTATCAGGAAGATTCATCTTCATGAGTTCAAATCTCAGACACTTCCTAATTATATAACCGTGGATAAGTCGCTTTGGCCAGTTTGCCTCAGTTTCCTATATCTCCTTTTTTTTTAAACAGATTACCTCTTTGTACAGTAAGGCTTAATCAAGAGCTAACCTAATTGAGGTTAAAATCTTTGAGGCAAAATGAAAATATTTCAAATATTAGAAGTCTGAAAAGTATTTAATTCCCTGTTAATAAGGATCATTAAAACATGTACACACTCAAATTAGTATCACATGCTCATATACCAAGGTATCAGAAAAAAAAAAAACATTCACAACAATATTTCCCCTTGTTAAGACGCTGTGTCTGTGTTGCAAGCCTAGAGCTCACTGCCAAGGGCTGGCTGCTCTGCCTCTTGTCAGACCAGGTTGGTTCTGTTATTTTGACTACTATTGCAGTCTAATTCAAAATATTTATTTTTGATATTTTTAAATAATGGCAGCCTTTTCTACTTCATTTGTTTTGATAGATTGATGTCACTGATCTCCCTCTTGCACCACTACTGGGCTGTGGCAGAAATTTCCTTAGGGGATCTTATCATTTTTCTTGGTTGTAAGTCTATTTTAGTCGAATGAGGTTCACTCTCAGAGGGAAAATGTGCTCATTATAGTCAATTTGAATGTTCCTTTCCGTCAATTCTTTCCTTTTCTTCCTAGTTCAATCCTTTGGATCCTGAAAAAAAAAAAAGAAGAAGAAATAGTTGTGATTTCCTGAAGTTAGAAGCTTTCATATGTTTCCAAACTTTAATTAAATACAAATTCAGGGTTTTTGGTGGTTTTTTTTAAATTTCTAAATGGCTGACCCATAAAGTCATGTTCTAAGTCTCGTAGTTTCCCTTGCCTTCAAAGTAATATTAAAAGAGGTAAAATCACTTCGCTCCTACTATCTAAGTTTTAAAATGTCTTTAGATGCTTTCTCCCCGGAAAAGGCAGGGTGAGGATCAAGAGCTAGACTTCCTTTGCTTTGAAAATTGAGTTCAAATCTGAGCTCAGACACTTGACACTTACTAGCTGTGTGACCCTGGGCAAGTCACTTAACCCTCATTGCCCCACAAAAATAAAATAAAATAAAATAAAATACCTTGGTTTCCCCCACTTGAGATCTCTGGTCATTGGGAGAGGCCGTTGACCCAGTTTTTTAGCCTAAACAATAAACTGCTCAATAAACCTTGGCTTTTTCTAAGGTGCCAGAATGACCCATTTTGCTAAAAATATACCTGTCACTGTTAATAAAATTATATCTTGCCCTGGAGAAAACTATACCTCGCATTATTTTTATTCACTACTACATAGCTTGATTATACATACTAGTTGGCATGTTGTATCCCCCATTAGATGATGAGCTCCTTGAGAGCAGGGATTGTCCTTTACCTTTCTTCGTATCCTGAGTGCTTAGCACAGTATATGGCACATAGCAGGCACTTAATTAATGTTTTTTGACTGGCTATTGATAAAGAAATTGAGACTCATATTGGTGAAATTACTTGACCATGGTCATTGTTGTCAGCTCCCAGTCTGGACTTTTCCATTACAACAAAGCATTTTTTTGGCAAGAAATCTTACTGGAGAGCAGCTAGGTGGTGCAGTGGGTAAAGCACCAGCCCTGGATTCAGGAGGACCTGAGTTCAAATCCAGCCTCAGACACTTGATGCTTACTAGCTGTGTGACCCTGGGCAAGTTGTTTAACCCTCATTGCCTCTCAAAAAAAAAAAAAAGAAAGAAAGAAAGAAAGAAAGAAAGAAATCTTACTGGACAAGATCTTCCATGATTGCAGTCCTTCTGGTGACCAAAGTATTTCTCTTTTATTGAATGACTTAAATTTTTATTGAATTGCTTTGATTTTAAAAAATAAATATTATTAATATCTAGGGGTTTTTTAACCTACATTTCCCAACATATCCTTCTTCTTCTCCTTCTCAGAAAGGCACCCTTTATCACAAAGAATAAAAAGAGAGGGGAAAACAGTTCAACAAAACCAACCTACACCCAAAAGCCTAATACTATGGCCAGTGTTAACCACCCATAGGCCCCCTCCCCGACTTCTGAAAAAAAAGATGGGTAGGCATAGAAGGCCTACTTTTCAAAAATGGCAGACATATAAAGAAAACTAGTACTGGAAGGATTCTGCTGGAAGGACACCATGTATTAAAACATCCACTCTAAAAGGAATCATTGCTTTCCCACCCTTTTTCTGTCTTGTCTTTGTTTATCGCAGATGCAAAACATTTATTTTGGGGTTTTTTTGTTGTTTTTTTGTGGGGCAATGAGGGTTAAGTGATTTGCCCAGGGTCACACAGCTAGCAATTGTCAAGTGTCTGAGGCTGAATTTGAACTCAGGTCCTCCTGAATCCAGGGATGGTGCTTTATCCACGGCGCCACCTAGCTGCCCCTTTTAATTGTTAATATAGAAAGCTAAGGAATATATTTTTTTAATCTGTAGGATAAACAATTGTTTTCCATAGTCTGTAGATTTTAAAACACTGACAATTTTGGCTACAAATTCTTCAGTGATCCTTTTAGTTCAACCTTTTCCAGGATAGGAATGCCTTCAACAACACCTGCTTAGATGGCATTTCTTCACTAAGACACAGGACAATTTTTTTTTTTAATATAGAGTTCTGGAAGAGAGCAACCAGCTATTATTACAATACACAATATGAAAAACTTTTTAAATGAGCCCTCAAAGAACCAAAGACACAAAGTAAAAAATGTATATCTCCCCAAGAGATGAACTCACTATTTTATGCACTTAGGCTAAAACAGGAAATTTCAAAGCATGAATCGATTTTAACTGTGATTTGAAATATTGGTATATCTAATGCTACTACTTAGAGAATAGACAGAACCTACATTTATGACCTTTTTAACTACTTCCATTCACTGAAAAATAAAAGGATAACTATGTTGGAGAAATACCTACTCTCACCCTTTGCTATTTACTGCGACAAACTTTTTGCAAGGATTTGGGAAATTTCCTCAAAGTCCCCCAAAGGTACTCATTGCACCAAAATTTTCCAGTTGTGTCTTCTTCAGGAAGTACATATATAGCAGAATAAATGAAATTAACATCTTGACTGAACTTGAGGTTTTCCACATAAATAAATAGTGGCTGTGAGAGAAACCAATAAAAACTATATGGTACAAAGAGTCAAGAGGATTGAAGATGAAACATACTACCCATTTCCTTCCAGAGAAGTGATGGGCTTAAGATCCAAAGTGAGACATGCATTTTTTAACATGGCCAATGTAGATATTTGTTTTAATGGACTATGTGTGCTTGTTATAAGGGTTTTCTTTTTTAATTGTTCAATGAGGGGGTAGGGATGAGAGGGAGATATAAGTGTTTATAAAAATAACTTTACATATAAATATATGTGTATATATAAACATCCTTTATATCTACATATAATTATAATGCACACAATGCAATTATAATTATGTAAATATTTCTATAACCGGTTATATAAATAAATATAACTGTATTTAGTAATATGACCGATGGTTTTATACACACAAACACAGAAAGAGTCCATGGTACAACTAAATACAACACCAAACAGGGTGTCCAGAGTTTGAGGTCTGGTCTTATTTTTTTTATCTTGTTCTTGTTTTTTCCACTTCTGCCTGAGAATCCAGATGTGCCTTTTAAAAAAAAAATTTTTTTTTTTGAGAATGCAGAGATAAATCTCTCCACCTATTGGGAACCTGATAGAGAGAAAGTCCTTGCTTCTGTTTCTTTCTAGAACAGAGGCTCTTAACCTTTTGTGTGGGTCATGTTTCCCTTTTGCAATCTGTGGACTTCTGGAAATAATATTTTTTAATGTATAAAATAATATCTATAGGATTATAGAGGAAACTAATTGTATTGAAATCCAGATATCAAAATGGTTTTTTTTAAAAAGCAACAATAATACAAGTTCACAGACCCACCTTTTGTTCCTCCAAGTGAATTTTCTTATTATTTTCTCTAGCTCTAGAAACAGGAGATCTTAATGTGTTTTGTGTCATGAACCCCTTTTGCAGTGTGGTAAAGTCTATGGACCCTTTTTTCAGAATGTTTTTGAATACATGAACTAAAATACTTAGAATTACAAAGGAAACATCTTATTTAAATACAGCTCCAGAAAGAGTTCTTTATATATTTTTTGTGTCATGGAGGCCTTTGGCAGTGTAGTGAAGCCTAGGATCCCTTTTTAAAAATACATAAAATAAAATATGATTATCAAATTCTTTTAAAAAAAATAAGTTCACAGATCCCAGGTTTGAAAGAAATATGTGGAAAAATTTTTTGATGGGACCGGGTAGTATTGTGTTCTAGATGAGTGACTGACATGAATAAGAAGGCCATCTTCAGACTGAAATTCAGAAGACAAAAAAAGAGAAGGAAAAAAAGAAAAGAAAAGAAGTGGAAGAGGAAAAAGGAGCTATTAATTGGAACGAATAGCATCTTTTCTCCTATGCTTTGATGAATTAAACAGCTTGCATCCTCAAAAAGCTTATGGGAGTAAAAAAAAAATTACTTTTCTTATAACTTAGCATTTGTAGCAAAATCAGGGAACAGTGACACATCGCCTACTATTTGGTCCAAGGCCATTGTCGTCAGAGACCAAATAATGGTGGCAGTTCCTAAGAGAAACTTGTCTTTTTCCTTAATGACACATAATAGGAGAGCAGGATGTACAACAGCACACAGATTTATTCTGAGTCATGGTTTCAAGGACTTTGAATATCGTAATTCCTCAAAATTATGCTTCACAATTCATGAAAATTCTCTATGACTGAGCCCGGCTGCATGGTTCACTTTAAGGAAGGTATGGTGCGCGTTGGAAAGGGGGAGGGGGCACAGTGAGCCTGTGATTTTTGAATCTGTGATTCAAAAAACCTGCGCTTTACTTTATTTAATCCTCTGCGGAAACTAACTGGCTCTGGGGAGGTTTAAAAAAACCCAACCTATTATATTTCTACCTTACTAAGCAGCTCTCTTTTAATTTTGCAAAAGTTCTCTTTTTTTCTTCACTAGGGACTTAGGTGTTCTTATTTAGTGTATTATTCTTCTTGCTAATCCCTTGCTTCTCTAAATGCATATTTTATTATACAAAAAGATTTTAATAATTTCTTATTATTGCATTTCCTGGAAAGGCTTTGCCACTTTTTGGATTACCATTATGTCCACAGTGTGCCAAAATGCCAACCTTCCCTGTGGAGAATATTCATGAATAATAATTCACATTTATATAGCACTCGAAGTCTTTGTAACACACTTTCCTCACAACAACCCTTTGAAGTAGGTAACAACTGTATGTTTAGCCCCATTTTACAGATGAAGAAATGGAAGCACAGAGAGATGAAGCAAATTAGCCAAGGTCAAACGGCTCATAATTATCAAAGCCAAGATTTCAACCCAAGTCTCTCCTGATTCCAATAGTTGCTTTAAAAATAAAAAATTAATTCTGTATTAAAAGCTTAATACTGTACATTAATATAACAGACTGAACTTTTAAAAGTAACCATTCACATTTAAATTAATGCTACAATGAATATGAACATTTTACAACCCATCATTGTTTATTTCATTTTTTTAAATTAACATTTTAATGACCAAAAACAAATTTCCTCTCCCAACTCCATTTTTTAAAAATAGAAAACCCTTTTTACAATATTCATAGTCAAATAAAACAAATTACTGCAAGAGAACCATATCCAAAAAATATTATATACTGAGTTAAAATCGACTCAGATATTTACTATCTGTATGACACTGAGCAATTCACTTAATCCTGTTTGCCTCAGTTTCCTCATTTGTAAAATGAGCTGGAAAAGGAAATGGCAAGTCACTTTAATATCTTTGCCAAGAAAACTCAAATGGGTTCACAGAGTTGGACATAATTGAACAACAACAAAATGTATACATGTGTGTGTGTGTGTGTGTGTGTGTGTGTGAGAGAGAGAGAGAATTCAGAGAAGCATAAGAAGAAATGTGAATTGATGCAGAATGAAGTAAGCAGAAGTAAGAAAATATACACAATAGCTAAAACAATGTAAATGAGGGCAGAAATGACATCAACCAAAAAAACCTGCATAATCAGTAATTATGATGATTAAAAGTTTGTCCTCGAAGAAAAGAGGAGAAAATGAAAAGATGTGGAGGACTATGAGTGTGAAACATTTTATATACTGGCATACATGTTAGATCTGTTGGTTAGATTTGCTAAGCTACTTTTGCCCCATTCTTTCTTTCTCTTCCTTCCTTCCTTCCTTTCTTTTTGTTGCAAAAAAAAAATTCTCTGAGTAGGGGAAAGGGAAAGATACATTTTAGAAATGAAGATTATGTAAAAACCAAAGCTATCAATAAACACTTAAGGAAAATCATAGTAACTAGGGGCAGCTAGATGGCGCAGTGGATAGAGCATCAGCCCTGGATTCAGGAGGACCTGAGTTCAAATCTGATCTCAGACACTTAACACTTACTAGGTGTGTGACCCTGGGCAAGTCACTTAACTCCAATTGCCTCACAAAAAAAAGAAAGAAAGAGAGAAAGAAAGAAAGAAAGAGAGAAAGAAAGAAAGAAAGAAAGAAAGAAAGAAAGAAAGAAAGAAAGAAAAATCATAGTAACTTTTCAGCCACTCCATCTAAATTTCCATCAGTATGCTGTCATTTATTCTAATTCAATTTTCCACTTAGATTGTTGTAATTCATAAGTACTCCATTTTAATAGTTCTGCCTTTTTTTCCCTTGCTTTTCATGATTTCATAAGAATCATTCTAGATTTCTTTGTATTCCTCATACTTATCCTAATGGCATTATAGTATTCTATGACATTACTATGCCACAATTTATTTAATCATCCCCCTATTATTGTACACTTAGCTCGTTTCTAATTTTTAACAATCACATAAAATTCTGTTAAGAAAATCTTTTAGTAGATAGCTCTTTTAAGTTTTAGATAACACTCCCAGGGTATTATTTCCAGCATGGGAATTACTAAGTCAAAGTCCAACATTCTTTCCACAACAATACAATGCCTCTCAAGACAGAAAGGTCAAAATATTACCCTATGTTACAGGGGGAAATGTGGGGCTAAGAAAATTTTATGTCTTGCTCAAGGTCACCTACCTGCAAGCTATCTAGCAGCAGAATTGGAAAGCTTGAGGCTCCTGGTGTTATATTTAATTCGGTAGCCTTCTTTGTCCCTCATGTTAGGGAGGATGAAAAGAGAGAGAATATTGCCCTTTCTGAATCACAACACTGTCTGGGCACTATATGTGAAGGTCAGATTTTGTCATCCAAAGTTATTGGAAGCCACAGTCATGGAAATTTCCAAAGTAATTGAAAGGAAACTATAAGAGCAGCTTGTTCCTTAGAGAAAGTCTGGGGAGTAAGACCCATAAGAACTTAGTAATAGTTGCTCATGGGCAGCTAGGTGGTGCAGTGGGTAGAGTGCTCGGCCTAGAGTCAGAAAGACTCATCTTCCTGAGTTCAAATCTGGTCTCAGACACTTATTAGCTGTGACCCTGGGTAAGTCAGTTTCCTCATCTGTAAAATAAGCTGGAGAAGCAAATGGCAAACCACTCTAGTATCTCTGCCAAAAGACCCGCATGGGATCCCAAAGAGTCAGACATGACTGAACAACAACTATAATAAATACTTGTTAATACTGATACATGACCTCTATATCTTGCTTTAAGATTTGTGAGCTCTACATATTCATTATCTCATTTTACCCTCATAAAAGCCCTGTGAGGAAGGCCCTACACATGTTATTTCCATTTTGCAGATGTGGAAACTGAGTCTCAAAGAACTTAGTTGACTTACTCATGATCACAGATCTAATATATGTGAAAACAGGATTTGACAGGTCATTTTACATATCACATATTATATACATACATATTACACTTACGTATTACATCAAAGAATCATATAATTCTATCTCTAGAGCTAGAAAGTGACTCAGAGGCTATTTAGTTCAACTCCCTTCTTTTTCCAAATGAGAAGTGCTTAGCACAGTGCCTGGCACATAATACATGCTTAATAAATGTTGACTGAATTATTGAACTGAGAAATCTGAGGTCCAGGGAATTTAAACGAATTGCTAAGGAGCACATAAGTAATAGGCAATAAGGGCAGGATTGGAAGCTAGGCCTTTTGAATCCAGAGCCAATGCCCTTTCCACTGTACCATCTTACCTCCTAACTCTGTCAACAACATAGTCCTTTGTTATTCTCTCTTAGCAATGACTTCTAAGAAGTCTTCATAGATTTTTACTTTGTATCCCACCATGACACCAGGTGGAATACGATAAGAGCAAAGGAGAAAGATCCACAAAGTCATCCAAGAAAATGTGAAAAGTGAAAGAACATTTTTGGCTCAGGGCGTTCATGAAGAATTTAAGGAGAAGGTGATACCTGAACTGAACCTTCCATTTTCATAAGGGTTTCAACAAGCAGAGATGAGAAGCCATGTACTTCAGGAAACCGGTATGCATTCATAGAAGTGGGAAAGTACAGAACAGATACGGTACAGCTAGTTAGTGGTCTTGTTTGTCTGGAATGCAGAGGACATGGAAGAGAATCTAATATTCAAAATATCAAGGACTGGTGGGTTTTGTGGGGTGAGAACTCCCTGCTTGGTCAGAATTGCCTGAGGCTCAGAGAGATTATTTGATTTGCTAATGGACATAAAGCCAATAAAGGTCAAAGGTACAACATGAATCCAAATCCTCTACTCTACCCAATGTGCTGCGTTTTCTGCTTCTGGAGGAAGAGAGAGGAAATTACATGTCAACAAAATCATTGGGACTGAGGGCACATGGCGATTATTCCACCATAACCATAACTTTGGTACTTCAAAGATCCATACCTTTGTTGGTGTGCCTGGTCCTTTCACCAATACAAATTATAGCCCTCTATCCTGTAGTAGATGGTATTCAAAAATGGTCGTGACTGAAAATGTTATGACACTGTGATCAACCAAGGGATGACCTTCTCTAAATGCAGGTAAGTTGATCTGTTCTAGCCAGAAACTCTGAGTATCTTCCCCTCCCAGACTGATTCTTTTATGAAGGTAAACTAGGCTATCTTTTTCCTCCATTCTTACCTAGCCTTTAGTTACTGAATGGGTGTTGCCTCAGGCAAACTGAGATCTGGGAGGCCAAGGTCTCAGACCCACTGCATCCTGGGCCTTTGCCAGTCATTCTGACTTATGTCTTGCCACTGGACTCTGAATGAATCTGGAGGAGAGAGTGAGGCTGATGACTTTGTACTTCTATGCCTCGATTAAATCCAATTCACTTGTTCCTCTATGTTTTTGTTTAGTCATCTCAGTCATGTCTCATTTGGAGTTTTCTTGGTAGAGATACTGGAGTAGTTTGCCATTTCCATCTTTAGCTCATTTTACAGATGAGGAAACTGAAGCAAATAGGGTTAAGTGACTTATTAAGGGTCAGAGCTAGGAAGTATCTGAGGTTGGATTTGAACTCATGTCTTCCCAGCTTCAGGGCCAGTGCTCTGTCCACTGTACCACCTAGCTGCCCCAAAATTCTAAGTAAATGTTTACTATCAAGGAGATAAAATCATAAAATCAGTCAGAAAAGACAAAAAGGAACCCATCACCAATAGTCCTGAACTTAACCACAAAGCTATATTTAAAGTTTCTCTTTCTCTCTTTCTCTCTCTCTCTGTCTCTGTCTTTCTGTCTTTCTGTCTCTGTTTCTCTGTCTCTGTCTCTGTCTCTCTCTGTCTCTCTCTCTCTTACTCTTATGTAATGTGTCAAATGAAATAAATAAACAGAAGGAGGGAGGACAGTTATATCACCTGACCTTCTTTTAGATGATTGGGGCTACACAAACATACTCCTCTGTAATGTCATCATCTTTCTGGTACTAAAAATCAGTAGTGATTTTTCCTTTAAAAATAAATAAATAAATGAGTGAAACTCAATTAGACTTTGAAGGGGATTGAATTCTGATCAGTGTCTCATCATTATGCTTCCTCATGGAGTGCCTGGTTCCACTTTGCCTCTTTTAAATTCCTCCTTACCTCTTGCATGCTTCAGTTTCTTTCCACAAACCTTAGTCTCTAGTCATCATTTTTTTAAAATTTGGAAATAAAAATCTGACATTTTATTGTCATTTTTCCACTGGTGTATCATGTGGGCCAGAAGCAATATGAACAACAATAACTATTATGATGGTGATGGTGAAAATGGATAGAGAGATTTAAGATTTGAAAAGCACTTTATATACTTGATTACATTTAATCTTCACAACAAAACCTTCTCTGCCACTCACAGCATTAGGAAATTGTCTAGAGAGCTAAGAGGTTATATAAGTCACTCAGGATCACACAGACAAAAAACCTCAGGGGTGAAACTTGAACCCAGCTCTTCCTTGATTCTGGAATTTGTTTATAGGGAATAAATAGAGCAAGTCTCTAGTCATCATGTTACACTAAGGGAAAGAGTAAAGGTATTATTATTTTATAGATGAGCAAACTTAAGTTCAACAGTTTTTCCCATGATCACACACCTGGTAGGTGTCAAAGGTGGAATTCTAACGCAGGCCTGTGCTGACTCAGTCCAACACTCTTCACTGCTCTTAGGTTCATCATCTCTAAAAGGGCAACATATTTCAATGAGGTTGTTTTGAAGAAATTGTTCAAGCACTATAAATAGATATTGTGAATGAGAAATTCTCAGCGACCTGAGGTCACCTTAGTAGTTGTGTGAGGGAAGCAAATCCAACCCTTCCAGCTCACCCACTGCAGTGAGGTTAATAGACACAGAAAACAGCCCTGAATGCAGAACAGACTCAATGAGTCGAGGTCAGATTGACTTGGGTGACACTGGAAATACAGAAATCGAGTAGTAATGGGAAGCAGACAACAAATTATGACAAAGGTCTCAGGACCCGGATTTTTTTAAGAGGCAAAGTCAAGAGGGTTTGGAGAAGCAGTCGCTTCTACAGGTTGGGACAAGGTAGGGCAGAAAGTCAGGTTAACAGCATTAAGGAGAATGCCTGGAGCATTTAAATATTTGGCTGCATTTGGTGATGCCTCCTTTCCCTGGTTTACAGATGATGAGTCTTGGTGTGTCCGATTCTCCCTAATATTCCTATGTTTTTGTTTGTACCAAAACCCAACAACAATCACCACCCCCACCACAGCAAAATTAGACTTGGGGATTCCTGCTTTGATAAGAATTGCCTTCCCACCCCCCACCCCCAATTTTTTTTAATACAAACAAGTAAATAAATAGAATTTTTAAAAATTGCCTTCCCTCTGAGATAACCTCCAATTTACTTAGTCTCTATCTTGAATATACATAGTTTTCTGCATGTTGTGTCCCACCTCCCATCTCACCCCCATTAGAATGGAAATTCCTTGAGGAAAAGGATCATGTTTTAACTTGTCTTTGTATTCCTAGATCTTAGGACAGCACCTGTTACATAGTAAGTGCTTAATAAATGCTTGTGGACTGAACTGTATTTTGTATACCAGGATTTCTGGATAAGTTCTTTCCACAAATAAACTATTATATTGCTCTTGTTGGTCAGTCATGTCCAACCCTTTATGACCCCTCTTGAGTTTTTCTCAGGAAAGATACTGAAAGTAGTTTGCCATTTTTTTCCTCCCACTCATTTTACAGATGAGGAAACAGAGTCAAGCAGAGTGAAATGACTTGCCCAGGGTCACACAACCAGGGAGTGTCTGAGGCCAGATTTGAACTCAGGAAGATGACTTTTCCTGATTGGAGTGCTGGGTCTCTAGCCACTTTGCCACTTCCATATTAACTCTATCGAAACCAAAACAAAACAAAATGATCATTTTTAAAAACCATTAACAAGAATCCTCTTTCCTCAAGGTTTTGCTTCAGTGTCACCTCTCTTGTGAAGTCTCCTCTATTTCTGCCTCCCATCTTTAGTGCTCCCAGACCCTTCTACAATTTTTTTTGGGGGGGTGAAGGTGCTAAAAATAGCGTGGTCACCAATTCCATAGTAGAAATGTGGAATTGTTGCTAGCAGACAATAAAAATAAAAAAATTTTAAACAGTGTGAAAAGACTTGGTGTTGAAGTCATGGGACTAACAGCCAGTTAGATGTTCTTTTCACGACTCTATACTTTAGGCACTCATTTAGTAAGAATAGCACTAAGAGGCAGTGTGGTAATGAATAGAGGGGCAGAAGAGAATCAGAAAGACCTAAATCCACATCCTGCTTCTGATAATGTACTGGCTGTGTGATTCTAGGCAAATCACTTAACCTGTCAGTACCCCTCTCACTATCTTCATCCTAATTCCTTCCTCCCAGCGCTCCTCTCCCACCTGCCCCCACCGCTTTCTCCCAAAGAAAAGAGCAAGCAGAAAGGATAACAAAGAGGACATTCAAATGAGGAGGTAAACCTGGAGGTAAAATAAATTTCCCTCAGCAAAGAATAGGAACATTCTTTACATGAGAAACATTTCATTTTTAGAAAAATTATCACATTGACATTAATAGAGATTTTTATCATTCATTAGTTTCCAGTTCTTCAGGACTCCATTTTGCGACACTGGAATGGTTTGTCATTTTCTTCTCCAGCACATTTTACAGATGTGGAAACTGAGGCGAAAAGAGTTAAGTGACTTGCTCAGAATCACACGGCTAGGAAATGTCTGAGGCCAGATTTGAACTCAGGAATATGAGTCTTCCTGATTTGAGGCCCTGCTCTCTATCCACTGTGCCACCCAGCTACTCTATTATAGAGAAAGAGCATTTATTAATTGCTTACTGTCTTCCAGGCATTGTACCAAGTGCCTCATATGATAGCAAGACAGTCCCTACCTACCTGCCCTCAAGGAGTTTGAATTCTAATTGAGGAAGACAACAGCACATTATATAAGTTGGCAGGGAGGATGATGCTAACAGTGGCCAGAAAGCAGCTGGTATGTTGTGGAGTTGGTTCCCAGCAAGATAAGGGCATAGTTTGACTTTTGGAGGTGGAGGGACCTAGAGGCAGATATGACAAAACCGTTATGATTTTAATTCTATTTTTACCTCATTTTGTCATCAGACACATTTCTAAAAAGCTACAAGTAAAGCAAGACTTTGTATATCAAATATGATTTTCCCATTTATTTACTTCTTGATTGCAAAAAATTGTAAAGATTTCTAATCTTTACACTTGGCCAAAACATACCATAAAAATGAAAAGAAGGCTAATTGTGGTTTCCAGGAGCATTTTGCTTTTGCTAATGCATTTAATCCTCCATTGTAATTCCTTGGAACCAGAGTTAACCAAACAAGCAATGCAGGATGATGGGATCATAGGATTTAGAGCTAAAAGGGACCTTAGAGATCACTCAGACCCACCCCCTCATTTTCTGGATGGGGAAAATCAATATGAAGTGTGAATTTTGCATACTCAGCAGAAGCACTCACATACTGAAATGTATCATCCGCTCACATTTCCTTGGGATTTCTTTCCCATTCTATGGGATCCAAATGTTTAAGTAGCCACAATGGTTAAGCCAATCTCCCCCAGAGTTCAGCAAAATCCCTGGCTAGAAAGCCCCATGGAGCTACTTATTCAGACAGAACTCACAGGTTCACAAACATTTATTGTACTTATTTCTTAAATGTTCTTTGAAAGAAAAAAAAAAAAGAAAAATGTTAAGACTCCTTTTCAATACTCATTAAGATTTTTGAATGACACCACCAAGGGGTACATGGGACCTTTAGAAATCTATTCCACATTGTGGCCAAATGCACAGTATCTTTCCACTTTCTATAATATGGACATTATTCAGCTTTGCAAAATATAGTTGTCCTTGAATTGATTAAATGATCAATTAAGCTACTACACTGAAAGCAAACTGAATTTTAAAAATTCAGGAAAAGGAGCCTGATTGAACATTTTTCCAACATATATATACACACACGTATACATATACACATACATACATACATATATTACATACATATACACACATCTTTATTCTTTCACAGGTGCACCCAATTCAGATCACCTTGATTTCTTGAATCCTCCGGGCTGAGGCCTTAAGGAAAAGTAGGATTGATAGAGTTTTTTAAAAATGCTCTCTTTTAGATTTTCATCTTTTTCAATTAGTCATTTTCCAGACAAATCACCAGATGTGCGTGGCTTGCTCTTTTATCAGTTCTTGCTAGGATTTCAAAATTCTAGATCTACAAGTACTAGGAAATGTCCTAACTTGCAGTCTAATTGTGCAAGTGTGTATTTTGGTCTCTGCTGCTATGTCAGAGCAATGCTGCCGTTGCCATGGAGATAGAGATGTTTGAGTCTGCTTTGTCACCTTTGCCCTGCTATTTAAAAACACACACTCAGAGCAAAGCTCGGCAGCACGGGGCTTTCTTTGGAAGGTCATCCACCTTTTTCTGTTCTCTCTCTTTTTTTTAAACAGCAACTTGACAGATTAATGCCATTTTCATTTATGACTGGTATAAAACATAATGTAAATATCCTCTGACACAGAATGAACTGGCAGTTTTGTGTGTCATCAAATCCCAATAAAAGAGCAGGAACCTTAAAAGTTTCCTGGATCAAATTCCCCCAATAATTTCTCCTGATCTGTTTCTGCTGTGGATTCTAAAGACTCCTCTGTATACCAGCAGCAGGGATGGATCAGAACAAATAAGTAAATGAAATAATGAATAAATGAATAAATAAATGAAAATCAAAACAGTTGAAAGAAAACTATTCTTTAAATTGCTGCTTTTAAAAGTACTGCTCTATATTACTATGCCTTCAAAAATATTAATATAAATAATTCAGGGAAGCATGGGAAGACTTTTATAAACTGATGCAAAGTGAAGTAAGCAGAACCAGGAAAACAGTATATAAAAGGGCTGTTGTTTTTTCATATGTGATTGTTTGTGACCCCATTTAGATTTTTCTTTGCAAATTCACTAGCGTAGTTTCCTATTCTGACTCATTTTGCAGATGAGTAAACTGAGGCAAATGGGCTAAGTGACTTGCCCAGGGTCACACAGCTAGTTAGTGTTTGAGGCCAAACTTGAAATCAGGAATGAGTCTTCCTGACTCCAGGCTTGGCACTATTATTCACTGTGACACCTAGGAGCCCTAGAAAAGGACTACAACTATAACATTGCAATGCCAAGCACACAAAAAATGAAGTTGAACACTATGTATTGACCAAGATTGGTCCCATACAAGAGATGAAAAAATTCACCTTTTTTATAGAAGTGGGGTACTATGGGTAGAACATCATCATCTATGGATTGAATATCCTGTCAGATTTGGTAGATGTGTTGGTTAATTTTGTGGATCTGCTCTCCCACTCCTTTTTTTTTTTTTAATTTCTTATAAGGAATGGGTCCCTGAAAAAAAAGATTACTAGTTTATGGAGTCAGAAGATCTAGATTTAAATCTCACCTCTAATTCTTACTTATATATATGACCTCAATTAAGTCTTTCTAACCTCTGTGGCCCTCAGTTTCCTTATTTGTAAAATGAGGAATTAGACTATATAACTTCTGAGGCCCCTTCCACTCTAGATTTTTTATCCAATGATCCATCTATAGGGAATAAGGTAGAAGATATTTTGAAATGAAGGTGATCTAAAAAAATATCAATAAAAATATAAAAAAAATTAAAGCACCGCCATTATTTTAACAAAAGTGAACTTTTCTCAATATGTTTGTTGTTCAGTCAATTTTTCAGTCATGTTTACTTCTTAATGACCCCATTTGGGGTTTTCTTGGCAAAGAGTGGTTTGCCATTTCCTTTTCCAGCTCATTTTACACATGAGGAAACTGAGGCCGACAGGGTTAAGTGACTTGCCCAGGGTCACACAGCTAAAAAGTGTCTGAGGCCAGATTTGAACTCAGTCCAGCACTCTATCCACTATACCAACTAGCTTCTCCTTTCTTCTTCTTCTTCTTCTTCTTCTTCTTCTTCTTCTTCTTCTTCTTCTTCTTCTTCTTCTTCTTCTTCTTCTTCTTCTTCAGGGCAATGAGGGTTAAGTGACTCGCCCAGGGTCACACAGCTAGTAAGTGTCAAGTGTCTAAGGCCAGATTTGAACTCAGGTCCTCCTGAATCCAAAGCCGGTGCTCTATCCACTGTGCCACCTAGCTGGCCCCCTAGCTTCTCTTTTCAATGCCAAAAAAAGCTACAACAGTTTGCCTTAGAGGATCACTAATTATCCCTCTTCTATGTGCACACAGTCAGGTCTGAATGACGACCCTGAATCTACCCTTGTCAGCTTTTTCTATTCTTTCAGTACATCTTAAATGTCCCTCAGAGAAAAAACAATACATACAGACAGACAGATAGGTAGAGATAGACAGGTAGATAGATGATACATATAGGCAGAAAAACAGATAAGATAGACAGAGAGATAGACAGACAGACATAGATAGATAGATAGATAGATAGATAGATAGATAGATAGATAGATAGATAGATAGATAGATAGATAGATAGATAGATAGATAGACAGACAGACAGACATATATATCTATCTAGATAGATCTTTGGATAAATACTGAAATATTATTTCTTCATCTTGGTCAGAATTGATCATGGCCTCGAGTTCTGGTATCAGCATAGAGAACAAGCACTAAATTGGAGAACCAGCAGCTGCTATTGAAAATCGAGACCTGCTGATGAGGATATTGGATATTTAATAGCTTCATCTCATCTTCTCAGGATCCTGGCACTGGAGAAGTGGAAAGGGGGGAAAAAATAAACCTTGCATAAACCATAAATAAACACCCCACCATGACACGGTTGTAAATCTCTACACATGCAGACACAAATAAATTTATTTTTATCAAATCTCAGCCACTGTAAGCTCACACAAAATGACAGCTCCATCTCCTTGTGATGGGGGACCAGCCTGCTCAAATCTGCCATATTTCTTTCCTTCCCTGACCAAAAGGTCTTTGGGAGGCCAGTGTGATGGGCTGAGACACGCTGTGTGAGTGATTGGGAAATCGTCTCAGCTCCTCATTACAGGGGTGGAGAGTGTCCCATTAAACCCAGCAGCCCATCCTAGGAAGTCAGATAAACCCTTGGGTTTTGACTAAGCTCAGAATAGCACGAAGTGTATTACCGCCATTCAGTTTTACAGTGTGGATGCCGAACTAACGGCAGGAAACTAAAAATTGCCCGGCAAGGGAATCTGGACAGTTCTATCACCTTGCTGTGTGCTTACAATCTTCACGTGGGGCCAAGGCTTCATTATATGACAGGGAAGGGAGTCTGTAGGCCCATTCCCCCCTGGCTCTCCTCAAAACTTAGTTGTCAGATTTTCATCAACAGTTAGCCCTCCAGGAGTCATAATGTTGTCCTGTATCCTGGCCAGTGAGAAAAAGCAAAGGGAAAAGATTTCCCCAAGTTTCTATTAAATAGAGTATTTCTGAAGGCAGCTTGAAATCATGAGAGACTCATCAGTTTGGGCTTTGGTTTTCAAAAAGAGATATTTGACAAAAGGCAAAGGATAGAAATCTTTGGAATATGGTGGTTTAAAAAAAGATATAACCATATATATTATTACAAAAATCCCCATGCCACATTCCTTTTTATATATATAATATATTATCCTTTATTTACAACTACAAGATACCGCAATTTTTCTTTTGTCTTTTATTTGAATAAAGACAAAGATGAAGTCTAATATTTCCTTTAATCAAGTGCTAGAGATTCCCAAAAGACATGTCACCTCTCTAACCCAATCCAAGCCAACAAACTATGTTCTAGGCACTGTGCTAAATGCTGGGGATACAATTCATTAAAAAGATACTTTCTGACCTCAAGACACTTAAAATCTAAAGGGAAGGACAACACACCAAAAGAGGTCAGATAGCTGAGAGATGGGTAGGAACCAGAAGATACCTTATTCCATAGAACTGAAACCAGTCAGGGTAGCAAAGTGGAGTAAACTCAAAATGGTTTCTGCTTTCTAAAAAGGAAGGCATTGAGAAGAGTTTGCTACTCTGCCCTCCAGTCAGAGGAGAGAAGAGACTGAGAGAAATGGTGTCAATCAAAGCTTGAGTTAGCAGCCTGTTGAGATTAGAAGTGAGGAGTTTAACCTGGGAGAGGCATCTTGTTCCAGAGAGCTGAAACCAGTCAAAGCAAGACTTCCCCATGGAGTCCTAGGAAAATGAGAGGTTAACGTAGTAACATTCATTCCATTAAGTGCCTAGCATTGTGCCTTACAGTTTGTAACAACTCAATAAATACTTGTTAAATTGAATGGAATATTAATGGAGTTGAGGAGGGAGGGGTATAAGCTAGTAGTAAGTGGTACTTACTGGGAGATGGGAGGATCAGACAAGTGGGAAAGCCAACAATGAGTCTGTATCATAGGCACTTGTGAAAGATAACTAGTGTCATGCCTAATCTCCTCCTCGTACAAAGAGATAGGGACACATGGGAATCCATTAAAAAGAAAGACTCAATAGACAAGTATTAAATACCCTCTCTTTGGGTTTATGTGATTTTGACATCATAATGAAACTGCATAGGTATGCTAGACATTGTGTGTGTGTGTGTGTGTGTGTGTGTGTGTGTGTGAGAGAGAGAGAGAGAGAGAGAGAGAGAGAGAGAGAGAGAGAGAGAGAGAGAGAGATTCTCTCAGTTAAATAAAGATTATTTATTTTTCACTCAAAGGGTACTTTGGGATAAATTAAAATTAAATTAGTTCAACCAGTGGACTCATGAAAGCTGATTGTTAAATTTTCAGTGTATTTACACCTCAGAAATCATCAGATTTCAAATTAGGGCTTGATTCATTATTTTTTTAATTATCTATGCTTAAGAAAGAATGGAGAAAATGCTAATAATGCAGATCAAATTTTGGTCTAGTATATTTTTTTCCATAAAGCTGATTGTTAAACAAAATTTACCAGCACACCCCCGATTCTAACTATCCTCTAGAGAAATCTGTAGTCCATTGTTTTTCTCACTTCTTAGTCAATAGAATGTTGTCAGTTACTCTCCCTCCCCACTCCAAACCCCAAACACTCATTTTGTCAATTGAGTAATCATGAAATCATGACTTGAAGAATGGGAAAAGCTGTTGTAATAATAGCTGACAATCATCTAGTATTTTCAACCTACCTTAAACATATTATCCCATACAAAAAGCCAGTAACATAGATGATATGATTATTCCCATTTTACAGATGAGGAAAGTGAAACTCAAGGAGGTTAAGTGACTTACCCAAGGTAAAATAACTTAGACCTCCTTGAAGGAGGGATTTGAGCCCAAGTCTTCTTCACTCGGAGTCCAGTGCTTTATCCATTAAGCCACCCTGTCTCTAACAACATCTTGAATTGTATAGGGATTTAAACTTTTTAAAAGTCTTTCCATTTCTGCTATCTCATTTTGTCCTCTCATTTTCTCCAAAAGTAACACTGAGTGGTTTAAGTGATTTACCCAAAGTCACAAAAAAAGATGGGTACCAGAGTTAGGAGTAGAATATCACTTTATCCCCTATCAGTCCAGAACACATTTTGGAATTAGATTAGTTGGTGAGATCCATATTAGATTGTGAGTTTCTCATTAGATAGTGAGCTCCATGGAAGTAGGGACTGTCTTTTTTGTTTCTTTGTAACCCCAGCACTTAGCACAGTGCCCAGCACATTGTAAGTTCTTCATAAAGGTTTATTGACCAACTGATGAGTTCTAGCCTAAGTTCCAAAGGCCTCCTGCACTTACTTTGCTATGCTATAGTTGAAAAAGAAGAAGGAAAAGGGAAATGGAAAGAGAACCTCTAGATGTAGGCTGCCTAAGATTTTTTATTTTTATTTATTTTATTTTTGATGGGTGATGGGGGTTAAGTGACTTGCCCAGAGTCACACAGTGTTAAGGGCTAAAATTCTAGCTAGTCTGTCTAAAATATCTAATGAGTGGTCGCCAATAAATTATAAACTTTAGGAAGAGTTAGGCTTTTAAGCATTTATTAAGGAAAACAAGAATTTGGTAAAGAGACAGAGAAAGGCCTAGATTCCTATCTATTAAAAGGAGAGCACATTTCTAGCTCCGCTCTCCACCAGAGTCCAAAGGAAAGAGAGCGAGACTGAGCGCCAGTCTCTTCCTTCCTCCTCCCACTAGCCCGCGTCACTTCCTGACGCCAAAGAAAAGACTCCTGGTCTTGCCCTCAAAGACCTTCACTTCATGGGCGGAACTCTTCTACAGTAAGTCTCCAGCAGGTGGCGTCATTCCAATCGTTACAACAGCTAGTAAGTGTCAAATGTTTGGGGCCTGATTTAAACTCAGGTACTCCTGAATCCAGGGCTGGTGCTTTATCCACTGCGCTACCTAGCTGCCCCACCTAAGATTTTTAGTACTGTTGTTCTTGGAGAGAAGAGTGGAAGAGGATTAAAGAAATCTACTCCTCTCTCTATACCAGGGAAGTGTCTCCTTGCATAAAGGGAAGAAGGGAACAGAATGAAATGGAGTTTTATACAATAATTGAATATTGTATTTGTCAGATAAATGCATAATAAATTCTGTGTAAGGCTGAATTACTAGTACAACATTGATTTTAACCCCAATTTAAGACAATACCATCCATGTTTTAAGAAAGTAGGAATGATGATTTTTTTCCCATACCAAATCATTAAAATCCTCAAATTGCATTTGGAATTTAGAGATAAGGTACTGAAAAGCAATCAATGATAAGTAACTTTGAATTTTGAAGAGAATGAGTGAAAAAGCATTTATTAAGTAACTGTTATGTGTCAATTTGGGGGGGAGGGTGGTTTATGGGTGTTTAAGGAGGACTAGCTCTTATGGTGTGAGGCCTTTTCAGACCTTTTCAGGACTGCTCAATCTACCTTTGGTATCCACCTGGCACTTGACCTGTGACTCCAATAAGCCGTGGCATGTTAAGTATACCATCTAAGTGAATGGGCTGAGGGTAACTGATGGGCCACAAAGCTGTCATTGAGTTAGGGGGATGTCTACTACTAGCAAGTGAAGACTTCTACCAGTGGAATGGGTGGATGAAAGCAGTTTTTTCCAACAGCCAAGAAGGCAACTGAAATAGGCCTTGTGGAGTGCTTAGAGCTTGTTCAGACATCAGAGATGCCAAGGTCATTCATGGCATGCCAGGCCATCACCAGGCCTCCTGACTTTTGTCCTGTCACTGGACTTTGATGACTCTGGAAGAGAGAGGCTGACACTGACAATTTGGGGCAGCTCCATTTCACTTAAAGCCAATTCACACACAATTCAAGACAACACTCATTTGTGAGGTCATTGGTCTTTTTTGAAAAGGAAGGAAACACAACAATTGTTTGCTAAACATCGTGCTTAGTAAGAGGTAATAAAATACAGAAGCAGAGAAAGTTCCTATTATAAAAGAGGCTACAATCCAATAGGGAAAGAAAACACATATCAGGGTAGTACTAGGGAGGAGAACTTTGGACCGAAATGTTACAGCGATAGTGAATGGGAATATAGGAAAGTAGACTGATATATCCCTTCTGGAAATAATGTCAGAGTTCATTTAATTATGGTCCCAGAACTAAATAATGAGGGAGAGGAAGTAGACATACATGCATCAGCAAAGCCATTGGCAGGGATGGCCAATAGGGAGTGAAATAAAGCATGACTGGGATCTCCCCAAAATAGTAGGTCAAGTAAAGCAGGCAATAATCAAGACAGTGGGACCCCGGGGCTGAAATTTAATAGATAAAAGGGTTAAAAATTTCAGAGCTTGGTTTCTGATTAGGTGGCAAGGCTACTGATGAGATTGTAGAAAGGTAAACTTCCCTCAAAAATTGTGTTTTTCTTTCTTCCTTCCTTCCTTCCTTCCTTCCTTCCTTCCTTCCTTCCTTCCTTCCTTCCTTCCTTTCTTTTTTTCTTTCTTTCTTTCTTTTTTGTTATAAGAAAGTGCTGACCCCAGGGACTTCAGAAGTGCTCTCTCTTCTACCAAGGGACCCCTCAACTTTCGGTTCATGAGCAACCAGTTTCAGTCCTAGGGGAGCCTAGATAGTAAAAAGAAGAGTCAAGTTCTTTCTCATTGCCCCTGGATCTTTACACTCCCCCCAGAATGAAATCACTGAAAGAAAAGAGGTCTGGCTCATGTCTAATATCTCCGAAGAAGAGAAGAGAAAGGTATTCAATGTAAAATGTAGATGATGGGGCAGCTAGGTGGCGCAGTGGATAAAGCACTGGTCCAGGATTCAGGAATACCCGAATTCAAATCCGGCCTCAGACACTTAACACTTACTAGCTGTGTGACCCTGGGCAAGTCACTTAACCCCATTTGCCTCACCAAAAAGAAAAAAAATGTAGATGAGGTATAGGACAGCTATTTATTTCCTTAGCACAAAAGAAATGCATAAAACACAATGACTCATTGTCATTGACAAAAACTTTCAGTATTAAATAGTAACTCATGACACCTGTTATGCTCTCCTTGGAAATCAAAACTGGAAACATTTTATGAGTCTGCTAAACAATCATTTCACCTTCATCATGGCTCTTCACAATTGAACAAATTCAACAAATCCCTCAAAGTTTCCATCTTATAGAAAACTCCTACTTCTAGTCAGCTTGCTCTAAGGGACCCAAGAGTTCCCAAGGTCTTGAATTCACAAGGTTGCCTCTAAGTCTGGAAATGTCCATTTCAAGAATGCTGTTCAGTCGCCTATCCTCATGAAAAGAATAGAAGAGACAGCCAGAGTCTTGAAGCTAGGTAGCACATGCACCCACTGCCATAAACAAGAAGGATTAGAGGGTGGGCGAAGAGATGGCCTCTTTCTCTTTCTGTTTCTCTGTCTCTTCTCTGTCTGTCTGTCTGTCTCTCCAAGAAGTCCCCACATGCACCCCAAATGGGAAAAGAAAAAGCATCAGAGGATGAAGTCTCTCCTTCTAAAATCTAATGCTTAAGCTACTCTTCCTAGCTCAGTGGTCAATTGTCTTTGATTCGCTGCCTTCATGGGAATCAAGAGAGCCCCCCCAGTGCTGAAAATATGTGTCCCCAGAAGTAGCTGGGGGAATTAAGCCCAGCATTACACATGTTCCATGAAGTGTGCTCCAATTCAACCCCTACTACACTGGGAAAACAGGAAAATCTCACTAATGCCGACTAATTAAAGAAAAAACAAGTAGGTATTAGAGAAAACTCTGAATTAGAAACTATTTTCACGTAAATGAAATTTTATTACCATCAAGTGAAGTACCATAAGGTCCTTAGTTCATCTCTTTAATAAACAGTGAAGAAAGATTTCCAATTAGCATATCAATTATTTGTATGCAAATAGATGTTTCCAAAGGGCTTGAGGGTACCTGAAAACAGGGTTTGTTCTTTTAGTAATCTCTGGTGTGTCTAGAAGAGCTCTGAACTAGAACTGGAGGAATTTGGGCACCAATTCTGGCTCTGCCATTAGTTAATTGGGCAAGTCATTTGACCTCTGTGGGCCTTAGTGTGCCCAGGTGTAAAATGAGGAGTTAGGATTTAATTCAAATTACCTTTACTATTCCTTCTTCCCTCATCAAAATTCTACAAAGTACTTTTAAACATTCGACCTTTGATGTAGTTTACTCTGGCCCTTTCTATGAACAAAGGATTTCTATGAACAAAGTAGATTTCTGTCCGGCTTCTGCTCAACTTCCTCTAACTTGGAATTAGTAGAATTCATTCATTCAAAGGAGTAATTTATTGCTCACTAAACAGAAGGCTCAGTGTTACTTATCTAGTTTAGAGGCAGCATGGAATAGCGGAGGAAACACCAGAATGGATATGAGGAAGACTTATTTGTCTCAACTAAAATCCCACCTTCTACAACAAGCCTTCCCTGACCCCTTAATTCCAGTGCCTTCCCTCTTTTATTTCCTATTTATTTATCTTGTATATAGCATACTTTGTATAGATCTGTTACTATGTTCTCTCCCCCATTAGAATGTAATAATCTCCTTGAGGCGAGGGCCTGTCTTTTGCTCCTTTTTGTATCCCCAGCACTTAGCACAATGCCTAGCACATAGTAGGTGCTTTAAAAATATGTTTATTAATTGATAGTCCCGGATAAACTACTCACTGGTTAGATGATGTTGGTCACAGTCACTTCCTATCTCTAGGTCTCATTTTCTTTATGTGAAAATGAGGTTAGAGTAGATGGGCTCTAAGATCCTTCCCAGTTCTAGCATTCTATGATTTGTCATCCTTTAATATTCCTTCCCCAGAGGAGAGCAATGTTCCTTAACTTTCCTTCTCTGAAAAGTTCTCTGTTCTTTCTGCTCTTCTGGTTCTCTTTGGTTTGGTCCTTCACCAGAATGGCTGCATCTTCATGATATCATTCTCTCAGAGGTTGTTTTCAGTTGTTCTGTTCAATCTTTGAAAAAAAAAAAATCAAATCAGGCAAAAGCTTGACCCTTGATCATTCATTCCCAATACTATCTGACAAGAGCCTTGTGAATAAATGAGTTTCCAGTGTAGGCAGAGATTACTGTTTTGTTAATTTTGAATAGATGGAAATAGACAGCAATCAACAAACCTTTGGCTAAGGGGAAAAATCCCTTTAACTCACATTTTCCTTCAATTACAAGGAGGACAAAGAAGCACGTTGCACCATGTGCTTGAATGGACGCTTTGTTATTCAAAACAAGCATCAAAGAGCATTATGTCCCCTATAGAAAATATGCAATCAGTGTTTAATTCAATGGTAGGATGCAAATTTAAATTCCCATAAGGGGAAGGCTGTTAATGCCATTTAAATTGGTTGTAAATTACAGATAATACGCTAGAGACCCGAATACAGATTAGTGGAGTATTGCTTTAGGAATCCAGTCCTACTTTGAACTTATTGTGCATTTATCTATGAAAAATAAGACCTTGAAGGCTTGTTTACAGCTACATTTTATTGCCTATCTTCTTCATTTCTACAGCGAATATTTCACTTTTAAATGCCATGAGATGGTTCCACTAATGTAAGTAAATGACATTGTGTTCAAGACAGATTAGTACTCTTAGCAATAGCATTTACTCACAAAAATATATGTAACATACATATATGTGCACAGAGAAGAGGATGAGTTTATAATATAGAAAGAATATATGCCTACATCCCTCATATGAATTTAATTTAAAAAATACTCTTCCAGTCAACTTTTCTAGCATTCGATGTGGCTGGCAAATTCTGAGGTTGTAAGACAACTGGCATTTTCAGGGACTTGAGACCTGTAATAACTCTTGCTACTTAAGTATGCCAATTACATGAAAATTATCTCCCATTTTCAGAGACTGACTAATTGTCATTGGTCTGCTTAGAGTTGATGAATTCAGAGTAACAAGACCATCACAAATATATTATGCCAAAATGCATCCCATTTGAAAAAGGTTTTGGAGTTTCCAACTGGAGAAGGACATTTTCACACTTTTAAAAAGTAATAACTGCTCTAGGTACATCCCTCAGGTAGAAAATAGGTTTCTCCATGTGACAGAATAAATCAGACTTATAATTCTCAATTTCCCTCTTCTTAGAATATGCATGACATTATTTATTATCTACCAAACATATAAAATTCAATCTTTGATAAATAATACAGTAAACAAAACACACAATGTATAGATGTATACAATATAGATGTACAGATATATGCTATATCGCAGGATTCAAGATGGTTAAGGGATAGGATGTTTTAGTTACCTTAATAGTCAAGTTAAATGAAAGTTACTATGTAACACATTACCCATTTTCCAAGAATCTAAATACAACCAGATATTTTTAACTTTAGACCTAGGCTGACTAGATTTTTTAATCTTTTCTTTAATGATTCAAAACATGCTTCAGGATTTTATAGCAGCTCAGGGCTATTCTGAAGAGGAATTCTTGTTGTACAGGCCTGTAGTATTTATATAGAATATATAAGGTGTATAAGAACACTGTGGATACCAGATGCATGAGATTAGAGGTACATAACTTATTCAAGGAGAACATCTTTTCTGTAATAGTCTTAGAATCTAACTTTTTAAGAGCCACATTATACGGGGTGTCCCAAAAGTCTATTAAAGCTTAAAATGGAACAAAGACTTTTGAGATACTCTGTATATCCTGTTTACATAGTGAGAGGTAGATACCCTTCCTCCCTCTATGTAAACAGAAGACTTATTATATCAAAAAGGGAAAAGGAAGAGGAAGTAGCTGTTGGGCTCAGTGTAGTATTTTCATGGACCTGGATTTTCTAGAGCCTCATGGATTCTGGGAATGGCAGTACAAGCAAGGGCTGGTGCTTCAATGAAGTGTGTCTGCAAGAACTATGGGTAGGGGAGGATGTTTTAAATTATACAAGAAGGACAAGGAGGGAAAGAGAGCAGCTGTTGGGCTCAGCTATGATCCCAGACCATCCAGACAGAGCATGATTAATTCTGGAAATGGTTCAGGGGATGCAATTGTCCTATGAGAGGACAAAAATACAAGAGTTCTAGGGGGCAGCCAGGTGGAGCAGTGGATAGAGCACCGGCCCTGGAGTCAGGAGTACCTGAGTTCAAATCCAGCCTCAGACACTTAACACTTACTAGCTGTGTGACCCTGGGCAAGTCACTTAACCCCAATTGCCTCACTAAATAAATAAACAAACAAACAAATAAATAAATAAATACAAGAGTTCTGGGAATTGAGCTAGGTCACAGCCTTGGGAAGGAAGGAAGAATTGAATCTGATGGTCTTGAAGCAAAAGATAGATGGTCATATTTTATGTGTGTTGTAGAGCACTGGGGTCCAACTCAAATAGAAATGGAGGCCATGAGACCATATATAAGGATCCCTTTGAGCTGCATATTGACTTAGAAAACTACATGTGAACATTTCCTATGAGCTATTGTATTTTTATTTATTTTGTTAAATATTTCCTAATGACATTTTAATCTGATTCAGCACATTTGGGAGCATTGCATTCCCTAATGGACCAGCCCAGTGGTTTTTGATTCCTCTGCTACAGAGGGAATTCTTATTCAGGCAGGAGTTGAGATGGATTTTGGGGGTCCTTTCCAGCTCTGATACTCTGTGATTCTGTGATTGAGTTTGGGTCATATATTTTTACTTTCAGGACCCCTTCACACTCTTTTTTTGTTTGTTTGTTGTTTTTTTTTTCCCTTCACACTCTTAAAAATTATTCTGGATGATAAAGAGCTTTTGTTAAATGGGTTATATCTATCAATGTTTTCCATAATAGAAATTAAAACATGTTAGTATTATTAGGAAAATGGTTTTGACCTTGCAGACTCCCTTGAAAGGGTCTCAGGGATTCTGGGAGTCCTGGACCCAAACAGGCACTACTGATAGGAATCATATGATATCCACATTCAGTTGCTTTTCTGAATTCAACCTTCAAGTTAGTGACATGTAGTGGAAAGATTACTGCTCTTAGAATCAGGGAAGACCAGGGATTCTCACCCATACATTCCTTCTCCCATCTCCATGTCTTTGTATGGGCTGTCTGCCATGCTTAGAACCCAATTCCATCTATCCTCTGCCTTCTCGAATCCCTAACTTCCTTCAGACTTAGCTCAAATGCCACTTTCTACAAACAAGCTTTTTACAATCCTCCAGATGCTAGTGCCTCCCCAGCAAAATCACCCTATGGAGCAGGTATGTGGCACAGTGGATAAAGCACCAGCCCTGGATTCAGGAGGACCTGAGTTCAAATCTGAGCTCAGACACTTGACACTTATTAGCTGTGGGGACCTGGGCAAGTCACTTAACCCTCATTGCCCTGCAAAACACACACACACACACACACACACACACCCCACAACCTATATATTCTCTGTATACAAAATTACCTTCCATATGCTTATTCTATGTTATAGATGTTGTTTTCCTGAATGGAAGCTCCTTACAGGGCAGGAACAGTTTCATTTTTTGTGTTTGTATACCCAGCACTTAGCACTATCCTTCCCACAAAGTAGGCACTTGATAAATTCTTGTTGATTGGTTGATTGGTCCTAGCTCCAATTATGTACTAGCTGTGTGATTTTTGGGGGGGGGGGCAGGGCAATGAGACTTGCTCAGGGTCACACAGCTAGTAAGTGTCAAGTGTCTGAGCTCAGATTTGAACTCAGGTCCTCCTGAATCCAAGGCCAGTGCTTTATCCACTTCGCCACCTAGCTGCTCCACTATCTGTGTGATCTTGAGCAAGTCATTTAATGTCAGTTTCCTCATTTGGAAAATGGGAATAATAGTATTTTTATTACCTACTCATAATTATGGTGAGAAAAATATCCTTTGTAAACCTATAAAAATGTCAGCTTTGATTATTGCTCACCATCTCTCTCTCTTTTTATAAGAGTATCAAAGTTGGTTTTTTAAAAAATTATTTCAGTTTTCTGGTTATTCAGACACTAGATAAGTGAAAGTTCCCTGATTATAAGAGAAAGCAAAAGAGAGAGATTAACGTAATTTTCAACCACATTAAGTCACTCTGACAGAATACCTCGTTCTAAGTGACGTTCACAGGTTATGGAATAAAGAGAATTCTTGATTTGGAGGAGTTTCTCGTTTTCAGCTTTGATGAGTTCTGGGTTAGAATATTTCAAATACAAATCAAAAGAGAAGGGTAAGTCTTTCTGTTTCTTTCCTAAGACTTGCCTTTCTCCAGCTGCTCTGGGAGTTTGTTTTACTTAAACCTTATCAGTTTGTGCTGGAGCAGAGATTGTCTTCCCTTGGCTCTTAGCCCAGTCTGTGCCTACTTGCAACAGTGGTGAGTAATTGTCACAGAACAATCATTCATCTTTAGGGGTTGGGGAAGGGTGGCTCTGTTTCTTTAGGGAGACATAATCCAGTGCTTCAGCAAGGTTGGCATCACCAGATGCTGTCTTCTACCTGTCTTGGATCATGTTCCTACCCACTACTTCCTTCCCACTCTCTGTCCTTCAAGTCCTTGTGGAGAGAAGTCCTGAAGGAAATGATGACTACATCACCCTCATCATGAGATGCCCAAATCACAATGAGGTATGCTGCCAAAGAGACATCTTACCACCTGTACCTAAAAGAGGTCAGAATGGTTAGGAATTAGCATGTGGGTAATGATGAAACTAAACCAGGAAAAGAAATAGCACCTTATGAGCCCCGGTTCACTCACTAGTAAGACATAACCTATATGATGATCTCAAAGCCATAACATAGTATGGGAGGGCTACACTGAAGTTGCTCCAGTATTTGATGGGGAAATTGGAGTCATTGTCTCTGAGCTCTGTATCATGTTAATGCCCCAGCCTGGCTCTGCTGGGTTGGCAGCTGTTCAAAATAATTAAGGTTTGAGATATTATTTTTTGAGGTGTGGAAAACATGCAAAATTTTTTCTTTGAAAATAGATTATGATGCAATCTGAAATAACATTTTCCAAAATACATTCATTTTGAAAATGAAAACGACTTAAAAAAGATACTAATAAAAATTTTAAATGTTAATATTTTAGGAAATTGGAAATCTAGTCCCAGTTCTTCAATAAACTACCAAATCACCTCATCTCTCTAGTTCTCATCAATCAGAGAGATGAATTAGAATATCTCTAAATTCTTTTCTATTCCTAAAATTATGTTTGGTTGATTTGGCAGATTCTTCCTAGACAATGAACCATGAGAGCTAATGAAAGATTAAGGAACCACTAGGATGTAGGTTCTTATCTCCGTTAACTAAGACATATCTGCTTAATTTGCCTCAATTCTAGATTGGAAAGAGGGAATCATAGTATCTCAGAGTTGGAAGGGACTACTGATGCCATCCAATCCAACCTACACCTGACCAAAAATCCCCTCTACAATATCCCCCGAAAGTGGTCAGTCAGACTTTTCCTGAAGGCTTCTAAATTCAAAATTGTGAATTCAAAATCATGGATAGCTTAAATTGTTAGAAAGTTTTTTCTTACATCTAACCAAAATCTGCCTCCCCAAAACTTCCACTCATTATTCATAGTTCTGCCCTCTGGGGACAAGATGAGCAAGTCAAATCGCTCTTCCAAATGACAGCCTTTTAAGTATTTGAAGACAGTTACTGTGCATGCCCCAGTTTTCTCTTATTCAGCTTCTTTACTATATAGTCAGTAGGCATGATCTTAAGGCCTTTTATCAATCTGGTCACCTTCTTCTGGATGCTTATAGTTGACCAGTATCTCTCCAAAGACATTAGAATATGTACCTGGGAGTTCCTTCACCTATAAACCCTCCAAATCATACAGCTCAGGTCCTAAGCATTTTGTTAGTCATTATTCTCTTTAACCCATAGTTCACAAGACTCACTGATGTGTTTATTTTGGTTGTGGATTCACTTAATTTACAACAGCCGTTTTAGGAAAATAGCAGTGCAATAACAGTAGCAACAGAATATTTATCCTGTAATCCTTTAGCTCACTTCCCGCCCCCCCCCCAAAAAAATATACCTCCTCTATAGGATAAGTGGATCTTCATAGGAATCTTGTAGAGGGAATCCACACATGGTGAATACATATGGCCAGTATAATCAAATAAAGGGACACATACACTAGCAACTCTTGTCACCTATACTCATACATAAACAGGTAATTCATATCTTACACATTGCAAAGCTGCTTTTGTCTTCTATGTTATCATGATACTTCTGTTTGATCATTTGTTTCCTGCCAGGCAATGACTCTGCTGTTCCCAGACAGGAATTGCGCCTCAACTACTCCCTACTGTTGCATTTCAGTTGCTTCTTTCTGGATATAATTGCTACACCAGCTAGTTTTCAATTATCCAGAGATCTTAAGGATGCCCTAATATATTGTCAACACCCACTAGGGATGTTGTGGTTAGTAAGCCTCTCCCCTGCAGGGAGGCTACAGCCTTATTAACCATTTCTTTTAACTATTTTCACCATTCACTGGGGAGTACTATGAATAATAAACCTCCCCTCTGAATAGAGGTCTATATCTCTGGGCAATATATCTTTTGTCCTCTTATCGTACTCTGCAATAGCCCTCAATTGAGGTGCTGTCTTCAGAGTTACCTGCTACTTCGTCATCTTCTGCCAGATGTAGGGGTGTTGGGAAGGGTGTAAAGTCTATTCATTCAGCATTTTCAGTCAATGGCTATGAAACTCTTTGCAGATCTTCTCAAACATCCTTCTCATCCAATTAATATAAAGCTACTTTCAACTCTTTAGTCTGCCTTTTCAGCTACTGGATAGGAAAATACTTCTCACAGTCAGGCTGTGCCAGGACGTAGTTAGAGGTCAAGTTAAGAGCAGGCATGTTCTTGGAACACTTCTTCAAAAGCCTCTTTTTGATTTTTCCTGTTTTCATTCTTGATCTCTTCTCTACCGTCTCCTCTGAGTCTCTCTGACTGAGGTAAATATCCTATGGGTGGGGGCAGCTAGGTAGCACAGTGGATAGAGCACCTGCCCTGGATTCAGGAGGACCTGAATTCAAATCCGGCCTCAGACACTTGAAACTTACTAGCTGTGTGACCCTGGGCAAGTCACTTAACCCTCATTGCTCTGCAAAAAGAAAAATATCCTATGGGCTATAATTCTTAAAAAAAGAAAAGGAGAGCCAAGTGAAGTAATAAGGAAACTTTAATTTCACCCAACACCCTCCTCTATTTTATACAAACAACAATGGCTGCACTGAACAGAGCAATCTAACTAAGAAAGTAACCTTTGTCTCACCTTTACTCTACTCTTACTCCAGGAACACATCCCAGGCCTCTTGATGGTAATAAAATGTGGTGCCCAATACCTGAGGCTAATCTAGATGTGATCTTACTGGGGAAAGCAGATGTAACTATCACTTCATTCTCAACACTATGCCTTTGTTAATATTGTCTGAGATCATATTAGCTTTTTTGCCTGCCTTGCTGTTCTAGTGACTCATATTGGGTTTGTAAGCCACTAAAAGTCCTAGGTGTTTTTTTCAGAAGGTTATTATCTACCCATCCAACATCACTCCATATGTATGTGGTTGATTCCTTTAAAACTACAAGTACAAAATTTTACGCTGCTAAATTTAATCTCATTATATTCAGCCCGATATTCTAGGTTTTCATGTTTGTTTGTTGTTGATGATGGTTTTTAGTTGTTTTCAGTTGTGACTCCTTTGGGGATTTTCTTGGCAAAGATACTGGAGTGGTTTGCCATCTTCTTTTCCAGTGGATTAAGGTAAATGGAGATTAAGTGACTTGTCCAGAGTCTGAGGCCAAATTTGAACTCAGCTCTTCCTGACTCCAGGCCAAGCACTCACCAGCACATCTACTGCACCACCATATTAATTATCTCTCCTAGTTTTATTTCTTCCTTCTGGATATAATTGCTACACCAGCTAGTTTTCAATTATCCAGAGATCTTAAGGATGCCCTAATATATTGTCAACACCCACTAGGGATGTTGTGGTTAGTAAGCCTCTCCCCTGCAGGGAGGCTACAGCCTTATTAACCATTTCTTTTAACTATTTTCACCATTCACTGGGGAGTACTGTGAATGATAAACCTCATATGTATTTAATCAAGTCTTTCATTTTATTTTGGTGGGGCAATGAGGGTTAAAGTGACTTGCCCAGGGTCACAAAGCTAGTAAGTGTCAAGTGTCTGAGGCTGGATTTGAACTCAGGTACTCCTGAATCCAGGGCCAGTGCTTTATCCACTGCGCCACCTAGCTGCCCCAAGTCTTTAATTTTTTAAAGTTAAAAAGCATAGGTCCAAGGGTAAGTTCTCACAACATTTCAGTAAAGACCTCCACCTAAGATGATATTGATCTACTAAATAACTACTCTTTGGTGCCAGGTATTCAATCAGCTCTGAATCAACCTAACTAAGCTATCATATAGCCCACAACTCTTCATCTTATTCACAAGGATAGTGTCTGAAATTTAGATTAATATCTCTATTATATCACTAATATACCAGTCTAAATAACCCTATCTAAAAATGAAATGAGATTAGTTTTTTATTGAATCAGCCAGACATTTTGTGATCTCCATTTCCTTCTGGAAATCTTTCCTAACCATTTCCTTTATAATATGTTCTATAATTTTGTCTGGAATTAGAGTCAAGTTCATTGGTCTATAATTTTCGGACTTTATTCTCTTCTCTTATTTGAAAATTGGGGAAATATTTATTGATTTTTTTTCAGTCATAATGCTAATGATCCTCTTGGTTGTTTTTTTTTTTAATAATTAGCAACAATGACTTAATAGTCATATCGTAACATCTTTTTAGTACCCTGGGACTACAATGGCAACAAGGTGATACCTATTTCTCTGCTTATCCTTGATTTCAATTTAATTTTTCTTCCATCCTTTCCAGGCCAAAGATAGTTCTTATTAATAAAAAGAAAACAAAAGAAAATAAGTTTTGAGGGCAAAGGGAAGAGGTTATTTCCCTTTCTTGATATGAATAATACCATTTTGGAATAAAATTCCATTTCAGTGTAAACAGGCAGTCACATTTAACCTCTGAGTTTTGTCTTCCTTTATGACCAATCTTAGGGAAGGTCAACAAAAAAGACAAACAGAATCAACACTGTCTTGGACTCCTTAGGCCAACAACTGACTAACAGATTGGGAAGCCTTTGTCCCTTCCTCTGGAACATAACTGCCCTCAAGGCCAATGGTTGGATGGTTTGAAGACCAACACGACTGTTTTCTGTATACTACAAATACCTGTGGGAAACGGCTTGTATTCAGAAGCTCTCTTGCACCATAGGGACTTCTTTTTCTGTAGACTAATTAATACTTCTCCTTGCCTTAGATAGTAATTTTGAATAAAATGAAGTCTTTTACTGATTTATACCCTAAATTGTTAACAGGGAGTTTTCTTTCCAGCCCAAAACACAAAAGAAATGATTATCTCTGACTTCTCTTTCATTCATAATTGTTGATATCAATCAACTAATAAAAATTTATTAAGTACCTGCTATATACCAGAAGTCCTGTCTATCCCAAATGTGGTTTATCATTTCTTTTCCCCAATAAAGCTTGACCTTTTTATAGTCCTTAGCGTTCCCTACTGAAGCCCAATTCCTGGCCTTCTCCTGGTGGAACTGTTTCTACTAACAGGAGAAGGGGCAAAGGCAAGTCACTGGCGCCTTAAAACCAGTCACTTTGGGCAGGTGTTGCTCATTAGCCTTGGCAGGCAACTCACCTAGGGGAAGGAACCCTGATTTTAAACCTCCGCTGCCTTGCGGCTATACCCATATATGGGAAAGGCTTCAGGAGTTAACCCCGAGGAAAAATCAGGAGTCAGAGTCCCTTAGGCAGTTGGATGCTGGCCATCACATCCCTCTGGCAACTCCTGCAGCAGCACTGGTGCCAAACTGTATTGGCTCTGCTTCTCCCTTGGATCCACTAATGTCGCAGAGAGGGAAAACCTGCTGCATGGGCAACAGCTTGTTTTCCATATTGATCTGCCCAGGCCAGTGCCCTGGAGAGGACACTCCAGCTACTGCTCATGGGGTAAATACAAGCCACACTGTGGCCTGTGGCTTTTCAAGGCACTGATCCATGGTTGTCCGTGACTGACGGAAGCCGATCTACTATTAGCATTCCCTACCAGTGTCAATTCGTTCTCAGCTTGTAACCATAATTCTATTTTTACTGGACTACACCACTATTTGCTTGTGTTCATCTTCACTTATCTGCCTTTACTTCCATCCTCCGTTCACCATTTTGAAACCTAAATTGGGTGAAGAGCTACCTGTCTATACACGTTGGTATTTTTTTTTCAAAACACTTTGTCCTTTTCCTCTTAGTATGGAATTGTTTCTCTTTGTGTTTTCAGAATTTCATTATTGAAAGTGGGTTCCCACACTTCCTGGTCCTTTTAGAACTCTACAGCATGGCCTAGGGAATAGAGTACTAGACTTGGAAGCAGGGGAACCTTATTTTAAGAGATTCCACCTCTGAGCCATGCTACCTGTGTGACCAAGGGACAAGGCACTTAACCATACTATACCCCATTTCCCCCATATCTAAAATGGGGTTAATAAAATATATAGTACCTATCTTATTAGGTTGTTATGAGGTTGAAATGAGACAAGGTAAGTGAAGCAGTTTGCAAACTCTAAAGCACTATATAAATGTGAGTGAAACAACAAACAAGAAATCCTACTTATTCTTTTCCTGAACCCTTTGAAATCTGTTCTCCCAAAATCTGGGGTGCATTTCAACCCATGCTCAACTCTCCTCTTCTGTATCAGGATTTCGAAAATGTTGTGTACACTTCCTCTTAAGGTTCTTATTCTTTCTTTCTTTCTTTCTTTCTTTCTTTCTTTCTTTCTTTCTTTCTTTCTTTCTTTCTTTCTTTCTTTCTTTTTTTCGGGGTAATGAGGGTTAAGTGACTTGCCCAGGGTCACATAGCTAGTAAGTGTCAAGTGTCTGAGGTTGGATTTGAACTCAAGTACTCCTGAATCCAGGGACAGTGCTTTATCCACTGTAACACCTAGCTGCCCCCTGTTCTTATTCTTTTGATGTCATTAACTATTTCTTTTTGTTGTATGTCAGGTCCAGGAGAGTGGGACCCCTTAATGCTTCTTCTACCTTTTAAAGGATGAAATCAAATCAAATCAAAGCAAGCCAAGAATTTATGAGTTGCTCTGCTTATGACAGAAGGACAATTCCAATAAGTCTCCCCACCCCATCTCTACTATATCACACCTTTATCACAGGTCAAATTTATAATCAATTTCCAAAACTCTTCATCCATTTCCTTCTTCCATCCAGGTAGTGTATAATAAACTCCCATGATAATATTACTTCTGTTTCTGTTTATCTTTACTCAAATGCTGTCTATCATACTTGCCCACCTCTAGTTCCTGAGTTACCTCATATCAATAAATATTGTTAGATGGGGGCAGCTAGATGGTGCAGTGGATAGAGCACTGGCCCTGGAGTCAGGAGTACCTGAGTTCAAATCCAGCCTCAGACACTTAACACTTACTAGCTGTGTGACCCTGGGCAAGTCACTTAACCCCAATTGCCTCACTAAAATAGATAGATAGATAGATAGATAGATAGATAGATAGATAGATAGATAGATAGATAATGTTCTCCTCTGATCACCTTTTGTCTACTGTTCCTTTTTTTTTTTTTTTTGGTGAGGCAATTGGGGTTAAGTGACTTGCCCAGGGTCACACAGCTAGTAAGTGTCAAGTGTCTGAGGCCGAATTTGAACTCAGGTCCTCCTGAATCCAGCGGCAGTGCTCTATCCACTGCGCCACCTAGCTGCCCCTCCTATTCCTTTTAGATAAGATATACCCTTCCAGAGGCACAGTTTAATCATGGACCCCATCTTCTCAAATCTGAGGGAATTTTACCTCATAGGCCTCAGACACTTACTAGCTATATGACCCCAGGCATGTCACTTAACCTCATTTGCCTCAGTTCCTTCATCTGTAAAATAAGATGGAGAAGGAAATGACAAACCAGTATCTTTGCCAAGAAAACCCCACATGATGTCCCCAAAAGTCAAACATGACTAAAACAACTCAACAACAATAAATGTGCCAGGCACTGTGCTAAGCACTTTGTTAACATTATGTCAGGGGACATGGCATGTCCAGACCTATGTGCTGGGAATCCTCAGCTAATCAGCTGTGTGGAGAAAGAATTTAAGAGGGAAGAACCCTGGATAAGATGGACCAATTAGGAGTCCAGGAGAGAAGTGATGGGGCCTGGCACAAAGTGATGGCCAGGTGAAGAAAATAGATGTGACAGATGTTATGAAAGTAGAAATGACAAGACTAGGCTCCTCCATATAGTAGTTAGCTTACTATGTCAGAATTTTCCTTTTTCATTTTAAAGCTCTTTTTATTAAATTTACAAGGCTTCAGCCAAATATATTTTTTTATATCCCTCATTAGTTGTATTTCATTCTTGGCTAAGAACCCTATCATTCCTATATTTTAAATTGTGGTTCAGAAGTTGATGGTCAACTCCAACACAAAACAATTTGTAGAGAAAGTAAGCTGTCATGTCAATCCTCCATATAACAGCTACCCATAAGGACCTCAAGGATCAAAGATTTTAAAGCAAGGTTAAAGCAGAGTTAAAAATTGTCGCTTATCATGATCCCTTCATGATCATTTCAAGTACTTCACAGAAATATGCTCCTAGTGATGCTTATATGGTAATGTGAGAACCAAGAAAGCATAAGGTGACCTTTCTGAGATTTTGAAAGTCAGATTGCTGTCCGGAAGTTACTTCTATTCATAGACTGCCTTTAGGTCATGTCAATCAATGGACTTGAATGCAACCAGCCAATTAGCTTGCAGCTGTGTGTGGGGACCGCCCCTCTTCCGGCCTGGCAGAGAGCTTCCGCTGGAGGAGACTCAGGATTGGTCTCTTTCGTTTGGGAACAATCTTGTGGTGGCAGAAGAAGCAGGCCAGGATAGACAGGTTTCCTAACTTTCTGAACTTCACGTGTTCTCTCTTGGATAACTAGGTGAAGGCAGCTTTCCCTCTGTCTCTTTGCTAACCCCTAATATACTTTAATAAATGCTTAAAAGCCTAAACTGTTGCTGAATTTATAAGTAAACCTTAGCTAATTCTCCCCTCACACTGGGGGTGGGGGGCAGGTAAGGACACACACATTAAACATCACAGTAGCAGATCATGACATCTAACAATTGACAAAGAATCCGAATTTGGGTGATTCAAAGGGCAATGGAGAGACAGTAGGGGATAAAAAATAAGCTTCAGTATAAATGTGTGAGAAGCAGCCTAGAAGATAACATCTAAGAGACCTATGACAGGAAAGGGAGATGGGCTAGCCATGCAATGAAAAGGAGTACATTGGTACCCTCACATAATGGCAAAGGATGCAGTAGGCCTCCAGTTTATTCTGTGGTCCCCCTGTGGAGGATTTATTGATAGACACAGACAAAAGTCATATGAGATCAGAACACATGGATAAATTTGTAGTCTGCATCATTGGAGGGAGAAATTGTGAAAAGCAAGCTATGTCACATAAAGAGTCACTAGACACAATATTTCTCAAATTTTTTAGTCTCAGGAGTCCTTTACTCTCTTAAAAATTACTGAGCCGGGGCAGCTAGGTGGCACAGTGGATAAAACACCGGCCTTGGAGTCAGGAGGACCTGAGTTCAAATCTGGCCTCAGACACTTAACACTTACTAGCTGTGTGACCCTAGGCAAGTCACTTAACCCCTATAGCCTCATGAAAAAAAGAAAAGAAAAAGAAATTAAAACAACTAATGTGGAAATGTTTTGCATAACTGCTCATGTATAGCTTATGTTGAATTGCTTAAGTTCTTGGGGAGAGAGGGAGGGAGGAAGAGAATTTGGAACACAAAGTCTTTTTAAAAATTGATGTCGGGGCAGCTAGGTGGCGCAGTGGATAGAGCACTGGCCCTGGATTCAGGAAGACCTGAGTTCAAATCCAGCCTCAGACACTTAACACTTACTAGCTGTGTGACCCTGGGCAAGTCACTTAACCCCAATTGCCTCACTAAAAAAAAAAAAAAAAGAAAAAAAAATTGATGTCAAAATTTGTATTTACATATAATTTGGGGGAAATAACATTTTAAAATAAAAAAAGAAATTAAAACAACAATTAAAATAGTTTTGACCTCATGGATCCCCTTAAAGGGCTTCAAGGATGCTTGAAGGTTTCAGATCACACTTGGAAAACCACCACATTGGAGTAAAAATCAGGAGAAGCAGTCTGAGGGATCTGAGAAAGTTTTCTATCAGGGCTAAAGTGTTCAAGATCGTTTTTCCAGGTATTAACTTTTGGACTCAAAAGGTTAAAAAGGGGACAGTTAGGTGGTGCAGTGGATAAAGCACCAGCCCTGGATTCAGGAGAACCTGAGTTAAAATCCAGCTCAGACACTTGACACTTACTAGCTGTGTGACCCTGGGCAAGTCACTTAACCCTCATTGCCCCACCCCCCCACCCCCAAAAAAGGTTAAAAAGTGTTATCTTCCAGGTAGAACCATCCTTGGACAATGGATAGCTACTCATGTCAGACTCTGTCAGGAAGACACTCCACTCCCCAGTGTGATGCAGCTCATGAATACTTCCTTTTGCTTATCTTCAAAGCTTCCTCTGGAATATGAAGCCCATTTTCTCCCGGGATGACCATAAACAGCTGACCTCTTTAATCACATTATAACTTTTCTCTCTTCTTTCCCCAAAGTAACCACTTTCTTTATCTTTTTTATAATCTTCCATGTGCTTATCTAAAATCCTGCTGTAAGAAAGCAATTTCATTTCATTCAATTCAATCTAATTCAACTAACTCTGATTGGCATGAACCCATTTGAGTCATAGAATTTTTGGTTGAGTTCCAAGGTCTGCTCAGAGTATGACTCTTGAGTTTAGTCTAAACACTGACCTTGGGTAAGTTTCTTGAGCCATCTGAGCTTCTGCTTTTACATTTATAAAATGAGAAGACAGGATGGGATATAAAGATGAAAGGTCTCTCCCAGCTCTTCCATTCTATGGTAATTCATGTAATGCTCAAGTAGTGTAAGAAAGGGGTAAATCCACATTTTTGTAGAGTAAAAAACTCTATATCTTCTCTCCCTGGGATACTTAGGTTGACTACACTGGTTTCCATCAAAAGAGATCTTAAACCTTCTAGCTAACACTTGTGTTTAGTTGGGGCAGCTAGGTAGGCATGGTGGGTAAAGCAGTGGCCCTGAAGTCAGGAGGACCGTGTTCAAATCTCACCTCAGACACTTACTAGCTGTGTGACCCTGGGCAAGTCACTTAATCCCAATTGCCTTAAACATCCAGGGCCATCTTCAGTCGTCCTGATGTATATCTTGCCCCTGGATCCAGATGGCTCTGGAGGAGAGAGTGAGGTTGGTGACCTTGCACAGCCCTTCTTCACTTAAATCCAATTCAGTGCAAGTCATGGCATCACCTAGATGTCATGGTCCTCTCCAAGAACACAGGACAAACAAGTGTGTTTAGTTGCACATTCAATACCTTAAGCCAGCTCAGTCAAGAAAGAGAATTCCAGGTCCTGATTCAAATAGGGCGAAACTCCTTATCACGATCCTCCCTCTCTTGACTGCCATATTCAACCCTCAATTACCACAAGAAAAAGATGGGGAGCTATCTAGGGGAGGGTAAAGAAGCTGAGCAATGAGCAGTAGGAAGAGGAGAGTTGAGAAAGTGATCCTAAAATGTCTGAACTGCTAAGTCAGAGTTCAGTCAGTGAACCAAGATTTCCCCTGCAGCACCAAGAACTGTAATACTGGAAACAATCAGAGAGTTTGGAAGGCAGAAATTCATGTTGTATTAAGGGAAGAATGAATCTACAAAATGCTTCAAAAAACAAAAAAACAGGACATGCTGTCTTGATAGTCTAACTTTCCCCGTGTTTTGCTTTGTAGTGCAGTGGATAAAGTATTGATTTTGGAGTCACGAGATCTGAGTTCAAATAAGGACACTTGACTCCCTGTGAGATCCTAAGCAAGTCTCTTCCCCCCCCCCTTTTAAATTAATTAATTAATTTAACTTTTCAACCTTTGTTTAGATAAGATTTCCAATTTCCAATTTTTTCTCCCTCCCTCCCCTCCCTGCCCCCCTCCCCTAGACAGCGGGTAATCTGATATATAACATTAAACATATTTCTGCATTAGTCATGTTATACAAGAAGAATCAGAGCAAGAAGGAAAAACCTCAAAAAAGAAAAACAACAGCACCCAAAACTAAAGAGATAGTATGGTCCAATTAGCATCCATATTCCACAGTTTCTTTCTTTCTTTTTTTTTTCTGGATTTGGAGAGCCTTTTCCATCATGAGTCCTTTGGAATTTTATTGTACCATTGGATTGGTGAGAAGAATCTAGTCTATCACAGTTGATCAACACACAATGTTGATGATACTGTGCACAATGTTCTCCTGGTTCTGCTCATCTCACTCATCATCAGCCCATGCAAGACCCTCCAGGTTTCTCTGAACTCCTCCTGCTCATCATTTCTTACAACACAATAGTATTCCATTGTATTCATATAGCACAACTTGTCCAGCCATTCCCCAATTGATGGGCATCCCCTCAACTTCCAATTCCTTGCCACCATTAAAAGAGCAGCTATAAATATTTTTGTACCTGTGGGTCCTTTTCCCTTTTCCATGACTAAGCAAGTCGCTTAATCTCCATCAATCTCAGTTTCCATATCTGTAAAATGAGGATAATAATAACACCTGCCTCCCAGGGTTATTGTGAGGATTAAATGAGGATATTCCTAAAGTGCTTTGCAAGCATTAAATTGTTATACACATACTGGCTAATATTATTTTTTACTTGTATACTATAAATGGCATGATTTTTGAAATGCAAACCCATATTGAATTAAAACCAAAAAAAGAGAAAAAAAGACTAGATAGGTCAAGTCCTCTTTTTTTTTTTTCAGGGCAATGAGGGTTAAGTGACTTGCCCAGGGTCACACAGCTAGTGTCAAGTGTCTGAGGCTGGATTTGAACTCAGGTCCTCCTGAATCCAGGGCCAGTGCTTTATCTACTGCGCTACCTAGCTGCCCCTCAAGTCCTCATTTTAAAAAAATCCTCTAAAATACAGCAAACCAAGATTATTATTAAAGAGTGGGTATTATTTTCCTTAAGCAAACATTATTAAATATTATCCTGGGCTTCAGTTGCCTCATCTGTAAAATGAGAAGCTTGGACTGGATCGTCTTTTAAAGTCCTTTACAAGTTATCTTAAACTCTTTTTCTTATTCTAGTGTAACTCAGCCCACTCATCACAGGAGAGCCCAAGTACCTAATCAATTACATTGTTTTAAAAAACTAATAAAAAGTCATGTGTTATTCACTGTTTCTTCCAAATTCTCTTGATTCTCCTTTTTGCTTGATGTAATTTTATTTTTTTAAAATTATGTCTTTGCAAGTAGTTTGGGCTTTCTCAATGTTATCTTTTTTTTTTTTTTGTGGGGCAATGGGGGTTAAGTGACTTGGCCAGGGTCACACAGCTAGTAAGTGTCAAGTGTCTGAGGCCGGATTTGAACTCAGGTACTCCTGAATCCAGGGCCAGTGCTTTATCCACTGCGCCACCTAGCCACCCCTCTCAATGTTATCTTGACAAATGCATGCCATTTAAAAAAATACTTACATAAATGGAAAAAAATAAAGTCCTTTACAGCTATAGATCAATGAGCCTATGAGCATTATCATAATTATCATTATAATAAGGGTTCTTTATGAAGCAATTTAAAGGTGCTTCTTGCCCTCTAGAAGTTGTGCTTGATAAGGCTAGCTATCATACTACAGAAAGTTAGAGAACTTGAGTTTGAATTCTGAAGCTGATGCTTATTACTTGTATGAACTTGAGCAAGTCACTTTTTAAAAAAAATATTGACAACCATCTCAGCCTGTACTCCCCAGAACCAAACATGTCTTGAGGAATGCTTCAGTGTTTGGTCATGTTGGACTCTTCATGACCCCAATTGGGTTGTTTTTTTCTTGGCTAAGTTTGCCATTTCCTTCTCTGGCCCATTTTATAGATGAGAAAACTGAGGCAAATGGGGTTAAGTGACTTGCCCACAGCTAGCACATGTCTGAGGCCATATTTGAACTCACACCTTCCTGACTCAATCTTCTATATGTAAAAATAAGGGTTGGAATAAATTACCTCTGAGATGGCTACCAGCTCTAGATTTATGCTATTAGGTTGTATAGGCCATTAGAGTATAAGCTCTTTGAGAGCAAGGACTGTCTTTTCCCTATTTTTTAATCCTCCACAGTTTAGCACAGTGCCTAGCACATAGTAGGCACTTAATAAATTTTTATTAAATTGAACTGAATGCTCCCATAAGATTTAAGGAGGCAGCTGGGTGGTTCAATAGACAGAGCACTAGGCATGGAGCCAAGAAGACTTGAGTTCAAATCCAGCCTCAGACACTTACTAGCTGTGTGACCCTGGGCAAGTCAACTTGACCCCTGTTACCTTAATCTTCTAGAGAAGGAAATGGCAAACCATTCCATTATACTTGTCTCATTGAGTGAAGGAACAAAGTGAGGAGTTATGGAAGTTGAATATTTAGTCTGGGCAGGGTAAGAAGGGAATAATAATAATTATGGTGATGATAATTATATAGTATCTTTTTTTTTGCAGGCCAATGAGGATTAAGTGACTTGTCCAGGGTCACACAGCTAGTAAGTGTCAAGTGTCTGAGGTCAGATTTGAACTCAGGTCCTCTTGAATCCATGGCCAGTGCTTTATCCACTGTGCCACCTAGCTGCCCCTATTATCATATTTTATAATAATTTAAAATTAAAATAAACTATTTACAATATCACATATTATATTATGATAATGATATATAATAATAACTCATCTTTACTTACACAGCCCTTTAGGATTTTCAAAATACTTCACATACATTTTCTTATTTCATCCTCACAATACTCCTGCGTGGCAGGTACTATTATTAACCCCATTTTATAGCTAGGAAAACTGAGGCTCAGAAAGATTAACTGACTTGCCCATCTTTCTTCTAACTGATCAAGAAAGATTTTTGGAATGATTCAAATGATTAGAATAAGAATGACAGGTTGTCCCAGAATTAAAAATAACTTCAGATGTTATTGAATCTAATTCCATACCCAATATTTAAATTTCCCCTAAATTTTATCCGCAAAGTGGTTATTTAACATCTGCTTAAAGATCACTACTGATAAATAACACTGTTTTTGAGGAAGCCCATTCCATTTAGAAAAAAAACTAAAATTTTTATGAAGTTTTAAATATATATATATATATATATATATATATATATATATATATATATATATATATATATATATATATATATACTTGACCAAAATCTGTCTCCTTTCAACAACAATCCTTTATAAAATGCAACTGTAAGGGGTTTTTTTTTGGTTTTGGTTTTTTGTTTTTTTTAGTGAGGCAGTTGGGGTTAAGTGACTTGCCCAGGGTCACACAGCTAGTAAGTGTTAAGTGTCTGAGGCCGGATTTGAACTCTGGTACTCCTGACTCCAGGGCCAGTGCTCTATCCACTGCGCCATCTAGCTGCCCTGCAACTGTAAGTTTAATCATCCAATGCTGAACACTGTGGCTGGTACACAGTAAGTGCTTAATAAATGTTTGGGTTTTTTTTTTTTTTACATTCATTTATTTTATTTTATTTTTTGTTTTGTTTTGTTTTGTTTTTGGTGGGGCAGTTGGGGTTAAGTGACTTGCCTAGGGTCACACAGCTAGTAAGTGTCGGGTGTCTGAGGCCGGATTTGAACTCAGGTCCTCCTGAATCCAGGGCCTGTGCTTTATCCACTGCGCCACCTAGCTGCCCCCGAATTCATTTATTTTCAAATTCAGTTAAGTCAACAAGCTCCCTTTTCCATCCCATGTCTAGTCTTTCCTAGAGTATCTCAATGACTTCCCTTGTTGGTCAGATTCCAGCCAGAAGACTACTTCACCAGCCACTGTATATCATTACCAATAGTGACACTCTCCAGGATCTCCATGTGACTTGAACATCCCATATTAGATATGATTTCTGCTGCATGGAAGATTCAGGAAAAGTAAATATCCACATACAATATTAACAAACTTGGTGAAAAACACCAAGATCATCAATACTCCTAGATTCTATCAGTCAGCAAAGAGAAGCTTGTTGGCCAGCAATCATAGAGTATCAAAGTAAGATGTTACCTATTCCAACTTCTATCAGAAAAGGAAATCTTTCTGCCAATGTGTCTAACCAGTGTCCATCTAGTCTGTACTTAAGAGATATTTAATGGGGGCAGCTAGATGGCGCAGTGGTTAAAGCACTGGCCCTGGATTCAGGAGGACCTGAGTTCAAAGCCGGCCTCAGACACTTGACACTTACTAGCTGTGTGACCCTGGGCAAGTCATTTAACCCCCATTGCCCGGCAAAAAAAACCCAAAAAAACAAAGCAAAAAAAAACAAAAACAAAGAGATATTTAATGATGGAGAAGTTACTTTACCTTGAGTCAGCCCAATTCAATTTGGGACTGCTCTACGAGAATCTTAGACTTTTAGAGGACATTTGCACCAATATTCCCATTTGAGAGATGAGCAAACTGAGACCCATAATAATTGACCCGTAATAATTAAGTGATTTGTCCAAGGTTACATAACCAGTGAACTAACTGGGTTTGGAGCCCACGTCTCTTGATTGTCACTAGATGTCCTTGTCCACTATATTATCAGTTCACTAAGAGCCTAAAGCGGTACAATTAGTGTAGATGATTGGACCAAAGCTGCTGCTTTTCTGACTCATCCTGAATTAACAGTTACTTTATTCAATTAAGTATTTTGTTGTTGTTCAGTCATTTCAGTTGTGTCCAAATCTTTGTGACCCTATCTGGTATTTTCTTTTCTTTCTTTCTTTTTTTTTTTTGTAAGGCAATTAGGGTTAAGTGACTTGCCCAAGGTCACACAGCTAGTAAGTGTTGAGTGTCTGAGGCCGGATTTGAACTCAGGTACTCTTGACTCCAGGGCCAGTGCTCTATCCACTGCGCCACCTAGCTGCCCCCCCCAGCTACCCCCTGGTGTTTTCTTGAGAAAGATACTGGAGTGGTTTTCCATTTCCTTCTTCAGCTCATTTTATAAATGAAGTGACTTGTCCAAGGTCACCCAGCTAGGAAGTGTTTGAGGCAGATTTGAACTCAAGAAGAAGAGTCTTTCTGACTCCAGACCCAGCACTCTCTCCACTGTGCTACCTAGTTGCCCTTCAATCAGATATAAGTATGCTCTAAAATATTTGGAATCTCCTATTAGAAAATACCTACTGTCCTCTAGGAAATTTGTTAAATGGTCTACAAAGATCATCTAAAGCCTTTATTTAAATGGTAATTCAGAAATATGGGGGGCAGCTAGGTAGCATTGGGGGCAGCTAGGTGGAACAGTGGGTAAAGCACTGGCCCTGGATTCAGGAGGACCTGTGTTCAAATCTGGCCTCAGACGCTTGACACTTACTAGCTGTGTGACCCTGGTCAAGTCACTTAACCCTCATTGCCCTACAAAACCGCCCCAGAAATATGTCATTTATTTAAATTACTTTCTTTATATCTCTCTCTCTTTTTCATAGAAATAGTAAATTAAAGAAAAAGATCTTATCATAGACTAATGAATTTTAGAACTAGAAGAGACCCTAGAGATTCTGTAGTTCAATCCCTTCTCCTATTCTATAGATGAGGAAACTGAGACACAGAACTGTTAAGTGATTTATGAAGATCAATCTTTTAGCTAATTTGAGCTTTCCTGCCTGCCAGATAAGTATGCTTTCCCTTACACCCTCCTGTCTCTCTTTATATTACCATAGCAAAGAAAGAGAAGAGAAGAGAAGAGAAGAGAAGAGAAGAGAAGAGAAGAGAAGAGAAGAGAAGAGAAGAGAAGAGAAGAGAAGAGAAGAGAAGAGAAGAGAAGAGAAGAGAAGAGAAGAGAAGAGAAGAGAAGAGAAGAGAAGAGAAGAGAAGAGGAGAAGAGAAGAGAAGAGAAGAGAAGAGAAGAGAAGAGAAGAGAAGAGAAGAGAAGAGAAGAGAAGAGAAGAGAAGAGAAGAGAAGAGAAGAGAAGAGAAGAGAAGAGAAGAGAAGAGAAGAGAAGAGAAGAGAAGAGAAGAGAAGAGAAGAGAAGAGAAGAGAAGAGAAGAGGAGCTTTGTTTTTTGGGGTTTTTTTAAGCTCTCATGGAAATTTAGCTTTTGTTTCCATTTAAAAACATTATTCTGAGAAGGGGTCCATAGGCTACACCAAGCTGCCAAAGGGGTCCAGGACACACACAACAAGGTTAAGAACCCCTGAGCCACAGGGACTTGGAATTGAGTGGGGATGCTTGGTTTGTTATTCTAGGCCACCAGAGACTCAAGTCTTCTGAACTCCTTCCAACTCCCTGAGGGAATCAGGGACACTCTTTATGGTTGTTCACCCCACCTATGCCACTTCAGGTTTGATCATTCCTTCTTCCTGATCTGATGCCAAGGAAATTTTTATTGGTTTCCTCCCTAAGGCTTTTCTCTAGGTGAGAATGACATACTGGGACTTGGGGCCATAACATGTCATGACAGATTGCTCTTCTTGGGGATGCATGTGTGCCCATTATAATTTTTTAAATCTCCATAGAGATAAACCACTCAGAGGAGCCCATGATTCCCCAATCACCTCTCCACCTCCACTCCATCTGCCTTCTCCTCACTCTGGCAATGCCTAGTTTTATTGCATCTATCTCTGGTTGGTGAGTTCCTCTCAGGAAATCCATTTAATGAAGCATCCAGTCAGACCATGAGCTCTTCAGACCTAGACAAGTCAAGGCTTGAAGACTTATTCATAGTGAGGTGAAGCCAATTCCCACAATTGGGTCCTAGAATTGAAGGTGAAGGAAGCGGCCATGATCCACCCCTCCCCTGGACCCAGATCAAGCACAAGACTGATCCAAAACTCTCCTTCCTGAGCCTAACACCATTCCTTACCCCCAAAGATGGCTTGAGCTAAACTTTCCACTCATAGGCAGAGCTGAGCTGACAAATGCATCCTATGGCCAATGGCCAGGAAACTTTTCAGCCCTATGGGACATCAGTGGAGGTAAGCAATACTATCCATGTCAAATGAGAGAAATGATTATTTCTCTCATATTAATTGTTGTTGTTGTTTGTCCCTGACATGAGGGTGATGTCATGACTTGCAGTGAATTGAATTTAAGTGAGGGAGGGTTGTGCAAGGTCACCACCCTCACTCTCTCCTCCAGAACCATCTGGGTCCAGTAGCAAGATATACATTAAGATGACTGGAGATGGCTCCAGATATTTAAGGCAATTGGGGGTAAGTGACTTGCCCAGTGTCACATAGCTAGTAAGTGTCTGAAGTAAGATTTGAACTCAGGTCTTCACAACTTCAGGGCTAGTGCTCTATTCACTGTACCACCTAGCTATCCCTCATATTAATAACCAGTTATTGAATTACGACTGTAGTTTTTCCCCTTTTCCACTTCCTCATTCAGAAATCATCTTTTGTCAGTTATTCAGGCAGCCTTTGAAGTGCAGAACTGATAATGAGATGGAAAACTTAGATCTGATCAAAAGGTAAAGAAATTTTAGTTTAGGTGAATTGATGGATACCAGTCCATTGTGTCTTACTCAGAAAGGTCTGAGGAAAAGCAGATCCTCCCTTTTGTATATATTACTCTAGGCAGGGTGATACAGGTATAGATAAGTCTCTTTGACCAAGACTGAATGATCAGAGTCACAGGCCCCAGACCTTCATTAGAATAAGCCCACCTCTCATTATAATATTCATTCTCTCATTATTTGTTAACTGATCAGAGCTGATCACCACCCTTGAGAATGCCTACTCTTCCAAGGGCATATAATCATTGAGTAGGTTCCATGAGGGGTCTTTGGCATTTGAGAGTGCCCCTGATGCTTTTATTGATTATTGCTAGCATGATTAATAAAAATGATTAATTATCCAGAAATTATGTCTCTCAAAATTTTTATATGTCACACAAAGAAGGGCAGAAGTCACAAGCGGGACAATGGAAAAGGGAGAGGAAGGGAGAAAAAAAAACAGGAAGATTAACAAGAAAAAAAGAACGCAACCACTGTCCCTGACTCACCTCTCTGTTCTAACCACTTTCCTATTTTCAGGACACTGCACGCGGCTCATGTGGACTTCCTTCCCACCCAATGATAGACTAGCTCCAAGTTTACATTTAGATAACATCTCTTCAACAGAACATCCCCCATCTTCCTGCCACACTATCCCATACATAAGGCAGGCCCTGGCACCACCTCACCAGAGTAAAGAATACTTTTAAAGCTCAGAGTATTAAAAGACTTTGCTTCTCTTCCAAAGAAAACATTAAGATGTGAGATTATCAACAGAACAGAAGGGGGAGCGATTGGGAGAAGGGCAATCTACCCATTGCTGTACACAGTACAATAAAGGGTGAATTGGCCAGCTGGATAAAGATAAGACAGATTATGTGTACCCAGCAGGGCATCCCACACATTACAACTCAGAGAAAAATTGGCATCCATGAAGAACCTTGGGAACAGTAAAGCCTGGAGATGCTGGGCTCAGTGGAATGCATTTCATGGTGTGTGGAAACATAAATCTTGCAAAAGCTAAATTTCCTTCGTCACATGTGCCTTGTTTGACTAGGTGGCTAAACGTAGAATTGTCCTGAGATGAGGCCTAAGTTCAACTACTTACAATCTTTCCCCTTCATTCAGGGCATATCCTTTGTCTCCCATATTCCCCCACCCCATCTCTGCCTACTGGACTTCCTTTAAGTTCCAGCTAAAATCTCATCTTCTACAGGAAACCTTTTCCAACTCTTCTTAATTTTAGTGCCTTCCCTCTCTTAATTATTTCTCTTTTATTCTGCACATAGCTTGTTTGCTTGTTATATCCCCCATTAGATTGTGAACTCCTTGAGGAGTCTGTCTCTTTTTGTATTCCTGCCTGAAAGAAATGATTATTTCTCTCTTACATGTTAATAATCAATTCTTGAATTACATTGAGCCGAAGGATATTGTTGATGGATGAGATTGCCCAAATCCCGGGAAAATGCCTTTCAATCCTGGGTGGGGGCCCCACTCAACTAGAGAATTTTACAAAAATTTAATCTAAGGTGAATTCTGGCCCATTGTGTCTGGTTTGAGATAGTCTCTCATTGTCCATGACATAATTAGTCATGTCCCCCAGCCCCTCATTAGAATAGGCCCACCTTTCATTATAATATTCATACTCTCATTACTTGTTAACCAGTTAGAGTCCATTGTCACCTGCAGAAATACCCACTCTTCCAAAGGTAAGCATTGAGTGGGTTTCATGAGTGATCTTTGGCATTTGAGAGTGCTATTGACCCCTTTTATTAATTATCTGCTAGCATGATTAATTAAATGATTAATTACCCAGAAATCATGTCTCTTGAACTTTTTATGTTACATAGTTTGTAGCACAGTGCCTGGCACTGTGTAGTAGGCACTTAATAAATGTTTATTGATTGACTGACTGACTGATTCCCTCAGCTCTGGAGAAAAATGGATGTGGTTGTACAGACAGGCACACAGGTTAGATCTGTGAGTTCATTAGTATGAGGAACTGCCCTCATATCTCATGAGGAAGGTGTGAGGAAACTCCTTCTGCCCATAGGAGGAGGGAACTTCTCTATAATGTTTACTCATAGAGAACTGCCTAGAATATGGAGAGGCAATGTGTAACTTCTAATTTTCTCAGAGTATCAGAGATAGGGCTAGAATTCAGACTCTTCTGGATTCAAGGATTGCTCTCTATCACTATCTTGTCTCTCTGGTCCTACAGAATAACAAATATGGATTTTAAGGACCAGAGATGGATAATTTCCTCATAAATTTAGTGCTAAAAGAGAACTTAGGAGCTATCTAGTCCACCCTCTCGCTTTGTATTTTTTTTTGGGGGGGGTGGGTTTTTGTGAGGCAATTGGGGTTAAGTGACTTGCCCAGGGTCACACATCTAGTAAGTATTAAGTGTCTGAGGCTGGATTTGAACTCAGGTCCTCCTGACTCCAGGGCCAGTGCTCTATCCACTGCACCACCTAGCTGCCCCCCTCTCACTTTGTAGATGAGGAAACTAGGATGTAATAAATTTGCCAAAGGTTACACGGGTAGTAGCAGAGTCAGTATTTGAATGCAGGGCCTCTAACTCCAAATCCCCAACTTTTTCCACTGCTGTACTAGATAAATATGCCATCTGATAGTTTTGCAGGAAAAAATGTTGTGGGGCTCGCTCCAAAAGTAGAGACTTCCAAGGATATATAGATTTAGACACCCATCTCAAAGGGCAGGCAATTTCATTCTAAAACAGTGGTGTCAAACTCAAATAGAAAATTGGAAGCTATGCATAGAGATCCCTGCATCGGCTTATTGACATAGAAAACCACATAACATTATCTGTGTTTTGTTGTGGGTTTTTTTTTTATTTTGTTAAATATTTCCCACTTGCATTTTAATTTGATTCGGACCATACTCGGGAGTGTTGTGGGCCACAAATAAGTGGGGCTACATGTTCGACACCATAAGACCATGCATCAAAATTAATAAGTAGCCTCTCAAGAAGTGGTTGTTATATTGAATTGGCAAGTCAGAATCATACTTAAATATATTTTTATGTGTCCAGTAAGGTCCCCAGTCACAAAGTACCTGGGATAAACATAGCTATTTATTGGGATAACTTTACTGGGTGATTCTATCATTGTCAACAATTTACCACGATAGAGGAGGAATTCCTATATTAATTCCACAAAGAAACCTAGTAAAGGAAAAAGGCAAAAACATTTATATAGCACCTAATAATTTGATCAACCCTGCAAGGTAAGTGCTATTATTATTAACCCATTTTATGGTAGAGGAAACTGAGGCAAACAGAGGTTAAGTGACTTGCCAATGGTCATACTAACTGAAGTCGGATTTGAACTCGGAACTTTCTGAGTGTGGACCCAGTATTCTATACACTGAACCACTGAGCTCCCTCAAAAATAGAAAGTGACCCCTAGGTTAGAATTCAGGTCATTGCTCTGTAAGCTCAGAAAAGTATAACAGATTTCTTGACTTGAACAATGAACCCTTAGCTCTTTCTGTACTTTTAAAAAAAATAATTGGGATAGATCTAGTTTATTATCTCAAATCTTCCACCATTTAAGGGATCCATTCATGAATGATTTTTTTTTTAAAAAGGATATAATTACTTCAGGTTATGCAGGAAACCAACTTCTACACAAGAAATAATAACAATTGTGATTAGAAAGATTGGATCATCAGTGCTGAGGGGCTGGTGGATATTTTCTTTTAGCAAAATGTGGAAGTCCATGTCCAAGAGCCTTTGGGAGTAAATCCTGCACTTAGGAAGAAACAAGGTGCCTCCTTTCAGGCTACTAGGAAATCATTTTTGTCAAGAGAGGTGCAAAGTGAGGAAGATTTAGGGCTGGGAAGGACCTTAAACAGTACCTCGTCTGAACTTTTAAATTACAGATCTGAAAACCAAGTCCCAAAAAATCAAATGATTTTCCCAAGGTTATATAGCAACTGCGTGGTAGAACCAGAGCTCAAGCCTAATTTGATCTATTTCTATTCTTTTTGTGTGTTTGTTTTCTAAATTTTAATTTTTAAGTGATACAAACTTAACATAAGCATCATGATATGTAAAAAAGAATAAGCAAAACGCTTGTTTGAGTCTTTTGATATATTCAGTTGTTCTGTTATTTTGAGGCAATCAAGGTAAGTGACTTGCCCAGGGTCACCCAGCTAATAAGTGTCTGAGGCAAGATTTGAGCTCAGGTCCTCCTGACTCCAGGGCTAATGCTCTATCAATTGTATCACCTAGCTGCCCCTACATAAAGTTCTTTTTTCTTAAGAAATATATATTTAATTTAACAAAGTAGTAACAAAACTGCTTTGTTTTTGTTTCTTGTAGTTTGTTTCTTCTACTTACTTAAAAGAATGTTTTCTTGATGCTCTTTTGGAGGGCATATATGTCACCATCCATTAATCTCACCTCATCCTTCCTTGAGTATAAAATATGGCAGCTAGGTGTTGCAGTAGATAGAGTGTTGGGCCTTAGGTCAGGAAGACCTGAGTTCAAATTCAGCCTCAGATACTTACTAGCTGGGTGACCCTGGGCAAATCATTTAACCCTGTTTGCCTCAGTTTCCCCATCTGGAAAATGAGCTGGAGAAGGAAATGCCAAACCATTCCAGTATCTTTGCCAAGAAAACCCCAAATGGGGTTACAAACAGTCAGACAGGACTGAAACGACTGAGCAAAGGAGTGAGGAGCTGATCTGTAGCCCAACATGGCCCTTGTAGAAATGGGGAAGCTTTACACAATTGAATCAATGTTTGTTGAATGTCCTCCTAGTATGGCTAAGTAAACCTCTTTTTGTTAACTTTTAGAGATTCTAAGGTCTCATTTCATTCTTATCTCAAACTTCAACTACCAGACCAAACTGAATCTGACCTGTCCTACAATGCATGCTTATTTATGTATAGGTCTTCCATCTACTAAAGCCCCACTCCCACCCCCCTTTTATACTATTCTATTGGTGGATGAGGCTTGCATGCTACAGATTATAGAATGCCATAATCTAAAAAAAAAAATCACAAATTTGGGTGACCAAGTGAGCAGTGTAGAAACCCATGGTAAGATTAAAACTTTGATAAAAGAAGCAGCATAAAAAATAAGGGTGTGGGGGCGGCTAGGTGGCGCAGTGGATAAAGCATCGGCCCTGGATTTAGGAGTACCTGAGTTCAAATTCGTCCTCAGACACTTAACACTTACTAGCTGTGTGACCCTGGGCAAGTCACTTAACCCCAATTGCCTCACTAAAAAAAAAAAGAAAAGAAAAGAAAAAGAAAAAGAAAAAAAAAGAAAATAAAAAATAAGGGTGTCCTGTTAAATATTTAACAATGTGCTCTCCAAAGAAAAAATTACACATGACACACTTTTAATATTAATCTGCATTATTAACATTTTCTCTATTGCTTCCTTAAGTCTAAACAATCAATAAAAATAAATCAAACCCTGATTTGTAGTGTTTGCCAATTTTCTAGGTGTAAATATTCATACTGAAAATTTAACAATTGGCTCTCCTAAGCCTATGTGAGCTGGTTCCAGAATAATTCTGCATAAAAGTTATCAACAACTATGTGTGTGAGCATAGAAGGAAGTGGGCCAGTCATGGAAAAAGAGATAACAGAGAGGCAAAGTAAGGGTAGTAGGATAGACTAATAGTTCACAGGTTTCATTGGTATCCATGAAGCTAATTTGTTCAGGCATTTTCATTGGCATCTGACTCTTTGTCTGACCCTTTTGGGGTTTTCTTGGCAAAGATACTGGAGCGGTTTGCCATTTCCTTCTCCAGCTCATTTTATAGATGATGAAACTGAGGCTTAACTAACTTGCCTGGGTCACATAACTACTAAGTGTCTGAGGATGGATTTGAATTCATGAAAATGAGCCTACCTTACTTCAGACCCAGTACTCTATCTGCTGCACCACGTAGCTGCCCATGAAACGAGTTAGTTGGCATTTATTTATCTAGTACTTTTAAGTTCCACAAAACAATTTCCTAACATGGTCTATTTTATCTTTACAACCCTGGGAAGTAGGATTATTATTATTTCCATTTTATACTGAGGAAACTGAGGCAAAGAGGAACTAGATGAGTTCCTCGGGGTCACAAAGTTAGTGTTTGAGGCAGGATATGAACTCAGGTCCAGCACTCTATCCAGGATACTAGCTGCCTCAGTAAAGAGGCAAAAAAATACTCAGAGTGATGGTCCACTATTTTTGTTTCATAGACCCCATTATTACTATGGTGAAGCCTATAGACATCTCCTCAGAATAATGTTTTTGAGTGCACAAAATAAAATCCACCGGATCGGAGTGGAAACCAAATGTTAAATGAAAACAAAGATATAATTTTTTTCACACCTAAGTTCATATACCCCCTAAAAGCTATGTACAGGCCCCTTGGAGGGCCTTAACCCAAAGTTAAGAACCCCTGTGTCAGAGTCCTGGGCAAACTCTCTATAGAAATGTGTAGTTTTGGGGCAGCTAGGTGGCGCAGTGGATAGAGCACTGGCTCTGGAGTCAGGAGTACCTGAGTTCAAATACGGCCTCAGACACTTAACACTTACTAGCTGTGTGACCCTGGGCAAGTCACTTAACCCCAATTGCCTCACTTAAAAAAAAAAAAAAGAAATGTGTAGCTTGAACAAGAGTTACACAAAACAAAAATAGAGAAGGGGAAGCAACATCCACACAGGTTTGTTGAAGGACACAGGTCTTGACATCATAAATTGATTTAGGCTTCATATTAGAGAGGAAACTTGAATGTAAATAATCTGGGAAAAGCTGCCTAAAAAAAGAACCATCTAAGGAAGGAAGGATAGATAGGGTTATACCTAATACAAAGTAATTCCAGAGGCAAAGGTCGGTGTAAACTAACCACCACAACATCAGCTTGTTGAGACCACCTCCATCTCACTTTCCATCTGCTTCCTTTGAAGCTGCCCAACCACTTGCCTATGCCTCCCCCTTCCTTCATCACATAATTTTTTTTAAATTGCTTAGCCACATAATAGTTTAAGATTTACAATATGTTTTACTCACAATATCCCTGTGAGATACAAGGGCAGTATAATTAACCCAATTTTACATAGGAGGGAACCGAAACTCAGAGAAATTAATCTAAACTAAAAAAAAAAAAATCTAAGGACCTTGAGGAAAGGAAGTGCTTTTCATCTCATATTTGTGTCCTCAGACTAGGACAGTGATTTTCACATACCACAATTCAGATGAATGTTGCATTTCATTGAATTAGATTAAATAGAATGACTTTTCCAAGGTCACACTTAAGTGTCAAAGCTGAGATTTGAGCCCAAGTGTCTTGGCTTCAAGTCCTATTCTTTTTTTTTTTTTTTAACTAAAGTATTTCTACCACCTGACGTTTAGGAGTGGTGTTTGTTGCTGTTGTTCAGTTGTGTCTGACTCTTTGTGGCCCCATTTGGGATTTTCTTGGCAGAGATACTGGAATGGTTTGCGATTTCCTTCTCCAGCTCATTTTATAGGTGAAGAAACTATAGATGAGGAAATCAGGGTGCCAGGGATCACAGAGCTAGTCAGTGTTTGAGGCTGAATTTGAACTCAGATCTTCCTGACTCCAGGCTCAGAACTCTATCCATTGTGCCATCTTGATGCTTCTATAGGGAGATTGGGTATTTCTGTTGTTTTTCAGTCATGTCTGACTCTACATGACCCAATCTGAGGGTTTCTTGGCAAAGATACTGGGGTGGCTTGCCATTTCCTTCTCCAGCTCACTTTACATATGAAGAAATGAGGTAAACAGGTTTAAGTGACTTGCCCAGGGTCACACAGCTAGTAAATGAGGCCAGAGTTGAAGTCATGAAGATGAGTCCTCCTGATTCCAAGCCCAGTGCTCCATCCACTTTGCCACCTAGCTGCCTAGGAGTGGGCTTCCTTCCAAAATGGCTGTCTGAATTCAAGGCAGACTACTCATCTCCCAATTATCTCCTCCAGAAAAACCTTAAAGTTTGAATTGGAACAAAATAATGACTAAGAAACTGCAGTACGTGACTTCTTCCACTCCAGAACTGCACAAAATCACCCAGAAGTCAACAGGCAATAAGAAAGAAGGGTCCTCCAGCAAAGCAAGTTCCAGAATGACCAAAGACAGCACATACATAGCTTGCAAATCTCTGTGTCAGTATGATCGCAGGTAAGATATAAACTTTCCAGAGCCAAGATATACTTCAAGCATCCAGATAGAAGAAGTTCATGGACAACAATACGAGAGTTGGGATCACATAAGACCTGGCAGCTTTTACTATAAATGAGAAATCTTAGAATACAATATTCTCAAAAGTAAAAGAGATAGGCTTCCAACCAAGAATACCTTACCAAGTAAAAGCCTACAGGGGGAAGAAATGAACATCTACTGGAATAGAGGACTTTCAAGCATTTCTAATGAAAAGATAAGAGATGAGTAAGAACTTTAAAAGAACATGAGAGTCCAGTGAAACCCAGAAAAGTAAAATTACTCTCCTAATTAGGATACATAAGATTAAGAGCATTACCAGCGTCAAGGTAGCAGTAGAGGAAATGGGTGTGAGGTAATCCTCATTTTTATTCAAAACAGAAAAAAAAGCCAAGTTTAACACACAGTTTGGTGTAGAAATACATCAAATTCAAGATGGAAACAAGTAGGGTAGTGTTCAAAAGAGTTTAACTTTGGGAGAGGAATAGTCACAAGCAAAATGAGCTTTCTGATCTAAGAGAGGAAGGGAAGGAGAGAAAAGCAAAGAACTGGACTGTAGGGGAGTGCTTTAGATTACCTCTCAGACAATTGGGGAATGGCTGAACAAATTGTAGTATATGGATGTAATGAAATATTATTATGCTATAAAGATTAGAAAAGAGACCATTTCAGAGAATCCTGGGTAGTATGAAATGATACAGAATAAAGTGAGTAATGTTTACCAGGATAGCAGCATTGTCAAATCAATAGAAACTTGGAAAGACTAAAGATCAACACAGGGACCTCCAGATCTTCTTCCCGAAGGATCTCTGTTGAAGCATTTTACCCACTTTGAAACAGATAAGATTCAGAGAAATATATTTGGGGACAAGGCCACTGTGTAGATTCATTTTACTTGACTACTTATTACAATTTTTTTCTTTCTTTCTCACTGAGGGCAGGAGTTGGAGAGATTAGCAATAGTAGTGTCTCCCTTCTCCTCCCCGCCAAAAAGAGGCCATTGTAACATTTTAAATACCCAGAAATTAATAGAAGGAATAAAGGAAACCCAGATAAGTAGGGCGGTTTTGAAAGTAACATGTAGAATTTATGATGTACTTTTTTTTAAAGCACATGATATGAAATGGAGACAGTTTCATGTTCTGTTGTATAGATAGAAATGTCCTCCTTTTTTGGTGTTTAAGTTCGGAATTTTTTAAGAAAGAAAAAAATAGAGTTCAGGGCTCATGGTAATTGCATCAGTCTACCATTTCCTGAAGAATGGCTCTGGGGAACAGAGAAAAATTATCAAAAATCAAAGGAGATGACTTATGTGAAAATACTTTGTTGTCATAACCTAATTTTCTTACTTTTGAAGGAAAAGACATTAAATTATTTCCACATTGGGCTATATTCTCTCCTTTCCTTCCCACCTAAGTCACTCATTGACACCACATAATAATGTCTTGTACATAACTGTCCCAATTAGTAGGTAAAGGATGCACTTTATTTCTCCAGGAGTGGCCAGGGTAAAGGATGCTGAGAATATAGAACTATGGAAGGGAATTAAGTTAAGTAATCCACACGGGGGTCTAAAAGACATGTCTTACTGGGCATCTTGCTCACCTGAGCTGAACTAACCATCTTAAACTCCTCAAGTTTGCATCTCAAGGAGTCTCCTTCAACAAGATGGGGTGCAGTAGAAAGAACTAGCGTTGGAGTCAGAAGACCTAGGTTCAAATCTCTGCTATGATTTGAATTCAAGTAGTAATGCTGTTTACTACTAATGTGACCTTAAGCAAGTGATCTTGTCTCTCCAGGCCTCTAGATCTTTAGATCTAGAAAAACCGGGAGATTAGCCTAGATGGTGTTTTGGGATACTTCCTCCCTATGGTCCTATGATCTATGAATGGATTGTAACTTCAGGTCACTTTGGGACCATTTATTGTAACATGACTTAACAAACTATGAAAGTACAATCCATGACCACTCTTTCATGAAGAAGCTCCATTGTGAAGCAGAGACTTCCCTACCATTCTACTTGTTATTTGTAGTTGTTCATCTTTTATTCTCAAAGAGGACCAAGGACATCAGGAGGAGGGGGTCTTGACTTGCAAGTCAACTATATTTTTTTTTAGTGAGGCAGTTGGAGCTAAGTGACTTGCCCAGGGTCACACAGCTAGTAAATGTCAAGTGCCTGAGGTTACATTTGAACTCAGGTCCTCCTGAATCCAGGGCTGGTGCTCTATTCACTGAACCACCTAGTAGCCCCTAAGTGAACTGGATTTAAGTGAGGCAGGGCTGTGCAAAGTCATCAACCTCACTCTCTGCTCCAAGGTCATCTGAGTCCAGTGGCAAGACATGGGTCAGGATGACTGATGATGGCCCCCTCTACATGAGCCAGCAGAGCCTGGATGGCCTCCATCCAGGCACACTAGGGAAGAGGGTTTTTGGTTTTGTTTTGTTTTGTTTTTCACAGAGCAAGAAGTTGGATTAGGTGGCTTCTTTCCATCCCTGAATTTCAATGATACTAGACTCAGGAACTGAGAATGAGGGGTTTCAACCTACTGCCCTACCTCTGAACCCAGACCTACTTTATCAACCTCTGTTTAATCTTGATGAAAGGTGAAAAGTTTAATTAACACTAAGGTGGGTTTTTTTTTCATGCCTGAGGTAAAGCAGAAATCTTCTCTATATCTAAATAAGTATCATGTCTTCTGTTCTAAATAGGCGTGCCTATTTGGAATTTGGTCTATTTGGAGTAGAAAATATACCTGTTCTTAGATCTTGAAAAGAGACTTCCTAATATAGTAGAAAGAACACTGGACCTGTAACAGTTAAATGACAAGTTCTAGATCTGGTGCTTCTGACTAGCTAAGCAATAATGTCATTGTTGTCGATTTTCAGTTGTGGCTGACTCTCCATGACCCTCTTTGGAGGTTTTTTAGCAAAGATATTGGAGCAGTTCACCATTTCCTTCTCCAGGTCATTTTGCAGATAAGGAAACTGGAGCAAACAGGGTTAAGTAATTTGCCAAGGGTCACACAGCTAGTCAGTGTTTGAGGCCAAATTGGCACTCAGGTCTTTCTAACTCCAGGTCCCACCTAGCTGCCCCTAGCTGCTAAGTAATAAAATCTTGGATAAATCATAGGATCATAGATTTAGCTGAAAGGGATCTTAGAAGTCATTTAGTTCATCCCTCTCCCTTCACAGGTAAAGAAAATGAGGTTCAGCGAGATTAAGTTCACTTGTGCAGGGTGATTCAGATAGCAAGAAACAGAGGCCAGGTTTTCTGACTCTTAACAACAGTCATGTTTCTGTCACCTCCCTTGCTTTTTCTCTCTGGGCCTCAGTTTCTTTATCCCTAAAATGAAGGATTTGGACCAGATGACCTCTAAAGTTGCCTTCGGCCCCCCAACTCCATGAGGAGGGTTTTTTGTAATGAGGGTTAGCTGCTGGAAACCAGCACTTGAAATGCCTGAATGCTGAGAAATGCAAGAAGGATGGAGAAGTCCTTAATTAGGTTATCACCACTTTCTCAAACATCACAACTAACTTGCTGATTTTAATGCGCATTTATTTGTCCGGTGGGGCTCGCTCCCATTAGACTCGATTAAGTGACTGACACACAACAACAGATTTTGCCCTGTGGTTTAGCTGCTAGCTGCGGTTGACTGATACCCAAGCTTTTGACTCCCTGCTGCGTATCTAAACTGTGCAAGCTGCAATGAATGCATTTAATCTACATAAAAAGAACACAAACTGCACGTTAGCCTTTCCGAGTCTAGTCATCAGTTTTTCAGTTTACTGTATGTCATCCTGGTCAAAGGAAGCCCGAAAGGATGCAGCGAGAGATGCAGGTTGGGATGCAGCAAGGGCTACAGGGAGAGATGGAGAGAGAGATGCAATCAGGGATGCAGGGATGGATGTCGGGATGGGAAAAGGACTTGGAGGACTTTTTTTTTTCTTTCTGAGTCAGGTGAAAAAGAAGTGTTTGCATTTTAATTGCATTTGATCTCCTAGTTTGATGACCCCTGTAATTTATATATTGTTCATATTTAGTGCTTGCTGGGCTCCTGCTGCGCAGCTGATAACGTAATTTACTGCCACCCGGCACCCGAACCAGAGGGGGGAGGGGGTGTGGGGAGGGAGGAGGGGAGCTGGCGACTACGAGCTGCTTTTTTTTTTTTTTTTTTTGCTCCTGCTGCTTATAAAATTCTCTCTCCTCCTTCGCGTTAGAGCTGATGCCAATCACTATCTTCGTGTGCAGGTGGGACTGAAAAGACCAATAAATGAAGCCCAGCTTTCTCTTTTGTTTACATTTAAAGATTGTCATTTGGTTTCCCGCTGCAGATGCTATTAGCAGACGCCTGGGCTGTTTGTGAAGGGGGTGGGGGTGGAGGAGGACTTCTGCGCCATCCCAGGGCTCTTCAGTTAATTGGCTTAAAGCAAATCAGTCAAAAAGAACATTTCGAGGAGTTTCCCACCCCACCACCTCAGCCCCCCCCTTAACCCTTATCCGTTATCCCCCTTCCCCCATATTCCACACCACCCCCAACCTGACTTTGCATAGAAAGGAAGCAGAGGTAACAAGTTCATAAGGAAGGTGGGGAAAGTGGAATTAGGATCTTTTGTGTGAGTTGGCTTGCCGCTGTTAAGGGCAGCGGCTAGAATCCTTTGGTGATTTTTCAAGTATCCTACGAGCTTAAGGACAATCTATAATAGAACAAATTTCTTTCATTGTTATTATTTTTTCTCCAGGAGTTGTTATTTTTTTTCACCAGGCCCAACCTGCTCAAAGAGGAAATACAATGGTGGTCAGGAACTTGGGGAGGAAGGAGGTGCCACAGGGCAGCTTGCTTCAGTAGACAGTAAGTCATAGGAACAGAATTGGAAGGAACCACACAGGTCAACCGGTCCAACCCTTTAATTTTTCACAAGGGAACCCTCAATAGAGGGTAAGTGACTTGCCCAAGGTCACACAGATAGTGTCACAGGCAGGATTTGGAGTAAGGTGTCCTGGTGTCTGAGGCCAGCTAGGTCATACAGTGGATAGAATACTAAGCTCAGAATCAGCAAGACTCATCTTCCTGACTCCGGGCCCAGTACTCTATCCACTTCACAAACTAACTATACATGTATGATTCTAGGATGAAGTTACTCTGTTGAAGTACACTTTAAAACAAATTCCAGGGGGCAGCTAGGTGGCGCAGTGGATAAAGCACTGGCCTTGGATTCAGGAGAACCTGAGTTCAAATCCAGCCTCAGATACTTGACCCTTAAATAGCTGTGTGACCCTGGGCAAGTCACTTAACCCTCATTGCCCAGCAAAACCAAAACAAAACAGAAGAATAGTGTCACTAAAAGGGAGTAGATTTACAAATGATTGGGCAGCTAGGTGGCGCAGTGGATAAAGCACTGGCCCTGGATTCAGGATGACCTGAGTTCAAATCTGGCCTCAGACACTTGACACTAGCTGTGTGATCTTAGGCAAGTCACTTAACCCTCATTGCCCCACCAAAAAAAAAAAGGAAAAGAAAAAAGGAAACAAATTCCAGTTAGGTGGCAGAGTAGATAAAGCACTGGCCCTAGATTCAGAAGGACCTAAGTTCAAATCCGACCTTAGACGCTTGACACTTACTATCTGTGTGACCCTGGGCATGTCACTTAACCTTCATTGCCCCACAAAACAAAAACAAAACAAAAGAAATTCCATTGTGTAGTTGGCTATATTTTGTAATAAACATTGAGCCATATCACTCAATATAGCAGCATGGTTTTATGGATAAAGAGTCAGACTTGGAGTCAGAAAGATGGGTTCAGATTCTGCCTCTGACATACATTTAGCCATCTCTAGTCATCCTGAAATCTATCTTGCCACTGGACCCAGACAGCTCCAGAAGAGAAAGTGAGGCTGGTGACTGCAAAGCCCTTCCTCACTTAAATCCAATTCAATGCAAGTCATAACATTTGTCATGGTCCTCTTCTTTTTCTTTTTTTTTTTTTTTTAGTGAGGCGATTGGGGTTAAATGACTTGCCCAGGGTCACATAGCTAGTAAGTAAGTGTTTGAGGCCGGGTTTGAACTCAGGTACTCCTGACTCCAGGGCTGGTGCTCTATCCACTGCGCCACCTAGCTGATCGGTGGTCCTCTTCAAGAATGAAGGGCAAACAACAACAACCTCTCAGTGGCTCAGGCTATTCTCTAAGACTATAAAATCTTCATTACCAAAGGGATTTTCCAGACCAAGGAGTCCCCACTTAATGGAAACAGAGCTCTGGACCCCCAAAATTCATCAGTATATTAGTTAAAGTTGCCAAGAATAAATATTTCTTGAAATCTCAATCCTACATGGTTATATAAATTTATTGTCTGACCATCATACTACTATAGAGAACCTGTCAAACTGCTATTCCTAAAACATAGGTCTGACCATGTCATACCCTGCTTCAAGAATTTCAAGAAGCTTCAAGAACTCTCTATTACCTCTAACCTAAAATAACTCCTCTGTTTGTCATTGAATTCTGGTTCCAGCCTCACTTTCCAGGCTGATTACATATTACTCCTCCTGACTTTATATTCTAGCGTGATTGGTGTACTTATTGTTCCCAGGACATGGCATTCTATCCATTACTTCCCTGTCTTGGCACAAGTCAGTTCCCCAGACTGAAATGTTCTCTCAGCTCACATTTGCCTCTTAGAACCCCTAAGACCCTTTAAGACTCAGTTTGTATCACCTTCTACAAGAGAACTTTCTTGATTCCCTAGATGGTTAGCGGTGTCATCCCCAAGCACTTTGAAAACTTTAAAACACGATGTTTTTCCAAGAGGAAATAATCCTCTTGAGGTAGGGACTATCTCATTTTTGTGTTGTCATTGCCCAGATCCTAATGCCTTTTTTTGACTCAGGCATAAATTGGATTTAAGTGAGGCGGAGTTGCATAAAATCACTGGCTTCACTCTCTCTTCCAGAGTTATCGAAGTCCAGTGGCAAGACAAAAGTCAAGATGATTGGCAATAGCCCAGGATGCTGTGGGTGGCCTTGGTATCGTCAATGTCTAAGCAAGCTCTAAGTGCTCCACAGTGTTTGCTTCAGCTGCCTTCGTGGCCCATTGGACTAAACTGTTCTCAACTGCCCATTCTGCCAGGGATAGTCTGGTTAGACATCCCTCTAACTCACCAACAGCTTGGAGGCCTGTCAGTTACCCTCAACCTGGTTTAACCCAGCTGCTGAAACAGTTCACCAGAATGTGACCACTGTGCATGCCACAGCTTCTTAGAGCCACAAGTGAGATTTAGGTGGCAGGTAGACACCAAAAGTGGATGAGCAGCCCTGAAAAAGGCTCCACAAGCCCTCGACTAAAAGTGCTGGTCCTCTCTGAACATTCATACGCCCCATCAATGATAGCATTTGGCTTGAGCATAAGGTCCTAATGAGGTTCCTAGCACACAGTAGGCACTCAATTGCTGCTTGTTGGATTGAATAGAATTGTTTTTACTATAATTGAGGCAACATGATGTAGTGGAAAAGACATGGGGCTGGGAATTATGAATCACATTCAGATATTGGCTCTATCACTGTGTGACCCTGAGCAAGACATCTAACTCATCTGTAAAATTAAGAGACTGAATCAGATGATCTCAACATCCTTTTCTGGCTCTGATATTTCTGTGCTTCTAATGATAAATCTGATGAAGTAAAATGTATACCAGTAAAGTGGACTTCTTAAACTTTTTCCCCAGGTATATAAAATAGGTATACATAACCTATTACTGTTGCCAAATTTTTCATGACCCCACATTCAGTTACACAACCCCATATAGTGTTACGACCCACAGTTTAAGAAGCTAGGTTCTAGAGCAGGTCTGTATTTATGAGTCCCCTTTTTCCCTCCTTGTCACCCCAACTCACCACTTACCTCCATATACCTCCACTTTTCCCCACTAATTGCCCATTACCAAAGGACCTACCCCGTAGCCTAATCCACACCAGCTACATCTTTGGTGCAACTCAGAGGTAGATGATAGAATTTTGCTCCAGGATTTCAACAAAATTCTGAGTCTTGCCAAGCAAACAGAATATTCTGACAGGAGACCAGAGGGCAACAATTGTATTTTTAAAGGTTCTTAGTTCCCTTTATATGGTGGAGTACTGGCAGTAGAGTTGGTTTCAATTTAAAATTTTCCTTAAAGGAAACTTAGCAAGGGTACACATCCCCCAGTGTGGCTCAAATGAAACATTAACGCTACCCCCACGACATGGCCAGCTGACTTCTTCCTGGGGGTGAGTCGAATGAAAGCTATTGCACGTAGAGGAGAGCCTTCAATGGCTTTGCTTAGAAATTCCCCTGGACTAGCAAAGTAGGATGTTCCATGATGAATTTATCCATTGGAAGATAGTTGTCCCCTTCCATTCTGTCTGGCTGCTGCCTTTGGTGTTTTTCTAGTAGTTTCCTATGCATTCCTGAGGTGTGCCTTTTCTATTCACTAATGAAATCAGTTGAGATCTGTGACATAAAGAGCGGACCTGACTGAGCAGTTTCCATTGCAATTATTTTAAGTTATTTCAACCTACCAGGGCCAAAAATAACCGAGATCAAGAAAGAGATAAAACTACTGTTTCAATTGTGTGCAGCAGCAACTCCAATGGGTAAAATAACTGGGCAGTAAACCAACACTGAGCCAATTTTTTTTCTTCAGAAAAATTCTTGGGAACATCTGGTAGACAGCTATAAAGTTTTCTTGTTCTTGTTTGGGTTTTTTCAGTGTCCACTGGGTTTCTGCTAGCTAAGTGTCTTCTGCTTTTTAAAAGACTATACCCTATGTTCAAAACACACCATAAATTCAATGATCTGTTAAGAACTGCAAGCATGTCTTGGTTACTTGTCATTTGTACCTGACTTTGCTTTAAATGATGGTGGTGGGACATCAGAACCATAAGCTTCAGCTGAGTTCAACAACGGAGAAGGGAAGAAGTGCTGCCAAATCAAAATTCCTTCATGGAGATAGGATACTAATGCCTATATTTCCAGCTTCCAATTAGTGATGACCTACTGAACAGGTTCATTTGCTAACAATTATAAATAAGTTAAAAATAATATCTTTTAAAAATAATCCTTCAAAAAACTCATAGTGTCTTTGGGAATTGTGATTCCCATATCTCCCGATGGTCTTCCCACTGTAGCCAAAACAAAATGGTGGAGCTAAGGAATCTATGGACATAGCTTAAAATTGAGTGTTTTTTCCCTAAATACTCCAACCTTAAGGACTCCTGCATACAAATTTCAGAGATACTGAAATTGTTATTCATTTTTTAAAATTCTTGACTAGACCTTGAGGAATGAGAAAAGCTAAAAAAGTTTTGTCAGTCCCAAGAGTCTAGCAGAAATAAGACACAGATGGAATTCACAGGAGTTTGGTGGGAGTAAGGGTCAAAAGGGACAATGAACTTAGCTTCCCAGTTGACTCCTGTCCCATCTCCTCTTTCTTGCGTATACCTCAAAAGTATTGGGCCAGTTTTGGGAACAGTCACTAACAGTTGGTGACCATGTTCACATGTAGTAATAGCTTATATCTATCCAGTACTTTAAGGCTTACAAAGAGCCTCACATACCATCTCCTTTGATCCTCATTATAAGCATATGAAGCAGGTGCTATTATTATTCCAGTTTACAGATGAGAGGATCCCACAGCTAATGCCCGAAGCAGGATTTGAATTCACATCTTCCCACATTACTCTATCCACTGAACCACCTAGTTGCCTGTACTAGATCATAAGAGACATATAAGAAATAAAAGACCTGGTTCTCATAGCATTTATAGTCCAGTTTAGAAATTTACAGAATCAAGAAGAGGGAACAGTAAGAAAAAACAGCAGCAAGGCAAAGGAGACTGTGCACTGCCTTCCATATCAGCCCAGTGTGTTATTGGATATTATATAGGAGTAAATTAGATTTAGATTTGGGGTAAGTCTCACCTACTCACCAAACTCAAATAGAAAAATAAACATCATTCATTCCTGAGCAATCTTGGAATCACCATATGATAAAATTCATAGCACTTAATACAGTTCCTGGCACATAGTAAGTGCTACATAAATGTTAGCTTATTATTGTTGTTGTTTGTTGTCATTTCAGTCATGTTCAACTCTTTATGACCCCAACTGGGATTTTCTTGGCAAAGATACTGGAGTGCTTTGCCATTTCTTTCTTCAATCAATCAATCAATCAATCAATTAATCAACTAATTAATTAATTAACTATTTGTTTATTATTGTTGTTATGGGGCCTCTTTTCCCTTTCACAATACTCAGCTGCACCCCTATTTCATCAAGTTACAGTCAACAGGGCCTTCCTTCACAACAGTCCTACTCTATACAATTCAAGCCTATTCAATAAACATTTATTAAGTTCATGCCACGTGTGGGGGGCACTCTGCTTGGCAAGACTTCTCTATGCTTTTGGTATTCATTGTTTCGAAGCCTTCCTATAGATGCCCAACTGTGATCATAGTTGAAATTTCTCTCTCAGCCTTCAAGGTCTTTGTTGCCACTTTCAAACAGCTGGAACAACTTTGCCTAATAATGTTGTACAGTCTTGTTATAGCCCATTTTCCCCAAGGAGCTAAACCAGAAGTATTGGCACCCAACTCTCAGTTTACTCCGCCCCGCCCCGCCCCCCCCCATCCCCCAGTGCCATTTTGGCAACAGAGAGATCAAAGAAAGTTACCGTGGCCAAACTATCCATCCACATTCCACTGCTTAGCTCTCTCTTTCCCTCAGGGTCCTCTGACTATCTCCCAGATATGTAAAACTCCCGTGCTGAGGAGGAAGAGACAACAGCAAGTTGGATTTGTAGCCGTTGTTTGGTTGTTGTTTCTTTTGTCTTATTTTTCAATGATTTCATTGATTCAATAAATGCAGAGTCTGAAGTGTTGGGATCAGAGGCTGGGGATTTGAATCATCCCCACAAAGACAAATGGTGAAAGATGGGGAATTGGATGTGTAGTTTGTGACCACCTGCTTTTCTCTGAGAAATAACAGACAAAAAAAAAGATTGTAAAATGCTTGGCAAATATACGGCATGCTATAAATGCTAAATAATGGTTTCCTACAGTATTCCAGTATTAACACTTTCCATGTGTGACTAAGCCAAGGAGAAAGAACAGGGAGATCTGGCTGGCAGGAATCAACAGCTTTCTTCCCAGAGCCAATTGAATGTGCTCTGCAGAGCACATATATCTGATAGCTATATATCCAAATGCCACAGAAGCATATGAAAGAGAAGCAACTGAATGCCCATGTATAATGCAATCATTTCTTTAAAGCTGGGAGGTACTTCAGAAGCCATCTAGACCAATCCCCTCATTCTATGGATGAGGACAATTAAATCACTTCTCCAAAGTGACACAACTAGTATCAAGGGGGAGAGGGATGGCTTCCACCTACCTGAAAGGGTTATTGTGAGAAGCAAATGAGATAGTATTTGTGAAGGGTTTAGCACCGAGCTTGGCACATAGTGGACACTTAATAAGTGTTTATTCCCTTCTCCCTCCTTTCCTTTTTAAAAGTCCAAGAGAACAAGAGAATATATAAATAAAAGAGTGGAATGCTTATTAGCTAGAGTAGGGGAAACAAAAGGGAGAGGCCCTCATTGAACCAGATTGTTTCAGGAAACCTTCCCATGTTGAAGAGGTTTAGCAGAGAGGGATACAAATAGTAGAATGAATGTAAGCTTGGTAAGGGCAGGGGCTATTCTTTCATTCCATCATTGTATCCCCCACTCTTGGCTCAGCTTTGTTCCACATTCAGTGGTTTCAGTCTTGTCTGTTTCTTTGTGACCCCATTTGGGGTTTTCTTAGCAAAGATACTGGAGTGATTTGACATTTTCTTCTTCAGCTCATTTTATAGATGGCAAACAGGGTTAAGTGACTTGCCCAAGGTCACACAGCTAGTAAGTGTCTTAGGCCAAATTTTAACTCAGAAAGATGAGTCTTCCTGACTCCAGGCCCAGCACTCTATCCATGGCACCACTCACTGTTGTAGGCAATTAACAAATATTTGCCTAATTGAATTGGAGGAAACTGCTATTGGCAGTATAGAAAGACCCTTGAAAAATTGGGTTGAAATCTCAGATCATAATAATCCTGTGATCTTGGACAAGTCATTTAACATTTGTGAATTCAGTTTCCTCATCTGGAAAATGGGGTTGGGTACCACTTCTCTCCCAGATTTCTTGAGACAATGGTTGTAAATCTCTTTGTAACCACAAAACTCTACATGAATGTATGTTACTGTAATGAAACTGAAAGAAATTCATAGGAATAGTTTCAAGAGTAGATTGTAATTAAGCCCCGGTGTAACTAAATCAATAATTATAGCAACTGACAATTATCTTGCACCTTAAAGTCTGAAAAGCATTTTCTATAATGTGATTTGCATTTGAACTTCGCAACAATATTATTATCATCCTATTTTACAGATGAGGAAAGTGAGGTAAAGCACATAGAGGTAAGGTGTTTTGCTCAGTCACACGACCAGTCAGTTTCAAAGTGGGGATTTGAACCTAGTTCTTTATGATTCCAAGTCCAAAATTCTATCCTTTATGCCACACTATCCTATTTTCTAAATCCTTACAGAAAGAATCTCATGCCCTACCCCACCCCCAAATAGACCTGTGTCGTCACCTAACTTTTCCTTAAGAGGAGTTTGTTAAGTAAATTAATTAATTAGAAAGATCCCAAAGGGGCAAAGTTAGAGAACTGTGATTTGCATAACCAGTCTGGAGGCTGCCTTTGAATCCCTTATTAGATTCATTGCCTGTATCTATACCCTGGAATAATAGAACCATGAAAAGACCATATGGCTAAAATGAAAAGAAATTTCCTTTATTAGGTTGAACTAAGCATTTTTATATACAAAGGAAGTCTGTCCTGAATTATGAGAATGATGATTTGGACATCAAGAAAGGCTAGAAGAAAATTTGCAGAATACTTTTTTTTAAAATTTAAAGGTAATCGGGCAGCTAGGTGGCCCAGTGGAAGAAGCACTGGACCTGGATTCAGGAGGACCTGAGTTCAAATCTGGCCTCAGACACTTGACACTTACTAGCTGTGTGACCCTGGGCAACCCTTATTGCCCATACAAAAAATAAGCAAACGAATGAATGACTGAATGAATGAACAAATAAATAAATGCAATTTTAAAGGTGATCATCACTATCAGAATCATTTTCATCAGTCCATCCATTAATCAATCATTTGGATTTTGGTTGCTGAGAGAGTCTTTGGCCTTTAATTGTGCAAAGGATAAGTGTTTTCCTAAGAGACACATATTCACCTGTGGGAGGTAGACAAGAGACACACAGTTTTTTCTGTTAGAAGACTAATCATCTGCCTTGTCAAGAAAGACAAACATAGGATAATTTCCCACAATGCCTATAAGAGTTCAAGCCTAAGCAGTAGCAGTATTTAGCCACAACCAATGGCTTTGACACAGTAAAAAAAAATCCTTGGTGCAGAGTTCTTTTTAGCATAGGGGATTTAGGAGTAAGCCTGGGATGAACCTGGAAGGAGAACTCTTGGGTATCTTGAGTGGAGTTCACTTATGCTTGAGCTCCAAATCATCTCAAACTATAAGTCACCTCACTACTATCCCACAAGTCCAACAACAGCTGGTAAATATGTGAGATGCCAGAAGGAAATCCAGATAAGAAGGGTTAATGGACAGGAACTAGCTGATGGGTGCCATCCTTCTAGGATCACATAGAAAATGTCAAATCCCTGTCCCAGATATCTACACTTTGAGTATTAGAACTCATCCATCGGGGCAGCTAGATGGTGCAGTGGATAGAGCACCGGCCCTGGATTCAGGAGGACCTGAGTTCAAATCCGGCCTCAGACCCTTGACATTTACTAGCTGTGTGACCCTCGGCAAGTCACTTAACCCCAATTGCCTCACCAAAAAAAAAAAAAAAAAAAAAAAAGAACTCATCCATCACACCTTCCCTAAGGCATCTAAGTGGCACAGTGAATAATGCACTGGACCCAAAATCAAGAAGACCTATTTAGACACTTATTGCTGTGTGATACTGTTCAAGTCACTTAACCTTTCTTTGCCTCAGTTTGTTTTACTGTGAAATAGAGACAATCATAGCACCTCCTTCCCAGGGTGGTTGTGAAAATCAAATGAGATAATCATTTATAAAGCACTTAGCACAGTGCCAGCACATAGTGGGTACTCAATAAATGCTTGTTTCCTTCCTTCCCAAGCATCCACAGGTCCTTATAATCATTCTTCACATGGCTTCTCTTCATATGGAAGTTTCTAGTCCTCTGACTATTCTGCTTACATTCATCTGGGTGTATTTCAGTAGATCTGCTTTAACTAGGCACAATACCCTAGATGTGTTCTGAAAAACTCGAGTACAATGAGACTATTCTGAAGAATACTTCCCCCACTGAACATTGTACTTCTACCAATGCAACCTAATATTGTAATTAGCTTTTGGGTCAGTTACAGCCTATTATTGAATCATGCTGAGCTTACAGTCATTCAATCAAACAAAACCTCTCTGCCTTTTTCTTTTTTGAATTGATAGATTTTTGTCTTAGCAAAACAAAAATATACATCATCCCCAAGAACACTTATGCAGAATAACAATAAAAGATGGTGAGTGATTATACATGCAAGTATTATCTGCCACATATTAAAAGAAATGAGGGCTGAGTGATTGAACTTTAAGAAGTACCAGTGAATTTGACTTGGGTTTTGTTGTTGTCTTCTTTCATATGGTTATACTCAATGTGTTTACTATTCTTTTTATTCTTCCTTCTTCACTCCAATCATTTTCTTTTCTTTCTTTTTTTTTGCAGGGCAATGAGGCTTAAGGGACTTGCCCAGGGTCACACAGCTAGTAAGTGTCAAGTGTCTGAGGCTGAATTTGAACTCAGGTCCTCCTGACTACAGAATCAGTACTCTATCCACTGTGCCACCTAGCTGTCCCCACTCCAAACATTTTCACATCTATCTTCCCATTTTTCTTTGAATTAATCACTTTTGTCATTCCTTTTGTAACAATATTATTCCATTATGTTGATACACCACAATTTGTTCAGCCATTCCCTCCCCCCCCTACCCCCACCCCCACATTATTGGACATTTAGTTTGTTTTCAACTTTTTACTTATACAAATAGTAGTAGTATGAATATTTTTGTATGGCTATCTTTTCTACCCCTTAACAACTTCTCTAGAGGAGTGAGACAACAGAGTCAAAGGTCAGTACTACAGGTAAGATAATACCTCTATTTTGTTGATAAAAGAGGTAACTTGTCTAAGGTTGCACAGTTTGGGAGGCTGGATTCGAATCCAGGACTCTCCTGACTGCAAGTCGGAGGCAACACATGGTCTAAGAGGAGCACCAGCCTCAGCTCCCAGTTATATAACACTTAACATAGCACTTTCCTCATAACAAACCTTATGAAGGAGGTGATACAAATATCATTATCCCCATTTTCCAGATGAGGGAATTGAGGCATAAAGACAAAAGGGTCATAGGATTTATAGATATTTTGGGGGGGGTGGCAATGAGGGTTAAGTGACTTGCCCAGGGTCACACAGCTAGTAAGTGTCAAGCGTCTGAGGCCAAATTTGAACTTAGGTCCTTCTTCCTGAGTCCAGGGCTGGTACTTTATCCACTGTGCCACCTAGCTGCACCCCCCCCCCCCGCCAGTCATAGGATTTAGAGCTGGATCCCAAATGGGATCACAAACAGTCAGATGACACTGAAATGACTGAACAACAATTCAGATAAGCTGACCTTCCCAACTTCTTGTTAAGTTCTATTTCAATTTCCTCATGGAGCCCATTGAAGACTAAGTTGTTAGTGTCCATCTGTGATGATGAAAACACATCCTTATAGAAGTGCTGACAAACTAAATAAATCTAATAGCTCTATCCAAGAAGGAAATGAGGTTAATTTGGCACAAGTTGTTATAACGAACTAAGGCACTTGATATTGCCAACAAAGGTTCAGGTAAGTTGGAGGAAATATATCCAGGGCATTTTGTTTCTCTGCTATATTTACTCTGAGGTATTGGCAAGATATTTTAATGCAAGAATGATTGTCAAACCAAAAAATATTTATTGAAAGTCCTCGGGGCAGCTAGGTGGTGCAGTGAATAAAGCACTGGCCCTGGATTCAGGAGGACCTGAGTTCAAATCCAGCCTCGAACACTTGATACTTACTAACTGTGTGACCCTGGGAAAGTCACTTAACCCTCATTGCCTACCAAAAAAAAAAAAAAAAAAAGAAGAAAGTCCTCTATACTAGGAGGAAGAAAATAAGCATGTATTAGGTACCTACTATGCGCCAAGTGCTCTGCTAAGTGCTGTTAAAATATTATTTCATTTGATGTTCACAACAACCATGGGAAGTAGGTTCTATTATTTATTCCCTTTTTACAGTTAAGGAAATTGAGCCAGACAGAGGATGAGTGACTAACCCAGAGTCACATAGCTTGTAAGTGTCTGAGGCCAGATGTGAACTCAGCCCTTCCTGATTCTGGGCTCAGCCCACTATTAGCTGGATCACCTAGCTACTGTATAGTGCTATCGTACTAAGTACTGTAGTCAACACAAAGAATTTATATGATCCCTGAAATAAATAACTCTTATAATCAATAATATGCCAGCTCCATTTGCACCATTTGATGCCCCTAAATACTCTAACATAAGGATTAGTACAATCTACCTTCACTGCATGCAGCTGGTCCCCTCTGGCTGACCTCAACATGACATGGTTTCTTTCTTTAGAGCCAGCCCTTGGTGCCTCCAGAAGATGAGTTTTACTGTTGGGCGCTTCCTCCAAGATGAATGGGTTGGTTCTCACTCTCAGGAGGGCAGATTCTTTTTAGAGAAGTTTCCCTTTGTGCTAGCCTCTGAAAGATAGCCTTCATTCAGAATTCAGTACTTTTTGTCTTTCTACCTCCTCACATCTGCCTCTCCTAACTATATCTGTGACTTACAACCTCCCATTCTCCTTACTATAGAGGCAAAAAGAATGATGATACCATTTATGGAAATAAAGAGGTCAGATAGGAAATAATTGACAGGTAGTGGGAAGTCAGAAGAAGTTTCTGAAATTATTTGTACATGGATGATATTTGCAACTCTAAAGGTGGGAATAATTATAGAAGAAAAATATACAATAGGCCTGAAGATTTCTTTGGTGACCATCACCACCCCTTGGAAAAAGGAGATTGTATTGAAGGGATATAAAATGAACAGAAGAGACAAGTACTTTGGAAATCTAGGTTTAAAGATTTCAGGAAGGTTTTTGTTGTTGAGTCATTTTTCAGTCATTTGACTCTTCATGACCTCTTTTAGGGTTTTCTTGGCAAAGATACTGGAGTGTTTTGCTGTTTCCTATCCCAGCTCATTTTACAGATGAGGAAACGGAGACAGGGCTAAGTGACTTACCCAGGGTGACACATCTAGTGATACTAGTATCAGGAAGATAAGCACAGTCCAAAATAACTCATATATAAATTTAAAGTTTATAGAGTCTATGATATAGGTAGCGATATTATTGTCTCCATTTTACAAATTGGGAAACTGAGGTATAGAACCTTTAAGTGACTTTCCTATGTTTGATCAAACGAAAAGTAAGAGCTGGAAAGCAACCTCTGACTTTTGATTCCAGGTTCAGTTCTCTTGTATCCACTAAATCATTGCTGCCTTCCAATAGGGTTAAACACAGACTAGAGGTCAAGAAAGACAGCAAAGGAAAAGTGGCCTGGTACTTGGCCTTGATGAGGTCACTTAAGGTGTTTGCTATGTCTGAAAGTCTTCAGTACCTTGGATAGAAAAGTACTGAGAAGGGGATTAAGTGGCAACCAGCAAGACTGCACATTCCAAGGGGGCGGAACCTGAAGGTGAAAACATTTTTGTTAACCTTTAACAAAGAAAGCAATGGGAGAGAAGATAAGTTATCTGCTCCCTGGGGAGGAAACAGGTACAATCAAAGAGAGATAAAGAGATTACAGAAAAGCTACTGTAAATGATTCCTCTGCCCCTGTCTTCACTAGGGAATTGATGGTTCAACTGTCCCTCCCACTTCTTTTCAGGGCAGTGAAGGTGAAGCTCTAGGAAGACTGAGAAAAGGGCGACTGAACAACTTGGGACATTAAGAAGGCTATAAATCACCAAAACCAGCATGGTATTTGTCCAGGGATTCTAAAGGAACCAGAGAAAAGGAGTAACTAAGCTGCTAATGAAAACACTGTGTCTAATTCATCACTGGAAAAAGGACTTTAGACAGTGCTGCACTCAACATTTTAAATGTGAGGGAAGAAGTTGGCTATTCTGCAGAAATTTATCCATCTCATACTCACAGCATACCCATTGCTTAGCTAGCAGAAGGAGGCATTCAAAAATCAGCATTAATCAAATATCTAATCGAGCTAAGTACTGAGGGGGTTAAATGCTAGCTGGAAGAAGAGAAGACATAGCTTGGTGAATGTTGTTCATCCTTTTTTGAAGAAAAGCAATGACATCATAAAGGAGTGACATTTTCACTTGCTCATGAATTGGATTGAAGTGAGGCAGAGTTGCACAAAGTCATCAGCCTCACTCACTCTTCCAGAGTCATCAGAGTCCAGTAGCAAAATAAAAGTCAGGATGATTGACAATGGCCCCATGATATAACGAATGATCTTGGCATCTTTGATGTCAAGTTCTAAGTACTCTATAGAGGCTGCTTCAGCCACCTTCATAGCCATTAGAACAAATTATTCTCATCAACCATTCTGCCACGAAAAGTCTCCACATGCATGGAGTAGACATCCCCATAACCCATGGGTTTGAGGTCCATTGGTTACCCTTACAGGACTTACTGACTACCAATCCAGGCCTCAATGCATGATACCACACCTCCCTTCATCACTCAAACACTACTGGAGAAGTACAAATGAGGGAGGAATGTTCTTATCCCTCTTGATATTACTAAGGTTCCCAGACACAGAGGAACAGGAAAAGCAAAGTTTTCATTGTTTTTGTTTTAGCCTATTCATGTAAATGCAGCTCATTTACTGGACCTCCTTTTAAAGACCTGAAAGAACAGGAGAAAACTAGAATGACAAGAGGTAAAGGATGCCAGGTTATTGAGTTTAGACGAGATTAGAACAGAGCACTGCTGCTTGTCCTTTGTTCTCCAAGAGGACCACAACACTGGGGTGATGTCTTGACTTGAAAGTGAATTGGATATAAGTGAGGGAGGGCTGTTCAAAGTCATCGATCTCATTCTCTCCTCCACAGTCATCTGAGTCCAGTGGTAAGACATAGGTCAGGACAACTGGAGATGGCCCTATTGGCTGTGGGAGACCTTGGCCCTTTTTCAGAACAGAACATAAGGAATTCTGGAAGAGTTAGAGAACTCTATTTGTACACATATCATCTGGTAGAAGATAAAATTTGTGTGCAAGTAGTTGGTTCTTGCTACCCATCTAAGAAGAATTATTCCTAGCTTATTCATGTGAAAGCTACTTCTACATAATATGCACTGCCCATCTCTATGAGATAATTTATTTAACAGGTACACACCTTACATCAATATTTTCTCAGCCAGCTGGGGCAGTGACTGCTTTTAATCTCTGCTATTGGGGAGGCAGAAGCTGGCAGATCTCCTGAACTAAACCAGTAAGAGCTAAGTTAGAATCAATATGGTGGTCTAAGACAGAATGAACCAGGCCAGGTCAAAAATAGAGAAGGTCTCACTGTTAGAATCAGAGCACAACAGGGTCTGGGAATAGTCTGTGTATGGTTCCAATCTTGTTGAGATTGAGAGTCAAGAAAGATAAGGAGGAGGAGGAAAAGGAGATAGGAGGAGGAAGAGACAGGATGAGGAGGAGGAAGAGAAGATGGGAGGAGAAGGAGGAGGAGAAGGAGAAGGAAAAGTTAATATTTTTCCATTATAACGTGCTTGAAATGGAATTTTTAAACATTTGTAAGTTTAAATTAGTCTAATCCAATTGTTTTCCTAACATACCCCCAATTCAAACTATTTCATAGTTAATGAGGTGGTATGGAATAATGGAAAGAATGCTGGACTTGGAATCCAGAAAGGTCTGGGTTTGCATCCCAGCTCTGACACTTCTGAGTTGTAGGACCCTGAGCAAATAAATCCCTTCACCTCTCAGGATCTCAATTCTCTTTCTCTGAAATGGGGGTAATAATATCCATGGTACAGACTGCATAGGGGTGCTAGCACATATGTTATTATTACACATACATAATATATTTCTCACATTATAATAAATCAAAAAATGGTTCACAGGGCTTTTCTGAAATGTATACACACCAAAGACTTATTATGCTGGAATTCAGACAATATGCAGAAACTTTCAGCTGGAATCAACACCTTAAAGCATATAGCTCTTTTATTTCTAAAGCCCATTTGTATCTATTAACATATTTTATCTTCATGTTTTGCGTTTTTTTTTTTTTACTCAAAACACTTCACAAAGGTGTCATGCCAAACCAGCTAGGTAGGGCAGAAGACTGGGCACTGGACTTGGAATTGGGAAGACCTAACTTAGAATCCAGCCTCCGGACCTGAGTTGAAATTTGGCCTCAGACACTTATTAGCTGTGTGGACCTGGGCAAGTCACTTAAACTTTTTGCCTCAGTTTCCTCATCTGTAAAATGAGGATAATAATAATAATTGTACCTACCTCCCAAGGATGTGAGGACATAATAAGATAGTATTTCTAAAACATTTTGCAAACCTTTAAGTGCTATATAAATGTTAGCTATTATTATTACAAAATATTTCTTACCCCCTGTAACAATACACATCTTTTAAAATTCAACATCCATTCCTTCCAAACAATATATTCTTTTTTCTTTAAAACTCTCATATTCCCCAAACTACCACATAAACAACAATAAAACTCTACATTAACCAAGAAGAAGGTTTATAAATATTTCTATCCAGTGTGTCTCTTTAACACTAGGTACCCTACCCCCTTCTCTAGTCTCGTAATTGCCTTTACCACCTTGCTTGTCCTTTTAGTTCATTTATCCCTGCTTCTCCTGGCAGAAGAGGCAGACAAAAATAGTTTGTTCCAACAGCCATGAAGGTGGCTGAAGCAGGCACTGTGGAAGGCTTAGAGCTTGGTCAAGCATCAAAGACACCAAGGTCATCCAGGTTATCCCTAGTTGTTCTGACTTTTTGTCCTGCCACTGGCCTTCAATGACTCTAGAAGAGAGAGTGAGGCTGATGACTTTGCTCAACTCTACCTCACTTAAATCCAATTCATGAGCGAGTCACATCATCACTCATCATGATATCATTGGTCCTCTTCGAAAAGGAAAGATGAGCAACAACAACTGATGAAGAAACTGAAACAGAAATGTCAAATGACTTGGTCAGATTCACAGAGCTCAGAGGAGCCAATTTCCAGATTGAAACCAAAGGTTTCTGCTAGTCAGCCTAATGCTTTTGCAGCTAAAATACAAATATTCCTTATGACTAAAATAAAAATAAAAAGTAGCTCTACTTTGGCAGGTAAATGAGAGAGAAATTTCCACATTAGATGTTCCTATCTCACTGCCACCAGGGGGAAACTATCTGGGAGCATACATTAAATTAGTTCCTACCTTGCTGCTTTCCATTAAGACAAGTATTCTCATGCTTTTTTGTGTGTCAGGGACCCCTTTCACAGTTAAGTGAAACCTGTGAACCACTTCTTGGAATAATGTGTTTAAATTCATAAAACAAAATACATAGGATTGCAAAGGAAGCCAATTATATTGAAATATAGTTCTCAAAAAAATTTAAGGCCCCAGATATAGAACTCTTGTGCTAAGGCAAATATTACATAATGGTTTATGACATGGGGCAAGGGAGGAATGCAGGAGAGAAAAGGAGAAAGGAGCATCTCCAATGACAGCCAACACAATTTGGTGTATTCACAGAGACAAACACAGAGAAAGCCTCACAAGGGTGCAAAGTCATAGGTGGAACTAGGAAAATTTAAAAAACTAGTAGAAACAATACTAGTAGAACCAAAAAATACTAGTAGAACCAATCCTCTATTAAAATATCCCGGTAAAGAGGTTGTTAAAGGCAATGCCATTGGACAAGCTTCCAGGATAGGGCTCAGTGTTAAATTATTAGTCCTGTTGCCCCCAAACTGGCCTAGGTTTCAACAGTCTTATCCCTGGGATGTCACAGGGTGGTTAATTTCTGGGCCCTAACAACTTTTACAAATAATTTAACACAGGAGTTCTTTTTTGTAATAAATATTTTTATTTATAGTTTTGGGTTCCAATTTTTTTTTTGGTGAGGCAATTGGGGTTAAGTGACTTGCCCAGGGTCACACAGCTAGTACGTGTCAAGTGTCTGAGGCCAGATTTGAACTCAGGTCCTCCTGAATCCAGGGCTGGTGCTCTATCCACTATGCCACCTAGCTGCCCCTGGGTTCCAATTTTTATCCCTCTTTCCCTCCCTTCCCTGCCCCCTCCCTTGGGTGGCTAACAATCAGATATGGGTTATACATGTACAATTATGTAAGACATTACCATATTTGTCATTTTGTACAAGAAAACTTGATTAAAAGAAAAAAAATGAAAGAAAGTGAGAAATAGTTTGCTTCAGTCTGTTCCATCAATATCAATTCTTTCTTTGGAGGTGGATATAATGTTTCATCATTGGTCCTTTGGATTGTCTTGAATCATTGTATTGTTGAGAATGGTCAAGTCATTCACAGTTCTTCATCAAACAATATTGCTGCCTCTGTGTACAGTGTTCTCTTGGTTCTGCTTACTTCACTATACATCATTTCATACATGTTTCTCCAGGCCTTTCTGAAGTCATCCTGCTTATCATTTCTTATAGCACAATAATATTCCATCACCATCATAATGCCACAGTTTATTTAGCCATTCAAGCATTCCTTTGATTTCCAATTCTTAGCCACTGCAAAAAGAGTTGCTATAAATATAAATAGGTCTTTTTCTCTTTTGGGGGATGTCTTTGGGATATAAGCTTAGCAGTGGTATTGCTGGATCAAAGTGTATACACAGTTCTATAGCCCTTTGGGCGTAGTTCCAAATTGCTCTCCAGAATGGTTGGATCTTTTCACAACTCCACCAACCGTGGATCAGCACCCCCAGCTTTCCCACATCCCTGCCAACAGCCAATATATTTCATTTCTGTTATATTTGCCACTCTGATAGGTTTGAGGTAATACTTCAGAGTTGTTTTAATTTTCATTTCTCTGATCAGTAGTGATCTAGAGCATTTTTCATATGATTATAGATGACTTTGATTTCTTTTTCTGAAAACTGCCAGTTCATATCCTTTGACCATTTATCAATTGGAAAATGACTTGTATTTTTATAAATTTGACTCAGTTCTCCATATAATTGAGAAATGAGATCTTTATCAGAGATGTTTCTTTCACAAATTCTTTCCCAGTTTTCTACTTCCCTTGTAATCTTTGTTACATCAGTTTTGTTTGTGCAAAATCTTTTTAATTTTATATAATCAAAATTATCTATTTTACATTTTATTTTACTGTATATCTTCTTTGGTCTTAAATTCTTCCTCTGCCCATAAATCTGACAGATAAATTATTCCATACTCTCTTAATTTGCTTATGGTATCATCCTTTATGTGTAAATCATGTACCCATTTTGACCTTATTTTAGTATATGGTGTGAAATGTTGGTCTATACCTAGTTTCTGCCATACTGTTTTCCAGTTTTCCTGGCAGTTTTTGCAAATAATGAGTTTTTGTTCCAAAAGCTTGGATCTTTGAGTTTATCAAACACAGGAGTTCTTAAGTGGTTTCCTTTGTAATCCTATGCATTTTATTTTCATGCATTTAGAAACATTATTCTTAATATTAATATTATTATAAATAAAAGTTATGTGATTCAAAAAAGTTTAAGAAGTTCTGAATTCTAACCAGTCATAGAGAAGATAGTGTATGTATGTATGTGTATATATATATACATATATATATACATATCAATGGAAAGAGTATTTCTCTCAACAAAAGTATGATTTCTTCAAATATTGAAATACTATTGGATAGAACTAGTGGTTACAGTATTTTAGGTATAGGGATTTGGTTTATCAGGTAATTCTCTAAACAACTTGATGAATTTACAGAGCTGTTGATAAAAGATATTCTTTTCTGTGGAAAATGTGCTTTTGCCCAAGACAAATGATTAAGGTTCCTTGAATCTGGTTGACCCCAGAATGAAATGGTGGATTAAGAGACACTCAACGGTACCTCTAGGAGAATGAGTTTCACTGATGGGGGCTTCCCCCAAAATGAACTGATTGACCTTGTTTCCCAAGAGCATAGACCTAGTTGGGACAAGATGCACCTGGAGGGACCTTCTAAGAGATAGTCTTTGTCAAGGACTCAGAACATTTCTCTTTTTAAGAAAAAAAAATCTTTTCCCAACTGATTTCCTTCCAGAGAGAGATCCTAAGAGTTTTTAGTGGAAACTCCACAAAGTGGAGGTAGATATGTGTTTGCCTAATTGATCCCAAAGAGGAGTCCTGGACAAGGTAATTCTTGAACTCTTGTTTCTGAAGAAAAGTAGGGTTTTCCTATGCAGCATGATCCTGGAGTATAGCCCTCTAGCCAGAGAAGAGGGATTTCCAAGGTAGTGTGCTCCTGTGGAAGGTTCTAGATACCAGGCAGAGCAACAGCAAGGGACCAACAACCAAGCTATGGAGAATGAAGGGACCAGGACTTGAATTTTGCAATTACAGTAAGTTAATTCAACTTGGCAAATCCAATGGGAGAGAGTTGCCCATCTAGAAGCTACAAGTGTGTCTCCTTCACTTCAAGGAAGGCTGAGCCCTTAATGGATCTCTTGGAGGAAGAGGGGCTTTTAAAGAGGGATTCATCAGATTATTGGATTGTTACCTATGCAGAGACCCCATGTTCCATTCCCTTACAAAGGAAATTCAAACTATTAGGTGGCAGACCTGGGCAAGTTGCACAGCTAGATTCAAAGTCAGTTGCCCTAGCAACTAATGTTTTTGCCACCATCCCCTATAGCCTCTCCTTCTTCATGTCCCTAGGTCTCCATACTAGAAAGTGACAAAAGAAGAATTTGAACCCAGAGAACAAAGAACAACACCACCCACCTTTCAAGGTGTTATTTATAAGGGATGGGGGGATGGAAGACTAAAAGGGGGAGGGAGGGTTAGAGAAGACATAAGGAGAGAAGAAGAAAAAACACAATGACAAAGACAAACAACAGTGGGTGTAAGGCAGTCTTTGAACAAATGAAATAAAATTGCGAGATAAATTCAACCCTCGATTTAGAAAGCAAGTAGAGATTCCTTCCCTCTGAGGATTTTATGTGACCCAGTGGCTTAGTGACATCTACCAGGTACCTTCTGCTCCTCAGAGGCACTGACCCAAAATACATAATAATAACTGATATGTGCATGGATTATTTATTTATTTGCTTTTAAATTGATCTTGAGCCTCACAACAGACCTATGAAGCAGATACTAGAAACTCTTACCATCCCTATTCAGTTAAACTGAGACTTGGAGAGATTAAATGACTTGCCTAGGATTGTACAGCAAATATCAGAGTTGGAATTTGGACCCAAGACTTTCTCACTTGGAAAGCCCAGCAAGGTATCCACTATACCATGGAGATGACCCATATTATATGTCCCAGACCCTTTACTGGGAATATTTAAAAGATTAATTTTTATCTTTAACTGTCCTCCCTGTTGAGAAGTGGGAACTCAATTGGCCCTTTCCTTCTGCTTCTCCTTTTCATGGGACACATTTTAATTTTCTCCCTGAGCTTCTGCAGGGAATGTGAATCAATATGGCTGTCATTTGTCACTCTCTTGTTTGTGACAAGGCAGAATCAGTGAAACGGTGAGACAAGGCGATTTCACAGTTAACACGGGAATTACTGGGGATTTCATGGTGAGCCTCACAATAACTTCAGTCTACTCAATAAGAGAAAACAATGCTGCGTAAATAAATCTCCTAAGCTCTTATGTAGAACCTGGGAAATTACCTGGTGAGACCCCAAAGTCCAAGCTACTTCTTTAGCCTCCAGGGTTTTAAGAAGAAAAGGTTACTGAGGCCCTTCCCAAACTGTTTGGGAAACAGTGGATTTTAAAACTGAAATTGAATGAAGGAGAACATTGCAGGCATTGCTATTCAGAGCAGGCCACATTTGGAATCTAAACCAGCTGATGCTATCCCTTTATAATTTTTTTTCTCCCCAATATTATAATTGTGCTTAAAATTTTTCATTTCAGCTTTTATTCAATTAGTCTTGGAAAAAATGTGAGCTCTTAAGGACCTGGGCCCAACTGACAGCACGTGTTCCTATGACACAAATATTCTGTTTAATGTTCGTGCCCTGTGCTATTAGTGCCATTTGTTTAGGGTTTGGTTTTATTTTAAACATTGCTCTGAGAAAAAGCTTACACTGCTAAACTCCATGGGGGTAGTTAATCTGATCTGCTAAAAATGTTGCTTTCAATCTAATCCTCTCCAGGGATTTAATCGGAAAATAAATATCTAACAGATTCTCTCTCTCTCTCTCTCTCTCTCTCTCTCTCTCTCTCACACACACACACACACACACACACACACACACACACACACACACACATACATTCTTTCTGTCTTTGTCTCTGTCTCTCTTTCCCCACCTCCAACTTCTTGCCTGCATCCCAGCTAAAGATACACCTCCAGGGATAGACAATTTCCATCCAGCAGTCTGCACAATTCATGAAGCCAAACCAAACCTGGGGAGGAGTATAGGATAGAAGTGAATGGGTTGGAGAGGACCAGGAATATACCAATCAAAGTCACCTGAGGGCCAAAGATGATTGGGGGACAAAAGCTGAGCTGTTTTGTCAAATATGGGTCCTAGCTTCCAAATTTCCACATTTTCTAAACCAAAAATCACAGGTTGAAAAATTATTCTTTTTTTTTTCTTATTTGTGAATAAAGCAAATCTGGCGTTGTTAAGAACAATCCACAAGGCCCAGAACAAATACTGGAATGTTAGAAACCTGGGAAGACTTGTATGAACTGATGTAGAAAGAAGGAAACAGAACCAAGAAAACAATATATACAATAACAATAATAATATTGTAAAGAAAAATAACTTTCAAAGGCTTAAGAAATCTAATCAACCATAGTTCCAGAGGACCAGTGATTCAGCACACCACTACTTTCCTCTTGACAGAGTTAATACAAGATGCAGAATGAGAAATACATTTTTAGAAATGGCCAATGTGGTACTTGGCTTTGCTTGATAATGCATATTTGTTTCAGCGTTTTTGTCTTGTTTTGTTTCAGTTGGTTAGGTGGGAGGAAGAGAAAATAAATACTTGTTAGTTTAAAAAAAAATTTTAATGCATGAATGTCTTCTGAGCCTGTCTGACTTAATAAGTTTCCAGAATCTTCCCCTTGATTCTACCTAAAAGGTATCAGATTCTGTGGGGCACCACCCAATTTCAGTCTGGGATCCTTCACAGATGAGGCATCATTAGGCATGTAGCCAATTCCATAAAAAAAAAACAACAACATTCATTGTGTGCCAACTATAGGCAAAGCACCCTGCTTTGTGCTGAAGATGCAAAGAGGAAGAACAGTAGGTCCTGGTAAGGAGGTTACAATATAATGGGAGACAAAAGGAGATATCATAGGAACACAGCTAAGTGTAATACAAGTAAAAGTCATAGAAACAAAGGAGAGATCCAGACAAAGTATTCTGGGGAAAATAGACGAGGGAGAAATGAAGAGGTTTTCTGCTGAGGCGGGGATCAGGAAAGGTTTTATATGGGAAGGAGCATCAAACTGACCTTTGTAGAAAGAATAAGATTTCTTCTGTAGGTGGAGCTGAGGAAAGAGTGTGCTCCAAGCAGGAGGGAGTGCCTACATAAATAAATACCCAAGAAAGGGAAAGAACAGAATGAGATCCAGGAACAACTAGAAGACCAATTTGGATGAAGCATAGGATATGTGAAGGGGAATAATGTATGCTGCATAAAAGTAACACGGCTAATCCTCTTTGCCTAGCAAATCTAGCTTTGGGATCTTGAATTTCAGGGCAACTTGGGAAAGTTTCTGAGGAAGATTACACAAATTATTAGCATATTAAGAAATTTTTTTTTTTTGCAGGGCAATTGGGGTTAAGTGACTTGCCCAGGGTCACACAGCTAGTAAGTCTCAAGTGTCCGAGGTCAGATTTGAACTCAGGTACTCCTGAATCCAGGGCCGTTGCTCTATCCACTGCGCCACCTAGCTGCCCCATATTAGGAAATTTTTACCTATTTGGGCCTGTAGTCAGGAAGACTTGGGTCCAAATATGACCTCAGATACTTACTAGCTGTGTGACCCTGGACAAGTTAATTAACCTCTATTTGCCTCAGTTCCTCTTCTGTAAAATGGGAACACAGTGGAGAAGGAAATGACAAATTGCTCCAGTAACTTTGCCAAGAAAACCCCATAGACAAATTCATGGGGTCACTAAGAGTTAGACACTACTGAATAACTCAACGACAACAATAGTAACCAGCTGTCAAATTTAAAACCATCGTTGTCATTATCATAATTCACATTTATATAGTTCTTTTAGATTATTTAGAGCTTTCTTCTTCTTCTTCTTCTTCTTCTTCTTCTCCTTCTTCTTCCTTTTTTTTTTGGTGGGGCAATGAGGGTTAAGTGACTTGCCCAGGGTCACACAGTTAGTAAGGGTCAAGTGTCTGAGGCCAAATTTGAACTTGGGTCCTCCTGAATCCAGAGCCAGTGTTCTATCCACTGCGCCACCCAGCTGCCCCCTAGAGCTTTCTTAATAATAGTCATGTTAGATACAAACTATTATCCTTATTCTACTGAAGAGTAAAGTGAGGCTCGAAAAGATTAAGTGACTTTCTCACTGGCACACAGCAAACATCAAAGTTAGTGCACAGGTGTCCTGTGCTCTTTCCACAACAGCATGCTAAAATGTTCAATACACAGTAGAAATGTGCTTGACTTCCAAAGCCAGCTTCACCCCCAATCTCCCTCCCAATTTCCCCCACTAAGTCCTACCTACTGGTAGCCTTCTGTGACAGATCACCACAATTATAACTTCTACAGAAAACACAGCCATGGGTCACCTTCATAGAAGGAGAAAAAAAATTAAATTCTTGTCTCGAGTTTTTCAGATGCCATGGCTTCCCCAGACCCTGTACTGTGCCAATCAAAGCTAGAAGCATATTTATAAGAATACCAGTAAGCAGATCGACTTTTTTCAAAAAAAGATTTCCCAGGGTTACAATGGTCTCTTCTAATGCTCAGAAGAGCTACTAGGCTTTGCACAGGATTGCTCCCTGCCTGAAATATATTCCTCCCTCACCGCTTCCTAATAAAAGCTCTCCCTTTCTCCAAAGCTCAGCTCAACCCAAGTGCTAGCTCAATTAAAAGGCATTTATTAAGCTTTTACCATGTCCCAGGTCTTGGGATAATAGAATATGTAAAATCTATTATCAAAGTAACTGGTTATTTCAGAATGCATTTACATTTCTTAAATATAAAAATAATTTCAATGCGAACTATAAATATACTGTGATCTCTGAATGGGATATTTTTTCAGTTTAAGAAATAACAAGGGTAAAAAGTCATTTAAAAATCTCATTGCACTTTAAAAGAGGCTTGTATATGGATAACTATAAAATAATTGCTATAGACACACCAAGGGAGCATGAAATTGATTTTGGCAGGGCTCTGAAACCCAAGTTTGAAGATTTTGCCCAATTTGTCCCTATCAATTAAATATGAAATATTAATATGGTCCAATGACAGTTGGCATTTGGTGCTGGGGTAGGTTATAGAAGGGGTTCTGTGTCCTGCAACTACTTAGCATAATCCCCTCTTTTCCCCTGTGACTTTTCTTTGAGGTCCCCCTCTGAGCTCTGTAAGAGCCGAGACTCGGGAAAAGATGTGGTGAGTGCCAAGAGGAAGGAAAATGGGTGGCATACAGAAGCAAGAATAAATCTCCCTGGCCTGCTTCCCTACAGTGTCTCACTGCAAAGTCAGGCTTAGCTGGCTATCTGGTCACCTGCTCGCTTCACTACTGTGACACTAATTTGAGGGAACATTAATTTTGAGTTTCTGAAAAAGCCTAAATATTTCCCTACACTTAAAAAAAAATCTCCCTTATTAAGTTGGTCTAGCAACAGAAATTCCCACAATTGAGGATGTTCCAAGGCTTTAGAGGAATTATCTCTCTGTCAACACCCTTCCGAAACATATATATGGAGTTCTGGTATACAGGAGAGAGGGCAAGAATAGGAATTGAGATGTGGATCCCAGTCTCTGCTCTGCTTCTAAATAATCTGCTTCTAAATAGGGTAAAAAACTAACCTCTCTGGGCTCTGATTTCCTCACTTATATAGCATAGAGGAAGCACTTATTACATGTCCAGTACTATACTAAGTGCTGGGGATACAAATAGAAGAGAACAAGACAGTTCCTACTCTTGGACCACTGTCTCCCTTAATCTACCTTCCCTTTGATCACTCCCCCTTTCCCATATCTCTTATCTCCTTCCCCTCTCATTTTTCTGTTGGGTAAGATAGATTTCTATGTATCAATGTATTTGTGTGTAGACTCTGTGTGTGTCCACACACACATCCTTTTTGAACTAATTCTGATGTGAGGTTCAAACACTGCCTGCCACTATCACTACTCATTTTACCCTCTACTATGAAAGTTCTTCCTTACAAGCCTCCTTTACATGAGAACATTTTCCCCATTCTCGCACCTTTTTTTTTAGATCATCCCAACATAATTGACACACTCATACTGTCTGTCTATGTAGAACTCCTTCTGACTGCCCTAATAATGATAAAGTTCTTAGGAGTTACATGAATCATCTTTCCAAATAGGAATATAAACAGTTTAACTTTATTAAATCTCTTATGATTTCTCTGTCATGTTTACCTTTTTATGGTTCTCTTGAGTCTTGTGTTTGAATGTCAGATTTTCTTTTCAGCTCTGGTATTTTCATTGGGAATGCTTAAAAGCCTCCTATTTCATTAAATCTCTACTTTTCCCCCTGAAGGATTATACTTAGCTTCACTGGATAAATGATTCTTGGTTGTAATCCTAGCTCCTTTGCCTTCCAGAATATCATATTCTATGTATTCCACTGCTTTAATATGGAAAATGCCAAATCATGTGTGATCCTGACTGTGGCTCCATGTTGAGTGAATTGTTTCCTTCTGACTGCATACAATATTTTCTCCTTGACTTGGAGGCTCTGGAATTTGGCTGTAATAATCTCTTTTAGGAGGTGATTGGTGGATTTCTTTGATTTTCATTTTACATTCTGTAGCTAAGATATTGAGACAGTTTTCTCAAATAATTTCTTGAAATATGATTTCTAGGCTGTTTTTCTGATCACAGTTTTCAGGTCTTCGAACAATTCTTAAATTATCTCCCCTTGATCGATTTTCTAGGTCAGTTGTTTTTTTTTATGAGATATTTCACATTTTCTTCTATTTTTTATTCTTTTGACTTTGATTTTTTTCTTTAAATCTCATGAAATCAGCTTCTACTTGCCCCATTCTATTTTTTAAGGAATTATTTTCTTCAGAGAATTTTTCTTCTTTTTTTTTCCATTGGATCAATACTGCTTTTTAAGTTCTTTTCTTCAGTATTTTTGTGCCTTTTTTACCAAGCTCTTAATTCATTTTTCCATAATTTTCTTGCATCATTATCATTTCTTTTCCCAATTTTTTTCTCTACCACTCATCTCTTTAACTCTTCCAGGAATAGTTCTTAGGCTTTGGTTCAATTAGCCTTTTTCTTCAAGGCTTTATTTGTAGCTGTTCACATTGTTGTCTTCTTCCGAGTTTATGTCTTGGTCTTCCCTATCACCACAGTAGCTTTTTATGGTCAAGTTCTTTTTTTGTTGTTGTCTGCTCATTTCTTCTAGTCTATTTCTTGACTTTGAAATTTATGTTAAAGTTACATTCTGTCCACTTAAGGTTAGGAAGGCACTGTCCCAGGCTTCAGGATTTTTTGTACTACTGTTTTCAGAGCTAATTCTTGAATCCTACAAGTTTTCAGTGCTTCTAGGGTAGTGTGATCCAGGGATAGGTGTAGTCACTGCTCTCCTGGTCTGCACACCTGAGAAGGGCCCCTGCTACCCCACAGCCACAAGTGCTAGCTCTCCTCTCTGCCCTGGAACTGTGACCCAGAACTGTGTATGGACAATAGAGTTACCACTCACTTAAAAAAAAAAGGTTAGAGTGAGGCATTTTTCCAGCCTAAGACAACTTATGAGGTTGGCAGGAGAGGTCTGTGACACTGGGATGGGTACCTAGTGCCAGAAAAGGATACTCTGTAATTTCTTTATGACCAGTTGTCTGACACCACTACCACCACCTCCTTGCCATCTCTGAGCTGAAAACTCTGGAAGCTGCTGCTGCTATTGTTGCAAGCTCCAAGATTCACCACTGGTGTACTCCTGCCATGCTCCAGACTCTATCCACTCATTCTAACATTTTATTTTATTTTATTTTTTTAGTGAGGCAATTGGGGTTAAGTGACTTGCCCAGGGTCATACAGCTAGTAAGTGTTAAGTGTCTGGGGCCGGATTTAAACTCAGGTCCTCCTAACTCCAGGGCCGGTGCTCTATCCACTGCACCATCTAGCTGCCCCCACTCTAACCTTTTGTTGGCTCTGCTCCTCCATAATTTTATTTGAGGAATTATTTGAAAGTTGTTTGGAGGGGAATGTTGGGAGAGTTCAGGTGGATTGTTGCCTGCACTCTGCCATCTTGGCTCTGCCCCTTGATAATTCTTAATCTCAAGGAGTTTATAGTCTAATAGGGAAAGACAAAATATAAAAGAGAGCTAGAAACAGAGGAGAGGGGAAGAGGAAGAAGAAGAGTATATGTCAAAGGAGGTAAAATGGATGAGGTGAGGCAATCAAGAGAGTTAGTTGAACTTAAAATAAAACTATCCTGGCTAAGGCTCCTCAAGATGAGGTGATCCCAGGCAAAGGTTTCACCAATCAGGAGAACAAGCCCAACAAGCCTGATTGGGAGGTGGAACAGACCAGAAAATGAGTTGAGCTAAGGTTTTAAGATTCTTCTTTTAACATCTACACCCTTTCTCAAAGTACAATCACCACCATAGTTCAGGACCCCATTGCCTTTCTACTTGGACAAGTCTTTCTACTGGGAAAAAGCCTGCTCCCTGGTCTCCTTCTATCTAGTCCCTCCAGTCTCCAGTCCATCCTTCACACAGCTGCTAAATCAATATTTCCAGAGTATGAGTTGATCAGTTCATTTTTCTCTTCAGGAAGCCCCAGTGGCTGCCTCTGGCCAAAATCATTTGGTTTTTAATATGATTCACCATCTGTCTCCAACTTACCTTTTCAGAAATACTTGACATTATTCTCCCTCACACCCTCTCCATTCCAGCCAAATTGATCTTTTTGTGATTGTCCTTCCATACATAACATTATACCTCCCACCACCATGCTTTTTCACAAGAATGTCTCCCTAAAACATCTGATTGAACTTTGTTTGAGCCTTAAAGAAAGCTACAGGGCAGCTAGGTGGCACAATGGATAGAGCACCAGCCCTGAATTCAGGAGGTCCTGAGTTCAAATCCAGCCTCAGACACTTGACACTTACTAGCTGTGTGACCTTGGACAAGTCATTTAACCCTCATTGCCCAGCAAAAACAAAAACAAAAACAAAAACGAAAGAAAGCTACAGCTTCTAAGAGGCAGAAATGAATTGGGAGTGCATTCCAGGCCTGGGAAATGGCCAGGTAAAGGCATTAGAGACAGAAAATTGAGTGTCACATGTTAGGAATAGTAGGAAGACCAGTTTGATTGAGGTGTGTATAATACATAATAAGTCTCTAAAGGTAGGATGGGGCAAAGTTGTAAAGAACTTTAAATACTAGTCAGTCAACAAACATTTATTAAGTACCTACTATGTGCCTGGCATTATGCTACATGCTTGAGATTCAAAGGTAAAAGATAGTCCCTCTTCTCAACCATGACACAGTCTAATGGTGGAAATAAACATAGAGGTAAAAGGGAACCATTGGTATTTATTGAGTAATGGAACGACATGATAGGATTTGCACTGGAGAAAAATAACTTTGGCAGCTGTGTGGGGAATCTATTGGAGCAAGCAGAAACATGAGGCTAGAAGGCTATTGAAGTAACACATGTAGGAAGTGATCAAGGCTTGTACTAGGGAGGTGGTCATGAGAATGAAGAGAAAGGATAGATGCAAGAAGTACAGAAGGAGAAACAACAAGATTTGGGGTGAGTGTGGGGTGAGCAATCCTGAGAAGTAGGGGATAATACAAAAATTGCGAACCCTGGGGGCAGCTAGGTGGCACAGTGAATAAAGCACTGGCCCTAGATTCAGGAGGATCTGAGTTCAAATCTGGTCTCAGACACTTGACACTTACTAGCTGTGTGACCCTGGGTAAGTCATTTAACCTTCATTGTCCCACAAAAAAAGTGAGCCCTGATAGATATAAGAAGCCTGTTCTCATTTCTCCCAGTTGCTAGTGTCATCCTTGGAGGAAGGACATTGTATTAATTTTGTGCATGTATTATATTTAGTTTTCTGTATATATTATACTTGTTTTCCCTCTAAAAGAATTTAAGCTTCTGAAGGGTAGGGTTTGCTTCATTTTCGCCTTTGTATCTCTAGAACCCAGCATGCAATGCTTCACACATAATAGGTACTTAATAAATGTAGAATAGTGCAGCCAGGTGGTGTAGTGAATAGAGTGCCAGGCCTGAAGTCATCTTTGTGAGTTCAAATCTGGCCTCCGGTAATGACCGTGGGCAAGTCACTTAACCCTGTTTGCCTCAGTTCTTCCCATGTAAAATGAGCTGGAGAAAGAAATGGCAAACCCTTTACCAAATGGGGTAACAAAGAGTTGGACGTGACTGAAACAACCAAACAACCACTAAAATGTAGAATGGATGAAAAATTCTAAAAGAAAAAAAAAAACAAAAATAAAAACCTGGGAGTCAAAAGCAAACTAACCTACTAGCATAACTGAATATATCAATTGATCTGGATAATAGATATGATTAATAGAGTAACTGAAACTAAGGGCAGGAGAGAAAAGGTTTAGGTTGGTAAATTATGATAGGTGTGGTGGAGCTTGGAGGACTTAGGACAGCAAGTCTATTTGGGTTGTGGCAATAGAAGACTACTGAATTAAGAGAATAGATACCCGGGAGTGGGGAGAAAGGGGGATGGGGAAGACCTGAAGCAAATATTAAAGGATACGGAAGGACAACTTTTCCTATTTTAATTTTTTTTCCCTGTGGTTCTCTGTGAAGGAGATTGTCAACCATGAAGTAGCTTGGTGTGGTAGATAAGGCATTGGACTTAGAGTACTAAGGTTCAAGTCTTATGTCAGACACTTACTAGAGCTGTGTGACATTATACAAGTCACTCAACCTCTCTGTGTTCCCATTGCCTCATCTGTAAAATGGGGAACTTGGAGTAGATAGTTTCTTAGGGATTTTCCAGCTCTGGAATGATCCTAGGAATAGCACAGATACTAACAATGGCATACTGTGAAGTGTAGTACCAGGTACAAAACACAGTCTCTGAACTTAGAGGACCTGGGTTCAAATCTAACCTTTAACACCATAAGACCATAAAGAAATCTCTTAATCAACCCAGGGGTTAGTTTCCTCTTCAATAAAATGAGAGGTTGAGCTAAATGGCCTCCAAGGTGCCCATGAACCTTTCTAAATAGAGCTTTAATGCTTCTGGGTCTTATTCCATCTTTTCTATCCCTATAGGATGTCATGACAAAGTCACCAGAACTATGTGGTCAAAGCATTCAGCCCTCTCTGCTCCATTGGTTCACAGGCAAATGCAAGGCATGACTCCACCTCTACAATACTGTGACTTAGCAGCGAAGTGAGCCAAGCAAAGTATCTTCTGAGTGCTGAAAACATGAAGTGGAAGGTACACACTGGAACGCTACTAGCATCAGAGAACTGCAGCATTTTAGAGCTGGAAGGGCTAACTCATCAGCCATCTTGTCAAACCTACATCCCCCAAATAATCCATTTTCCTCCTCCTCCTCCTTCTCATCATCACCATCATCAATGTTTCTTTTGTTTACAATGTAATGTCTGTAAACATTAATGTTTGCAAAGTGCTTTAAGATTTGTAAATTGCTTTGCATATATTATCCCATTTGATCCTCACAATCACCACAGGAGGTAAGTTCTCTTATCATTGCCATTTTGCTGATAAGAAAACTGAGGCTGAGGGGGGCAGCTAGGTGGCGCAGTGGATAAAGCACCGGCCCTGGATTCAGGAGTACCTGAGTTCAAATCTGGCCTCAGACACTTGACACTTACTAGCTGTGTGACCCTGGGCAAGTCACTTAACCCCCATTGCCCCGAAAAACAAAAACAAAAACAAGAAAACTGAGGCTGAGAAAGGCTGTGAGACTTGCCCAGGTATTGCGAATCAGTTCTCTGGTGGGCCTGGGAAGGCTTGGGTTAACCTCACCACACTTCCAAAACACCAGCCAGGGCTGAAACTGTATCACAGTTTGAATTAAATTTGCCTCCAGGTGGCCCAATTCTTAACCCTTTGGGCAAAGAGGATATAAAGTCAGCTTGAAATACTCTGGCAGAAACCCCAGAAAATTTCCTTATCTTTTACTTTTAACCTACTTAACATCAACATTACTATCCCTGGGGCACTGGTTTTATCCGGCAATATTTGAATATGTATTTATTAAAGGGAAGTTCTATTCAAGCCCATGGGCAGGTAGGTGGCCCAGTGGGTAGAGTGCCAGGCCTGGTGTCAGGAAGACCTGAGTTCAAAACTGGCCTCAGACACTTACTAGCTGTGTGATCCTGAGCAAATCATTTAACCCTATTTGCCTCAGTTTCCTTATCTGTCAAATGAGCTAGAGAAGGCAATCTCAAACCAGTCCAATATCTTTGCCAAGAAAACACCAAACGGGGTCACAAAGAGTCAGACATAAGTGAAATGATTCAACAAAATTCAAGGCCTCAGACTCCTAAGAGTTTTATTTCACCAGAAGTAGAAGCACAACAGGGACACCAGAGTCCCACAACAACTAAATGGTAGGATTTAAATTTGGTCTTCCTGACTCCAAGGTCATCATTATACCCAAAATGGCCTGGTCCACATGTAATCTCCCACTTCCATGTCTTTAAATTTGTTGAGCCCCATGCCTAGATTGCACTCCTTCATCACACGTTCCTCTTAGAATCCTTTGTTTTCTTCAAGACTCAGCTCAAATGTTACCTCTTACATGAGGCTACTCATTATAGCTCCCCTACCTTGTTGGGCTTGAGTCAAGAAAACCAGAGTTCAAATTCTTCTCCAGAGAGGAGGGATTATGTGACCTTGAGCAAGTTACTTAATCTCTCTCAGCCTCAGTTTCCTCATTTGTAAAATGAGATTGGACCTGATAGCCTCTAAGATCAATTTCAGCTCTAAATTTATGAACTTATTTTCCTATGACCTGCTGGGTCCCTTCCAGCTCTCACATTGTGATTCTATGGTTTTATCTTTGATCATCCAGGTCCTGGGAAGTGAGGCTCTTCAGCAATACCTTTGTACAAATTCAATTAGCTTCCTAGCAACATGTATTCAAGAAAACAAATAATAATAAATAATAAATGCCTTTTTTAGTGACAGGTAAATAGCATTACTGAGATGACTAGGAATACCATCTTTAATATAATCAAGTTCAGAACCTTGGAAAGCAAAGCAAAGATTCCCTAAAAGTCAAAGGCAAGTCAGGAAAGATTAACCTCCTTTCTTTTTTTGACAAACTAACAACTTGCTGATCAGAAGAATGGTGTAGATATAGTATACTTAGATTTTTAGCACAGCCATTGAAAAGTTCTCATTTTATACTTGTAGATTAAGTATAGACAAAACCTCTAGGCAAGGGCTGGATAATTGTATACTTGGTGAATTTGTTGAATTACTTTACCCAAAGAATAATCACTAATGGTATATGTCTCTAGTGAAGTGCCCCTGAGATCTGTCCCTGGGCCTGTGTGTTAAAAAATTTTTATTAGTAGCTTTAATGAAGGCAAAATAGCACACTGGTCCAATTTGTGGGAGCAGTTAAGGGGTTTCAAGATAGTGCTGGGTCTGAAGTCAGGAAGACTCCTAAGTTCAAATCTAGTTTCAGACACTTACTAGCTATGTAACCCATGGCAAGTCATTTAACCCTACTTGCTTCAGTTTCTTCATCTGTAAAATGAGCTGGAAACTGGCAAAGCACTTCATTATCTTTGCCAAGAAAATCCCAAATGGTTTCACGAAGAATCAGAAATAACTAAAACAATCAAACAACTTATTTGTAGGCAACCACTTAAAGGGGAAATTACCATACTGTATGATAGTCTGAATTTAAAAAGATATCAATAGGCTAGAATTATGAGCCAAGTCAAGTAAGATAAAAATTAGTAGAGATCAATGTAAAGTTCTTAACAGGATCCAAAAATCAACTCCACAAATACTAGATAGGGGAAATGGGGTTAGTTAACAGTTCTTGTGAAAAATTCAGCGGCCAATAAGTTCCTCCCTGCTGTAACCACGTTGTATTCTCTCTCTCTCTCTCTCTCTCTCTCTCTCTCTCTCTCTCTCTCTCTCTCTCTCTCTCTCTCTCTCTCTCTCTCTTTCTCTCTCTCCTCTCTCCTCTCTCCTCTCTCTCTGTATGCGTGTAATACTGGCTACCCTAGCCTGCAATGCCTGAAAGCTAGGTAAGTTACATTTTCACCATTTTATTCTTTTTACAGGGTTCTCCACTCACCTTAAGGGGATTAAGGGATATCTAGGCTCTCTGCAAATGGCTTCAACCCCAACTAATGGTGTTCTCCAAGTGGAAAAGGGTCCCCTGTACTCCATTTCCATTACCCACTAGCAGTCAGATTAATTTTTTATTCTTTTTTTTTTTTTTTGGTGAGGCAATTGGGGTTAAGTGACTTGCCCAGGGTCACACAGCTAATAAGTGTTAAGTGTCTGAGGCTGGATTTGAACTCAGGTCCTCCTGAATCCAGGGCCAGTGCTCTATCCACTGCGCCACCTAGCTGCCCCTAGATTCACTTTTAGAAGGAAATATTTACTCAACAATATAATCACAAATATACTAACTTACTGCCCAAACACATAGGAGGTATAATCCTCCTCCCCTTTATGCCACTTCAGTCTCTGGAGAGGGGAAGGGGATTAGGTTCATTAGCTTCATTCCTATAGAGGGTCCAGTCCCAATTCCAAGACCAAAACTCCCCTCAGAGGATGCCCATCAATTGAGGAATGGCTAAACAAATTGTGGTATATGAATAAATGGAATACTATTGTGCTATAAGAAATGACAAGCAGATGGATTTCAAAAAAACCTGAAAAGACTTACATGAATTGATGCTGAGTGAAATGAGCAAAACCAAGAGAACATTGTACACAGTATCAACAACATTGTATGATGATCAACTGTGATAGACTTAACTCTTTTCAGAAATACAATGATCCAAGATAATGACAAAAGACTCATGGTGGAAAATGCTCTCCACATTCAGAAAAAGAACTGTGGAGTCTAAATGCAGATTGAAGCATACTATTTTCACTTTTGTTGCTTTTTTTCTTCTTGTCATTTATTCTGGTTTTTTTCCTTTTGTTCTGATTCTTCTCTTACAACATGACTAATGTGAAAATGTTTAAAAAACCAAACAACAACAACAAAACCCTCCCCTCAGGCCCAAGTACCAGGTACCTTGGCTTCTCAGGGTTTCCATATCAGACTGGCTGGCTATAGCACCTTGCCTGTAACCCTGACTTCAAGGTCACCATGGTTTGAAGTTCTGAATTTCCTCTGGATCACCTTTGGCACATGAAACCGAGGAAGACAAACAACTCAGAATAGAAACAAACACCTTCAGACTCATTTCTTGGAGCCAGGGGTAAAATAGAAGGAGCAGGAAAAGGAAAGTCCTTCCCCTCTCCTAAGTCCAGTTCTTAGCATCCTCACTATGTGGGAACTGGGATCTGCACCCTATAGATGCAGCCAAAAAGTTCAATGCAGAAAGAGAGTATGGTGGAAAGAAAGAGGGAGCAACTCAGCTCAGATGCAGGCAACCAACTAAAGGAAGCTACCCCTACCCAATTGGTAAGGAATGTAGCAGGCTCCAATGTAGGCAATGGAGACATGCTCCAAAGACCCCTCAAAAGTGCTTTCATGTCACATGCTGCATGCCCAGACCAGCTCAGATAACATGTATATACTCATACGTGTACCTATTGTCTGCTCCACTTTTTTCTTTGTTTCTCTAATGCTCAGCACAGGGCCTGGTTTTCACTGCTTAAGAAATGCTTGCTGACTGATTGATATGGCAGCCCCCCCCCCACCCAAAAAAAAAATCTAATGCTATCCCAGGCTATATTCAGAGAGGAATCGCATTGAGAAACAGTGAGGTAATAGTTCTACTATGCCTTGGTCAGGCCATGTCCGCCATACTCTATTTGGTTCTGGGCACCACATGTTAGAAAAGATACAGATTAACTTGAAAGTATTCAGAAAAGGACAATGAGAAAGGTGAAGAGCCAAGCAGTCAACAGGCATTTATTAAATACTCTGTGCTGGGAATTCTGCTAAATATTGGGGGTACAAATACAGAGAAAGAGAGAGAGAGGGAGAGAGAGAGAAGAGAGAAACCCCTGCCCTCAGAATACATACATACATATATTATATATATATATATATTCTAATGGGGGGAAAGCAATACATAAAAGGAAGCTAAAAAGGGGAGGGGGCAGTAGTAGTGGTGGTAGTGGTAACAACCAGAACAACAACTATCATTTATATAGTGCTTATATAGTTTGTGAAGTGCTTTAAGGTTTTTTTGTTTGTTTTGGGGGTTTGGGGGTTTTTTGCGGGGCAATGAGGGTTGAGTGACTTGCCCAGGGTGACACAGCTAGTAAGTGTCAAGTGTCTGAGGCCAGATTTGAACTCAGGTCCTCCTGAATCCAGGGTCAGTGCTTTATCCACTGTACCACCTAGCTGCCCCCAAGGTATTATTTTAATCTCACAATAACCCTGAGAGGTAGGCACGATTATTATCCCGATTTCACAAATGAGGAAGCTGAGGTAGGCAGAGGTTAAGTGGTTAAGATTTAGACTCAGTACAATGTACTTCATAATGACTGGCGCCATCCCAAAGTGGAGCATACCACCTCAATTGATTGCTTGCCCCCAACCAAGGGCTTAAAGCAGAGACCAGAAACCACTTTCTAATGATGCTTTAGAAAAGGTTCCAATTCCATAGCTTAGTTCCTGTAATTCTCTTATCTCAGATACAATAAAACAGCCCATGCAGGCTGAACTGTCAAGGAGCAGAGGGTGAGGAAATGCCACCAAATTCAGCCTTAAGGCTATGCCATCTTGTGAAGATGGATTTACATACACGGGGGCAGCGGTCTGCTTTACAAAGCTGGAGAGCAGATTTCTGATTGATGCAGTCTGTCGTGATGGTAGAGAGCCTTTTCAAAATCATTATAGTCAACTTTTAACTGCTTCTAATCTTTAGAGAACTTGACAGGACAAGGTGGGGCATTTGGCGACAGGAGATATGGGTTCCACTTTGGTTCCATTATACAAATACATTCCCTATGTCTCTTGGAAAATAACTTCTTTCTGGGCCTCAGTTTCATTATCTGTAAAGAAGGTCAGATGAGATGACCTTAAGGGTTCCTTCTAGCTTTAACTCTATAATCCCACGAGTCTAAAGCCTCTATTGCATTGTAAAAAAAAAATTTGAGCTGCTGCCAGTACCAGCAAGGCTCTGACCCATCCTGTCTTGCCATCCTTGCTAAAATCTAGTTGCAGCTTAAAACCAACCCAGTTCTGGGGCAGCTAGGTGGTGCAGTGGATAGAGCACTGGCCCTGGAGTCAGGAGTACCTGAGTTCAAATCCGGCCTCAGACACTTAACACTTACTAGCTGTGTGACCCTGGGCAAGTCACTTAACCCCAACTGCCTCACCAAAAAAACAAAACAAAACAAAAACAAAAACAAAACCAACCCAGTTCTGACTACGATCAATCCTGGTGCCCTCGATGAATGCAGAAATGCCTAGTGATACCCAAAGATGAACTGGCAGTCTGCATTTCTGAGACTGTTATATCAATTGGTATAATGAATGCAGGTGCAGTGGAGAATAGCTAATGGTTTGTATTTAATTATGTAGGCAGTGACACAAGGCTTTGAGGATGATAAAGTATCAGTTAGGTGAAGGAGAACTGCCAAGGATCATGAAGCACACAGAACAACTTGGGGACAGATTCGTCGGCACATCAATTGACTGAAATTCCAGCCCAGACATTACTACTCTTGGTCCTTGAATGGCTTCACTTTGTTTGGAAGATATAAGCCAGACTTTACTTGGCAGAGCATCATGAGAATAGTCAGATGTGAGTTCTCCAGAGGAAGGCACCATGAGATGTACTACCCTGTAATTTATTCCCAATATAGGCTGGGATAATAGACGTTTTCTTTTTTAAGAACTAGTCAACTTCAATGGAAAGATAGGTCCTACTGAGAAAGGGTCAACACATTCTCAGAGTTCTCTGCCTTTGGAGCCTCTCTGTCTGGTCTTACTTTCTAAAACCACCAAGAAGCCCTATTATTCGGCATCCATCAATTCATTCTGATTTCTTTGATTGAGTTTATTTCTGATTAACTGCCCACTACTCTCCACCTCTATTCTATGTATATTCTATATGCATTCAATGAACATTGATTGGGTACCTATTGCATGCAGAACACTGTCTATGTGCTGGTAAAGTAATAAAGTTCAGAAAAGAAATTGTATCTACTTATCCTCATGGAACTTACAATCTAGCAAAAGGACAATATACAAATACATATTGCTACGGTATGTATTACAAGTCTGCAAATAAGAAAAGAACTTGGCATATATCTTTATTATGAAGAGAGAGTTTAATAGATATTGATATACTCTATATAGAAATGTATGTATATGTTCTTGCTTACCTTTATAAAAATCAAAGAAAAAAAGAAGAAAATGTGAAACAAAAAGAATTTCTGTCTTGTTGTTCTCCCTTTGAACCTTATACATTGCAAGGCAAGGCCAGCTAGATGGTGCAATGGATAGAGCACTGGCTCTGAAGTTGGGAGTATCTGAGTACAAATTTCACCTTAGACACTTACTAATTGTCCATTTGCCTTAAACATCTGGGGCCATCTCCAATCATTTTGATGTATACCTTGCCACTGGAACCTCTGGAGGAGAGGGTGAGGTTGGTGACCTTGCACAGCCCTCCCTCACTTAAATCCAATTCAATCCAAGTCATGACAACACCCCAATGATGTGACCTTCAAATAACCTTCAAGAAGGAAGGACAAACAACAAAACAACCACAAAATACATTATAAGGCAGTGTCTCACACAACTATGCTAAACCCTTCATGCTTTACTTAGATCTGTAAAGAGAACCAAAGCATCTCAGTTTTCTTCATTTTCTACTCAGCTTATATTTCCATAGTTACATGGTCGGAACTTGTCTTTAAAATGGCATGCCCAGGCAGCTAGATGGCGCAGTGGATAGAGCACTGGCTCTGGAATCAGGAGTACCTGAGTTCAAATCTGGCCTCAGACAATTAACACTTACTAGCTGTGTGACCCTGGGCAAGTCACTTAACCCCGATTGCCTCACTTAAAAATAATAATAATAATAATAATAATAATAATAATAATAATAATAAAATGGCATCTTGCGCAACTCAAATTGATTAAAAAGCTTGGGAGGGACATTTTAGATCTCCTTCTTGATTCCTACAGAGGCCAGGTGTTAAGAAAGAAGGCAGTGGGGCAGCTAGATGGCGCAGTGGTACCTGAGTTCAAATCCGGCCTCAGACACTTGACACTTACTAGCTGTGTGACCCTGGGCACTTAACCCTCATTGCCCTGCAAAAAACAAAAAAACAAAACAAAAACAGAAAGAAAGAAGGCAGTGACAATTAGAGACAGTCTTTAGAAAAAAAACACACAGATTGAGTTTCTGATAGGGAACTTGAATCTAGAAATTCAGCTTTATATTGCCAAGCTAGCTAGAATTAATTACTAGTTTAGGCTATTTTTTAGAGGCTAGTGGAAAGATAAGGAAATGATTATGCAAATAAGCTAAATGGAATTTTATTCAAGTGTCTCATGGATAGTCAGCAAGTTTTTATGAAAGCCTAGTGTCTCTGAATTCAGGAATAAGACAAAATTCTTTTACCCACCAAAGATAGTCTGGGCTTTATGGAGCAAAATGGAAGCATGATGTAGGAATTCAAATAAAAGGAATTATAATGTGTAGTGGAAAGGGGCTATGGGGAACTGAAGGAATCCTGGAGCTCTAGTCTTCTTTCTGTAGGGAAATAATGGAATAAATTCACTTCAGACAAGTGAAAATCTTTCGTTATTTAATTAATTAAAAAAAAAAAAAAGCAATTGGGGTTAAGTGACTCACCCAGTGTCACACAGCTAGTAAGCGTCTAGACTGGATTTGAACTCTGGTGCTCCTGACTCCAGGGATGGTGCTCTATCCACTGTGCCACCTGGCTGCCCCGGTAATACCTTTGTAAGCCCAAGTTTCCTCATCTGCAAAATGCCTTAGCCCCTGCCTTCAAGAAGCTTACAGTTCACTAGGGAAAATTGTGACATGTCCACAGGCAAGTGATATAAAGTAAAATGTGATAAAGAAGGAGAGTCCTAATGTGCTCTAAGAAAACTCAAAGAGAGAATGCCCATTCATTCAATCAGTAAATATTTTTTTGAATCCCCAACACATGGAGGTGCTGTGAGAAATACGAAAATTAATTTCCTTTGCCTTCTAGAAGCTTATGGTCTCTGTCCCTCAGTTTTCTCATCTGTAAAGTAAGTACTTGTGCTACCTCTATAATAATGCCAATAGTTAACATTTACTTGGTGTTTTAAGGTTTTTTTTATAACTATCATATCTCTCTCTCTCTCTCTCTCTCTCTCTCTCTCTCTCTCTCTCTCTCTCTCTCTCTCTCTCTCTCTGAGGCAATTGGGGTTAAGTGACTTGCCCAGGGTCACAAAGCTGGTAAGTGTCAAGTGTCTGAGGTCAGATTTGAACTCAGGTTCTCCTGAATCCAGGGCCAGTGCTCTATCTACTGTGCCACCTAGTTGCCCCTATTATCTCTTTCTAAATTCACAAAAACCCTGGGTGTTTTTATTATCCCTATTCTACAGATAAGGAAAGTGATGCAGGCAGAAGCTAACTGACTTGCTCAGGGTCACACTACTCACAAGCATCTGAAGCTGGATTTGAACTCAGGGTTTCCTGTTTCCAGGTCCAGCACTCTATCCATAGAGCTACCTAGCTGCCTCTCTCACAGAATTGTTGTACAGAAAGAGCTTTGTAAAGGACAACACAAAGGTGAGTTCTTATTACACTAATCTCACTTAAGACTTTATCGTGATTCCAGTGACTCTCTGGGGCATACTCTCCATCTGCCTATGCACTCTACATACAAAAATTATGTATAGGTTATGTTTGATGAGAAAGAAAGAAGGTTGACATTGGGAAGAGGGGAAGGAAAGTTTCTTACACTGGACTGCCTGACACTAGCAAGAATGAAGAAACTCTTAGGGACTTAATTTACTATGACATTAATGAGAGCTATCCAGCTGATTTATTTATTCTTTTCTTCCCCAGGCCCTATGTCTAGTGAAAAAGAAGAAGCTGGAAGTAGAGAGGAAAGGCTTCTCCTATTCTCCATGCCCAAGAAACACATCTTTCCCTTTATGAAAGGGGGAAAATGAACTCACCATTTTATAAAGGATTTTGAGAATCTTCTCAGTTGACACCATTGTGGGAAGGGAAAGGGTTCAAAGGTGAGAACTGAGCATGATTTCATCTTCTCCACCAAAGCATACTGGAACCTCCTCTGCCACTTACAATCTTAGACAAGTTGTTTGAGATAATGAGAGGTTAAATACCCTATCCAGGTGCACACAGTCATTCTATGTCAAAGGTAAGTTTGAACCCGTCAGCCTAGTTCTGAGGCTGGCTCTCCATCCATTTTTTGGCACACTGAGTATATGAAATATATCAGGAACCCTTTATATAGATTGGGTCATTAGAAATAAAACAGATGGCATTATTCTTGGTACCTCAGCAGGTGGAAATAATCTATGTGGCCCTTGTCACCAGACCTCCAGAAATGCAGAATGACACTGAAGGAGGTCTAGACAGGGACTAGGAAAATGAACAAGGGACTAAGGTAACTGTCACATGAGGATAAATGAAAGCACCAAGACCTCCAATCAGGGAAGAAGTTCCTGAAGAGAATATGATCAAAATCTATTTATTCATTCAATAAGCATTATTAAATGTCTACTATCTACAAATCATTCAGCTAGGTGCTGAGGGAGTCACAAAGTGTAGATAGAATTGGGTGCCTAGCCACTTGGAACTTATCATCTATGAGGATGACAACACGCATAGCTCAGGGGGCATATACGATATTTCACAAGAACAGCATTAAAAGAAACTGCTATGTGAAATCCAAAGGGAGAAATCACCACCAGGAATGGAAAGCATGAAATCTGAGTTCAATTTTAAAGGGTGGGTAGGAATTCAACAGGTAAAAAGAGGGAGGGAACTGTGAGGCTAAAGAATGCTATGAACAAAGATAGAGAGACAGAAAGCATAGAGAGTTTGGAGGTAGGGATTGGAAGAATAGTCAGTCCAGTTTGGCATTGGATTGTCAAGAGTCATGAATGGCAGACAAAGGCTTTACTTTATAAGCAAGAGGGAGTCGATGAAGATTTTTGAGAAGAGAAGCATCATAATCAGATTGGTAGATCAGTAAATGGTATGAAGGATGGATTAGAGGAGAAAAGATTATAGGCAAGGAGACCTCATCGGAGGCTGTCACAATAGTCCAGGTCAGGTACTCATTAAGATCTGTGCTTGGGTTGTGGCAATGGGAATGGAGAGGGAAGGGTAGATGCAGAAGGTGCTGGAGCCAGTTCCTACAACCTTGAAAGAACAGATTAGCTAATGCTACAAATCAGGGCTTGTTTTACTATTTTGTTGGCTGTCTAGATCTAAGAATGTTACTAATACAGAATAAGGCTAAAGGTGCATCATGCATACTTTTTTGGAGAGCTAGTTATTAAATATTTGCCACACACCACTGGATAGATGTGAGAATTGTTGCAAAATGAATGAATGAAGAGCATTTATTAAGCACTTAATAATTGCCAAGCAATAAGCTCAATGGTGGTACCAAAAAAAAAAAAGAAAGAAAGAAAACAGACTCCTGGTCACAATTTAGGAAAAACAACATAAGTAGGAGAGTTCAACTATAGGATGGATCAAAGGGCTCAGAGGGTGCAAATGGCAAAGCCTAGGAATCCTGAGGATGGATTTGTGAAGTAGCTGTCATATCAGGAGAATTCTGTAAACTTAGTTAATGTAGATTTTGGCAAAAGGATTTGATGGAATCTCTCTTGCTACCTTGGTGATCAAGATGGAAAGATGTGGGTTAAATAATGAGACAGTAACTTAGGTTCTGAACTGACTGAATGATTGGACTCAAAGACTAGGTGTCAGATATATGGAGATATACAGACAGATGAACAGATAGGAGACAGACAGAGACAGAGAGATAGAGACAGAAAGAGAAAGAAATAGGGAGGTAGGGAGGTAGGGAGATAGGTAGATGATAGATAGGGAGGTAGGAAGGTAGATAGGTAGATAGATGAAGGATAGATAGAAGATATATAGATAAGTAGGTCAATATTGAATGAATAGATAGAAGATAAATAGATGATGGATAGCTATAAGATAGAGGTATAAAAGATAGATAGATGATAAATATAGAGATAGATAGAGATTATAGTTAGATAGAAATAGAGATTACAGAGATAGAAACAATAGAGGTAGAGATGAGATAGATAGATAGATAGAGAGAGAGAGAGAGAGAGAGAGAGAGAGAGAGAGAGAGGTGATGGATAGATAGAAGATATATAGATAGGTAGATAGAGTGTGTAAGTGAGCTTTTATTAAGCATTTATTATGCACCAAATCCTGGAGAGACAAATACAAGTAGCTAATCAAGTCTCTCTCCTCAAGAAGCTTATATTCTAGCAAGGGGAAAACACATAAAGGGAAACTGAAAAGAGTGTGAGTGTTGTGGAGTAGTGCAGGAAGCATTGTGTTAACCTGGGCCCTCGCAAAATAAGGCAAATTCTTACCTATCAGAGGTAAAGGTAATGTCCAGGTTACCATTGTGGAGGAGATGGAGGTGATGGTCTGAAGAAAGGTAGTGTGGTGAAATGGCTTATTGTAATTAATGGTTCAAAGTTAATAACTAATATCTTGTAATTAGCGGCTTGATTACAATAGGGCAGAAGATTTATAGTCAAGCACTTTAGGATTTATTCCTTAGCTCTGTTCTGGTTGACATTTTTATCAATTACTTGAATTAAGGTATAGATAGAATGTTTCTGAAATTTGCAAATGGCACTTGTTGGATGGTAGAGTCAAGAGACAAAAGGTTCTCAGCAGAGTAGAGATACTGGATCTAGCATGAAATCAATCAATCAATCAATAAACACATATATTAAGTGCTTATTATGCATACTGTGCTCAGCCCTGGGAATACAAAGAAAGACAAAAACAAGGACACCGCCTTCAAGAAATTTATCTCCTAATCAGCAAGACAACATACATACATACACACACACACACATATATATAAATGCAGGTATGGACAAAATACCTACAAGGTAACCTTAGGGAGGAAGACACACTAGCAGCTGAGGGAACAAGGAAAAATTTCTTACTGGAGGTGACATGAGTGGAATATTAGAGAAAGGAAACCAGGGATTCTAAGAAGTGGGGGTGATAAGTGGAGGGCATTGAAGGCAGGGGAGACAGACAATGCAAAGGCAAAGAAAGGAGATGGAGTGTCATCTGCACCAGGATGATTGGCCCCTAGAGCATGTGAACAGAAGTCAGGTGTAAGAAGACCAGAAAGGTAGAAGAGGCTAGGGTGCGAAGAACTTTAAATGCCAAAAATAAAAGTTTTTATTTGATCTTAGATATATTAGGGAGGAACTAGTGTTCACTGATTAGAGGTAGGGAGGTGGGAAAGAATATAACTCACAGGATTGTTGTTGTTCAGTCATTTCACTTGTGTCTGAATCTTCATGACCCCATATAGGGGTTTTTTCAACAAAGATACTAGAGTGGTTTTCCATTTCCTTCTCTAGTTCATTTTCCAGATGAGAAACTGAAGCAAATAAGGTTAAGTGACTTGCCCAGACAGGGTTAAATGACTTACCCAGAATCACACAGCTAGTAAGTATCTGAGGCTGGATTTGAACTCTGGTCTTCCTAACTCCAGGATGGGCACTCTATCCACTTGACCACCTAGCTACTCCAAGCTTTCTGACGTAGTCAGACCTATGCTTTTGGAAAACCATGTGGAGGATTAATCAGAGTGGGGAGACACTTGAAACAGGAAGACCAATGAAAGATAAATATAAAGTCTTACACTGGAGCTCAAAACCTCACAAGTAAAATGGAAGATGAATGACTAAACAATAGTAGCCTGCGAGTTAACGGCTCAACATCATGGTCAAATTAATTAGCATTATCCAATGCTTGAAGCATGGTATCAACAACACAGGAGGTGCTAATCCCACTGTCCTCTGCCCTGCTCAGACCACATCTAAAGTATTGTGTTATGTTCTGGGCACCACATTTTAGGAAGGAAATTGAAAAATTGGAGTGTGTCCAAAGGATGGAGCACACAGTGGTGAACAACTTCAAGATCATGTCATTTAAGGAACAATGAAAGGAAGTGGGGATGTTTAGCCTGGAGGACATGATAGCCATGGTCAATTATTTGAAAGATTATCATATGAGAGAATGGTTAGCTTTGTTCTGTTTGGCCACAGAAGGTGAATAAGGAACAGTGAATGGAATCTGCAAAGAAACCAATTTAGATTCAGCTTAAGGAAAAAAATTCCCAACAATTCCACTAACCACATGGAGCTAACAAATATGGAGCTCCCCAGTGAGGTCCATTCTTCCTCCCATCATTACATGAGTGATTCATACCAACATAGTTAAACATATATTAATCTTCCTTGTTTCCCTTCAAGTCTTAACTAAAATCCCATCTTCTATAGGAAACTTTCCCTAACCCCTCTTAATTATAGTGACTTCTCTCTGTTAATAATTTCTTATTTATCTTGTATATAGCTTGTTTTTACTTATTTGTTTGCTTGTTGTCTCTCCCATTAGATTGTGAGCTCATTGAGGGTCTCCTTTTTGTATCTTGTATACTAGTATATTGCTTGTCATATAGTAGGTGCTTCATAAATGCTTACCGATTGACTGCATGATCAAATACAAAGGAGACCATCTTACAAACACTTTATGCAATTATAACAAGAAAGATGTGGGATCCAGGACATAAAGAACAGTATATCCATACTGGAGAGGCTGGGGATTTGCCTCAAGGTACTAAAATTTAGGGGCATCAAGGTAGCTTAGAAGATAGAGCCCTGGGCCTGGAGTAAGAAAGTCTCATCTTCCTGAGTTCAAATCTGGCTTCAGACACTTACTAGCTGTATGATCGGGGCAAGTCGATTAACACTGTTTGACTTAGTTTCCCCATCTGTAAAATGAGCTGGAGAAGGAAATGACAAACCACTCTAGGATCTTTGCTAAGAAAACCCCAAATGGAGTCACAAGGAGTCAGACATGACTGGACAACTAAAATTTAGAGGGCACCAAAATTTAACATTTACCCTCCTTCAGCAATTAAAAAAAAAAACCATCATAAAAATAAATAAATAAATACATGAATGAATGAATAATAAAGAAATAACCCATCATAGTAATTAATTTGCCCTCATGATCAACTAAATTTGTCTTAATTACTCCTTGTATTTTGTTTTTGTTTTTTGCAGGGCAATGAGGGTTAAGTGACTTTGTATATATTTTTTTAAAATTCACAAAGTACAAAATAGATTTGAAGGTTCTTCTTGTGTTTCCTGCCCAGTCCCAGGACCCAAAATTGCTTTCATTCTGGGTTCTTCCCCTCTTGTCCAGGGCACGGAGTCGTAAAGTGGAGGTATGAAATGTGTGGCCTCTCCCAAACCAAATTAAAATGTAATTGGGAAATATTTGACAAAACAAATAAAACATAGACAACATTACATTCTAAAACTAACATGCGTGGCCCACAGGAATCTGTATGTATAGGCTGGTGACCTCTTGTTTTATCTGAGTTTGACACCATTGTTCCAGACCCCCTTGGAAGTGTGGCTGGCACAGCCTTTGAAAGTCAAAAAAAAGCTGACACGCTGAAAAATAGTCTCTGAGAATTTTCTAATCAGGAAAGTGCTGCTGATGGAGCATTTATTCTGTCTCCCACATTCCTTCCAAATTAGCTGCAAAGGACCAGGCTCTCTATTTCCCATGACATTAATGGTAGCTTAGCAGGTCCATGGTAGACAAAATGTGGCTTAGGATGAACACCATTCTAAATCTCTCCACTCTGACATATCACCTATCCACATGCTCTGACTTGTGTGTTCAAATGAGAGGTATATCCCAAGAGTGATGACCTGGAGATGCTGGAAGAAAAAGATGGTCCTATATCGATCTGTTCGGTTTAGAATTGAGGGGGTAGAGGTGGAAAAGCAAGGTGGTTTGTATTAGAAATTAGGAAGTGGGATGGTTCACCTCCAGCGCAGATGTATCCTAATTACCTGGAAGGCAATGTGCTGTTGTAAAAATGTATTAGGCTTGGCAGTCAGGAGATCTGGGTAAGTCCTGGTTCCAGCTCTGATAATAAATACGTTCACCTCTCTGAACCTGTAAAATGAGGGGGGTGGACAAGATCTTTAAATTTTCTTCTAGTTCTAGGATTCTATGATTTTTTTTAAGCAGTGGGATGTTTTTAGAGACTCTTTAAAAAAAAAAAAGAAGTTCTACTCCTTTTAAGCTATAGCCCTGAAAAGAGTTTTCAAAAAATCAGGTGCAGAGAAATTCTTTTTAGGCCACAAAGTTTTCATGGGCCTCAATCAACATTTACTGATCCCCGCCCCCTTCCTCTTTTAGCTATCAGTGCCTCCTTCTCTTACCCCTTCCTGGTTCTGCTTCAGACTTTCCACATTTTGCCCCTATACCTCAGCTGCCCTCTGCCATACTGGCCTCCTTTTGCCATTGGTGAGTCCCTCCTGGGGTCTCTACTTTGGTGAGGGGCCTGAGCTTGCCAACCTTCATTCCTCTCCTGGATCTGCTTTGAAATTTCCAGACTTTGACACTATGCCCCATCTTATGCACCTTGCCCCCTTCTTTCATTCCTCAATTAGAAATTCCTTGAGGGGAAGACAGTCCTCTTTTTTGCTTATATTTGCATACCCAGCACTTAGAACAAAGCCTAGAACATAGAAAATGCTTAATAAATGCTTGGTGCCCATTGCCCTACCTCCCCTTAGCCAAGAAGCCATGAGCATGGGCAAGGACATTTGCCTGCTTCAATGATACAGTTTCCTATCAATATAAATTTCCATGCAAATGAGACCAAAACAGAAAAGAAATGGGCTACGGAATGGAATCAGTTTCTTGGTAGTCCTTCACTAGGTCCTAGATAGACTTTCATTTTAACTGGGGGGTCGGGGGAGGGAAGGTGGGAAGGGGAGAGGTGTAATTTTTTCTTTTCTCAAAGTATGGATAGTTTCACTTCTAACCCAGAGCTCTCTCTTCTACCCTGACTCCACTTAAATCTTTATGATTAGGTGGGCTTATAAGCAGGATGGAAATGAATCTTGTAAAAAATCAAAGGTTCTTAAAATCTCTCTATAACGCAGAGCAACGACAACGGACCCAGAAGAGAGATATAAATAGATACCCTTCAAAAAACTAATGAGCTTAAATATTGCAAACCATTTCCAAAACCCATTCAGAAGAAAAGCTCATACTCAGTCCACATGATACCGTGTTCTCTGGTCTCCCTTCTCCATGCCTTGATCTCCATGAAAACTATCCTCTGACTAGGCTTGGAAAAATTGTCTAAAGTGCTCAGAGTAGTCCAGCTCTATTGGTTTTGTTTTGGTTTTTTGTTTGTTTTTTGTTTTGTTTTGTTTTTTTCTTTTTGGGTTTTTTTTTTGTGGGGCAATGGGGGTTAAGTGACTTGCCCAGGGTCACACAGCCAGTAAGTGTCAAGTGTCTGAGGCCGGATTTGAACTCAGGTACTCCTGAATCCAGGGCCAGTGCTTTATCCACTTCGTGACCTAGCCGCCCCGTCCAGCTCTATTGGTAACCTCCATTTATCTCCATGAAGACCAATAAGATGGAGGTCCAGAAATTTTATCTGATCCTCAAGACCTCTCAAAGTTCTCCAAATTAGAACATATGTGCCAAAGATAAAATCACTTCAGCTCTTTTCATGGCCTAGGACACCAGGAACCCAAAAGAAGGTTTTAAAAAATGTCCTATGAACTAACACCTACCTTGAGCTTACTTACTCAGTATTCCTTCCCTCACCACCCACCATCAGCTTGCAACAAAATGCAGCCTCATACCCTGAGGTTGCATACTCCTTCTTTCTAGAGCTGTGGAGATCCAGGCTGCAAAAATTTGTCAGCCTCAGTGGCTAGCACCCCAGTACTGCTCTGCACTACAAAAGATCTCTTCAGGAGAGAGGAAGAACAGAGCGAAAGGGATAGAACATGTGTCTGGGCTTGAAGTAGAGCTCAATCACGCACATCAACACATTCCCTCTTCTCCCAGAGCCGCAGAAGTCCGATTTCCAAAGCACAGAAATCAACCTCAGGCTGTGCTAGAAGGACCATGATAGTGCTTTACCATTGCCTGGCCAGAGAACTGAGGGACAGAGGAAATTGATAGACCTTTAGCTAATCTAATTAAAAAAGAAGAGAACAGAAAAATCAAATCAATAAAATAGCAAATGAGAAAGATGAAATCACAATAAAACCAGAAGAAACAAAAAGAAGGAAAACATATTACACATAGCTTATGCAAATAAAAATGAGAACACAAAAGAAAGAAAGGAATATATTCAAAAATATAAAATACCCAGTTTCAGAAGACTAAATACAAATCTTAAATAATCCCAGAAAAGGAAATTGAAATAACCGTAAAGGTACCACCAGAGAAAATGTTCCTGATCCTGATGGATACACAGGAGAATTCTATCAAACTTTTGAAGAACAATTAGTGCCCATACTTCACAAATTATTCTCAAAAAATAGAGAAAGAAAGCATTCTATCAGAATCCTTTAATGAAACTAACCTAGTTCCAATATCTAAAGCATGGAAAACTAAAACATAGAAGAAAAACTATGGGCCAATATCATTAATGAATAGTAACTCAAAAATTGTAAACAAAATTCTGTCTATAGAAATAGACTGCAACAATTTGTCTAAGAAATCATTCATTATGACCATTATGATTATGATTTGTACCAGGGATGTAAAAGTGGTTCACCATTAGGAAAACAATACAATTAATCATGTTAAAGACCAAATCATCCCAAACCATGTGAATATCTCAATAGGTACAGAAAATGATTTTGACAAAGTACAAAACTCATTTATAATGAAAACCCTACAAAGTTTAGGCATGGGGGATCTTTTTATTATGATAAAAATCGTTTATCTAAAATCAAAAGTGTTGGGGCAGCTAGATGGCGCAGTGGTTAAAGCGATGGCCCTGGATTCAGGAGTACCTGAGTTCAAATCCAGCCTCAGACACTTGACACTTACTAGCTGTGTGACTGTGGGCAAGTCACTTAAGCCCCATTTCCCCGTTAAAAAAAAAATCTAAAATCAAAAGTGTCGTATATATTGGGGATACACTAGAGCCTTTTCCAGTAATGTGGGAATAAAGCAAGGATACCCAGTCTCCCTTGCTGATATTGTTCTTGAAGTGCTAGCAACAACAATAAAACAAGAGAAAGAAATTAAAGTCATAAAGATAAGTGAAAAGGAGATAAAACTATTCCTATTTGCTAATGATAGGATAATATACTTGAAAAATTCTAAGGAATCATCAAAGATACTCATTGAGATAATTAACAGTTTCAATAAAGTTGCAGGCTATTTGGCAAAATAAACCTTTAAAAATCAATAGCATTCCTATAGAATAATAAACAAAATTCAAGAAACAAAAACAGGAAGAGAAATCCTATTCCAAATAACAGCAAAATACATGAAATACCTGGGAATTGATCTACCAAAACTTTTTTTTTTAATGTATACATTTAATCACAAAGTACTCCTTAAAGGGATAAAGGACAGTTTAAAAACCTGGAGGAATACGATAGTCATGGCTAGAACAAGTTCATGTCATAAAAATGACAATACTTCTAAAGTTAATTTACATTTTCAATGCTTTACCAATCAAATTAACAAAGAGATACTTTATAGAAATTGATAAAATGATAACAGAATTCATTTGAAAAAATAAAAGATCTAGAATATCAAAGGAAATGATGAAGAGAGAGAGGTAGGGATGAAGAAGAAATGGCTCTTCCAGACCTCAAACAATATTATAAAGCAGCAGTCACCAAAACCATCTGTCATTGGTTTAAAAAATAGAAATAAACCAATGGAATAGACTAGACAAGGAAAAAACAATGGAATTCAATAACCTAATGTTCAATAAAGTGACCCCAGATGTTTGAGGCAAGCAGGGTTAAATGACTTGCCCAAGATCACACAGCTAGTAAGTGTCAAGTGTCTACTGCCAGATTTGAACTCAGGTTCTCCTGACTACAGGGCCAGTGCTCTCCCAACTTTGCCACCTAGCTGCCCTTGTGAACAAGTACAACCATTTTGGAAAGAAGTTTGGAATTATGCAAATTAAGTGACTAAAATGTCCAAACCCTTTGAAGCATTAATAGGCTTATAGCCCAAGGAAACTCTTAAGAAGAAAGTCTCCACATGCTCCAAAATATTTATAACAGCATTTCTGTGATAGCAAAGAATTGAAAACAAAGTAAATGCCCATCAATTAAGGAAACAAATTATAGTACATTAATGTAATGAAATATTACTGACATAAGAAATAATGAATGTGATAAATACAGAAAACCATGGACGGATCTACATAAACTGAATTAAGAAAGCAATACACGGATTGACTATAACAATGTCAATGTAAAGAATAGTCATATTCTCACACACAAAACCCAAAGTGAATGTAGCAAAATTATAAAAATCAAGCATCAGAGGACACCCCAATCCATACTTTCATGAAAGGGGGAATTCAGCAGGTGTTACACATTGCACATATTTTTGAACTTTTTGAATGCAATGATCAGTTGTGCTAGTTATTTTTTGCCTTTTTCTCTTTTTTTTCCTTTTGTTTTCATCTTGAAAAAATACTGTTTGTTGGGGGCAGCTAGGTGGCGCAGTGGGTAAAGCAATGGACCTGGATTTAGGAGGACCTGAGTTCAAATCCAGCCTCAGACACTTGACGCTTACTAGCTGTGTGACCCTGGGCAAGTCGCTTAACCCTCATTGCCCTGCAAAAAAAAAAAAAAAAAATGTTTGTTATATGTAATGGATCATTCAAAGGGGGGAAGGGAAGGATACTAAGGATAACTATGATGTAAAAAATAGTTGAGATCAATAAAAACATTTTTAAAAACCATGCTGATGAGATGGGTTCTTCATTTCATAAATTCTTTTGTGTCCTAGAAGATGCAGTTCTTCTCCTAAGATGGTGATTGTTTTTTCCCTGGAAATCAAACAGGTTTGTTTACATGTCACTTACGTGTCGGAGCACAAAGCACATGCCGATCTTGAACATTTTGTGAAAGCAGACCGGGAACACAGCACCCGTCTGCTTTGCAGGCCTGCCTTTACAGAGACCAAATGGTACATTTCCATCTCCTGCTCTAAAACGGCATGTCACCAACAAAGAAACCCCCTACACTTGCAAAGTCAAGCTTTGTACAGAGCTCACAGCAGGTTTCAGACTCGAGATTTATGCCATCCAGGGCTTGGCATCCCTCTCTGCAGCATGTCAGGGGCACTGATGGATGTACAGTATGGAGAAGGCTGCTATTTTAATTTACACATTATTGTTTTCTCTTTCTGTTGGCTTGGTCAGAATGCCTGGGGTACCCATATGAATGGGCTACATTCCATATTTGTAAAACAGGCCATCTTGCTGCAAACTGCTGTTTTGTCACTCCACTGAACAGTAAGAAGTTGGGGAAATGGATCGTACGCCTTATTTTTGTTTTAATACTTCAGCTTCCCCCACCCCCTTTTTCCCCTTATCAGCATTTTCCTCAAGGGAATGGAAGAAAGCCAAACTGATCATTTTTACCACTTTTTCAGAAATGTCCTATGTGAAAATACTGGCTCTTACACCTTAATTGTTTGCAGAAACTACAAGCAGTTTCATTACATGATTTTGGGAACCTGCTATAATTGTTTGGTAAAAACACTTCAATACATCAAAATGCATTTTTTCATTTTAGTGAATTTCCTCTTTTTCCTGGAATGTTGTGTTATATCTGGTAAAAATGTTTCTTTGTTCCAGGAACAATATGGAAGCCTGATATGCTTTAAATACCATTCCCTTAAAATCCATAGATCTTTTTTTTATATCACAGCTCTCATTTTGTGAGGTATTCCTATGCGTTATTGAATTAGCTCATATTTCAGTTTAATTTCATACAATATATTTTGTTTATATAGCATCATACCAGGGCTTGAATTGTATGCAATATATAATATACATATACATGTTTAAAATGACAAAGGGTGAGCATTCAAATCCCCAGCAAAATTCTGTATTATTAGAGTGATGTAATATAATGTAATGCAATAAAAATGCAATTTGTCCCCAGGACAAATTGGACACAATGCAAAGGTCACTATTTTCAGACCCTAATTTCTGAGGCACAGACTGACATTTACATTGTATATCATTAAGGTCACAGCACATTTATGTCATGTGTGAGTTGGACTGATTTTACATGAATTGCATGGTTTCTATATTATGACTTACTTGGATCCCAGTATATTTGCATTATAATATGAAATCACATGGGTTTCCCCCATCATCACGACATTGGAGGTTCAGGGGAGGGGCTTGGAGACTATTCTAGGGTATTGTCACTAAACAATCAGCCAGGTCCCACCCCATTTAAAGACCAGCTACAGGGATGTTGCCATTAGTCCTAGATGGATACCCTAATTTGGAGAAATGGACTCAAGAGTAATACCTTGAGAAGGTCTTTGCCAACAACAATAAATTCTCCCTTTGGAGCCCCATCTTATAATTTTGTAATCTAAGAGAATGAAAATTATTTTCTCCTTAGGTTTCTTTGTGAAGTACTATATCTTCCCTGAGAAGTTTCTCCCAAAAAGCACTTCAGTCTCTGACTTTTTTTTAAATTGTTGCCCCCCCCACCCCAGTCTTGATAATGCTTTTCCTCTTGCTTGACCTTCCCCATGCATGGATCTGCCCTGATTTCATAGATGTAGCCACTAGAGAATCAATCACTGCTTCCTCTGTGATACCTCAAATGCCTTTGATAGAATCAGGACTTTAAAGATGATCTTGTCCAATCCATCCATTTTACACATAAGGAAACTAAGGCCCAGAAAGAGTTCATAGAGGGGGCAAGTAGCAGAACCAGGATTTGAACCAAGATCCTTCGAATCCAAATCCATAACATGTTCTACTTATATTTTGCTACCATCCTGGGTCTTATTTGTCTACACAAGGTAAACAGAGATAGTCTTGGGCCCTTTGACTAAAGTTTTTGGTCACTTCAGTCTCTTCCATCTCCCTTTTCCTTTTAGTGGTACTTTGTTTCATTTCTTTCTTTTAGTGCTCCCTTCACAAACATATTTCTGATATTTTAAAATAATTTTAATTAATTTTTTTTTTGCGGGGCAATGAGAGTTAAGTGACTTGCCCAGGGTCACACAGCTAGTAAGTGTCAAGTGTCTGAGGCTGGATTTGAACTCCTGAATCCAGGGCTGGTGCTCTATATACTGCACCACCTAGCTGTCCCTTAATTTAATTTTTAACTTATAGAGTAAAACAGTACAATGGAATATAACAGTACAATGAAAAAGATGATATAACATAAAACTGCAAATCTACTATGAACAGTTTCCAATTTTTTTCAAATATATGACAAATTATTGTGTACATTTCCTTTTTTCCCCTCTTTTATTCCCAACCCCTCCCCCCCCCAGCAATAGCTACCATTAGGCACAAATAGGCATATATATGTAAAATTATTCTATACATATTTCTATTTCTCAGTTCTTTCCCTGTATACAGATAGCATCTTTTTTTCATATGTACCTTATAGTTAATTTCGGTATTTATAATAGTCAAAATAACTTATTGTTCAAAGTCATTCTTAAAACAATATTGTAGTTACCATTTACAACGTTCTCTTGGTTCTGCTCATTTTGTTCTTCATTATTTTGTTTTCCTTAGCAATCATATACTACAACTTATTTAGCCATTTCCCAATTGATGGGCAACTCTACAATTTCCAATTCTTTGACACCACAAAGAGAGCTGATATAAACATTTTAGAATGTGAGTGTGTGCATGTGTGTGTTTGTGTTCTTTTCCTTTTTCCCTAATCATTTTTGGAAGTAGACCAAATAGTGGTATTGCTGGTTCAAAGAGTTTAGGCAATTAATTAACTCTTTGGGCATAATTCCAGATTGCTATCCTGATATTATCCATTTAGAATAATATTAACTCTGTGGCATGGTACTATAGTGCAGTAAGAACCACTGAAAGCCAGTTCACAGATTAAGGGTAAGCAAACAAGGCAATTGGCTAGGTTGCAGCAATATTCCTTACATTCTTTCAAAATAACTATAGAAACTGTAAGATATTTCAGGGCACATCTACCAATATTCACCCAGGAACTATATAAATCTAACTATAAAACACACTTTGAAGAAATAAAGATAAGTCTAAATAATTAGAGAAACATTAATTACTAATGGGTAGGTCAAGCAAATATAGTAAAAATGACAATCCTGCTCAAATTACTTTACTTATTTGGTGCTATACCAAAGTTGCAGAGGAATATTTTATGGACCTAAAATTGAAATTCATATAGAGGAATAAAGAGTCAAGAATATCATTGGTAATATTTTAAAATGTGGGAAGGAAAGAGGTATATCAGTACCATATCTCAAAATTGTACTATAAACCAGCAATAATTAAAACAATTTGGTTTTTAGAGAGAGAGATAATGGGCAAAGGAGGGAAGGAGGGAGGGAAGTTGAACAGATTAAATACACAACATATAGAGGAGGTATTTGAAATATAGAGGTAACAGATTAGATACACAACATATAGAGGTATTTGATAATCCCAGTTACTGGAGGAATGATTTACTGTTTGACAATAATGTCTGGCAAAACTAGATAGCAGACTGGCAGAAATTGGGTTTAGAATAACATTTCACACCATATACCAAGTTCCAAATGGATAGATGACCTAGATATAAAAGGCCACATTATAAACAAATTAAAGGATCAAGGAAGAAATTATCTTTTGATTCTATTGGTAGAGGAAGAGTTCATAATCAAACAAGTGATAATAAGGGTCATACAAGTTAAAATGGTCAAATTTGATTATATAAAACAAAGTTTTTGCACAAACAAAACCAATGCAATTAAAATTAGAAGGGAAACTGGGCAGGGGGGAGGGACTTTGTAGTTGGTTTCTCTGATAAGAGACTCATATACAAGATATAAAAAGAATTGATTCAAAGTTTTAAGACAAAGAGCTATTCCCAAGTAAATAAATGGTCAAAGGATATGGACAGGCAGTTTTCAAAGAAAAAAATACATGCTATCAACAAATACTCCAAATCACTAATAATAAGACAAATGAAAATGTTAGCAAATCTGAGGTTCCATCTCACACCCATATTACTGGAAGAGAATAAAGAGGAATACAACAAATGTTGAAGGAGATGTATAGTTAGATAGGCACATCAGTCGACTGTTGGTTGAGGTGTTAATTAGCCTAGCCATTCTGGAAAGCAATTTGGAACTATACCCATTAAGTATCAAATTGTGTATACCCATTGATTCAACTATATCACTATTTGATCTATATCTCCCAAAGAAATCAAAGAGGGAAAAGACATATATATATATATATATATATATATATATATATATATATATATATATGTGTGTGTGTGTGTGTGTGTGTGTGTGTGTATAAAATATTTATAGCAGGTCTTTTCATAGTAACTAAAAACTGGAAACTAATACCTCTTTAGCGTATTCTCCAATTAGGGAATGGTTAAACAAATTATGATATATTAATACAATGGAATGTTATTGTGCCATAATATTATTGAATGGAGAGTTTCAGGGGAAATAGAGAAGACCTTTATGAACTGATGCAGAACAAAGTGAATAGAACTAGGAGAACAATTTACCCAGTAATAAAAATATAGAGAAAAACAACTTTAAAAGACTTTAGAACTCTGATCAATGCAATGGTAAGCCATGAGTCCAAAAGAATGAAGATAAAACATACCACTTATCTCCTGACAGAGAGACAAAGAACTTAAAATGAAGAAAAAGACACACATTTTAAGATGTGGCCAATGTGGGAATATGTTTTGCCACTCATAGCTGTGTATTAGGGGCAGCATTATTTTTTTTTAATTTGTCCAATGCAGGGCAAGAAATGGGAGGGACAGATTAATTTTTTTTAGAGAAAAGAAAAAACCCATAGGCTATTTATGCTGTGATAGGCTCCATTTATTTCAATATAATTTATTGCTGTGCAGTGACATTGTTCTGAATTAAAACTCAGGTACTAAACCACATTGCCAAAGAGGAACGGAAAAAATATACATTATTCTGCTTTTGTGTTTTTAAATAATTGCATTAGTAAGACACATATGTTATGTAATAAATTTTAAAAAATTTTTGTAAAAATAAGAGTTGCCGGGGGCAGCTAGGTGGTGCAGTGGATAAAGCACCGGCCCTGGATTCAAGAGGACCTGAGTTCAAAGCTGGCCTCAGACACTTGACACTTACTAGCTGTGTGACCCTGGGCAAGTCACTTAACCCCCATTGCCCCACAAAAAAAAAAAATAAGAGTTGCCTGAGATACCAAGGGGTTATATAATTTTCCCAGTCATATAGCTATTATAGGCAGGACTTGAACCTGGGACTTTCTGACTCTGATTCTGTAGCATATTGTTTCTAATACATATATTTAATGACAGAAAATTGTTTTCATGAGAAGTCAAGTGCATATATGTGTTTTATATGTGTGTTTTACACACACACATGCACACACACATATGTTTTCTCATGAAAGCTCAAAGCTTCCAGGGAGGTTTTGTAACACAAAGTAGGCCTAATTTCAAACCTTACCTACAGCACACAATTACTTTGCCCTGTCTCTGCAGACACTTATTCATACTTTCCAGCCAACATCCTGGAATCTGGAGTTTTTCTCTAGCTGAACACATATTAACATATAGTCTGTTGAAATATTGTGTAGACTTTATTATTTCAGCAGTTTGTTTCACTAATATCTGGTCCCAGATAGTCTGACAAGCACCCAGGAGGCAACTTAATGGATACTCCTTTTCTCCCATCCATACATCCTAAAACCAGATCATAAGTTCTCTGGGCCAGGAAGACAAGGGAAAAACCACTTGACAATATTGAAAACAACTTGATGATACAAACCAGTGGAAATACACATCTTGGCCTAAATACCCTGGTATGTATTCATTTCTCCAAATCTTGGCACAGTTCTGAGGGAAATTAGGAGGGTCACCATAGGGAGAGAAGGTCATTTTGACACAGTATGTCAGAATGCTCATGAGAGTCATTGTACCTACACCACAGCGGTTGCCTGGCATGCATCTAAATGGATTAAAAGGAGCTAGTCAATTTTTGTCCCTGGAGGGTGATTCTATTTGGCACAATATTTAATAGCACCCACAGCCAGCCAAGACTTTGGACCCAGTTTCAAGCCCACACCTCTGTAGCCATCCAGAACAACTTATGTTTTTGTCCCCAGTAACACTAATCCTACTCCTTAAACCAAGTTTAGATTTTTCCCCCTCCAACACTCACTCTAATTTATGGGGCATATAAAACCCTCACAAAGAGGATGAGTTTCAGGAAATAACTTTTCCACATGAAGCCATAATCCACATCTTTGAAAAAGAGAAAGCAGCTACCCTATGTCAAGGACCCAGAGTCTGCTATTCTGTATACACTGTACCTATTACAAGATGAATACTCAGTTCAGCTCCTAAAAATTGCTATGTAGGATAATGTTTGTGACTTTCTCTTCCACTTGTGAAGCTGTGCCACCTTGGACAGGTCATTTTCTCTGTAGGACTCAAGTTCTTCACATGACAAAAAAAAAGATTTCTGTGGTCCTTTCTATGATTAACATAACATTATATGATTCAAGGAGTTCATAGGTGCAGAAATCCCGTGTTTTCCCACTTCTATGTCTGACATAATAATTGTGACTTTGGGAAAATATTATCTCAATTTTTCCCCCACTCACCTCAATACATACAAGACCTAAGGTTCAATGTGGAAACATCCTCCTTTAACAAATCAGCAGCCCATTTATAACTTCTAGAGTTCCCTAAGGCTCAGAGAAATTGAGCGATTTGCCCATGACCACAGAGGTGTAAGAGGTAGTATTTAAATGACCTCTTTTTTTCCTGTTCATGGAATGGGAATATTAGTTCAAGTGCCTACAGAATCCATTGCTATCTTGGAGGGTGTTTCCAGAGAGAGAGAGAGCAAGATGCCCTCTGTCCAATGGGGAACAGAGGAAAGAATGGATAGGTAGGATTGCTATGCCAATTATGAATAATGGATGAATTGCCTCTTGGATTGGATACAATCACTTAATCAACCAATCAATGAGCAAGCATTTATGACTCACCTGCTGTATAAGACTTCTTCTGGGAAGACCTCCATGTGAGCACCTTCCTTGTGTGAGTTCTCTGTAAAATAGTCTTTCCTAAAAGTGTGTGTTTAGCATTTGAACAATGTGGCAACCCCATTGGTGTTTCACTCTCTGCAGTAGAGTTTGAATATTTGGCAGTTTAGCTCGAGAAAAGATCTTAGTGTCTGATACCTTATCTTGCCAGGTGATCTTCAGAATCTTCCTAAGACAATTCAGATGGAAGTGTTTCAGTTTCCTGACATGGCGCTGGTAGACTGTCCAGGTTTCACAGGCATACAATGATATCAGCACAATGGCTCTATAGACCTTCAGTTTGGTAGGCAGCCTTATACCACTTCTCTCCCATGCTTTCCTTTGGAGCCACAAGGTCTCTGTGAAGAACTTTGGAATTGATGGCATGACATGGGAGATGCTGGCAAAGGGCCTCCCATCCCTTTGATGATGGTATGCTCCCATCAAAGAAGGTGCTGTATTCTATGAGTAAAGCAGAATTGCATCCGCTTAAAAGAAATGTTAGGATCAGTAAATTGAGAGCATCCACCCCAAATGTTCCCATGGACTATTTGTGTCTGACCTGCGACAGAGCAATTCAAGCTTGTGTTAGTCTGATCAGCCACAGAATGACACACAGTAACTTAATTCTAACATAGTGATGTCATTTTGAACTCTTCAATAAAGAAGGGCAACAACCGACCACATAAGGTGCTTTGCTAGGCACTGGGCACACAAATTCAAAAATTAAACAGTCCCTGATATCAAAGAGTCTAAATTCTATTGGAGAAGAAAACATATACATTTATAATCACATTACAGAGCTGTTGGCTCATGATGCTAGGGCTCCCTCTTCTACTAAAGGACCCTGGCTCTGAGCTTGTGTGAATCAGGTTCAGTCCTGGGGAAGTCTAGCCTCAAAGAAGGGCTCTTCTCACAATCTCTGGCTCTTTATATTCAATCCTGGAGTCCCTGGGAAGATCACTTAAAGCTTAGCTTTGGCTCAGTTCTAGGGATTCCTCAAAAGGGGTTCTAGAAGCTGTACAAGGTATATCAGGTATAGGACAGCTATTTATATTTCCTCCATAAATAAGAAATTCTTGAAACACAAGAGTCATAAATGTACATTGCTAAAGATGTAAAAATATAAAAACCAATAATTCCTATCACACTCTTCCAGGAGGTCGACACTTAAATATTAAAACAAGAAATATCATATGGGACTATTTCAGGCATTTCACTTTCAGCTTGGTTCTGCACTGTTTAGAACAACTCATTTAAGATCAATATCTTTTGTGAAGCCAAGTCATGGCTTAGACTCATCCCCCTATAAGTGGCTGCAATCATCTTATTGAGAAACACCTTTAATTGCCAGTCCCCTGAACTTCTCAATGACTACAGTCTTCTTAAGGCCACAAGGTACTGACCAAGTCTAGAAACATCAATCTCAGGATTACTTTTTTTTTTGGTGGGGCAATGAGGGTTAAGTGACTTGCCCAAGGTCACACAGCTAGTAAGTGTCAAGTATCTGAGGCTGGATTTGAACTCAGGTCCTCCTGAATCCAAGGCCAGTGCTTTTATCTACTGTACCACCTCCTGCCTCAGGATTACTCTTAAGGAATCACCTGTGTTCAAGGAAAGAAATGCAAAGTAGAAGAGGTAGCTAAGGTTTTGGGGGGGTTTTTTTGTTTTTTTAAGGGACAATGGGGGTTAAGTGACTTGCCCAGGGTCATACAGCTAGTAAGTGTCAAGTGCTTGAGGCCAGAGTTGAACTCAGGTCCTCCTGAATCCAGGGCTGGTGCTTTATCCACTGCACCACCTAGATGGCCTCAGGTAGCTAAGGTTTTGAAAGCCAGTCCTGGGCTTACCTAACTTAGAACAGAACATATGTTCACTGCTTTGCACAGGAAGTCACCATGACTGCTGGCATGGGGAAGAGAAGAACAAATTCCCTCCCTACCCCACCATGAGCAGTCTGAGATAGAATTGTCCAAGTCCAAGAGCAAGAGTGGAAGTTGTATGTCTTTTAAATGTATCAAGTGAGCAACTTTTGTATCTTAATGGCCAATTTTCTTTGGCAGAGCTCCATTCCTTACTCCATTACCATCACAGAGACCTATAAGACCAATAAAGGGATTGCTTCATCATCCTGAAATATGAGTTCTTTAGTCCTAAGCCAAATTGCCACCAGAGGTGGTCAGGGGAGCTCAGTTCACCTCCATGCATGCTTCACGAGATGACCCAGCGTGACATCTCCCCAATTTCACGGGAAGGGGAATAGAACTTCATGAGGGGGCAGGAGGGATGAGCAGACCAAACTGAAGGCATTGGACCGGGTGATCTCCAATATTCCCACCCCCAGTCCAGCTTATGGTTCTCTGAGCTCCAAATCTTGGACAAGACACATAAATTCTGAGTCTCATCTTGATCATCCATAAAGTGGACCTGCATTCCCCAATTGATAAATGGTCAAAGAATATGAACCGGGGGGGCGGGGGGAAGAGGGCAGCTAGGTGGAGCAGTGGATAGAGCACCAGCCCTGGAATCAGGAGGACCTGAGTTCAAATCCAATCTCAGACACTTAACACTTACTAGCTGTGTGACCCTAGGCAAGTCACTCAGCCCCAATTGCCTCACCAAAAAAATAATAATAATAATAATATAAATAGGAAATTTTCAGACAAAGAAATCAAAACTATCAAAAGTCATATGAAAAAATGCTCTAAATCACCAGAAATCAGAGAAATGCCAATTAAAACAACTCTGAGCTATCATCTCACACCTGTCAGAGTGGTTGATATGACAAAAAATGAAAATGTTGGATGTTGGAGGGGATATGGGAAACCTAGGATGCTAATTGGTAGAGTTGTGAACTGATCCAGCTATTCTGGAGAACAATTTGGAACTATTCCCAAAGGGTTATAAAACTGTGCATATACTTTGATCCAACAATGCCACTGCTAGGTTTATATCCCAAAAGACATAAAGTGAACCTGAAGAATATGTAAGTATATATAGTATGAGTATGGACTCATACTATATATACCTCACAGGGCCATTGTGAGAATCAAATGGCAACATGAAAGAGAACTGCTTTAGAACTCTCTGAAGTATTATAAAAATGGCAGCTCTTATAGTCCATCCAATTCTTCTCACCAGAAACAAAAGCTGGCATTTGTGGACCAAATCACATCAGAAGTATTTAGACATGCACAATATCAATTAGGTGTTTTTCTCTCCAGTCCTTTTAGAAAAAGTAGGCCAGCTAACCTAATTGATATGGTATTTGTTCACACTCATGTTCTGTAAGCAATTTACTTCATACATTGAAATATGTCTCTACTGCTTCACAGGATTTAGAATGGGAAGAGACCTTACAGTCTGTCTAGTTCAACCCCTTAGTTTTACAGATAACAAAACCCAACATCTCTGAAGCAGAGAAGTTGAATGATTTGCCCAATATTACACAGCTAATCAATGGCAGATCTGAGATTTCTCCCCAAATTTAGTACTCTTGGTAAAATACGATAAGTCTGAGCTCTATAACACAAAAAAGTGAATTCATCATGTAAGGCTACCACAGGTTTGGAGTGAGGGAGAAACCAATGGATCTGGGATGCTGGACATCTTGGTTCAAGTTCCAGATCTAATTGTTTTTTAAATAGAATTTTATTTTCCAAAATATATGTAAAAACAAATTTTAACATCAATTTTTTAAAACTTCGTGTTCCAACTTCTCTTCTTCCCTCCATTCCCACCCCCACCCACAAGAACTCAAGCAATTCAAAATAAGTTATACATGAGTAGTCACAGAAAACATTCCCACATTAGCTAGGTTGTGAGAGAAAACAGTCAAAAAAACCCCAAAACTTCAGATTAAAGAATTCTCAAAGAGGAAGAAATTTTTTTACTACCCAAAAAATGCTGCTATAAATATAGAGCATATGAAGTTTTTCTTTTTGTCACTGACCTCCTTGGGATAGCTTAAGACTTAACACATAGTATGCACTTAATAAATGTTTATTGATTGAATGATTGATTGATATAGGCCCAGCAATTATCTGAGTCAAAGGTTATGAATATTTAGTTAATTTTGTTCACAAAATTCCCAATTATTTCCAAGAATGGTTGGACCAACCTGCAGTTCCACCAACAATCCATCATTGTGTCTGATATTGCACAGCCTCTCCAACATTGATGTCTTTTAACATCTTTGATAATTTTCTGAGTATGAGATGAAAACTCAGATTTGTTCTGATTTTGCTTTCCATCATTATTAGCAACTTGGAAAAATTTTTCAAATAGTCACTAATAGCTTTAAAGTCTTCTTTTGAAAATTGTTTATTTATATTTTTATCCATTTATCTATGGTCTAGGTTTTATATATTTCTATTATTTGCCAATTATATGTCTTGGGCATCAGTCCCTTATCAAAGATAATTGATACAAAGATTTTCCCAGTCAACTATTTACTTTCTTATACTAATTTCATTAACTTGTTTGATGCTGTTTTATTAACTTGTTTATTTCATGTAGCCAAAATTATCTATTTCATATTTTGTAGCTGTCTCTATCTTTTAGTTAAGAATTCATCTTCCAGCCATAACTGTGAAATGTACCTGATCTAATTCAAGTCTAATTTTAAATGCTATAATCTTTAATATTCAGGTCATGCATCCATTTTGAGATTTTTTTTATGGTTTATGGTACAAGATGTTGGTCTATACCTAATTTCTGTCAAATTGCTTTTCAGTTTTCCTAGAAATCCACTTCAGAAAAGGAATTCTATCCTGGGTATTTTATGTTTGGGGACTTATTAAACACTGCGTTATTGACTTTATTTCTGATTCTTCCATGTCTAAACTGAAACATTGATCTACTTTTCTATTTTAAAATTAGTACCAAATAATTTTTATTATACCTTTTTAATAGAGTTTAAGGTCTGGGAATGTGATTCATCCATCATTTCTACTATTTTCATTATTTTCCTTGATATTCTAGATTTTTGTTCCTCCAAATAAATTTTATAATTATTTTGTATAACTCTAGAAAGTATTTACCTTGTGGTTTCATTGTTATAGCACTAATGGTTGGGTTGTCATTTCTGTTATGCTGATATAGCCCAGCCATTAGCACTAAATATCCTTCCAAATATTTAAGTTATTCTTTTTTAGAAAATATTTTAAATTGTATCTATACAAGTAATGAGTGTGCTTTGGTAGGCTGACTCTCACATACTTTGCCCATTTTCTAGTTATTTTGAATGGGACTTTTCTTTCTGTTATTCTTTCCTTGATTTTGTTATTGCTTTATATTAATGCCATTGATTTTTATAAGCTTATTCTGTAACATTACTTAATTTAAAATATTGCCTCAATTTTTTTTGCTGTTTCATTGCAATTTTCTAAGTAAACCATAATGTCTTTGGCCAATAGAATTTTGTTACCTCTTTGACTATATTTATGCTTTTAATTTTTTTTATCTTGCCTTAGTGATATTGCTTAGCATTTCTAGAACTATGCCAAAAAGGGGGATCCTTGATTCACTCCTGAGTTTATTGGAAAAGTTTCTGGTGTTTCCTTTTGACTGTAATGTTACCTTTTAGTTTTAGAGCAATACCTTTAATCGCATTTTAAAAATAATCATTCCATGCCTCTTCTTTATAAGGCTTTTTAGCATAAATGATGCTGTATTTTGTCAAAGACTTTTTCTGCACCTTTTGATCCTTAAAATGGCTCTAATATGGCATATAATTTTGATTACCCTTTTCTGGACACACTGCAGTTTGCTAAAGTCCTTCCTAAAATGTGGTGCTCAGAATTGAACACAGTTCTCCAGGTGTGGTCTGAATATTTCAGTGTTTTAATATGGACAACTTAATCTATCTGTGATTTCACCAAAGGGAGTACAAATTGCAGTCTATCCATGCCTTCTCCATCTGTGTGATTCTTGCACATGTTTTTTAATAAGTTTTCCATAGAGGACATACCCAACCTGCTCAACATACTAGATTCTATGTTTGAGGTGTAGGTTTTTTAATGTTACATTAGCCCCTCCACAGCACTAAGTTGCCCATCTGTTAAACCTTTCCCTCACTATAAGACTAGCCCACCTTCCTTTCTAATCATATATTTCCTAGATGCTATATATACATGTGTATATATGTATATGTGTACATATATGTTTGAATGTATATGCTGTGTGGAGGCATGTAGAGATATATACATACGTGTATGTATATGTGTGTATACATGTGTGTGTGTGTATATATATATATATATATATATGTATGGCATAATGGAATGCAAGTTCACTTTCAAGTAAGAAAGCTTTTATTTCAAGTCCTGCCTTTGACTTACACAAACTATACTATCATGGGCAAGTTACTTGACCACTGAGTGCTCCCAGGCAACATTTTAATACCATAAGCTACAGATTAGTTGTCCACCTGCATTGATTAAGGGAATTTCCACAATAGAAATTTCCCACAATGATGAAATCAGAGGTTATATGTATGCGTTTGTATGTATACACACATATATGTATTTATCCCTATATCTACAAGTATAGATATAGATATGCACAAATCACCCTTGGTAATATGTGGCACGCTGGAAATAACGTTTCAGTGTGATTTGGGATTACATTAGCTTTTTTGTTTCTATTGAATCATATTGTGCTTATGGTTTCTTAACCTTGATACGCTTTTTACAGTTGTCTGGTCATATCATCCCAATATTTTACTTGGGAAGTTGAATTTTTTAAATGAAGTATAGAATGTTATACCTTTTTCTATTTAATTTCATCTTGTTTGATTTGCTGCATCATTGTAGCCTGTCATGTTTTTGGACCCTTACTCTGTTATTCATGTTAGCTTTCCCAATTTTGTATCATGTGTAAATTTCATAAGTATACCATTTATGCCTTCATTCAAGACATCAATAAAAATGTTGAAGCATAGCCAGGTCTCAAATCACTCCACTAGAGATCTTTTTTCAAGATGACATTGGGTCATTTTGAATCCACCTAAAAGCACTACTGCCTAGCCCATATATCTCTGTCTTTGTCACAAATCTCGCAGGAGAATCTTTGCCAAACACCTTGCTGGAACATAGATAAACTATATCAACAGCATTCCCCTGATATACCAGTCTAGTAACCCTGTGCAAAAGGGAAATTAGTTTAGTCTGGTATGACCTGTTTTTGATGAAACTCTCATTGACTCATATTCAATGCTTCCCTCTCCAAAAAAATATGCCTTTTTAATAATACATCCTAAAAACCTGCCAGGAATTAGTTAAGTTCACTGGGCCATAACTTATAGATTCCATTCTCTTCCCTCCCTCCTTCCATCTCCTTCCTTCTATACCATTTCTCCTCTCTCTCTCTCTCTCTCTCTCTCTCTCTCTCTCTCTCTCTCTCAACATTGACACATTTACTCTCCTTCCTATAACCTACAGTGTAGTCAAACTGGCCTTCTTTGAGTTACTCACACATGATAGTCTATCTCTTGTCTTCGTGCCTTTACACTGGTCATTCCCTGTGCCCAGAATCTGCCATCTCCTCACCTCTGACTTATAAAATCCCTTACTTCCTTCAATATTCAGTTCAAGCACAACCTTGCACAGGAAGCAATTCTTGATTCTCTCCCTACTGCATGTCCCCTTTCTCTAAACTGCATTGCCTGTATTTTTATATTCATTCTGCATATGCTTATGTAAAGATCCACTGGCCCAGGAGGCTGAGGTACCCTCTCCCAATAAGGGGCCCAAGCTCTGGGTTCATGCAGATCTGATAAAGTTCTCAGGAAGCCTGACCCCAAAGAGAGGATCCAGAATATTCTCACACTCTCTGGTTCTGTACACTCTCACCCTGGTGCCCCAGGAGAAATCATTTAAAGCTTAGGATTGGCTCAAGTCTGAGGCCTCCCCAAAAGGAATCCACAGGTGTAAAGAATTAATTGTTATTTGAGGTTTTTATGACCCCATCTTTTGGCTAGAATTTGAAAGAAAAACCTTGGCGTGCACTGGCCTGGGGCTCCACAAACCGCACAGTACTCCACCCACTGGTTGTAGCCGTTGCCATGGCGCTGGCACCTCACATCATCACCACTCAACACCTGCATGGGCCTGGCAAAATTATAATGATTGGAAGCCTAGTGAGGGCAGTCATGTGACTGTCAGAGCTGCTAGCTAATTGGCTGGGGACTGTGTAGGGGTGCTGGGAGAAGGGAGTTGGTTTGTTTTGTTTTTTCCAGCATTCTGGCTAGAAGCTGGAAGGTGACAGGAGCTCTGCTGTGTATTCTCAGCTGATTCCTGGGTGGTGGTGTTTTTCAGGTTGTATAATTTCCCTTTCCCCATTTTATTTCCTTTCCCTTGATCCTACTGATCCTGTTTGTGTTGTGTTTTTTTTTTTAAGTTCGTTCTTGTTAAAATAAATCCTGTTCTGTTTTGAGGGAGGCTGCCGGTCTCCTTCCTTGCCCCAATATTGCAGCGAGCCGCTTAGCTAACACTCCCCAATTAAAAATTGGTCCCCACAGTTTATAAATGTAGAAATTACTCAAGGTAGATCAGATATAGGATAACTATTTATTTGCTCCAAACAAAATAAATATTTAAAACCTAAAAGACTCATGTCCCTCATTAACAAAGACTTAGAATATTATACAATAAACCATTAAATCTTACACTACTATACTAAGAGGCTGATATTGACTGCTTAAAAATTATTTCACCTTCCCCTGACCTTCTTGTTGTTCACTTCCTTAATGTCTATATTGTCCGGCAAGCCAACACGTGGCTTGGGCTCATCCTTCTGCTGATGGTCATCTGCCCTAAGAAAGGTATAAACTGTGGCCAGTTGGAACTTGAGCTTTTAAGGTAGCCACCACTGGGCTCCAAAAGTCTATATCTCATAATTAGTGTTGGGTCATCTGTGCTCAGGAAAAGAGATGAAGCAGAAGAAGCAGCCAGAGGTTTGAGGTCTGGTCCAGGTTCAGGCCATCTAACTCAGCATAGCATGCCTACTGTCATATGTGAGTAAGCTCTTGATATTGCAATGGTTGGGAAGGAATAAGGTAGAAGGGGAGGAGAACTTCCTTACCTCATGGCAAGTTAGAAAGAGAGTTCTCAGAGTCCCCTGCCACATGTTCAGAAGAGGGAAAGAAGGAAGTGAGAGCAGAAGTCCCTTCTTTACATTCTACTAAGTGGATGGTTCTTGCTGATCAATGGCCAATCTGCTCTGGAACAGCTGCACCATCACTACCACTGCTGCCGCCACCATTACAGCAACCAAAGAGAAAATAAGAAAATTGCTCAATTTTCCCAAAGTCTAAATAAGTCCTCCAGCTCAGCTTCACACATGCTCCATGGAGTGTGCTCTAACCAGAGAAAATCATCTGGGCTCCCCCAATTACCATCATTATAATAAGATGAAGGAAACCATGCTCATAAAGGTAAAGGGATTTGCCCAAGGATGATGACAATGATGACGACAATGACTATCATTTATATAGCACTTTAAGGTTTTCAATGTGGTTAGATATTCACAATAATTGTGAAAGGAATGAAACCAAAGAAGGCAGGCTTAGTGACCTGCCCAATGTCAAACATGATCGTAATAGCTAGCATTTATATAGCATTTTAAGGTTTGGAAATATATATATACACATGTATCTTATATGTAAAATATTATATATTATACTAAAATATTAATGTTATAAATATTATATATTAATTAAGCGTGTCTGGGCAAACAGTAAACTGACAAGATGAACCAAATTTGCCATCTATAGAGCATGCATCCTGAGTACCTTACTGTATGGCAGCGAAACATGGACTACATACACTAGACAAGAGAAGAAGCTTAACAGCTTCCACATGTGCTGCCTTCAGCGCATCCTTGGCATATCTTGGTCAGATAGGATCAGCAACACAGAAGTGCTCCAATGCACGCAACTTCCAAGCATCTACATGCTACTGAAACAAAGACAGCTGCGCTGGCTCAGTCATGTGTACCACATGCAAGACGGGTGCATTCCTAAAGACCTACTTTATGACGAGTTAGCCCCAGGCCAAAGACCTGCTGGACACCCCCAGCTTAGCTACAGAGATGTATGCAAGCGAGACTTGAGGGCTCTGGGAATAGACACCAGCAGCTGGGAGGAGATGGCCAAGGACCACACCTGATGGAGTTCAGTACTCAGGAGCAGCTTTTCTGCAGCTGAGATGGGCCTCCAAGCTCTGGAGGAAGAAAAACGAATGAGACGCAGGAACCCACGGGCAACAGAGAGCACAGTTTTCCAATGTCCTCGGTGCAGCAGGAGTTGCAGCTCCCATATCGGTCTGCACAGCCACACTGTGGCCTGTGGCTCTTCAAGGCACTGATCCATGGTCATCCGCGACTGGTGGAAGCCTACTATACTATTAATAAATAAAAAATAACAAATATATGCTATCTTATCTAATCCTCACAACAACCCTAGAAGGTAGGTATTATTATTAACCCCATTTTACAGATGAGAAAACTAGAGGCAGGTAGGTTAAGTGACTCACCTAGGGTCACACACCTAAGTTGGTGTCTGAGAAAGCATTTGAACTCAAGTTCTCCTGATTCCAAGTCCAACTCTCTATCCACTTTAATATGTAACTACCTAGAGATATTAGGGGTCTATCAGCAGAGAGAAATGAGTGGAGAGATTGGCAGAGCAGTAGCAATCAGCAAAAAGAAAGAAAGTAGGACTGCGATGTGGGAGACAAGAAAGGCATAAAGGTGAGCCACCTAAGAGTAGCTTGGAGCAGAACACTTGGGCTGACCCCACCAGTTGGGCCCACCTCTCCAAGGACTGAAGGAAGTTCCAAGAAAATATCTATTTTCCCCCAACTTTTCCTCCCAGTCCCTGTCTATTAAAAGATACTGGAATATGCTCTGCTGTTTCTTTGCCCAAATTTTTCCAGTAACCTGAATTAAATCTCAACCACAAAGAGACCAGGGGTTAGATAAAGATAAATGTAAATGTAAAAGGCAGAGAGCCAAACCTCTGCCTAAATATTAGGAACTTTTTCTAACTGAGGGTTCAGAGTGTTTGTGGTTTCATTTCTAAACTTTTTGTTGAATATAAACTCCCTGAAGGAGCAGAGTAAAGAATCATATGAAACTGAGGCGCCATTATATTACCCTTTAAAGAAAAAAAACGTAATTATTGTAACTGGGTGTTACAAGTGGTATGGGGCCATGTAACTACTATTACAAACATGATATTAAATAGCAAATCCTCAAAGTAGCAAAGACTCAAACTCAGACCTTCTCTACCCATGTCCAATGCCCTCTCCAACATTCCATAACGCCTCTCCTCAAATCAATTTAACAAATAGCTAATGTGCACTTCCTTTGTGAAAAACATTGTTCTAGGTCCTAAGGGGAATGAAAAGATTAATTCAAGGTAATTCTGTTGCTGATAGAGGTTAAGGTAGTCAACGGTTTCTAGCCAACGGGCTGTTTGCCAAAGTTAGAATTGGTTTCCCTAACCTTTGGTTCTGTATATAGGAATCCCAGGTCTTGACACTCCTTCCTGTCCCTCCAATTCTTCTCTTCCACCCTAGAACAGTCTTTCTGCTGAGTTTCTGACCTATAAAGAATGTGTAAGTGCCTCTATCACCATAAATATGTTGACTATGGGTCTCCAAGGATCTAAGAGAAACCCTTGTCCTTGTCTAGTGATTCCCTGGATGAATGAGATCCATATTTGGAGTTCCCCAAACTTTTCCCTGTGACCTTCACGAAACAAAAACTTACTGCTCCCTCCTTTACTTCAAGGGTTCTAAACATTTTTGTGTCATGGACCCCTTTAGCTGAAGCCTATAGACTCCTCTGAATAATGTTTACATGAATAAAATAAAATACAGATAGCATTTTTTTTCTAAGTTGAGAGTCTCACTTAACAATCCTCGTGTCTAGGAGATCTCAGGTCTCTAACCTTAGAAAAGTCCTCCATCTTTGACTTAACCATCTTATGCTGATTTGTTTTTTTTTTTTCATTCTTTTTTTTTTTTTTTTGCAGGCAATGGGGGTTAAGTGACTTGCCCAGGGTCACACAGCTAGTAAGTGTCAAGTGTCTGAGGCCGGATTTGAACTCAGGTACTCCTGAATCCAGGGCCGGTGCTTTAACCACTGCGCCATCTAGCCGCCCTGCGCTGATTTGTTTTGATTTGGTTTTTCACAAGGTAATCAGGGTTGAGTAACTTGTCCAGTGTCACACAGCTAGTAAGTGTCAAGTTTCTGAGGTCAGGTTGGAACTCAGGTCCTTCTGACTTCAGGGCCGGTGCTCTATCCAGTGCACCACCTAGCTACCCTACTGATATATTTTTTTTGGATGAAGCAAATTCACCAGCTATGTGTAAAGGCTGGTTTCTTATCTGTGAAGGTATCTCCTCTATCCTATTATGCTAGACTACCATCTGGAACCTCTCCTTCTTGGAAGTTAGGTGGGCCTAGTGCTACAAAATCTAGGTTACCAGCATCCCCTACTTTGAACCTAGCCTCTCTGTGCTGCCAAGTCCCCTCCTAGATTCCCCTTCTATTCTTTTTCTAACTTATACCCTCTTGGACACTTACTGGCTATGTGACCCTGGGCAAGTCACTTAACCCCAATTGCCTTAAACACCCTGGGTCATCTCCAGACATCATGATATGTATCTTGCCACTGGACCCAGATGGCTCTGGAGGAAAGAGTGAGGTTGGTGAATTTGCACAGTCCTCCCTCACTGAAATCCAATTTCCTACAAGGCATGACATCACCCCAATGTCATAGTGATGTTTCAGTAATGAAAGACAAACAACAACAGCTTATATGCTGTGATAGCCCTTCTACCACATTCCATTTCTCAAGTCTTTCCTAACTCTCAACTTATTGGATGAGTGGCAATAACAGACACATCCTGGGGCTAATCAAGCCTGCCCACCTTTTCTTGACCCTTCCATTTGTTTTGCTGCCTTCTTCTCATTGCAGACTAATGGCTCATCCCCTCCCCTGGGGCAATTGCTGTCTAGACTCCAGGTTTCAATTACAACAACCAAAAAAAAATAGAATAAAATAAAGGAAAGCAACCTTAGGATACTCATCCAGACATAAGAAATAAGTCAAAGGAGCTTGGGAGGCCTGCACAAGGTCCGAGTTTGAACAAAGGAAAAGAGAAGTGTACTGCCTTCTCAGAAGTGGTGCCAGCCACTGCCTAGATCGCCGTTATCTTGAAATAAGGTTCCTGTGTTCTGTGTACGTGTCAATCCTGTGCTTTCGAATTGCTTTGGTTTATGTTTTCCTCTACTCTTTGGCAGAGTTTTAAACACACACACACACACACACACACACACAACTTTGTGTCTGGGCAACTAAGGAAAGGATTGGTACACACCCAATCTAAGAACTAGAGCCTCAGAGTAGAAGCCAGGTGTGATGGTAGCAGCTGCAGCGATGGCCTATGAAAGAGTGAAGAAGGCTACCAACAGAGAAACCTCGATAAGACTCTGAGACCTATTCCTCTTGTTTCTATCTTAGATACTATCTTATACCACCGCAAGGCAATGTCAAAGTGGAAAAATGACTTTAGAATTCCGAAATAGGAGACCAGGAGCACATTTCACACTTCTGGGATCAAGGGCCTGCCCTTCCCCCCATCCTGTAGCACTGGAATCTTCCAGCTCCAGGTCACTGGTGGTGGCACTGTGGATAAGGAGCTTTGACGAAGGAAAGACTTAAGGCGCTTGGGGAAGGTGAAGACCGGGACTGCAGGACAACACAGAATGAGAAGTTCTGGAGGAAAAAGACCAAGTATTAGAGGAGACCCTTAGGGATTCTTCCAAATAATTCTCCAGTTATTCCCTTCTTTGCCTTCCAAGAGTACCAAGGGAAAAAACACCTGCTTAAAGCCCCACTGTTGCCACCTATTGCTTTTCAAAAGGGGTTCGTTCATTTCCTGGCTCACTATAGAAACAAGCTCACAGTCTTCTATATCCCTCCCAATGTCACTCCATTTGGGGAGCCATCCGATCCCAAGAGACAAGGAAAGCATGCGTCCCAAAAGATGCCAGCCAGGAGGGTAGCAGGGCAGTGATAAGAAATTCCTATGGAAGAGAAAGTCTGGGACCAGACTGGGACCAGAAAATGAAGTCTGGAATGAGGCCAAGGATTAGGGCCAAGTAATAATAACAACAACAACTAGCATATATGTATGTATCTTGTGTATATATACATGTACAAGATACATGTGTATATGCATATACATATACACATACCTATACATGTACACATACACATACATACATAGATATGCTTACTTTGGGGCAGTTAGGTGGCTCAGTGGATAGAGTTCTGGGCCTAGAGTTAGAAGGGCCTGAGTTAAAATCTGGCCTCAGACATTTACTAGCCGTGTGACCCTTGGCAAGTCACTTAATCCTGTTTGCCTTGGTTTCCTCATTTCTGAAAAGATCTGGAGAAAGATAATGGCAAATCATTCTTGTATCTTCACTAAGAAAACCCTAAATGGGATTACAAAGAGTCGAATATGACTAATTGACAAAATGACAACATATAATACTTTAACATTTGCAAAGTGCTTTACAAATATTATTTTCTCCTCACAATGACCCTGGGAAGTGGGTGCCTTCATTTTACAGATGATGAAACAGAAGCAAAGAGAGAATAAGTGATCTGCCCAGGGTCATATGGCTAGTAAGTGTCTATGGCTGCATTTGAACTCAAGACTTCCCAATTCCAGGCCCAGTATTCTTTTCTCTTTTTTTTTGTGGGGCAATGAGGGTTAAGTGACTTGCCCAGGGTCACACAGCTAGTAAGTGTCAAGTGTCTGAGGCTGGATTTGAACTCAGGTCCTCCTGAATCCAGAACTGGCGCTTTATCCACTGCCAAACCTAGCTGCCTCTCCAGTATTATTTTTATTTCATCACTTAGCTCCAGGACCAAGAAGAAACTATATCCAGAGGGCAACAAGGAACAGAGCCACAATGTGGAAGAGCAAACTCAGGCCTTGCCCTCCTGTAGTATGGCAAGCTCTGCATATTGTGGGTATCTACCTAGAGTGAGGAGGTGTAAATCTGCTTCATCATCACTTTTAGAGTTTTGATTTGTCATTGCATCAATCAGAATTCTTAAGTATTTCAAAGTTGTTTTCCCTTACAATATTGTAGTCATTGTATAAATTCTTCTCCTGGTTCTGCTCACTTCACTCTACATCAGTTCCTACAAGTTTCCCCATGTTTCTCCAAAACCATCATTCCCTTTTGTCATTTCTTATAGCACGGTAATATTCTATTACTTGCATATATCAGATTTGTTCAATCATTCTCCAATTTATGGATACTCACTTTTTTCTAGTGTTTTTTTTTTTGTTGTTGTTAGGAAAAAAAAAAGTGGTGCTACAAATAGCCATGTCCAAAAGAGGCCTCTCTCTTTGTCTTTGTTCTCCTTAAGGTATTGGTATCGTTAAGCCAAAAGGCATGCACAATTTAGTGGCTCTCAGAGTATAGTTACAAATTGCTTTCCACAATGGCTGGGCCAATTTACTTCTCCAACAAAGTGGAATCATGGGTCTGTTTTCTTTCAGCCTCTCCAATAATCACAATGTTCTATTTTTGTCCAGTTTGCTGATTTGATGAGTGACATAGAACTTTAAGTTTGTTTTCATTTTCATTTCTCTTATTATTGGTGATTTAGAACATTTTTTCTTATGGTCATTGATAGCATACATTTCTTCTTCTTCTTCTTCTTCTTCTTCTTCTTCTTCTTCTTCTTCTTCTTCTTCTTCTTCTTCTTCTTCTTCTTTTTAGTGAGGCAATTGGGGTTAAGTGACTTGCCCAGGGTCACACAGCTAGTAAGTGTTAAGTGTCTGAGGCCTGATTTGAACTCAGATACTCCTGACTCCAGGGACGGTGCTCTATCCACTGCGCCACCTAGCTGTCCCCCATTTCTTCTTTTGAGAACAACTTGTTCATATCCTTTAATTATTTGTTTCTTGTGGGAATGGCTCTCGTTCTTATACATTCAAATCAATTTTTAAAATATTTTAGATGGCAGACCTTTATCAGAGAAATTGCCCTCAAATATTTTCCCACTTAAACATGGGTTATATTATGATGTTTTTCATAGGGAAAATTGTGGATGGTGACACGAGCCAAAGAAAGTTTTGTGAGATTCCCTCTAAAATTGATCCTACTTCATATAAATCCAAAGCTGTGACTCCAGATCATGTGTACTAATGGTAGTGGGTTTTTGGATGACTGAAGGAATGAAGACTCATTTGTATTTTGAAAGAAAACCAAATCTGGCTTGCTTTAGGCATTTTGACAAAGGATCTGGTTTGAAGGAGTAGAGGTTCTGATAATTTGGAAGCCCCAAACATCAAGTTGAAAGAAGGAGGGGGCAGCTAGATGGCGCAATGGGTAAAGCACCGGCCCTGGAGTCAGGAGGACCTGAGTTCAAATGTGGCCTCAGACACTTGACACTTACTAGCTGTGTGACCCTGGGCAAGTCACTTAACCCTAATTGCCCTGAAAAAAAGAAAAAAAAGAAAGAAGAAGAAAAAAGGATTAGGGCAATCTTAGGCAGTGAAAAACAAAGAGGAAAAGATTCCTGTGGATTCTGAACTACTTGACTGGAACATCATATTTCATATGTAAAGGATATACATAAATTAGACATATATAATTCAAGCACCATGTATAATTCAACAAATGCAATTATATTGACATATATTAAGCAAATTGATACAGAGAGTTGGACTTAGAGTCAAGAAAATCTGGGTTCGAGTCCACCCCTGAAACATACTAGCTGTGCAGCCTTAAGCAATACACACAGTTTGTCAGTGCCCCAGATACAACCCTCGAAGACTTGCATATAAGCTGCTTATCTGCATTGGTAGAAGAAATTCCTCCCTGGAAGTTCCATATTCTACTGAAATCACAATTTTAAAAATACTCTATACATGAAACCATTGTAGCCTCTAGTAATACAAAAACAAAACAAAACATTATCTGCATTCAAGTAGCTTACTTTCTATTTCTATTAAGGAGTAGTGGAAATGGATTCAAGTGCTTCCCATGCTGATGAACATGGACATTGGCCTCTTTCAGTGAGCCAGAAGTCCATGTAGTCTGACTGTGCTAACCACGGAAATTACAGACCTAGAGATGGAAGGCTAGACTTTTGGTTATACCTGGCAGAAACCTTGGAAAGCTGTCTCCCTTTGGAGTACTGTACAAGCTTTCCCATCTCATACAAGGACTCTCAGCTCTACCATCTGATAAAGGACTTTTACTATCATTTAACTCTTATTTGACAAAAAATATTCCATCTTTTCATGCAAGGCCTACCAACCTGAAATCAATCCATTTGATTGTATGCCATGGACCTTTTTGTAATTCAGACTAATTGTTTTCTTTGTGGCTAGATATATAGCTCTTATATAATAAATCCTTTCTTCTTTTTTTTTTGGTAGAAAAGAATAAAAGTCTTAATATTGTACCACAAGGTGGAATGATACAGCAACTTCTTATTGGTCCCCATGATTTGGGATTGTGTCCAAGAGTCTTGTTCACTGAGTATCATGTGGAATGCACCCTTTTGGGGGGGGGTGTAATGAGGGTTAAGTGAATTGCCCAGGGTTACTCAGCTAATAAGTGTCAAGTGTCTGAGGCCAGATTTTAACTCAGGTCCTTCTGAATCCAGGGCCGGTGTTTTATCCACTGTGCCACCTAGCTGCCCCCTACAGTTAAGTTTTTAAACCCTAGTGCAGGAATTTACATTATGCTCATTAAATTTCACCTCTAAGCTCATCATTCTGCCTTGTTGAGATCTTTGTGAATCTTGACTCTGTCATTCAGTGTGTAATGGCTAAAATCCTGGCTAGTCTGTCTAAAATGTCTAATGAGTGGTCGCCAATAAATTATAAGCTTTAGCAAGAGTATTTAAGTATTTATTAAAGAGCATCAGAGAGAAAGATAAAAATCTAACTATTTCTAAGAGACCCCAGCATCCAACCTGCCATAGCAAAGTCAGGAACCAAAAAGCACCCAACGCCTCCTGTGAAGCTGGGAACACACACACACACACACACACACACACCTCCAAGCTAACTGGCTGGCAGCTTTGATAGACAGCATCCACGGCAAACGTCATTCCCTGACACCAAGGACCTGACTGCATGGCTTGCCCTCAGATGCCTTCTCCTCATGATGGAACTTTCCTACAGTAACTCTCCAGCAGGTGGTGTCACTCCAATCATTACAAGTGTATTAGCATTATGTTATCTGCAAATTTCATCTTTTTTCTGTAAATGTCTTCTTTTTTGTTGTTGAGTTGTTTCGGTTGTGTCCAACTCTTTGCGACCTCATTTAGGGTTTTCTTGGCAGAGATACTGGAGTGGTTTGCCATTTCCTGCTCCAGCTCATTTTGCAGAAGAAGAACCTGAGGCAAACAGGGTTAAGTGACTTGTCCAGGGTCACACAGCTAGTTAGTATCTAAGGCCAGATTTAAACCTAGGTCTTCCTGACTCCAGGCAGTGCACTATCTACTGTGCTATCTAACTGCACATGTCCTCCAAGCCCTCTTTATCCAACTGATTTATAAAAACATTGAACAAAACAAGGCCAATGACAGAGCACTAAAATATACCAATACAGACCTTTCTCCGAACTGACTTTTAATCCTTTAATGAACATTCTTTGAATATAGTAACTAATGCAGCCTTGAGTCCGCCTCACTGTCCACATTTCTCCATATTGTCCACAAAATGTATTACTGACATCAGGGTACACTATATCTGTCACTCCCCTGAGCTACCATGCAAGGACAATTTTGCTAATAACCCTGTCTAAAAGTGAAATAACATATGAAGTTGGCCCAAGAAGAAATTCATATCACTACCATTTACTAATAATGAGGAGATTCCAAAGCGTAAGGCCTCAGGCTGGAAAGTAGATACAAAATAAGTGAAGTAGGCCCCATTGTTGCCCACTGGAGTTTTTACCCTAGAGCATGACTTCTTAACTTTTTCTGTGTCGTGGACCCCTTTGACAATCTGGTAAAACTTATGATCCCTTCTCAGTATATATTTTTGTTGTTTTTTGTTTCCTTAATTCATAATAGAAGGAAATGTTAACTTTCATTTAGAAGCTAGTGAAAATAAGAATAATAATTTTTTTCCATCCAAGTTCACAGATGCACTGAAATCTATCCAACAACCCCCATGATGGACTCTAAAGTTCAGAATCCTCACTCTAAAACTTATAAGGTGGCCTCTTATTGGCATCTAGAATAAGCAGCTCTAGAAAAGTATCTTATACTTGAATTAAGAGCTTATCCTATGATGCAATTTGCTTTATTTTACAGAGAAGATGTGTTCCAGAAAAGTTGCTGCTGATCCACTATCATGGGCATACTTAGAAGGGCATATTGGGAGACTTATTTCCCCCTCACCATCATCATTGATACCATTACCTCCCCATTACCAATGGTAATATGGAAGTCAGAGTCTGCTCATTCACCCAGCACCCCCTTCTAGGAATGCCTATGCCCTCTATTAATAGGAAATCTCAGAATTTTAGAATTGGAAGGGGATTTAGAAATCATCTAAATCATATCAATTCAATTCAACAGTGCCAGAAACTATACTAAGCCCTGGTGATGCAAGAACACAAATGAAAAGTCCCTGCCCTGAGTAAAGAACTTACATTCTGCCAGGGGCTATAATATGTGCACAGATAGGTAAATGTCAGGTAATTTGAGGAAGGAACGGACATAAAAAACTAGGGTTATCTGGAACATTGTATGTAAAATGCACGTTTATAAAGTGAATCCCATTTGAATTGTTCAAGGAGAGCTTAAGACTGAGCAGGGCCCTGTGTTGGATTCAGGAGCATACTGATAAACGTTTAACAACCAGCTCTCCAGGAGGATAAAATACATTCACACTTTTCAGTTTAATCTGCTTAAGTAACAATTTCTCTATCACTTTCTTAAGTCTAGACAATCAAGAAAAGAATAAATCAAAACCTTATTTGTAGGGTTTTGCCAATTTCTGAAACAAGCTTATGATCTATGGTGCCATGACCCCAGAAATCTTCATTGTGGGACTGTTGCAAGAGTTCCTAATCAGTGTTCCTGCCTCAAGTATCTCCCTACTCTAGTCGTTCCTCCACGAAGCTTCCAAAGTGATTTTCCTAAAGTTAAAGTCTAACTCTGTCATTCCTTAACTCAACAAAATCCAGTGGCTCTCTATAACCAATAGGCTCAAACACGAACTTGTCTGTCATTTAAAGTGCTTCACAATCTCACTCCAACCTACCTCTCTAGCCTTATTACATGTTAGTCCCCTTCAAACCCTCTTCAGCTTAGCCATACTAGCCCTCTCTCTGTCTCTCACACATGCCAGCCTGTCTCCTGTTTCTGTGTCTTGGCACTGACCATGCCCCATGCCCGGCATGTAATTTCTCTTCACCTCCACCTCTTGGAATCTCTGCTCCCTTGCAGATTGAACTCAGCGGTCACCTTCTCCACAAAACCTTTCCTGATGCCCCCAGATGCTAGTGCTTCTCCACCACAGACCTATATAGGTACATTTTGAATCTCCTTTCGAGATTACAAATTCCTCAAGGGTAGAGACCGTTTGTCATTGTTTCCCAGGCAACCAGAACGGTGCTTAAATGTTTGTTGAAAGATTACTACCAGGGCAGCTAAGTAGCATAGTGGATAAAGCAGCGGCCCTCGATTCAGGAGGGCCTGAGTTCAAATCCGACCTCGGACACTTGACACTTCCTAGCTGTGAGACTCTGAGCAAGTCACTTAACCCTCATTGCTCTTCCCCCCCAAAAAAAAGGAAAGAAAGAAAGAAAGGTTACTAGCTGTGTGATCTTGGGCAAGTCACTTAGCCTCCAAAGGAGTTCATTTCTTTATCTGTAAAAATTAGGGTATTAGACTAGAAGTAAAGGTATGTTGGAATCAGCTCATACCAGATTGAGAGGGCTGATTGTTAAATTTTAAATAAGAGTATTTATACCTTTGAAATCAGCAAACACCACAAATTCGGAGTTTTCTTTATTGTTGTGTTCATTGTCTAGACTTAAAGTGACGGAGAGAATGTTATATTGCTAATGCAGATTACATTTTGAAAAGTGGCGTGTATTTTTTTTTCCCAGAGAGTTGATTGTTAAACATTTATCAGCACATCCCTAATAGATAAATTCCCCTCCAATTCTAGAGTTGTTCTCAGCTAGAAAAGACTTTAAGTGGAGGGAGTTTTAAAGTGACCATCTGAGATCCCATGCTAAACATTGGAAAGAGGTGGGAATGAATGAATAATGGGCTCATTCAGGAAGAAGTGTGGTATAACGGATAGAATGTTGGTCTTTGAGACAGGAAATACCTGATTTCAAAACCTTCTTTAGACACTTACTGGCTGTGTTACCTTAAGTAAGTCATTTAATTTCCCTGGGCCTCAAATTCCTCTTCTGTAAAATGAGGGGGTTGGACTCAGGGACCTCTGAAGTCTCTCTGGTTCTAAATCCATGTCCCTATGATTCCCCCCCCCCCAGCAATGTACAATCAAACATTTCAGTGATCAAGGTATCCCTCCCCAAAAGACCAAATTGTTAGACAGTGGCAGGGACAATATTTATTTTCAAGAGAACATGAAATAAGAAGGAGGAAACAGAGAGAACAATGGTGGGCTGAAGTTAATTTCCCAGGATCAAGATGTTCTAAAAAGGAAGCATTATTTGTATCTGATTGTTCTACCAAGGGCTGAAGAATTCACCCATAAAGCTACTCAAAGCCAGCAAGCTTGAAATCACAGCATGTTCCTGGTAGAGCCAGATGTCCTACAGCAGAAGACAATTTCTATTTCTATAGCATTCGTGGTGGGGAGGGGGAGGAAAAGAGAAATGATACATGCTAAGAGGTCTTTTCAAAGGCAGCATTTGGGGAACTGTCCCTTTAAAGAATTCTTATTTCAGTCTGGATTAGCTTTCATTATCTATTATATTCAAAGAAGATTATAATCAACCACTCAGCTGGTGGCTCATCTTTGGCAAGCTGTAGCTCAGCATACAAGAGTGGGCACCCATTCCAGGGGGCTGCCTAGCCTAGCTCGTAGTTGGTTGCTGAGGCCGTTGGCTCAGCCTCTAGGTTGGATCCACTCCCATTGGCTGGCAGGCTACTATATGGGATTGGCGCCAATCACATCTTGTTCTCCTTGGACACTTGTCTTACTCAGGCACTATGGAAAACAGCTTCACAGCTGCAGGACTGTGGGCCTTCCATAGACAAATGGGCAACATGTTAAACTGACTGATACCAATGACTTCTGGTCAAAGAAATCTGGTTTCCTAGAATTTTGAACGAGACAGGAATCTTAAGGATCAAACTCCTTAAGTCCAACCCCTTCATTTTGCCAATGAGGAAACTGAGGTCCAGAGAGCATACCCAAGATCGCATAAATAGCAAATAGAACTAGAATTTGAACTCAAGACTTTTCATGCCAGATTCATTGCTCTTGTCATGCCACCATTAGCTTTTTAAGAGTTGCTGCCTCTCGACCTGAGAGTACACCAGTGGATTCATCTACGGTTAGTTGTTGGGCTACATATTGGGCTTTTCTAGGTCACTTGTACCAAGGGCAACCTCATCCTTCTCATCTTCTTGGACTCTGTTCTACCACATAACTGGGGGTGCATACATGACCTGTAAGGCTGACTCTAGGAAATATCTCAAAGGAAAGGGCAGTCTCTTATATCCTTGCTCCTCATCTCTTTTGCCCTTCTCCCTGGTGTCCAGTGTCCTGTGAATGTCCAAATCCTCCTTCCAAACCCCACCCAAGTGAAGAACTCCATGCAGGTTTGCGATCCTTCAAAAATTTCCCTAACTCCAAAATCCTTTCCCTCCTCCCCAACAAAATTCCCATCCATCCTCCCTTCCCCACACTGTTAAACTCAGCTAGGGTTAAGGTTAAAATTCATCTGATTGAACCAAGGTATGGATATAGTTTACCCCTTAGAGAGTTATTTGTATTTTGAAGAAAGATACTCCTTAACTCAAATAAATCTCTAATTTGTGGGATTTACTCAATGGGGCTCAGCGGAATGAAAACTTCAGACAATTAGGAAGGTTCATTAATGGCAAAAGGAGCCTTTCTCAATCCCTTAATTCAGACCAAAAGGATTCTGCCCATAGGCATATCTAGTCCTGGTAACGATGCAGAACAAAGAAAGGGTTTATTTCCAAAAGGTTCTTTCTTTCTACCAATTCATGTATGTCTGTATGCCCTAATTTCCAGGCAGGCCTTTTATGACATCTTCTGCATTTATCCACTATGGCAGAAATGGGAGTTCCTATCTTAAAATTAGATTTGTATTTTTAATTGATATATTTAATTCTGGGAATAAATCCTAAGGAAGTAAGGGGGTGGGCATCATGGGATGCTAACAGTTTCCACTAAGACTGGGACTACTGTAATATAACCCTCTGCCTTCTCATTTGTTATGTCCAGTATATGAAAATTAAAGACAAAAATATTTTCCAATCTCATTTTTAAAACCCTACTATTTACCTTTCTGTCTTATTTCAGTCACTAAGTTTGACAATGAGGGGAACTGATATCATTTTCATTATAGCTCTGGCAAGTTCTTTGTTGTTGGTTTGTTGTTGTTTTTTTGTCGAGGCAATGAGGGTTAAGTGACTTGCCCAGAGTCACACAGCTAGGAAGTGTCAAGTGTCTGAGGCCGGATTTGAACTCAGGTCCTCCTGAATCCAGGGCTGGTGCTTTATCAATCGCACCACCTAGCTGAGCTCTGGCAAGTTCTTAACAATTTTCCACCTCTCTTTTCCTCATCATTAAAATGGGGACAGTAATAATACAATGTCTTCCATGACTATAAGGAAGAATAACTGAAGTTATTGCAAAGCACTTGGTAGACTTAAAGTTCTTTTTATAACTATTCTCTTCAGCAGATAGGTGGTAGACAAAGGGGGGGGGGACAGCTAGATGGCGCAGTGGTTAAAGCACCGGCCCTGGATTCAGGAGTACCTGAGTTCAAATCCAGTTTCAGACACTTGACACTTACTAGCTGTGTGACCATGGGCAAGTCACTTAACCCCCATTGCCTAAAAAAAAAAAAAAAAGACAAAGGCGGGGGGAGGGAAGACATGAAGCTACAAAAAGCAAAAGACAGCCATAGGGGAAAGGAAGAACAAAGAAAGAGAGGTGTCAACATGGTAGACTAGAACAAGGAAGGAACAAAAACCCAGTGAAATCAACTTTCCTGGCCTCTATCTCTTCCCTAACTGAAATTCTTGAGGGCACTCAGTGGTCTGTCTCCTATTTCCCACCCCCTTCCCTACACACACACTGCAGTCTCTTGCCAGCATTACTCCCCAGCCTGTCTCCATGCTGTGCAAATTGCTATATCAATGCTAAATAATAACAGTTCTGAGTTGGTTAAAAAGCCTCCATGGAATGAATGTCTCCCAATCCTTCAGCTTTGTCCCCCATCTCCCAGCCTGTGCTCCCTCCCCCTAGCCCCCCCTTCCAAAATTTTCCAACACATGTCTTCTTCAGGGTCAACCATATTGATTTGGCTTCGCACAGAAAGTTGCCTGAGTCTCCTTACTGGGAGCAGCCAGACCCTCAGTGAGGCTGGATGATACGTGCAGAATCACGGCACGCTGTGGCTGCCTGATACAGAATCAATGTTGTCAAGCAGATTGCATTTGTCTTCACAAATTGAACTGGGGTGGGGGGAGTAGAAATGGTTTCCTTACTGGAAAGCGCTTTTAAACAATGAAATTCTCCCTTGGTGATGCACTTCCAGGGTGGGGCAGTTTGGATCTTTTTAGTCAAAAAGCATAAACAGAGAATTTCTCACTCTGGGGTTCAGCTTACCGCTTACAAATCTGCAGATTCTCCCAATGAATTGGAGCAGACACTGAGCAGGCTTGAACTTTCCCCCTGTTCCTCGGAGGATTTCCATTACATCACTTTTTAGGAAAACTTTAATAATGGCAGACAGTTCAAACTTCTCAGCTCAGTCTTCTTCCCTATGTGCCTTCTTGGTTTATTGAGAGTGCTCAGGAACTTCCCACCAAAACTTCATCTTCCCAATAAGTAGTCTCTTCTCAATTCTTATTAATGAAGAATGGTATATAAATGGATTACAAAATGGTTTAGAAAAATTAAAGGTACTAAGGAATAATAATGGCTTAACCCTCCCCCCCCTCTCTCCTCCCTCCCTCCTTCATTCCTCCAGTCCAATACCTCCAACTGCCCTCTGGGTACTTCCCCACAGACGGTCTGCAATCACTCCAAACTCAATGTGCCAAAGTCTGAGACCATCACCTTGAACTCACCCAAAAGACCTCCTGTCCTGCACTCTCTCTTTGGCAATCTGGTGAAATCTGTAAACTCCTTCAAAAAAAAGGTTTGTAAATGCATAAAATATATAAAAGATTAACCAATTGTACTGAAATACAGTTATTCAAATGTTTTTTCAAGTTCTTAGACTGCAGGCTAAGAATTCCTGCATTAAAGAATACCTTTATTCTCCCAATTGCCCAGGCTAATAACTTAATTTCATTGAGTCCTCCTTTCTCCTTCATCTCCCAAACCAATCTGTCACCATGTTGACTTTTTTTACAAAGTCTCTCAAATCCATTCTCCTCTGTCCATATCTGCCAATGCCCTAGTGCACTGCCAAATGAATACAATAGTCTCTGTTCTGGTATTTCTACTCCTAGACTCTCCCCTTCCAAACCAGCCCACTGCTTCCAGATTAATCTTTCTAAAACAGTGTTTTCACCACTCCCTTACTCAAAGACCTTGAATTGACTCTCCTTGAAAGAACAAAGTGAAATTAGCACCTCTTGGTCTGACATTCAAGACCTTTCAAAATATGACCTCAAACAACCATTCCAACCTTTTCATTACTGCCCCCCTAGACAAACTTTCTGCTCCATTCAATCTGATTTACTCACTGCCCCCATGGGACAATAGAAGACATCCTCCCTCCTCTGTTCCTTTGCCTACACCATTCTTCTTGCCTGGGATGCCATCCCATCTCTACCTATACAAATCCTATTCTTTCTTTAACACAAAGTTCACATTTCCACTTCTCCTTGAATATCCTAGTCAGAAGTAATCTCTTACTATAGTCTTTTGTGTTATTAATTTTCTTTTCACCTCTCTCTCTCTCTCTCTCTCTCTAATTCTATCCTTGTTTCTGACTTTCTCTACCTTTGGTGCTGTCTCTCTATTTGAAAGACAGCATGGCACAAAGAAAAGAGAAATAGCCATTGACATACTAATTGTATGACTTCGTCCAAGTCATTTAACTTCTTGGTATCCTGGGTAATTCTCTTAAGGCACTAAGTTACAGATGTGATGTTTAAAATGTTTGAAAGACATAATTTCTGAGTAATTGATCACTTTCTAATGTCAAAGACACTCATGGTGGTATGCTCAAAGCTTATATGCCCTTGGAAAAGTGGGTTTTCCAGAGGGTGGCAATCACCTCTGATTGGTTAACAAGTAATGAGAGAGAATGAATATTACAATGAGGGATTGGACCTATTCTAATGAACTGCATGTCATTTAATTCTAAATTGCCCCCAGCCTTGGACAATCTAATCAAATAATTTGTCCCTACCCAAACATGAGTAGACCACAAGGGCTTCCCCACCTTAGATTAAATTACTTGTAAGGTTGGGTGGGGTCTGATCACAATTGAAGAGAAAGTTAATTCAACCTTCAGAGACTGAATTTTCAAATGAGAACTTTAGAAAAAAGGAGGGAACTCAAGATCTCCCCAAATCATTGGTTATTAATAATCACTTATCTCCCAGAGCAAGTATGGTTCTATGTTGGCAGAGGAAATTTTTCACTAGGAGCTTCCTACATTGATGAAATCACAAGTCTAGTCAAGAATACATTTGGAATATTTCCTCTTCTTCCCCTCCTAATACTCTTAAAAGGACAGAAACTATATCTTATATTGTTTTGGAATGATCATAGATCCTATCCAGCACAACTTCTCAGTCAATATTTGTCAAATGACAATGAGTAGCTGAATGAATTTAGTATGTTTAGGGAACATGTACCTAACCTTTAAGATTGACCTCAAGGGGGGCAGCTAGGTGGGGCAGTGGATAAAGCACTGGCCCTGGATTCAGAAGTACCTGAGTTCAAATTCACCTCAGACACTTGACACTAGCTGTGTGACCCTGGGCAAGTCACTTAACCTCAATTGCCCCACAAAAAAAAAAAAAAAAAGATTGACCTCAAGAAAGACAAAGAGGCCCTTAATATGCCCCTTAGTACCTCTGACAGAATCAAACTACTAGGTATATGATAATCATCATCATCATCTTCATCAGTCAGATCCTGGTATGTCAAGGCAATTTTTATGTTCCTTAGAAGCACTAAATATTTGATTAAAATTTTTTTGATAAGCTAATTAAAACTTGTCAATTAAAACAGGTCTCAGAAAGGCTTCCATAAAGAAACTTTCTTTAGGGTAATTCAGATTACTCTATGATGATGGCTCCCTAGCCCCTACAATCAGGAAGCCATGGAAATGCTGGTAAATGTTTAACAACCTCCTCCAAAAGAATATATTTATGACACACTTTGGAGGGGGGGGGCAATGAGGCTTAAGTGACTTGCTCAGGGTGACACAGCTAGCACGTGTCAAGTGTGAGGCTGGATTTGAACTTAGGTCCTCCTGAATCCAGGGCCAGTGCTTTATCCACTTTGCCACCTAGCTGCCCCATGACACACTTTTAAGGTTAAACTGTATTATTAGCACTGTCTCCATCACTTTCTTAGATCTAGACAATCAACTAAACAATAAATCAAGCCCCGATTTGTAATGGTTGTTGATTTCTGAGGTGTAAGCGCTCTCACTGAAAATTAAGCACACCTCTGCGTGAAACCCATTTAGGACAATTATGGTGCAATAGCTTCCACAAGCATTTGTTAATTTCCATTGGCTATAAGGCAATGTTCTGCCATGCTCCCTTCCTGAGGCCTATGGGTATTTCCAACAAAAAGAAGGGTCAAAGAGCAGTCAGTGAGTGCTAGCTGCAAATGGCTGGCTATGTGAACTTGAGCAACCCAATGAATCTATAAAATTAGGTAGTTGAAATGAAAATTTTCTAAGACCCTCAAAGTCTGCAAGTCAATAGCTATGCCTATTTTTATAGGCAGTTTTGGGTTTTGGGTTTTTTTGGTGAGTCAGTTGGGGTTAAGTGACTTGCCTAGGGTCACACAGCTAGTAAGTGTTAAGTGTCTGATGCCAGATTTGAACTCAGGACCTCCTAACTCCAGGGCCGGTGCTCTATCCACTGTTATAGGCAGTTTTGATAGGATCAAAACAGAACTGAAACACAGCTTCAAATCACCAATGAGGTGAAATTTCATGTGAATAAATGTAAATTCCTGCATTGATAGGATTATGAAAAACATGGCTAGAAAATGGTCTCTATAGAACAGACCTGGAGGATCTAATGGACTATAAGTCTGATATCAGCCAATAGCATGACATGGCAACTATTTTCTGGTTTGTTTGGTTTTTTCACATTTTACTAAGGCTGCATTGATAGCCACATAGTCCTCCAGACAAGGCAAATTATAGTCCTGCTTTTCTTGGTACTTGGCACCATTCTAGGTGCCATTTTTTAAAGGATGGCTACTTACAGGATGAAGAGCATCCAGAGGAGGAGGAGGAGGAGGAGGAGGAAGATGGAGAGGGCATTTGAAACCAGGTCCTTTGAGAACCAACTGAAGGACTTGGTGATATTTAAACTGGAAAAGATATAGAAAGGACAGGATAGCTGTCTCCCAAAATGAAAATAGTTGTAATGTAACAGTAAGATTAGACTTGTTCTTCTTGGCCTTAGAGAACAGAGCTCAGACCAAAGGATAGAGGTTACAAGGATGTAGATTTCGAATTCAATATAAGTGGGTAGAAAACTTCCTAACAATGAGCTCTGTCAAAAAAATTGAACTGGGCTTCTTTCTGGGGAAAAGAGTTCTCCATCACTGGAGATTTTCAAACAGAAATTGCGAAACCACTTGTTGGAGATTTTGTGAATGGGATTTATGATTTGGGTAGGGAATGAACTAAATGATCCTTGAGATGGGGATCCCTTCCATCATGGTCTATGATGCTATGGCAGAGATTTTTAACCCTTTGTTTTGACATGAACTCTTTTGGCAGTCTGGAGAAGTCTACTGACCCCTTGGCAGGGTAATGTCTTTAAACGTAGAAAATAAAATATGTAGCATTGCAAAAGAAATCAATTATATTGAAATGAGCAACTGGATGTTTGTTGGTTCCTTTTTTCAATCCAGTTCACAGATTCCCTGAACTCTATCTACAGATCCTTTCATGTTTTTGTTGCTCAGTCATTTCAGTCATGTCCAACTCTTTGTGGGTTTTCTTGGCAAGTTGCCATTACCTTCTCCAACTCATTTTACAGAGGAAACTGAGGTAAACAGAGTTAAGTGACTAGCCCAAGGTCATACAGCTAGTAAGTATCTGAGGTCAGATTTGAACTCAGGAAGACTTCCTGACTCCAAGCCAGGCACTCTGTGCTCTGTGGCGCCACCTAGCTGCCCTCCCTTCTATATACCCCAGGTTAATAATCTCTATTCTAAGGTAAAGAAAATGGAAGTAACTGTGGATGAGTATGTAGACAGAGCAATAACCACCTAGCCATTATTAGTATTGACATAATCACTTACAGTTGGACATGATGAGCTATCCTGTAGTTCTTATATCTCTTCAAGAATGTCTCTGAGCCTACAGGCTCCACAGATAAAGTGGAAGATTCCTGCCAAAAGATTATAATTTGAGTGGTTAATAAATCTAAATTATCAGAATAGTTGTCTCAATTTTCTGTTTAAGAATTGCAGCACTGACAGTAACAATAACAAGTAAAATAATAATTGCATCATCTCTGCATCAATGGACCTCACTGGGCCAGGGGAAGATGCTCCAAAATGTTGGCAGATAGGGTGTCTCCAGAATACAGACTAAAGAAATAGATTTGGAATGGTTTTATTTCCCCCAAGGAGCTCTGCAAAGTTAGGCCTGCCTCCTGTTCTGTCAAGTTATTGATGCCAGCGCCTTGCCCTATGAGCGAAGTGAACCGATCATTCTTCTCAGTGAATCATCTCTGCATCACATGAATGATATTTTGTGGACATGAACCTAGATTCTTTCATGCTGAGTAATAATTTATATAAACTTACTAATTCTCACACCAGTCATTTATAAACCTGATATTCTTTCCAAAATCTTTGGCATCTCACCTTTTCTCACAGTTGTGATTTAATAGCTGGACCCTTAGGTGAAGGCTCACATTATTAAAGCGTCGTAACTTCTTCACACATTTTTTAAGACAGGAAGCTATGCTCCTGCTTGTCGGTTAGGCACTTGGATGTGCTCCATTAATTCTTTCAGGATGCTGAGGCTTCTTAGAGAGCTTAGAAATGGAAGTGACATTGGAGATCATTTGATTGAAACTTCTCATTTTACAGTCTAGGAAAATCAGGCCCTAAAGAAAAGCAAGATGGCTTTACTAAGGTCACACAGATAGTAAGAAGCATAGGAAGGACTCAAATGCAGGGCCTCACACTTCAGGGTTCTTTCCACTATACCATCCTTCCTTTACCCTGTTTAGTCATTTTTCAGTTGCATCTGACTCTCTGTGACCATATTTAGGATTTTCTTAGGAGAGATACCAGACTGGCTTGCCATTTCCTTTTTTTTTTTTTTTTTTGCGGGGCAATGAGGGTTAAGTGACTTGTCCAGCGTCACACAGCTAGTATGTGTCAAGTGTCTGAGGCTGGATTTGAACTCAGGTCCTCCTGAATCCAGGGCCAATGCTTTATCTACTGTGCCCCCTAGCTGTCCCCTGGTTTTCCATTTCCTTCTCCAGATCACTTTACAAATGAGGAAACTGAGGCAAACAGGGTAAAGTGACTTGCCCAGAGTCACACATCTAGTGTCTGGGACCAGTTTTGAACTCAGAAAGATGTCTTCCTGACTCTATGCCCGGTGCTCTAACCACCGCACCTCCAAGCTGCCCTTCCTTTACCCTAATTTGTGGCAAAGAGAAGCCAGACCCTTACCAAGACCATGAATGCTCTGTTTGTACTCAATCCCATCCCCTTCCACCTCCCTCCAGCAGATGGTCTCTGAAATAACCCCTCTCTCTGCTCTAATCTTCTGTCTCTTCCTATGTGGTGAGTCTTTCCTTACTGTCTATAAACACGCCCCATACTAAAAAAACAAACAAGCAAACAAAAACTCTCATTTGACTCTACCTTCCCTTTCAGACTCTAGGTTTATGTCTCACCTCCCTATCTCAGACAAACTCAGATGATGATGGCTATACTTGTTGCCTCCACCTCCTGACTTTCATTCTTTTCTTTCAGTCTGGCTTTAGATGTCCTGACTCATCTGATCCTATTCTCCCCAAAGTTATCAAGGATCTCATAATTGTCAAATCTGGTCAAAACCTTTTCTCAATCATCCTTGTTCACCTGTGTGTATGTGCATGCATACACTCTCTTGTATTTCTCCCTACCTATCTGATCATTTCTTCTCAGTCTCCTTTACTAGATCCTCAAGCACGACCCACTCCATAACTATGACTCTGTCCTGATTACTTTCTTTAGTTCAATTATTTTCTCCGTGTAAACAGCTCTCATATCCATATATCCAATTCTTAGTGGATCTCTGGACCCACATCAACAGCTGTCTGTGAGACCATAGGCATCTTAAACTCAACATGTACAAAATAGAATTCACCATCTTCTCCCAATCAACCCATCCCAGCCCCACCCACTGAAAAACCTCACTCATCTTTCCATTATTTCAGTTGATAAATCATTCTTCCAGTTAGCCAGGTTCCCAACATGTAAGTAATTCTTACTTCTTCCATTCCCTTTCATTTCCCATCTACTCTAGTCTACCAACAGAATCTCTCCCATCATCCCCTTTCTCTCCCTTCTTATGGATGCCATGCTAGTTTAGGTCCTCACAACCTCTCACCCAGACAACTGTACTGGCCTCCTAACTGTGCTTTAGTCAAATTGACCTATTTGGTACTTCATACACAACATTCACCTCCTGCACTGGGCTTTGTACAATCTGTCTCCCCATGACTATACTCTGTTCCCTTCTAATATCTTCACTTACAATCCTTGGATTCTTTCAAATCTCAGCTCAAAAATTAGGTCCAACATGAGGCCTTTCCTGATCCCTCCCAATGTACCTGTGCTGCTCTGCCTGGAAATTACAGGCAGTTCTTACTTTATGTAAGTGGATCATTCATTTCTGAAGACCTCCACATGAAACAATTTTGCCCAGGGAATTGAAGAAAGGAGGAAGGGAGGGAGAGAGGAAGATGGGCAGGAAGGGGGCTTCACAGGCCAATGGATGGAGGGGGCCACTAAACGGTTCAAGGGAAACATGGGGAGGTCAGGAACAGAGAAGAAAGAGCAAGTAGAGGAACATTCAGGCTGAGTCCAGTCACACTTGGACAGAACCAAGAAGAACACAGTTGGGGGAAGGAGAGGCAGGCATGTGGATACCTGATATATGGTAGGTAGGTAGGCAAAAGTCTCTCTTGACTCTGGAGGTCTCAAGCAAAACCCCCTTCCTGTGGTAGCCATGGTGGTCTGTGTGTGTATGTTTCCTTCTACTTTCACTTGGAAGGGGTTTTTTTGAGGATTTTTTTTTGAGGTATGGCGGGGGGGGCAGTGGTGAGAGGTGAGGGAGTATCAAGCCAAGGGGCAAAAAGAGAGAAAGAACACAGTACTGTAAGTTAACATAGTTGGTTTATGGTTTGTTTGGGTTTTTTCTAAGATAGGAATATCTTTCAGAATTCTTTAAGTGAAGTCAAATTTGCCTAATGTAAATTTACATAAAATCAGAACTGTCTGTACCTTGAATTTACTTGTATTTATATGCATGTACATGTGTTGTTTTCCCTCAGTAGAGTAGAAGTTTCTTGGGGGCTTGGAATGATTGATTTTTGTCTTTGTACTCCTTGTAGCTAACACAGGTCCTAGAATGAAATTATATAATATCAAGAATAATAAATGCTGGTTGATTGATTGATTGCTAGAGCAATATTTTTCTAAATGGTACCCTAGTGCTCCCAAAGTACTTTAATTCCTAGAAAACAGTTTAGCCAGGGATATTACCATCCTAATAGGTTGTAAATTGGTCTCTCTACTTCCAGTCTCTTTCCTCTGTAATTCAATCCCTTTATTCCTAAAAATCAAGATCTGCCGATTTCCCTCCTGTTGAAAAATCAACGGCTTCCTATTGCTTCTAGGATAGGATGGGATATTTAAAACTCTCCAATGTATTTTCTCTTTCTTTTGAAATTGCTTTGTATAACTGTATGTGATAACAACAACAACAACTAACACTTACATAACATTTACTATGTTCCAGGCACTGTGCTAAGTGCTTTACAACTATTATCTCATTTGATCTTCACAATGAGGTAGATTTTATTATTATCCCCCTTTTTTACCCAGGGCCACACATAGCAACTGTCTGAGGCTAAATTTGAAAACAGGTCCTTCTGACTTCAGGTCCAGCACTCTGTCCACCTAGCTGCTATGTGAAAGGTGGTGTCGTCCTTCGTTTTCTTTTTTCTTTTTAATTTATAGAATAAAACAAGCAGGGGAAGCTAGGTGGTGCAGTAGATAAACTACTGGCCCTGGATTCAGGAGGACCTGAATTCAAATTCAGCCTCAGACACTTGACACTTATTAGCTAGCTGTGTGACCCTGGGAAAGTCACTTAACCCTAATTTCCCCGCGCACACACAAAAAAAAGAATAAAACAAGCATTTCCATAACATAATACAATAAAAAAGATGATTGCACATGAAACTACAAGTCTACTATGTACAACTTGCTCTTCCTTTCAAATGTACAACAAAATTATCATGTAAATTTCTTTTTTCTTCCCTCCACCCCCACCCTAGAAATGGCCATCATTAGATACAAATATATATATATATATATATATGATGTGTGTTTGTGTGTGTGAATATATGTATATGTGTATATGTAAGTATATATGTATATGTGTAAAGTTATTCTATACATCTTTCCATTTATTAGTTCTTTTTCTAGCTGAGATAGTGTTTTTCTTCATATGTCCTTTATAGTTAATTTGGGTATTTATAATAGTGAAAATAACATTCGCTCAAAGATGTTCTTAAAACAATATAATTGTTACTATATACAGTGTTCTCCTGGTTCTGCTCCCTTCATTCTTCATTATTTCATGTAAGTCTTTCCATGTTTTTCTAAAATCATTGAGCTCATCATTTCTTATAGCATGGTAGTATTCCATCATAATCATATAATGGTAAAATAGTGATGATTGGATTCCAGTGAGGCAGAGTTACTCAGAGTTGTCAGCCTCTTTTTCTCTTCCAGAGTCATTGAAGTGCAGTGGCAAGGCAAAAAGTCAAGACAACTGGCAATGACCCAGGATTCAGTGGCTGACCTTGGCATCTTCAACATCCAACCAAGCTCTAAGCCTTCCACTGCTCCTGCTTCAGCTGCCTTCATGGCTGTTGAAACAAATTGTTCTCATTTGTTCATTCCACAGGGGGGGGGGGGATCTTCACATGCTTGGGGTAGACATCCCTCTAACTCACTGAAGGGTTTGAGACTCTTTGGTCGGGGCGGCTAGGTGGCGCAGTGGATAAAGCACCGGCCTTGGATTTAGGAGTACCTGAGTTCAAATACGGCCTCAGACACTTGACTTACTAGCTGTGTGACCCTGGGCAAGTCACTTAACCCCCATTGCCCAGCAAAAAAAAAAAAGAGACTCTTTGGTTACCCTCCACCTGGTTTAACCCAGGGTGTGACTAATGTTCATTCTACTGTTTTTTTTGGAGCTACAGGTGAAAGTTGGGTGAAAGTAGACGCCAAAGGTGGATAAGCAGCCCTGAAAAGGGCTCAGCAGGCCCTCACCCCAGAGGTGCTAGTCCTCCCTGAATATCCCATACACGCATAAAAAAAAACCTGGGGGCTTCCCCCTCACCACACCCCCAGTGTGAAAGGTAGCACTCTGAGGGATAGGAGGGCAACCTGGCACAGTGGATAAAGCCCCAGATCTGTATTCAGGAGGACCTGAATTCGAATCCAGCCTCAGACACTTGACACTTACTAGCTGTATGACCCTGGGCAAGTCACTTAACCCTCATTGCCCTGCCCCCCCCCCAAAAAAAGGGGAGAAAAAAGGAGGTCAACCTGGGAATCTGGAAGACCTGTGTTCAAGTTCAACTGTGTATCACAACCTCTCTGCTCCAGGCAATTCTCTAAGTCAATAAATTGTAGCACCTTCATCACTACATCAGTGAAATCACAAGTACCTCATCTCTGTCCCAAGAAAAAATACCAAATTTTGTATTTTCTTGTCTGGGTATCCTCCAAGCATAATATAAATTCTCAAGGAGGAGAGAATATTTCACATCTCTGTATATCCAGCATTTAATACAGTGCCTTGCACATAGTAGGTACTTAATAAAGGTTTGTTGAATTGAATCAAGAACGCATAGATGAATATAGAAAATAATAATTTCTAAAATGTATTTATCAAAATACAAAGACTTTTCATGTTGAATGGTAAAGCAGTCCAGATTTTTGCTCTACATACTTTGGGCCAGTCATTTGATTTCAATACCCTTTAGTTTCCTCATCTGGACAAAATGATCTCTAAAATCTTACAGTAAATTCTTCTGATAAAGGTCTCATACCCAAGACAAATAAAGAATTGGTTCAAATTTGTAAGAATAAGAGGTAGTCATCGATGGTCAAAGGACATGAACAGGCAGTTTTCTAAGGAAGATATCCAAGTTATTAATAGTTATTGTTTAGTCCTTGAGTTGTGTCTAATTCTTCATGACCCCATAGACCATATCATGACAATACTGTCTGGGGCGGGGGGGAGGGGGGGTTGGCAAAAATACTGGAGTCGTTTACCATTTTCTTCTCCAGTAGATTAAGGCAACCAGAGAAATTTGTCTGGGGTCACACAGTTAGTACATGTCTAAGGCCAAATTTGAACTCAGGTCTTCCTGACTCTAGGCCCAGCACTCTATCCAATGAGCCACCTAGCTGCCTCAAATTATCAATCGCCACGTTAAAAAACAAACAAAAACTTAAAATCACTAATAATTAGAAAAATGCAAGTTAAAACAGCTCATAGCACCTATCTCCCAGGTCTCTTGTTTTGGGGGGGGGGGGGGTTTGGGTTTTTTTGGTTTGGTTTTTTGGGTTTTTTGTGAGGCAATTGGGGTTAAGTGACTTGCCCAGGGTCACCCAGCTAGTAAGTGTGTAAAGTGTCTGAGGTTGGATTTGAACTCAGGTCCTCCTGAATCCAGGGCCAGTGCTCTATCCACTGTGCCACCTAGCTGCACACCCCCCCCCCAGGTCTCTTGTGAGGAGCTAATATTTGTAATGCAGTTGGCACAGTATCTGACACATAGTAGGCATTCTGTAAATGCTTATTCTCTGCCCCTTCCCTTCATCGGTTCTATTTCATACGCAACAGGCTGGAAAAGATGACAAAAGAGGAAAATAACAAATGTTGGAAGGAAATGAGTACATTAATGCACTGTTGGTGGAACTGTAAATTGGTCCAGCCATTCTGGAAAGCAATTTGGAACTATACCCAAAAGTCATTAAATTGAACAAACCCTTAGACTCAATACTAGGAAGAAAACCTAAGGAGATGAAAGAGAATGGAAAAGAACCCATATGTACAAAATATTAACAGCAGCTCTTTTTGTAGTGGCAAAGAACTAGAAACCAAGGGAGTATCCATCAAATCGGTTATGACTGAACATTGTTTAATGGAATACTATGGTGAAGTTTCAGGGAAACTTGTAAAGACTTGTGAACTGATAGAGTGAAGTAAGTGGAATAAGGAGAACAAAACTGTTCTATATAATAAGAACATTGTAAAGACAAACACTTTTAAAAAGCATAAAGAGCTCTGATCAATGCAATGACTAACTACAATTGCAGAGTACCAATGAGGAAGTATGCTAGCTACTTCCAGACAGAGAGGTGATGGACTCAAGATACAAAAGGGGACATATTTTTGGATATGGTCAATGCAGGAATTTGTTTTGCTTACTTGCACATATTTGTAACAAAGATTTTCTTTTTCTTTTTTTTAAAGGAAAGAGATGAGAAAAAGAGAAAATAAATTTTGCTTAATTTAAAAGGTCAAATAAAATGAAAGTTACATGAAAAATATACAAGAAGAAATATCTCTAATACCCTTTTTAGCTCTAAAGCATGATAATCACCTTATATGAGGTCACTGGATTAGTTTATATGTTTGTGAGGTTTTTCTAGAGGTTTGTTTTAAGAGCAGTCTCTTAGAAGAAGAGTTTCCATTTAAATAAAAAGAAAATTTAGCCCATAACCCACATAATCTGCATTTTTGAAAGTGTCTACCCATCAGGAAGCCAGATTGGGGAAGTACTGTGGTATAATAATTATAGCAATTAAACTTAAACAATTTTTTGTGATTTACAAAGCACTTTACATCCCCTCTCCACAATTTACTAGCTACGTTATGCTGAACAAATGACTTACCCTTTCTGAGCCTTAGGTTCCTCATCTCTAAGATGAAAAGCATATGAAGAAGCATCACAGAGGTAATGAGCAGAAAGCTGGTCTTAGAATCAGGAACATCTGGGTTTCAGTCATTCTGACTCTGACATATACTAGCTACATGACCATAGGCATGTCACTTAACTTGTTATTTTCCCAGGAAACTCTCTAAGAGTTTAAGTGATGGAGAAGCCACATCTTCAAATGTGGAAGAAATTTCCCTTGTAACAAAGAACAAAAATGAAAGAGAAAAAATAATAAAGCAGTTCAAAAATGTTAACCAAAGCATCATATCTGATAGTACTTGCAGTGTGCCACACCCACAGTACCCACCTTTGCAAAGAAAAGTGGGAGGTACATCTTCTCATCTATTCTTCAGGGACAAATTTGAGCTTTACAATCACACAGCATTCAATGCCATGTTTTTATTGTTCTTCCCATTGACCTTGTGGCAGTAATTATAGATGAGAGAGAGAGAGAGAGATGAATGGATGATAGATAGATAGATAGATAGATAGATAGATAGATAGATAGATAGATAGATAGATAGATAGATAGATAGATGATAGATAGGATGCCCCCAAAGTCTTAGTGCACTTTTCAATTTAAATGTGCACTAAGACATTTGAAATACCCTGTAGGTACATATATGCAAATATTATAGAGTATATATCTATACTCTTAAATCTATATCATGCTTCTGGTTCTGTTGACTCTGCATCAGTTCATGTGAGTCTTTCCCATGCTTATCTGTAATCTTCATATTCATCATTATTTACAGAGCAGAGATATTCCTTTAGTCCTAAGCATGATTTGTTTAGCCATTCTCCAATCAATGAACATCTCCTAGGGGCAGCTAGGTGGCACGGGGGCAGCTAGGTGGCACAGTGGATAGAGCACTGACCCTGGATTCAGGAGGACCTGAGTTCAAATCTGACCTCAGACACTTAACACTTACTAGCTGTGTGACCCTGGGCAAGTCACTTAACCCCAATTGCCCCGCAAAAAAAAAAAAAAAAAGAAAGAGCTTCTCCTTTGTTTCCAGAAGAGTGAGACTTATTAATATAGGTAATGGAAAATGACTTGTTATTGTAGGTAATGGAAATTTTGTCATCCCTTATTTTATAGAGGCAGAATGAATAGGGGGTAAACTCAGGGTCCTGATGACTGTGATTCAAGGCCCACCTCAGATATAGATAGATATAGCTATAGATATAGATATAGAAATAGAGATAGAGATAGATAGATATGGGTACAGGTATGGGTATGGGTATGGGTATTGATCGTGATACTGATACTGATACTGATGGTGATACTGATAGTGATGCTGGCTAAGTGAGTTAATAATCTTTCTTTCTCAGTGGCCCAGGCAGCTTTCTAGGGTTTTAAGTTCCTCAAAGTGACAAAAAGAATTAATTACAAATGAGGAAATTGGAGTTAAAAGACATTAAACAACATGCCTGAGGTTACTTAATTAATATTAGTAGCAGTCTTCCTGAATCTAGGAAGACTAATCTTCATGAGTTCAAATATGGATACTTACTGACTATGTGTCCCTGGGCAAGTCATTTAACCCTGTTTGCCTCAGTTTCCTCATCTGCACAATGAGCTAGACAAGGAAATGGCAAATTACTTCAGTATCTTTGCCAAGAAAACCCCCAATGGGTTCATAAAAAGTCAAAAACAACTCAACCACAATGATAAATTTCTTGATGCTTTTTATAGGGGAAACATCCTGACCTAGTTTCAGAAGGGAAGAAAGACAGAATGACAGAAAGACAGAGAGGAAGGAGGGAAGGAGGGAAGGAAGGAAAGAAGGAAGGAAGGAAGGAAGGAAGGAAGGAAGGAAGGAAGGAAGGAAGGAAGGAAGGAAGGAAGGAAGGAAGGAAGGAAGGAAAAGAAAGGAAAGAAAGTAGAAAAAGGTGAAGAGGAGAAGGAAGGAAGGGAAGAAGGGAGAAAAGGCCAGGAAAAAAAGAGCAGGGCCAAAATTCAGTTCCAGTTCTCCAGACATACAATCTAGGCCTTTCCTCTACTAACCCCAGAAATACCAATGGTATAAAGAAAAGGCTCAGGAAAAATCTCAATATGCAGAAATGGATGACCAAACACAAACTATCAAACAATAGTAAACCTTCATCTAATGTACTATACAACATTCAAAAAAAACAGGATTTAAATGACTTTAAATAAACAGTTTTGGGTTTTTTCCTTCTCTTATAAAGATAAAGATAAAGATTCTCATCTATCTATCTATCTATCTATCTATCTATCTATCTACATACATACATATATACCATGTGTAATATGTATTCTCTGCAGAGGCCCTCCCTCTGTAGACATTGTCAAAGTGCAGGTTCATGAGGGACCACCCCTCTGGACAAAATTTCCCCTTTCTCCCTTTCCTATATTGTTATTAACATATTGTTTGTTAGCATAGGATATTATATTCTGTTATTTTTTACTGTTTCATCAAGGAAACACTCCGTGTTCCTCAAAGAAACAAAGGGGGGAATGTGGTAAAATAATGGAACTTGGCAGCCGCTCAGGGGTCCGACTTGATTGACTTAGTAGTATTTGTATTGGGTGTGAATGAGAAACTACTAAGTACCCACTTAAAATGATTAGATTTTTAGCCACCCAGTTTAAACTTGGCCAACCCTGAGAAGGAGTGTCCTCAGAGGCTGTGGACTGCATCATCAACAGGGAACCAGTCTCAGCCACACTACTTGAAGGACCTCCCCTTTTGGGGAGGGAGAAAAAGGTAGAAAAGGGGACCCCAACAGGAAGTAACACTCTTACTTGCTCTCTGGCCTTGAAGGAGCTTTGGAGCAGACTGGCTGCCATAGAAATTACGGACCCCTGGTGGTGATTTGAATCCAGCCTTTTGAAATAGTTGAGCTGGAAGCGAGTTTGGGGATTGTATAGGTTTTTGTTAGAGTTAGAAAGATTATCCATTTTTCTCTTTCCCTATTCCCTTGTCATTGGCTTAATTAATTTCACCTTTGCTGTGTATTTTATTCCCATTAAATAAAACCTGATTTGTTTTTGGAAAAGTGGCTGTTAAGCTCCTTTCTTATTGACCTGGGAGAAATAACTAAAAAGGCAGTTCAGAGGGGAGGAAGCTTTGGACCTAAAGGTCCCTCATTACTTTCTGAACCCCAATATTATAACCAGCCACCCAATTAACTCTCCCCATATTAAATTTGGCCCCTACAAGCTATAATACTTTAATTGATATGGAAGTGACTATGGTTAAATGAAACTTGTATAAATGTCATATTTCAGAATATAAACAGAATGGACTCTATATGGGGAAGACAAAAGGTGGATCTTCAAAACAGTATTGGAAATTCACTCCTAGCCAGCCCTCCTCTCCCCAACCTATTCCCTCCAAAAGAAAAAAATGTCCTTCATTTGGTAATTATTGCCTAGTAATTCCTATTTATTTAGAGAAACAGCATGGTTCAGTGTTGGAAAGTGCATTGGAGACAGAAGTCCTTGCCTCAAGTTCTATCTCAGATACTTATCAGTTAACCTTACAGCCTCAGTTTCTTCTTTTCTAAAAGGGAACACAAAAACTTGCACTAATCATTTCCCAACTTAGACATAAGAAAAGTGCTCTGTAAACCTTGAAATGTATGGATTGTGATTTATTAGGTACTTCTCCCATGTAATAAACACCAATGGTAAAGAATCAGAGACAAATATCATTTATGACAATAATAACAATGTAATAATAACAACAATAACAAGTGACCTTTATATAATACAGCAAATGTAATCTCCCTGAAAGTAAGGGTTGATTCATTCTTTAGTTTTATATCCCTAATGCATAACACATAGTGTTTAGTTAATAAAGATCTATTTATTGATTGTAAAAAGATTTGCAAAGCACTTTACATAATGTGTTATTTGAGCTTCAAAACAGCCCTAAGAGGTAGGCTGCTTTGAAGACATTATCACAGATACAGAAACTGAGACTCAGAGAGGTTGGTGGAGGTTAGGTGGTGCAGAAGAAAGAATGATGGAGGGGCAGCTAGGTGGTGCAGTGGATAGAGCACTGGCCCTGGAGTCAGGAGGACCTGAGTTCAAATTCAGCCTCAGACACTTAACACTTACTAGCTGTGTGACCTTAGGCAAGTCACTTAACCCCAATTGCCTCACCAAAAACAAACAGAAAGAGTGATGAACCTGGAGTCAGCAAGACCTGAGTTTAAATATGGCCTCAGACACTTACTAGCTGTACGACCTTAGGCAAGTCACTTAACTTCTATCTACTTCAATTTCCTTATCTATTAAATAGAAATAATAATAACACTTACCTTCCAGATTTATAATGAGCATAAAATGAGAAAATATCTCCAAAGGGTTTTGCAAACCTTAAAATATTACTATTGTCCATGGTCTCACAACTAGCAAGCCTAAAAAACAAGATTTGAAAGCAGATCTTTCAGTCCAGCACTATCCACTATGTTACACCACCTATGTATGTAATGAAAAGAGAATACATAATTTTTCATTCACCAGATAGACAACTGATATGTCCCATATCTGGAGACATTCTTTCAGCAGAATGGGTTCTTAGGTTTTAAAAATATCAATTTATATCAGGTTTGGAATTCAGGAACTCTGCATTTTAATCTCTGCCCTGCCATGAAGTCCCTGTGCAAGCTTTGGGGAACCACATTTCTGATGGACCCCCTGGTTTTTTCTCTATAAAATATGAACAATTATAGTCACCTACCTGGAAAGTATGTGTAATGAAATTAGATAATGTCTATAAAGTGCCTTGGAGGGCAGTGCTTTATCATCATTGTGTACTTGATTAATCTTAAAATAATTGCAGTTAGGAGCACTTTGTAGATTTCTTTTTCCAACCTTTATCAGATCTGCTTCTGCCAGCCCTGGGAACAGAAAACGCACAAAGCAAACACACCTGAAAGCTTTCCAATTTTCTTTCTTAGAATCAGAGAATTTTAGAGCTGTCAGGGACTTTAGAGATTATCCTGTTCAATCCTTTTGGGTTTAGTTTTTTTCTCTGAAACCAACTTCACACTGGGTCGGATTTCACCCATAATGGCAACAGTAGGCAGATGAGGCTGCATCTTGGATTTGTTGCATTTCCTCTCTGTCATTCAACCACCCCGCCTTGCCTGAAAAGAGGCAATCCTTGCATCTCAGTGCCCTAAACTAGCACCATCACCACCTTCCTCAGCTGTCTCCCACCAGCTCCTCTCCATCATACTTCTTTTCTATTCCTCTTTCCTTCCTTTGCTTCAGATGAATGGCCTGAAAAACTACAGTTTCTTAAATAGCAGAATTAACACATTATTAACAAACCCTAGACTGCTAAGAAGGTGGGAGGCAGGGGTGCAAACACTGTGGGTGTTGTTTCCTGGCCAATTGGCTCTACTTTTCTCAGTTCTCTGTTCCTGCCCTTGTAATGTTGTCTCACCTAAATCTGTGTTTTCATGGAAGCTTTCATTAGACAGAGGACACTTGTCATAAATGCCTTTTGGGTCTGGGACCAGTGGTGTTCAAGTAAATGATTAACAACTTTGGAGGTGGGTCAGGATATTCAAGACACTTTTAAATTTAATTTTCATTATTAACACTTTATTAAGACTAGACAATCAACAAAACAATAAATCTAGTCATGATTATTTGCCAATTGCTGAGGTGTAAATGTTCACACTGAAAATTGGGTAATCTGCTCTTGGGAAAAGGCTCTAGCTGGCTCAGACACACCCGGATGGCACCCTGACATCTACAGCACAATGGGGCTTTTAGAAAACCTGGGTTTAAGCAGCATTGCTTACTAGCTATATGATTTCAGATATCATTTAACCTTGCTCAGTTGATTTGGAGAGAATATGTATACTACCCGCCTCACAATATTACGCGAATCAAATAAGATGATTCAATTAAACTAAAAAAATAAGTTCCTACTGTGTACACATCCCTGTGCTAGCTTTGTGGTCACAAGGCAGAAAAATGATGCAGTCCCTAGCCTCAAGAAGTTTATAGTGAGCAGCAATTTTTGTGGTGACTAAGAATTGGAAAACAAAGGGATGCCCATCAATTGGGGAACGTCTGAACAAGCTGTGGTATATGATGGTGATGGAATATTATTGTGCTATAAGAAATGACAAACAGGATAATTTCAGAAAGACCTAGAAAGACTTGTGTGAACTGATGCATGGTGAAGTGAGCAGAACCAAGAGAACATTGTGCACAGAGACAGCAACATTGTTTGATGAAGAACTGTGAAAGACAACTATTCTCAGCAATACAATGATCCAAGATAATCCCAAAGGACTATTAACGAGACATACTATCCAAAGAACTGATATTGATGGAACACAAACCGAAGCATGCTATTTTTCACTTTCTTTCACTTTTTTTCTTTTATTCAGGTTTTCTTCTACAAAATGACCAATATGGTAATGTTATACTTCACTGTACAGTTATAACCTATATCTGATTCCTTACTGCCTCAGGGAAAGGAGAGGGGAGGTGAGAAGGGATAAAAATTGAACCCAAAACTATAAATAAAAATGTTTATTACTTTAAAAAAAAGAAGTTTATAGTGTACTAAGTGAGACATGCCATGTACACACAATTAAGCATGATGCAAGGTATATTATGATAACGGAAAAAGGAGAGATCCAACCTAAGGGCTCTAGGAAAAACTAGGCAGGGAGAGATCACTTTCAGTGGCTGAGATCAGGGGAGGAATCATCGAGGATGTGGCACCTGAGCTGAGCCTTGAAAGAAGAGAAGGATTTCACCAGTCAGAGAACAGGAGGGAGTGCATTCCAGGTGAATGCACAAAGGCAAGAGACAGCAGGATGAGATCCGGGAACAGCTGTTTGTGCACTCGGACTGGAACACAGAGTGCTGAAATAGCCCAATTTGAAATAGGCTAGAAAGGTAGGTGGGAGTCAGGCTGTGTGTGGAGGACCTTAAATGCCTAAGGGGCTTGGTTTTTATCCTGCAGAAATGGAGAGTCACTGAGGTTTTAAGAAGGGAAGTGTGTGCTTTTTATTTGTCAATTCCTACATAAATCTCCACTCCATACTTATTGGTAGGTATCGGACAATGTATTTTTGAGAAGGACAAAAGATGTAAGAACATAAAAATTATAATCAGATAATTAGATCAACTTAATAATCTACCTGTCCCATGTTCTGTCTCTGAAAGTGGCATGTAAGAATATTGGTCACCCTCTGTAGATCTTTGTAGAGGTTTTATCAGCATCAAAAGGTTAGGGATGTGGGGGCGGCTAGGTGGCGCAGTGGATAAAGCACCGGCCCTGGATTCAGGAGTTCCTGAGTTCAAATTTGGCCTCAGACACTTAACACTTACTAGCTGTGTGACCCTGGGCAAGTCACTTAACCCCATTGCCCCATAAAAACAAAAAGGTTAGGGATGTACCTCCCCCCAAAAAAGTATTGCTAACTATTTTAATGACCCATGAACTTGTGTGAGTATAACTATTTAACTAAATGAACTTTTAGCTACTAACTGTTGTGACCACAGCAAATCTTTTAACCTCACATAACTTCAGTCTGTTCATCTGTAAAAGGGGACAATAGTATTTCCACTATTACATAAGGTGGTTGTGAGGGGTGCTCTGCAAAACTTAAAGCACTTTATAAATGTGAATTATTTTTACTGTTAGTTAAACTTTGCATGATGTTTAGCACCTAGGAGACCACACCAACATCACCACCACTACCACCACTCCTACAGAATGTAATTGACCTGAGAGCAGGGTATGGTACTGTGGTAAAAAGTTTTAACAGTCGGTTAGATAATGGAGAGATGCCAGTTTTTATATATATATATATATATATATAATATATATGTTATATATTATATATATATCCAATTTTAATCTCACAGTACCTCATACATAAGTAGGTGATTAATAAATGCTTGTTGAATTTGAATTAAACTGAACTTACATATTTGGCAAGTGTTCTAGGAATAATTAAAGTATCTCACAAAGGAAGAATTTTTAATTAAATCTTCAGGGGTCCACTAGTCATACTATTCATTTTACAGATGGGTCAGTCAATAAGCATTTATTAAGTTCTTTCTATGTGGCAGGTAGTGTTCTAAGCAATGGGAGCACACACACACACACACACACACACACACACACACACACACACATACACACACACTCACACACACAAGATAGTCCCTACTTTCAAGGAACTCAGTCTAATGGGAAATTGAGGCTTAGAGAAGTTGTGATTTGGCCAAGATCACACTAGTATTAAGGGACAGAGAGATTCCAAATTCAGGCCTCTTTGCACTGTCTACCTATGACACATTTCCTTCTAAAGGTGCTATTAATCAGTGGATAGGGGAGGCCAAATTAAAACCTCCATTGTACATTTAAACGTGGGTTTCCTCTTGACATTTATTTCATAATTTTTTTCCTTTCTGCCCTGATATAAATTGCATGCTGCTAAATTTTACCATTTCCCTCCTTTCAGAAAAGAAAATTAAGTTTTTCATCTCCCCCCCCCAAAAAAAATGCTACAATGGGCTGGAAAAACAAACCAGTTAGAAATTTACCCTTTTAAAGTGGACATTTGCATTTCCATGCTAATTATAAGTGGACCTGACTGCCTCCAGCCTATTTCCTAGGACAAGGACAAGCACCATATACGGAGACACCAAATTCTCCATCAGTCAAAGAACATCATGATCGCCACTTTCAATGTTGGGACTTGTGTAGGGTCAAAATTTTTGAAGGGACAATGGAATTCAGGCTTCTTTCCTCCTTGAAAAATGTCTAGTTTATCTGATCTTATTCTCTGAAAAGTATGTCTTTGGTTTGGGTTTTAAAAGCAGACAAAATTGCTACAGATTTTAATATAATATAGATGCATCCTGTGCTTCTTAGCACTGTTTTTTGTGTTTGGGTTTGTTGTTGTTTTTCATGGTCTTTGAAACTACCATTACTAGGTCCATCAAGAAATGTTTTCCATGTTTTAAGACCCTGTTCTAGAGATGGAATTCTACTTTTGGGTGGTGAGAGATTTTTTTTTCTTTTTTAAACCTCAATCCACATTTGAATCTTCTCTTTGTGTCTCTCTCTCCTTCCTTGTTCCTCTAGCCTTCCTTCCATCCCTCTCTTGCTTTCCTCTCTTTATCCTGTCCTTTCCTTTCTTCTCGGACACCATCGCCTTTTCCTGTCATCCTGACTGTAGTTGTCATCCTTCTCATGTCTGGATTTGATTCCCAATCTTCTGTCCCTCACTCTTCCGTCCCCCAAATCTACAGCTTCCTTTCGCTGCTGTTTCATCTGTCTTTAAGTTCTCTCAAGGCGAGACCCCAAGCGACTCTCTCTATGGCTCACCTCGATCCCCACCGTTTGGCCACCTCCTCCTCCTCCTCCTCCTCCTCCTCCTCCTCCTCCTCCTCCTCCTCCTCCTCCTCCTCCTCCTCCTCCTCCTCCTCCTTTCACTCTCTGGCTTGGCCCGCGGGGCAGGCGAGGACACCTGTCCCAGCCTTTTCTACTCGTTTCCCCCTTTCCCCTCTCCTATCCTCCTCCCTTCTCTTCCTCCTCCTCCTCCTCCTCCTCCTCCTCCTCCTCCTCCTCCTCCTCCTCCTCCTCCTCCTCCTCCTCCTCCTCCTCCTTCTCCTCTCCCTCCTCCTACACCTCCCCCAAGCCCTCCCCTTCCCCGCCTCCTCCCTCCCACTTGGCTCCAGCCAGGGAGAGAGAGAGAGAGAGAGCCAGAGAGCTGGGGAGACACACTCACACACATACACACACGCACACGCACACTCAGACTCCCGGCGGCGGCGACAGCGACAGCGGCTGCGACTCCTACAGCTGTGCACCCCCCGCCAGGCGGGCGGCGGCCCCGGCGGCGGCCCCGCGGAGACAGAAGGGCAGGCAGACTAGGAGCCTGAGCCAGGAGGCGAGAGGGAGCAGGGAGAGCTCCAGCTCCAGCCCGGGCCGCAGCCCCCGGGAGGACGCAGCAGCCGCGGGGAGGGGGCCGCGCTCCGCCGGGAGCTCCAGGCTTGGAAGGGGGTGCTGGTGTGGGGGCAGGGTGGGGGCCAGCCACTGTCGCCTGATCCCTCCACCGGCGGCGGCGGAGGCAGCAGCAGAGGCAGGCGCCACCAGCGAGGTGACACTGCGGTCCATGGAAGGAGCTCCCAGCGGCTGCAGCGGCGGCGACAGCGGCGGCGGCAGCATCTCTGCAGGTCCCGAGACAGCGGCGCGAGGTAAAAGTCCGGGCGGCGCTTAGAGCTACCGGGAGAGCGGGGATGGAGGCAGAGGCAAAGGCGCAGCGCTGTGCGGAGAACCACACACAGACACATACACCCACACAATCACCCACTCTCCCTCCCCCTCCCCTCCCCCCCCCCGCACACAACATACACCAGAGCGCGGATGCGTTGTGTAGCTGTCACACCTACGGCAGCAGTAGCGATATCCATCCAAGGGATAGCGTGGTGGAAGGCAGGTAGGGGGTCCGAGTGCGGGAAGATCACAGTGGTGGGGGGACGGGGCAGGGGGGAGGGAGGATGGGGAGAGGTTATGCTGGGTCGCGATAGTTGGTTTTTGTTGTTTAGGGGTGGGAGGTGGGGGACGAGGAGAAAGAGGAGGAGGGGGAAGAGTTGGGAGGGAAAAGAGATGGTTATCGGATACCGATACCGAAAGCAACGGGCCCGGGGTGGGGGGAGGGGGGAGGGGGGCAATAGGAGGAGATGGGGTTTGGAGGGGCATACGTGAAGAGGCAAACTGATCATAGTGAGAGGTGAAGGTTAGGCTGTTTACGGGGCAGGATTGGGGTACGCTGGTGCCTGGAGGCGTGGATGGTGCTATTGAGAAAGAAAAGGCAGCGGTGATTTAGGGTAGGAAGGGGAGGAAATGTAGGGTGGGGAGTGGGTTGTCCTGTCATTTCTTAGAAGGTAACATTAAAAGACCGACAGCCAGAATAGGGTGGGTACTTCGCAGGTTGTCCCTGCTGACAGGTCGGCCCCTCCAAAGGAGTGTGATGTTTGGTGGGGACTTAGGAGTAGCCAACGTTCGGTCTGAACAGAAAGGCTGCTTTGTAGGGGGCTGCAGGGTGGGGCGGGGCGGGGCAGGGGTAGGAAAGTGATTTTTTTGTGTGTAGTCATTTTGGGCAGATACTGAGCTAGCGGATTGGAGCAGGAGGCGGCTGGTAGGGCAGATGCAGCAGCGTTGGGAGTGACTCCGTAATAAATTGCGTTTGGGAAAAGAGATTGTGGAGCTGCTGCTTCTTTTTTTTTTTCTTTTTCTTTTTTTTTTTTTTTTTGCCCCATCCAGAAGAAAATTATGCCTTCCAGGCTCCTACCAAAAATGAATTCTATTGACGTATATTATGCCGCACTGGGAAAGCTTGGTTGAAACTTGAATTTTGCCAAATCTCTCTTTGTGACTTTTTGCTAGCACATAAAATCGTATCCCGAGCCATAGGCCAAATCGCCCGATCCATGCTGATCATCCCCCTATACAAACATGATCTCTTGCCCAGGCACCAAATGCCTAGAGCTGAAATATACAGAATCTTGGGGTAACAGGGTTTCCCAGTTTGGGCTGTCTGCCATGTTTAGGGCTCAACAGCTTTACCGTTTCTTGCATTTGGATGCATTTCAGTTCTGTCTTTGGTGTGTCTTTTCCAGCCGAAGGAGTTAATTTCGTTTGCGTAGAGGGTTGTTTGTGGGAAAGGAGGGAGAAGGTTGTTTTGTTTTGTTGTTGTTGTTGTTGTTGTGTGTGTGTATGTGTGTATGCGTGTTTTTCTTTTAAACCAAGACTATTGTTCCACCGATGCTGGAAAAGGTTTGCATGGTTAGTGAAATGAAATCCCATCACAGTTGCTGTTTAGGGTTAGAAATGTTGCCAAACAGCTGCTGCTTTGTGTTTCAATTGTGGCTGTCCCTGGAGTAGATTTTGGAAAGAGATGGATGGATGGATGGATGGATGGATGGATGGATGGATGGATGGATGGATGGATGGATGGATGGATGGATGGATGAATAGATGATAGATAGATAGATAGATAGATAGATAGATAGATAGATAGATAGATAGATAGATAGATAGATAGAAAAGGTGAGTGTGATAGAAAGGATCGTCACTCTGTACATAGCACACATTTGGTGTCCCTCTGCAGCCTGCCAAACTTTTATGAATATTCCTTTTGTAGGAATGAAAAGCTTAATTGATTCAGTACACTTTCCAAGTGAGCAAGCATCTTTGCATTAACAATGGCTTAAGAACTTCCATCAAAAAAAGGGGGTGGGGTGGAGTGGTAAAAATGAACATGGTTAGTCACTATTAATTTTTATTAATTTATTAATCACTATCAACCCCTACTGGACTTAGCTGTTTCTTCCAAAGTCAGGTAGAAGAAACACATACAGAACCAAGCTGTATTTGCAGGAAAACCTAGGGATTTGTTGGTTCCATGGCAAAGATTTCTGGGAATAGAAATTCTCACCTCTCCTCTTTGTAATGGACCCAATGATTGCTTGCTCTGAACTAGGCAGTCATGGCTTATGGGCTGCTGCGTCAGTGCTCAGGATCCTGAGCTCATATTATCTGGCATTTTAAAGTATGTGTAAATATTTTGCTGAAGATAAGCTACATCAACAAAAAGATACCCAGTAGAGACTGAGTGTGCAGTGATGGTAAATAGATATGACCAAGCAAAGTTTGGATAACTACTTATTCTCATGACCCCTTCTATTTCACTTTTCTTTGTTTTTGTTGGTTTAGCATTATCTCATATCCTCTGGTATTATCCCGTTATTTAGCTGATTCTTGAAAGCTTATCTTGGGAGCACAATGAAAAAAACAACCCGCAGGAAGAAAATCATTCTTAGCCTCTTCTATCACATATAATTCCCTCATATCCGAAGAGCAATTGAAGTGCTTTCATATGATCTCTGTAACAATCCTAGGCAGGGCAAGGCAAGGGTTATGATTCCTATTTTACAGATAACAAAACTGAGGCTCAAGGGGTCATGAGGACTTGTCCAAGGTCTCACAGCTAGTAGAATATAACCACGTCTTCTCCCTCTTGTTCCTTCACTCCTTCCGTTGGCACACTTACTCTTCAGTTAAGTGACTCTGATAAGTTTAAAAATAGAATAACAGATACATCTTTGTTACATCAGATAAGAGCCATCTTGTATAGTTTGTGTTTTGATAAGGAGAAGGAAGGAAGGAGACACCAAAAGACAGAGAAAGAGAGGGGGAGAGGAAGGGAAAAAGGAGGGAGACAGAGGGAATAGGGAGGGAAAAGGAATTTACCAGAGTCTCTCTATATGTGTATAGAATGAAAATACATTTTATCTTGTCTCTTTCTTTAATTTTTTCTTTTCAAGTGTGAATGTATGGAGTTCTGCCACTGTAGGGAACTGGAGATGTTCCTGAAATCACAGAATGAAGCATATCAAGTACTAGTTTCTATACCCCACTCTAACAATGAACTTCCAATCCCCTCCTGCTCTAGCCTGGGAATATGCTTTTAGAGCAGGTTAGTTGTTTGGTGGCTTTGCAGTATAGGCAGATGTCCACTAGGGGCTTCATTGAGGCAGTTAAATCCCATCTTGCATGTGACCAAAGGCAGACTGGAATACAAGGGGAAGAGCAGCATTTAAACGGACTTAAGGTGCCATTTTGCCCCCCAAGCATGACACCCTTTTTTTAATACAAAGAAGCCTCAGATTTACAAGAGTTTGGTCAGGCTGGAAAGCCCAGAACCAGGAACAAAGAAGATAATTTTCTAGGGCATGCTATTTGCCAGAAAGAGAATAAGAGATTGGAACATACATTTTGTGCTTATACTCACATGTACGTTCTGAAAACAGTCCCATTGGCCATTTGCCAATTGCAGAAAAAGTTAGGGGACAAAGGGGAGAACAGAGTAATGTCAAAGGGGATAATGATTGTAAACTGCTTTGTAAATCACAAGTTGTTATGTAAGTATAAGCTACATTATTATTGGTAGTGTAATATCAGGAGATAGAGATCTGTCATTAAAATATCTTGAAATTCAGGATGGGAGACAGCATGGTGTAATGGAAAATGAGCTGAATTGGAAGTCAGAAATATAAATCCCTGTTCTGTCTTGTACTATCAGTATGACCTTGAGCAAATAGATTCCTCTCTGAGCTTCAGTTTCTTCATCTGTAAATGAGGAGGTTGAACTAGTTGACCATTGAGGTCCCTTTTGGCTTTAAATTTGTTAAGCCTTTGGAATCAGGGATCAAATCAATATGGTCCCCAGAAGAGGAATGTCATATCTGCTTTACAATATAGTTTAAAAAAATAGTAAAACCTCCATCTCTATTGCTATCAAGTGATTAGATGACTGAAGTAGGAAATAGCAAGGGTCTTTTACCTTTAGGAAATGGATTAAAGAAATGGGACCAAGCAAGAGCAATAGGGAATTCAGATACTGTCTCAATGGCCAGAGGAAAGAAACAGTCCTACCCCACTCCCTTGGTAGGAGATTTATCAGAAAAGACAAGATGCCTCAAGTAGGTTTTTGCTTTCCAGCTCCTCCCACACAAACGCAGGATCTGGTCAAATATGTAGATTTTAATATGGTCAATAGCTTTCCAATAGCCTGTCTAAATCCCAGTCTTCACTGGAAATAGTTTAAAGAGGTGACATTCCCCCTCTATTTCCTCAAGCTCTCACTTTTTCCCCCAGTGAGGGCATAGTTTCTGGTCCCTTGGCAAAAGGAGGTATTTGATTCAAAATAAAATTTCAGTGGGCTGATTTGAGATACTTTCCGCACAGGGGAGGCCTAAGAATATGTGTTTCATTCAATTCTTCTTATGTTGAATAAAATCCAAATATATTAGTTGAAAAATTGGTGTGTCAGAAGGTTGTGAATTACTTTCATAGGATCTTCAAGCCAGAAAGTATCTTAGAAATGATCTAGATTGTTGTTTCCCAATTTGTATTTCCTGGGTCTCTGGTATTCTGCACAGTGTTCATCAAATTTCCAAGAGAAAATGTCTGTGCTCATATTATTGCTCCCTTTAAAAATAAACATGAAATTGCATATTTATCAAAAGTGTTTATTGTGACATCAGTTTTATTAGACTAAATTCCCTCTCTTTTTTTCTAGAATATCCCTGATTCCTACCCCCTTTTTGAGCCAGCTAATCACAAGGTCTGTGAATATATTTTAAGCCAAAAAATATTGTATGATCAGATTGGTCTAGGAAATATTGATCTGGTCTAATCCCTTTTCTTTACATAGAGGCTCAGAGAGTTGAGATGACCTACTTAAAGTTATACAACTATTAAGCAGCAGAGCCAGGTCTTGAGCTTCCAGTTTGATGTTTTGATACTCAGAACCTTATGTTTTGAAGGGCAACATTTTTAGCAAATGAAGCCCAGCAATAATGTGCTTCTACCTCTCATAATATTTTGTTGTCCACACTGCAGGTTGAAAGGTAGAACTTCCTGGAATCCCGAATACATTCAGTGGCTCAAGGGTCCTTAATTGACAAATCATTGTATTTATCCTTGAGAGCTCTTGGGGACCTAGGAACTCAAAAAGGAGCAGGGAAATGTGGACAACAAAATAGGAGCTGGCCAAGACTAGTTGAAAAATCACAATAACAAGAAGGAGAGTCTAAAGGTAGGAGAGAAATGCTTAATTGTGCTTTCCTCATGAAGAAAAGTTTGTGTTAGGCCGGGATTAATAATGACTTTTGGCTGAGGACTGGATTGACAAACATGAAGTTCAGTGATAGACTTGACATTCCAAGATTCACTCCAGTCACCTCACCTTATATGAGGAAACTGAGGCCTGAAGAGATGAAAAGACTTGCCCCCAGGCAAGATTTACTCCAAATCCAGTGTTTCCACAGTACTTGGGAGTTTTCCAAAGAGTGCGCCTGGGCAAGACTGATAACTAATCTCTGGACAGCCCCACTAATGGTCTTTACTCCCTATTGTCTATCTTAAACCTAGTTACCTGATTATCTTTCTAAACTCCTATGGTCTTGCAGATGATATCTGTGGTTATATATCCACCACTCACCACCTCGATAGAATATGTCTTTCATTGTCAAGTGTTTCCTGGACACCTACAGCAGATGTTCTGCTTGCATATCATGGCTTTGCTGTCACTTCTATGTAAACATCTCTCAGATCTTTATCTCCAGTCCTAGTGTTTCTCCTGAGGGCCAACTCCACACTTCCATCTGCCTTCAGGACACTATCGAGGTGGCATGGTATAGTGGGGAAAGCTCTGGTTCTGAAGACAGAATCTGGGTTCCAGTACCTACCTTGTGTGACATTGGGAAAATCACTTAACCTCTCTAGACCTCATCTGTACATTGAAGTGGTTGGACTAGATTGCCTCTGCTATCCCTTCCAGCTCTTGTTCTGTGATCCTATGATTTCCACCTAGATGTCCTATTAGTACCTCAAACCCAACATATCCAAAACCAAATTCATCATCCACCCCCAAATTTCCCCTTTACTTCTTTCTTTTTATTGATGGCATCTTCATCCTCCCAGTCATCCATGAACAAAACATAAAAAAAAACCCCATCATCTTTGGTTCTTTGATTTTTTTCAGACTCAACTTTCTACATCCAAATCTGTTGCAAAGTACTATTAATTCTCTCTAGTCGGTTTCTCTCCCATCTGTTCCTTTTTTCCATTTCCATTGCCACCATCCTCATTCAAACCCTCATCACTTCTCTCCTGGATTATTGTAATAGCCTCCTAACTGACTCTCCTGCCTTTGGTCTCTCCCCTTGTCTAGTCTATCCTCTTACCTGTTAATGCAGGTAATATTCCTATAGCACTGCTTTGTAAATCTCCACTCAAGCTTTTCAGTGGCTCTTCATTAGTAAGCAAATAAAATGGAAACCCCTTAACCTGGAATTTTAGGTCCTGCACAATTTGTCCTCAATCTACCCCTCAAAGCCTTCTCACAATACTTGCTATTATATACTCTAAGTTAATTGTACTACTTATTCCAGTTAATTGAACAGCTAATTACACCTTATTTTTGCCCTCCTCTCTCCTGTCTCTATGTGTGGACCCCAAATGTGGAGAATGATTTTCTCACTTCCACATCTCCATCTTTGAAAATCCAAACCTTCCACCATCTCTGATAAAACTTTCTCAGATCCTCTCCTTTCCCAACTGCATCCCAGTGAAGATGATATATCCCCACCTTGAACTTCCCCTTATCACATGCTGCCTTGGATCATAGTTACACATGTATGTGTGTTGTTGTTGTTGTTGTTCAGTTGTTTCAGTTCCCTCCAACTCTTTGTGACCCCATTTGGGGTTTTCTTGGCAAAGATAATGGAGTAGTTTTTCATTTCCCTCTCCAGCTCATTTTACAGATGAGGAAACTGAGGTAAACAGGGTTAAGTGACTTGCCCAGGTTCATACAGCTAGGAAGTATCTAAGGCTGGATTTGAACTTAGGAAGATAAGTCTTCCTGACTGCACTATCCACTGGGCCACCTACTACCTATATGTATATATTTATGGATACATAAATACACATATATGTATATGCTTATATGTAAATATATTTATATACATATGTATAAGTATGTGTATATCTATATTATGCAAATATATGCAGATATACATATATCTATATCTGGTCTGTCCCTCTAGAGTATAAGCCCCTTGAGAACAGGATCTATTTAATTTCATCTTCATATGCCCAGTGGCTAGTACAGTGCCTTATATATATATATAATAGGTATTTTAAAATTTTCTGTGGATTTAGTTTTAATCTAAGCAAGATTCAATTGTAAACTCCTTTACTAGATTATAAAATTGGGTATTGAGGGGGGTGAAACCATACATTATTTGTCTTTGGATTTATGCTAGTAACTAGCAAGGCACAATAGATACCTCATAAATGTTTGTTGAATGAATGAATGAATAAATGAATAACTCAAGTTCCCTAATTTTGTGATTTGAAGTTGTTGATTTAACTCTACTGATTTATACTCCTATATCACACACTTCTTAACGATTGGAATGATGCCACCTGCTGGAGACTTACTGTAGGAAAGCTCCACTGTGAGGAGAAGGCATCTGAGGGCAAGCCATGCAGCTTTTCTTTGGCATCAGGAAGTGATGTTTGCTTGTGGGAGGAAGAAGGGGCAAGGCTGGCTCTCTCGCTCTCTTTCGCCAGAACTCTCGTGGAGAGTGGAGCAGGAGAACTGTAGCTCCCCAAGATAGATAGATGAATCTAGGTCTTTATCTCTCTCTTCACCAAATTCTTATTCTCCTTAATAAATGCTTAAAAGTCTAAACTCTTGCTAAAGCTTATAATTTATTGGTGACCACTCATTAGATATTTTAGACAGACTAGCTAGAATTTTAGCCCCTTACACTTCTAGGTACCCAAGTCAGGATGATAATAACAACTAGTAAAGAAATTAATTTGACAGCAGCAATAGTATTTCTGAGCCTCATCCATGATCCTTCTTCCTATCAATAGGCCAGGAACACAAACATGAGTTCAGACAGGCACACACACACACACACACACACACACACACACACACAGACACACACACATCCATATACCTAATTTAATAATGTTTCCTGTATCTGGTTCAGTAAATTAGATTGCAAATCTGTAATTGTCATTGAAAGAACTTGGATGAATTTGGTGATCATCTGTCACAGATTATTGTTTGCACAGCTAGGATGGTGGTGGACCAGTATCCTACCTCTGTCTACCATCTTAGGAACAGTTCTCCCAACACAGGAACAATTACAGCCACTCAAAACCCCCGTGTCTCTGTTACTTCGCAGTATTCCATGATGCAATGGATCTTTTGGTAAACCCACTAATTTCATCCAATAGCTGAAAAATCAACAAGCATTTATTAAATACCTATAATATGCAAGGCACTGTGCTAGGTTCTGGAAGTGCAATGATAAAAGACAGTCTCTGAGATCCTCAAGTAGCTTACATTCTACTGAGGTTATATAGCATGTACGTAAATAAGTAAATACGCAGTATATACAAAGTCATTTCAAGAGGGAGAGAGTTCTAACAAGTGAAGGATCTCTCTCTCTCTCTCTCTCTCTCTCTCACACACACACACACACACACACACACACACACACACACAACTTAGTGATAAGACCAGGGCGTTGAGATATTCCAATCCATGATTCAATAAGTGAATTGGGGGGGGGGCAGTGAGGGTTAAGTGACTTGCCCATGGTCACACAATTAGTGTCAAGTGTCTGAGGCTGGATTTGAACTCAGGTCCCCCTGAATCCAGGGCTAGTGCTTTGTCCACTGTGCCACCTAGCTGCCCCAAATAAGTAAATTTTTGATAGTACAAACTCAAACCTGTCCTATCTCCCTCCCTTCTCATTGTTTTCTTTGTCCTTTGATATGAAACTTAGCTAGCAACTTTGCAGTCAGTGCCTTTCCTAGGTGCATTAGTTATATTCTTAGCACTGGTGTGACAGGTAGGCTGTTTCCATGAACTACAGCAACCTACTGCCTGTTGGTTGTTGGGGGGTGGAGTGGGGAGAGGTGGGATGTCCTGATTTAGGTGTGAGCATAATATATCTTCTCCTTGCAGTTCTGTTGGAGATACACTGCTTCCAAAATATAATGCAATGCAGAGAAGGAGTTTTCCAAGGGGCCAAGGAAAAAGAGGAATTTTATAGCCCATGTAAAGTATTCAAAAGAATATTTTGAAAATTTTCATCCTACAAGTCTCTATATTTAGGGCCTGGCTGGAGAAACTTTAAAGAGATTTCTCCTAAGGTCCAATTCTGACCATATCACTTCTCCACTAGCTTTCTGGTATCTAGGATAAAATGCAAACTCCTCAGTTTATCATTTCATCTCTTCTCACTGTGGCTCCAATCTACCCTTCCAAACCCATTTCCTACTACTCCCCTTCATGTATGCTATATATCAGTCAAATATAGATTGTTAACTGTTTTCCCAGTGTAACATTCAATCTTCTGCCTCCAAGTATATGTACAAGCAGTGCTACTTGCCCAAAATTAACTTCTTCCTCATCTCAGCTTCAGAATTCTCTCTAAAGATTCAACTCAGGCTCCATTTGATTCTCCATTCATATGGCTACTACCATGGATCAGATCCTAATCAACTTTCACCAGAACTAAGGCCATAACTTCTCATTTATGCACCAGAATATTCTTCCAAAGGCACAAGTGTGACTATGTTACTCAAAAATCTTCAATAACTTGATAATCTTAGGAGGCAATATGGTCCAGTAAAAAAAAAAAAAAAAAAAAAAAAAAAAAAGGTCCTGCCTTTGGAGCAAGAAAATCTGGGTTCAAATCCCAATCCTGCCATCTACTTACCATCTTTATAACTTTGGAAAAATCTCTTTACTGCAGTTTCCTCGTCTATAAAATGAAAGTATTGGATCAGATGACATCTAAAGCCCTTTCTAGCTCTAATCTTATCATCCCATGATCTATGATCCTTATTGGCTCTAAGATAAAAATATATATTCCATCAGTCTAATACTCTCATTCTCAGTTATTTTATATTATTCCTTTTCATACTCTTTTAAAAAAAAGAAAACTTATCTATTAATTAGCTTGTCCTACAGTTCAATATTTCCTTGTAGAACCTACCTTCCATACCTAGAATATATTCCATCTTCACCTCCTGCCTCTTAGAATCTCCAGCTTCCTTTGAGGCTCAGTTCAGGTGTTACCTACTATGCAAGTTTTTTCCTAATTCCATCCTCAAAATATGTTGCCTTTCTTTATCTGTGTCCATATTGTACTTCTCCTTTAGAATGTAAGTTCATTGAAGACACAGTCTATTTTTTTATCTTTAGTATCCCAGAGCTTTACATACCATAGGTATTTAATAAATGTTTATTGAAAAGTTGAATTCAGCTGAACTTTTCATTTTCCCATGATTTATCAGAAAAGTTATGGTTTCCCAGATCTCTCTGAGCTAGTCAGCTTCTAGTCACTTCATAACTTATAATGCCTCATAATTTAAAGCTGTAAGGGACCTTAATATTTAAAGATGGAAAAAAACCTTAGAGTTCATCTAGCACAGCCTCCTCATCTTATGAGACCTATAGACCAGAGATGCAGACCACACAGGTAGTAAGTGTCAGGATTTGAACCCAAAACCTCTGGTTCTAAATTCAGTGCTCTTTTCTCTGTCGGGGTGTTTTCCAAAGAGTGGGTTAAGACAAGGCTGATCCACAGCAAATTGTGATATAGTCAGCCTTCCCTAGTCGAGAAAGCCCTTCTTCCCAAAGAGCCTATTATTGCTCTTTTGCCAGCTTTCCTCTGGCCCGCCCCCGCCTTCAAAAAACCTGCTCTTATAGCTTTCTTAAATATTAAAATATCAATGACTAAGAGAAGCTTAAAGTGCTACCCTTCCCAGGCAGAGGGAATAAGCATTTATATATCACTTACTATGTACCAAGTATTGTGCCAAACACTTTAGAAATATTTTCTCATTCCTAGGGATCTTTGCATTTTAATAGTAATCTAAGTTTTACAATTATGAGATAAAGATCTCCGGAAAAAAACTTCAGGTATATTTCAATAAGATGAGGAAGACAAATTTGTGTGTTTAATTGCTGGTTTAAGAAGTGAGTATAGGGGACAGCTAGGTGACATGGTGGATAGAGCACTGGCCCTGGATTCAGGAGGACCTGAGTTCAAATCCAGTCTCAGACACTTGACACTTACTAGCTGTGTAACCCTGGGCAAGTCACTTAATCCTCATTGCCTCACCAAAAAGACAAACCAAAAAAGAAGAAGTAGTGGTGGTAGTAGTAGTAGTAGTAGTAGTAGTAGTAGTGAGTATAGGGGGTAGCTAGGTGACACAGTGGATAAGACACCAGCCCTGGATTCAGAGGACCTGAGTTCAGGTCTGGCCTCAGACACTTGACACTCACTAACTGTGTGACCTTGTGCAAGTCACTTAACCCCCATTGCCCCTCAAAAAAAAGTGAGTATAAAGGTAGAACCTGGAGAAAAAAAGAAAATAGAAAAAAGTAACAGCTCTTTTGTCAGCTTTGATCTTAAAATCCCAAATCCTTTTTAAATAATTAACACTGATACAGTGCTTTATATACAGTATTTCATCTGGTCCTCACAAGAGTACCACATGAATTAGCAGGAAACATCTTAGAGACAGTAAGTGACTTGCCCAAGGTCACACAACTGGTCTGTGTTAAAGGTTGAATTGGAACTCAGGCTTCTCCTTAGCTTAAGTTCAACTTTCATTCCCACACTCTATTGCTTACATGAGGGGAGGACTCTGAAACTCATGTCCCATCTATGATTTCTGAATCATCAGTGGCTTTCCTTTTTCTGGGCTGTCCCCATCCTCCAATATTACATACAATGGAGATTTGGCAAAAAGCAAAGCTAGAGTTTGGGGGTCACTCCCATGAGAGACTTTTCCACTGGGTCATTTTATACCAATGGCAGAAAATTCCCGGGGCCTTTATTCAGTGTGGGGGCCCCCTTCTATGAATAGATGGAATAATGAAATTGGAATCAAAGATGATGATTGATAAGACTGGGTGAGTCCCAGGGCTCAGAGATCATGTAGGGAGGCTTCCCCTGAAACAGGAACTTTGGCTGACCTCGCCCAGGCTTTTTGGAGGGAGGGCATTTTCTTTCCCATGGCGAAGGCAGATTGTTTACAGGAGCATACGAAGAATGTTGCATTCCAGGGGAAAAATAATTAATTAACAGCCAGAGCTCTGAAAAGCCTCTCCAGCTGTACTCCCTCAACTGTTCATTTTCAGCATCCGAATCAACCCTGGGTGGCAGGAAGAGTTCTTTTATTGTTGGTGCTGACCATGATGGTGGTGGTGGTAGTGGTTCTGGTTTGGGGGGGAGGGGGTTTCTTCCACCCCACCCCACCTAGGCCCCTCTCTTTTGTGTGTCCAACTACTTCCCTTGGAAATGCAGAGAAAAGGGATGGTGGTCTCCAAAGACCCTTGGCAGTTTTGTAGTATAACCATCAGGCACTGCCTTTCAGAATCCTTTGTATTTTCAAGGGCCAAGTTGTAAGATGATGGCGCACCCTGGGCATTCAGCGGCTGCCAACCTTGCATTCCTCTGGCACAGCTCGGCACAGAGAACACTGACGATTCATTCTGGTGCAACATTCTCTAGAGCAGAAGGGAGGGAGGGCTTTTAGGAAATCGCTAATAATGACCACTTCCTCTACCCCTTAGAAGCTTTGAGAACAGTTTATTGATGGAGAAAACAAAACAACAATAACAACAACAACAAAAAAAAAAAAAAAAAGCCTCCAGGTCAATCTAATGCCTAGCCTTAGTGCTCCGAATCCTTTTTGCCCACCATTAAATGGAACAGGGGAGCCAAAGTATGCAGGCCATTGTCTCAGCGTCAAGGGCATTTGAAAAGTTAGAAAGGCAGATCCAAAAGAATGGGCTTCATGTATTGCAGCCCAAAGATGGATCGATCTGAGGGCACAAGGGAAACCTTTCGGGACTCAGCGAGGCCTTCTTGTTTTGGAAGGTCCCCTTTAAAATGATATTCTTTGAATGCTGGGAGATGAATTCCCAGCTAGACAGAGTGGGAAAAGATGACATTTCCCAGGGCCAGTGTTTTTCTATAATTGCAGGCTAAGCAGGATAGAGCAGTGTATTGATCTTGGTCTCACACGGAATTGAATATAGAAACATTTTATTTTGCTGTATATTAATTTCCATCCCATGAACCATGTAAGGGGAAACTTTATTTTTTTTAATTAATCCTTCCTTGCCCCCAGTGATACTTCCTCAGAGGCACTGATTACCCAGTGAGAACCCATTTCACCTCAGCAGAAAGGAGATAATTATTATTTATTAGTTTCTCATTAGACCAACCATCGATTTCAAAGGAAATAGGGTCTTCACATAGTGAGTGCTGTTAAGGATCACAGTGAGGAAGGTCAAATATTTGGACTTTATGCAGAGCAATATTTGGCATTCGATTTGTGATTTTATAAATTGAATGTAAATATTAATATATACATATTTATCTGTTAAATATGCCCTTGTATACAGTTTTTTAGTATGCTTGCTAGGATCGTAAAACTTTGGAATTAAGAGTCCTTAGAAATCCTCAGGTCCAAACCTCTCACTTTACAGAGATTGGAAACTGAGACCCAAGCTGGTTAAATAGCTCTCCCTCTTAGTAACTGGCCAAGGTAGAATTCAAACCCAGGTATTCTGAGTCCAGCTTTAGTATTTATTCCATCAGATCACCCTGCTGCATTTATACACTTAACCTGTACCTAACAATCTTAAAATTTTAGCAAATGTGTCTAGAAGATTGTATTATCTAGGTGGTTGTTGGGTTTCTTTTAAGCAGATAATTGTATAAATAATTGGCCCTTTCTAGGAACAACCTTCTAACTTAAGTTTCCTCAGTTTTCTCATAGAGAAGAGACTTTTCCTTTCTCAATTCTTTTTCATATGCATTTGATTCAAATCCTTACACCAAAATCATCTGACATTATTCTTCTGTTTCCCCTTCTCCCCACACTATCATTTCTAATATAATGTTCTGTTAGCTTGAGCCAATTAATTTAGCCCTTTAGTGTACTTGGGAGAGAACTGATCATAAGACAGCCATAGCTTTGCTTCAGATTTTAGCATTTCTTTTACCCTCCACTAATTTCTAGATTTTACAGTCCTGTTGAGAGTATGGGGCAGTGCTGAGAAGATAGAAATATTTTGCAAAATTACTAGAAATGGAAACTTTTTTTTCTAAGTAGACTTTTCTTTCTTAGAATTTGTTTCCACTCAGTCATCCACTTTAGGTCATAATTTTCTGGGATATTCAATGTCAGTAGAGATTCTTGGATCTACCAACTGGGACCCAATAATTATTTGATTAAAAAATGTTAAGAGGTGGGGGCAGCTAGATGGCGCAGTGGATAGAGCACCGGCCCTGGAGTCAGGAGTACCTGAGTTCAAATCCGGCCTCAGACACTTAACACTTACTAGCTATGTGACCCTGGGCAAGTCACTTAACCCCAATTGCCTCACTTTAAAAAAAAAAATGTTAAGAGGAAAATGCAATTAGTATACACTGATAGTTATCTACAAATTAAACTTTGTTAACTAAATGAAACTCCAGGGCTCCTTTTTTCTAAGCCTTCCATGGATAACAAAGAAAGATTGATTAAGATGGGAAAACACCATCCACATCAATATGGCCCAAGCAGCCAAGTCCCTTAATTTCAGGGGACAGACAGCTTGAGGCCTGGGAGGTGGTCTCTCAGAGATGTTTCTTTATTTTTCAGATAAGCCATCAGGAAGGTATCCTTTCCAAAATGTCCTTTAAAGGTCTAGAATTTAATTTTTTAATTATATTTAAATCTTTCTTCTTGTTGTTATCACCTTCATTTGAGTATTGGTCAAGAATATGTTGGTTATTATTTAACAATCCATTCTCTGAAAATGTACCTGTGACACACTTTTAAGTTTAACCTGAATTATTATTTCCACCATCATTTTCTTTAAGTCTGGGCAATTTACAAAATAAAAAACCAAGCCTGGATTTGTTGTGTTTGCCAGTTCCCAAGGTGTAAGTGCTCACTGAAAATTTAACAATCTAAATTGGTCAGAGATGGCTTCAGCACCCTCTCCACCCCCACCTCCTTATCCCCATCAGTAATCCAACTTTTATAGCAAAGATTAAGAAGACATAAGAAAAAAGTTCAGTGAAGCCAATATATTGAACTTGCCAGGCAGTAAATGCAATATTTCACACCCATAGCCCCCACCTTTTTAAAGAGGAAAATGGATGCTCCCCCCAGTTCTTCTTAGTGGTCAAGCTTGGTCGTTATAATTGCATAAAATCAAGTTTCAGACTTCTGCCAAAAATTTTCCCTATACTCTAAATTTAAAAGCAATATTTCTCCAGGCTTAGCTTGTATGCAAGGAAACTATGGCAAGGAAATTGTTCCCACAAACACACACACACACACACACACACACACACACACACACACACACACACACATACACACTGGCCAATTAATGACTGTTACCTGAGTGTCAGAAGAAGCAGTTTTGGTCTCTAGTGTCACAGCTAAAAGAGAGGTTTAGAATTCTGAATTAAAGGGGGAAAGTATTTGCAATATATTTAGTCCAGGAAGATAAATAATTGATTAAAAACATATGACATTTGGTAATTCTTAGGGTTCAATTGCTAGCAGATCTCAAGACAGGGCACGTGTGATGGATGCGACACTGCTAAAGGAAACAGGACCATAAATCTGGGGTCTAAAGACCAATTCCGTGGGATAGAGCATTGCCGCTGCTTCTAGCGCATCTAGACACCCGAGGAATGGTGTGTTGTTAGTCAAAATAATGGCAGTGAGAATGACTGTGAAAAGCATTTAGGCCCTTGTCATAAAAATGCAAACAGTCTTCCTGCAATAGGGATAAGCTAAATAAACTCTATTGCAGCTGTATCAAGTAGAAACAGATTTGAATTTGGACCTTTAAAAAAATTTTTTTTTTGGAGATGCTTATTTATAGCAGGTTGGACAAAGTCTGCCACTATCTTTCACAGTTCTGGAAGAGTGTTTCCCAGATGGTGCTTACTGTGGGTGCCACTGTTAAGCTCGGCTGAACCTGTCCTGACTTTGAACAGTTCATGGTGACTGGAGATAATCCTGAATTTATTTTTACAGATTAAAATAGCCATTGATTGGTTAACAAATTGATGGATGGGAATAGTGTTAGCCCATATGATGAATTTGGTGTTTTATTTTATATATTATTATGCATAGTGTGAGTAAGTGAGGAAATTCAAAATGAAGGCATACTCAATTGACTTTAGATATTTTCCCCTGGGCATTTAAAAATTTTAAATGAAAAAAGTGAATAAGATAAACATGTAAAATTAATTGATAACTTTAATTTGATAAAAGAAAATTTAATAAAATACTAATAAAAGAACCCCCCTCTGCTAGGATTCTTGAAATGATTCTATATTTTTCAAAAAATTTAAATCATGTCCAGGAACATTTCAGATTAACTCCAGGAACAGATATCTTCAAAATCTACTCATTTTTCAGATAATAAAAATCTTTAAATGTTAAAATATTCAGGTCTGAGAGTTTGCTTAAGGATTTTTTCTACTTTATCATTTGCATTTTAAGAAGGTTCCCACATATCTATAATTAGTAATGCCAGTAGGACAATGCTTGTCCTTATTATTCATACCCAGACCAGAAACCTTGAGCCTTATTTACACAATTATAATATCAGTTTGATTCATTCAAACAAACATGTACCAAGTACCCCTATGTAGAGACTGTGCTTAGGGGCTAAGGGCAATGGAAAGTTTCAATAAGACACATTCTCTGCCCTTGAAACTTGCAGGCTGGAAGGAGGATAAGGCACATGCTCAGATAACTATAATACATGATAAGTGCATTAAAGTGGTGCAAAAAAAATGTGTGGTGAGAGACGGGGGAGGGGCAAATTGTTACCCGCTGGAAGGTCAGGGAAAGCTGGATAGATGGACTCCCATGTGAGTTGAGTTTTAAAGGTAGGTTAGTCATTCATCAGGGGAATGGCGGAAGGGACAACCTTCTAGGCATGGCATAAGAAAAAGCATAGAGGCCAAAAAATAGATAGTATGTTCATTCAGTGCCTCACTTTCCTTACCACCTATTCTCTCAACAACAACTGCAATCTGGCTTCTGTCCCCACCACCTTATTAAAGTTATTCCCTCTAAGGTCATCAGTGGTTTCTTAATCACCAAGTTTAAGAAGAGTTCAATTTGTCTAAAGGAGGGCTTCTTAAGCTTTTTCCACTTGTGACCTGTTTTTGACCAAGAAATTTTTTTTAATGACCAAGAAATTTTATGCAACCCCAGGTGTATAGGTAGATAAAATAGGTTTGTATAATCTTTTACTGTTGCCAAAATTTTTGTTACCCCCCCCCCCACATTCAGTTATACAACCCCATATGGGGTCATGACCCAGAGTTTAAGAAGCTAGGGTCTAAGAGTAGTCAGGCAGTATAGTATGAGATGGGAATAGAAAACTAATAATATTAATGATGATGATAATAATAACAGCTCATATTTATATAGCATATCAAGGTTTGCAGAGCATATATACATACATCATGTCCCAAAATTCTTAAAGTAGTTTTAAGTTTTGAGTACACTAAGAAGACTTTGGGAACACACTGTATTGTCTCATTTGTAGGGTAGTATAGTATCAGATGGTGAAAAACAAAATGTGAACTTTGTTCAGTAGGCACTAGGTAGGGATCCATTGAAGCCTTGTGAGCAGAGGGGTATTAGAACACAATCTATGATCAAGAAATTAGCCTGGCAGTGGTATAGACAATGGAGTTGAGGTAAACAGATCTATAAAGACCATTGCAATAATTCAGGTACGTGGTAATGAGGACCTCTTTTAAGTTGCTAACAGTAAGAATAGAGAAGAAAGGGGCAGATGCAAGAATTGGTTGCCTTGAGAATATTTGACAACTAGGTGAAGAAGAGATAAAAGATAACACTGAAGCTTTGAACATTAGAGATGAAGTGAATGATGACAGAAATAGTAATGTTGGAAGAAGGAATAGATTTAGGGGAAAAGATAATAAACTTGGGGGGAGGGGTTGACAGAAAGCAAACAATTTATTAAAAGCATACTCTGTGCCAGGCACTGGGCTAAGCACTTTTTACAAATATTATCTCATTTGATCCTCACAACAGCTCTGGGAAGTCAGTGCAATTATTATCCCCATTTCATAGTTGAAGAGGCTAAGGCAAACAGAGGTCAAGTGACTTACCAAGAGTTACACAGCTAATACATGAATTGACCAGAGCAAATTCATTGACATAGAAGACCACTTGTGCACCTCTGGTAGCAAGACAACAACTAACTCTCTGTCTGTCTCTGTCTCTGTCTGATTCCGTGTCTGTCTGTCTGTTTCTCCCTAGTATCCCCATGTAAAAGCTTTTTAAAAATATATAATTGAAAATATATATATATATAATTGAAATTGCTTACTCCTTTCTGTTTGTTTCTATCCCCTGCTCAGTTAAGAATTCTCTCCCTAAAATGTAATTTTTTCCATTGGCCTCTAATTTTTTTTATGATGTGACCTTTTATATTTAAGCCTTATATCCATTTGGAACTTATTGTGGTATATGGTTTAAGTTACTAGTCTAAACCTAATTTCTGCCAAACTTCATGAAGGCAACATATTAACATGCTAAATAAACTAAGAAACATTTCAGCTGATAACCAGATTAGATCTCATATTTATAAAATGCTTGATGATGAAACAGGCTTTTTAAATTCTGTTTAAAAATTTTCCCATCGGGGCAGCTAGGTGGTACAGTGGATAAAGCACCAGCCCTGGATTCAGGAGGACCTGAGTTCAAATCCGGCCTCAGACACTTGACACTTACTAGCTGTGTGACCCTGGGCAAGTCACTTATTGCCTCACCCAAAAAAAAAAATCACCACCTAATTTCTGAGAAAAAAAATGGCAAAAAAAAAAAAATCCAGACAAACAAGCCAGAGCCAAAATAGTCCATAAGAAACACACAATCAGACACTGGCAAGATTTGACAGTGTGATAGTGTTTTTTTGAACACTATTAGGATCACATGAAAATGACAAGAGACTGTCTCTTATTGTTTTTCAGAGTTGCTCTATACCATTTTGTTCTGGAGAATGTGTGTGTATGTGTGTGTGTACATATGTGGAGGGATGATGTGGGCATAGAGAGTTATAAAATCCCTTGGGGAACTTTCTGGTGAAAAACAATTCAAGACCTGCCAGGATAATATAATGATTCTTCCCTGGGGTGATAAAGAAAAGGAAAAAAAACCCACATACACACACATATTCAAGAACAATGAGACTTACTGGACTTTGGGCCTAAAGAATTCCAGCCTTCCTTTGAGTCTCTTAAATTCAAATTCTGCATGAGAAAAATCCACTTATGCCAAGTTGCCACCTTAGATGGTACTAGGGAATGGGATTGGTCATTCTGCTTTCCTGAGGGTATGACCAGGTGCGTAAATACTAGTTGGAAATCGGGACTTAGTGACCCTTGCAAGCCGTAAGGAAAGGCCATAAACCAAGGAAAAAAAGTTCATTCCATGATTTAACTACCCATATATGTTTCCTGATTCTCTGACCCCATCCGTCACATTAAAAAAAAATCCCCACAGAGAATAGAATATTGTAAATCTTCGTCTCAGTGTTCTTGGATTTAGGTTTAAGGAATGGCATTCATTTTTAAAAGTGATATAGTTCAGTGGTGCGTTGTTGCCTCCTGTTATTCAGCCAATCAGTCCACAATATTTACCCAGCCCAGCTAAGGAGAGTTCAATTCACTAAAGTGAAATTGTGATGTGCTCAGACTCATTTCCACACTCCTTATCCCTGGAGACAACCCTGTCCCAATCAAAACGCTTATTCAAGCAGCAATTTATATCTGGTCACTCCCTCGGCAGTTGTTTCTTAATGCGTTAATTGTAATTATCAGGTCCTTGGAGAGAAGATGTGGAGTTAGGTTGTTTGAAGGAAAAAGCAATATTCCCAGCCACTGCTTGGACACGCATGATGATTTATGAAAGCTTGGATGGAGACAACCTTTCCCCTCCTGCATCTAGTATATCCAATAAGATGAAAAATGAGCAAGAAATACAACAGGGAAGGGAACGTCAAATTAGCAAAGAAACGGATAATGTAGCCATGGTTCGTTTCTTTTTTTTTTCCAGTGCATCCAAAGGATGTCTTGGTATCTTTCTCTTTAGGGAGTATATTGGGGTGGAGAGAAGGATAGAAGTGAAAGGGTGGCTGATGGGAAGAAAGAACAGGGGAAATGGGAATTTGATATTTGATTGAGTATCTTTTATCTGTTGTTTGAAAAGTGACTGCAGTGTGGTAGACCAGCATCTAAAATGGAAGTCAGGAAACGTGATTTCTGGTCCTGGCTATGATAGTAATCTATTGCATGACCTTGAATAAGTCACTCAGGATAATAGATTTAGAGCTGAAAGGAACCTCAGAGATCCAAATATATATCATTTCACAGAAGAGAAAGCTGAGGCTCAGAGACACTAAGTGCCTTCCTTACCCAACATCACAAAAGATAAGGGTAATAAGTAGCAGAGACAGGATTTGAACTCAGGACCCCTGACTCACAATGTAGAATTCCTTCTACAGTATCACCTAAGTTCATCTCTCTGAGTCTCAGTTTCTTCATTTGGAAAAATAAAGAGAATTGGACTAGACAATCTTTAAAGTTCTTGTTCTAGGGAAGCTAGTTAGCACAGTGGATAGAGCACCCATCCTGGAGTCAGGAGGACCCGAATTCAAATCCAGCCTCAGAGACTTACAAGCTATGTGACCCTGTGTAAGTCACTTAACCCCAATTGCCTCCAGAAAAGAAAAGATAAAGTTCTTGCTCTGACATTGTGTGAAAGTAGCTATAGTGAGTCAGTGAAAAGGACACATTTAGGATTAGACATTGAATTATTTATTTTAAAAGTATTTGTGGAAGGCAGCTGGGTGGCGCAGTGGATAAAGCACCAGCCCTGGATTCAGGAGTGCCTTGGTTCAAATCCCACCTCAAACACTTGACACTTATTAGCTGGGTGACCCTGGGCAAGTCACTTAACCCTCATTGCCCCACAAAAAAATTAAAATAAAATAAATTGTTTTTTTTTTAATTTGTGGAATAGAAAATGGAAGGCTATGAAACTGTACCTTGTTACTTTTTGAAAATCAGGGGGATTGGACATACATGCATGAGAGTAATAGGCTTCTTCTCTAGAAATTAGAAGCCAATCCTATTCTAAAACCATTACATTTGTGGTGTTTATCTAACAACTCATTTACACCCAGTCCTAGTACTACTGTACAATGAGTAACTCTAACTTTGAGTAGACATAAATATAGGAAGAGGCTGTGATTTTATCAATGTGAGGGGCTCCCAGTCTGAAAACTCCTTTCACCAATATACAAATCCCAGAGAGTCGCCTGAGGCAAGGACAGAGCAGTCAGGTGACTGACCTGGGATCACACAGCTAGTAACGATCAGGGTCGGGACTTCAATTTGGGTCTGACTAACTCCAGGTATAGCCTTCTATCCACCATTACCATGTTGCCTCTATAACTCTGAGTGTATCTTCTTTGAAAAAGTGATTTTAAAAATAGTCTGGAAGTCATCTCACTATATTCATATGCAAATTCATCTTCTTTTCATAACACTTGGGTTTCAAGAGAGCAATAAGTAACTGGAGGTTTTCCAGTGTAACTTTGGTAGCCAACAAGTTCTTGAACAGGATCATGCTCAGTACAATTAATTTTGATGATGACAAGGCCCCAACCTTCTCTGGCCATGTCTCTTTCATTATATTTTATTGGTCCTTAGGTGTTGAATACAAGTCGTATGCCACATCTCCATGGCAAAGCAAAAACCTGTGTAAAAACAATCCTATTCTACCTCATTTCAAAGGGAGTCCTTGTAGTATTATCATCTGAATTATTATCTGGATTATTGCTATTACCACCTCCTTCTGTCCTCACCCCTTCACATGGTTTGGGGATAAAATCTCAAACTCTTCTAGGTTCCATATAACATCTAATAGACCCTGAGATTTCACCCCACACCCAGCAAATTGGCAAAGATGATAAAAGATGGCAACTGTCAATTTTAGAGGGTTTATGGGAGGACAGAAACATTGTTGGTAACCTGTGAATTGGTCAAATCATTCGGGAAAGGAATTTAGAATTACACGAAAGAGTGTGTCAAACGTCCATACAATTTGATCCACTGATCCCACTGTGAGGCACTGACCAAGAAGGTCAGTGGCAAAACAAAAGGCACTAAAATATTTATAGCAGTACTTGTTTTTCTAGCCAAGAACCAGAAACAAAACAAAATAGATGTCCCTTGATTAAAGAATGCCTAAATTACTTTGGTACATGGATGCAATGAAATATTAGTGTGTTATAAGACATAATGACTATAACGAATACAGAGAAGAGTAGGACGACTTATGTGGACTGATGCTAAATGAAGTTAAAGAAGTGGAAAAACAAGATAAGCATTACTGCAATATAAATGGAAAGGACAACAAAACAATCTAAACTAAGCTGTTGTCTGGTCATGTCTGATACTAGAGTGGTTTGCCATTTCTTTCTCCAGTTCATTTTATAGATGAGTAAACTGAGGCAAACAGGGTTAAATGACTTGCTCAGGGCAAGCTAGTGTCTGAGGCTGAATTTGAACTCAGGTCTGCCTGACTCTAGGTCTAGTAATCTATCCACTCTGTCACCTAAGTACCACAGAATTCAAATGGTTTGCCCCTAAAGAAGAAATATAAGAAAATGCTTGCCTCAGCTTCTTTACAGAGGTAGGGGACCATGACTGGAGAAGCCTGCATGCAAAGTCAATTTTTAAAATTTTTTTATTAATTTCCTGACTTTTTCCCCCTCATTTTTTTTCTTTATTATATCGGTGAATCTCTGGAAAGGGATTCAAGGAAGAAATGTAGGTGATGTAAAATATCTTTCCCCTCCTGCATCTAGTATATCCAATAAGATGAAAAATGAGCAAGAAATACAACTTTTATTTTTTACAAAAATTAAGAAAACTATAGATTGTTATCTAACCAGTCCAATTTATTTTTAAAATAAATTTTATTGATGCCTTTTGTATTTTCATCAAAATCCTTTCCCCATTCTCCTAACCCCACCTCCAAATTGAACTTTCTATGCAACAAACAAAAAAACTCTTAATCCAACACTGAATACAATATTCTGTCCACATATACAGTATTCTAGGGGGCAGCTAGATGGAACAGTGGATAAAGCACCAGCCCTGGATTCAGGAAGACCTGAGTTCAAATCCTGCCTCAGACACTTGACACTTACTAGCTGTGTGACCCTGGGCAAGTCACCTAACCCTCATTGCCCCACCCCCACCCCCCAAAATAGCTGGCTCAGAAGATCAATTCAGATTTCTTAAGGAAATAGATGGACCCTACAGTATTCTATGCAAAGAAGTCTTCCACCTCCCTACCATGAGGTAGCAGGTATATTTTATCATGTTATATGGAACCTTCACTGGTTTTTCAATTACTCATGCTTTGACTTTCTTGTTGTGTAGATTCTTCTGGTTCTGCTTATTTTGCTCTGTGTCAGTTCATATGAATTTTCCTACAAATTTTCCTAGTTTCTCTTATTTGTTAGTTCAACTTCTTACAGCATAATAATATTCCTTTATATTCATATACCATAGTTTTTAAAGCTGTTTATTAATTTATGAGCACACATCTTATTTCTAGTTCATTACCACTATAAATATTTTGATATTTGCTTCTACCTTTGACTACCCAGTAGTAAAACCCACCCACTTTACAGGTGAGGTGGCTGAGGTCCAAAAGGAAAAGTAACTCACCTGGTTACATAACAAGCTACTGACAGAAGCTAGTTCTCCTGACTTTCTGTCTTTGTTTTTTCTATCATTCCATGCTTTGTAATGTAAGTCACAGGATCTCTGTCATCAGCAACATTATGGCCTCCATCATCACCATCACTTTAATCCTTGTCACTACTACAATTATATTTGCAGTCCATTTTATCATCACCATCAAAGTCCCCATTATCACCACCACCATCAAAAAAAAAATTTATGAAGCACCTTACTGTATGCAGCCAAGGTCTAGATTTTGTAAGAAGGAAACTACCCTGCTACTAAGAAAGAAAACCTTGATGCAGATGCTGGTGCATATTCTTAACATGAAGAAGAAGAGAAACATTCAAACCAGACTAATGGACAATGACATTTTATAGTGCATTCTGGCCTAAGGGCTATTATCATCAAAATCCATTGACTAAACCTGGTTGAGCAACTCCATTGACATATAGTGTTCTGATGCAACATGGCATCTAGCCTAACCCAGTGACTAGACACAATTCGGCCAGTATGCTGCAGTGGCCACAACTGATGTCCCTGATGCTGTGGACCATCATTTGGTACCACTGAGAATGCACCAGCATTTGGTGGTATAACTGGGAAGTCCCTAAAACATATAAATGTTCAGGGAAAGAAATTGAGGCTCTGAAATTTCTGGCTAATTGACCCTTATTTAAGCTGTTGCTGTAATGGCTGTTCTCTGGACTAAAGTTTCATCTATGAAAAAGCGATCAACAAATATTTATTAAGTAACTATGGTGTGCCAAGTATTGGTTGGGTTCTGGAAACAGAGACAAAATCCCATATTATTAAAAACATAGAAACCCTTTATTACTATACTCTTGTCCATTTGAATCCCATAAGCATGTATTAACAGTCTGCTTAATAAACCTCCTGTGCTAGGTATTAGAGAGATAAAGGCAAAATTAGAAAGTCTCTGCCTTCAAGTATTTTATATCCTAATGGGGAGCTACATCGTGCAAACAGAAAAGAATATATGTGACAGTTTGAGAAGGGAGACACCAATGACTGAGGAACAGGAAAGGCATCCTATAAGAGGTGGCTCATGACCTGAGCCTTGAAGGAAGCGAAGAATTTTAAGGTTGAAGTGAAGAGGAAGTGCATACTAGGCATAAGGGACAGCCTGGGCAAAGACATGGAGATAAAGTGCTAAGTAAAGGGTTGGACTCTAGTATGTTGTCATTGATTCAAGCCTAGCACTGTTCCAAGGAAAGAAAACCACTATTCCGGCAGGCTATTAAATGGTCATCAAAAGATATTTTGTAGACTGGGCATTTTTGCCCCCTACTGTCCATGTCCAACTCCTTGTTGCCAAATTGGAAGAGCTCCCAAGGACTGCTGCCTGCCTTGGCCTCGGAGAGGTGCTGGACTTGACACTGTCTAGGTTGTTTGAAAATATGTTTGGCTGCTATCCCTATTGGTTAACAGACCAACAGCAAGATTGATGCTTTGGTTGGCCTGATGGAAGCAGAAGAAACTCAGGCAGAACCAAAGTTACTGCAGTTGATAGATAGTGTCTGTTGTTCGTCCTTCATTTTCAAAGAGGAATGATATCATGAGATGAGGTCTGCACTTGGGCATAAATTGGATTCAAGTGAGGCTAGCACAAAGTCTTCAGCTTCATTCTCTCTTCCAGAGTTGGCCATGGAAGCACAGGACTGAGAGGCAAAATGGGTTTGAATTCAAGTTGTGACACTTACTTGCTGCGTGACCTTAAACAATTGACATCTTAAATTTTCAGGTCTGTTTCCCTGCCTATAAATTAAGGAGAATAGATCAAATGACTTTTAAGGTTCCTTGAGACCCAAATGTACAATTACTCTAGAACAAGAGGTTAACATTTTGGGCCTGCTGGCTACATACATGCAGCACCCCCAAACTCTCAGAGCCTAGCCAGGTGAAAATGTAATTGGGAAAAGTTTAACAAAATAAACAGGGGGAAGCTGGGTGGCGTAGTAGATAAAGTACCAGCTATGGGTTCAGGAGGACCTGAGTTCAAATCTGTCCTCAGACACTTGACACTGTGTGAACCTGGGCAAGTCACTTAACCCTCATTGCCCTGCCAAAAAAAATAAATAAATAAAAGGCAATATATATATATATATATATATATATATATATATATATAATACAACATAGCTAATGTTAATTTGTAGTTTTTAAAGTCAATATGTGTTTCTATTTGAGTTTGACACTGTTGAGGAAACTGAAGCAAACAGAGGTTAAATAACTTGCCCATGGTTACACAACTAGGTGCACAGTGGATAGAGTGCCAGGTCTGAAGTCAAGAAGATACTTCCTGGGTTCAAATCTGATTTACTACCTATCTGACCTGTTTGCCTCAGTTTCCTCATCTGAAAAAAATGAGCTGGAAAAGAAAATGGCAAACCACTCCTGTAGCTTTGCCAAGAAAATCCCAAATGGGGTTACAAAGAGTCTGATACAGCTGAAAATGACCAACAACAACCCAGTAGAAAGAGCACTGAATTTGGAGATGAATCTTACTGCTGCTATTTAATACCGGCATGACTTTGGACAAGTTACTTACTCAACCTTTCAAAGCCTTAATTTCCTCATCTTAGAAATGAGGAGACTGGAAAAGCTGGTCTCTAAGCTCTCTTCCTGATCTAAAGAAAAAGGTTCTCCAATCATTTCTCAATGTGCAACAACAAGGCCTAACTTTTTTTGTTGTTGTTTAAAGTACAAGATACAGAATAATTTGAAACAAGGACTCAAATTAGAATTTATAAAATGACCACAGTCTATTCTTTACAACGTGAGTTTTGAAACTCAATCTCAGTTTTTAAAAGTTTTCTTTTTTCTCCTGTTTCTTTTGCAAAACAGTAAATCAGCAATGTGCCATAAAGCTCAGGGCAGAAGAACTCTTAAAAGAGAAGTTTAATAAAACAGATTTTTCTTGTTAGGGCCTGGTGATATCTTCAAGATTAAAAATAAACAACAAACTCATGTTTTTAAAAATTATGTTTAAAAAAACGACTCAGGGAAAACATCCCCATATCTAAGAATAAAAGCAGCATGGGAAAATAAACCACTAAGATTTTGGTCTTGTGGTAGCCTCCAACCCTCTTATTGCATTGTAAGGATGGGCAGTCTAGAAATAGCTCAGGAAAAGCTGGAAAGGAAAAAAATGGCCTACATCCCTTTGAGACAAAGGGCTGAGAAACAGCATGGAGTTCTGATGATATTCTGTAAACCATGTGCCTATGACTGTCATGAAAGATATGGTAGAGCCCCAAATGAGTCTTTGGCCATCAGGACACTGCTTCCTAGGCCTCTGCTTCCCGGTATGTTCCTCGAAGTGAAAATAAGACTGGCGGTTTATACTGTCCCCACCTCCCCTTCTCCCCAGGAATGGTTAAGTTAGCTCCAAGAAGATTACCTGCCTGCCTTAGGATTGGGGAACATTTCATATGGAAAATGAGAGGCAGCATGCCTTTGTAGATAGAGAAGTGGCCTTAGACTCGAGAAGACCTTCTATATGACATTAGAAGATATTTTGGGGTTTTTTCTTATTTAAAAAAAAAATCTGATGTTTCAGACACTCAAACTACAAAATATGGTTAATCCCCAAAACTGTGACCTAGGTAGGAGTTTCTTTTTTTTTTTTTTTTGGCAGGGCAATGGGGGTTAAGTGACTTGCCCAGGGTCACACAGCTAGTAAGTGTCAAGTGTCTGAGGCCGGATTTGAACTCAGGTACTCCTGAATCCAAGGCCAGTGCTTTATCCACTGCTCCACCTTGCTGCCCCCAGGAGAGAGTTTCTTCAGTGATGAAATTCTAAGCCTGGTCCCCATCCCACTAACTCATCACTTTCTTTACTTTCTTTCTTTATGCCCATGCTTCATGATGGGATAGAGCTCACTCAAGGTCCTTCAAGACAATATCAATGGAGCATTGGCTTTGGCCAATGGATTTGGGGACAGTCTGTATATTAGTTGACAGGCATTTATGAGGGTTTGTGTAAAGGAGTTGTACTTGAAAGCACAGGACCCAATCAAAGAAAAAAGGGCCTAACAAGAACGTGTTAACCTAACTGTTAAAGATGCAGCCCCAGAGGGAGCACTATGAGCCTCATAAAGAAATCTCCTGGTGCCATCTTTTAGACTGAAGATATTCTTAACCTTTTTTGTATCATGGACCCCTTTGGAAATCTGGTGAAGGATGAACCTCTTCCAAATATTGTTTTTAAATACATAGGATTACAAAGAAAACTAGTTTTGTTGAAATAAAGTTATTAAAATATTTTAAACAAGTTTGCAGATCTCAGAACTTTTTTTGGAAGCATGGGTTGCTATTCTATGGTAATATCCTAGACTTTAGAAGACCACCAATGCCATACCTATGTCTATCATTCAAGGACCAGCACAACTATGCTTAGAAACGCTCATCACTAGAAGAGGATACTATCTGTGTTGCTAGAGAGAGCACCTGCTTTAAAGGAATGGCAAATCATAAGAACATGGGCTTCAGAGCCAAAGGGGGACCTTGGGAGTTGCCTAGTCCACGTCCCTCACTTTACAGATGAGGAAACTGAGGCTCAGCAGGGTGAAGGGGCTTACCTAAAAGTCTCACAGGGTGTAAGTGGCGATCCAGGAGTTGACTCTGGGCTTTGCTGACTCCAGATCCAGTCCCCCGTCACTCAATATCATACAACCACCTTGAAGTACAAATGAGGTTATAAGATCCTCGATCCTCGATTTAGAGCTGGAAGGGATGTGAGAAGTCATGTAATCAATAAAATAATAAGGAAACTGAGGCTCTACAGGTAAAGTCACACAGGTAGGAAATAAGTGGCATAAGCGGGATTCTAACTCAGTTGCTACAACTCCCAATCCAGTATGCTTCCCTCTGCACCACAATGTCTCCTGTTTTGCTAATATATAGTTTCTTATATTCAATATATCTTATGGCAGAATTTTTTTCCTTCTTAAAGCAATGGTTGGCTTTGGTTTATGACTTAATCTTTACTTAATTATCTGTTTGATCTGGAAAAAAACCAAAAATAAAACTAGATACACACTCCCAAAACAGATCTTTTTTTTAAAAAAAAGTACCTTATATGGCATTTTTCTGATTATAGCTATTGAAATCTACTCCTTTAGCTCTGTTGGCAGGGAAGGGATGGGAGGAAATAGTGTGCTTTTGATTTTTTTTTCTTTCTTTGTCTCTGCTTTGAGACCCTGCAACAGCCACTACTGACCGGAAGAAGGAGCCCATGTCTTTTCCCTTTCAGGCACCTAGTTTGAAAGCAGGTTTGCTGCCGAGCCTTCGGCTGCCCTAGCGCCCAAAGTCGATAAAGTGCTGAGGGCATCACCTCTATCAAAGGCAGGGAGAGAACTGCCCTTATCTCTCTTAGCGAGGTCTCTGCTGACTCAAGCAGAGAAACAGAGCTGAAAACATGAGGAAATGAGACAGGGACAATGCAACTGCGGCAAGTGCCCTGAGCCCGTTGATGTTTCTGCTAAGCCAGAGCCAAGCAGATTCATTAAAACATCACATCAAATGGGGACATTTTTTTTCTTGGACTTCCCACAGCGTGGCCTTGCCAGGCTGTGATTGATACGGTTCCCTAATAGGTTGTGTTGGCTTTTTAGCTGTTTCTCCCCACCATGCACTAACACCCCACACCAGCCCTCTTTTTTTTTTCCTCGGCATGGAGGGCACAGCTAACTATGGAACACATATTGTAACACATTTGGAATGGTATGAGAAATGAGCTCATTCTGTGTCTCTGTCCGCGGAGCACTGACTTATTGAATACTCGCCAGGCTGTCGGAACTATGAAACTGAAATTCCCTAATCTTCCTTTGCCCAGAGCTGCTCTCTGGGAAAGAAATAACTTCTAATAGGAAACGCGTTGCTAAAATCGAAGATAAGATTTCACAGCTGGAACTTCCTTAATGAACAAAATGGAAATACACAAGACTGTAGAGGATGGACCATATATGAAACTTGTTTTCTCAATCTTCCGTCCAAAAGCTGTGTTCCTGGGTCCAGACGATTAATAAAAATATTTATATTTTAGCTATGCATAATGCATTTTTTGTTTCTATTGAAATGAACTATTTGTATACACAGATGTTTCCTGTGGACTTTCTATCATTGCTTATACTTTTTCTAAAATAACATTTCCAACTGAAAACAGAATCTCATGCTATCAACTTAAGCCCTTCACGAAATCTATTTGTCGGAATGAGTATGTATTTATTCCTAGGGTGGTTTTATTTGGTCTGTTGGGTTTGTTTGTTTTTTAAGAGTGTGAGGGGGAAAATTCTTAAATAAATACAAAAAAAAATTTAATTAATTTTTTTTAAGAGTGTGAGGGGCTAGGTGGCGCAGTGGATAAAGCACCAGCCCTGGATTCAGGAGGACCTGAGTTCAAATCCAGCCTCAGACACTTGACACTTACTAACTGTGTGACCCTGGGCAAGTCACTTAACCCTCATTGACCTGCAAAAATAAAAATAAAATAAAAAGAGTGTGAAGGCATTATAAAAAATAAACCCAGATTATATTTTCTGTCATTTATAAGTAGATCCAAGAACGAGAAATTATTACAATGGTTTATCTTGGTACCTATCACATTTTGGGACCCATTCATCTAGCTGCTATTGTGGCTGAGGAGCTATAAGCTCACTGTCTTCATTTTCACAGGAGTCGCTGTAAATGACGTCTGCCCCTTTGCACACACACACACACACACACACACACACACACACCTTGTGGTGCTCTCAGTCTGCCTTTGCAAACTTCCCAAAGCATTGTTCTGATAGAGGAGGCAGTCTGGTCCTTTAGCTTGCAGCCTCACTGTAGTATCCTCCAGCTTGGCTTCTGTGACCCTTCTCTTAGCACTCAGAAAGAAATTAAAAATATAAACCATAGGAGAGTATACCAAAGGAAGGAAATGTGGTTTTACACATCAGCAATATTTTTTATAATGATCCTGCCTTAATTGAAAAATGGCATAAAGCCCTTATGAAAAATTAAGCTTTGGGAATTGGTACCTAATATCTCAGTGATGAATGCATATTTTTTTTTCTCCACTGGTGGTTGCTGTCAGGGAATTTTGAAATAATAGGGCAGTATGTCGAAATAAGAAATCATTCTGTATCATTTGAAGGGGCATGGCACCATCCTGTCTGGCTGACACTGTTCTAAGAGCCTCAATGCCAGGGGCTGAGCAAACTGGATCCTTTTTAATGGGATTTATGTCCAAACCGGTAAATGAGTTTTGATGCTGCCTGTGGTTACCAAGAAGAACACTGAATGTACTCAAAGTTCCAACACTCTTGGGAGAAAGTGCACTCAGGAGAAATGAAGCACCTGGTGTTCTTTGGACGTGAATGAAACTTTCTGACTGGCAATGGTGAAAGCCCTGCTGCACAGATCGAATGGTTCTTTCTCACCATTAGCTGTGGAACACCAGGAAAGGGCTAGCATTGTGTGGAAATCAGCCGCTTTCTTTGGTCCTTTCAGTTGTGTCTGGCTCTTCATTACCCAACTTGGAGTTTTCTTTGGCAAGGATACTGGAGTGGTTTGCCATTTCCTTCTCTAGCTCATTTTACGGATGAGGAAACTGAGGCAAACATGTTTAAGTGACTTGCCCAAGGTCTCACAGCTAATAAGTGTCTGAGGCTTGATTTGTTTGTTTGGTTTTTGTTTTGTTTGGTTTTGTTTTTTCAGGACAATGGGCTATTAAGTGTCAAGTGTCTGAGGCCATATTTGAACTTAAGTACTCCTGAATCCAGGGCCGGTGCTTTTATCCACTGCGCTACCTAGCTGCCCCCTGAGGCTGGATTTGAACTCAGGTCTTCCTGACTCCAGGCTCTAGGCTCTATTCACTGTGCCATCTAGCTGCCCATATTTATCATACAACATGTTATAACTAGTACTACCCTTGCCGTCACTCTGAGAAATATGTCAGGCTTAGGGTTGCCACCTTGGTGCTGAAAACTCTGTGTAACCTCTGAAAAGTCTCTTAACCTCTCTAGGTCTTGGTTCCTTCATCTATAAAAAGAGACAGGGGCAGCTAGGTGGCGCAGTGGATAGAGCACCAGCCCTGGATTCAGGAGGACCTGAGTTCAAATCCGGCCTCACCAAAAAAAAAAAAGAGAGAGAGAGAGAAAGAGAGAGACGGTCATCCTAGACAACCTGTAAGGTACCTTCGACCTCTAAAGAGTTCTACCTGGTAATCAGAACAGGAAGAGAATAAATTAATTAATAAGCCTTTACTAAGCTTTTGCAATGGGTCAAACAATGTTCTTATTTCAGGGCTGGCTTTCTAACACCACCTGCACCCATGCTGACAGGTCAAGAGTTCCCAGATTAGTGGCTGCATTACTACAATACATTTTCAGGGTGCTAGGGGTAACCATTTTATGAGAAAACTCTATATCAACTACTCACAATTTACTGTAGCTCCTGAGCCCCAACTGGTATGCTTCCCATTTAAACAAATCAGTTAAGATAACACCACTAATTTTTTTTTTAAATAACAAGCTATTTTTTTTTTTTGGTGAGGCAATTGGGGTTAAATGACTTGCCTAGGGTCACACAGCTAGTAAGTGTGAAGTGTCTGAGGCCAGATTTGAACTCAGGTCCTCCTGACTCTAGGGCCGGGGCTCTATCCACTATACCACCCAGCTGCCCCTTTAATAACAAGCTATTTTTTAAACTAATGTTTAATGGATCATGGATCATTCACAGATATCATATAGACTAACTAAACTTTTTGATTTGAAAAGCCCCTGAAAGATTTTCCCCTTATTTACAATTATACTCAACTCCATTAACTCTTTTTTTTTGGGGGGGGTCAATGAGGGTTAAGTGACTTGCCCAGGGTCATGCAGCTAGTCTCAAGTGTCTGAGGCTAGATTTGAGCTCAGGTACTCCTGACTCCAGGGCCGGTGCTCTATCCACTGTGCCACCTAGCTGCCCCTGGCCATTAACTCTTTTTTTTTGTTTTTGTTGTTGTTTTTGTTTGGTTGGTTGGTTTTGGTTTTTGGTTGTTGTTTTTGGTTTTGGTTTCTTTTTAGCGAGGCAATTGGGGTTAAGTGACTTGCCCAGGGTCACACAGCTAGTAAGTGTTAAGTGTCTGAGGCTGGATTTGAACTCAGGTACTCCTGACTCCAGGGCCGGTGCTCTATCCACTGGGCCACCTAGCTGCCCCTGGCCATTAACTCTTAATTATGAAATGCTTTATTAAACAAGAAGATCAAAGAAGAAATAATTATAACAGCCCATTCATAAACATGGGTAAATTCTTCCCCAATGTACAGTGTCCATGTGAGAAAGTGGGTACAAATTTACAGAAAACCTAACAAGATAATGTAAGAGTAGAAAAGCCCACATACCTGGGACAACACATAATTCTAGACTATAGGTCTTGATCGCCTGGATGGCCTTAGGGAACATCTTGCCTCTTCTAAGCTTCTCCCCACTCCCACAAGTCAAAGCCACCTCTCCATCCGCAGCTACTCTCACTGAAGCAGTGTTCAGTTCTTTTGGTGAAAGCAGAGACCCTAACCTTAGGAGTCTTCAGAAATATTCAGATCTGCTCCCTTGTCTGGGCTCTGAAGCAGCATTAGCTTTCTCAGCAGAATAGATTCCCTGATCCTGAAATCCATATTCAAGTTTATTCATTTAGATTTGAACGGGTTTCTCCTTCTTAAGCCATACATAGCAGTAAAGAACAAAATCTCCCTGAAAGTTTGTGAGAAGCAGCAAAATATAAGGCAGCCTAGCCAGATCTTCAACAGTCTTCTTTCATCCAATCAGCTTCAAATAGTAGAACCATTTGGAACTCCAATCAGATAAGTTCCCAGAAGTAACTCCAAATCCTATTCAACTTTTCTCAAAAGTTGGGTTTAGGGGCAGCTAGGTGGTGCAACGGATAGAGCACTGGCCCTGGATTCAGGAGGACCTGAGTTCAAATCCGGCCTCGGACACTTAACAATTACTAGCTGTATGACCCTAGGCAAGTCACTTAACCCCAATTGCCTCACAAAAATAACCAGTTGGGTTTAGCTCAAAATAGCTGCTCTCCTCTTCTTCCTTCTTTCCTTTATTTCAAATTACTACTCCACTTTTGCTTTTTCTTCATTTTGTTTTGTCTTGTGTCACTCCATCAATCTTGCCTTCCCTTTTCAGTTGCTGCCTCCAAAGCAGGGTCTCCTAGAGTTAAGTGTTTCATTTCTACCCTATGGAGGAAAGTCGAGATTCAAATTGTCATAAATACCACGGATAGGAAATGTACCAGTGGCCCATAATTATGAAAAAAAGTCAGTTATCTATGTCTCCCAGCTATCAGCCCCCAAATCCACAAAACCTCATATGTAAATGAACTGCTGGGAAACGTGACACTGGAGAGACTTGGTCATATTGAAGACCAAGGAGAGTAGACTTCCACACTTCAGAGTAGAAGGCACTTCAGCCATATTTTCCTTTAGTAAATCCTTTTTTCTCTGAAAAGCTGCTCTCTCTTAGGTTGTCACAGTGTTTTCCTTTGAGAGGAAAACATTTCTCAGAATTGTCTCTGCTTCCCCCACGTACTTTTTCTGAAATATCGCTTATTCTTACATGTGTCCTTTTTTGGCCTCTTTCAATAAATTAAAATGTTCATATCAGAAAAGGAAAGTACATTGTATAACTATATACAGAATATACATTTAGCAGTGGTTTGGTGGATTGGTGCTATACTGTGAATGAAAGGGCCCTAGGTGGCACAGTGGATAAAGCACTGAGTCAGGAAGACTTGAGTTCAAATTTGGACTCTGACACTTACTAGCTTGATGACCCTGGGCAAGTCACTTAATCTGTGTCTACTTCACTTTCTACAATTGTAAAATGGGGATAATAATAGCACCTACCTCACAGGGTTGTTGTGTGGATCAAATGAGATCACATTTGTAGTGTTTAGCACAGTGCCTGGCATATAGTAGGTGCTTAATAAATGCTTACTTTCTTCCCTCCTGTGAAAATAAGCAGGATTGTTACTTCCTCTTACTTGTTTCTACCCTTCAGTATGGAAGTCTACTCTCCTCGGGCCTGACTATCTCCTTCCATCTGGGAGGGATTTTCTTCTCAAACCTAGCCCCTAAAAAGGGAATAAAAGTGTTGAAGGCTCCATCTCATATACCAGTTCAGCTCATCACAGTACTCTCCAGCCACTGCTGCCTCATTCAGTCATTGCCTAGAGGTATCTGGGTATAATTTATCTCTGAACTGAAAAGTTGTAAAAATGGATCAATAATTCTCTTTTTTCAGCCCAGAGATCCCAGCCAGAGAACAACTCTGGCAGAAATATACTATAGTTGTAAATCTATCTCTATCTCCACTCCCATTTTCTCTTATGACCCTTCTATTCTGCATTTGAGTAAGGACAGAGATAGAACAGTAATGCAGTGATTAACCTTAAAGATAAAATAAAGAGAAGGGTAAATAAGGTTTTAAGAAATATAGATGAGTTTGGGGAAGGGGGTATACCCCAAGAAGAGAGAGACAAAGAGACAGAGAGACACAGAGACAGACAGAGAGACACAGAGAGACAGAGAAAATTGAGAAATCACTATCTTGGGTCATCAGTGTTTTTCCAACACCTTTATATATGGTCCCCACTCACAGTCCTGGTGCTGGAGTCCAGAGTGGAGACCTCAGAGCTGGTGGCTACTTCCCTCCACACCTTTTTTTTTTCCCCAGTCCACATGACTTCATTGATCTTCACTCGTGCTTCTCTGGTCTCTTTCAGCACTGGTGAATTCCCCTCTCTCCTAGGTTTATTTTCCCCTAATTCCTTAGGGTAAGAGGGGCCTGTTTATCAGTCAAAGACTGACTGCCAGTCACAGGTCAAGGTGACATCCTGGGAGATGTCAGAGGAAAACCATTGGTGTGATTTCTGCCCAAACTAGCAGGCCTCCATTCTCAGTGTCTTGATCTTCTCAGAAACACCCAGACAATGTACAAATTAAGTACAAGGTAATTTACATGGTGGAGGCAGTAGTGGTGACGATGACAATGATAGGTCCATTAGCAGCTGGAGGGGCCAGGAAGAGTATCGCTCGAACTGAGCTTTGAAGGAAGCTTGGAATTCTAAGAGGAGGGGGTGCATTCCTGGTATAAGGGATAGCCTGTGTAAATGCCTAGAATGTTTGACTGAAAATGGAAGAAGGGGGGATTTAGTAAGGATGATTCCAGGTCCTTTCCATTCTCCACTGACTGACTGACTGCCTTGTCATGCCCATCTCTGCTTTCTTGGGACAGAACTAAAAGTGTAGAATAGAGGCATAAGTAGATCTCAAAATTGTTACTTCCTCTTAACTTGTTTCTACCCTTCAGTATGGAAGTCTACTCTCCTCGGGCCTGACTATCTCCTTCCATCTGGGAGGGATTTTCTTCTCAAACCTAGCCCCTAAAAAGGGAATAAAAGTGTTGAAGGCTCCATCTCATATACCAGTTCAGCTCATCACAGTACTCTCCAGCCACTGCTGCCTCATTCAGTCATTGCCTAGAGGTATCTGGGTATAATTTATCTCTCTGAACTGGGAAGTTGTAAAACTGGATCAAGTTGGCACTTGAATAGGCCAAGCAACTAGGTGGCAAAGCAGACAAGAGAGTCAGGCCTGGAATCAGGAAGGCCTGAGTTCAAACCTAGCCTTAGACATCTACTAGTTCTGTGACTGGGGGCAAGTCACTTCACCTCTGGTTTTCTTGACATCAAAATGGGGATAATAATAGCACCTACCTCCCAAGGTTGTTGTAAGGATCAAATGAGTTAATAATGGTAAAGCATTTACCTTGGTGCCTGGCATATAATAGGCACTTAATAAATGTTCATTCCTTTCTCCCAAGCCTTCCTCACTTCCTGTTAAGGCAGACAGACTGGGGAAAAAAATTCAGGAATACAACAGCAGAGGACAAACTGCCACCTACCTTCATGTCTAGCAGAGAAGCCTGGATTTTTCAACTGTCTGTATAAACATCAGAAAGTTGACAAATCAAAGCCTGCTCACTCCTAGCAAGAGGAAGAGAAATTAATAAAAGGGCAAGGGGAACATCCACCACAATTAACTTCTACTTTCTATGTGCAGAGAAGGCAAAATTAGACATCTTGTTCAAAAGATATAGAAGATATGACCTCTATTCTGAAGGAGCTTACATTATAGTTGGGAAGACACACATATATACACACAAAGATGAAAAATATGTTTATTTAGCAATAAAGCAATCAATTAATATAAACTGAGTACAGACATCCTATAGAAGAGGAATGAACTGTTAGATTAGGTTAGTCAAAGAACACCAACCAAAGAAAAGATCCTATACCACCTTCTAGGGAAATTCTTTAGTGGCTAGTATTCTCTCTTTTCTCCCCAAATAATTACGTGAATAGAGTACCAGGCCTGGAGTCAGGAAGACCTGAGTTCAAATCTGGCCTGTGTGACCCTGGGCAAGTCATTTAACCCTGTTTGCCTCAGTTTTCTCATCTGTAAAATGAGTTGGAGAAGAAAAGAGCAAAACCACTCCAATATCTTTGCCAAGAAAACCCTAAATGGGATCACGAAGTTAGACACTACTAAAATGACTGAACAACTTCCTCATTTCTCCCCAAGTAATTTATATATATCTATAGATATATAGATATATGTATATATATACGTATATTTATATGTATGTATATATACACACATATTTGAGATATATAAATAAAATTGTATGTATATATACATACTTATAAATATATATATATATATATATTCACATATCTGTTTGTATTCTACATACACCCAGTAGAATGAAAATTTTATTGTGTGTTGACTGTGGAGACTGCTATTTGTTTTGTTTCTTTGTCCCTGGAAGCTAGAAAAATGCTTTGCACATTTCATTTTAGAGAAGAGAGAGGTGATGCAGTCATGTGGTTTCATCTGTGGGGAGTTTCTGGTATTGAAACCCCAACATACAATGCAGGTCACCAAATTATCCATGTTATAGTAAAAAATTTTTTTAATTATCAATTTCTCTGGTTTTTACACCACCATTATTCTTGAATATAGTCCTTCCTTGCTCTTTCCAGGAAGTCATCCCTTGTAACAAAGAATTCTGAAAAAGAAAAAAAAAAAGAGGAAACAATTAGGTCAGCAAAACTATCCGATACATCAGCTGAGTCTGACAATGCCCTCGCATTGTCTGCAAAGAAGGAAAGGAGACACATTTCTCATCTCTTCTCCAAGATAATTATATTACAAAGTGTTTAGTTTCATTTCTTTATTGTTTGCTTTGTAACTTGTGGTTTTAGAAAGAGTTGCCTGGTGCAAGCCTTGGGGCAAGAAGTGAAGTGATTTCCTCATGGTCACTCATCTAGTATGTGTCAGAAGCAGGACTTGAATCCTTGTCTTTCTGACTACTTGGCTAGATCTCTCGCCACTAGGTCATGCTGCCTCATAAATATAATCAGAGAGCTAGAACTAGGAAGGAACTCAGAGGCAATGTAGTCCAATCCCTTCCTTTTATAGTTCAAGAAACCAAGACCCTGGAGAGATTAATTGATTTGCCTAAGGCCACACGGTTATTAAATGTCAGAGGCTGCTTTGTTGTTGCTGTTCAGTCTTAAGACTCTCTTTGGGGTTTTCTTGGCAAAGATACTGGAGTGGTCCACCATTTTGTTCTCCAGCTCATTTTACCAACCACAATTCCAGAAGAACCAGGATGAAACATGCTATTTACCTCCTGACAGATGTATCTCAATCTGCATCCAGCACCTGACCTCTCTGTCAGAAGGTAGCATGTTTTATCCTGGGTCTTCTAGAATTGTGGTTAGTCATTATGTTGATTAGGGTTCTTAAGTGTTTCAAAGTTGTTTGTTGTTACTGTATAAATTGTTCACCTGGTTCTGCTTACTTCCCTTTTCATCAAACTCATACACATTTTCCCATGTTTCTCTGAAACTGGATTTGGGTAACATTGTATAGGGGAATTCTTGTAATAAGAAGTCAAACGGGTAAGCTATAGTTCATTGGGTGAGAACCTTGAATGCCAACCTGAGTGTCAAAACTATAGACAACAATGTGTCCCTACACATACACTCTTCTAAACCACTTATCTCTTCTTCCTACTAAGGACTCAGCAGAACTTTTGAATCACCTTTTTGGTGTCATGGACCCCTTTGGCAATCAGTCTTTTGAAGCCTATGACTCCCTTCTCAAAATAATATTTTTTAAGCAATAAACATTTTTACTGAGGGCAGCTAGGTAGCGCAGTAGATAAAGCACCAGCTCTGGATTCAGAAGGACCTGAATTCAAATCCTGCCTCAGATACTTGATAACTTACTAGCTGTGTGACCCTGGGCAAGTCACTTAACCCTCATTGCCCTGCAAAGAAAAAAAAAACATTTTTATTTATAGTTTTGAGTTCTAATTTTTGTCCCTCCTTCCCTCCCCTGCCCCCTCCAGGTGGTAAGCAATCAGATGTGGATTATACATGTGCAATTATGTAAAACATTACCATATTAGTCATTTTGTATAAGAAAACTTGAATAATAGAAAAAAAGGACAGAAAGTGAAAATAGCATGCTTCAGTCTGTGTTCTTTCTTTGGAGGTGGATAGAATGCTTCATCATTACTTCTTTGGGATTGTCTTGGATCATGGTATTGCTGAGAATAGTTAAGTCAGAATAATATTTTTTAAATGCATAAAATAAAATATATTGGATTACAAAGGAAACCAATTATACTGAAAATTCAAAACAAAACAGATTCAAAGACCCCCTGAAATCTACCTACAGACCCCAGCTTTAGGAACCCCTATTTTAAATTTGTTAAATGTCCATTCATGTAATTTCTCAGATATGTGGTTTTATAAAATCATGGGATCTGGGTCTGTTTGTTTATTAATAGTTGTAGGAAATCTTAGAAGCAGCTAAGTGAATAGAGCACTGGATCTGGAATCATGAAGACCTGATTTCAATTTAGATTTCCATATTTTAATTTGATTTTTAAAAAATTACTGATGAGGTAAGCACCTATGTATAATAATAGCTAGCATTATACATATCTAGATAGATATGTTTGTTTAGTAGTTTTTCAGTCTGACTCTTTGTGACTCCTTTTTGAGATTTTCTAGTGGTTTGCTATCTCCTTCTACAGCTCTCACTTTATAGATGAGGAAATGGAGGCAAACAGGGTTAGATGACTTAGCCAGGGTCACACAGCTAGTAAGTGTCTGAGATCAAATTTGAACTCAGGCCTTCCTGCCTGCAGGCCCTTGTTGTCTCTCTCTCTCTCTCTCTCTCTCTCTCTCTCTCTCTCTCTCTCTCTCTCTCTGTATGTGTGTGTGTATGTGTGTATATGCATGTATACATGTGTGTATGTGTATATATGTGTGTGGATATACATATATACATATACATGTGTGTATATATACATATAATATAAAGCGTTATTTATCTAGTACTTAGTACTTGAAGATTTACAAAATACTTTATAAATATGATCTCATTTGACCTTTACAACATCCCTGTGAGGTAGGCACTATTATTATCACCATTTTACAAATAAAAAAACTAAGGCTGAGAAAAGATGAGTGGCTGCTCTGGGTTATTACAACCTATAAGAATCTGAGGTCATATCTGACTTCCTGATTTTGGTTCCAGGGCACCATCCACTGTGCCACCAAGTTGTATAAATGGTCTAACTTGATAGTGATTTAAAAAAACAAATACAGCCCAAGTGTTGGTTGGGGAACAAGGAAAATAAAATAGAGAGGCCAAATTCACTTTTCTCTTAGGGTTGTTCAAAAGGGCTCAAATCAGAGCAAATGCCAAACCCCACTGAAATAGCCAAGAGAAATATTTTTGCTTTGTTTTGCTTTGGGTAGGCTTTTTTGGCCATTGGCCAAAGGTAGCACACCATCAGTGAAAATCCCTGTGCCCGTGAGATCTCTTTCTCAGAGATGTATTCTTGCCATCTCATTTTCTTGCTCCTCAGAAACAGAAAAGGCTGGAGATGTACTTGTTCTCCCTGGTGCCTGTTTCCATGGAGCAGCAGTCTGGAAGGACAACAAAATGTACAAGCCAATGCACAAACTAACCTACTTGTACTTGAAGAGTCAAAAGGTGGTGGAAGACAATTAGTTCTAGAAGATTGAGCTTGGTATTATGAACAATAATAGATTTGCTTTGTGATTACTTGTGTTCCATATCTTATAGCCCCATAGGAGATAATAATGGGAAAAAGAGAAGAGGCGATTGTGAACATGGTCATGGAGGTTGTGGTATGTGGAGGGAGGTAATGTGGTCCTATGGAAACACTCATGGATTTGAAATCAGGAGCCTTGGGCCTGACTCCCCACAAATTTTCTGGGTAGCCTTAGACAAATTATTTAAGCTCCACAGCTCTCACTTTCTTTATCTGTTAAATAAGGGATTCGGTGTCAACAATCTTTAAGGATACTTCCATCTCTAGCAATCTATGAATAAAGAGAAAGCAGAAGACCTGCTCAATGCCTATACAATCCACTTCTAGAAACTCAGCTGGCTTTGCTACATAGCCACCTGCTGTGTAGAAAATGAGAACAGTGTTTTCAGAGAGGTCATTACGGATTGGGGCCTCAAAGGAAATTGTTTGCAACATACAAAAGTGAGAAGCAGAACTTACTTAAAGAAAATAGGACATTTGTGCGGGGGTGGGGGAGAGCAGGGTGAGAAGGAAGAAGGGAGAAGTGAAGAGAGGAGGGAAGACATTTTGTCAAAAAGCATTCACAGGAGAATTTGCTAAAAGATGCTGGGTACCCTGTTCAAAAACAGGTGAAAAAGAAATGTTTCTTGACAATATTTAAGAAGAGGGAAAGGACACAGTCTGATCTCTTTGTTTACTTGCACAGCTGTTTGCTTTCTGAGATGTCACTGTCAAAAAGGGATTTTTACATTAGTGGTGATGAGGCTAATGATGGTGGAGATGATGATGACGACGAAGACGACTATAATGATGACAGTGATGATGATGAGCAATGGAAGAAGCAAAGGATTACCCATCATACCCCTAGAACTCATTGCTAGCACTTAAATTATAGAAAAAGACTTGCCCCTTCCCATCCCCTAGAGAGTAGGCTAGATCTCCCGGACCCATTTTTATTGCCTCCAAAGTGTTCTTCTACACTGCTTTATACTAGCCTCTGCCCTCAGCATGGATTTTTAGACTGCTTCTCTCTTCTTTTTCCTTCTGCAGAAATGCTATGAGGCCAGTTTGTTGTGAGGGGCAGCATTTCCTCTCTCTCTGGTCAAAGCCTTAAGCTCCAGGGGTGGATTCTAATTTTTGTTGGGTAATGTTTTACTTGCAATAAAGGACCTGAAATGGGGACAAGAGTCATAGGGTCATAGATCTTAGAGCAAGGGTTCTTAACCTGGGGTACACTGACACCCCAAAATTCTGTGAATAGACTTCAGGGGGTCTATGGCACTTGTCAATATAATTCGTTTTCTTTGTTGTCCTGTGTATTTTATCTTATGTATTTTTTAATAAAAAATATTCTGAAGAAACTTTACAGGGAGTCAAAGAGGTATATGCCACTAACAAGGTTTTAAAAAATGTATCTAGAAGGGATCCTGGAGGCCATCTAGTCTAACCCCTCCCTCCCCCATTTCATGTGGGGAGGGGGCGTTAAACAGAATTTTAGAATCAGAAGAGACATAGGAGGCCCTCTATTTCAACTGAAATCTGAAAAAGAATCCCACCATAACCTTGACAGATGCTGTTAACTAGTTGTCCCCCAAGGCTCTGTCTTGACCCTCTTCCCTTTTCCACCTACACTCTTTCTGAATGCCATCATTGTCTCCCATGGATTTAGTTGTCATTTCTGTTTTTTGTTTTTTGTTTTGCGAGGCAATGAGGGTTAAGTGACTTGCCCAGGGTCACACAGCTAGTAAGTATCAAGTGTCTCAAGCCAGATTTGAACTCAGGTCTTCTTGAATCCAGGGCTAGTGCTTTATCCACTGTGCCACCTAGCTGTCCCTAGTTGTCATTTCTATGCAGGTGGCATATACATTGTTTTTTCCTTTCTTCTATATCATATCTATATATCTTATATTTCTATATCTAATATTATTGTATACTATTATATTTCATACATTTATATATTTCCTATTATTTATACATCTCGTGTGTTCTTATAATGTTTTCTATTGTATTTAATATAATTGTAATATGTTAATGCTATATCTATCTAAACAATATCTATAGTTATATATCACATATACATACGCATATATACAAATACATTTATACATATATACATACACATACACATACACATACACATACACATACACATACATATACATATACATATACATATACACACAGACACATATTCATCCCTGATCTTTCTTGAGCTCCATTCTTGACTCTCCAACAGCCTATAGGACATTTTGAATTGATTACCCCAGAGATATCCCAAAGTCGACATGACCATAAAGGAATTCATTATCTTTCCCTAAATTCATTCACTTCTTCCCTATTTTTGCCAAGGAAGGTCAAAAACAGAAGTGCTTTGGTTTTTTTTTTTTTTTTTTATCAAAGCTGAACTTCAGAAGAAGAAAGAAAAAACAGAATTAAATAGTGCATCTCCTGCATGTCGCTTGGAAGTTTTAATGAATGGGTCATACACATGAGAGCAGAAAGCTTACTAGAAGGTCTGTGCTCTGTGACTTATTATTATTATTATTGTTGTTGTTGTTGTTGTTGTTGTTGTTGTTGTTGTTGTTGTTGTTGTTATTTTGCATAACTTCCTGTGTGGAAATTGGGCTCCTTTGAAATCTTCAATCATGTCTTTGGGTCAGTTAAAAAAAAATCTCTTTCTCCTCTTGCTCTCCTCCTCCTCTCAGTGGAATGGGCTGGAAGTGATTCAGGCAGATTCCAAGGATGCCTTACTTATTCAAAGGAAGTCATGTGTGCCCTGAAAGAATCTAGCCAATTTCATGGCCGCAGTGTCTGTGTGATATACACCCAGATGCCATACAGGGATCGGCTAAAGGCACTGGAGATGTCTGGGCTGGAGAAGGAAAGACTGATGGAGAGGCATGCTAACTGTATTCAAGCATTTAAAGGAGTAATTAGGATCTCAGAATTCACAGAATCTAACAGATTGGGAAGGACTTCAAGGACCATCTAGTACAACCTGTATCTGAGTAGGAACCAATGCTAGGAGAACTCTCAAAAATAACTCATCCCACCTCTACTTGAAGACTTCTAGTGATGTGAAAACAATGGTTTCTTGTTGCAACTACCTTGTTGCATACTACCTTTGGACACCTCTAATTCTTGGGAAGTTTTCTCTTCCACCTGCTACTCTGCAGCATCTGTCCACTACACCCAATTTGGTCCTCAGAGACCAAGTGGAACAAATATATGGGCATAATGATTAGCATGCAGGGGCTGGAGTTAGGAAGATCTGAGTTCAAATCCAGACTCAAACACTTCTGGGTCTGTGACCCTGAGCAAGGCACTTCTCCTCTATCTGCCTCAATTTCCTCAACTGTAAAATGGAGATGATAATAGTGCTTACTTTCCAGAGTCATGAGGATCAAATGAGATAATATTTGTAAAGCACTTAGCACAGTGTCTGGCACATGGCAGGTTCTTAATAAATCACTTGTTACCTTCTTTCATAAATAGTATAAGATATATAGGGAGGAAGGAGGAACAATGAAGGATAGGAAGAGTTCATCATAAAGACTGAGGTCACTTAGAGACAGAAAAGCTTAGGGCACTGTGAAGAGTTCAGTTTGGCTAAAATAGAATTCCATGGAGCAGAATCATATGAAAGAAGGATGGGGAGGTAGGATGGTACCAGTTTGTGATTCTAAGACATTTGGGGGGGGGCAGGGCAATGAGGGTTAAATGACTTGCCCAGGGTCACACAGCTAGTAAGTGTCAAGTGTCTGAGACTGGATTTGAACTCAGGTACTCCTGAATCCAGTGCCGGTGCCTTATCCACTGCGCCACCTAGCTGCCCCCGATTCTAAGACATTTTAACTCTACAGGGTAGGCAGTAGGGAGCCATTGAAGGGTCCTGAGCAGAGAAAGACCATGGTCAAGTCTAAGCCTAAGGGAAATTAGTCTGCCACTATATTGCATGAATTAAGTTAATCTCTGTTCTTGAGATCCTCAAAGGAGGAGAAGGTAAAGGTAAGAAGATTTACTAAGGGGTTAGAGTTAATCCTGCTTAGCTTCAGAGGGCAGCATTAAGAACAGTGAGTGGGGGGGTGGGGGTGGGGGGCTAGGTGGCACAGTGGATAAAGCACCAGCACTGGATTCAGGAGGACCTTAATTCAAATCCGACCTCAGACACTTGACACTTACTACCTGTGTGACCTTGGGCAAGTCACTTAACCCTCATTGCCCCCTCCAAAAAAAAAAAGAACAATGATTGGGAATGAGCCAGATTTCAGCTGATCTAATAATTACAGCTATCCAAAAGTAGAATGGGGTGTGTGCTTTGGAAGGTCTTGTGTTGCCTGTTATTAGAGATCTTTGAACAAAGGCTGGATAGACACTCTTCCTGTATACTGTAGGAAGGATTCTCACTCAGATTACAGTTGGACTGCTTGGCTTCTGAAGTCTTTAATGGCCAGGGGAGTCTGTGATCATCTGACACCCATTCTTGCTGGAGATGAGTGCTGAGTAGTATTGCATTGACTTGGGAACATTGCTGCTCCCCCACCCTCAGGGCTAAGACCAAAGACCTCATTGGACCAACACCCCAAGTTTCAGCACCTGAGAGGGCAGTCAATGAACTTCCTGACCTGGGCTCCTTCCCTGCTCTCACATCCAGGACCTCCCCTACTCATGAATATATGTGGGCGGACACTCTTCCCATCTAGGTCCCCTGAGCAGCCAAAGGAGCAGGGGGCACTGCCAGGACAGATGACTCCAGGGGTGGCCATCAATCTACTTAGGAGAAGCTAAGCCCTCAAAGATTGTGATGTTGGAGTCATAGCAATACCATGTATTATAGAGGACGTCATACTTTTCAAAGGAAAGGAAAGAGGAAACAAGCACTCATTAAGCACCTGCTGTATGTCAGGCATTTTGCTAGATGCTTTGCAAGTATTATCTCATTAGATCTTCATGATAATCCTGGGAGGTAGCTACTATAATTATCATCTCCATTTTCTGAGGAAACTGAAAGAGGCAGAGGGATTAAGAGACTAGGGTTCACATAGCTAGTAAGTGTCTGAGGCTGGATTTGAACTAAGGTCTTCTTGACTGCAAGCCGGGTGTTCTAGCCACACTTCCTCTAGGACCTCATTGGATTTTTCCCCCTCAGCTATGTGGAAGTCCTGTCCCCAATTACTTTGGTTGTCACTATGATCAGAGAGAGAGAGACAGAGACACAGAGAGAGAGAGAGACAGAGAGAGAAGGGAGGGAGGGAGGAAAGAAGGAAGGAAGGAAGGAAGGAAGAGAGAGAAGGGAGAAGGAAGGAAGAGAGGAAGAAAGAGAGAAAGGAAGGAAAGGAGAGGGGGAGAAGGAAGAGAGAGAAGGGAGGAAGGAAAGGAGAAAGAAGGAAGGAAGGAAGAAAGAGAGAAGGAAGAAAGGAAGAGAGAGAAGGAAGGAAGGAAGGAAAGAAGAGAGAGAAGGGAGGAAGGAAGGAAGGAAGGAAGAGAGAGAAGGGAGAAGGAAGGAAGGAAGAGAGGAAGAAAGAGAGGAAGGAAGGAAAGGAGAGGGGGAGAGAAGGAAGAGAGAGAAGGGAGGAAGGAAAGGAGAAAGAAGGAAGGAAGAAAGAAAGGGAGAAGGAAGAAAGGAAGAGAGAGAAGGAAGGAAAGAAGAGAGAGAAGGGAAGAAGGAAGGAAGAGAGGAAGAAAGAGAGGAAGGAAGGAAGAGAGGAAGAAAGAGAGGAAGGAAAGGAGAGGGGGAGAGAAGGAAGAAAGAAAGGGAGAAGGAAGGGAGAGAAGGGAGGAAGGAAGGAAGGAAGGAAGGAAGGAAGGAAGGAAGGAAGGAAGGAAGGAAGGAAGGAAGGAAGGAAGGAAGGAAGGAAGGAAGGAGGAAGGAAGGAAGGAAGGAAGGAAGGAAGGAAGGAAGGAAGGAAGGAAGGAAGGAAGGAAGGAAGGAAGGAAGGAAGGAAGGAAGGAAGGAAGGAAGGAAGGAAGGAAGGAAGGAAGGGGAAGAGAGAGATAAGGTTGGGTCACCTAAGTAATCCCATGAGTTTCCATCTCACCTGTGGAGTTAGAGATTGTGGATGTATATCTCTGCTTGACTATTTACTATACTCAGGATCTTGAGTAAATCACTGTCACTTGCCGGGCCTTGGTTTCTTCATCTGTAAAATGAGGGTCTTGGAGATTAGACAATGTCTAAGATTCCTTCCAGTTCACAATTTGAAGATCCTGCCACCACAGGGAAATTTGGTCACCTCTCCTTCTATCACCCCTCAGTGTCAATGCCAGTGCCATTAGGTGGAAAATGAATCATTTAAGCCACAGGATTTGTTGTTGTTGCTGGGGAGCAATGATGGTTAGTGACTTGCTCAAGGTTAAGCAGGTAGTAAGTGTCAAGTGTCTGAGGTCGCATTTGAACTCAGGTCTTCCTGAATCCAAGGCCGGTGCTTTATCTACTGCGCCACCTAGCTCCCCCTGGTGCTGTTGTTTTAAAGGAATTGTGTAGCAAAACTTTTGTGAAGGAAAATTCCGTCAAGCCGATAATCCCTCCTGCAGGGTTTAAAAAACAAAAACAACCAAACAAAAACCCTCCTTTTTTCACACAGGAATTTGCGATAAGCATAGTGGACCTTTATTGAGAAAATGGAAACCGTCTCGACTTGAGCAGAGCATATTATTCGACTGTAACCACGAAAAAAGAACCCTTTTCCCCATTAACCCAGAAAAGAACGAGAACAGTTGTTTCGATGGTCGTTGCTGAGATCTGGGTGGGGATAGTGGTAGCATTAAAGAATCCCATTTTGTCCTTGGCCCCTCGCGGCACAGGCAGATTTGTAAGTGTGCAAACTGTGAAATGACATCCCATTAACCTTTCTGGATCTGCTGTTTGCCTGGCCCGATCTGGGACAACATACCACGCACATCTTCTAATCGTTTTGCTGTCTCACTGATTGCGGAAACTGCCTAGTCAAAAGTAGGTCAGAGAGGTTCATGACTTCACTTTGCCATTAATAGATGTCTGAATGGCACAGTCAGTGCCTCCGAGTGTGACATTTGTACAGAAGAACAAAGGGGATTACCCACTAATGATCCGAGGCAAGAGTTCTTAGTTTCGCCAACATACGTTGTTGGGAAGATTTTGCCAAATAAAGATTCCGGCAGCCAATGCAAAGTGCTGAAAATGCGTATTTAAAAGCAAACAAAGGCTGGATATCCTCCCTTGTAGTCTGGCACTTGTCTCTCTAGTCCCTGCTCCAGAGGTAGTTATTCACCACTTCACTTTCTCTTTCATGCAAAAGAGAAAACAACCCACGCCTTTTCGCCCATCTGGAACTGCCTCTTGGCCTTGTTGCATCCCAACTTCTGTAGTCTTCTCCTCTCATAGCTGCCTTAGAAATAGCTCATCCCTTCCTTCTTGTCTCAACCTCCCCCTTCTCCCGCCCACTCTTCTTAGCGTTGGCTTCTGTAGTCGGATTATTTACAGTAACTCTGCAGAGCGTTTTGGGATGCTCCTTGCTTAGTAAGCCCTGTGGAAAGTAAAAGTATGTCACATTATAATGAAGTGAATGCAATCTAATTCAACAGACATCTATCAGGAATTTACTGGGTATGAGGCATAGTTCTAACCTGGGGAGGAGATGCAGAGGTGAAGAAAATAGTCTTTTCCCCAAGGATCTCAGTGCTTAAGGACAAGAAAAGAAAAGAAAAAGTACTAAGATTGGAAAAGTTGGATAACTTCAGACTTCAGGGTTCTGGGAAAAGATTGGGACTAGCTGGACCTTGAGGGCTGAGTGAGGTTTTAACAGCCAGAGATGGGGCTTTCTTTGGGTGTGATAGAGTACATTCTAAGCAGATCCGTAATTAGGTTGGGATGGCTGGATCTTTGTTCCAAGTCACTGAAATTTAGAGTGTGCAAGCAAAGCAACACTTGTATTACTTCAGCAATATAGAAACAACTGAATTTAGCAGATGGTAGTTAGAAAGAATAATTAATTCCATTATATGATCATAGGAACATAGTTCTAGAACTGGAACAGATTTCGTAGATCAACTCTCTCATTTTTACAAGTGAATAAACCAAGATCTGTTAAGACTTAATTAATGTAATTCATTTGGAATTGCTGGGGGCAACTAGGTGGCTCAGTGGATAAAGCACTGGCCCTGGGTTCAGGAGGACCTGAGTTCAAATCTGGCCTCAGACACTTGACACTTACTAGCTGTGTGACCCTGAGCAAGTCACTTAACCCTCATTACCCTGGAAAAAAATAAAAATTGCCCAAGGTCAGACAACTAGTAACTTTAGCAACTTGAGCCCTTTGCTTCCCACCTCCTTCATTGTAGTCACCTCCCTACCAACAACTCACAGTTTTCTGGGATTCTCCCTCCACCATCAACTGAAAATCCATCAAAATTGATTTGAGGGTTTGTTTTGTGAAGCTTGTCTGGATCTCAAAATTGTTAGCTACAGTTCCAATTCTAGGTATAAGAAAAGACTTGCAGTTACCATAGGAAGGAGAAAGGAAGGAAGGGAGGGAGAGAGGGAGGAAGGAAGGAAAGAAGGAAGGAAATACTGTTGTGCCCAAATGGTCTAGATATTGTAGCATTCAGTAAAAGAATTTTGTTCTCTCATATTATATCAAAATAGCATCGATCTACAACAATTTTCATAAACCACAAAAAAGCCTTGCTTTTTTTCTTATTCCTACCAATGAAAGGCAAAGCCTCAACCCAGCTTAGAATGTTGCATGTGTTTTCATACTTAATTTGAAAAACAGCTTCAGCAAATTCCTTTGAAGTTCTGCGCAAGCCCAAAGCTTCCTCACCATTGGCTGAGTAAGACTCCACAACTGCTTAGAGAAGGAGAAAGGATAAATCATCCTAAAATCATGCCATAAAAATTCTCTAAAATAACAGCCAGGTAATAAATTAACATATACATGACCTTTGAAATTATCGTGTACCAGGAAACTGAATCCAGCAAACATCTGGGCTGCTGTCTGTCATTGACTGATTTGATGCAAGATGCAGCCACTAGAAAGACATTTTGAAATGAGTCCTAAATTCAGAAAGCTGTCTCTTTTTTTTTTAATTTTTAAATCAACGCCTTTGTTTGACAAAGCCTAATTTCACTGGAATTGACAGGGCTGCATTTCACATGAGTCCATTTAACAAATGAGATTGAACAACCGTCTCATGCAATTTCATCTAATTCAATTTGACAGCCAAACCAGGTAGGTATAATAATGCTTTATACATTACAAAGAGCTACCCTTCTCTGAAGGAGGTACGAATGCTTTCCATGTGCAGCATGGCAGGGCTCAGGGCTCAGGATGTGGGCAAGGGGGCACAGCTTCCTTTCCCTGTGACTTTAATCCAGTATCTCTAGATGTACCCCAGATATATGGAGCCATGAGAAGCACCACAGAAAAACAGAGACGTATACACATCCATTTCATTGTGAATAGTGGCATAATAAACAAATCACCTCCAGAGCTGAGGCAGTATACCCTAAACTCAGGGCATTTTTTACAAATGATTTTTAGCATTTTACACAAATGATTTTAGCAACACTAGAGTATCTTCCCTAAGAGCTCCAACTCACCTTCACATGGATTACTCAGGTGTACTCACACCATCTTTAATAAATAATAGAAGTGGGGGAGGTAGTTAGGTGGCACAGTGAATAAAGCACTGGCCCTGGATTCATGAGGACCTGAGTTCAAGTCTGGACTCAGACACTTGACACTTACTAGCTGTGTGACCCTGGGCAAGTCATTTAACCCTCATTGCCCCGCCAAAAAAAAATTTTTTTTTAAATAAATAAGTAAATAATAGAAACTGATTACTATTTCTTTGCTTGTTCTCCTTTAACTGGATACCAATCCATCAATCAACAGACATTTATTAAGTACCTATTATGTATCAGGTAAGTGAGTAGCTAGCTAAGTAACACAGTAGATAGAGTGTCAGGCCTAGAGACAGGAAGACTCATATTCCTGGGTTCAAATCCAGCCTCAGACACTTCCTAGCAGTTCGACCCTGGACAAGTCATTTAACCTTGTTTTCCTCAGTTTCCTCATCTGTAAAAATGAGCTGGAGAAAAAAATGGCAAACCACTCTAGTATTTTTACCCAAAAAAAACCTAAATGGGGTCACAAAGAGTCAGACACAGCTGAAAAATAACTGAACAACAACCGTACTAAGTGCTGTGGATACAGAGATAAAAACGAAACCATCCCTGCCCATTTGAAGAACTCAGATCTTCCTGACTCAAGGCCCAGTGCATCACACTGTGCCATTTAATGGACTCATTGAACTATATGACTTTCATGGTCTCATCCATTGCTACATCTTTGATCCTCTTTCATCTTGAAATCTATGGTCTTTTTTATCACCTATGAATCGCAGCTCAACAAGTAGGAAATGATTCTTAATAACTCAAGGAAATTGAAAGAGACCTTTTCATCTGAAACCTATCCTGCTTCTATGCAATGACACCAATGACCAACCAAAAAGTATTGAATAAATACCTGTTATGCCTTATGTGAGGCACTAGGAATACAAAGACAAAAAGAGAAAAAAAACAAAGAAATAGTGCATGGGGTGTATGGGTAAACATTTAACAACCAGTTGAGGATGGCGGAGGTGATTTTTGCCCACCACACACTCTTACATTTAATCTGCATTATTAATATTTTCTCTATCACTTTCCTAACTTCAGACAATTGACATTAATAACAATAAATCCTGGTTTGTCGCTTTTGCTGTTTTCCCAGATGTGGCTACTACACTGAAAATTTAACAATGGGCTCCAACCTCAAGGACCTTCTGTGCCATGCTCTGGAGTTGCCCCCAGTTTTCATTTACCCAGGCTGGGTGGGGGATGGGCTCTTCTCGTTAGCTGAATACCCTGTCTAAATGAAAATTACCCTGTACATAAATTAACCATTTTCTGGAATACGCTTTCATCTCTCTTTTATAATCTAAAAGCCACATGTAGATCTTAAAATGCCTCAGAGTCATCATTATGAAAATCACTTCTCACTCAGCACTGTGAAAAAAAAAAATCTGGTAGCTGCAACTTTCAGGTTATTTGGTCTGCAGATAAATCAGAACCTACTCAAAAGATATTTAAATATGTAATTTGTATACAATATAGAAATATATTTATATGTAATTAATTGTATGTATAATTATATATATACACATAGGTATATGTATATATTTGTTTATTCATTCATTCATTTTTTCATTTATTTATTTGTTTGTTTCTCCCTTAAATAAATACAGTACATTATGAGTCATCTGTCTACCATTTAACTTAGAGGTCAATTTCTGTGGTAATTGGAGGGTGAGTACATGAACTCTCTATAACCAGCCAGATCCTGCAATTCCACTAACGCCTGTCTTTATCACCAGGGAAAACCAAGAACTTCTCCTCTGCCCTGTTGCAACAAATAGTATCCCCTTCTCTTCCCTCCGCCCACCCCCACATACCCAGTCCTTTGCACCAATAACTCAAGTACCATTAATCAAGTGAACACGGAAGTATCTTCTGCCATGGCCATGATGATCAATTTCCCCACGGCTCTCCTCAGAATCCCTTTAGTTCCATGACTGTTAAGACCTTCCCTGGCCACCATTTGCAATTGCCTCATACCCATCCACAGGCGTGCCTATCCTTCCACTCTATGCTATCCTTCCATTGTATTTTCTGGACTCTCTATTGCACTGTTTTTTGTTTTTCTTTTTCTTTTTAATGAGGCAATTGGGGTTAAATGACTTGCCTAGGGTCACACAGCTAGTAAGTGTTAAGTGTCTGAAGCCGGATTTGAACTCAGGTACTCCTGACTCCAGGGCCAGTGCTCTATCCACTGCGCCACCTAGCTGCCCCCTATTGCACTGTTAACAAACTGCTCTTCAGAGAGCTCTGCCCTTGCCCCAGAAATTACTTCCTTTTTGTATTGTATTTAGGTTTCTATTTACAAGTTGTTTCCCCCTAATATAAGTTCCTAAAGAGCAGGGACTGTTTTTGTCTTTATATCTCCAGGACTGATCACAGAGCTTAGTACATAGTAGGCACTTAATAAATGCCTGTTAAATTGAATTATCTCCGCAAAGTGAAGGAGTGTTCAATTAGTTGCAGGCATATAGGCAGCAAAACTAGATCATTAAGACGCTCTCCCCCAGCCCTCCCCAATTCAATTTAAGGCCTATATTATGTGATTTGGCCATCTTCATTACTCAAATTAACCAGAAAATTGTCAGCTCTGTCCTTTACATGATGTTGCATAGATAGCCTCATAAGAGAATTGATTTAAAGCAGTGGCGTCAAATTCAAATAGAAACAGGACCACTAAATGGTACATAAAGATCTCACAGACATATTGACTTAGTTTTAAAATGTAATATTATGTATGTTTAATATATTTTTGTTTCATTAAATATTTCCCAATTACATTTTAATTGGGCCACAATTAGGAATGCTGTGGGGCCACAGGCTACCAGGAGATTTTATACTTGACATGTCTAATTTAGAACTGGACGGGCCCTAAAGTAATCCAAACCCTTTCACCTTACAGATGGAAAAACTGAGGACCAAAAAGATTTAAATGAGTAGCACAGGTAGGATTTGAACTCAGGTCCGTTGAATCCAAATTCACTGCTCTTTTCACAGCATGATGTACCTCCTTGAAACTCAATTAAAATTGCCCCATCCTCTCCTCAAAGCATAGAAAGTCAGATTTGGAGATACATTCAAGATCATCTAGACATTACAAGGGGCAGCTAGGTGTCACAGGGGCCCAAGATAGAATGCCAGGCCTGGAGTCAGGAAGACTCATCTTCATGAGTTCAAATCTGGTCTCAGACACTTCCTAGCTGTGTGACCCTGGGCAAGTCATTTAATCCTGCTTGCCTCAGTTTCCTCACCTGTAAAATGAGCTGGAGAAGGAAATGGCAAACCACTACAGTATCTTTGTCAAGAAAACCCCAAAAAATCAGGTCATGAAGAGCCAACAAAATGTGACCTTGCACAAGGCTCTTGTCAGCCTTAATATCCAAAACTGCATAATTAAGGGATTGGACGATATGATCTCTAAGATCTCTTCCAGATTCAAATCCTATGGCCTTCCAGGGGTTTGGAAACCAAATTGCTTTGGCTCACTAGTCCTTTCCAATTTAAAGCAGCATTGTAGCAAATGTCATACCTATCCCCCCACTATTTATTCTTCTGACAAGCATTTATTAAGTGCTTAGTATATTGCAGGCACTGTGCTAAATGCTGGAAATTTACCAAAAAAAAAAAAAAAGGCAAAATATTGTCCTTGTCCACAAAGAGCTCATATTGTAATGTGAGAGACAAGTTCCTATCTAATTACAAACTCTTCTAAGGATAAGAACCTTGGGGGTCCTCTATAGACCCTAGATGACTAGCTGACTAACTTTAGTTCAATTGTAGAATTCTTGGTTTTAAATTATCTGCTACTGGGGGCAGCTAAGTGTCTCAGTGGATAAAGCACCGGCCTTGGATTCAGGAGGACCTGGGTTCAAATCTTGCCTCAGACACTTGATACTTACCAGCTGTGGGACCCTGAGCAAGTCATTTAACCCTCAATGCCCTGCAAAAAGAAAACAAAACTGTCTCCTACTAAGACTCACTTGCTGAAGACCCTTTAGCTATTGGTAAAATGAATGGAGCAATAGACTTGGAGCCTGGAAGGCCTGGATTCAAATCCTCCCTCACATACTGGGAAAGTCATTTAATATTTCCTTTCCCCAATTTCCTCATTTGTAAAATGGCAATAATAACACCTGTCTTGCAGGGCTATTGGGAGGATAATACGTCTGCAAAGTACTTTTCAAACCTTACATGTAAAATATAAATGCTAGCTTTTACTACTGGTATTTTCTAAAGGGTTCGATTCAATCATGGAGCATAATTCAGTTCAATTCAGCAAACATAAGGACATAAAAGGCATTGTAATGGATGTTTGGAATGTTATTGTTCATCCTTCATTTTAAGAGGACCAATGACATCATGAGGTGATATCTTGACTTGCCCTTGCATTGGGTTTAAGTGAGGCAGAGTTGTCCAAAGTAGTCAGCCTCATTCTTTCTTCCAAAGTAATCAAAGTCCAGGGGCAGCTAGGTGGCACAGTGGATAAAGCACCGGCCCTGGATTCAGGAGGACCTGAGTTCAAATCCAGCCTCAGACACTTGACACTTACCTAGCCATGTGACCCTGGGCAAGTCACTTAACCCTCACTGCCCTAGGAAAAAAAAAAGTAATCAAAGTCCAGTGGCAAGACAAAAGTCAGTAGCTCTGTTAATGGCCTGGGATACAGTGGATGACCTTGGTGTATTTGATGTCTGACCAACCTCATCACCTTCTTCAACCTTCATGGCCATTGGAAGGAATAAAGTGTTTCCATCTACCCATTCCACTGGGGGAAATCTTCATATGCCTGGGACAGGCATCCCCCTAATTCACTGACAGTTTGAGGCCTATTGCTTACCCTCAACCTGGTTTAGCCCATCTCTCCAGACGATTTTACCAGGGTGTGGCCACTGCACATGCTACAGCTTCTTGGAGCCACAGGTGAGAGTTGGGCAAAAGCTGGAAACCAAAAGTGGATGAGCAGCCCTGACGGGGCATGTTGGGGATACAAAAATGAAAAATGAAATAGTCCTGCCCTCCAGAAGCTTACAATCTAATAGGGAGAAAGTATGCACACAAGCAATTTTAATACAAGTTAGAATGTGATGTTTATTCTCTTACCCCATTGCATTCCAGGCCAGAGGGATGATCAGAGGAAGGAGAATGCTAAGCTGCCTGGGGCAAATAAGATTTAAAGTATCTTTGGATATACTTGACCTTTACAGAGAAAGCCATAGAATTAAAATGTTAATGCCAGAAATTCAGCATGCTGGGTAACAACAGAACAGAATATGTTTCTAAATAACTAAAACTAATAAAGAACTAATTCCTTGCCTTAGGGTCCCAGTAAATCATCCTGGTAGAGGTTTTGTAAAATTGTTTTTTGACTTAGAAATAAATGGCAGCTGTCAGGAAGTCAAAGGAAGCTATTTTGAAGCAGGCCCAATGATGTGTATTAGGTACAAAAAGTCCACTGAATATTGTGCTTTCTCCCCGCATGTTGACCCTCAGGCAGGACTCACAGAGGAAGCCAAAGAAGATTCAGCTGAGTAGAAGGCATCTTCTCCCTCCCCCAACCCCCCATGCTGCCTCTGTTGTTAGGCACAGAGAAAGATGCTCCTCCTGGTTTAGTAAATACAGATGATGGGGGAAAGAGAACCCCAAACCTGGGAGCAGATCTGAGATGGAAAGACCCAGTACTAACCTGAGAAGAATAAGGGATGAAGAAGGCATGGTGGTAGAAAGAAAAAAGAAGTCAGTCCCAAAGTAAGTTATGTGGAATTTCAGGGACTCTTGTTTCCAATATAAAAAAAAATCGTCTTTTTGTTCCACATATCAGACAGTGTGTTTGCAAAATAAGTCACTGCTGCTGTATTCATAAGGATCCCAGCTTTAGGCCTGAAAGGACCTTTAAGGTCATTTCATCCGATTTCCTCATTTTACATGAAAGTTGATCTTTCACAGACCTACTCAGAGAAAAACGACCAGATAATACGGTGTTAAACTAATTGCAATATTGCAGTAGGTGATCCTTCCATTAGATATGGTTCAGTCTCATGAGTACATCTGAATAGAAGCCACTGGCAGATGAAAGAGAATGACAAACCAGCCCTCCAGGTAACCTTTAAAAGGGGGGTTAGTAAGGCTATAGGAGAGCATTTCCAAGAGGAGCTCAGCTGCTGTTGAGAAACAGGCAACTGGGAATAGAAAGTTGGGAGAGCAGAAGCTACACATGAGGAAACTGAGGCCAAGAACTGATGTTGCTTGCCCAAGGCTAGGAGTGGCAGGTGGAAAAAAAAATTTTTTTCCAGACTGGTGCTCTCCTTTCCCATCTAGGACTTATTTTGCCAGTCAATTAATATGCTTTTCTATGTAACTGGAAAGACTCATTTTCAGCTTTGCCCCAGGGACCTTGGGACCCCTATCTAGGTCTCAGTTTTCTTGTCTTTAAAAGAGAAAGTTGAGGGACAGCTAGGTGGCACAGTGGATAGAGCACCAGCCCTGGAGTCAGGAGGACCTGAGTTCAAATCCGGCCTCAGACACTTCACACTTACTGGCTGTGTGACCCTGGGCAAGTCACTTAACCCCAATTGCCTCACCAAAAAAAAGAGAGAGAGAGAGAGAGAAAGGTAGACTAAATAATGTCTAAGGTCACAGATTCCACAATCCTATTTCAATCCTAGCAACATTTATTCAGCAAACAGTTCGTCTAATCCTTTGCCTATGGACAAAGTAGAAATAGAGGGGCTTGCTTCCTACCAGAATATTCAAGTTGTTTCTTTCCTGTTTAAAAACGTCCTAGATGGATGTGTTGGGTCGTATTTTTACTGGACTTGTCTAGATGACCATTAAAGCAAAGAGATTCCCAAGCCAGCTCATTTTTTTTCCCTTTATTCTGAGGGAAGCAAACCAATACACCTCCCTGCTTTTGATGGTGATTGATAAAGTTCATTATCTTCATGTCCCTGGATAGAGCATGGGTCTTTCTAATATACCTGCTGACAGTTTTGAGTGATGATCACCCTTCTCGGATAGGCCCCAGATTTGCCTTTGTAAAGAACTGATAGCAAGGAATAGTTTGTGGGAGAATATCTATCTCAAGTTCTTTCTTTCCCCTTCACTCTGGTAGCAGCTACTTTTGCGTCTCATTCAGCAGGACATAGCCTGATTTATGGTTTCTACCTTCTGGCTTATTTCTCTTGTTCTGTATTGTTTAAATGTTTTCATTTGCTTGTAGCCATCTTTAATAAATTCATTTTTTGAAATTCCAGTTAAAAAATAAATTAAAGTCAGTCCATTGGTATGGGTTAGGGATGAAAGGGAAATTTAAATATGTTGATTTTTTTTTGGTCAATTTCAGTAACTAAAACGATTTTTTTCTTCTTTGCTTATTTATGTCATATTATTCTCAGAAATAATGGAATTGGAGAATATCGCTGATGGTCACAAAATCCTGGCTTGGATTTTTTTTTAATAAAAATGATCAGTTCTCATTAAATCATCTGGGATAGATTTGTAATATAAAACACTTTCTAATTTAATTTTAACCAGAGTCAGAAGTTTTTTTGGACTTTTAAAGTATTGTTAAAAACTTAGGTTTTTATATAGTAAACCCTCTTCAAAGCTGAGAAAGAGAATCCAACAGGCATGGTGGATGGACAGCCAGTCCTGAAGGCAATAATAACACCCGGATCTAAATCATTTCTCCAATACATAGGGATCATGTGACTCTGGACATGTGTCCCAGGCAATTCTTTAAGATTATTAGGAATGGGGGGCAGCTAGGTGGCGCAGTGGATAGAACACGGGCCCTGGAGTCAGGAGTACCTGAGTTCAAATCCGGCCTCAGACATTTAACACTTACTAGCTGTGTGATCCTGGGCAAGTCACTTAACCCCAGTTGCCTCATTTAAAAAAAAAAAAAAAGGAATAGGGACAGCTAGGTGGCGCAGTGAATAAAGCACCAACCCTGGATTCAGGAGAACCTGAGTTCAAATCCAGCCTCAGACACTTGACACTAGCTATGTGACCCTGGGCAAGTCACTTAATCCTCATTGCCCTGGGAAAAAACAAAGATCATTAGGAACAATAAAAGCTAGCATCTATCTATCTATCTATCTATCTATCTATCTATCTATCTATCTATTTCTGTTGTTGTTGTTCAGTCGGTCAGTCATGTCCAATTCTTTGCAACCCCATGAACCATAGTATGCCAGGCCATTCTATCCTCCACCATCTTTCAATGTCTGTCCAAGCTCATGTTCCTTGCTTCCATAACACTATCTATCCATCCAATTCTCTGCAATCCCCTTTTCCTTTTGCCTCCAATCTTTCCTAACATCAGGGTCTTTTGCAATGAGTCCCATCTTCTCATTATGTGACCAAAATATTTACGCTTCAACTTCAGTATTTGATCTTCCAGTGAATTAATTTAAGTATGGACTGATTTGATCTCCTTCATGTCCAAGGGACTCGCAAAAGTCTTCTCTAGCACCACAATTTGAAAGCATCGATTCTGCAGCACTCAGCTTTTCTTATAATCCAACTCCCAGAATCATACATTGCTACTGTAAAAACCATAGCTTTGACTATATGGACCTTTGTCAGCAGGATGATCTCTACTTTTTAGTATGCTTTCCTTCCAAGAAACAAGCATCTTTTAATGTCATGGCTGCAATTACCATCTGCAGTAATCTTTGAGCCTAAGAATATAAAATCTGATGCTACTTCCATTTCTTCTTCCTCTATTTGCCAGGAAATAATGGGACCAGTTGCCAAGATCTTAGGGTTTTTGGTTGGTTGGGGTTTTTTTGTTAAGCTTCAAGGCAGCTTTTACACTTTCCTCTTTTACCCTCATCAAGAGACTTCTTAATTCCTCTTCACTTTCTGCCATCAGAGTAATATCATCTGCACATCTAAGATTATTGATATTTCTCCCAGCAACCTTAATTACAGCTTTTGATTCATCCAGCCTGGCATTTCCATGATGTACTCTGTATATAAGTTAAATAAGGTGATAATATACAGCCTTGTCATACTCCTTTTCCAATCTTAAACCAATCAGTTGTTCCATGTTTGGGTCTAACTGCTGCTTCTCAACCCACATACAGGTTCCTCAGGAGACAAGTAAGATGATCTGGCACTCCCATCTCTTTGAGGACTTGCCACATTTTGTTGTGATCCACACAGTCAAAGGCTTTAGCGTAGTCAATGAAGCACAAGTGGTGTTTTTCTGGAACCCCGCTTTCTTTCTCCATAATCCAGTGAATGTTGGCAATTTGGTCTCTAGTTCTTCTGCCTCTGTGAAAACCAGCCTGTTCTTCTGATAATTTTTGGTTCACATATAGCTGAAGACTAGCTTTGAGAATTGCTTTAATCATTTTAGTACTATCCATGGGGTTTTCTTGGCAAAGATACTGAAGTGGTTTGCCATTTCCTTCTCCAGTGGATGACCTTTTGTCAGAAGTCTCCACCATAACCTATTTGTCTTGGGTAACCCTCCACAGCTCAGCTCATAGTTTCATTGAGCTACACAAGCCCCTCTGCTACAACAAGGCACTGATCCAGGGGAGTATCTATATCTATTAATGCTTAATAGGTTCCAGGCACTAATACTAGGCACTTTACAATCATCTCACTTGATCCTTACAACAACCCTGGGAGGTAAGTGCTTTTGTTATCCCCATTTTAAAGATGAAGAAACAGAGACAATCAGAGATTAAGTGACTTGGGTCACACAGCTATTAAGTATCTGAAACCAAATTTGAACTCAGATCTTCCTGACTCCAGGCCCAGAACTAAATTAATCTACTGTTCCACCTAGCTACCCCATTGCATAAATTGTAGAACAGCTTCCTACTTGAATAAGCAGAGGGAGTTCCCTTACTTTTGTTTTGTTTTGTTTTGAGAGGCAATGCGGGTTAAGTGACTTGCCCAAGGTCACACAGCTAGTAAGTGTTAAGTGTCTAAGACCGGATTTGAACTTGGGTTCTCCTGAATCCAGAGCTGGTGCTTTATCCACTGTGCCACCTAGCTGCCCCCAGTTCCCTTACTTTTAATTCCCTAGACTAATGAAATCACAAATCAGAACAAATATATGTGTGTATATATCATATACATGTGTGTCTATATTTTATATATATACATATGTATGTATATACTTTTTTTGGGGGGGGGGGCAATGGGGGTTAAGTGACTTGCCCAGGGTCACACAGCTAATAAGTGGCAAGTGTCCGAGGCCGGGATTCGAACTCAGGTACTCCCGAATCAAGGGCTGGTGCTTTATCCACCGTGCCACCTAGCTGCCCCCTGTATATACATTTTTAATGGGTTGAGGGGATGTCTTTTTTTTTTTCAAAAATCTCCAACATTACAGATAATCTGGATGCTGTGCATCATACATTTTTATATATGTTCAGTTATTATTAAAACCAGAGGACTTGGCTATTCCAGCCATATAAATTCTAAAACAACTTTCAATTTATATTCACTGGGGTAAAAATAATAAATAGAGCATTACAGCAGTCACCTTTAATAATGGGAATTTAGCAATGAAATTTAGACATTAAAAAGGGGGGATTTTTATAAGTGTGGACTCAGAGCTCTTCAATAAGCTTATTTAATTGACTGTAATGAGGCTGAACATCTTGTAGGAAAAACAAATCTTGAAAGTGAGGATTGACTATTAAATGGAAAAGTAAAGGCATGTAGGTACTAAACTTACAGAGGGAAAGGATTTTTTCTTGGACAGATTCTAATACTATGGGTGATTTTGTTGGCCCTAGGTGAATTTTTCCTGACTGTTTCCTAGAATCACAGGGAGTAGGATAGATCATCCAGCCCAATGGCGTCAAACCATACATAAGGATCCCTGTGGGCCACATGTTGACTTAGTTTTTAAGTGTAATATTATCTGTGTTTTACCGTATTTTCATTTATTTTGTTAAACATTTCCCAAGTACATTTTAATCTGGTTTGGGCCTCCCTCAGGAGCGTTGGGGTCTTGCCAGTGGGTGGCATGTTTGACACTTCTGAACTAGCCCATTCTCTCTCTAGAGGTTGGTGTTTCCCAGCTGTTAATCCCCAGCAGATTTTTACCAGTCTGAAGTTTTTCTACCTATATATTTTTTTAATGTAGCCCTTGACAATTTCCCAAAGTTATGGGTTCACATAGACTTCTTAAACCCCTGGCTTAGAGATAGATTTGCTGGCTGATCAATGGGATTTCAGCAGTGGAATCAAACTTTGATTTAAATCCTTAGTCTATCACTTATTCCCTATGTAACTTTGGTTGAGCAAGTTATTTAACTTCTATAGGCCTCAGTTTCCTCCTCTGTAAAATGAATGACTTGAACTAAATGCCAACGGAATTCCCTTCCATTTCTCTAATAATCCTGGTCCTCTAAGTTTCTACCCCCATCCCGCACTCACTCCATTGTTATTCTATCCAATCATTTTCCCACCATTCAGGGCCTTAGCTCGAGGCCTAACATTTAGACCATTTGCCATCCCTTCTCTGGGGAAGCTGTGCTGCTCAGCTATGGTAATCCTCAACACTAATGATGTACCTAATAGAAACTAATGCAAGCCATTAGAAAGAGCCTGCTTTCTGATGCAAATTTGGGAGAGTGCCCATATTCCGTAAACAGCTAAGAAAAAGAAAGCCATACACTCACCCACCTCTAGAAAATGATTAGGAAAGTGGGTTTGAGTAATAACAAATTCCAAACTAGGATTATTAAAAAGCAGCCAAAGGGAGCCAGTATTTAGCCGCCTCTGATGAGACACGTGTCACAGGCCTGCTCCCAATTTCTGTGTGGGAGGGAGAAAGATCTGTGCCAAGAAACCAAGGAGAGAGCTCACGAGATGGAAGCAGCGTCGGCCTTCATCTTTGAAGCCCTTTGTAGGTGGCTGCTGGATTTCACATGACTGATGGAGGCAAATATGTGTCTTGTCCTTCTTGATTATTCATAAATGGGCCACTGTTCATCATGACACTGCCGTATGCATTTATTATCAGAAATCCTTTCATGATTATTTCCCGGGATGGAATATAAACTAGCTTTGACTAAAAGTATAGGTGGAAAATAATTAAAAAAAAAAAAAAGAACCTTAGTCTACTAAAGTAGTGGGAAAGAATTTACATTTTTTTATAATCTAGAATCTAGATTTAGAATTTAGATTTAGATTCTAGATTTGGAATCTAGAGTCACCTCAGCTTCTTCTAGCCTAGGTGAAATTCCTTGTTCTACAGGAGATTATATTCCTGGTCTCTCCCTCTTCCTCTCTCTGAGATTACCTTCCATATATTCTGTATATAGCTTGTAGTCATTTCTTTATTTATATGTTGTCTTCTCCATTAGAATATAAGCTCTTTGAGGGAAGAGACTGTGTTTTTTTTAAATATTTCTTTGTATCCCCCGCATTTAGCACAATGGTGAACACACAGTAAATGCTTGTAAATAAATGCTTGTCAACTAAGTTACCTGTTGATACCCTAGATAATTCTCTAAGAATATAAGTTATGTAGATGGGTTGCTAAATTTAGGATCCCAAATCTAGATTTAGAATTTAGAATCTAGAGACCTGGGTTCAAGTTCCCAAGTTTGCCACTTAATTTTCTTGGGCCTCAGTTTCCTCTTCTATGACATAGAAATAACAATATTTTTTCTTCTTACCTCTTAGGGTTATTGTGAGAATATCAGATTAGATAATGGATGGAAAAGCACTTTATAACAAAGAATCACTTTATAAATATCCATTATTTATTATGTTATATATTGTTTATTATGTTAGACATAATTATAATATAATAATACATAATATAAAATATAAGTATGCTGTTTATCATATTATATATTGCCTGGCCTGTCTGAGGTGAGGACAGAGACTGGGGATAAAGGTGGTAGTATATCCTTCAGTGGATTCTCCCTAGCCATATCCTTACTAACCAGTAGAAATTAAACTGGCCAATGGGGATGTTGATGACAGGTAGGTCACAATTAGTAAGAATAATGAGTCCTGTGAGTTAGTTGCATCATTCACACTGCAGACTTCCATGGGACTGAAACAAATGACTATATTTTACATAATTATAACTTCAAACAGTGCAAAATTGAATACATGTACGGACTTCCTAGGTTTCATTATTCTCACTATTTAGGACTTGGCTGACTTCTTTTGTTGGGGAGGCGACAGTCTTGAAGCCTATGGTTTTATCAATGTGTGGAATTCCCCTCTTAGAAGCTTTCTAAACTTTCTCCACAATGCAGATCAGCAACCCATCTATGTAACTTATAGTCTTAGAGAGTTGCCTAGGACAGGTAGGTAAATCAGTCAGTTGATAAGCATTTATTAAGCACTTTAGTGTGTTCTTGGCATTGTGCTAAATGCAGGGGATACAAAGAAATATTTGTAAAAAACAGTCCCTGCCCTCAAACAGCTTATAGTCTAATGGGAAGATAACATATAAATAAAGAAATGCCTACAAGATATATACCGAATATATGGAAGGTAATCTCAAAGAGGAAGACCCTAGCCACTAATGAGACCAGGAATATAGCCTCCTATTGAACTTGAGATTTGACCTGAGACTGGAAGAACCTCAGGGGAACAGAGAGGTGGAGGAAAGGGGATAGAGTATTCCAGGTATGACAGAAAGCCAGTGCAGAGTCACAGAGAAGGGCAATGCAGCATCTTGTTCAAGGAACAGCAAATAGACAGGTATAACTGGATTATAAAGTGCCTGAAGGGGAATAAAGTATAAGACTGGAAAAGTAAGAAGGGGTCAGGTTATAAAGAGCTATAAATATCAAATGCACAAGTTTATACTTAATCTTGGAGGTAATAGGGAGCCACTGAAGGTTACTGAGCAGGGGATGGATGTGGTCAGATTTACGCTTTAGAAAAATCAATTTATCAGCTTGAGTGGAGGTTGGATTAGAGTGGGGAGAAATTAATTAGGGACACCAGTTGGAAGACTATGGCAATACTCCTCAAGATAGAGGATGAGGGCCTGTGCTGGTGGTGGGGAGCAGTAGATATATGAATGGACAGAAAGGGATATATGTGAGAGATGTTTGAAGAACAGTATAGAATCCAGTTGGTTAAGTCACCTCTACATGATCACACAGTTAGTATATATCAGAAGCTGGATTTTCACTCAGATCTTCATGACTCTAAGGCCAGCTCTCTATCTCCTGTTATACTCTCATAGGCTCCTGTCATACAATAGGGTAAATCTACATGTTCTCTCCTTTCTTACCACTCCCCCTCTGCTATTACACCTCTGGCCCAGTACTGGCTAGCAACACAATATGGCAGCAAGAGCCCTGTATTTTGGGTCAGAAGATGTGGGTTCAAGTTACAACTCTACTACTGTGGGAACATGAGCAAATCACTTAAGACCTTACTCAGTTTCTCCATCTGTAAAATTGGAATAATTTTTACAGTATAGGGGCAGCTAGGTGGTACAGTAGATAAAGCACTGGCCCTGGATTCAGGAGGATCTGAGTTCAAATCCAGGCCTCAGACACTTGACACTTACTAACTGTGTGACCCTGGGCAAGTCACTTAACCCTCATTGCCCCACAAAATAATGATGATAATGATGGTGATGATGATGATGATGATAATCACAGTGTAACAGTGAATCTAGAATCAGAGCTGCCCCCAAGACAACTTTCTAAGACTATAAGTTATAGACCAGTTGTAAGTCTGCATGGGTAACAAAAGTTTCCACACCAAGGAGTTGCTATACCAATGAAATAATAGGTCAGGGTACAAAAAAGAAATTTGTGCTTTCTTTTTGTGAGTTGTTCAATCATTTCACTATTGTCCAATTCTTCATGACCTTATTTGAAATTTTCTTAGCAAAGATACTGAAGTGGTTTGCCATTTCTTTCTCTACATCATTTTACAGATGAGGAAACTGAGACCAGCAGAGTTTAGTGACTTGCTCAGGGTCACACAACTAATAAGTGTCTGAGGTCAGATTTGAATTCACAAAGATGAGACTTCCTAACTCCAGACCTGGCAATCTATCTACTGCACCACCAAGCTGTCCCTAGTCATTGTGAGTTAAGTGCTTTATAAAATATTAAGTGAAAGGTTTAATGTTTGGGAGTACAGGTCGGGGTGGGGATATATTAAAATGACTAAAGTAAGGTTTGGTGCTTTTCTATTTATTTCAGTTATTCCCATGTTGCCCTGTTCCAAATAGCCACATAACTGAACAAATGCAGATGGAATTTAAATAGCCACATAAACTGAGGGTTGGCCATTTTTCTGCCTGGTAGCTCTTAGATAAGGCAAATCTTACGCACAAGTACAGCTGCTCCATTCCTATCTTTGGTCTCTTGAATTAGACTACATAAACTCACCAAAGAATGAACAAATTTGCACTTGAGAGAAAATCAATATTTTAAATATATTCTGCCATGCTGCCTTAGCAAGTTTCTAGAAAGCCACTTGATAGGGGGATTCATTTTGTCCCTAAACTTATACATGGTGAAAATTCACTGGAATAGAAAATGAATAAAAACCTGAATATAGATGGTGACATCATAAAAAAAAATGAGAAATTCAGGTACCTATCATAGCTCTGGTTGGGGAGAGAGTCCTTAGCTAAATATAGAGATGATCATGAAGCATAAGCTAGGTCATTCAATTACATGAAAACAAAAGGCCTTAGGGGGCAGCTAGGTGGAGCAGTGGATAAAGCACCAGCCCTGGATTCAGGAGGACCTGAGTTCAAATCCGGCCTCAGACACTTGACACTTACTAGCTGTGTGGCCCTGGGAAAGTCACTTAACCCTCATTGCCCTGACAAAATTAAAAAAAAAAAAAGTCCCTGAACAAATTTTTATTGATATTTTTTGTTTTTCTATGACTTGCATTTTTCACTATATCACTTACCTATCCCCTCCCAAAAGGGCATCCTTTATAATTAAATGTGCTTGTTTTTAAGAAAAACAATTTCTCACATTTATATGGTGCATACTCTATGCCAGGCACTATGGTAAGCACTTTACAAAGATATCTCAACCCTGTGAAGTCGGTGATATTATTATCTCCAATATATAGTTGAGAAAACTGAGACAGAGATTAAGCCACTTGCCCAGGGTTGCACTGCTAGTAATTATCTGAGGCTGAATTTGAACCCAATTCTTCCTGGCTCCTGGTCCAGCACTTTCTGCACTATGGCGCCACCTAGCGGCTGTACCATGCATTAGTGTGTATTTTTCCCTAACTCTTCCAACATTGAATATTCCCTTTTTTTTGGTCATCTTTGTCAAACCCCATTTAGTAAGCTACAAAAGGGGTGACAGTTGTTAGTGGGAGTCTCCATACCAAATGAAAATACAGATCCTTGAAATATTGTAATATTATCTTATTTTCTAGGCTATGTTCTGTTGTATTGAAGACCAGTCAGTCATTACTGTTGACTGGCCATCCTTTCCTCTGGTTTTTTAGCCATAATTATATTTTTATTTTCTTTTCTTTTTTGGTGAGGCAATTGGGGTTAAGTGACTTACTCAGGGTCACACAGATAGTGTCAAGTGTCTGAGACCGGATTTGAACTCAGGTCTTCCTGAATCCAGGGCCAGTGTTCTATCCACTGTGCCACCTAGCTGCCCCTAAACATACATAACATTACATTTTAGTTTTTGGTTTTGGTGGGGCAATGAGGGTTAAGTGACTTTCCCAGGGTCACACAGCTAGTAAGCATAACTATATTTTTCTGATGAAACTTTTTATAGGTGGCCTCATTTAGGGAATGTTTTTAATTTTTTTAATCACATTTTCTCTTAAATCATAATAATTGTTCATGCCAAAAAAATCACAAGTTTAATCATGGGGAATCTGCCTTTTTTAAAAAGCACAGCTGTAAAAAATTCTCTTTTTGATACAATCATCTAGCAAAAATTTCCTTCATTTGAATGTGACTGAATGTGCACCACTAGAAGCTTGTAACCTGAAATGGACTTTTCCATCCAGAATGTTTTCATCAACCTGTTTTCAACGTTTTTATTTAAGAAAAAAGAGACCAAAAATTGATGTTGCATTTTTCCTCATAAAATACAATCCCTAAATTGTTATTCCAATTCAGGATAAATCACTTCTTTAATCTTTTCTACGAAATATTTCTCTTTACTCTGATTGTATCCCGATAACCAAATTTTATCTTTAAATGAAATGTGGCAGTTGCTAGGAACTGACTGCAGTTTAAAAAGGAAAAAAAGAGGAAGAAAACAAGAAAGCCAAAACAAAGAAGCCTTGATGAAAGGTTACTGCAATCATCATTGCAGAAAATATATTTTGAAAATGTGAAATCCACTATAAATTGGATGACCCTACTGGAAAATTCTGCCTAAGAGCTATCTATGGATTAGTAGAATGAGGGTTGATAACCTTGGAGTCAAGAAAACTCCAAGTTTAAGTTCTTCCTGTGACATATACTAACAAGTTATTTAATATCTTAGTGTCCCAGGCAAATCTCTAAGAGATGGAGGGAATTCCATACCATGGGTTCTCCTTCCTCACTGATGAAATCATTAAGGCTCAAAAAAAAAAAACCCCTCCAATAAAAATAATAATTCATATATTCCCAGAACTAGCTAAGTGGTTCATAATGGAACTTCTTGGAGTAGGGTTGCTTCTGTTTACATGCCTCCTTGATCTCTCCCTGTTCATATTTCTTAAAGCATTACTTTATCCAAACCCTCCCTTGGCCTTTATCATATTCTACCTTATATCATCCTTTTTTTAAAAAATTATTTAAAGTTTTGAGTTCCAGATTCAACTCCTCCCTCCCTCCCTCCCCTCCTCCTTCCCTGAAGTAGTAAGCAATGAGATATAGGTTATATATGTGCAATTACTTATATCATACTTTTTTGTGTATTTGTCTTGCATTCCCCCAACCTTCATGGAATGTTCCTTGGGGACGGGCTCCGCGTTGTTTCTTTTTTTATCCCCAGCAAATATACTTTTCATTTAGTAGGTGCTTAATAAATGTTTATGGAATGGAATAGAAAGCTGGGTTTGGAGCAGTCATCAAGTGATACTCTGAAACAAAAGTTAAATTTTGTTTGTTTCAGAACAATACCATTAAATTCAGTTGATGCCTACTCCAGATAGATCGACAATTTCACAGCTGAAAGACACTAATGGGTTTACCCATACTCATGAGATAATGGTTCTAAGTGTAACCTGGTAACAGTTCTTTTGTTTGTTGCCTGAAAAGAGAGTCATTCTGCAGCTTTGGAAAAGGGAAGAGTTCATGACCAGATGGGGAATAGAGAAGATCATAGAAGATAAAAATCAAAAGAGCTTCTGCACAAACAAAATCAATGCAGTTAAAATTAGAAGGGAAACAACTAACTGGGAAGGAAATCATTGCAGCATATTACTCTGATAAAGGTCTGGTAAGGTACATATTGAGGAACTGACAAATATATAAGAACAAGAGCCATTCTCCATTAGATAAATGGTCAAAGTATATAAACAGGTAGTTTTCTAAGGATGAAATGCAAGCTAATGCTAAGCCAAATGGAAAATATTCCAAGTCACTAATAATAAGAAAAATAAAAGTTGTCTGTTTCAGGGACTCCTGTGGGGCTATGGACCCTAGGTTAAGGAACTCTTGCTCTAGGGCATAAACACAAAAGCCTTTTTTTAGAAATTCTCCAGTGGATAAAGCACTGGCCCTGGATTCAGGAGGACCTGAGTTCAAATCCGGACTCAGACACTTGACACTTACTAACAGTGTGACCGTGGGCAAGTCACTTAACCCTCATTGCCCTGCCAAAAAAAAAAAAAAAAAGAAAGAAAGAAAGAAAATTCTCCAGATTTTTTTTTATCATTTTGTAGGTATTTTAAATGGCAATATTCTCTCTCTTATTTCCTCCTGGATTTTGTTATTGCTATATTGGAATATTGTTTATTATTATGGTTTTATTTTGTATCTTGCTACTTTACCGAAGCTATCATCTCATTTCATTTCTTTGTTAATTCTTTAAGGATGTTCCAAATAAACGATTGCATCAGCAAATAGTAATAATTTCCCCCTCTTCTTTCCTTTATCTTAATGCTTTTCGTTTCTTTTTCCATGACTGTCCAAAGATGAAAGGAATTCAAAAGTACTAGAATTTCTTCCTTTCCTAAATTCTTATCCACCCTTCCCCAAATGTTCCATATGCAGACTAGTATTGCTGATTCCCCAAAGATCACTTACTTTGCACAGCTTTGTAAAAAGCATTAAGAGACACGCTTATTCTCTTCCTGGAGGTTCAGTTAACACAGATATGCTTGCCCAGATGAGGAGTTTAAAGGTAAAGAGACTCTGGAGGAAATAGAGCAAAGGGAATAGTAGAAGTGTGTCTGAGCCTTCCCCTTACCAGATGACACCAGGATTTCCCAATGGGGAAAGGGATATGAGGAAGGAGAGTATGTCCCAAAACCAGCTTTGTTCCAAGGAACTGAGGTTAGTGAGAATTTTTATATCCACCCCTGTGGCTTCTGAAAGTAAACTTTTGCCACATAAAAACTGCCAAGATGAAAAACTGAGACTCTACCTTTTCAGTATTCTGTGTCCTTTGGTTACTGAGTTCCATGTCTTTTGTTATATAGCTATGTAACCCGCCAAGAAAGGTTTTTTTTGTCTTAGCCACAGGGAGCCATCTTGGAATTTTTATCCTCTTGACAAAGTGTGTTTTCGCCAAGTCAGAATGCCTGGGGGCAGAATTGTTGACTGAGCAGTCAATCGTCAAGAAGCTATGTGCCTATACCTTTAGTTCTTAAGATTATTCAGCTTCCTTCAGGGACTAAAGATGGTTTAGTCTATGGTGTGCCTATAAAGAGGCCTTGAAAAAAAAATTCAAACTGCCAACTGGACTGTGTTATTTTTTTTCTTAAATGTTTTGAATTGACTTGTCTTGTCATTGCCTAGGCAACCAATTCAATTCAATAAACATTTATTAAGTGCAGTGGAGAGTCTGGGATTTGGAGGTGGGGAAAGATGAAACAAACTTTAGATGAAGCAGGAAAGCAAAAAATTTACACCTGTGCCAGAGAATGTCAGAAATATGCTGCATTTCAATCCAGTTTTCTGTAGTCTATGATCATTTTCATAATTTCCCATTGATTCCTCTTGTAAGAAAAGTAAGAGTCAGAGAGAAGGCTGAGTGTAGCTTTTTTAAAATATGGGGTTTTTTGGTTTTTGTTTTTTGCAGGGCAATGAGAGTTAAGTGACTTCCCCAGGGTCACACAGCTAGTAAGGGTCAAGTGTCTAAGGCCGGATTTGAACTCAGGTCCCCTTGAATCCAGGGCTAGTGCTTTATCCACTGTGCCACCTAGCTGCCCCCTTAAAAATATCTTGAACTTCAGATCCTTTTATTCTTCCAAAAGAATCATTGCTCTTTTGAAAGGAGTCACTGTGACTTCTTGAGCTGTGATGCCAATAATTTTACCAAACCCTAGCATGACTGGGTATATGAAATGGAAACATACTTAATCTCTAATAAGTTAATGAGAAAAAAATAATAATAAACCAGAAAGAAAGCACCTAAATGGCCCTTGATGAGTTCAAGTCACCACATCTAGATGTGCTATATTATCTGGTACTAAAAGATGTAGAGAATATAATTGCCGAGCCATTGACAGAGACATTGCCACAGCACTGAAGAAAGGCAAATGTGTTGATTTTCAAAAAAAGAGAAAAGAACGAAGTCTGTAAACTGTAGGTCACTGAGCTTAACTTTGATGCCTGGCAAAATTCTAGAACACATTATTTAAAGCATGGTTAATGAAAACATAAAAAGAGTCAGTGATCACAAGGATCCAATATGGCTTGGTTAAGCCATATCAGACAAATCTCATTTTCTTCTTGGGGTTGCTAAATGGATAGATCAGAGGACTTGTAATGATTGGAATGACACTTACTGTAGGAAAGCTCCACCATGAGGAGAAGGTCTCTGAGGGCAAGACCATGCGTCTTTTCTTTGACGTCAGGAAGTGATGTTTGCTTGTGGGAGGAAGAAGAGGGAGGCTGGCACTCTGACTCGTTTTTTTCCCTGAGGACTCTAGTGGAGAAGGGAGCTAGAAATGTGTTCTCCCTTTAATAGATAGATGAATCTAGGCCTTTCTCTCTCTCTTTACCAAATTCTTATTCTCCTTAATAAATGCTTAAAAGTCTAACTCTTGCTAAAGCTTATAATTTATTGGCGACCACTCATTAGATATTTTAGACAGTATAGCTAGAATTTTAGCCCCTTACAGACTTCTATAAACAAACTTTATCTACATCTTAGCAAAGCATTTGATGAAGTCACTCATATGATTTTTGTGGAAAACATGGAGACATATCAGCTAAATAACAGTACAGTTGGGTGAAGTCAGTACTGGTTGAATAGCTAGACCTAAAGACTTGTCATTAAAACTTGGAAAGGAGTCTCAAATGTAGTTTGGAAAACCACACATCCCCTCCCCAGGATTTGCACTTGGACCATTGCTGTCTCACATTTTATCATAAAGGCATCAACGGCGTGTTTATCAACTTCTCAGATAAAGCAAAACTGGAGCAGAACACTAGCATTTTTTTCTCTAAAGGCTTCAAAAAGATCTTGATGGGTTAGAACATTAGGCTGAATCTAGTAAGATGAAATTCACTAGGGATAAATATATAAAATCTCACACACTTGGGTTTTTAAAAAATCTGCATCTTATGGGGCAGCTAGGTGGCACAGTGGATAGAGCACTGGCCCTAGAGTCAGGAGGACCCGAGTTCAAATCCGGCCTCAGACACTTGACACTTACTAGCTGTGTGACCCTGGGCACGTCACTTAACCCCAATTGCCTCACCAAAAAAACCCAAAAAACACCCAATTTTTTAAAATCTACATCTTAAATGAAAGAAGGGAGGGGACATGATTAGATAGGAGTTCATCTGGGATCTTGGGGTCTTGGTTGATCACAAGTCCAATATGGGTCAACAGTGTTGTGTAAGTATCAAAAAATGAATGTGATCACAGAGCCATAGTATCCAAGGACCAGAGTGATGTACTGTGTACATTTCAATGTAGTGTGCCTGATCAGACCACATCTACAGTATTTTGTTCAATTTGGGGTGCAGCACTTTAGGAAGGTCACTGATGAAGGTATAAAGCTTCCAGAGGAGGTCAACCAGAATTATGCATGTCCTTGAAATCATGCTGTATGAGAATTAGCTAAAAGAACTAGGGATGTTCAACTTAGAGAAGATTTAAGGTGGGCCATGATAATTCTCCAAGTGTTGAAGGGTTTTTATTGCATTGTCCTTTACAAAATGGTGAACGCCATGGATTGTATCTTCTCTATAGCAACCCCAGCATCTAGCAGAGAACTCTTCAACACAGTAGGCCTTCAGTAAATGTTTGTTGAATGGAGTAGAGTGGAATCTCTCCCATTTCACTTTTCTGGGACCCTTCCCCATCATTCTCACATATACACAAACACATCTCAAACCACAACTACAACCATATCCAAACCCACAACCTGATACTCACAGATCTGTTGCTTAGGGGAAGTTGGCTTTATCATAATGATCTAATAAAGTTATTTATCCAATGTACTACCCACTCCACAGAGACCAGTGCTTGACGCCAAGGAGTTGGGTTGCTAATGGTGAAATATCAGGAGTCACAGGGAATAATGCTTGCAGGAAGAATAGGCAGTTTCCTTGGTCCCTTTAATCATGCCATACAGGCCACTGCCTATATGGTTTATACACAAAGCTAGCCCTAAGCACTTGAGCCATAGGTTACTAGGTTACTTCACAACACACACACACACACACACACACACACACACACCCTGAAGTTAGATCTATATCATATCCTAACATTTCTTGAAAGGAACTTTGTGTGACTAGGTACACTTGACATAATTTCCAGTCAGCTCAACATCTCTGACTCACTCACTCCCTCAAACTTTCTAAACCAAACAGTAAAGGAAAACGACTGTCTAAATTATGGTAAAATGCACAAGTGCCATGATTTTGTATTCTAGAATTGCTGCTACTGGGCTGGCCAGCCAGAGAACCCATTTGATGTGGTAGAAAGAACATTTTAGGGCCATTCTTGTAATGATGATGCCAATTGCACAGGATAGAAAGAGTAATTAAAAACAGGAACTTTCCTCTCAAGAAGAACTGAAACATGTTCTTTGTTTGAACAAATTCAAGGCTGAGAGCTTAAATTTGAGCCAGTGGACATTCTGGTGAGAACAGAGTGGAACTGATGGGCACAGTAAGGCTAGGTTAGGTCTCCTGCAGGCCTTGTTAATTAGTCCCACTTAAATGTATTATCTTCTTTGCCTCCTTAGCATCATTGTACTTGGCTTGAGATATAGATATATGCATGTATGTGTATGTGTATATGTGTGAATATGTGTGTATGTTTATGTGTATTTGTCTATATGTTTATTGCCTATGCATATGTATGCACATATGTATGTATATATGTGTACACACATATACATATATCCAACAATATATGGTACATATATGTAGTGCAATAATGAAGGGGTTAGATCAGATAATACATATATATATATATATATATATATATATATTGCACTATATATATGCACTATATGTTGTTGTAGGTAGCACTATAAATGTTCTTGGGCAGTAGTGACAAACTTAAATAGGAAGGAACCACTAAGCTGCACAGAAGGATCCCTGTGGGCCCATAGCACTCAGTAGTATATTTGGCACTTTTGTTCTTTGGTCTTTATTGAATATCACACCCTCATGATATCCAACTAGGCAAGTATAGATTGAATACCAAATTATTGGCCTCTGAGGTCCTCTCCAGCTTTAAACCCATGCCCCTATGAGCTTTTTTTTTTTTTTTAGTGAGGCAATTGGGGTTAAGTGACTTGCTCAGGGTCACACAGCTAGTAAGTGTTATGTGTCTGAGGCCGGATTTGAACTCAGGTACTCCTGACTCCAGGGCCGGTGCTCTATCCGCTGTGCCACCTGGCTGCCCCACCCCTATGAGCTTTTGCTCATGCTCATAATGAAGGGGTTAAATCAGATAATCCTTAAGACCTCTCAACAGTTGTAAATCTTATGATGGTATTATGGGAAAGTGGTGAGTTCCCTGTCATTGGAAGTATTCAAGTGGCTGGATAAGTACTTGTTGGGAATATAGTTGGGACTTGTGTTTTGGCATGACCTTCTGGCTCCAGACTCTACAATCCCTGAAATCTCATTGTCAGGATAAGACTCTGAAACAATAGGTGAATAAATCCCTTCTCACTGTATAAAAATCAAACCTGTTCAGTCCTTGAGAAGAGGAACCAAGTCTTCTATTTTTTCTCTCCCTCTCTTCTCTCCCGTCTCCCATCAGTCGCTTTTGCCCATGACTTCTGAAAGAAATAACATAAATCTCCAAGTTTATAGGAACCAGTAAGGTCATCTAGTCCAACCCTTACCTGAACTATGAATCCTGCCCACAACATCCCTGACAAGTGGTCACACGGCTTCCAATTAAAAACCTCTGGTTGGAGGAAACTCAGCCCTGAGGGACCTCATTTCATTTTTGGACAGCTCTTATAGTTGGAATGAAATTTTTCCTTATGGTCAGCCAAATTCTGCCTCCCTGTAACTTCTCCCTGTCAATTCCAGTTTTGTCCTCTGGGGTTGAGCAGAATAAATCTAATCCCTACTCCACATTGAACAACCCTTCAAATTTTCCCTGCTTCTGTCTAAATTGCCTCAATTCCTTCCACCTCCCCTCATATATGACATAGTTTTGAATCCTCTCATTATTTGAGAATCTTAGAATCATAAACCTTTGGAGCTAGGAATGGGGGCAGGAGGGGAGAGGTATTTGGCCTTAGGGCATTAGAGGTCATCTGGCCCAGCGATTTTTATGTTTTAAAGGGTGGGGGGTGCAAATGGAGGGGGGAAAGAGAAGTTGGAACGCAAAGTTTTTTAACAATTGATGTTAAAATTTTGGTTTTTTACATAAAAAAAGTTAAAGAAAAAATCAGACCAAGAAAGATAAAGTGGACTTACCCCAAATCACACAATTAGAAGCAGAACTTGGATCCAGGGCCTTCTAACTCCAAGTCCATATCATAGGATAATAAGTGAATGGCTTGATTGTTATTATTGTTGTTATTATTATTACAACTCCCTCAATTTACATAATATAACTGGATTTCAGCATGGCAGTCTGACAAAGGCAAAAGTTCCTTCTAACACTTGGGCTCTTGTCTTTCGGTGTTTTGGTCCAAGTTACAGGCTTCTTAAGGGCAAGCAAGAATTTTGCTCTTTCTCTCTCAGAGTGCCTAACACAATATACAACACATAGTAAATTCTGAATGAATGTTTGTTGAAGGAATGCATGATGAGTGAGGTTTTGCCAATGCCAGATTGCAAATTCTTTGCTTCCCTGTGGAGTGCCAGGGATAGGTTTCTTCCTCACGCTCCCATACCTCCCCACATGGTAGGACTGCCACAAGAGACTGGGTATTCCTCAGAGATTAGGTTGGCCTCATGCAGAGTGGTAAAGTCACTATCTTTCTCTTCCATCTGGCAGCACGCACCACCAAGTGTTTTGAATGAGTCAATGACAAATGTCTTTCGGTAGATATGTATGCAGTTTAGAAGCAAGGACTAATCAATCCTGTTAATAAATCTATTTCAGGTAGAAAGAACAGGTGGAATGGTTCATTTCCCTAAGGAAAAAGGGACATGTTCAATCCAGGAACTTGGTTATAAGTAGTTGAGTTGCTTCTTCATGTGTCACTTTTAGTCACTGTGTCTTCTAGTCTTCCTCTCTGAAAGGTCAGTTAGCAGCATCTGTTGCATGCACAGTGCTGTCTTGGGGACTAGAAGGTGAAACAAAATAAAGAGGTATGGCCAAAGGACTAGGGTGTGGAAGCTCTGGACTTTGCCATGGGCTAGTTTCCTTCAGGGACCAGTATCTAAGTGATGTTGGGAAAGGCCAGAATTTGTGTTCTAGTGCCTCCCATTAGAAGAAAAGGCAATGAAGTGTCCGTACCTTTCAATCCTGAGATACTCCTGCAGGGGATATACTTCAAGGAGGTCAAAGATAGAAAGAAATGCTGTATATAACAAAATTTTCATTATGGAACTTTTTAATTAATTTTTTTTCAATGAACAAACATTTATTTTGTGCTTTATGTGGTAGCAAAGTATTGGAAACAAAATGGGTGTCCATCAGATGGAAAACAGTTACACAGTTTTTGACCCATACATGAATAAAGTACTGTTGAGTAACAAGAAATTCTGTCTTCAGAGAAACTTGGAATGATGCATAAACTAATGCTAAGTGAAGTAAAGAGACCAGGAAAGGCCTACACACACACATACATGTGTATGCATCTATATATGTGCACATATGTATATATAGTCATAAATATAATTGAACATTGTATAATTATAATGACCACTCTTGACCCAAGAGAAAAGTCCAGAAAATGCATCACCCTCCATTCATTGGAGAGGAGCAGGGGATATTACATATGCTGTTAGATGTAGTGAAAGAGTCATTTTTGCTGGACTGTTTTAGGTTTGTTGTTTTTGTTTTTATCATTTTTACAAGAGACTAGCTGAGTAGGGGAGGAAATGATTACTTGGAAATTACTGTGATGTCAAAACAAAAGGGCAAAATAATAGGGCAGTGAATAGAGTGCTGAGCTTGGAGTCAGAAAGACTCTACTTCTTGAGTTCAAATCCGGCCTCAGACACTTACTAGCTGTGTGACCCTTGGCCACACCCTGTTAGCCTCAGTTTCCTCATCTGTAAGGTGAGCTGGAGAAGGAAATGACTAACCACTCCAGGAGCTTTGCCAAGAAAACCCCAGAAGGTGACACAAAGAGTAGGACAGGGCTGAACAGCAGCAATAACAAAAGGCATCAACAAAACTATAATAAAGAGAGAAAAAAGCAAAAGGGAAAGCAGCAAATCTTGTGGAATAATTAGACATCGAAGACAGCTAAAACTCAAATGGATCAAAGCGTTGATCTGACGCCAAACTCTGATTTCTTTACCTGCTGACATAGTTTCCTTGGGAGCTCAGACTCCCCCTGCTTTGAAGGGCTCTGGCTCTGTCTGGTTTTGCCCTCAAGGTAATTAATCTGCCTTGATCTGTTCCCGTTCCCAATCTAAGGTACAAGTCCCACCTGCTAGCCTAGGAGGAGTTGAACCTGACAGACCTGCACAGCCTTGTGGGCGGGAATAGGACAGAATACTGAACAGTTCTGTTTCATTATGGAGAATACCTCAACACATCTGACAAGAGCAAGACTCTTTGCTGGACATGGTTTCCAGGTGGGCTGTGAAATAGGTAAAGTTAGTTTCTTGTACCTTCGTGTGTGTGTGTGTGTGTGTGTGTGTGTGTGTGTGTGTGTGTGTGTCCCTCTAATCAATAAGGTCTCCAGTATCCTCAGGATGTCTATGTCAGCTTGTCACCTGGCCTACCCTTGCTCTACTCCAGAATTCTCTGTCACTGCTCCAAAGTCCTATTGCTTCAGTGTCCCAATCTCCCTTATCTGGTGCTAAGGACTAAGAAGACTGGAATGTTACCCTTCTCAAGGGCTATTTGGATTTTAAAAGAGGATACTTGTAGGAGCAACAATTTAACTACAAAAAATAGTAGCATTTGTTTAAGTCCAAAAAGCTATTCCAGTTGTAGAATTTCAGATAGGGGGCAGGTCATTTTGGTCGGCCTCGCACCCACCTTCCTAGCATCCCTCAAATTACATCATATTATGTCTGTGACAAGATTCATTTCTGTGCCACTGGCAATTCTCAGCATAGGTATCAGAAGCACCAAGCATTTCCTTATGCTGTCTCTCAAGGTGGATTCATGGGGTGGGGGGGGCAGAGAGGGAGAGAGAAGATGCTCTGAGTTTGTGTATAAGGTTTATACTAGCTCCATCTATGGGTTTAATTGAGAATCTAGATTTTTAAAATTTCCTCCCACAAGATGGTTGGAGTTCATTTCTACTCTTCTCAGGCTTCCTCCATAATCCCATTCCTTCTGCCCCATCAGGAGCCAGAGAGAAATGGCCAAATTCCAGCAAACTAGTGGACACTTTTACTCAACCTAATGGTTTCTTTACTTAACTAATGGCAATTGTACCAAGCCAGTCAACTCCCAGGGCTCATCTACTCCCCTTGCATCACTTCAGTCTTCCTCCTAATCCTCATCCCTGTTGCTCTGGACAGCAACCAAAGCTGTCTTGGTCCGATGCCATTACATTATGACCAATGTAAGCATCTGTTTGATCAACCAATTAAGCAGAGGATGTTAGCATATCTAATTATTTTAATAGTATTTTATTATTTTCCAATTGGATGTAAAAACAATTTTTAACATTTTTTAAAATTTTGAGTTCCAAATTCTCTCCTTCCTCCCTTCCTTCCCCCCTTCCTGAGACAGTAAGCAATTCAATATAGGCTATACAAGCGCATCAAATTATGCTTGCCTTTTAGACGTCTAAAACTGGATGTCCTCTAAACATCTTTAACTCAACAGATCCAAAACTGAACTCACTATCCCCATCCCCTCACCCAAACGTTCCCATCTTCCAAACAGTAATACTGTTGAGGGCAGCACCACCCTCCGAGTCAACCAAGCTTACAACCTAGGTGTAGTATCATCCTCTCTCAACCCACTCCCTACATACGAGTCAAACACTGTCATTCCTACTTTCATAATGTCTTTCCTGTTCATCCCTTATCTCCTCTGATGCACCCTGGTGCATACCCTCATCACCTACATGCCTAGATATTGGCTAAATGTGAGTCTTTCTGCCTCGAGTGTCTCCCCACTCCAGTCTATTCTCCACTCAGCTATCCAAGTGATCTTCCTAAAACACATGTGTGGGGGCAGCTAGGTGGCGGAGTGGATAGAGCATCGGCCCTGGATTCAGGAAGACCTGAGTTCAAATCCGGCCTCAGACACTTTACACACTTACTAGCTGTGTGACCCTGGGCAAGTCACTTAACCCCAATTACCTCACCAAAAAACAAACAAACAAACAAACAAAAAAAAAACACGTGTGACCATATCACAAACACACCCCCATTCAATAACCTCCAATGGGTTCCTCATCACCTCCAAGATCAAATACAATATCCTACTTAGCCTTTCATAACCTGACCCCTTCCTGCCTTTCCAATCTTGTTCCTTACTCCCCTTGCATACTTTTTTTTTTTTTTTAGTGAGGCAATTGGGGTTAAGTGACTTGCCCAGGGTCACACAGCTAGTAAGTGTTAAGTGTCTGAGGCCGGATTTGAACTCAGGTACTCCTGACTCCAGGGCCGGTGCTCTATCCACTGCGCCACCTAGCTGCCCCACCTTGCGTACTTTTTGATCTAGTGACATGGGCTTCTGTGCATTGCTCACATATAACAATCCCACTTCCAAGATTTTCTACTAGATAGCCTCCATGCCTAGAGGGCTCCCCTCCTCTACCTTCAAGGCTCAGCTAAAATTTCACTTATTGCAAGAATATTTTCCCAGTCTTTCTTAATCTTGCTGCCTTCCCTCCGAGATTACCCCCCAATGTATCCCGTATATATCTTGTTTATAACTAGCTGTTTGCATGTTGTCTCCCACATTAGATGGTGAGGTCCTGAGAGGCTGTTGGGTTTTTTTGTTTGGTTGGTTTTTGGTTTTTGCCTTTCTTTGTATCAGCAGCACTTAGCCTGGTGCCTGGCATATAGTAAAGGTTTAATAAATTTTAGTCAACTCTGGAGAACAAGATTGACTCTTGTTCTCAGAGCAAATTGTTAAGGGTCTCAATATCTTTTGATGATCTAGATGTATTTTAATATAGTAATGAAAGGCAGTGGAATTCAGTGATAGTCACTACTTTTCAAACTGGAAGATGCAGGTCTGAGTCCCAGCTATGCTATTTACTAATCATGTCACTCTAGAAGTAGGATCATGGAAAACGCCTCCTTCACAAAGTTTGTTATGAGAAAAGTGCTATGTAAAGTATTATATAACTGGGAACTGAGGTTGTTATTCCTCTTAGATAGCGTTGTTATTGTCCTTCATTCTCCAAGAGGACCGTGACATCAGGAGGTGATGTCATGACTTAAAGTGAATTGGATTTCAGTGAGGGAGGACTGTGCCAGGTCACCAACCTCACTCTTTCCTCCAGAGTCATCTGGGTCCAGTGGCAAGATAAACATTCATCAGGATGACTGAAGACAGCCTCTGAGGTTCAAGGGAATTGGGGTTAAGTGATTTGCCCAAGGTCACATAACTAGTGAGTGTCCGAGGTGAGATTTAAACTCAGATCCTTCCCAACTTCAGGGCCGGTGCCCTATGCACTCCACCACCTAGCTGCCGCTCAAATAGTATGATCATAGCTGAAGAAAGAGCCTCAGACTTTGAGTCAGGAGAGTTCTGGGTTCAAATCCAGCTTCCAAAACTGTGTAACCTCAGACAAATTGCCTCTTTTATCTTATTAACAAGATGGAGATGTTATCTTACCTGTAGTCCCGACCTCACAGGATGTTTATGAAAATTCAGCGAAATACTATATCTACTGTGCTTTGTAAATACATTAATTTCCATGTAAATACCCCCTTATTATTATCAGCAGCCTACAGACAAGTAAAGAAAGTAATGAGTTGAAGAATCACCAGCCCAGGAACTAAACTGAAGATCAGTCAGGGATATTGGCAGACTGATAGGCATATAGTGGAGAAGCTAGGTGGTGCAGTGGATTGAGTCCTGGGCCTAGAATCAGGATTCATCTTCCTGGGTTCAGATCTGACCTCAGACACTCACTAGCTATGTGCAAGTCACTTAGCCTTCTTTATCTCAGTTTCCTCATCTATAAAATGAGCTGGAGAAGGAAATGGCAAACCACTCCAGTATCTTTGCCAAGAAAACCCCAAATGGAGTCACAAAGAGTCAGACCCAACTGAAAAACAACCAAAACACTACAAAAGCATATAATAAGAACATATATAAAGAGATAGAAGGGGCCTTTGACCCTCCCCCCACCTTTTTTTTTTTGGTGAGGCAGTTGGGGTTAAGTGACTTGCCCAGGGACACACAGCTAGTACGGGTCAAGTGTCTGAGGTCAGATTTGAACTCAGGTCCTCCCAACTCCAGGGCCGGTGCTCTGTCCACTGTACCACCTAGCTGTCCCTGCCTCCGCTTTTTATTTTTGGGGGGGGGGGGTCAAGGCAATGGGGGTTAAGTGACTTGCCCAGGGTCACACAGCTAGTATGTGTCAAGTATTTGAAGCTAGATTTGAACTCAGGTCCTTCCGAATCCAGGGCTGGTGCTTTATCCACTGTGCTACCTAGCTGCGCCCCCCCCCTTTTTAATAGATGAAGAAACTGAGGGCTAAAGAGGTTAAGGGACTTGCCCAGTGTCACCCAGATAATAAATGGCCAGGTGAGGATTTGAACCCAGGACTTCCAAGTCCAGCATTCTTTCCACTGTACCACACCTTTTATCCTATTGTTATTGCGTGCCCATATGTGGATATGCAAACACCCCATGATGGCTAGAGGAAGTCCACCCATAAGTGTTTAGTAAATAAGATCCAGAATCTCCATTGGGATCAAGCCAAATATAGTACAGCCTTCATTCTTTCTCCACCCCCCCTCCCAGATTCACCAGACTGATTTTGTATTGTTTATATTATATTAGCTCTGACAAGATGCCTGATGGAAGATAAATACAGTGAATTAGTGAGAACTTCAAAAGGCAGGCTTAGCTCTAGGCCCCTTCCTAATGGGGCTGGTCTCTGTAGTCTGCTTGCCTGCAGGCCAGAGGGCTCTTTGAACAAAACAGAATGCCAAAAAGAAGATTCACGGCCTAAAACCTGGATCTTCCCAAGGCTAGGCTTTCTGTGTTTCCTGCATACTTCTCAGGGTGGGGGTTTATTTTTTTTTTTAGCCTGATGAACTGAAGTGGTGTTTATTTTGATTTGTCTCTGAGTCGGAATGGGAGATCTCCAAAAAGAAACCCCCGCTGTGATTCAGCACAGGACTGGATCAGATTCCGGATGATGTAAATAATATTCAAAGAACATTCCTCAGGGTCACAGTTAGAATTTGGCAAATGGAAGCATTTGACTGTCGTCCTGACCATCTCTTGTCATTCTGCTTTTTTGGAAGCTGTACCATGACCCCTAGCAGGGATCTCTGTTGGGTCAAATGACAGTCTGCTTCTCCTGCAAGATGCGGATGATGATCCAGTATCCCCTTCAGAAGGGGTATGGAGTTCAAAAAACCTTCTTTACATGCGGACTGTATTTCAAGGCATTGGGCTGTGGAGACCTCGGGAATACAAATATGAAAAATTACACAGCTCCTGTCCTTAAGAAGCTTATGACCGGGGACAGCTAGGTGGTACAGTGGATAAAGCACCTGCCATGGATTCAGGAGGACCTAAGTTCAAATCCAGCCTCAGACACTTGACACTTACTAGCTGTGTGACCCTGGTCAAGTCACTTAACCCTCATTGCTCTGCCAAAAAAAAAAAAGTAAAAGCAGCTTATGACTTAGTAGACAGGATATGAGGTGTACAAAAAAATAATTATCATACGGAGGATATGATCAGGACAAAGAAGAGATCCAGATGGGGTACTCTAGGAAAATTGGGGAAAGATCACTTTCAGTTCAGGGGATTAGAGGATGATCAGAGAAACCTTCATGAAGGAGGTGGAATCTGTTGGGGGGGAACCCCAACAACAAACAGCATTCTATAAATATTATATTCTTCCTGGCCTGTGTCAGAGGCCAGGCACTGTTGGAGGTACTGTCTTTGGGGTAGAAGAACACCTTAGATGTTTTAGAGAAACAGCTGAGCTGAATGCAATTTATTTACATGTTAGCATCTTCCTCAAAATACATACTACCTAGGCAATCATACTACCAGACAGGAGACCTTTTGTCTGTTCCCACAGCCTAGGAGGAAAAGAAGGAGAAAGGAAGGAAGGAAGGAAGGAAAGAAGGAAGGAAGGAAGGAAGGAAGGAAGGAAGGAAGGAAGGAAGGAAGGAAGGAAGGAAGGAAGGAAGGAAGGAAGGAAGGAAGGAAGGAAGGAGGGAAGGAGGGAAGGAGGGAAGGAGGGAAGGAGGGAGGGGGAATGGAAGGAAAGAAGAAGGAAGGAAGGATTTATTAAGTACTACAGGATGGGGCAAAAGTCACAAATATTTAATAACTCCTTTATTTTTGTTTTTAATTTACAATACCATAGCATCATATACAGTATATATAGAAAATGAATTTGTATTACATGTAAAAACCCAAATCTTTTAAATGGCAAAAAAAAAAGAAAAAATAATTTTCAAATATCAGGCCCCTTCATAACTTTTGGCTTACCCTGTATATGCCAGGCACTTTGCTAAGTGCTTTACAAATATTATTTCATTTAATCTTCACAACAACCCTGGGAGGGAGGTGGTATTATATTCCCATTTTGTAGACAAGGAAACTGAAGCAGACAGAAGTTAAGTGATTTACCCAGAGACACACAGCTAATTAAGATTTGAACTCGGGTCTTCTTGAATCCAGGTCCTAGCACCCTATCCACTATACCAGTGGTGTCAAGCTCAAATAAAAAAGGGTGGGGCAGGGCAAGGCACTAAGGATTCCTACAGGAATATATCGACTTAGAAAACTACATACTGACATTATCAAAGTTCTATTGTGTTTTTATTTATTTTATTAAAAATTTCCCAATTACATTTCAGTCTGTTGTTAGGGCCATGACAAGGCCCCACATTTGACATTTCTGCATTACGCTACATGGCCAAAGAGTGGCCCTCCTGGAGACCACTCTTCCAAGAGCACACAAACAAGAGCTACCTCAACACTGCATACCTACCTCAGTAACTGATGAAGCTGATAGAACCTCCCTGGACACTCTCCCCCTTCATGGTGAACCAACTGAGGATGAATTCCTCTGTGATCCGGCCCATTTTTACCCAGCCAACAACATTGCCAAACAGGGCTTATATTCCCCTACTCATAGTCAGAAAGGTGATTTGCCCAGATTCTAGTACCTACTAAGGAAGGCCCTGTCATCCCTCACCACCTCCCTCAAATTAGATGACTAACATATGTTAATGATGGAAATTTTAATGTTTAGTTTTTATTCTTTTGATTTAGGACAAGCAGGGAATAACACGTTTTATGGGAAAGACGCAGATGCCAAATCTCCCTGTTCCCAGTCCCTGAAATGATACTAAAAACATCTGGGAGATATCACCACCGCCACTACCATCACCCCCTTATGAAATGATACTCACACAAGGCACGGTATTTTGTTTTGTTTTGTTTCGTTTTGTTTTTAGTTAGGCAACTGGGGTTAAGTGACTTGCCCAAGGTCACACAGCTAGTAAGTGTCAAGTGTCTGAGGCCGGATTTGAACTCAGGTCCTCCTGAATCCAGGGCCAGTGCTTTAACCTCTGCGCCATCTAGCTGCCCCGAGGCACGGTATTTTGAGAGGCATCATGATGCATGGAAAGAGTTGGACTTGGATGCAGAGGACTTGGATTCAAATCCTGATTCATTACCTATGTGACCTTGGGAAAGTAGTTTAACCCCTCTGGTCCTCAATTCCTCATCTATTAAGTGAGGAGGTTGGATAACATGAATGTATAATGTACTGAGGAAGCACTGTTGTGTGACTTCCTCTAGGGGTAGCTAGATGGTGCAATGGATAAAACTGTGGGCCTGGCATCAAGGAAGTCTTGAATTCAAGCCTATACTCAGACCCCTACTATGTGACCCTGAACAAGTCACTTAACCTCTATCTGCCTCAGTTTTCTCGACTATAAAATAGGGGTAATAATAGTCCTTAGTACCCAATAATAGTACCCAAGGTTGTTTTGAGGATCAAATGAGATAATATTTGTAGGGTGCTTAGCATAGTACATTACATATAGTGCTTAATTAATGCTTGTTTCATTCCCCTTTGTTATTGTCATCCAGTCGTTTCAATCATGGTCAACTCTTTGTGACCTCATTTGCGGTTTTCCTGGCAAAGATTACGAAGTGGTTTGCCGTTTCCATCTCCAGCTCATTTTACAGATGAGGAAACTGAGGCAAACAGGGCTAAGTGATTTGCCCAGGATCACACAGGTAAATAGTGTCTGAGGCCAGATTTGAACTCAGGAAGATGAGTCTTCCTGACTCCAGGCCTGGCGCTCTATCCACTGTGCCACCCAGCTACCCTTTTTCATTCCTCCTCTCTAACTTTGTTCATAGGCTTATGCGTAGGAGTGGAGGAAGCTGATATTGTGTATGTTCTAGGGCAGATGTCTGGCAAAAGATGACAGGGATGAAAGGAGAAGGGTACAAAGTATTCAAAGGCAAAGAACAGTGTTGAGTTGAAGAGCTATAGAGTTGAGATTGGGAAGGGAGAAAAGTGAAGTCAGATGAGAGGGCAGGCTGAGAGAGTATTGAGGGATAGAGGACTCAGAGGGCTCCACAAGAGCAAAGAAATGGTTTAGGAAGGCACAGGTAAAGATGGAATGACCAAAGGAGAGAAGAATGTGGTTAGCAAAGAGAAGGTTGTGGTTTCTAACTGTGGAAGTAGAACACCTGTGCATAATGGTAAGATTCCCAAGGGGGAGCCTCAATGGGATGGAGTAGCCCATGGGATTCCAGTAAGCCAAAGAATTAGGAGGGTAGAGAGGGAGTATCTAGCCTACGTGAATATCAAAGACTCCTATTTTAAGGGGAGAAGATGGGAAGGAGAGGAAAAGAGTAAGCCAAGTGCTGAACTCCTTGAAAAAGGCAAGAGACCATAGGGTCGGTATAAGACAACTAGCATGATTCAGAAAACACAAAAGTACTTGTGAGAGGACAGTAGCAGTGGTTGCAATGAGTCCCATTGGTCAGCAGCTTCTCATCAGGCCTGAACCAGCAACCGTTAAAAAGGTCACACTGAAGCTCACCATTATTAATCTGATCCAGTGCCTTATATGCCTTTCATGGACACATTATTGATTATAGAGACATCTGTCCTAGAATGCACACAATATCCACTTCCTCCATTTCTATGCATAGTCTGATGAACAAAGTTAGAGAGGAGGAATGATAAAGGGTAGCTGGGTGGCACAGTGGATAGAGCACCAGGCCTGGAGTCAGGAAGACTCATCTTCCTGAGTTCAAATCTGGCCTCAGACATTTATTTACCTGTGTGACCCTGGGCAAGTCACTTAACTCTGTTTTCCTCAGTTTCCTCATTTGTAAAAATGAACTGGAGAAAGAAATGGCAAACTATTCCAGTATTTTTGCCCAAAAAAAACCTAAATGGGATCACAAAGAGTCAGGCATGACTGAAAAATGACTGACCAATGAGTATAATATCTTAGAAAAAAGGAAATATGCTCACAGTTAAAACCTTATAAGTTATTTAGACTGTGGTTTATCAGATTCTTTTTAGAGGAGGGAGTGATCATGAGCATGCTTGCCAATGGCAGGGAAAGAGGAGAGTGTATCATTAAAAGGGGAATGAGCCCAGAAAGGAAAGGTTAGGTGTGCTATTTCATCCATCTTATGTCACAGTTTTGCCTGGCAGTCAAACATTGTTTATTTTAAAGCATGATACAGTCAATCCCCAAACTATGAACACTGGACTTGAGTTTCTCTTCTAAAAGAAAAACTTCTCCCCTGTCAACCTTAAAGATGTCCTTAATAAGTATAGCACCAAAATGAGGAGCCTTGGGGTCAGGTAGTGGTATAGGAGGGGTTCCACCAAACTAAGGAGGGGAAAATTGGTCCTCATCAGAAATAAAGCAGGTCAAGGTTCCCATGTTGATCAGCAGCAGGATTGAGCCCATGTCTTCCAGCATGGTTAGATGGAAAGACCCAGTCTTAAAAAAAGAAAAGACAAGAAAGGAAGGGGGGAGGGAAAGGAAGGGGGAGGCAAGGGAAAGGAAGGGAAGAGAAGGCGAGGGAAGGCAAGGGAAGGCAAGGCAAGGCAAGGCAAGGCAAGGCGAGGCGAGGGAAGGCGAGGGAAGGCAAGGCAAGGCAAGGCAAGGCGAGGGAAGGCGAGGGAAGGCAAGGCAAGGCAAGGCAAGGCGAGGGAAGGCAAGGCAGGGGAAGGGAAGGCAAGGCAAGGGAAGGGAAGGGAAGAGAAGGGAAGGGAAGGGAAGGGGAGGGGAGGGAAGGGAAGGGAAGGGAAAGGAAAGGAAGGGAAGGCGAGGGAAGGGAAGAGAAGGGAAGGGAAGGGAAGGGAAGGCAAGGCAAGGGAAGGGGAGGGAAGGCAAGGGAAGGCAAAGCAAGGGAAGGGAAGGCAAGGCAAGGCAAGGGAAGGCAAGGCAAGGGAAGGGAAGGGAAGAGAAGGCAAGGCAAGGCAAGGCAAGGCAAGGCAAGGCAAGGCAAGGCAAGGGAAGGCAAGGCAAGGGAAGGAAATGAGAATGAGAGGAGAGAGCAAGGCAAGGCAATAGAAGGCAATATTTAAAAGTATTCTTCAGAATCTCCACAAAGCTCTAACTCTTCATTCTTTGTTAATTAAACCTACTTTTTTCCTCAGCCCCCAGAAATCAAGGTAAATATTAATAGAAAACTTGACTTAATTTTGCATTGATACCATTTTGTTTTTGCTAGATCACTATTTTCTACTATTTTTCCATTGCATTTAAAATGCAAAGAACAACTGTGGAGTTGAAATGGCTAGCTATCAGGTTGCGATTGAAGATGAGCTAAGAAAGCACCAAGGGGTGGAGAGATCAGAGGCTTCCGGAGAAGGTAGAATAGGTTCAGGAGAGATATGGCATAGGAAGAGATGGAGAGGAGAGGAGAGGAGGTTATCACATAGAGCAGGGCTTCTTAAACTTTTTCTACTCATGGCCCCTTTTCACCCAAGAAATTTTTATGACCCCAGGTATGTAGGTATATAAAATAGGTATACATAACCTTTTATTGTTGCCAAATTTTTTATGACCCCCATATGGGGTTATGTTGACCCCATATGGGGTCACAACCCACCGTTTAAGAAGCTTTGACACAGGGGATAATTATTTCTGTTGAATTTCTGCTACCTTACGAGTTAAATAGGTTTTTGTGGTCTGGCCTGGGAACCTAACCACCATAACACCGTTTCTATGGGAAAATGCATTATGCTTTCCAAACAACAGACTTACAAATGAAATTTTGGAACATAACTATTCATAAGTCAGGGACTGCCTGTACAAACAAATGCAGACTCATAAATAAGTGTTTATTGGCATTACCTACAGCCAAAATGTTTAAAACCTTTGTTTCTGTGTTGTGTTCTCATAGCTTTGCCAAATGAATCTAGAGTTTGTTTTTGTTGCTGCTGAATAAAATTTACCTTAATTGTAACTTTCCCAGAAATGATCTTTTAACCATATTCAGAAGTTCCTGGCCATTCATATATTAAAAGTAAAGAGAACATACTACTGGGAATGAGGAAACCTGGGTTCCTGTCTTTGGCTCTGCTACTAATTCCCTCAGCGAGTCATTTATTTCCTTTTCTGCGTGCCTCGGTTTCTTTGGGTGTAAAATGTAACAGTTGAAATTTATGTTTCCTAAGGTCCCTTTTTACCTTTTTTCATAATTCTTTGGTCTTTGCCTAAAGCATCACAGTGTAGTAGAAAGAGTTCTAGACTCAGTTTTAGAGGATATGGGCTTGAGTCCTAATACTAGCACTTACTTCCAAGTGACTTTGGGTAGTTAACCACTGTGGGATTTAGTTTCCTGACGTGTTGAATGAGAAAGGTTGGACTAGATGACCTCTGAGGTACCTTCTGGCTCTAAATCTATGACCCTTTGACCTGGTTTCAGATCCCAGTCTGCCACTAACTGCCTGAGTGACCTTGGGCAAGTCATCACACTCTCTGGGCCTCAGTTTCCTCATCTGTAAAGTGAAGATATTGAACTAGATGACCTCTTAGGTCCCCTTCAGCTTTACGGCTTCACCCTAGATCCACAGAAGACATCTCCCACTGCATCTGGGGCCATCGCCAGTTGTCCTAACCTATGTCTTGCCACTGGACTCATATGCACCTAAAGGAGAGAGTGAAGCTGATGACTTTGAACATCCCTGACTCACTTGAATGCAATTCGCTTGCAAGTCAAGACATTCCCTTCCTGATGTCATTGGTCCTCTTTGAGAACGAAGGGCCAACAACAACAATATAACAAAGCCCTACTCTATCACCTTTGTCTTTGTACCTTCTAAGACGAGCATAGGGCTTTGTGTCCCCATGGGGAGCTACTACATTGTACCACTTGTACAGAGGGAGTTAATGATGTTCCTCATTAGTGACCCTGGTGGTATTCACATGTTCCAGGGGAAAGAGAAACTCTTAATTCCAATCTTGGAAGGGTGGAAATCCACACTCCCTTCCAGTTAATCCTCAGACTGGCTTTATTTTATTTTATTTTATTTTTTGCAATGCTTTGGTCTCTGGATAGCATCTTCCTAATGATTTGGGATCATAAACAGTTCCCTCCTCAAGAATGGAACTTGAACATTTGCCTCTGAATTTAATTAGAGCTATCTTCTCTTCCCAGTGCTGTTTTCTTTTTGCTTCTTTGTACCAGACTCTGGGTGTTTCTTTGCTACTAGGACAAACTCAAAGGTCTGTAGTCTGATTTGGGGGATGGGGATTTTTTGTTTGTTTTTTACTTGGTGGTGTTTGTTGGTGGTTTTAACATTATAGGCTCTGACAGCAGCCCTGATGCCTTAAATGGGCACAGCCCTTAACAATGACACTTCCCCCAAATGTGTACCTGCCTGCAAGCTTTGAAAGGAACCCTGTTGATCTGGGCAGAAGGTCTCTGGGGCTCAGTGGGAGATAGTTCTTTGGAATCTCAGCTGACTTGTACTAGAACTGAATGCATATTCTCTATCTGTAGCAGCTGTTCCTCATAATTCTCTCTTGTGATGCTAAATTATGACCCTGAGGCTTTTGTGTAGATCGTCCAAGAGCTTCTTTTCCTCGTTCAATTTCTGGGGTCGTACTTCCAGGATAATGAGTCTCCCTAATGCCACTGAACAGGGTCAGCTTAATAAGTAGGAAATGCATATGGTACAGTTTGTCTAGTGGAGGGGAGGGGTACCCTTGTTTCTGAGCCTCCTCTTCTGAGTAGGAACTGGGTTTATTTTTACTTGTTTGCTATCCTGGAAGATAATAGCTTTAGTATCAATGGACCAACAATCAATGAACAAGCATTTATTAAGCACTTACTGTATGCCAGACATCTTAAGTTTCTCTGTCTCTGTCTTTCTCTTGCTTTTTTATACTACATCCAGAAATATAGTGTTTTCCAATGTCTTTATGTGTTCCATCTCATGAAGGCCATACCTGGTTTGTTGTTTCCTGAGGTTTGAGTCTTTTATATTTAGATATCTGGATTTAACAAATAATTATTGAACATCTGTTTAGTTTAAGGGATTGAATTTAGAAGATTAGGAATGATAAGAATACAAAGAATAAGGATATAAGAATATTAGAGAGGCAAGATGACACAGTTAATCGTAGTTAGGAAGATCTGCATCCAAATCTTGCCACTAATATATACAATACTAGCAGCATGACCATGAACAAGTCACTTAACCCCTTGATGCTACTGAGATTAGAAGTTAAAAACAGGTTGCAAATCTACATCAACCAAGGGAGTTTCTATGTCAGAAGTTCTCAATGTTAAATGAAATCAAAAGACTAGACCAGAAAAAAAAGATATGACCCTTTCCCTCAAGGAAATTACTATCTAGTAGCAGAGATTGTTGTTGTTGTTGGTCCTTCATTCTCGAAGAGGATCATGATATCAGGGTGATTATGTGACTTGCACTGAATTGGCTATAAGTGCTGGAGGGCTGTGCAAGGTCTCCAACCTCACTCTCTCCTCCAGAGCCATCTGGTTCCAGTGGCAAGATATACATCAGCACAACTGAAGATGGCCCTGGATGTTTAAGGCAATTGGGATTAAGTGACTTGCCCAGGGTCACACAGCTAGTAACTGTCTGACATGAGATCTGAACTCAGGTCCTCCCAGCTTCAGGGGCAGAGCTCTGTCCACTGCACCACCTAGCTGCCCCAGTAGCAAAGATAAAACATACATAGAGAGAGCTATATAATACAAGGTAGGATCTGAATGGGGTCCAAAGTGTTTATGGAAGGACAGGTTAGAGATGGGATGGTTAGAGAGGAGAGGGAAAGATTGTAAAACTTCCCAGAAGGAGCCATTGGAGCTGTAACTTGAAGCATTAGAAGGAATTATGTAGCCAGAGGCAGGAACCAGTAAATAAGAATTCCTGGTAGAAGGAACGGTCCATGGAATTGGGAAACACTATAGGAAATTGTAGCATTGCTTTTCTCATATTGGTTCCTGGTGCCCTAGGCCCTAGTCCTGGACACTTCCCACTCTCTCAGTGCCTTAATTGGTCTCTGCTCAATGCCACCACCCCTATTTCCAACTTCCAGGATGGAAACTCTCTGATGAAGGATTCTCCTTTGAGTTTCAACTTTGTCCATTATCTGAAAATAAGCCATTGTTGTAGCTCTTAAACAAGTAATTTGGGATCATTTGGAGAGATAGATTGAGGCACCGCTTGCTTGTTTGGATGCTACCCTGCCTCAAGTTGTCCACACTTAAGAGTGCAAGGATTCTGTGAGGCAAGGAGAGTGGGAGAAATCAATGTTCTCTTAGACACAGGAAATGCTCCTTAGCCCACATGAAAGTATCTTTCAATATTTAGAGGTTTATTCATAGTTTAGAAGTGATTCCTCAACATGGGGTCCCTGATCTTGGTGGGGTTTTTTGATATTTTAATAATTCTCTCAATCAGATTGGCTTCTTTTGTAATCCTCTGTATTTTATTTTAAGTTTTTAAGAACATTATTCTGCAAATCAAAGCATACTATTTTTCACTTTCTTTTTTCATGTTTTTTCACTTTTGGTATCTGTCTTCTTTTACAACATGAGTAAGATGGAAATATATTTTGTGTGATGGCACATGTATAACCTATATCAAACTGCCTACCATCTCTGGAAGGGGAGAGATGAGAGAGGGAAGGAGAAAATTTGGAGCTCAAAAAAATTTTTTTAATTGTCTTTACATGTAATTGGGAAAAATAGGTTAAAAAAATAACATTATTCTTAGAGTTTGTAAGCTTCACCATACCACCAGAGGGGTCCAAGACAACAAAAAGAGTTAAGAACCCCTGATTTAAAACACCAGGTCTGAAATGCTGCCCCATAGTCACCTGTGAGTAACCATCTCCAATATGGTAGATTTTATTCACTAGCTTTTATCTCATATTTTTTTCAGTGTAAAACACTGTAGTCAGAATGGTTCAGGAGGCTAAGAGATATTTCCCCAGGGGAGTCCTATGTAAATAGATTCAGATAATATAATCTTGAACCTATAGGTGCTCTTACTGCAACATGGGAGACATTTTGCTATATATTTTCCAGGGTGCTATTTTCTCATGTAGTTTATGCATACAAAGGATGACCAATAAATGCTGTCGAATGAATGAATGAATGTCTTTTGGAAGAGAGAATAGATTTGTTCTGATTGACCCCAGAAGGCAGAACTAGGAATAATTGGTGGAAGTTGGAAGGAAGAAATTTTAGGCTTCACTAAGGAAAAACTTCCTAACAATTAGAGCAATCCGAAAAGGAATCGTTTGCCTCAGGAAGTAATGAACTTCTCAATAGTGGAACTCTTCAAGCAAAATCTATACAATCATTTGTTGTGAATGATGTAGGAGGTCAGGCATGTGGTGCAGTGGATAGAGACACAGCCCTGGAGTCAGAAGAACCTGAGTTCAAATTTGGCCTCAGACACTTATTAGCTGTGTGACCCTAGGTAAATCATTTCACCCTGCTTGCCTCAGTTTCCACATCTGGGAAATGAGCTGGAGAAGGAAATGGCAAATGGGGTCACAAAGAGTCAGATACTACTAAACAACAACAAAATGCGATGTGTGGGGGGGTGCGAGGTATGTGTGAGTTATTCAGATATTAGTCACAGCATTATCCTATTGAGTTGGAAGGGACATTAGAGATTATCTAATGAAACCCTTTTTACTGATGAGGAAACTGAGGACAACCAAAGTTAAGTAGCTTAACCAAGGTCATGCAGGTAGTAAGTGACAGTACTAGAATTTGAACCTAAGTCCTCTCACTCCAAATTCATTGCTCTTTTCACTTTTCCAAAATTCTTCTTGCCCTTATAGGAAAAGGGTACAGTCAACATATTTTAAATTTGAAACCTAACTTTTCTGTTCCCCAAGCAATTCTCTAAAGACTATTAAGTTAAAACGGGTTGCAAGTCTGCATTAGTGGAGGGAGTTTCTATTGCACATGTTACCTACACTAATTAAATCAAGAGTCTGGACACACACATCCCCAAATCACACATCATCTTACAAATTTTTTTATTTTGTTTTTGTTTTTGCGGGGCAATGGGGGTTAAGTGACTTGCCCAGGGTCACACAGCCAGCAAGTACCAAGTGTCTGAGGCCAGATTTGAACCCAGGTCCCCCTGAATCCTGAGTCGGTGCTTTATGCACTGTGCCACCTAGCTGCGCCCCCATCTTACAATTTAATAGCATATTAGCATATTAAGTTTGTAAAATGATTTATTCACAATTCTACAAGGTCAATGACCCCATTTTACAGATGAGAAGAGGGAGATGTGGCATTCCTAGAGTCACAGAGGTAATGAAGATAGGTAGAGAATTCAAAGCCAGGTCCATCATGCTTTGTGCCATTCTAAGAATTAAAAAAAGAAAGGATGGGGGCAGCTAGGTGTCACAGTGGATAGAGCACTGGCCCTGGAGTCAGGAGCACCTGAGTTCAAATTTGACCTCAGATACTTACTAGTTGCATAACCCTGGGCAAGTCACTTAATCGACTGCATTTTTGAAAAAATGGAAAGGAAAAGATGGTTTGTAGATCTCAGATCTGTCATCTCCTCCCTTTTCCTTTCTAGAGGAGAGGAGGGTATCTCCAGTGAGATGTGTGTGCTCTTTGAAAATGACCCTCTGGGTTAGCTCCAAAGCCCAGCCAAGTTGGACGTTATTACCAAGAGACCTTTCCCTCAAGCAGACAGTTCCAGAACAAGCGACCTTGATTATGGTGGCAATCATGGGAACCCTCAACCTTGACCTTGAGCCTGGAGAAGAGTAACAAGGGAGTCAGGAGAACTGGTGTCTGTGCCCAGTTGGGCCACCATCTTACTGACATTGACACTTTATCAATGGGAAACTCCCACTTAACAGGGATCTAGACAATCAGAAGGCAGTTCTGGCCAACACTGGGTCTGAATCCAAACCCTGTAACTTACTATCTACGTGACTTAGGGCAAATGACTTAGCTTCTCTTGGTCTTCCTTTCCACATCTATAAAATGAGGGGAAGCCCTAAGGGTCCTCCCAGCTTTAAGTTTATGATCCTGTGATTGGAGTAGTAAGGAAAGGACCCAAAGTGCTAGTGCAGAAAGCCATAAAGCGGATTTTTAAAATGGTGGCCCTTGGTGACCTCTGCCCTGTTCCTGTTATTTTTTTTTTCTATTTTGTACATTTTGTACTTTACTTTTATAAGAAGAAAACAGATGAAAAGTGAACAAGTTAACATCATGGATTTCTTCCACAATAATAAAATAAAATAATTCCAGGGTCTGTCTAGAGTCTAATATAGATTCAGTCCCACTTTTTATACTATCAAGTTTTCTAGACCAGGGGTTGGCAAACTGTGGCCTGGACTACTGCCTTGTTTACGTACTGGAAGCAAGCAAAGAAATGGTTTTTAAATTTTTTTAATCAAATTTTATTGTATTTGAACATGTAAAAACAATTCTTAGCTTACAACCATATAAAAACAGGCAGATTTGACCCTCGGCTATAGTTTGCCAACCCCTGTTCTAGAGTATTGTGCAATGTTGTTGAACCTTCATAGTGATGGCTCTGAGACATTAAAAGATCACCAGAAAAAATATACAAATTTGGGGCAGCTAGGTGATAAAATGGCTAGAGCACTGGACTTGGAATCAGGCAGACTTATCTTCCTGAGTTGGCCTCAGACACTTCCTAGCTGGATGACCCTGGGCAAGACACTTAACCCTGTTTGCCTCAGTTTCCTCATCTGTAAAATAAGCTGGAGAAGGACATGGCAAAGCACTCCAGTATCTTTGCTAAGAAAACCTCAAATGGGGTCACAAAGAGTAGCATATGACTGAACAACAACAATGCTAATCTGAGTATATTCTGATATTTGAAATCTTGGTTATCTGTGTCTTGGCAAGTGGGAAACTTTTACTAGCCATCTTCTGTGTGAAAAGTAGTATACAGCAGAAGTATCAAACTGAGCCAGATTAAAATGTAATTGAGAAATATTTAACAAAATTAAAATACAATGCAACATAGATAATAGTAATTTGTGGGTTTTTAAAATATGTGGTCTTCCACTTCTATTTCAGTTTGACACCCCTGCTATATAAAACTAGGTCAGCATTGGAGTTCAGGGGAAAAGAATCTGGAAAATATATATTCAGAGTGTTTCTTATGTTCCACTAATTATCTCTATATGTCTACAATTATACTGTAGAGTCTACCTCTGTTTACATAGTGCCTGGGGTTTAACCTTCCAGCACATTTCCTACTCGAGTGTTTCACAGACAATAAAATATTCTAGATAAAAGTCCATGGATGCAATCAAATATAGTTTCCCATCCAATGAAATAGGGTCAGAGAAGAACCCCTTGGAAAATTATTTCATTTCTCTGGACCTCAGTTTCCATATCTGTAAAATAATAAGGGAAAGAAAGAGTAGTTTGGTGGAAAATTCACTGGCCCTGAAGTCAGGGAGCCTACTTACAAATCCTGCCTTTGGTGCTTAATTATCTGTATGACTTTAAGTAAATCACTCAATCTCCTGTAAAATGTGGCATTGTGTTAAATTATCTCTGGGGTTCCCTTGGAGCTCTTAATCTATGATCCCTGGTGAGGTAAGAGCTCAAAGATGCCGTCCATGACAAACATTCCATAATGCTATGACATCACCAGGAGACGTCTATCCCAATAACTGAGTGTTATGATGGACTTGGATCAATGAAAAAGCCTTGATCAAGGGCTTACTATGTGTCAAGCACTATGCTGAGTGCTAGGTGGACAGACAGAAAAGTGAGACACCCCCTTCTTTCAAGGAGCTCACGTTCTAGCAGGCAACATGAGGAGAGCTCAGCCTCAGGGCAGATGGTAAAACCTAGTGTGGTCCTCAAGGCGCAGCTGCAAGGCAGATGGCAATTCATTTTCTTTAGTGTCATTTCCATGGATAAATTCATATCCATTTCTGACATAGAATTCTTTGACAGTGCCAAGGACTCTGTTGGCAAGAATATTTTGTTTTGGGGAAGTTTTCTGGGGTTTTTTTGTGGTCTTTTTTATAGGCACTAGATGATGCTTGTGGGGTGTCAGAAAGCAGTGGTCAGTAGCCTAGGGTAGGAGTTGGTGAGGGGGCAGGGGGCAGCTATTCTATGTTCCTCTGGCATAAGGTCCTGGATTGACTCTACCTATGAGGGGGTGTGGTAGGTTGTACTACTTAATTGGGACATCTAGGTAGCACAATGGACAGAGAACTGGACTCAGTCAGGAAGACCTGATTTCAAATTTGGCTTCTAGCTTAGAATAGCTAAGACCCTAAGCAAATCGCTTAACCTCTATTTGCCTCAGTTTCCCCATCTATAAAATGGGAATAATAGCAGCACATCCTGGGGCAGCTAGGTGGTGCAGTGGTAAAGCACCAGTCCTGGATTCAGGAGGACCTGAGTTCAAATCCGGCCTCAGACACTTAACACTTACTAGCTGTGTGAAACCTGGGCAAGTCACTCACCCCTTATTGCCCCTCAAAAATAAATAAATAAATAGATAGATAGATAGATAGCTAAATAAATAAATAAATAAATAAAAATAACAGCACCTCCCTTCCAGCGTTATTGTGAGGATCAAATGAGATAATATTTGCAAAGCATTTTGAAAATGTTAAAGGATTGTATAAATGCTAGCTTGGCGCCCATCACCTTCTTTCTCTCCCATAGGGCTCTTTATTCTTTCCTCCTTCCCCTTGCCTTTTAATAAGATTCTATAAACTCTTTCTTTGTAATTATAGCTCTTTTTTCATCCCCCCCACCCCTATAATATAGCAAAATTGACCACAAAAACTGTTTTATGAGGTGCTCTGCTGCTTCAGCTAGGTGAGATAGGTTACCTGTTGCTAACAAGGTAGTAACTAGTTGGCAGATGGTCTTGTTTTATCAATAAGGAAATTGATGCTTAAACAAGTTAAGTGACCTCCCCACCATCACATAACTAGTTAGTGGCAGAGTTGGGACTAGAATTCAGGTTTTCTGATTGGTCTTCAGTCTTGAAATGGATTAAGAAAGACCTGATCCAAAGAATCGTCATAGAATAAACTCACATGTTGTTGTTGTTGCTGTTGTTTCTCCTTCATTCTCAAAGAGGACCATAACATTGGGGTGATATCATGACTTGCAGTGAATTGGATTTAAGCAAGGGAGGGCTGTGCAAGGTCACCAGCCTCACTCTCTCCTCCAGAGCCATCTGGATCCAGTGGCAACATATACATCAGTACAACCGGAGATGGCCCTGGATGTTTTAAGGCAATTGGGGTTAAGTAATTTGCCCAGGGTCACACAGCTAGTGTCTGAGGTGACATTTGAACTCAGGCAGGCCCTCCCAACTTCGGGGCCAGTGCTCTATCCACTTCGCCACCTAGCTGCCCCAGAATCAACCCCCACAGTTAGAGTTGAAAGAGATCTGCTCCTTCCCTCTGATTTGGCAGGACCATCTCTCCTAAAGCTCTGCTTGGGTATAGAGAGAGCGTTTTGCTTGGTTAAAATAGTTTCACACACATTGTCTCATTAGGCAGTCACAGGATTTTTATTACATAATTTGTGCCTGTTCTATCTATTTACAAATCAACAGCCCTTTCTACAACAAGTGCATGTAATTTCTAAAAATATTGCTGATCGATTTCTTATAAATTTACTATCCTAACATTTGTGGAGCTTCTCTTCACCTATTTCACCCTCTCCTCTGTATCTTTCAACCTTTTGGTCAGTTCTCCATTTTTATACAGTTGTATACACCACTGCTACCACAGACATCTTTATCCCTGAGGGCATGATTCTTTATTCTTTCCTCCTTCCCCTTGCCTTTTAATAAGATTCTATAAACTCTTTCTTTGTAATTATAGCTCTTTTTTTCATCTCCCCACCCCCATAATATGGACAAATTGACCACAAAAACTGTTTTATGAGGTGCTCTCAGAGACTAGACGCTGTGTGGCATCTCTTCTTTCTTACACTCATCTCCACTGAGTACCGACTGTCTTTCCTGCCCCTAGAATCTTGCGACAGTTTTGCTAAGGAAAAAAATGGTTTATTACTAATTTTTGTTTCACCTATATCACCTACAACTCCCATTGCTCCTAAAGAGCAATCTCTTATAACAAAGAATTATAAAGAGAAGCAGGAGGGGGAGGGAAGAATTTAGTAAAACCAACAGATCAAATAAGTCTGATGTTATATGAAGTATTCCACATCTCTTCTTCCACATGGGGTCTCTGTTTTGTCCAGAAGCCTGTTAAACATTTTTTAATGTCTTCATCCTCCTCTCCATCAATTTCTAATTTATAAATAGAGATCTCCTTTGAAAATTTCTCTGTGTAACATTTTCTTTTTCCTTTTGGGATCCTCAGTCTTTATTCTCCACTCCATCATCCTCATTGACATATTCTTTTGATAGAAAACTGCCCTTTTCAGTTTTTAAAAGTCTTTTCATTCGATTCAAAAGAACAAACATTTTATTAACAGCCTACTATATGATTTTTAATTAATGACAATGATACATTTGGAGTTTTTGTTATGTGTAGGGGGAGCGGGGTAAGGAGGAATGTTGGCATATACATACATACATTCATGCATGCATATGTACATACATATATATGTATACATATATACATATATATATATATATATCTTAAGACAAACATATAAGATAAAACACAAGAGATCCTGACAAGCATCCATAAGTAGTTTCTTTGTGTTCTTGCTGCTAAATAGAAGGAATTGGGTTGTTGTTATTTTACTAAACTTTAAAGATGCATGCTTTGTTTTGTTTTTTTTTTGAAAGCCTGTTTTATACAAGATATAGTGCTAAATGCTTTCTCCTATCAGTCTTTCAACAGGACTGGAGATAATTCGAAGTTTTCCCTTTTCCCTTCCTCAATTGCTATCTTTTGTCTCCTTAAATTTGAGACATAAAACCTTTAAGCTGTAAAATAATTTTGCTCCATTTTAAAACAGCCTTCCTTCACCCTTCTAGTACCCTATTGGGTAGATTGGTTTCCCAGTCTCAACCTAGGTGGCTCAGTATATAGAGCACCTGTCTTGGAGGCAGGAATACTTGAGTTCAAATGTGGACCCAGATACTTAATTAGCTGTGTGACTAGCTAAGTTACTTAACTTCAGTTTCCTCATCTGAAAATGGCAATAATAATCCACAGGGTTATTATGAGGATCAAATGAAATAATCATTGTAACATACATAACACAGTGCCTGGTACATAGGAAACACTACTCCCTAGATCTCCCAGTTTCTTTTGGCATCTTCAGCCCCTTTATCTTTTTTTCCTCTGAAGTGTTCACAAACTATTCCCACCGATCCCATCTTCTCTGACACTCAAAACCATCCATTTTCCCTTTGTCTCCTTTTTTCTCCCTCTGCCTTGGTCTTGTGGACTCTTCCTTCAGCTTCTCCAGCAAAATCCTGTTCGATATGTTCTGACCAATTGTTAATCTGCATTGGTACAGCTGGTTTGTTCTTGGGGAAACTTTCTACATAGATGAAATCTCTCCCAAAATATTCTTACTAGAGTGATATTGACTACACAAGCCACGACTACCCATTCTGCTCATTATTGTAAAGGGGGGGAATGGGGTACGGGGTTTGGGTTAGGGGTTGGGGTTCTTAGGAATTCCTCTTTAAAGAATTACACCCTCTTGCACACAAAAGTAGTTAGAATAAGGTGGTAGTTTATTTAGGGGCAAGGGAAGGGAAGGGTGGGGGAATGGAAACCATGACAGAAATCCTTGGACTTCTCATGGGGAGATAGGTACAAAGCATGTGGCGCATGTGGCTCAGAGATACCAATCTCCTCGAACAGGAGAATGGCAGATACTTTTATAGAAGACTGATGGGGGGAGGGGTCACCATTTGACTGTGGAAAGTTCCTTTAGTGAGTGAGGGAGGACCATTCCCCACTGGTGGTAGCTGGGGGAATTGGGTGAGGAGTGGAGGACCATCCCCCACTGGTAGTGACTAGAGGAATTGAGTGAGGGGTGGCTACGGATCCCTCTTCAGGACACAAAGGCCGCAGTCACACCCAAATTTATCTCCCCAGGGTAAAGGAGACCAGAATGAAGGGTGGGAATCTGAAGCTAGCCCAGTCCTATTTGGTTCTGCTTATCTCTCTAGGCGTTATCTGTCCTCTGGTTTAGTTTCTCAAGGAGAAGGTTCCTTGATGTGCCCCAGAGAACTTCTGGGGTGCTCTGCACCCCATGACATTATCAATCATTTTTTTTCCAATCAATCAACTGGCTGTGTGAAAGATGGATTGGAGTGGAGAAAGCTGTGAGATGGGGAAGGCAAAGAGTAGGCAACTGAAGTGGTCCAGGAAATGAGTACCTGAAGTAGGATGGTGGCCATACGAGTGGAGAGAAGGAGGAGTATGACAAGAGATATTGTGGAAATAGAAATAGTACGACTTGGTATCAGATTGAATATGTTGGGTGAGGGAAAGCAAAGGGTAGAGAATGACAGCAAGTTCATGAACCTGAGTGAGTGAAAGGCTGGTGAAGCCCTTTCTGGTAACAGGGAATCTCAGAAGAAGGGTGGGTTTGGGAGCAGGGATGAAGACAATGAGATCTTGAGGCTGAGATGCCTATGGGACATGCAGTTAGAAACGTCCAGTGGGCAGGTGTTGCTACAGGGCCAGAGTTGAGGAGAGAGACTAGGGTCAGATTCCAATAGCCATACTATAATAACAACTACAACCATGATAATAGCTAACATTTATATGGTGTTTATTATGTATCAGGCACTGTGCTATGTGCTTTACAAATATTATCTCATTTGATCCTCACAACAACTCTGGGAGTTATTATCATCATTTTACAGACTTGCCATGGGTACCACAACTCCTAAGTATCCAAGGTCAAATTTGATCTCAGGTCCTCCTGACTCCAGGCCTAGTGTGCTATCCACTGCACCTCCTAACTTGTCAACCAATTGATCTCTACACCTTTCAGGCATACTGCTATACCATGAAGGTTGAGTCCTCTGCCATCTTGGGTTGGCCTTTTCAGAAAGATTCCCACAAATACTGGTAAGCAATTTAGTAATGTCAGTAGTCTTCGGTTTCTAATATCCACCCTCCCTTAAAAATAGGATTACAGATTTAGAGCAGGAAGGGACTTCAGAGTTCAGCTAGTCCTTCCTCTTTTAACAGATGATGGAACTAGAGAAGGTTAAATGTGACTTGCCTATGTCAAACATGGAGTAAGTAGCTGAGGGAAGATTAGAACTCAGGTGCCCCGACTCTGGATCAAGTGTTTTGTCACTTCAGTATGCCAGCCATGTACCAAATCAGATATGCAAGAATAAGATTATAAAGCCTGGTATCACAGATGGAGAGTTGAAAGAGATCTCAGAGACCTGCTCCTTCATTTTAGAGATGAGGACACTGAAATAGCATTTTTCATCATAGGTCCTTCAGAATTGTCTTTGGATCATTGCATGGCTGAGAATAGCTCAGTCATTTGCAGTTGATCATTGTATAATGTTGCTATTACTATGTACAATTTTTTCGTGGTTCTGTTCACTTCACTTTGCAACAGTTCATGTAAGTCTTTCCAGGTTTGTCTTCCTTCTTTCTTTCCTTCCTTCCTTCCTTCCTTTCTTTCTTTCAGTTTTTTTTTTCTTTACAGGGCAATGAGGGTTAATTGACTTGCTCAGGGTCACACAGCTAGTAAGTGTCAAGTGTTTGAGGCTGGATTTGAACTCAGGTCCTCCTGACTCCAGGACCTGTGCTTTATCCACTGCTCCACCTAGCTGCCCCACCAGGTTTTTCTTAAAGCATCCTGCTCGTCATTTTTTATGGCACATTCAGCTCATATCTTTGTAGTGCCTCAACGTATTTAAAGCATAAATGGATAATGAAAGTATTATCATCTACTAAGGGAAAGCAATCCCCAAAACTATAGAATAACCAAGAATGTGCCAAGTGCATGAGAAACAGAGACCACATACAAGGCAGCACAACAAATAGAGTGTAGGACTTGGATGTGAGAGGACCTGAGTTGAAATCCTGCCTCAGACACTTACTGGCTATGTGGTCCTAGGCAAATTATTTAACCTGTCTCCACTTCAGTTTCCTCATCTGTAAAATGGGAATAATAATGGCCCCTACCTCCCAGGGTTGTTGTGAGGATTCAAATGAGATATTGGTAAAGCATTTTGCAAACTTAGAAGTATTAGATAACTTTTAGTTAGTATCTCTCATACATTATCTAAATAATAATATTACATATTGTTATTATATGATTATTATATATTCTTGTTCGATTGTACTAGTCATTTCACTTCTCTTTCATATGTCAATAAACAGCAGCCAAAAGTCTGCTCCAGCATCCTCAGGAGTCTTGTAGAAGTTAGCAGTGAGGCCATCAGTCCCAGGACCACTTTCCTTTTCCAATAGCTTGCTTCTTGGGCTGTGATGTCGCCTGTAAAGAATTCCTTTCTTCTCTTTCTGACTACTCCCCTGGTTACACTCTCTAACACATGACCTCCTAACCCCTTGTCATTGTCTTTCCCCTCTTGATGTGTTTTTTCTTATTCCTAAAAAAAAATTCTAGAGAGAAAATATCCCTTACCTAAGTGTCCTATTTGGACATGATCTTAATTTGTCCATTTTTCTTTTCTGAAGCCCAGGACCACCATGTCTCTCCATTCCTTTATAGGCCAAGAACTCGGTAGGACATGTCTTTATTTGTATCTAACCTCCTCTTCTCTAATCACTTGACCTTCTATAAAATGAGATTTATTCCCTGATTTTTATCATTCTCCTTTATTTGTCCTCACCTTTATGTGTTTTTCTATGTTCTTTATTAAGTCCTTCTGCAGCTGGGAACATCTATTTTTACTTTTCTTTCCAAGCGTTTCACTTTCCTCCTTTCCTTGAGAGCTTTCTTCATATCACATTTTAACATGTCCCACCACTCTCTGACATCTTGAAAAAGGGAAATGGGCTCTCCCTCCCTTTGATCATTCTTATGATATTTTTAATTTCTTCCTGTTCTAGTGGGAATCTGCTCATCCCCCTATACCTCTGCCAAATTTCCTGACTTTTGAGAAATTAATTCCAGCTATCACCCTCGCATGCTTAGAAAAGCTGGTATCATTTGTTTCATGAATACTCTGTTCTTTCTTGCACAGAAATATATCAATTGCACTGGCCTACTTCTTCTAGATAAATAAGTATATTCCAGATTGTAAGCATGTGTCTTTAAGTAAGCATTCCTTAATCCTGTATTCTTAGAGAATTGATTCTAGAGATTTGTCCTCATAAGTTACATATTGGTTACTTCAAGTCCTATCACCTTTCTCTAAGATCTAGTACCAATTCATACACAAGTCAAGATATCACCCGGACTTCTTCAGAAATGAAGAGTGAACAACAGTTCAAATTCCATTCCAACAGTCCTCAAGAAGAGTATTCAGAAAATTCACCACATTATTTAATTTTTCCCTTTCCTTTTTCAGGGGAGTGGTGGGAAAATGAGGATATTCATACATTTGATTATTTCCCCTCCCCAATTTGCTTTTATAATCATACTTCTTCAAACTCGGATTTGATTTCTTGAACATTTAACCACCAGGTGGTGCTGTTAGCCACTAACCTGATTCTAGCTATCAAAAGGACCAAGCAGGCACTAAAGTCCCATGTTCACACTGTCTATTAGCTGCATGCTGTATTCCAAGGCTTTTAAAACTATTTCCACTCACAGCTCCTTTTCACCCAAGAAATTTTACATGACCCCAGACATATAGGTACATAGATATATAGATGTAGATGTTGACATTGATGTTGATATTGATATTCTTGGTCATTACATATTCAAAAACCTTTTACTATTGCCAAATTTTTCACAACCTCCACACTGAGTTTAAGAAGCTTTGCTCTAGTCAACATCAGTGGAAGCTCCAAGGAATGGTAAACTGTCTATGGTTCCCAGAGAACCTACATACCTTCTGTTGCCCAGATTCACTTATCTGTTAGGGGTGTAGTTAGCATGGAGTTTCTGGAGTTGGCTTCAAAAGACTCCTGGCTTGGGGGCAGCTAAGTGGTACAGTGGATAAAGCATCAGCCCTGGATTCAGGAGGACCTGAGTTCAAATCCGGTCTCAGACACTTGATACTAGCTGTGTGACCTTGGGCAAAGTCACTTAACCCTCATTGCCCACCAAAAAAAAACAAACAAACAAACAAAAAAAGACTCCTGACTTTATTTACTAGTGAAACAGTAGTACATAGTACAGGGTGGATAGATATGGATGGAAAATATCTCCTTCCCATCATCATCTTGCCTTCTCTGCCCCTCTGTGCCCTAAAATTTCCCTATCTCTTTTTGCATCTAAATTCTGCCTTACACACAACTGTTTTATTTCCTCTTTACCTTTTCCAACTGATACTCCTGCATATATATGTGTGTGTGTGTGTGTGTGTGTGTGTGTGTGTGTGTGTATGATATATCCATCTGATATGTATGTATGTATATATGTGTATGTATATATATATATATGTATATATGTATATGTATGTATCTCTGATATAGCCATCCAACACCACAGGAACTCTACCAACCACTGTGTACATCATCTACTGTAACTTACTTGTGATTGGTGTATTTAAAGGCTCCTGAGGTCCACTTAACCTAAATTGCTATTGTGAGAAAAGTTCCAACTCCCTTTGTCCTCCTGAGTAAAAATCAATGCTACCCCTGACTATTCTTGCCACTCTGACCTAGCCCTGTAGTTCAGATGGGACTGGTATTCCTGGAGATGCCATGCTCCTGTGTTACTTTGCTTCTCAGGAACCCAGAACAACAAAGTGGCAGAATTTATTGATACATGCAATGGTGTGCTGGGACCAGCTCTAACCAGAGTCAATTAGGTGTAAGCATTACCCCTCCAACATCTGTGGACACTTCAAACCAGGGTTTGATTTATTGCTTTCATGATTGATTGTCTAGACTTAAGAAAGTGATGGAGAAAATGTTAGCAATTGAGATTAAACTTTAAAGTATGTCATTGATGCTTAAAGTGTGCCATTGGTACACTTCCCCCCAAGAGAGCTGGTTGTTAAACATTTGCCAGCACATTCCTTGTATCCTTGTATCCTTTTTCTCCTATTGATATATTGTCAATAAACCCGATAATTAGTATTAAGGGAATGTGTGGTCCTGTTCCTTGATGTCTAGAATTGGACTAATTCATACTTTATTCCCCTATTGATCCCTGTGAAGAGTCTACAACCTTCATATGCAACAAGTTTCCCTTACTGTATTTAGCCTTCTTCCTTGTACCAAAATTACATCCATGTTATTTTCTATCAGATCCCCACATGTTACATATGCCTGCCTCTGTTTTTACATATTATGTTAGATCATAGGATTTAGGGCTTGGGGATCATCCTCTTCATTTTACAGATGAGGAACCTGAGGGCCAGACATGGGGACATGACTTGTCTAGGGTCACACAGCTAACAAAAAGCAGAGCTGGGGTTCAAACCCGGATCTTCTAACTCCAGTTCTCTTTGCACTATACCATCTGGTTCAAGTGAAACGAGATTGAAGCTTTCTATTAAAAAAAAAAGTTTCATGGGTAATTTGTCCCTTGGTTTTAAGCTACACTATCCCTATATTTGCATGTGATCTTGTTTAAACCTTCCAGACTCCTCTAGGAATCCTCTTCCCTCCTTTGAGGGGGTCTCCTTCAAGTTCTCCTTCCCTCATCATCATGGCCAGTATTTATATAGTGCTTTAAAGTTTGCAATACGCTTTAACTGTTATTGTTTTACTGAGGTTTTTCACTCTTTTTGTTTACTTTTACATTTTATTGTTACTCACAACCCAGTGAGGTAGATTCTGTTACCCCCATTTTACAGACAAAAAAAAAACTAAGGCTGAGAGCTGGTAAGTTGTGTGCCCAGGGTCACACAGCTGGTACTTGAGTGTGGATTCGAACTCAGGTTTTCCTGACTCCAAGCCCAACACTATTATCTACTCCCTCTAATCATAACTTTGCAGCAATATAAACTTTAAAATTTTGTGGTTTATAAAGCACTTTATACTCTTAAATTTCAGAATCTACCCCAGGGAATAGAAAACGGGAAACAGGGAAGGACCAGGGCTTCTGAAACAATGTTCTGGTAATTCAACAAACAAGGATCTAATCCCTCCTTTCATTTTCTTTATCTTTATCTTCCCTTCTTGAACACCCTGTCTGTCTGAGGCTCAGGTTCCATTTAAAGTGGCTCTCTTGTTCCCATCTTCTTTGGTCTTTCCTACCATTTGTTTCTCTGAGTATGATAGCCCTCTTTCTTTCCCTTCTCTCTAGGCTTCAGACTGCCCCTTCTAAACTTAGCGTTCCCTACCGCCTTTTCTCTGCATGAGGTATCACGTCTAACTGTGTAGACCTCCTTTTTCATTGTGACACGCTCAGGAGGGCAGTGTGCATCGATGTGCCCTTTTTCACCAAAAAGAACACACAGGGGCCCTTTGTATGGGAAGTGATGACATGTTCCTTTTCTCCACACCCACAGTCCTTTTCTAACTGCACGTTATGTTTAAATGACTTATTGAGCCACTTTCACTGCCCCCCACACCAACTATAACCAACCCTTCTCCATCCCTAAGTGAAAAGCACCAGGCAGATAGTTACTGTCCTTACCACATATTTGATTCAAACTTATTTTCCCAAGTCCCAAAATACAAATCCTGAGGGTCTTGCTTTTCTGGGAATTGGTAGTACACTGCAATGTCATTTTCATCAGGTCAGGTCATCATGTCTCCTATAGACAATCTCATTCCTGAATAAAATGAAGTGTCTTTGGCCTTGTCCCTGCTGAAGGAGAGATCATCACAAGGCTATTCTTTAGGTCTTGTTCTCTTTCTCTCCCCTCCTGATCCAGTCTCTAAAATAAATCCAATTTCTTTACTGATCTGAAGTTCTCATTAAACTCCTTACTTCCTGGCATTTGAATTACAGCAAATACATCCCATGGGCCTATCGCAATTGAATAATCAGGATGCCTAAAATTTAATCTCCTGCTGAACAGCTAGTCTCATCCTATGTTAAACCAATTCTTACAACAAATTTTCCCCTGCCTCCAGCCTTCTGATGGAGTCTTCCCATTGTCATTTTCTCCTCAGAAAAGCAGCCTGGGTTCTTTTACCTTTTCTTTCCTCTTTTATCCTCTTTTCATTCTCCAACTCTTGTGGAAGACAAAAATAAACTAACCTGAAGTATCTGCTTTCTTTGACTTTTATTTTCTTTCTCCCCACTCTTTTTCTTCTCCTTCATACATAGGCAATTGGGTGGCATAGTGGATACAGTACGGGGTCTGAAGTCAGGAAGAACTTATCTTCTGAGTTAAAATCTGGCCTCAGATATTTACTAGCTGTGTGACCCTGGGTAAGTCACTTAACCCTGTCTGCCTTAGTTTCCTCATCTATAAAATGAGCTAGAGAAGGAAATACAAATCACTCTAGTATCCTTGCCAAGAAAACCCCAAATGGGGTCACAGGGAGTCAGACGACAGAAATGACAGAACAACAACAAATAAGACATAGGATCATTGAGACATTAAGACATAGGTAGGGGGCAGCTAGGTGGCGCAGTGGATAGAGCACCAGCCCTGGATTCAGGAGGACTTGAGTTCAAATCTGGCCTCAGACATTTGACACTTAACTAGTTGTGTGACCCTGGGCAAGTCACTTAACCCCAATTGCCTCACCAAAAAAAAAAAAAAAAAAAAAAAAAAGATGAGAAAGGGCAGCTAGGTAGCGCAGTGGATAAAGCACAGGCCCTGGATTCAGGAGGACCTGAGTTCAAATCCAGCCTCAGACACTTGACACTTACCAGCTGTGTGACCCTGGGCAAGTCACTTAACCCCAATTGCCTCACTAAAAAACAAAACAAAACAAAAAAAGACATAGGTAGGTAACTATAGGAAAGAGTGTTGTACATGAGTCAAGAAGACCTGAGTTCAAATCCAACCTCAGACAGACACTTACTAGCTATGTGACCCTTGACAAGTCTTCTAATCTCTATGACTCAGTTTCCTCATCTGTAAAATGGAGAAGATAATAGCATCTGCCTCATTGGGTTCTTGGGAGGATCCGCTGAGATAATAAATGAAAAGTGTTTTGTAAACCTTAAAGTACTATATAAATATTAGTTATTGTTGTTATTTAGGGCTAGAAGGGACTTTAGAAGTCAAATAGACTAACCTCATTTTACAAGAAGCTGAAGCCCTTCGAGATGAAGTGATATAATGCAGCTGAGGTTTGAACCCGGCTCCTCTGATTCCAAAGCCAGAATTCTCCCCTTTGCCTTGTTTCCTTCCTCTTCCTCCTACCCCAGGAGATTGTGCATTAGGTACCACTATCCCAGCTACTGCTCTGAGTGATCATTTCACTTTGAGTTCAGACATTCAAACATCACAGTCTAGTTTCCTTCAGAAGCTGGGTCTGTGAAATCAAGTGAATTTGCAGGGTCTCAGTGATTCATAAAATAAGGGAATAGCCACTTCATAAAACCGATGAGAATAGAGAATAGAGCTGTTATACATGACCTCCCTTGGCCCCTTGGTCTCCAGTGCTAAGTCAGATATAGAAGCCACTCACCATATGAGATAATTATGTTAACAGGAACTGTTAGGAAGCTGCCTGGGTGTCAGAGACTGACATCTCTGTTTTCCCTGTGGCACCTTTGACGCAAACCCAAGATTACATTAAAAGAAAAAGTTCCTGAGGACCTTGGGAACTAAGACCTAAAGTACATACTTCCCTAACAATGTGTGTGTGTGTGTGTGTGTGTGTGTGTATTTTATTTTTCTTTTTTTCTACTTGGCTCAAGGATAAGAGGACAGGAAATGTGCCTTATCGAGAAGCAGCAAAGCATAAATTGAGGCATGCAAGCCAGGCACTTGTAAGAAGATTGGTGGTGGTTCAGTAGGTTCTCAAAACTCCCCACTTTGTCTCTGTGTTTGAACTACAAAGCCTGAAGAAGCAAGTTGCCAGGAAGTTCCATGGGAGCTCACGGGAAGCTGACAAATATAGGCTGAGCACTCTTCTCCCATAATTACATTGCCGGGCTTCTTTTCTTGGTTCGTATGTCATGTTTAATATGTCAGATTTCCATACTTCAACTTGAGATCAAATATGCTGTCTCACAGTAGGCTACACTGTCTACTGTTTATCACCCAGGTAGCAGCATATGCGAAACAAAAAAAAAAGATCGGACCCACCGAGCCGTATGTTTATATGCGAGTTGGCAAATGTGCTACAGAATGTCAGATCTGACTAACATGGCAGTGTAGGCATTTCAAAGGAGAAAACTTGTTCATTACCCACTTAGAAAGCGGTGGATCCTTGATTGGCATGTCAAATCTCACAGGGGCCACCTCTTCTTTGTGACACCCAGTTGAGTGATAGTACTTATGAAGGTAAATACACAGCGCTTCAGTCAGTTATCAGAAAGAAGCTGTGAAACTGGCAAAGATAACAGAAGCTGGAAATAGAAAGGGATGGAGGGGCTCTGGGAAGGCGGATGGGAGAATTAGGAATGAACAGTGTCAGAAAACAAGGCTAGAAAAGAGTTTCTGGGAGGAGAAGCTACAGTTTAGATCAAGATGGGTTAGGGACTGAGAAAAGGCCATTAGATCAAGTAGTTAAGAGAGCTTGAGCCATCTTTGAGAAGGACATTTCAGTCCAGTGGTTAGGGTTAGGAAACCATGCAGAGGGGTTCTGTGGTGTGTGGGTGGGAAGGAGACCGAAGAAAACAGGAATCTTTCTAGGTATTTGGCAATGAAAGGAAGAATTGGCATAGAATGATATTTTGAGGGGAAGTCAAATGAAGAGTTTTCTAATGGCAAGAGAGATCTTAGCATGTTTGTGGGCACCAGGGAAAGAGTTAGTAGGCAGGGGCAGATTGAAAATGAGACAGAAAGTGAAAGCAATTCATGGGGCAGGCTCCCAGAGGAGATGAGAATCAAGGGCACAGGTAGAGGAATTGGCCTCCCATTTAGCAAACAGGAGGGCAGCCTCTTCTTCAGAGACTAGAATGAAAGAGGAGAGGACCAGTGAAGATATAGAGAAGATCTGAGGTGCAGAGAAGGGGAAATGAGGGAAATCTCAATGAGTCACCTGTAGAAGAAAATCAGAGGAGAGATGTCTTCGCTATCAGTGGGATGGCATTGAGGGCTTAAGGAGAGAGGAGAAGCTTTAAAACAACCATTTCAAAGAAGCTGGAGAGTGACCCAATTAGAAAGAACTAAAAGGATCACTTTGCATCAGTGAAGATTAGATGAGATTAGATAACATGAATCTGTAGTGAATCCACTGGACAGAATTGCAGGACTTCCTCCAGTAGTTATTCAGCAGCTCGGGAGTGTAAGCATAGAAAGTGGGGGTGACCTAAAGTTGAAGGTCAATGGGGTGTGAACAACAGAAGCACAAGGGGATTAAGGGCTCAAGAGTGAAAGAGGGTGCATAGTTAAACCAAGTAACAATGGGATCCAGGCTGAAGAAAGGAGAAAAGGGAGGAATGGAAGGATTAGAGCCTCATTGAGGAGGGAGAATAGGTTGAGGAGGAATGAAGTCAAGAGGAAGATGGAAAGACAGGAGATTACGATCAGAGAGAGGATTTGAGTTATTAATTTTCTATGAATATATTAGCTTCACATAAAAAGAGAGATTCATATTTTCCCCAGCTAATATTTTCCCAGATTGAGTATTCTAAAACCTAGAAATTAGAAACTGGGGCCTAAGGCAGTCTCTCTGTTTTGTTAGGAAAGGATTTTCCTTTGATGCCATTTGAAACAAAGGAGGTTAAGGAGGAATTACGGAGTATTTCAAAGAGCCCAGAGGACTGGTGATCAAGAGACAGACTTGGGTTCTAGTCTCCACCCAGGGACTAACTAGATATGTAACCTTGGGCGAGAAACTACTTCTCTGAAAAATTATTTGATTGAAACAGAGGCCCTCGAAAGTCCCTTTAATGATACCAATTCTGTAAAGGAGAAGGAGAAGGAGAAGAAGAAGAAGAGAAAGAGGAAGAAGAGGAAGAGGAAGAAGAAGAGGAAGAGGAAGAAGAAGAGAAAGAGGAAGAAGAGGAAGAGGAAGAAGAAGAGGAAGAGGAAGAAGAGGAAGAGGAAGAGGAAGAAGAAGAAGAGAAAGAGGAAGAAGAGGAAGAGGAAGAAGAATCCTTTTTGCAGACTAGAAAATCTGATCACAGCAGGGTTCTCCTCTCCTTCCAATCCTTTTGTAACCTTGCGGTCCAAGAGCTGAGCTCCCTGTGAGATGGGGAGCAATTCTTAGATGAACTTAGAACAAACTAGTTATCTTCCTCAGTTTAAAAAAAAATCTGCTTTGTGTCTGTTGACCCCTTAATGTTTGTTCTTCTAAGCAATATAGTTTGGTTTAGGGCTTTTGCTTGACAGCTTTATGGGTATTTGTTCTTCATGAAGATGAGATAATAATTACAATTCAATTTATATAGCACTTTAAGGTTTACAAAGTGTTTTTCCCCTATCAAGTCCATAAAGTGGGTGGTCAGTCCACAAGCATTATTAAACACTTACTAGGCATTAGGCAGTGGGAGTACAAAGGCAAAATGAAGCAGTCCCTGCCATCAAGAACTTTAAATTCTATTGATGGGGACAACAAGGTTTCAAGAAATTGTGGAATTTTTTTTAAAGATGTTTAATTTAAGACATGTAAACCAATAAGCCAATAGGACATCGCTTGATCAGTGACTAACATTAGGATTATAAGTATACTTTTGTCTGAATACAGTTGATTAAACTGTTTTGGGAGGTTTTTTTGTTTTACGAGTTTAAACATTCATATTAAAAAAAATAAACAGACTACCTATAGTCCAATTTTCATCAATGAAACTTTCACACAGTACACATACACATACACATTTTTGATCAGATGGCCTACTATGGTAAAACAACAACAACAACCCAAAACCTTCGCTGCTCCTTTAAATTAGAGCCTTGGTGCCTAGAGTTGGAACTTCAGGTAGGGGAACATTCTCTTGAGCAGGCAGGGCCTTTCAGTGTCCCATAATTTGCAGGACAAAGTTCACCTTTGTCGTATAGGGGTGGGGGTAGTCCTGAACATATGGCATTGTCATCTAAGTTGATTTCTTCCAAAACAATGATACTCCTATTAGCCTCAAATTGGTGTGGGGGGTTTTGGGGGGGGGCAGTGAGGGTTAAGTGACTTGCCCAGGGTCACACAGATAGTAAGTGTCAAGTGTCTGAGACCAGATTTGAACTCAGGTCCTCCTGAATCCAGGGCCAGTGCTCTACCCACTGCACCACCTAGCTGTCCCTATTTGCCTCAATTTGTAACCAGCAATAGATGGTGAAGGCAAGACATTTGTTGTAAAACTCGGGGTTGGCCACAGTGATTCTTCTTCCTATGACTTGTAACAAGGTAGCACATTGGATAGAAGGCAGGGCTTGGAGTCAGGAAGCTCTAAGTTCAAATTTGACCTTAGAGGCTTACTAGTTGTATGACCCTGGGCAAGTCACTTATCTACTGTTTGCCTCAGTTTCCTCCTCTGTAATAGGAGGATAATAATAGCACCTACTTCCCAGAATTGTTAAGAGGATCAAATGAGAAAATATTTGTAAAACACCAAGCAAATCTGAAATCGCCACATAAATGCTAGCTATGTTATTGTATCTATACAAGATAACAACAAATCTACCCTGTTTGCTGGAGTCCTCCTTGGTACTTTCGTTATCGTTGTTGTTTTCTTTTGAAGATTTCTTCCCATTCCTCCATACTCTGCAGCTGGGGGCGGGGGGGGGGGGGGGGGGGGGGATTTGCTGTAGACGTGCAGTTGCGAACAGTGATCCGGTCTGATGCTGTTCATTTCACAGATGAGAAGGCAGGCGCTCCGAGTGGGCTGACGGGCTTGCTGGAGGTCTGGCCCAATGGCAGGGCCCGGGCTGCAGCCCGCTTCTCCTGAGTCCCCGAAGCCTCGCTCTGTGCTCGGCCCCCATGCTGTCTGCTATCATCCCCACAGCGAAAGCAGCTTAATTATGCACACCCCGCTGGTGCTGCATCCGAGCATTATCTTCCTATCTGAGAGATGGCACATTCAGAGGCGAATTTTTCATTACTGTGAAGTTCTCTAAAGGCTAAAGATTAATTTAGGCACTGAATAATTTTTCCCAACAGAGGGAAGCGACCCTAGAGCATGTCTAGGTAGGTGACAAGAGGTAATTTGAAGAGATAAAGAGGGTTATAAATCCGGAGCTGGAGGTAACCTCAGCTGAGATTGGACGCCTCATTTTTTAGACGAGAAACCAAGGCTTTGGGGAGGTTAAGTGGGTCACACAGGTAGCCGGTGTCAGAGGTGGGGTCTGAAGCCACCCAGCTCCTCTGCCCCCTAGAGATAGTGATCTTTCCATTGTAACAGACTACCCCCTACACTTTAGTTACTATTATCCAGAGAGATAGTGAAGTCTCACCTTATTTGTTGTTCAGTTGTGTTCGACTCTCTGTGACCCTATTTGGGGTTTTTTTTGGCAAAGGTGGTAGCATGCTTTGCCATTTCCTTCTCCAGCTTATTTTACAGATGAGGAAACTGAGGCAAATGAGATGAAGTGACTTGTCCAAGGTCGCACAGTTTAAGAGACTGGATTTGAACTCAGGTCTTCCTGACTCCAAGCTTGGTGCTCCTATCCATATAGAAAAAGGTTTTTCCACTCCCCCTTAATGCCTGGTGCCCTTTGAGATTATCTTCAGTTTATTTTACATAATATATATGTATACATACATATATACATACACACATGTATACATGCATGATAAATATTTATGTGTGATATGAATATATATTTAAATATCTGTTATACATTTATATATCACATGTATTTATTTTATATACTTTTATATGTCCTATTTATAGTATTTGCATGTCTTATTTATTTTACATTTCATTATATAGTTCTATGAATTTAATTCTATTTATAAATTTAAATATATTTTATATATACATCTACACACATATATCAATTATATATGTGTGTATACACACATATAGTTTTTCTATTTAGTTGTTGGCGTGTTGTTTCCTTGAGGGTAGGGACTGTTTTCTGGGGGATTTTCACCTTTCTTTGTACCCCTTATGATTAACACAGTGCTGGCACATAGTAAGCATTTAATAAATGCTTGTTGATTTGACTTGGGCATAGCCAGAATACTGATCAAAAGTCCAGGCTTTGATTGATGACAGGCTCCTTTGGATTGCTTTCTTGCCAGGGCCCAGCCTCCCTTTCTCCTCTATAAGCATACATTTTAATCTGTTCGACATTCTTCCAAGTGCTTTCATGTTTTTAATATCTCATATAAACCTCACAACAACTTGGTAAGGAAGAAAGAGGTCAGACCTTATGCCCATTTCACTGATGAGAAAACTAAGGTTGGGTTTCACTTAAGGTGCTTTGCACATTTAAAAGGGTTACCTAAGTGTCAATTGTTATAACCATTGTTATTATTATTATATCGAATTCCTAAGAAAATGAAATGACTTTCTCAAGGTCCCAGTCTTGCCAGATTTACTTGAATGAAAAGTTAGAATCATTTGGCACATCATTTATGCCTGAGGTAACAGAACAGCTAGTCATTGGCAGGGAAGGCCTGACAAAGGTCACCTGACTCCCAGTTTTGTGGGTTTTCCACTGTATCAGCCACTGTCCCTCCAAAGCAGCAAATAGTCTGTGAGCAAAATAAGCATTCTCAATTGATTCTCTAAACATGGGCAACTGTTCTAATATTTAGCTTGCAAACAAACCAACAGTCTTCAAACAAAATCATCCATGTTGATTTTTATGCCGAAATACAAAACTATGGTGAGTAATATTAACTTGGAAAAACAACAGTACCTAGAGGCGGATTCTCCCAAGATTCCAAATGCTTAATATAAATGGAATCTTTCTGCTTCGTTTCACTTGTAAGTTAGCCCCCAAATCAAAAATAATCTGTTTTATTGTACGTATTTTCATTTCTAGCTCAGTCTTTTATTATGCCTACTTTAATTTCCAGTTTGGTCTTAGTAAATTTCAACTTCAATATTGGTAATTCTGCAAAGGCTTATTTTGCTGACATCTTTGGCCAACACAAAACACAAAGGGCATTTCCAAGTTTTCAGTGATTAATGTTTAAGAACAAAATGTTTTAGGAAAGGCCTAGGTCCCTTTTATGTGGGTGTAAAGGAGGAGGAAAGAGCAAGACTCCAAGTCATGATGCAAGACATTTTTAAAAGCTGAAATTAAGGTTTTCGACTCTACGGAAGACAGCTAAGTCATTTTTAAAATGGGGTTATTTAATAATACATTACTCTGTCCACTTCAGAACAGAGTAGTCTCCACCCCTCTAGCCTGAACTCTGATATAGCCGACTGCCTGTTCCCCTCATTTGATGGATAACCTTTAAGGATGTGTATAGGTAGCTAGGTAGTGCAATGGATAGAGCACCAAGCCTGGAGTCAGGAAGACTTGAGTTCAAATGTGACCTCAGACACTTGTTAGCTGTGTGACCCTGGCCAAGTCACTTAACCTCTATTGGTCTCAGTTCTTCATCTATAAAATGGGGAGACACTGGAGAAGGAAATGGCGAATAATTCCAGTATCTTTACCAAGAAAACCCCATGGACAAATCCATGAGGTCACGAAGTCAACAGCAACAGTAAGCAGCTAGGTGGTATAATGGAGTACTAGATTGAAAATAGGAAGACCCAAGTTTGAATTCTGCTTCAGACTCGTACTAGCTGTGTGACCCTGGATAAGTCACTTTGAACTCTTCTCAGATTCAGTTTATTCCTCTATAAAATGATGGTAATAATAAAACCTATCTCATAGGGTTATGAAGCTTAAATGAGACAACATATATGTAAAAGTCTTTCAAGCCTTAAAACTTTATAAAAACATTAGCTCTTATATTAACTATATATTACGTTACATTACGTTACATTACGTTACATTACGTTACATTACGTTACATTACGTTACATTACATTACATTATATTATATTATATTATATTATATTATATTATATTATATTATATTATATTATATTATATTATATTATATTATATTATATTATATTATATTAACTAGCTAGTACATCGTCTTATTCTTCAAGTGGATTATAAACTCCATAAGAGCAGAGGCCATCCATACCTTATGTACTTTGCATAAATATGTATTTTCTGATTTGTTGATTAAATTTAAAAATTGATGGCTAATGTGCCAGAGCTATTTGTGGATGTGGCACCCTCTAAGTTACTTACAAATAATTCTTTATATAGAGAGATATAGATATATAATTATCGTATATCATATTATATATCATATTACAAGTCATATTTTTTCCCAAATGGGTAAACCAATATAGTTATTGTAGACCAATACCCCCTTGTGCCCTTCCAAACTTTAAGGCTATACAGTAGCTATTCATGCCATTTTAGGCTTGGTTTTGTTCTATTATTTCAGTCACTCTTGCTCTATAAACTGAAATCTCTCTACACTCACACCTCAACAATTTATTATAAATGGGGATGTGTATCATAGACTTAGAGCTGAATGGGACCGTTTACTGAATCTACCTCACTCATTTTTGGAAAAGGAAACTGAGGCCTAGGGAGGTAAAGTGATTTGCCTGAGGGTCATACAGCTAGTTGATGTGTATGACAAAATTTAAATTGAGATCTTCCTGACTCAGAGAACAACAATCTATATAGCAGGACCTAAAGAGGACATGGGGAAGGGGAAAGAGTACAATCTGAGCTAGTTTGGGTTTTTTTTTTCTTTAATTATAGATTCTAGAATTTTTTTTAAAAAACCAAACATGTTTTATAACTTCCGTAGAAATCCTGCCGTTATTTGTTCACTTATGTTCAGCACTTCATGACCCCATTTAGGATTTTCTTGGCAAAGATACTGGAGTGGTTTGCCATTTCCTTCTCCAGTTCATTTTTACGGATTCGGAAACTGAAGCAAACGTAGATAAAGTGACTTGCCCAGGGTCTCCAGGAGGAAAAAAAATAAAGCTCTGTTTAGTATTCAAAGCCCTTTAGGACCCGGCCCCCTCCTACCTTTCCAGTCTACTTACACTTTCATCCCCAGCGAGTACTCTTCAATCCGGAGACACTGGCTGTTCCACCAACAGGACACTCAATCTCTTGGCTGTCCCCCATGCCTGGAACACTGTCCTTCTTCTGCCCTGACTTCTGACATCGGTGACTTCCTTTGTTGTTGTTGTTTGTCCTTCATTCTCAAAGAGGACTATGGATGACATCAAAGTGATGTCATGACTTGCACTGAATTGAGGGAGGGCTGTGCAAGGTCACCAACCTCCCTCTCTCCTCCAGAGCCATCTGGGTCCAGTGGCAAGATGTATACATCAGGATGACTGAAGATGGCCCCGGATGTTTAAAGCAATTGGGGTTAAGTGACTTGCCCAAGGTCACACAGCCAGTCTGAGGTATCTGGTCCTGACACTAGGGCCAGTGCTTTATCTACTGTGCCACCTAGCTGCCCCTCCCTGGCTTCCTTTAAATCCTAGATAAGGGACAGCTAGGTGGCGCAGTGGATAGAGCACTGGCTCTGGAGTCAGGAGGACCTGAGTTCAAATCCAGCCTCAGACACTTAACACTTACTAGCTGTGTGACCCTGGGCAAGTCACTTAACCGCAATTGCCTCACCAAAAAAAAAAAAAAAAAAAAGAATGATTGGCCTGAGCCTAGGCGCTATGTAAGATTCATGATAGACTTCATTTCAGATATCATTGCTCTTTGGGAAGAGGGGGCCTGTATATCATGGGAGTGAGAAAGGGAGTAGATGTGGGGGCTGGAGAGGGAGGGGGGAATAGTGATGAAAAAGGCAAATACCTGTCATTATCCCCAAACAAATAAATCAGAGATAAAGGTAGATCTTCCTATCTTGATTGACAGATCATTGACTTCATCCACCTAGCTGTAACTTTAAAGCAGAAAAGGGGGGGAGGGGAGTTGAGGGATGACCTCATTTAATCCCATTTCAAAAAAGAAAAAAGGAAAAAAATACTCTCAAAATAACCCACTCTCTGCCACCAAGGAAACAAATTAACACCTCCTCTTCTTGACAAGGTGCAACTGTTCATTAGTTAATGGTTCTCTTTTGACGCCTATTTGATTTGAAGAGGTTTTTCAAGGCCCCTGCCTAGAGTTAATGAATAGCTTTGCTTCAGATCTCTTGGGAATGAGCCCCGGCCTCCTCCCCAATCATTACTTAGCAGTCTTAGCTCATCCTCCAGGGACGGTGACTTGCCCTTTTAACCCTAATTTCATTTGCTGGGTTTTATTCTGTCGCTGTCACTGTAGCTTTATGACTGCCATGCTGTCTCCTAGAGAGGCCGTCTCAGCCTATGGCCTAGGTTGTGAATGTGCCCAGTTTGGCAGAAGACTATTTTTCTGGTGTTTAGTGGGCAGGTGACCTAGGCTAGGCGGACTAGGAGGTGGCCAGTTGAAGACCAAAAGACTGGTGCAGAAGGTCAGGGAAGTGAGAGGAGGCCTCTCTAAGGAGGATTCCAAGATTTTCGAGTTATTAGAATTATTATTAGAATCTTTTATAGAGTAGACGCAGACCAGTGGAATTATTCCTGCCTCTTGGTTACTCTAGGAAAGGTTGAATTAGAATAGGATTAATTTGGGGAATACTAGGATTCAAATAATCCATATTTTGGGTAGTTAGATGGCCCAGTAGATAGAGGTCAGGACCTAGAGTCAGGAAGACCTGAGTTCAAATCCAGCCTCAGACATTTCCTAGCTGTGTGACCCTAGGGAAGTCATTTAGCCATGTTTGCCTCAGTTTCCCCATCTGTAAAATGAGCTGGAGAAGGAAATGGCCAACCACTCTAGTATCTTTGCCAAGAAGACCCCAAATGGAATCGCAGAGAGTCAGACATGACTGGAAAGACTGAACAATAGGGTTACAAACAATCCTTGGATAGGCAAGACAGGTATTATTAACCTCATCTTGCAAACGAGGAAATTGAGGATCAGAGATTAAATAACTCACTCTAGGTCTGGGGTAGTATAGGATGGAACTGTGATTTTCATAGAATCACAGAGTTTTAGAAGTAGAAGAGAATTTTCAAATCGCCTAGTCCAAACCTCTTTTAAAAGATGATCGGACTGAGGCCCAAACAAGTGAAGTGATTCTCTCAAAGTACTTAGTAGTTCCCATCAAGTTAAGGGCAAGGCTGGGGCTTGAACTAAGGTCACCTCACTCCAAGACACTTAAGTGTTTCTTCCACTACACCTTGATAATTAATATTCCCAGGTATGTCATACTCTAAGGTTTGCAGAACTTTTTCCTCAAAACTACTCTGTGAGGTTGGAGCAAAAGATGTCATTAGGGAAGTAGAAGACAGATAAAAGAACACAGGTTTTCACATGGTAAGGGATGGTGGGTATGGGTCATTCAGGATCTAAATATTCCACTGAAATATTTGAGGTGTTGGGACAAAACTAGAAAATGAACAAGGCCTACAATCAGTTGGGCGGACTCTGAGTGGTCAAGAACTTAAGGGCGGACAGCAGTTGGACAGCAATGGATAGGTTATACTCTGTAGGGAACACCCACATCAAGATCATGGATCGACGTGTGTAACCCCATGAGGGAGAGAGCAAGCATTTATTAAGCACCTACTCTGTGTATTAAGTGCCTACTGTGTTCCAGGCACTATGGTAAGAGCTTTACAAATATCTAATCCTCCAAATAATCCTTCGAGATAAGTGCTATTATTATCATTCTTATTTTACAGTTGAGGAAATCGAGGCAGACAAAGGTTAGGAGGTGACATAAACTAACCCGTAAGGGTCCATAGCAAGATTTGAACTCAGGGCACTCTACTGCACCACTCCAGAATTTAGGAGGAAGATGCTGCAAATGATTCCTGTTTCACAAATGAGACAACTGTAGTAATCCACCTGGATGAGCCTTCCTAAATTCTGCCCCCTGCCCTCTTCATTTCTGGTCTTTCCTCATCCCCTGTAGGTGTAGGTGACCATCCAAGTAAGCTAATAAACCCATTTGAGTTTACATGTCAATGTCACCACCACCCACCCATTTAAGAAAATTTACCTTAATACTAAGAAATAATTGTACTGTAGGCAGGTGGTGAAGATGTTATTTGGGGCCAGATAAGGCAAGTTAGGAAAACAAAGCCCAGTAGTAAGTTTTTGAGCTGACAAAGGTAATCTCGTGTTCTCATACCCACCCTATCAATCACTAGATTGTAATCTTCCCAAGGCCATGAACCATGTTTTATGTCATTTTATCAGCACAGAGTAGGCATTTAATAATTGTTAAGTGAATCAACTCACAACACACACACACACACACACAATTTATATAAAGGTCCCTGACCACCAAATTTGAAGAAGGGGAGACCGTAGACCCCAAACTTTGGGAACCACTGGTCTAGGTCAATAGCCTAATTGAATGTCTATTTGTGTGAAAGGCATTAAATAAGAATCATGAGGGATACCATAATCAATAGTATCTTGTTTCTCCCTTACTAAACTTTCTATCCTCAAGACTACAATCTGGTAGAGGAGATGGAACAGGTAAACAAATAAATAACACCGCCATCGATGGGAGATAAACCAATTACTAGACAGTGGTTAAAATGCTGGACTTGAAATTAGGAAGACCTAAATTCAAATCCTGCCTCAGACACTTACTAGCTGTGAGACTCAGAGCAAGTCATTTAACCTCTGTCTGCATCAATTTCCTCATTTGTAAAATGGGGCAATAATAGCATCTACCTCACAGGGCTATTATGAGGATAAAATGAGATTAACCTATGCAAAGTGTTTTATTGATGCTGTTATTATTATTTGTTATTATTGTTATTGATGATTATTGTTACTACTACCACTGCCATTGCTATTACCACTGCTACTACTACTACCACCACCACCACCACTACTACTGCTACCACCACCACTACTGCTACCACCACCACTACCACTACCACTACCACTACTACCACTACTCCTACTACTCCTACTCCTACTCCTACTACCACCACCACTACCACTACCACCACTACTACTGCTACCACCACTACTGCTACCACCACCACTACCACTACCACTACTACCACTACTACTACTACTACTACTACTACTACCACCACTACTACCACCACTACTGCTACCACCACCACTACCACTACCACTCCTACTACTACTACTACTACTACTACTACTACTACCACCACCACTACCACCACCACCACCACCACCACCACTACTGCTACCACCACTACTACCACCATTACTGCTACTACCACCACCACTACCACTACTACTACCACTACTACCACTACTACTACTACTACCACCACCACTACTACCACCACTACTGCTACCACCACTACTACTACTACCACCACTACTACCACCACTACTGCTACCACCACCACTACCACTACCACTACTACCACTACTACCACTACTACTACTACTACTACTACTACCACCACCACCACCACTACCACCACCACCACCACTACTACTACCACCGCTACTGCTACCACCACCACTACCACTACCACTACCACTACTACTACTTCTAGAGATCATCAATGTACACAGATCCCATTGTCATCTTGGCTAGGGACCCTGGCTCTCAGTTATTTAAATGGACAACTGCCAAGTGGCATAATTGCCTTTTTCTTCCCAGAAACAGTTGGTTTTTCAGTACCCTCAGTGCCCCATACTGCTTCTCCAGGTTTTTCATTGCAGGGAGAAAGTTTCTCCCTTAGAAGAGACCTTTTTAATTTCCTTCTAGATCATTAGACTTGGCTGGTTTATTTCTAAGACCAATGTGTAGTTTGCTGCCCATCTTATGTTCTTGGGAACTGATGCTTTTAATTTCAGGGGGATAGTGGCAAGATAATCTCCTTGCACATGAGAGTCATTACAGCTAGGTACAGAATTTGAATTGGAGAAGTCTTGTCCAGCCTAAATGAAGATGTAGACCTGGTGCTATCATTATTTAATTTTTATTGAGCATCAACAAGGGCTCTAGGCGCTGTACAGATCCTGGAGTTAGATATGGTTCCTGCCTTCTCCATGGTAACAGTGCTAAATATGGACAAGTTTCCATGGTGATTAGTATCCCAGACAGCAGCCCTTGCTTTAGGAACTATATATGCTTGTTTTCCTTGTGTACCTAATAGAATTCAAAGACACATTAGCATAGGGTCATCCTGACCCTGAGAGCTCTTAATGACTTAGGGACAAATGCTTTCAAAAAGTGCCACAATTCTGTAGCCCCCAAAACCACTTCCTCTGGCCAATCTCCTCTTCCTCCTCCTCCTCTTCTTTCTCCTCCTGTTCCTCTTCTTCCTCCTCCTCCTCTTCCTCCTCTTCTTCTTCCTCCTCCTCCTTCTCAGGTCAGGTTAAAATTCGAGGAAGTCAGGTGACAGATTAACTGGTTAGAGAAAATGTAAACCAGCTTTGATTTGTATTCTTTGCCTCTTAGCAAGAGATCTGCTTCTCATTATTGGCATGATCAGGCTCTAGGGAAGAGGATTTCCTATTACTGGGAAGAAAGACTGATAAAATGACGTCTGCACACACAGAGACAATGACAAAATCACTTGTGTGAGGCATTGCCAGCCCCATCGTTTTCCATGTTGCACATGATCACTCTTCTGTAGTGTCTGTTCTATTTTTAGGAGACTCGTTGATATAAAAAGATTTTCTAAAAACACAAAACTTTGCAGTGCCCAAACCCCTTTCTCTCCCTCTCCTGAGAGGATTCTGATCTGTATGGGGTTTTTAAAAAGCTGGTTTTTCAGAAAAGCTAGCCATTGCTATCTTTCTGAGAGTAAACAAGATTGATCCTACAGTCTTTTAATTGGACCACACAACTACATAGAATAAAGCTTTGGGGTTTTATGTTTTAGGATTTGTTGGGGGGGAGGAATTAGGTCCCAGTTAAAATCTCACCTTCTACAAGAAGCCTTTCTCAATCCACCTTAATGCCTTCCCTCTGAGTTTACCTTCACTTTATCCTGGGTCTATCTTATTTGTACATAGATGTTTTATGTTGTCTCCACCATTAGATTGTGAGCTCCTTGAGGGCAGGGACTATTTTTCCCTTTCTTTATATCCCCAATATTGAGCACATAGTAAGTATTATGTAAATGTTAATTTTTTAAAATTATTATTTCTCCCCCACACACACTTTTTTGTATCCCTACCACTTAACCTAGTGCCTGGTATGTAGTAGGCTCTCCTTGATTTGACTTGACATTAAAAGGTTACACAGAGAAGCTAAGTCCCAACCTGAATGAAACAAAAAACTCCTACAATGCTCAATTTTTTTTCCATTTGACTTCACTTTAGTAGTTTAGTCATTAAATCATCTGTGTTTAGAGCTCAATAATCTGTTAAATTCACTAGTGTCCTCCACCCACAGATGATTGTGTATGTTTGTATATATATTAAAGGAGATATCAGTAATGTTTACATATATAGATAATCTCCATGCTGCAGTTAGCCCAAATATGGAAACATTTTAAAGGATGGGTGGTTGGGTTTTTTGGAGGGGGTGGGTTTTTGTTTTGTTTAGGAGTTATTGGGGGGGGGAATAGTCATATTTAAAGCAGTCGCAAATATTACTTTAATGAAGGTTTATGCCATGCTTAAAATATATTTCTGTGTTTCAGGCCAAGTTATGTTGGTGCAAATGCCTTTGGTCGACCAGAAACTACGGGGATTCTGGTAACAGCGATGTAAACTCTCGTTCTGTGAAGCCTCACGAATCCCATACAATGGAGGAATTATACAAGGACACCCAAAACCTACCCATGGATGTTACCAGCTCTCCTCCCTCCTTGACCAATAACAAACTGGAGAATGGGGTGGCCCAGCTGATCACTGCTGAGGCATGGAATATCAACTCAACAGACTTGATGAAAAAAGCACTTTCACCACTGGTGACTGTCCCAGCCCCTTCCATCCTGAGCCCTCCAGCAGAATCACAGAGCGGGGTAGCCCTGAAAGTCGCAGCGACTGTGCTTCAGCCAATTTGCTTAGGGGACAGCCCAGTGGTCCTGCCAATACATTTGCAAGTAGCAGGAAGCACCACACCTCAGATCGGTCCCAATACTAACACCCCCTACGTCATGACGACCCAAGGTCCAGTGCCTCTGCCTGTCCTCTTAGAGCAGCATGTGTTCCAACATTTAAATTCTCCTCTGGTCTTGCCTCAAAGCGCCCCCTGCCCCGCCAATCCCATTCACAACAATCTTTTCCAGGGGGCTTCTGCCCCCGTGGGACAACCCCAGCTGCTAGATCAGAAACCCCCCAGCCAACCCCAAGAACCCGTGCTCCCGCCAGTATTTCAGACACCAGGATTTGCTGCTGTTCTTCAGGACTTGTTTCCTTCCCAGGCGACTTTAGGCTCATCACCTTGTCAACCCGCCGCAGATTATGCTTCCGTCCCACCTCAACCTTTTAGCTCTCCGCTGTCCCCTCTGGTCCCACCAGCCACTCTGCTGGTGCCATATCCTGTGATTGTCCCCTTGCCGGTGCCGGTTCCTATCCCCATCCCCATCCCCATCGCTGTGCCCCATAGTTCCGAATCCAAACTCAGCCCTGACTTCCCCAAGCCCCCCTCCTTCGGTATGTATTCCTGTAAAGGAACTCAGACCCAGCTAGAGAAGGAAGAGATAAAACCCTTCAACTTTCTCCAGCAACGGGAGTTTTCCCAACTCAGCCGCCACACAGTGATCAAAATGGGCAACGAGAACGAGGCCCTGGACCTTTCCATGAAGTCCATGCCCTTGCTCAAAGCAAGCGAGGTCAGCCCCCCGCCATACCCCGAAGATAGTGCACTAGACCTATCCCTCTCTTCCTCCCGAAAGGCAGGCCCTGGGCCTGGGCCTGGGCCTCTCCCTGAGACAGCTGTGTGTCCCAGTTCAGCCATGGACAGCCCAGCACTTCCCTTGATGGAGAAACTGTCAGGCTCGGCTATGCCCTTCACCCCCCCTAAGCCGCATGAGACCTCCATCAAAGACAGCCGCAACAGCAGCGGCGGCGGCGGCAGCAGCAGCAGTAGCAACAGCAGCAGCACCACCACCTCCTCCGAGCTCCTGAGGCAACAGCAGAAGTGGTTGGTGGACCAGACCGGCCGGCCAGGCTGTGAGCCCAAGACTGGAAATAACATCGAGATTGTGAGCACGTCACAGACGGCCAAAGTCATCGTCTCCGTCAAGGATGCCGTGCCCACAATTTTTTGTGGCAAGATCAAAGGGCTCTCGGGGGTGTCCACCAAAAACTTTTCCTTCAAGAGAGACCTTCCCCAGGATTCTGTGCTGCAGTGCTATGACGTCAAGGGCCAGGCGGAGTCCAGGGAAAATGCAGAATCCCTTAGGAAACCCATCAAAAACCGGAGTGTAAAATTAAAGAAAATGAACTCCCAGGAAATACACATTCTTCCAATCAAAAAGCAACGGCTGGCTGCCTTTTTTCCAAGAAAGTAAATTATGGCTTTTTAAAAAAAAATTAAGATTATAATATTATGGGGAAAGATGCACTTGGTTTAAAAAATGCATTTAAAACTTAAACTATCTTTGTAAGTTATTTTTTGGGGGTAGTGGGGAGGTGGGAGGAAAGGATCAGCTCTAGATTCCCTGTAAGCTGGTTTGGCTTCTTCTTTTTTTTTAATTTTCAACTTTTCCTGAAAGAGTAAATAAAAGCAACCTATTTTTCCAGTGGATTGCACATTTTTGCAGCTTTAATGGAATAACGGATGAGTCAGAGGGGGTAAAAGCTATTTTCACTGCCATAAAGTGCTTTGATGATGTAATTCCTAATAATGGGTAGGATGAATATTTCAAAATAAATGTTTGTATGTGCTAATTGGTTGCAGCATTCTGTCATTTGTAAGTTTGCTTTGATTAACTGGATAGGTTTGGCCCAAAGTCTGTAAACTGTGAAGCATTTATCTGGGTTATAATTCTAAGATGTTAGGTTCCAAGAGACTGAGAAAAATTCTATTACCCAATAGCACCATCAGGGAAACAGCCAGACATACTACACATGATCAGAAGCGAGTCACTTCACCCTTTGGGGGCCTCTCTGTCCTTATCTGTAAATTGAGAGGGTTCTAAACTCTAAAGTTCTATGGATTCAATGTGCATTTTCCTTAGAAACAAACAGGGAAGAATTTCTCAAAGAGAAGTACTGCTTAGGGAAGCAAGGTCATATAATGGAAGGATATCCCCTGGGTTCCCATTCTGCCTGTGGCGCTATCTGTATAACCTTGGGCAACATTTAACTTCCCTGGGCCTAAATTCTTCATTTTTAAAATGAAGGGGTTGGATAAGCTGGCCTTGGAAGGCCCTTTCAACTCTAATTCTACAATGCTAGCTAGGATCTCCATTGCTGAGTCTACCCTGAAAGCACCCAAAATTTCAAAGGCACTACTTATGTTGGTCTGATAGAAAACCCTTTTGTGAAAAGGATCCCTAGGGTTGTCATGCAAGATAGGAAGAGAGTTGGTTGCCGAATGGGTAAGCAGAATTCTCCTCATTTTCCCCAGCCTGAATTAAGATATATGGGACAGAATTAATTATACGTGGGTTAGCATTTTCCCAGCCTGAATCAAGATACGTGGGACAGAAAGCATTGTTCTTTGTTAGTTTAACTATCTCTTAATGGATTCCACAGGAGGAAAAGAAACACTGTAACACTGTCACCTGCCAATGTAAAAACCACCCACGCTAGCTAGCAAATGGGAAAGTGAACTTAAAATAAACCTGATAGGTGGCACCTGACACATTGTGTCTGCAATTGTGCCAGAGGTAGGTTGTTTATTGAATGTCTGCTTTTAAGCTTAGTGTTCACTTATTGCAATTCATGGGTTCCCCACTGTTAGTATGAACCGGAAGGGGGGGGGGAAGCAATTGGGCAACTGTTCTATAGCTTTTATTTCCAGGCCTTCCTCATATAGGGTTATACTTTAACGGTTCCTATCCCATGCACATCATTATAGTCTTCTGCATTACTTGCTTTAAAAAAATAATAAATTCCAGTTGTTGTTTTTAAGTGCGACACAATGTCAAACAGTTAAATACCTGCTTCCTGTCAGGTTAACTGTTCCCTTCTGCTACCCTGAAGCCAAACTGCATCTTTTCTGCTTTTAGATGGTGAGGACTTTTTCCATTTCTATCCTCTGCTTATCTTTCTTAAGGTTCTTTGTTTTATTTTGTTTTGGTTTTGTCCTGAGCACCCAGTCTTTGTTCTGATTCCAAATAAGACAAAAATGTGCTGGAAGGCAAGTTTTCATCGCCTAATGCTTGTTCCTAGGGAGAAGGGTGGGCTTGTGGTTGTTTCTGCCCTTTAGTGAGAGCCCATCTCCCTCCACTCCTCCATCCCTCAGCATTTCGGATGTGATGAGGAGACTCACAGTTCCCCTTTGCTCCCAAAGGAGGAAAAAAATAATCCATCCTCTTTGCAATTGCTTAAAGGCCCCTCTGGGTGTAGGTGCGTACAAAAGTGTTAGACGAGTAATTAGCCATAAGATTTCTCTCCAGGGGTTTCCTTTGGTTGTAGCTGGAAAAGTTCAGGCTCTTTTCAGATTACAGGATCCAGGAAGAACAGGCTGGAGCCCTCCCCCCAACCCCCCACACAAAAAAATAAATAAAACCACTGATGGAGGTAGCCCCACTCCAACAGTCCTAGCCAGACTTAACTGGTCAGTAAGTGTCGCCATCCTCTAGGGGGGAAGCAGAGGCCTGGAATGGGACCATCCTGAGTGGAGGCGTCTTAGACATGGGGCAAAAAGGCCCATCGGCTACAATCTGCTACCATCACCATCCCCCCGCTCCTCTCTACTCCACTATACTGTGTGACTCTTTGTGCATGGAAAGTTAGATGTTCGATCTCTCAGGTTGTCTTTTTTTTTTTTTTACGGGGCAATGGGGTTAAGTGACTTGCCCAGGGTCACACAGCTAGTAAGTGTCAAGTGTCTGAGGCCGGATTTGAACTCAGGAACTCTCTCAGGTTGTCTTAACCTACATCCATTTTCTTCTGAGTCAGCTCCTTGAGGGTAGGGACCATATTCTTGCCTTCCTTTATAATCCCTGCTTAGCACAGTGTCCAACACATTTTTTGTTATTGTTCAGTCATTTCGGTTGTGGTTGACTCTTTGTGACCCCATTTGGGGTTCTCTTGGTCAAGATACTGGAGTGGTTTGCCATTTCCTTCTCCAGTTCATTTTACAGATGAGGAAACTGAGGCAAATAGGGTTAAGTGATTTGCCTAGGGTCTCACAGCTAGTAAGTATCTGAGGCCAGATTTGGACTCAGAGAGATGATTCTTCCTGACTCCAGACCTAGCACCACAGCCATCTAGCTGCCCTGGACTTATTATTAGTTATTAATTAACCCAACACAGGTGCTTCATAAATGTTTGTGGTTGATGCTGATGAAGGCACCTAGTGGAAGGCAATTCAGGCTAGAGTCTCCTGGGAAAGAGGATTCTGTAGGAGGGATTGGTTGTCACTAAAGTGACAGAGGAGTCCTATAACTTCCCTTCCTCTTTACCATCACTCCTGTCATTTCACAAGTAAGTGACAATTTTTTTTCAGTTGGTAGGCATTTCATAAGTGCAAATAATGGATGCACCCAGGAACTTTGTCAAAAGCCATAAATCTGTCACCTGTGTGTTTCAATATTGAAGCTAAAAAGAAGACATTAAGAGAGGAGGAATACATCTCAGCAAGTTTTAACTAACATTTTCTTTCCCTTAATTTTACTATAAAATGTCTTCTTACAAAATGTAGGGGCCCCTCCAATTTCCTCCAGTCAGTTTGAGTTCACTTTGGCATTTTGCCCAGCATTCCCCAGATGACAACAAGAAGCCCCAAGCTCTTTCATCTTGTTTGGGTCCAAAGGTAACCCAAAATAAATTATTTCAAAATTTGTAAACTATTTGATTTTGTTGTTTTTTTTTCATTAGAGTACTGACAATGTTTAGGAGGGGGTTAAGGTACTATCAAGGCATACATAAATTTGAAAGTGTCACTTTCTGGACCTCTAGAGGTTCACTAATCAGAAACTCCTGAGCTGTCCAATCCCAAATTTTTTGCAGGTGACTAATCCACAAACTCTCTGGATATCAGCTGAAAGATTCCATTTGGCTTTCTAGTTCACTGAGCCCTCCCTCAGCAGCCCATCTCCCTGTAGAATTTGGCTGGGTAGAGTTGGAGGGCAGGGGTTGTTGTTTTCTTTCTGTAGCTTTTATTTGCATTCTCTTTCCTACCCACTCCCCCGCCCCCCCCCCAAAAAAAAAGTTTAGAAAAATTGACCTGCAGTCAATCAGAATTTCCAAGATTTTGGAAATTTGAGCTTTGGAAGAGAATTCAGAATTTAGTTGGGCCAAAGCAAAAATTATTTCTCTTATGAATTGTGAAATAGTGGTTCTGTTTGAAGATCTCCAATCATAAGAAACCTTTTGAAGGGGCAGCTAGATGGCACAGTGGATAGAGCACCGGCCCTGGATTCAGGAATACCTGAGTTCAAATCTGGCCTCAGACACTTAACACTTACTGGCTGTGTGACCCTGGGCAAGTCACTTAACCTCAATTGCCTTACTAAAAAAAAAAAAAAAGAAACCTTTTGAAGTAGTTTATTCCACTTTTGGACAGGTATAATTAAGTTGTTTGTTTGTTTCCTTCTGAGACAAAACCTGCTTCCTGATGACCTGAACTCATTGCGCCTAATTCTACCTGCTGGGGGCAAGTCTAATAAATCCTACCCCATGAAAGCTCTTTTAATATTTGAAGGTCTCAGTCAAGTCCCAAGTCTTTTCTTCTTTAGAATATACATTTCTATTTACCTTCTTCCTGTTCTTCTCTGACATGACTTTCAAGTCACTAGCCTTTTGAAAGATGGAATTAATCTCTGGAAAAGCCAGATATCCCCCTCCCAAAATGAATACACAATGGATGATATTAGCTTTTATTCTGAAATTATGAAGAAGGGGGAGTAATTAATAGAAGGCAGCACCCATTTTGTTAAATAGGCCTTTGATAGGTGGGATTTGAAGATTTGGTTGTAAAACTAGTTGGACTATCGAATAAAAAAAGAAAAGAAAAAATTTGGAGAGGTCCGGATCACATTCTGACAACTGAATGATGATATTCAGTCATTAATAAGGATACTAAAAACATCTAGGTGTTGTAATGGATAGAGAGTCACCTAAAGTCAAGAGAGATCTGAATTCAAATCTTGCCTCAGATATTTACCAGTCGTGTGACACTGAGCAAGTCACTTAATGTCTGCCTCAATTTCCTCATTTATAAAATTGGGATAATAACAGCGCCTACACCTCAATCTGCCCTCAATAAGTTAGGACACAATTCGGTTAATTAAAATGATCTTTAATAGGATTTCAGCATTGAAATGGGACATAGAAATCACTTTGACCAGAGCCTCCTACTTTTTTTTTTGTATCACCTTTTGGAAATCTAGTAATGTTTTAAAATGTATAAAATAAAATACACAGGATTACAAAGGACACTTTTATTATGTTGAAAAAAGATCTTAAATAAAGGTTATTATGAGCATGAAACAGAAAATATATCACATGTTTTGCTAGCTTTTGTTATTAGGGAAAGTGTTAAATATCCCCTCCGCCCCCCCTTTTTTTGCCCTTCACCTCAAGGCAAAAAAGTACCATCACTTACAGATTTTAAAAGACACATCTCTAAAAAAAAAACTTATATGCCATCTATAGCAGAAAAATAATAGTCCAAATAGTTAAGTCTATTTATATCCTGGGATGATAATGTCCTCCCTAAATAGCTAATGATATTATAGACTTCTAATGCTTTATAGGGTCCTTAGTAAACATTTAGTCCAATATCCCTCATTTTACAAAGAAGAGTACTGAGGCCCAGAACTTGGGAATAGTGACATGTGCTTTGATCAACTGATAAAAACCAAGTTTGCAGGGGCAGCTAGGTGGCGCAGTGGATAAAGTACTGGCCCTAGATTCAGGAGGACCTGAGTTCAAATCCAGCCTCAGACACTTGACACTTACTAGCTGTGTGATCTTGGGCAAGTCACTTAACTCTCACTGCCCCACCAAAAAAAAAAATCCACAACAAAAAGACCCAAAAAAACAACCAAGCTTGCAAACTAAGGGATTGTTGTTTAGTCATTTTTCTGTCATGTTTGACTCTTTGTATTCCTTTTGGGGGGTGGGGGGGGTGGTTCTTGGCAAAGATACTGGAGGGATTTGCCATTTCCTTCTCTAGCTCATTTTACAGATGAGGAAACTGAGGCATAAGGGTTAAGTGACTTGCCCAGGGTCACATAGCTAGGAAGTCTCCAGTGATTCCAGGTCCATTGTGCCATCCTAGCTGCCCCAAAAGTAAGGAGCCATGGTTATTACAATACAGCCTTGTTCACTGGAGCTCATGGGTATGAAAGGCCAGTTTGAATAGTGAAAAGTCTGCACTGTAGAATAATTGTAAATCAATTAATTTTTTATCACTTACCAGTATATCCCTACTAGTTGTTACCCTTAAAGCAACTGATTCGATGGTACTGGGGACAGTAAAGACAGAGGGCCTGGAATACCCAAGTTCAGACTGTTGTAGTGAGAAAGCATCAGATTTGTCTGGGTTTGAATAGCAGCTCTACTATCTATAGGATGACCATGGGACATATTAGGTGGCATAGTAGATAAAGCACTAGGCTTGTAATCAGGAAGACTTATCTTTGTGAATTCAAATCTGGCCTCAGACACTCACCAACTGTGTCACCTTGGGTAAGTCATTTAATTTTGTCTCAGCCCCCATCTGTAAAGTGAGCTAGAGAAGGAAATGGCCAACCACTACAGCATCTTTGCCAAGAAAACTCCAAATGGGGTCACAAAGAGTCAGACATGACTGATGAAATGACTGAATAATAACATATTTGCCTCTCTGGGCTTCAGTTTCTACATAAGTAAAATGAGGGGATTGGACTAAGATCTCTTATAGATCTAGAAGCCTGGGGTGGGGGTGGAATTTAAAGCCTCAGAAGACACTTTGTAAGCTTTTAACATATATCTGCCCTCAATAAGTAGGAAAATTCAGTTAACCAGAATCATCTTTAATAAGACTTCAGCACTTGAAAGAAGCCTTAGAAATCACTTTAACCAGAGGCTCTTAACCCTCTTTTTTGATATCATGGACCCTTTGGGCAGTCTATTGAAGCCTACGTACCCCTTCTGAGCAATGTTTTTAAATGCATAAAATAAAATACACAGGATTACAAAAGAAAACTATTATATCAAAATAAAGATGTCGTGTTTTTTTTTTTTCCTTATCCAAGTTCATAGACTCTCTGAAATCTATCCATAGACCACTTCTGGGGAACCCAGGTTCAGAACTAGACCAACCTCCTTATCACAGACAAGGAAACTGAGTCTTAGAAAGAAGAATACTTGCCCAATATCACATGGCTAGTAAGTGGCTGAACCATGGTTCAAACTGAAGTTTGTTAGGTCCAAATACAATCTTCCATGTGATACCATGCTACCTCCACTACCACACTGAAAAACTGAAGTATCATTCAAACAGATTGCCCAAGTATCAACTACTAAGGGGCACTGTGAGACAACATGGTATTCAGTGTCTGAATCGCACCTCCAGCACAACCTGTGTCACCTTGGACAATTTCCTTTCCACCTCTGGGTCTCTGGTTTCCTAACCAGTACAATGAATGGGATTAGATTAAGTGAACCAGCTCTAAGGTCCCTTCTAGCTCTCTCCGATGCTCCAGTGGCTCTCTAATCTCCATGGCGTGGGTATTCCTCCCAGTAATACAGATCTATCCATGCTTGCCTATTAAATCTAATTTCTGTTTATGCCCTACCATAAATTTGCCACAGAGGGCCCCCCTCATCATGCTAGGGACCCTCCTCACTTTCTCTTGCAATCAAGAAGACATCGATAAACAATATAGGCAGTCTGTCTTTGCCCCTTGAATATTTCTTAGACAACTTCCTCAATCCTACTTCTCCATGCTAATTCTTTGTTTGCTATGTGTTGCAGCCTGCTCATCAGTACATACCATTGCTCTCTGGGTGAAACTCATTTTTAATTCTTTCAGCTTCAAAGATCTACAAATAAATAAATAAAAATTATTTAAGCTAGCAAGCCGATTGTTTATGTGTAAGTGATTTATTTAAAGTCCTTAAAAGTTTGTTCTTAAGCATTTTAAGCATTCCCTTTTCAATCCGTTTACACTGTGAAGAACAAGTTTGCTCAGCAAAGGAATCTCAAGCCAAGTCCCTGTTCAGATTGTCCCCGATTACAAATTAATGAAGTCAAATTATTGAGGTTTCACTGCATAAGCCAAAACTCGAGGCTATTTCAACACAACTATGTACAATACACCCAGATATGATCTCAGACTCACTCTTTTGTCAAAAGCAGATGAAGATCTTTCCTCCCTCCAAAATTTAAAAAAAAAAAGTTTTTAAAAATAAAGAAAAGCAATAGCAAAAATATTTTCATGTTGTCTTTGGCTCTTAAAAAAGGAGGGAGGGGAAGAAACTGTCTGGGTCACTCAAAAAGCATTTATTTTCTTACGAGAAAGGAAATCTAAAATGAAAATTGCTATAAAAACAAAAGAAAGGGGGAGGGGTTCACAGCTGCTGGGGACAAAGGGACAGGGAATATTAAACAATTCTCTTGTCTTTGAAGATATTAGGGATGTATTCACCAAAAATGTCAAACCCAGTCCCAAGCACTATACTTCAGGCAGAAAGGCTGGTGATGTTGTTAGAGAAATGAGGCTGTGCTTGACTCCAAACAAAATAGCAGCCATTGTTATAATTTCTCAAGAGAATTTAAGTCTTGTGGATGATGCCAGTTTTCAGGCACTGCTATTGGCACTCCGTTGTCTCTGAAGAGAGAAACTCCCTTTCCTTCCCTACAGAAAACAGATTCAACACTTCTCAATTTCTCAGAAGATTTAGGATTAAATTAAGATGAGATTTGGTTATCAGTAGAGGAAATGATACCTGTAGAGAACAGAGGACAGTCACATTTTGTTCCAGAAACTCCAGGAAGTTATCAGCAAACCTAGGTTATAATGAGTACTGACTGTGTGCCTGGCACTATAAATTTATTTTATAATATGGAAGATATCAACAATTGCTTGAAACACGGCAGAATGAATATCATGAGTTGAGAACTGAGATTTTTTTTTGTCTCATGGAGATCAAAGTCCTATTCCAATATTTCATTATCAGGGAAAGATGACCCTGAGTTCTGGAAGCTATTCCAGCAGAATTCCAGTCCTGGCAGGCTCACTGAATTGGAAAGATGTTACCAGCCTAGTTAATTCTGGTTTGATAAATAGAACTTTGGCTACCAGGTGATTGGTTTTGTTTTGGTTCTTTTCCTACCATAGTAATGTAAATAAATAAACAGATACCTAGATATATAAACAAAATAATAACTGAATGACTAGATGAATAAATGGATAGACAGACAGACAGATAAATAAACATGCACTAAGGTGTGCATTTCTTCATCCCCAAATCCATGCTTCACTGGTTGTTTCCTATGGCTGGGATACTCTCCCTTCTCACCTTGGCCTCCTAGCTTTGCTTGCTTCCTTCAGGACTTAGTTCAAACCTACTTTCTGCAAGAGGCCTTTCTTCGTCCTTTCCACTGCTAGTGCCTTGCCTCTATGATTACCTCCCGCTTACACTGTATATATCTTGTATGGACAAACTTGTTTGCGTATTGTCTCCCCCATTAGAATGGGAGCCCCTTGCGGGAAAGGACCATGTTAATTGCCTTTCTTTGTATCTCCAGTGCTTAGCACAATGTCTGGCAAAGCATAAGCGCTTAATAAATGCTTGTTGATTGACTGACACTGACAAAATCATGGATTTTTTTTTGCCATACTTTAGGAGTCAACCAATACTGGGAAACATACTCAACTAGGAAGCAGAATCTGATAAGTCAAATAGCTAGCCTCTATCCTGAGTCTCCTGTTTTCTCACTACCAGTCCTGACCTGATAAGGAAGAAGATGGTCATGAAGAGTTGGATATGACTGAACGACAACAAAACACTCCTCTCCTCCAGAACCAAAGAGGACAATGACAGTAAGAATGAAGGGGATTAGTGGCATTACCTCTATATAGTCGACTACAGTCTCTGAGACATGAACTATCACCCACACCTGGGTGCCTCAAATAAGACAAATAGGAAACAATATACCACTACTGAGAGTTTGAATGAAGAAAAGCTTTCTCTCTTAACAACAGACACGATTAAACTTAGAGAAGTAGAGCTCACTGTCAGTAAATTGGACTACCAGGAAGTCCAATGGGCAGGCTAAAAAATATGAAGTCTAGGTTAATGAAAATTTTTCAAAGAATACAATTTTCATTAACATTTGGGTACCTACATTACTTGGAACTAGGCCAACAATCTGTTACCTAGTTAGTGGTATTTAAGGGAATTACTTTGGAATAGTATTGGATTATTTATAAATAGCATATCAAGCCTTTAAAAATAAGCAGGGGATTCTAAGGTAATCCAGCATGTTTCAAAACTAGATGTTTTCTTGTATCTTTGGAGAATGGGGCATCAATATTTTTATCAGTAATTTGTATGAAGGTTTATCACATTTGGGTAAGATGGAAATAGGGGATAGCTCTTAGACCTATGATTTCATTAATATAGGGAAGTCCCTGATGAGGGAACTCCCTTGGGTGTACAAAAGGTACAAAATTTTGCTCCCACAGAACAGTTCTAGTACCAGCTGGTATCAGGCTGGTACCTTTTCTACAACTTATAGTCAGTGGAGACACCAAGAAGTCAGGACTTGTCCAGAACAGGTAACAAATACATTGAAAGACAAAAATTGACCCAGAGACCAGAACAAGTAAAACTATTAAGATGAATTTTAATGAGATAGAAGTACAGTTCTTGCCTACTAAAGTCCTATCCTGATGCTTCACTCTGTCATGGGATGGGACCATGAGTTCTCAAGAGGAGCACAAACTATTGAATGATCTCATTGAGAACAGACATGGAGATAGGCTGTTGTTTAAGGACCAACCTGGCTAGGTTTGGAGAGGTTCATCACCAGGAGGGGGATGGATGGTTTGGCCACAGGAATGGTCAAAACCCATTTATCAATTCAATCCTATTCAATTGAATAAATCTGTTAAGTGCACAAGGTTCTGTGCCGGATATTGGGCATACAAAATCAACAACAAAACAGTACCTGTCAAGGGGGCAGCTAGGTGGCACAGTAGATAGAGCACTGGCCCTGGATTCAGGAGGACCTGAGTTCAAATCCGGCCTCAGACACTTGACACTTACTAGCTGTGTGACCCTAGGCAAGTCACTTATCCCTCATCACCCCACAAAACAAACAACTACAACAACAACAAAAAAAACCAGTCCCTGTCTTTAAAGAGCTTCCATTCTACTGAGGAAATTCAACATTGCACAGATAAGTCCATACATGTTAGAGAAGGGAGAAAGTTTTTAAAGCTCAGGCAGAGAGGGAGGGGGATGAAGAAAGGCTTCACAGAGGAGGTATTATAAAAGCTAGGCTTTGACAAAAGATGAGGATTCTGAGGGCAGAGCCAAGACAGTGAGTAAGGAAAAAAGAACTATGGGAAGCTCCGCCTCGCAGTCCCTCCCCACCGCCCCCCCATCCCCCATCCCCCAAACAAATCTGGAAAAAGCACCAGACCAAATCCTGATGGAGAAATACAAGAAAAAAAAATCACAATAAGTCATTTGTGCAACCCAAATCAATATAGGGAGACAGATAAAGAGCTCTGTTGACCCTGTGGATGGGGTCTGGCCAAAAGCACTGGGGAGTATCCCAACCAACACCCAGGGATCTTGTCCAAAGGGAAGATAAAGTCCCAGTCTGAGGTGCAACCTCATTCAGGGTACAGAAACTGGTGCCAGTTGGAAGCTTTTTCACCCACTACTCAGTTTTGCATCACAAATCTGGAGCAGACCGAGAACAGGACCTGTGCCTAGGAATGAGGAGCAGTTCAGGGCCCTAGCAAGGAGGTGACTCAGAAGCAAATGGCAGCAGTGTGGTTCAGACTCCAGAAGCAAAGCAGGGTCTCACTATTAGTTTCTAACTAATTTGCCTGCAGAAGAATAACCAGGGCAGGAATCTCACACATTAGAGGAAAGCCTGCAGGTCTTTCATTCTGAACCAGCAGACCTTCCCAACTGGCTGATGGTGGCTGAGTCAAGAAACAAGTCTACTGTTGCTCCAATCCTAATGTAGATCTGGAACTTGTAGAGCTCGGATGAGGAAGGAAACAATCAGACTTTGCTCTAGATAAGACCATTTTGAGAGCACTGGTAGCTTACAGCCCCCTGACCTTAGCTGTCCCTGAGATCCTAAAATAACACAAGACTCAATACCCCCCAAAAGCAGCAATAAGACCAGACCAGCCCTTCTCTCCAGAAGTGCACAGAGCCTGGCTCTAATATAAAGTTAAAAGATCAAGAAATAAGCTTGAAGAATGAATGAAGAAAAAAAAAAGAATCCCACCATGAAAAGCTATTATGATGACAGGGATGTTCAAATCACAAATCCAGAAAAAGAGAATTACTCCAAAACAACACATATAAGCAAACCCTCAAAGAATACCACAATGTGGGCACAAATTCAATTAGAATTCTTGGAAGATATGAAGCAAGAGGGTTTTTTTACATTAAAAATGTTTTTTAAAAATTAAATAAGTGGGGGCAGCTAGGTGGCGCAGTGGATAGAGCACCGGCCCTGGAGTCAGGAGTACCTGAGTTCAAATCTGGCCTCAGACACTTAACACTTACTAGCTGTGTGACCCTGGGCAAGTCACTTAACCCCAATTGCCTCACTAAAAAAAAAAAAAAAACAACAAAAAAAAAAAAACAAAAAAAAAAAAAAAAAATTAAATAAGTACTCTAGGGGAAACAAATCAGAAAAGAAATGAGAGCCATGAAGGGATAGAATTGGGAACTCAAAACTTTAAATAAAAATGTTTATTATTATTTAAAAATAAAATTAAAAATAAAAGAAACGAGAGTCATGGGAGAAAGAATTGGAAAATGAATTCATAGCTTGGCACAAGAAGTACAAAACCTTGCCCAAGCAACAGACTCTCTAAAAATTAGAATGGACCTAGTAGAAAACAATGACTCTGGGGCAGCTCGGTGGTGCAGTGGATAGAGCACTGGCCCTGGAGTCAGGAGTACCTGAGTTCAAATCTGGCCTCAGACACATAACACTTACTAGCTGTGTGACCCTGGGCAAGTCACTTAACCCCAATTGCCTCACTAAAACAAAACAAAACAAAAACAACAACAACAACAACAACAACAACAAAAAAGAAAACAATGACTCCAATGAGACAACAGGAAAGGTTAAAACAAAGTTAAAAGATTGAAATAATGGAAGAAAACGGAAGATATCTCATAGCAAAAGCAAGTGACCTGGAAAATAGATTGAGGAGAAGATGGTGGAGTGAGTCAGCATTTTTGCCCAATTCACCCAACACACTTCCTACACAACAACTCAGAAAGTGCACCAGACCAAATTCTAATCAGTCAAGTCAAGAAAAAGTCACAATATGTCATTTTCCCAGCCCAGATCAGCTTAAGAAGATAAACATAGAGGTCTGCTGACACTGCGGTAGGAGCTGGTCAGGAGCACAGTGCACTGCAGTGGCAATAGTGGAGGGGAGTACTCTAGTACTCAGGGATGGTAAGGGGGCTGAGACTGAACACTAGGGCATGAAGCTTTGGGGCAGAAAGAGATACCAGGGAACCCCTCAACCCAGTGTGGGGAATAGGAATGGGTGCCAGATTGGATATCTGTCACCTATTACCCAGTTCTGGGTCCTAGTACCAGGGTAGAGAGGAGCAGTCATGAGCAAAAGAGGCCCCAGCTGTGTACAGAACAAGGAACAAGTTCCAAAAACTTAACTGTGTGGCTATCAGCCCAAGTGGAAGGAGGACTCAATTTTAACCATTAATGCACTTCACAGAGGCTGCAATGGAATAACCAGGGCAAGATGCCAAGACAAAAAGGGAATTAAGCAGTTTGGTCATTCTCAACCTGCAGAATTTCCCAGAAAGGTAAAAAGTAATATTAGCAAAAGTTTACTAATTCTACCACACACAAACCTGGGTCAGGAGTTTACAGAGATAAAAAATCACAAGGGTAGTGAATAAACCTCTCACCAAATCATACCACCTTGGAAGCAACAAAAACTCACAGGCCCACAGACTGACCCGTGAAAATGGCAGAAGGACATAAAAAGAGAGAAGCTTGAGCCGATCATCTCCCCCAGAAGTGAGCAGATTCCAACTATAACATAAAGTCCAAAGTCAAGAAGTAGGCTGGAAATACAAGCAAACAACAATAACAACAACCAAAAATAAACGAAACAAAACAAACAACAACAACAACAAAACCTGGTCCTAAAGGGTTACCATGGCTCAAGACACAAACACAGAAGACAATTACTTTTCTAAGGAAAGCATCAAAGAAGAAAGGATACTGAACACAAGCCCAACAAGAATTAAAGAGCTTTTCTTAAAAAACATTTTTTTTTTCTAAAACAAGAGTTGGTAAAGGGAAAAATGGGGAAAGAAATGAGAGCTATGCAAGGAAGCTAGAAAAAGAGAATTAAAAGCTTTATAAAAGAGGTAAAAATATTAATAAAAAAGTGACTTCTTAAAAATTAGAACAATGAGTGGGATGCAGCTAAAGCTGTACTTAGGGGGAAATTCATGTATCGAAATGCTTACATTAATAAAAGAGAGAAAGAGCAGATCAGCAAACTAGGTATAAATCTAAAAAAAAAAAAAAATCCAACAAACAGAAAATCCCCAAACACCAAAATATACATTCTGAAAATCAAAGGAGAGATTAGTGAAATTGAAAGTTTAAAAAAATTGAACTAATAAGTAAAACTAGAAGCTGGTAGGGAGGTTTTTTTGGGGGAGGGGGACAATAAAATAGGTAAAACATTCGCTAATTTGATTTTTTAAAAAGCAATAAGAAAACTAAATTACCAGTATCAAAAATGAAAAATGTGAATTAACTACCAATGAAAAAGAAACAAAGGTAATTATCAGGAGCTATTTTGCCCAATTTTTGTGTCTATAAAATTGACAATTTAAATGAAATAGATGAATATTTATAAAAAATATAATTTGCCCAGATTAACAGAAGGGGAAATAGAATATTTAAATAAACCTATCTTGGAAAAAGAAATCAAACAAGCCCTAAATGAGTTCCCTAAGGGGAAAAAAAAGACAGGACCAGATGGATTTACAAGCAAACTCTACTAAACATTAAGAAAAAATTAATTCTAATACTATATACACTTTGAAAAAATAAGTAAAGAAGGAGTCCTACCAAATTTCTTTTAAGACACAAATATGGTCTTTATACCTAAATCAGGGAGAGTCAAAGAAAGAAAGAAAACAATAGACCAATTTCCCTAATGAACATTGATGGAAAAATTAAATAAAATATTAGCAAGGAAATTAAAGCAATCTATCACAAAGAGCATATACTATCACCAGGTTGGATTGTTATCAGGAATGCAGAGTTGATTCAATATTAGGAAAACAATAGCTATAATTGACCATATCAATAATAAAACCAGCAGAAATCATGTGATTATTTCAATAGATGCATAAAAAGCTTTTGACAAACTACAAAACCTATTCCTGTGTTTTTTTTAACAAAAAGACACAGGAAAGTACAAGAACAAATAAAGCTTTCCTCAAAATGATAACCAAAAGCAAGCATTATTTGGAATGGGGATAAGCTGGGAGTCCTTTCAGTAAAATCAGGGGTAAAGCAAGGATGTCCGTTATCACCATTACTATTCAATATTGAGGCAAACAACAGTTAAATGGCTTCCTCAGGAGCATACAGTAAGTGTCTGAGGTCACATCTGAACTCAAGTCTTCTCACTCCAGGCCTGGCACTCCATCCACTGATCCATCTATTAACAACTTCAGTAACATTGCAGAGTATAAAATAAACCCACACAAATCAGCATTTTTGTATTCTACCAACAGAATGCAGCAGGAAGAGATAGTAAAAGAAATTCCATTTAAAATAACTACAGACAGGAATCAGCTAGGTGGCTTTGGGGCAGCGAGGTAGCTCAGTCGATAAAACACCAGCCTTGGATTCAGGAAGACCTGAGTTCAAATCCAGCCTCAGACACTTGACATTTACTAACTGTGTGACCCTGGGCAAGTCACTTAACCCTCATTTCCCCACTAAATAAATAAATAAATGAAAATAGAATAAAATAACTATAGACAGTCAAACTCTATTTAATACAATTGCAAAATACTCTTCATACAATTAAAGAGAAATCTAAATAATTGGAGAAATATTAATTATTCATGGGTAAAACAAACCAATATAATAAAAATGGCAATCTTCAAATTAATTTATTTATTCAATGCGTTCCAATGAAATTACCAAAGAATTATGTTATAGAGCTAGGGAAAAAAATGATAACATTCATCTTGAGAAACATAAGGTCAAGAATATCAAGGGAATCAATAAAAAAGAAAGGAAAGAAGGGGCCCTAAGCAGTACCTGATCTCAAACTATACTATAATAATGAAAATAATTTGATACTAGGTAAAAAAATAGAGAGTTTGATTAGTGGAACAGATTAGATACACAATATACAGAAACAAATGAGCACAGTAATTTAGCACTTTGATAAACCCAAAGATCCCAGTCTTTGAAGCAAGAACTCCCTATTTGACAAAAATTGTTGAGAAAATCAGAAAGTACTGTGACAGAAACTATAGACTAACACCTCACACCATATAATCCTAAGATAAATTCAAAATGGGTTCATGATTTAGAAATAAGTGGTGATAGATATCATAAGCAAATTAGTGGAGTAGGGAAGTAATTACCTTCAGTTAATAGGGAAAGAGTTCATAACAAATGAGAGATAGAGAGGTTCATAGGAGGTAAAATGGATAATTTTGATTTTATAAAATTAAAAAGGTTTTGCACAAACAAAACCAAAGCAGCCAAAATTAGAAGAAAAACAAGAAACTGGGTAAACATCTTTGCAGCAAATTTCTCTGATAAAGGTCTCATTTCTAAAATCTATAGGGAACCAAATCAAATTTACATAAACAAGAGCCATTTCCCACTTGATAAATGGAAGGATATGAATAGGCAATTTTCAAAGGAAGAAACCATAGCCATGAGGAGTTATATGAAAAAAATGCTCGAAATTACTATTAGAGAAATGTACATTAAAACAACTCCACATTACCACTTCCAGCCCATAAAGTTGTTGTCTAAGATGACCAGAAAAGTAAAATGACAAATACTGGAGAGGATGTGGAAAAAATAGGTACACTAATGTTAATGGATTGTGAACTACTACAACCATTCTGAAAAACAATTCTGGAATTATGCCCCAAGAGCTATTAAGCCATGCATACCTTTTGACACAGTGATATCACTCACTACTAGATCTATACGAAAGAGATGAAAGAAAGGGTAAAAATGTCTACAAAAATGTACATAAGTAGAAAATATTTTAATAGCTCTTTTGTGGTAGCAAAGAATTGGAAACTGAGGGGATGAATATCAGTTAGTAAATGGATAAATATGCTATAGCATATAAAGGTGATGCCATACTATCGTGTTATAAGAAGTGATGAAAGGGGTGGTTTTAGAAAAAACTGTTAAGAGCTCTATGAATTAATGCAAAATGAAGTAAACAGAACCAGAACAATCTACACAGTAGAAGCAATATTGTAATGACAGTCAACTGCAAAAGACTTATTCTGATCAACTCAATGACCCACCACAATTCCAAAGAACTCATAATGAAACATACTCTCCACCTCTAACAGAAAACTGATGGTCTCTGAGTATAGACAGAAGCATATTTTTCTTCTTTATAAAACATGACTAATGCAGAAATTTGTTTTGCATGACTAAACATATGTGTGTATGTATATATGTATATGTGATGATTTCTATTTTACTTGCTTTCTCAATAAACAGGAGAGAGGTAAGAAGGAGAAAATTTGGGAAAAAAGGTCTCTGTGCTTAAAAAAAACAGATCAAGGGAAAAACATTTCAAAATTATTTTTTATTACCTGAAATCATTTTTCTCCTTCCTTTCTTCCTACTCTCAGGCTTGGTTGACTTGTCGGTTAGTTTTGTTTAATTGCTTTTTTTCCTTTCTTTTTTAATTCTTTGTTATAAAGGGTGGTACTTTTGGAAGGAAGGGACATATATTGAGGAAGATGACATAAAAACCCAAGATATTCATACAATATTAACACATCTTTAGGGCAAGGACTGTTTTTGCTTCATTGTACCCCCAAAGCTTAGCACAGTGCCTACCTGGCACATAGGAGGTGCTTAATAAATGTGTTTTGATTTGACAACTCCTTCCCTCAAATACACAGCCTGTGGTTTAGAAACAGTCATTATTTCTTTGTTCATTGTTAACTGTCCAGGATAGGAATCGAATCTGTAAGAGTGGCCTCAGTAATACATGTAGATATACCAGCCAACTGACATGTATCTGATTTCTGTAAGTTACTATAAAAACTCACATTTGGCAAGCAGAAAAGTCAAAGAACTATCTCTTTGCAAAAAGATGCACAAATAAATAGAAAGCACCCAATTCTATTTTAAATATGATTTGATTTTTCAAAAAACTGACTTACAAATTTTCTAGAATTCCATAATGCAATTTAACTTCACAAACAAAAAACTAAAACTGCATTAAATGTAGATTCACCACATAAAGCAAGGTCATCTGTATGTGACCAGAATTTTTAAATTCTGTTAACCACAAAAGTGTACATTTAAATCCATGTGGGAAAGTAGGTGTTCCCTCTGCTTTTACAGAATACAAATACAGCTTTCTTTCTGTTCCTCCTCAAAACTTACAGGCAAAGTCCCCTATGCCTGGAGTAGCATGCCTTCCCACCCCTTCCCACATCTCTTCCTACTAAAATCTCCCTTTTTCAAAGTCCAATTTAGGATCTACTTCTTACACAAAGCATTCCCTGGTCCCCTTAGCTAGAAATAATTTCTTCCTCCTTGGATTTCTCATGCCTCTCTGTTTGACTCTCCTGTGAACTTAATCATATTCTAATTTGTATTGTACTTATTTCTATTTCTGGCTCTTAGCACAGGGTTTTGAACAAAATAGACATTTAATAAAACTGTAGAGTTGAAATAAGGAAATTGACCATTATTTCCTCAGTTTGTGCTCATGCCGTCATCCACTCAGGTACTTCCTTCAAGATCATGAGGTTAGGGAACAGCTAACTCTTGATTATGTGGTCATGTGGGATAGGGAGAGCAAAGGTAATAAAAAGCCACTTGGAAACCAAAAGCTCAATAATAGCCAGTTGTTTCAACTTCATTCCCTCGGGTTGCTAACCAGTAAAAATAATAAGAGTTCACATTTATTTAGTGTTTCAGAATAACAAAACACTTTCACATATATTATCTCGCTAAGCCTTGTAGCAACCCTTTGAGATAGGTAGTGCAAATATAATTCTAATTTTACAGATGTTGCTATTCCTTGAATAAGGCACTGCATATCCCAATTCCCAAGCATTTTAACTGGCTGTCCTACATACCTGGATTGCTTTCCCTCCTTATCTCTGCCTCCAACTAAAAGGGAGAGAATGGGGCTGATGACTTTGCCCAGTAGTGCTGGGCAAGTTAAGACATCTTACTCCTGGTGTCATAAGTCCTCTTTGAGAACAAAGGACAAACAACAATAACAAAACTGCATCTTCTAAGAGAAGGTTCCCCTAATTCCCTCCTTAAACTATTTCCTACTTATGCTGTATATAGTTTTCTTTGTATATATTTGTTTGCATGCTGTCTCCCCCATTTGATTATAAGCTCCTTGAGGGCAGGGACTGTCTTTCTTCTTTCTTTGTATCACGAGCATTTAGCATAGTGCCTTGCACACAGTAGGTGCTTTAATGCTTCTTGACTGACTTCAGACTCCGAGGTCAAAGGGAACCTCAGATTACCTAATTGATCAAAACTTTCTTTTACAACAGAACCAACAAATGTTTATCCACTTGAGGAAGAATAATTCTTTGTCCTGAGGAAATCTATTTCATTTTTAGATAGCTCTGAATTGCTCAGAAAAAAAAGTTTCCTTACATCTACTTGAAATCTATCTCACTATAACTTCCATCCATTACATCTAGTTTTACCCTCTGGGCCCAAGTACATCAGATTAATTCTTCTTTCAAAAAATGGCCCCATAATATCTGAAAATAGCTATCCAGTATTCCAAAAATCCTTTCATCTTTAAGCTAAAGAGTCCTAGTTCCTCCAATGATCTTTGCATGCAATAGTGGTCTCAAGGTCCTTAAGGTTGATGGAGGAGGATGACTCACGATCAATCTGATCAATTAATCCCATCCCACATAAAGGTGATACACAAATATGAGTTTTATTACTATTATTGTTATTTCCATCAACTAAAGCTCTCATTTTTTTTCTCATAAGAATTCCTCTCCTAATCATGCCTTCCCATCATATATTTGAAAGCTTTTTTCCTAACTCAGATGTAGGACTTAACGTTTATCTCTATTAAATTTTATTTTATATTCATTCAATCACTCTGAGCTTGTTGAGACATTTTTGGACTCAAGCTCTGCCATTCAACAGTAATTATTTCTCCCAGTTATCTATTATTTGCAAATTTGATAACTGTGCCATTTATGTTGAACAAAACAAGGACTGATCCTTCAGACATTCCACTAAAGACCTACTTCTGAATTGACATGGATCCAACTGAGTTTGGTCATTTAACCAAACATATCCAACTTTACTTGTTGTCTAGACTATAACTTTCCATTTTTCCCACAATGACAACATAAAAAAATCATGTCAAATGCTTGTTAAAAACCTAGGTAAACAGATGATTAAACACACTTCCCTCCTCTTCAGAGAAGAGTGTGAAGATTAAAGGTAAAGAATGTGGTGACTGGTTTTGCTTAGCTGTTTTTCTTCACCCCAACGAAATTTTCAAGGGGGGGGGAGAAACTATTTCAGGAAATGATGTAACATGGCCAAAAAATCAAACTTATCAACAAAATTATAAACTAATTTTTAAGTTTAATCTCACTAAATTAGCCCCTCCTTCAAATGAAATAAAATACAGGCAAACCCAGATCTGCAACATTTCGCTCATCAACAAGTTCTTGTAATATTATTCAAAAGAAAAATAAAGTTTATCTGGCAGGACTCCTGTTTAATGAAGTCATTTTGGCTGCTTCCCTTTTTCATATTCACTAACCATCCCTTTAATAATGTGCTTTGGAAATTGTTTCCAAAGACGTGAAGCCAGTTTCACTGATCTATACAACTTACAAACTCCAGGGCCTTTTTAGGGGCATCTCCAGGTGATACAATGGAGAGAGATTCTGAGGTCATGAAGATCTGAGCTCCAAATCTGTCTCAGATCCTTACTAACTGTACCCTGGGCACACTTAAATTCTGTTTACCTTAATTTCATCAACTGTAAAATGGGGGTGATAATAACACCTACCTCAGAGAGGTGTTGTAAGGATCAAATGAGAAAATATTTGTCAAGTACTTTGTCTAGTGCCTGGCACATAGCAGGCATTTATTAAATGCTTCTTTCTTTCTTTCTTCTTTCTTTCTTTCTTTCTTTCTTTCTTTCTTTCTTTCTTTCTTTCTTTCTTTCTTTCTTTCTTTCTTTCTTTCTTTCTTTCTTTCTTTCTTTCTTCCTTCCTTCCTTCCTTCCTTCCTTCCTTCCTTCCTTCCTTCCTTCCTTCCTTCCTTCCTTCCTTCCTTCTTTCTTTCTTTCTTTCTTTCTTTCTTTCTTTCTTTCTTTCTTTCTTTCTTTTCTTTTCTTTCTTTCTTTCTTTTTTTTTGTTTTTTTGAAAGTCAGGACAATATTTTCCCTTCTCTAACTCTGTGGTACTTCTCCTATTCTTTCCAGATGCTTCAGATTTACTTTAAAAATTGGAACAAAGGCCTTCAAGACCAGTACTCTTGAAAATTTACTTGAATAATGTTTTATTTTCCCTCCCCACAATGGGAATGGCTAAAAAATAGTCAGACTAAGCTTCCCAAACCAAGCAGCAAAAAGGGGAACCAAAGAATTTTAGCAATAATTATTTAAATTATATAAAGATTCTTTACAAAGGATTTCACCACAGGGTTTCCTTTTAAATAGGGAATTTTCTTTGGTGCATTCAGGGCTCCATTTTTCAGGAAATAAATCAAGGCATATCTGTAGTAGAATAATTGCAAAAATAACACATGTATGTGTCACTTAGTTATATTGTTCACAAAACATTTTTCTTTTCATCTCTCAGAGGTTTAATTGATTTATCTGCCATCACCCACCTAGTGGTTAGCACAGTGCCTAACACACAGTAGGTGCATAATAAATGTTTCCTGACTGACTGACTGACCAGTGTGTAAGATGATATTTGGACCCACTCTGTTCACACAGCTGCCTCTTAAGACATAAGAAGGGGAGCAGCTAGGTGGCACAGTGGATAAAGCATTGGCCCTGGATTCAGGAGGACCTGAGTTCAAATCTTACCTCAGACACTTGACACTTACTAGCTGTGTGACCTTGGGCAAGTCACTTAACACTCATTGCCCTGACCCCCCCCCCAAAAAAAAAGACATAAGAAGGCATTTTGTAAGGAAGGACAGAGAATATAGTTCAACATTCTCTTGTGCTATGTTATCATAAAAACTATTCAAGCTGTTTCTCAAAAAAACTGAGGTCAGAGACATATTTCCTCTCCAGCTTTGCTAACTAACGTATTCATGCCATGTTGTAGAGTTTATTACAGAGAGTGTAAGATAGAGAGCATTGAGATAAATCTTGCAGGCTCTAAGCCAGGCAAGATCTATGCCTCTCTTGGTTCATCTGCTGGAAAGAAACAGCAAACCTGTGCCCAGGAATCACAAAGTGAGACAACAGCTACCTGTCTGGTGTAGGAATAGCACCCTCTGCTGACTCATCATCCCAACTATAACTGTGGAGAATGTGACGTATCTTGTGATAGATTTAACTTTGGTAACATTTATAGCTGAAAGAATATCTGATTCAATTCCCCACCCCTGCTTTTTTTTTTTTACAGGTGACGAAACTGAGACCCAGAAAGGTTAAATCATTTGTCCAAGATCACACAAGTGACCTTAGACAAGTCATTTAACAACAGATTCAAATCCAATTTCTCTGACACTCATTTTTTAAAAGTGGGTGAGGCGGGGCGGCTAGGTGGCACAGTGGATAGAGCACCAGCCCTGGAGTCAGGAGTACCTGAGTTCAAATCCGACCTCAGACACTTAACACTTTACTAGCTGTGTGACTCTGGGCAAGTCACTTAACCCCAATTGCCTCACTAAAAAAAAAAAAAAATTTAAATAAAATTAAAAAAAAAAGTGGGTGAGGCATGGTGGTGAAAAAGATATGATTTTGTCAATAACATGTCGAATTATAAAATTGAAGACTGTTTTACTTTTTAATAATTAAAATGTAAACATTTCCATGATGGGAGAAAAGAGGGAAATGGGAGAGGGGAGAGGAAAAGAAGGAGATAGAGAAAGAAGGAAAGAGGGAAGTTAATCCGCAAGCCTTGGGGGGGACGGGGATGCTTTTTGTTTTTTATTAAAACTCACCTTCTCCTAAGAAATGGAAGTGGTTAACAGGGAAAACAGATTTAGAGACCTGGAGTAGCAAAGTTTAACCACCAAGCCAGCTGCAATTTTGAGAGCTGAATTATCATCATCTTGGATGAATTAAAAAGAGATGTATATCCAGTCATGGGGAGACTGGTCGTGTTACTAATTAGAGCAAAGAAATTTCTTGGCAGTAAGGGACTCACACATTTCAGGGGTTGTGCTAGAGGGATGACAGAATAAAAACAGGTGCAGTAGGAAGGTGGGAGAAGAAACAGTATTTTTTTTTTTAAATGAGTGATTTTTTTTCCCTCCCGAATAATAGAAAATTCCAAGAAAGCTCTGGAATGAAAGGCTTCATCATCACATTCCTCATCTCTAAAGCTGGACTTCATCAAAACAGTGGTATGTGTAAGGAGAAGGAAAGAGGGGAGACAGATAGGACAAACAGTATGACTTGGCTATATCTAATAATAGTAGCTAACATTTACATAGCACTTACTATGCGCCAGGTACTGTGCTAGTAAGTATTTTACAATTATTTTTGCATTTGAACCTCACAACAACCCTGGGAGGTAGGTGCTATTATTATCATTCCTGTTTTACAGATGAGGAAACTAGGGCAAACACAAGTTAAATGACTTGCCCAGGGACACACAGCTAGTAAATGTCTGAAAATAGGCCATGGCAGGCATTCAATCTATTGCATCAGCTAGCTTTCTACAAAAAAATGTCAACTTTGGGGAATGAAATCTCTCTGGTTTAACTATATAGTATTTGGGTTCCCTGATGTAAAGGGTGTTGGAAAAAAAAAGGAGGCAGTAGAAAGCAGACAACTCTCCACAGAGACATTCTGTAGTAATACCTCTAGTGAAAGCAAGAGACAATTTCATTTCTCATTGCATTCAGTCAGTCTTTCATCTCTCTAAGAAGTCAGCACAACATCCACTTTCTATTGATATATAGATCATCCTTTATCTTGGGAGAGCTGCAATTCATGACAGACCAGAGAGCTTCCATGTCCTAAGGCCAGTTCACTGGGAAGTTCAGAGTTGTTTTTGCTTCAGGACATGAGCTGAACTCCCAGCTTCTCTGGTTGGTTCTAAAAGCACTGCCCCATTTTTTTTTTTTTTTGACTTGACATTTTAATTCTGAGAAAGCAATGGGTAAGGCAGTCATTAAAAGCAAGAAGCTTAAAAGTTCAATTAGAAATACTGCACAAAGTTAAGTGTCCTGGACCCTTAGGCAAGCTATAAAGTGATTTTTTTTTTTCATTTCCTTTTCAATAGAAAGTCAGTGGTGGTTGACTGATTACTTGCTGTAATTAACCCAGTAACTCAGGGTTAGTATTACTGTGCCATCTACCAAGAGGAAGGAAAGTTATAGAGGAGAAGGTAGGATAGGTTCTTTAGAATAGATGCTTAGGAAATTATATGGATAACAAATACATGGGTGGTCCCCCAATTGCTTAACAGAAAGCTTTTCAATGAGGGGGCAGCTAGGTGGTGCAGTGGATAAAGCACCGGCCCTGGATTCAGGAGGACCTGAGTTCAAATACGGTCTCAAACACTTGACACTAGCTGTGTGACCCTAGGCAAGTCACTTAACCCTCATTGCCTTGCAAAAAAAAAAAAACTTTTCAATGAAAACTACTTCCATGTTCTGTTTGTCTATCCAACTTTGTTATGAAAATGCTTGTTTTATTTCTTAAGTTCAGAATAAAATTTAAATTAATTAATTAAAAGGAAAAGGGGCAAAAAATGACTTCCTCATCATTTATACTTCAGATATTTCCATTAGGTAATGACATCAAACACAGTAACAAACTGGGGGGAAAACCTCAGAAGTGATAAAAAACTATATAAAAACAAAAAACATCAGCAAATATAGAAGAAGAAGAAGAAACTACTTGTCCATTCTACATTTCTCAGGTAAAATGGAATTAGAGGGTAGGAGTGGAAGTCCTATTAACCATGGTAAAATACTCTCACCTTTCTAAGAATTGATTGCGAGTTTGGGGACCCCATCTTTGGCTAAAATTAGAAAGCTTCGGGCACACCCTGAACAGCTCCCTCCACCCAGCAGGGATATGCACGGAAAACCCATGCCCCAGTCTGCCTTGGGTGCCGCCCCTAGGGGCGCCAAGGAATTGGTTTGGGGTGTGTGGGTGGTCAGCCTGGGTTTCCTGTAAGAGAAGGGTTTTTTATTCTGGGGGATAGAGAAAAGGGGGTGGGGAGATGAGGAGGAGGAAGAGATGAGAGAGAGAGAGAGAGAGAGAGAGAGAGAGAGAGAGAGAGAGAGAGAGAGAGAGAGAGAGAGGAGTTCACAGCAGCAGGCAAGAGCTAAATGCAGTCGTGCAGGGGGATAGAGAGAGTGTTAGATGCAAAGCAACCGAGTCTGGTGGGCAAGTTTACAGGTCATATTTCCTACTTTTCTTTGTCCTTATTTCTAAATTGGTTCTCATCAATAAACCTTGTCTTTTTGTTTATTTGAAAGGAGGCTTTTAAATCTTGTTTCTTATCAGTCTGGAAGAAACAGTTGGGGAGGGGGCAGGCCCTTACAGATTGGTGGCCCATACGGGGCTTAACAAACCTGGAGGATCTTTTAAAAAAAACACAAAAAACCCTTACATATTGGCGAGCCACTAGGAGTTACTAACCTGCTAAATCTTAAAAACAAAAACAACAAAAACAACAAAAAAATACACTGCCTCCCTTAATTTCTTTCTTTTTTTTTTTGTGGGGCAATGGGGGTTAAGTGACTTGCCCAGGGTCACACAGCTAGTAAGTGTCAAGTGTCTGAGGCTGGATTTGAACTCAGTTATTCCTGAATCCAAGGCTGGTGCTTTATCCACTGCGCCACCTAGCTGCCCCCGTCCCTTAATTTTAAAAGCCTCTCAAGCCTTAGCATCCATTTTGCTGGTCAGAGAAAGTCCAGTCCATTTTAAACTGCACCATGATTGAATTATTTTTTTACCTCTTGCCTCTTTTCATTGGAGTATTCTGGGACAGCATAATGTCTCATTTCAAATGGATGACTCACTCAGTATTTTCTTATAGCCTTACAGGATTTCTCCTCATTCAAACAATAAAAAATTTTTGGAATAATGGGATGAGTCTGTCTTCCCCACTGAGCATATAGTTAATATTACTGGGAGCATTTTAACTAAATTTGAACCTTACTATGCTAGTATAATAATAGCTCTAGCGACTGTAATTTTTCTTCTCTCCATTACTGATATTGTAGCATGGCATTTTCTCATAGAATGCTGGAAAAAGAGAAAGGATTGTAGCCATAGTGGGCCATGTGTTCAGAGGGACGCCAGAACAGCTCCTTCTGCTAGAAATGACCTGAGTTCAGAAACAGATTTTTACTGGTCTTTAAAATCAGGTCAGCAGGGGCAGCTAGGTGGCACAGGGATAGAGCACCAGCCCTGGAGTCAGGAGTACCTGAGTTCAAATCTGGCCTCAGACACTTAACACTTACTAGCTGTGTGACCCTGGGCAAGTCACTTAACCCCAATGGCCTCAATCAATCAATCAATCAATCAAAATCAGGTCAGCAGAAACTGCCCCCCATGCAGGATGTTGCAAAATACACCCGCAGAAGCATTCTAGCACCAGCACTTTAAGGTCAGGCATTTAAAAGTCAGTACAGGGGCAACTAGGTAGTGCAGTGGATAGAGCACCAGCCCTGGAGTCAGGAGGACCCGAGTTCAAATTTGGCCTCAGACACTTAACATTTACTGGCTGTGTGACCCTGGGCAAGTCACTTAACCCCAATTGCCTCACCAAAAACCAAAACAAACAAAAAAGTCAGTACAAAACCCCTAAAGTTTGTCAATACTGTGAAAAACAAGGACACTTGTTGAGAGAATGTAGAATTAGAAAGCAGGAACTTAGGCAGGCAATGACTGAGAGTCTTAAAGATTTTTTCAGGGGAAATAGGAATAATCATGGAAACTTTTACCAGAAAGGAAACAACCAAGGTAATTACAGGCCTTATTACAAACAGAATAAGAATAATCATAGACCCTATCAGGGAGGTACAAAAGGACAGAATCAGAATCAGGTTAACTCTAGAATCCCTCAGAGGGAGCCACAGGAAAGACAGTGTACAGGGGAGAAATGGACAATAGATACTGAGAGTTTTATTTTTCCAGACCCTGAATATATTAACCCTCTTATACCAATCCATTCACCTCGCCAGAGTAACAAACCCCATGTAACCCTCAAAGTTGGGGACACATATTATGATTGCTTGTTGGATACAGGAGCCTCTAAATCAGTCTTAGTGAGTAAACCAGACTCTGGATGCAATGCTATTGGATCTTTAAATGTGGTAGGAGTCTCAAGTAAAGCCCAAAGAGTGGCAAAATTAAACCCTTGCATGGTATCTATGGGGCCTTTAACAGTAGAACATTCATTTTTACTTATGCCCAATGCCCCTGTAAATCTATTAGTTTATGATCTCCTTTGCAAACTTAGAGCAACCATATCTTGCACTCCGGATGGGGTCATCTCCCTGCAATTGCCAAAGGATACTGTTCATTTATTACCAATTTTGATTGCAGACGCTCAAGGAGCAGTGGTGGATACATCCAAGATCACCTCTGACATTCCTGAGTCCCTATGAGCCTCATCCTCTACTGAACTGGGGCTCCTTAAATCTGCTATGCCTGTTACTATTAAAGTTAAAGGGGGACCACCTCCATCCATTCCACAGTATCCACTGTCTAAAGAAGGGATCACCCCCTATAATTGAGGTTCTGAAAAGCCAGGGTATTATTGTTCCATGCCATCATTCTCCATGTAATACTCCTATTTTGCCAGTTAAAAAACCCAAGCCTGGGCCAGATGGCAAACCAGTTTATCAGTGGATACCCTCTTTTGGTGAAATTACTAAGCCTCTTGTAGCTCTAACCAAAAATTCTGTCCAAGTATCTTTGCTGGATTCCCAGCATCTTTCAGCTATGGTGGAATTGAAGCTGGTGTTGTTGTCAGCACCTGCACTGGGACTTCCAGACTACAGCGAAGAACTTTTCCACCAAGAGCATATGGCTCTAACTTTTAGAAAGGGTTATTGAACCTTATTGCTTCATTTGTAAGGCAATTATGAGCATATTGAGTCTTGCTGATGTTTTAGTTCTTTTTGATAAATTGTTTATCACTTCAAGTATCTGTTATTGTCATTATACTCAATAGAGAATTCATGGACAAGATGACGTAGTTTACTTGTCTAATGAAGATTCTGTAATAATGTTTAATATTATCAGCCATTTGTATTCATTTATCATTTATATGTCATTATGACTATGTATACTCTGGGTATGGTTTGGGATTATTGTATATAGTACAAGTATGTCTTAAGTTATGTAGCATAACACACATTTTTACCATCATATTGTCTTTGGTGAAATTAATATGAGATTTATGAATTATGGAAACTTACCATTTCAGAGACTAATTGCTCTTACACTGAGCTTGACAGATGTACTGTCTAAAATATCCAATGAGTGGTCGCCAATAAATTATAAGCTTTAGCAAGAGTTAGACTTTTAAGCATTTATTAAGGAGAATAAGAATTTGGTAAAGAGAGAGAGAAAAGGCCTAGATTCATCTATCTATTAAAGGAAGAGAGCATTCCTAACTCCACTCCCCGCCAGAGTCCACAGGAAAGAGAGTCAGCCAGCGCACCAGCCTCCCCCTTCTTCCTCCCACAAGCAAACGTCACTTCTTGATGCCAAAGAAAAGACGCATGATCTTGCTCTCAGAGACCTTCACTTTATGGCAGACCTTTTCTACACTAAGTCTCCAGCAGGTGGCGTCATTCCAATCGTTACAGTCCCCCCCTTTGTTTATTTGAGAAACGGGGCGTTTCCTTGATGAAACAGTCAAAAATAACAGAATATAATAGCCTATGCTAACTAATAATATGTTAATGACAATATAGAAAAGGGAGAGAGGAAAGTTTTGTCCAGAGGGGCAGTCCCTCACAAACCGGCGCTTTGACATTGGTCTTGCAAAGGGAGGGCCTCTGCAGAGAGTACAAATGGTGTATATAATAGCAGAAGGGAAAAAGAAAAACAACAAAACCAAACTGTTCATTTAAAGTCTTTGAAAGTCTTTTCTCAGATGATTCTTGGGATGTGCTCTGGGTATAGTCATGGAAAAGAAATCTTTTCAGGGCTTGATGTGTGGATGCTGGTAATCAGCCAGGAAAATTTCCTATAAAACTGAGCTTAACACAACTTTAAAATAGCTTTGTCAATAATCAAATCAAATAATGAAAATTCTCAAAAACATGTCTAAGGGAATTCAGAATCTTACTTGTTACACATGAAACATATAATAAAACAAAAATTTAAACATTCTCTAAAACGTAATATTACTATAGTCCCCCCTTATGGAGGGTAAATTGAGAAGACAATTGCTGCGATATTAATTTCTAAAAATAATTTTTATCTTTGCATCATCACTTTTTGCATCATCTGCCTAATTATCCTCATGCCATTATGAGAAATTTAAAAATCTAATATAATTGGTAACAGATGTCAAGGCCAAATTCAACACTATCATGACACCTGAGATAATTATGGGGGTTACCATAAAAGAATAGAGAAATGATGGGATATGAGCATTCCCACACTTGAGCAATATATACTGCCCATGCAGTATGCCAGGCTTAAAATAGGTGGATGGAATATATGTCCATGCCACTGAACATACTGGAGGAAACTGAGTCAGACTTAATCAGATGCATGGGATTGAGATGTCCATGGCATCAGGCATATAGGAGGAGGCATAGAAGCCAGGTGAAGAATGAGATGGGTGGGATCAAAACTTTCAGCCATCTGTACAGTATTGTGGGGAAAAAGAAAATAAAAAATTAAACCAAGAGAATCCAACCTCAACATTTGTCAAAAGCCGTTCTCTTGACCATACCTTGACTTCATGCATGTCTCCCCTCATGTGACAGTTCAATGTCTTCTCTTGCATGTATTCCTCTTGTGATTGGATGGCATCTTGGCCAACTGGCATCTGATAACTCAGAATAAAGGCAATTCATGTCTTAAATGATAAATTCCCATAATCCAAGTCTCATATGGATTTAAAAATTGAGGATAATAACTGATCGCAAAAAATGTGAATACATCTTGACTCAGCATATAATATACAATTATACAACAATTTCAAATAATACCCCTTTTTTTACTAAGTATACAATTACTTTTGTGAAAAATCAAAACATATTTAAATACAAGTTAAAGCACAACACAATCTCAAAGAAAACTTTTTTGAAAAAACTTTTACAAATGTTCCCCTCTTTTTTTTTTTGAATATGCTTATCAAAAATAATACTTCTAGAATCAATTTACACTTGCCATGGCAACCAATTTGCCAAGGAAATGCTTTATAGAGTTCAATCAAATAATCAGTTGAGAAAAAATAAAAAAAACAAACAACTCAGAATATGGTAGCACAATACTCTCAGAATTAACACTGTATTATGAAATCAAAACCATCTTGCAATGTTTCAAAATTAGATGAATAGAAGAGAATACACATGGAACAATAAAAGACAATGAAATTTAAACTAGGGAAATCTAAATGAATATGAACTTAATATTAATAAGAGTATTATAAAATATAAACTTGATCACATGACTATAAAAAGCTTTTACAAATATTCTTTAAAAAAAAAAACTAAGTATAAAACACAATCTCAAAAGCATGAAAATCTCTATGAAAATAAACCCATACCATTAATTTCAAAATGTAGGTGTAATAGCATAGAAATCCTATGTAACCTCTGAACTGATACTATTACTCTGAGTGAATTTATAATACTTTCGATTCTGGTATCTAAAATCCCCAATACTCATATCAATACCTTACTGCTTATTTCTCTATTTCTGTAAAATATGTACCCTTCCATGGCAAAAGAAGCGGAGTCTTGAACTATGATGATGATTGTCATTTTTATTCAGCTTAAGTTTGTCTTCTTTAACCCCTCTATATTGTCTGTCAGTCCTTTCACCATACAAATGCTTTATAAGGTTACTAATTAAAGACAAAAGCAGATTAGCAAAATTATGAACAAAACGAGCATATCTGGAATTTAAAGGGCTTTCTAAGGTTGAGTCAGAAGCACAGCCAGGCTGGGGAAGGGCTGAGTCTGAAGCTGCAAATGCAGGTAGAGGAAGCTGCAAATGCAGGTAGAGAAAGCTGCACATGCGCATTAGATCTCTGGACTTCCCGGTAGGGGAAGCAAGGGGCTTGGCCAAGGGAGTGGTAGAAGGTGGGGTCTGGAGAGGAGGGGAGGGACCAGGGCAATTTGAATCAGACTTGATTTTGAATGCAGGCCTGGGTTCCCCTTCCCCCACTGCTAGGGGATTAAAAGCTTCCAGAGGTTGGGTTGTTGCCTCCAGGCATGCAAAATTAGAGCAACAATTAGTGTTAGAACTTGGAAAAGTTGCAGGAATCAGAGGTTTCTCTGAAAAAAGCATGGTTGGGAGAGAGGGGGATATTTATATTCCCTTGTGTGAGCACCTTGCTGGCTCTTCTAACAAAAATAAAAATAAAAATAGAAAATCCACAAAAACAAAGCATTAACATGATCTTATCCCCCATTTGTCAGGTTAAACAGAGTAAAATCAGAAATAGGGTATTTAGGGAGTTGAAAAAACCCATTTAAAAATTTAAAGGGAAAAACAGCCGGTACTTAGCAGTTTAAAGGGACGGGGTAGGGGAAATTTCTTACCCAACAGGAAGATCAGAAGACTGAGGTTCAGCTTTCCTCTTCGTGGTCAGCTATTTGTAAAGGGGCTAAAATCCCAGCTATACTGTCTAAAATATCTAACGAGTGGTTGCCAATAAATTATAAGCTTTAGCAAGAGTTAGACTTTTAAGCATTTATTAAGGAGAACAAGAATTTGGTAAAGAGAGAAAGGCCTACATTCATCTATCTATTTAAGGGAGAGTGCATTTCTAGCTCCCTTCTCCAACGGAGTCCCCAGGAAAGAGAGTCAGAGCGCCAGCCTCCCCCTTCTTCCTCCCACAAGCAAACGTCATTTCCTGATGCCAAAGAAAAGACGCATGGTCTTGCCCTCAGAGACCTTCACCTCATGGTGGAGCTTTTCTACAGTAAGTCTCCAGCAGGTGGCATCATTTCAATCGTTACACTACCAAATCATAAATTGGTGAACTATTGTGAATCCTTTATGCATTTTCTCCACTCTATAAGATCTTTTCATCTTGTGACCTTACTCTGAGATGAAATAAGGCTGTTCTGTGTTGAATACATGTGTTTGTTATCTTAAATGCTTGTGTGAAAGTTGGAGAGACTCTTGACCAAATCTTGTAGAGATAGGAAATATAGTGAGAGATTTCCCAGAGTAAACTCAAGATTGAGTCAATTGTGAGCCAAAGAATGAGTGATCTTGGCCACTGTGAAGTTTGTACCAGGTCTGTAGAAGTTCAGAGCTTGGGCACTGAGCTAGGAGATTCAATTCTATCACCTAGGATTGTAAAGGATGGAACTTTGTCAAGTTCTTTTGAAGTTTAGCACATCACCACCAATTCTTAGCATTCAGAACATCCAACAATCTTTACAACAGAGCTGTGATTCTACCCTTATATATGGGGGAAATGATTAATTCAGCAGTGGAAAGTAGCAAGGGAACTCTAGGGTAATTACACACCCTTCCCACCAAGATTATTGCTTTTCTACTGAGAAACTTGATGTTATAAGACATTATGCTTTCACTTACTACATAGCAATTAATTGTATTGCTGCAGTCCTCTCTGGTCTTAAGATGTCATTTCTACAGTGACTGAGGCTTTTAATGGAAGGACTACTACTGATTATTTTTGTGAAGGTCTTACTTTACTGTTTAAAATTAGGTTTATAGTGAAATCAATAAAGCAATATGGAATTTTCCAAAAAGATAAATATTCACTCATCCAGCAGGTATTGCTGAGGGCCTGACATTGTTTCTCATGACCTGATTAAGTTACAGATATGGATTGAAGCAGTAGTGACCTGTGTTACCATTCCATCCCATCTCCTCCAACAGATTACCATCTCTTTCATCCCATCTCTTTTATTTATTTTCAATGTCTTCCAATCTATTGGTTAATTTCCTACTCCCTACAAACATGACCATGTCTTCCTTATCTTGGAAAGAAATGCTCACTTGATACTTCCACCCCAACTACCATCTTATATCTCTTCTATCTTTTGTAGCCAAACCCTTTGAACAGGCCATTTATAATGAGTACCTCCACACTCTCTCACTCTTTTGTTAACTCCGTACATCTGGATTCCCACCTTATCATTCCAATGAAACTGCTCTTTCTAAATTTACTAATGATCTCTTATTGGCCAAATCCAATATCCTTTTCTCAGCTTTCATTCTCTTTGACCTTTCTACAGCCTCTGACACTGCTGATCATTATCTCCTCCTTGGTACTCTCTTCTCTCTAGGTTTTCCAGACATCACTCTCTCCAAGTTTTCCAACTACTCCTCTGTCTCCTTTGTTGGATCCTCCTCCAGATCACACCCTCAGGGTTCTTTCCTGGGCCTTCTGCTCTTCTTCCTCTATACTACTTCACTTAACTATCTCATCAGATCCCATGGATTTAATTTCTATACAGACGATTATCAAATCTACCTTTCCTGCCCCAATATCTCTGCTGACCTCCATTCACCTCTAACTACCTTTCAGATATCTTGCACTGGATGTTGAGTAGGTATCTTAAGCTCAGTATGTCCAAAACAGAACTCATATTTTCCCCAAAACCTCTCCCACTTCTACCTACCCTATTTCTGTATAGGGCAACATCATCCTCTCAGTCCCTTATACTCTCAATTGAGGAGTCATCTTGTATTACTCACTATCTCTGACCCTCCATATTCAATATGTGGCCAAAGCTTGTTGATTTAACCATTGCAACATCTCTTGAATATGCCCCCTTCTTTCCTGATACATACTATCACTCCTCTCATGCAGGCCTTCATTACCTCATACTTGGACTATTGTGTCTGCTGGCCTCAAGTCTCTCACACTCCAATCTATTCTCCATCATGTTGCAGCCTGCCATTCCCTGACACCACCCCTACCCCACCCCCACCCCAGACACTCAATAAATTCTACTGGCTTCTTATTGCCTCCAAGTAAATACAAAATGTTGTTTGGCATTCAAAGTCTTTAATAACCTAGTATCTGTCTACTTTTCCAGTCTTTTTACACTATTCCACAATACCTCCTCTTCAATCCTGCCTGTTCCACAAACAAAATACTCCATCTCTTGGCTCTTAGCATTTTCTTTGACTGTCCCTCATTCCTGGTACATTTTCCCTCCTCCACTCCAACTGCCGGCTTCTTTTAAGTGTTCCTTGCTTCCTTTATGTCTCAATCGAAATCCTGCCTTCTCTAATCCCTCTTGATTCCAAAGCCTTCCGTTTATTATTTCCTACTTATCCTGTAAATAGATTGATATATATATATAGATATGTAGATATATATATAGATAGATATATTTATTTACATGTTGTCTCCCCTATTAGATTGTAAGCTCCTTGAGGGCAGGGACTATCTTTTTTTTTTTTTTGAAGGGCAATGAGGGTTAAGTGACTTGCCCAGGGGCACACAGCTAGTAAGTGTCAAGTGTCTGAGACTGGATTTGAACTCAGGTCCTCCTGAATCCAAGGCCAATGTTTTATCCACTGTACCACCTAGCTGCCCCCGCAGGGACTGTCTTTTGACTCTTTTGCATTTCCAGCACTTAGCTCAGTGCCTGGCATATAGTAGGCACTTAATAAATGTTTATTGATTGATTAGTTGGTTATCTATGGAATGAGGTTCTATATTTCCTCTTCCAACCCACATGTACACTAGCAGGTCAGATCCTTGGAGGGTGACTGGCTGCATCACCCTAGGAATAACCCTAAGGGGTTATAGAGTCTTTCTATTGCTGGTCACATGCATCTTCATTCTGGTGTTTTCTCTCAAATATCATTTCACCCAGTTTCAGTTAATATCACTTCAACATTATCAATACCAATGATTCTTTCCCTACTATTGATTTAACCAGTTGATTTCTTCTTAACATTGATTAGCCAATTACATCAATTAGCTCTTACAAAGAGATATTTATTGCAGATATATATATATATATATATATACACAAAACACACATAACATTCATATACACATATCTATATATCTGTTATATGTACATATATATAGGCATACATACACAGAACCAAATTACAAAAGCTTTTACTCGAACTGGGCCAAACATTCTTCCCACCAGAGTTTCCCTCTGGGTGGGACATAGCCTGTGGATGAGTCGTTCCCCTGCTTCTGAGACATGGCATCTCAGCTACGAGATTGAGGTTACCCCTAAAAGCTTGGTTCCTTTCCAGGCTCCTCTGTCAGATTCCTGGTCAGTCTTCTGACCTTTTGAGACCTTACAAGACTCTGAACCAAAGAAAGGAAAGAAAAACAGGAGGGAGCCTAATCTTGCACTTAGACTTGCCTAGTAGACCATGTGTTTGTTCATGGGCCATCCAAGTACACCTCATGGCCAGCAGAAAAACGTAAGAGAGAGGTCTGGCCTATTTATGCCTTCTGTATGCTCACTTGGTTCTGGACAAGTAAAAGACTTTCTGTCATTATGTGATAAGATGGTAAGAAACAGTCACAGAATGTCTGCTTGCTCTGAAGCCCCTACAATGGTTTTCCTCCTCATCTCCTTCTCTGGGCCTTCTTCAAGTCCCAGCTAAACTTGTACCTCTTACAGGAAGCCTTTCCCAATCACTGTTGATCATTATTTCCTATATTTCCTGTATACAGCTTGTTTGTACATATTTGTTTACATGTTATCTTCCACACTAGATTGTGAGGAACCTGAGGACAAGGGCCATATTTTGCCTTTCTTTGTATCTCCAGTGCTTAGCTCAGTATTGATTGACTAGAACTAACCAGAGAACGAGATCTTCTGTTCTGTTTTTCTGAAAGCCGGCTTCCCAAACATCCCCATGGATTGCCACCAGGCAGAGCAGACTGTGTGCCTCTATGGTAGATGGACAAATAATACTTTTTTGAAAGAACCTACACCAGGTCAGTTAATTTTGACTGTTTTTCTTTATGACAAGAAGGTGGGGGCATGTACACAGAGATGACTATGGTGTGAAACACAAAAGGCAGTACGAAACTATTTTTTAAAAGAGAGAACCTTAAAAAGAACCAGTCATCCCCAAATTAAATGCAGTGATTCTCTTTATTCATCTTTAGAAGTGACCTCATTCAGTCACAGTTGAATATTGAAAGACAAGTGCAAACAGGCCCAAAAGCAGTCAATCATGAGACCGATTTAAAAATAACTTCCAGAGTAGGTCACACAATCTAGTTTTTCATGCACTAAAAGAAACTTCACATATTTTCATTTTCAAGGAAGGAACATCAAATACTTCAATAGGGCCTGAGGGAATAATATCATGAACCATCATCAGTTTAAATTTAGGAAACTGGCAACTATTAAAATCAATAAGTAACCAGTAAGTACTTATTGAGCATCCACAGATTGCTTGGGATGTGAAAGGGCAGGTTTGCAGAAGGTTACGTGTAGGGAGTACTCACAACTATAACAGAGCCATGGGGCCTTGGACCCATGATAAAATTCCCCCCCAGGGGTAGGATAGTGGTTATAAATTAGAAGAGATATTATTATTTATTCTAACCAGATGAAATGATTTACACTTCCTGCTTCCCATACTCCAGGTTGTTGTGAGGAAAGTATTTTGCAAACCTAAAAGCCAAGAAATGGGAGTTGTGATTATTGCTGTTACACAGCTATTTAGCAGATGAGTAAGGACTAAAAGCTATTCTATTCCCCATCTTAACGCATCCTCCAGTAGACCACAACTGCCTTTCACTAAAACAAAGCAGAGACCATGGAGGATCCCCAACCTTAGGGGGAAAAAGTCAGGCAATCAAAATCATCAGAGGCAGGTACAGATATAGAAACTCAAATGACTATTCAATGGAAAATACAGAAGAGCAATTAGGACATTATTTGTATGCAAATGCTACTCCTAATTTGCTTTAAAAGTTTATTCTCCTCCACAAATTAAAGTTTTCCCTACAACCCTGCTTACACTATTAATTTGATTAGTAAGCCCTATATCTGAGTTCAAAGAAAGGTAAACATGTGCCAAGCAAGGGGGAAAAATTATCAATAAACTCCAGTTAGAATATGAGTTAAGTTTTACTATGGTCAGAAGGTATCTAGAAGAGGAAGATGGGCTGTACATTGAAAAATGATTGGGGCAGCTAGGTGGCACAGTGGATAAAGCACCGGCTCTGGATTCAGGAGGACCTGAGTTCAAATCTGGCCTCAGACACTTAATACTTACTAGCTGTGTGACCCTGGGCAAGTCACTTAACGCCAATTGCCACACACACACACACACACACACACACACACACACACGAAAAATTATATTCATCAGGGCAAATGAACTGTTAAATAAGGAACTGGTGAAATGGAGTACTAGTCAGAAGAAAAGTGTCAACCATAGGAAAGAGAGGAAATGGTTTGTGTGTATGTGTATACAGCAAGAAGAAAGGGAAGGAGGGAGGGATCCAGGATGACTCCTAGGTTGTGAACCTGAGGGACTTTGGGATAGCATTGCTCTTTACAGTAACAAGGAAGGATGGAGGAAGAGAGGGCTCTGGGGAAATGATAATGACCTCTGTTTTGGACATATTGAGATGCCTATTCAATATCCAGTTCAAGATGTATGAAGAGCAGCTGGAGATGACAGATTAGAAGTTAACACAGAGTTTGGGGCAGGACTTGAGACTCATCAGCATACAGTTGGTAATTAAAATCATGGGAGCTGATGAAATCACCAAGTGAAGTATTAGAAGGCCTAGGACAGAACCATGAGGAACACCTACAATCAGAGGGTGTGGTCTGGAGAAGAAGCCAGCAGAGACAGAGAAAGGTCAGATAGAAAAGAGGAGTGTCCTGAAAACCTAGAGAGAAAAGAACATCAAGCAGGAGAGTGACTAATAGTATCAAAGGTGGAAGAGAAGTCAAAGAGAATGAAAACTGAGAAAAGGCCATTAGATTAGGCAACTAAGAGACTGCTAGTAACTTTGGAGAGAGGAGTTCCACTGGAATAATGATAAGGTAAGAAGCTAGATTGTAAGGGGTTAAGAAGAGAGTGAGAGTGGCCTCAGACACTTGACACTTACCAGCTGTGTGACCCTGGGCAAGTCACTTAACCCCGTTGCCCCATGCAAAAAAAAAAAAAAAAAAGAGAGAGAGAGGGGAGAAAAAGTGAAGGCACCTATTGTAGATGACCTTTTGGAGGAATTTAGCTACAAAGAGTGGAGTAGATATAGGAAGCTAATTGGCACATAGGCATGTCTATAGGCAGTAGGAAATTAGCCAGGGGAGAGGGGCTGGGGATAGGGGAAGAGAGGAAAAGGGATGGAGAGAGACAGAGACGGGGGGATAAGAGAGAGATTGAAAATAAGTGAAAAAGGGGATGACAATGGTGGCAGTCTCTTGGAGAAGACAAGATGGAATGGGATCACTTGAATGAGTAGAGGGGTTAGCCTTAGTAAGGAGTGAGGCCACTTGGTCATGTGAAATGGGGGTGAAGGTGGAAAAAGAAGCCGAAGGCATCTGAGTGTTAGGAGATGGCTTCAACAGTATTGGGCAAAGTTCTCAGCTGAGGATGGGGAGGAGGGGGAGTCATAGGAAGTTTGAGAAAGGATGAAATGTTTGGAAGATCCACTAAGAAGAGTAGGAGAATGAGTTGATAAGACAGACATGGTAGGATTGCCTAGTAGCAATGAAAGCCCAGTTGGTATGTAACATAAATTGTAGTGGACCCAGTCAGAACAGAACATGATTTTTCTCCATCTTCATTCAGCAGCATATGTATAGGGGAGAAGGTGGCAGATGTTGGGAGTGATCCAAGGCTGAGGCTTGTCTGGGCATAAGTGATATGATATTGGGCTCAAGAGTTTAAGAGAGCAGGGCAGTTTAGAGTTGAATTGATTTGCCAAGGAGTCAAGATGGGGAGGAGAGAGTGGCTAATGCAGAGGATATGGCCTAGTATAGACTTGAGGCTCCAAGGCACTGAGGTCATGTTAAGGACAAAGAGTATGGTTTTGTGAGGGAAGGCAGAGAGAGAACTGAAAAGTCAGTAGATAATGGTTAGAAAAGGGACGTTCAGAATTCTTGAACATAAAGACAATACATTTGTGGGTGATGGCAAGATCAAAGGTATGACCATTTTTGTGTGTCTAAGGTAGATTAGAGGAGTAGCTCACGGAAAGTGAGGTTAAAAACCTACCTAATTCCTAGGCTACTTAGAGTATTTGAGAGATAGTCAATATGTTTATTCCCCTAGTATGAGGTCAAGAGTTGGGGAGGAGAGAAAAATCGTTAGCGAGGCACCAAATTCGTTGAGGAAGGAGAATAACCTAAAGCATCTGTAGACAAGTCACTAGGATTTTGGTTGGGTGATGATAGATATGAATAGCAGGAACATCAAAGGAAGAGAGGTTAATGAGTATAAGAAGAAAGGAGAGGACATGAAAGTGGCAATGGAGAGCAAGGAGTATTCCAATCCCACTGCCTTGACCAGTGAAAGAGAAAACCATCAATGATTGAAGGTGCAACCAGTACTAGGAAAGGTGGCCAGGGAGGCTTGGGTCATCAGGGGGGAAGCCAGGTTTCAATAAGAGATAGTAGATGGAAGGTGTGGGAAAAGAAAAGATTAAAGATGAAGGAAATTCTGTTACCTACGGGACAGGCATGTCCGAGGGCACAGTGTAGGGGCTAGGCAGGGTTAGGTTGAAACTGTGGGAGGAAGGGTTGAGGATAAGAATGAGGAATCAGGTAGCAGGGGGTGGGGAATGGGTTTTGGATGATGATCTACAGGAGTCCAGAGTGACTAGGATGTGAAGGGTATGAATAGGTATGAGACTGTTCATCAAGGAACTAATTTAGTTGTGCCACATGGGTTTGACTTGATGACATTGACAATGCACCCTCCAAATAAGAATGCATCCAAGTCGAATGGTGACACCTTGGCCCCCAGATGAACTTTCTCAGTTGCAAGTATCTTCTATCCCATTACTAATATCCATGAGGTCATGGACTGAATCTTAAGAGAGACAAAATAAGCCTTGTATAGGTGTCCTCTAGTTGCCTGGCATAATGCTTTGTGGAGAATAGAAGCTTAAAAAATGCTTGTTGAACAAAGTGACTTGCTTTTAAGATAATATGAGTAGAGGCAGAGTTGAGAATAGGGAGAGATTTATTTTTTTAAATTGAAGGCCACTTTCATAATTTTTATTTGATCCAATTGGCACAGTGAGATAGTCCAAGCAATTGGTCTGAAAAATAAATTAGTTTAGCACCTTAATGCATAACAGTTTGGAGAAATTCCATAGATCTTGGAGAAAGAAACTGGGTACAGAAATTCAAATATAAGATAACCAATGTCTGAAAAGGAGAAAGGGGATGAAACTATATTTCAGAGAAAGAAGCAGGTGGTCCTGGCAACTGAGTAGATGTGGAGGGTAGAAAGGTATGTAATATGGCTATGTATGTGTAAACAAAGCTGGTGCTTCCTGTCTTACTATTCTGCAGTGGGAAAGGCTTGGTTCCACAACATCTCAGTTGGCACATCCTCCCTACAGTGGGGAGTAGGAGTGGGCAGGAGAGAGGTGGGAATACATAAAACAATTTGGAAGACACACATTTATAGGGGATTTGACTTAGCTGGTGCATAGTGACAACCAGTTCTGCCAAGAGAACCAGAAAGTCTCCTCACTTGTCCACCACCTGAGGGCCAAGCACAGATACTAATAGGAAGGGCTAAGAGACTGAGTATTCAATTTACTGACCTTCACTTGCCATCATCATTGAAGCTGTTCCCATAGCCTATTAAAACCACCAAGGCTGAGAAAGGTTCTGTGCCTGGACTTATCCATGGCTAGCAAACTCACATCACCTCCTTCCCTTCCAATCCCTGGGATACTGAATTGCCAGCTTCTTAAGTAAGGGTAAGTCATCCCTTTCCAAAACCCTAATTTCCTGATGCCTCACCCCCATCAACCTCCATCCTGCTCATCCCATGTAATTCTCCAGTTCTGCCTGCCCCTTTTCATTGTGTCCTTCAGAATTCCTGTTCCATTAACAAAGTTTCCTTCATTTTAGACTTTGTCTTTTCATATTACTTCTCTCTCCTGGAATTCGCAGTGCCTTGGCTTCTTTTAGATGATACTGCATCCTTTGATATAATCTCTAGAACTGGCTAGATTCTTTATGGCCTATGCCATCCCCCTCAGGATATTGTTAGAGGGTATGAGGGATTGGAATACTTCTTGTCCCTCACTGCCACTTGCCTCCATTACTTAGCAATCTCACCCCGCACACACACTTGGTTCACTCTACCCAAATGTATCACACAAAGATTGGTGGCAGCATCTAGTTCATTCTCACTCACATTTTCCTTCTCTATTCCAACTGATGCCCTTATACTAGGGGGTTTCATATGTTGTTATTTCTTCAAACACCCTAATTCCTCAATCCTTCAGTTTCCTCAATTCCAATGATCTTCACTCTAACTTCAGGCACACAAAGATCACGCCTCACCAACAAGTGGTCCACTTCCACAATAAAAAAAAAAAACTCTAAAATTCCTGTATCAAATCATAATCACTCATTCCATTGCCTTTTTGGGACAATACACATTTTTATTTTTTCCAAATTATATCCCTTCTTCCTTCCCTCCCCTCGCCCCTCCCTGAGGTGGTAAGCAATCAGATATGTTGGACATGTGCAATTATGTAAAATACCATATTAATCACTTTATACAAGAAAACTTGAATAAAAGAACAAATGAAAGTGAAAAATAGCATGCTTCAATCTGTGTTCAATTTCAGTTCTTTCTTTGGAGGTGGATAGTACGCTTTATCCTTTGGGATTGTCTTGGATCACTGTATTGTTGAGAACAGTCAAGTCATTCACAGTTCTTCACCAAACAATATTGCTGTCACTGTACACAAGGTTTTCCTGCTTCTGCTCACTTTACTATATATCAGTTCATAAAAGTCTTTTCAGGACTTTCTGAAATCATCCTGCTTATCATTTCTCATAGCACAATAATATTCCATCGCCATCATATACCATAGCTTGCTTAGCCATACCCCAATGGATGGGCATTCCTTTGATTTCCAATTCTTAGCCACCACAAAAAGAGCTGCTATAAATATTTTTGTACAAACTGATCTTTTTCTCTTCTGGGGGATGTCTTTGAGATAGAAACCTAGCAGTGGTATTTCTAGATCAAAGGGTATACACATTTTATAGCCCTTTGGGCACAGTTCCTAATTGCTCTTCAGAATGATTAGATCAATTCATAACTCCACCAACAGTGGATTAGTGTCCCAGTTTTCCCACATCCCCTTCAACATCCAATATTTTCCTTTTTGTTGTATTTGCCACTCTGATAGGTGTGAGGTGGTACCTCAGAGTTGTTTTAATTTGCACTTCTCTGATCAATAGTACTGAGCATTCTTTTTTTCTTTTTTTGGGTGAGGCAATTGGGGTTAAGTGACTCGTCCAGGGTCACACAGCTAGTAAGTGTCAAGTGCCTGAGGCTAGATTTGAACTCAGGTTCTCCTGACTCCAGGGCCAGAGCTCTATCCACTGCACCACCTAGCTGGTCTTCTCTGATCAATAGTGATTTAGAGGGGGCAGCTAGGTGGCTCAATGGATAAAGCACCGGCCCTGGATTCAGGAGGACCTGAATGAAATCTGGCCTCAGACACTTGACACTTACTAGCTATGTGACCCTGGGCGAGTCACTTAACCCTCACTGCCCCGCAAAAAGTAAAAAATAAAAAAATAGTGATTTAGAGCATTTTTTTCATACGATTGTAGATAGCTTCGATTTCTTTGTCTAAAAAAATTGCTCATTCCTTTCACCATTTATCAACTGGGGAATGATTTGTATTTTTATAAATTGACTCCATTGACTATATATTTGAGAAATGAGGTCTTTATCAGAGATACTTGTTTCAAAAATTCTTTCCCAGTTTTCTGCTTTCTTATAGTCTTGGTTGCATTGGTTTTGTTTGTGCAAAAGCTTTTAAATTTTATATAATCAAAATTATCTATTTTACATTTTGTAATGTTCTCTATATTTTCTTTGTCCTAAATTCTTCCCCATCCATAAATCTGAGATAAACTATTCCATCCTCTCTTTTTTTTTTTTTTTAGTGAGGCAATTGGGGTTAAGTGACTTGCCTAGGGTCACACAGCTAGTAAGTGTTAAGTGTCTGAGGCCGGATTTGAACTCAGGTACTCCTGACTCCAGGACCAGTGCTCTATCCACTGCGCCATCTAGCTGCCCCTATTCCATCCTCTCTTAATTTGCTTATGGTATTACCCTTAATGTGTAAATCATGTACCTGTTTTGACTTTATTTTAGTATATGGTGTGAGATGTTGGTTTGTATCTAATTTCAAGGGTTGCCTCTTCAAGTGAAATAGGAGTAAAGGATGAGAGTGTGAGGAAAAACATCTGAGTGATATGAGACGAGAAAGGAGGGAGACAAAGGATCTCTTGGTGAATGACTTCAGTGTTTTCAGTGAAGTGTGAAAGATTCTCATCTGAGAGGGTAGGATGAATGTGAGCAATAAGAGGTCTGAGGAGGGATGAGAAGGTTTGGAAGAACCATTATGCCAAGTGGGAGAGTAAATTTATTAGGAAGATGTAAAAATTGTCTTATAGAAGTTAGGGCCCAGTTGAAAAATATAAATTTGTGGCGGACCCACCCAGAGTGCTTTTACCATTTTCTTCATACTTTCTTCAGCAATACATGCATAGGAATGGGGGGGGGAAGGTGATTGAAGCTTGGCAGGGTAAGACTGGTGATACAATAAGGGAGCAAGGGGCTTAAGAGGAGGAGATGGTGTAGCTGGCTCATCAAGGGGTCAAGATGGAGAAGGAAGAAGAGGGTAGCTAGTGCAGGAGTGATGATGTAAAAAAGAACTGAGAGGTAGAGGGACTAGAATGAAGAGCGTCAGGGGTTGTAAAACAAAGGGAAAGATGAGATAGAAAAGATTATCATATGAAAAAGGAATTTTGGAGTTTATGAATATAAAAGTAGAACACTGATGGATGATGACAAGATCAAGGATGTGACTAGAAACAACAACACTGTCTATATGTTGCCTCTACTTCTCATCCATTTCTCAAACCTTTGCAGTCCAGTTTCCTCCCTTTTCACTCAACTGAAACTGATCTATCCGGAGTCACCAATAAGATCTTAATTGACAAACCTGATCACCCTTCTTGATTTCTCTGCTGCATTTGACACTGTTGACTATCCCCCCCCCCCCCCCCCCCCCCCCGCCATTTAGAATTCTCTCTTCCCTCTGGGTTTTCATGATACTGCTCACTGTTTTACTCCTACCTGTATGACCAATCTTCAACCCATTTTGCTGATTCATCAATGTAAATCAAACTATGGCTGGTCTCTAAGGCTCTGTCCTGGACTCTCTTTTCTTTTTCCACTCTTTCACTTAGTGAACTCATGAGCTCTCATAGTCTCATCATATCTATGCAAATGATTTCTAAATTAATACATGCAATCTTAGTCTCTCTCCTGAATCTCACTCCTGCATCTCTAACTACCTATTGGACATGTCAGGATGTCTTGTAGCCATTTCAAACTCAAGATATCAAAACCTGAATTTATCTTTTCCCCAACACCCACTCCTCTTTTGAGCTTCCCTATTTCTGCTGAAGTCACTACTCTCCAAGTCACCCAACTTCAAAATCTTAGCATTATTCTCAACTACTCATTCTTTCTCAACCTATATATTCATCTAGTTGTTGAATCTTGCCATATTTATCCCCACAATATTGTTTACATCCCCTTCTTTCTGATTCACCCAGTCACTATCATATTTAGGCCCATATCACCTGTTGACTAGACTACTACAATAATTATCCTAATTAATTCCTTTCCTCAAGTCTCTTCCCCACTCCAAGTCCATCCTCCCAACAGCTGCCAAAGTAATTTTTCCTAAAGTACATGTCCGATCATGTCATTTTCCCACTCAATAAATTATTCAATGTCTCTTTATTTTTAGGATGAATATAAATTCCTGTTTGGCCTTTAAATCTGTTGCCAAACTACCTTTCTAGATGTATGATGCATTATTTTCCTCCCACATTCTACAGTCTAGCTAGACTGCCTTTCCTGTTGTACCTCACATACAAACATTCTATTTTCCATCTCTGTGTCTTTGCACTGGACCCTAAATTCATTGCCTTTTAAAAAATCTCCTTTTAAGTCCTGTTTCCTATAAATCCTACTCAAATGCCAACTTCAATATGAAACTTATTTTCTCTTCACTTTTAGTAATACATCCCCCCAAAATCACATTTATAAGAGTGAAGTTGATTGAATTCCCAGGCCCCCACATAAACTAACAAGATTCTTTAGTCTTGATACCTTAATTAGGTGATATTTTTATCTAATCAAAGGCATTACATTAAATGTGGCACATACTTAATCAATACCCAGAAGTGTACTGGGATTGGCTGAATCATCATGCTCTGCGGGTCCAGTTTGGAAGCTGAACATTCAAAAGATAGGCCAGTCTCATGTCAGAAGCATCTCCAAAGAAGCCCCTGACAGGAAATCACTTGTGGAGGAAAGGAAGAACCTCTGTGTCCTCTGTCTCCTCCCTCATGCATTAACCAGCAGATAACCTTGTGAACTTCAAAAGGTCAGAAGATTCTGTACTTCGCTGGGTACCCTAACAGTGTTGTTCCCTGGACAGCAGTGGTTGAGAACAGCATCTACACTTGGGAGCTGAAGACAAACAAGACACATAAAGCAAGGGCAGCCTCAGGACTCTAAAAGTTAATGGAAACTTCCTGAGGTCCCAACAAAGGCAAAAAAATTATTTCCAGCTGTGAATGGTTCATTTTGTCATGTGCTCTTTAAGCCTAGGTCCACTTTCCATGGACTATGCACTTATAGGAGAATGTAGTGTTTGTTGGGAGTTGGAGGGATGTTTATACCAAGTATTCATCCTATACTTCCTTAGTAAATTCTTATTCTAAAAGCAAATTGTCTGGCTTGATATCAATTGCTAGTCAATAGGTGGAACACACACCCAAGTAAGAATATTAGGAGAAAACTCAATTCCTCAGGGTTACCCAAGAGCCCAGAAGAGAGCAGTACCCAGCTGCCTTCTGAAGAACCAACCTACTGGTCTGAGGAAAGGTGGGGAATGTGCTGAAAGCCTAAAAAGTATTTTATATGTACATAGATATGTTGATATATCCTAGATATAACAATATGTATCCGAGATATAATTATATCCACCCCAACTCTATCTCTTTATTGACTGCCCCACAGAATGTAAGTCTTTTAGGAGCAGAGACTATTTTTCATTTTTTTTCTTTGAATATCTAGCATCTAGTACTTTAAGGTGCTTACATTCTAATTGGGGAAGACAACATAGAAAAGGTAGCCACAAGAGAGGAAAAGGGAGAGAGAGGAGAAGGAGAGAGGGGGAAAGGGGAAGGGAGGGAGGGAGGGGAGAAGGAAGAGGGAGAGGGAGAGGGAGAGGGAGAGGGAGAGGGAGAGGGAGAGAGAGAGAGAGAGAGAGAGAGAGAGAGAGAGAGAGAGAGAGAGAGAGAGAGAGAGAGAGAGAGAAAGAACGAGAAAACACCTGAATGGAGACATAGTAGTCAAGTACAGAGTCAGAAGCATTTCTGGGAGGGGAATTCAGCATGTCTAGTCTGGGCCCATTTCCAAAATGCCACCCCTCCCCCCCCCCCACCGAAAGCTCACCAAAGGGGGCCGCCATAGTAGAGGGATCTTTTCGAGTGAGAAGAGCCCAGGCTCTGAGAGAAGTCTCAGGGTAAGAAAACAGCTGAGTCCGAATGGTAAGGTCCAGAGAGTCAGACTATTCAGTACAAAAGGTATTCCAAGCCTTTCCTATTTTTATGAAAAACCCAGACCCTCTCCTGTGGAGCAGATTGTACAAAAAGTCATAGGTTACACACATTAAAAAATAAATCCAAACGAAAAAATCCTCCTTACTTGATCCTGGTGTAGGGGTATCAGAGAAAGGAGGCTTTTACTTTTTCATCTCATTTCCTTTTCTACTTCTCTCTGCTGACATTTAAAAAAAATTCTTGGCCTCCTTATGTCACAAAAAGTACAACGGCTACTCACAGTCTAGCCCCATCACTGACGAGCATGGAAGCTTTGAACTACTCCATTTCTGACCTGCACGAGTTTGTCTTGCCATAAGCAGCCTGGTGACCCCATCTTGCTGGGGGAGACGGTGAACACTTGCCCTTGATTGGCTTTAGTTCCAGTATAGCTCATAACTCTTAAGCCTCAGCCTCAGCCTCCCCTGAAGTGGAGAATAGAGGCAAACGCCACCACATCCAGCTTGCTACCAAACATCTTTATTATCCGTTTTTTTCTTTGATCCCCTTCACTTTCACTTCTGTACCTTATACCCTCTAAGATAAACTGGGGGGGGGGGAAGAGCCAAGATGGCGGAGGAAAGGCAGTAACCTCTCAGAGCTCCCCACCTGATCACATAAAAACCACCAAATAATGCCTTAAGACAATTTCTGGAGTAGCAGAACCCACAAAAAGATGGGGTGAGATCATTTTCCAGCCAAAGATGGCTTAGAAGGTCGGCAAGAAAGGTCTGTTGTACCAGGGTAAGAGAGAAGTGCTGCCCCACGGCCATGTATATAAATCCAGCCCCAGGCTGGCCATGCCAGAGAAAAGAGACCTGCGGCGGCTTCTTCTGGAACTCAGCTCACAGTCTGGAGAGAGGGCTGAACAATTGGCCAGGGAAAGATTACAGGGCTTTCTGCTGGTGCTGAGGTGGAACTCGTTTGTTTTACCCATGCTGGGAATCAGGAAGCAATCTTGAGTGGCAGCAGCCCAGGTTTGGGGGGGGTGGGTTGTAGGCTAGGCTGGAGCTAGCAACCACAGTGAAACAGAATTTTGTTTCTGGGTTAAAGAGCAAGTAGGCCTAGGGTTATTTACAGACCAGAGCAAAGTCAGGCGAGTGGAGAACCTGCCTCTCCTTAAATCATACCTTGGACCCCCTGAAGCTTGGGATAGTGCATCCTGGAAGCAGTGTTCCACTTTAAGAAGGAGTTAAAAGTCAGAGTAGGAAAATGAACAGACAGAAAAAAATGAGGACCACAGAAAGTTTCTTTGGTGGCAAGGAAAATTGAGATGCACCCCCAGAAGAAGATAGCAAGGTCAGGGCTCCTACATCCAAAGCTTCCAAGAAAAATATGAATGGGTCTCAAGCCATAGAAGCACTCAAAAGGGACTTTGAAGATAAAGAGAAGTAGAGGAAAAAATACAATACCAATTTTTAAAAAACAACTAAATTTACTTATTGAATGCCAATCCAAACTACCAAATGATTATTTTATAAAGTTAGGGAAAAAATTACAAAATTTATATGGAAGAACAAAAGGTGAAGAATATTAAGAGAATAAAAAGCGGCCACATACTAGAAATTGAGGGGCTGTGCATTAATTGGGAAATGGCTGAAAAAGTTATATGATTGTGATGGAATGCTATTGTGCTATAAGAAATGATGAGCAGGATTGCTTCAGAAAAAATCTGGTAAGATTTATGTAACTGATGTAAAGTGAAATGAGCAAAACCAGAACTCTGTCCATAGTAACAGCAATATTCTACCAATTATCAACTGTGAAAAACTTAGGAACTCTAATCAATATAATGATCCAAGACAATTCTGAAGGATTCATGATGAAAAATGCAATCCATTTCCAAAGAGAGAACTAATGAACTGTCTACAGATTGAAGTATAATTGTTTAACTTCATTTTCCTTGCTTTTTTTTTGCAACATGCCTAATATAGAACTATGTTTTGCATGATTTCACATTCATGATTGATATACTGCTTGCCTTCTCAATAAGAGAGAAGCTGGAATGAATTTGGGACTCAAAATTTCCCCAAAAAATGAACACTAAAAATAAACGCATTTTTTTAAAAAAATATTATTTCTCTGGAACAGTAAAATCACTGCTCTATTCCCTAACTTATGCCTTTATTTATAAATTTGAAAAGCTGTATTTGTTAATGGAAATGAAAATAAAATACATAAAAACACAGAAGGTGACCATAAGAATAAGGAGGTTTGGAATGACTGGTGAAAGAACTGAGGATAATTAGTGAGGAGTGGAAGGTTCAGGGAGGAGAACATCTTCCAATACTTGAAGACTTTTCATTGAAATAGATGCACTGAAATGACTCAGCGTGGCCCAAGAAAATTGGCCCAGAATTTAGGAACAGTGGGGCAGTACAAAAGCACATTTCAGCTTAATATTATTAAACAACAACTTCCTAACAATTAGATGTCGTAAAATGGAATGGTTTGCATTGGGAAGTAGTGAGTTTTGCATTAGTGAAGGTCTATTAAAAAAAAGATTCCAAGGGGAGTGATGGAGAAAAATTTGAAACTAGAAATCTTATAAAAACAAATATTGAAAATTATCTCTAAATGTAATTGGAAAGTAATAAAATATTTATATGGGGGAAAAAGATTCCAGAGGATAACTTGCTGAGGATATGTAATAATTCATGGCTAATATAGGAGTAGCTGGACCAGACCTCCAAGGCCGCTTCTAATGCTTGGTCTTGATTCACATGACCAACGAGAGAGGACTAACCATTTTCTCCACTCTTCAGAACCTTTATTTCTCCAAAAAAGGAATTTGCACAAAAGCAATTTTAGCTATCCACAGTCTAACACACCAAGAACCCTAAACAAAGGCAAAGAGCCCAATGAACCAACAGCAGAAAAGGCAAATCCTTAACATGATCATTTAAGAGTCCTTTCCCCATCCAGCCACCATACTCTGACAGGGCTGCACAGGCCAACCCACAGGCTTACAACAGAACTCAATTCTGCCCCACACCAACCTTTGAAAGCTGCAAGTTAGAAGAATCCTGCTCTGCCTAAGATGGCAGTGTGTGGCAACATGTTTGGCCGGCCTCAACAGCACTCAGCCTGAGAATCAAGAAATGGGGAACTAGGGCACGATGCCAGCACATGTGTATGTGTATGTATGTGACTACACCAGTCCTGAGAAAAAGAGGAACTGGAATCTGATGTGGTCAAATTCTGTCTTCCCTGAACCCACTTGGGTTCACAAGGCCCAGAGACCAAGGCCAGTGAAATGTAAATTATCTTGCATGGGTGGAGAATGAGACAGCTTTAAGGTCAGTCCCTGTAAGAAACCACCAGGAAATGGGAGAGAGTCAGAAAGTAAACAATAAAAGAATATGAGAAAAGACTGAAATTACAAAGATTTTAAAAGGAGAAAACTAAGTTAAATATCCTAATACAAGCAGATAAACTATCAAAGAAGATATTAGTAATGACTTCCAGATCATCCAGACAAGTCTAGGCATTTATAAATAAATATTGCAAGACACAGGAAAACACTTCACAAGGCAGAGGACCTTGTAGATTCCTGAGAAAACAAAGAATTATATAAGGACATAGCCAAATACTTTAACAGAGAATTGGAAAGCATAACTGTGCCCAGCACAGAAGAAATAGTCAGCAAAGGAGAAAACTTTTAATTCATAGTGGTAAACTTCACCAAAGAGACAAAGTGGAAAATGATTGGGAACTCAAGTACACAGAAGTAAAGGACAATCTAGAAAAGAAGCAAAAAGCAGTAACGTTAAACCACAATCTCTAGAGAAGTAAAACATTCATCTGGAAGACAATGCACAGAGGAAATTTAAAAAGATTATAGCTCTTCCAGAAGAACATAACAAGTCAATAAAACCCAAACACTATAATACAGTGAGTTAAAACAAGAAAATTGCCCAAATTTCTTGGCACAGACAACAAATGAAATGGAAGAACTGAATGAAAAAAATGGCCAAAGAAAAAATTCATAGATAACCTCCAGGAAAAAACAAAATAAAAATCTATGTGTTGCAATCTTTAAGATTTTAACAATTAAAATTTAACAATTTCGCAGATGAACAACAAATTCTATAAGATTCCAGGAGAAAAACATTCAAATATAAAAAATAAGGAAATTCTAATAACAGATTATTCTACCACCAAAGGAATGGATGAAATGTATTCTGCAGAGCAAAGGAGCTCAAGATGCAACCCAAGGTGATATACTCGTACAACTCTAGGCCTAATCATTAAAGAAAAAAGTGATATTCAATAAAAGAGGCATTTGAACCATGACCAGAAAGAAAACCCAGGTATGAGCAGATTATTTGCTTTCTAACTCCAAGTCTCTGATTTAAGGTTTCAATTCTAGCCCCTATATATGGAAAGGGGGGGGACCAAATTCAATTTGACTCTATGCATCTAACTCCATGTAAGGGAAATGACTATAGTGACAATGTGAGAAATTAGGATATCAAGTTATTTGGTGGAAGTAAGAAAAGGTCAGCGAAAATATTTTTAATTTTTCTAGTCCATTATTCATTCTTGCACAGATTTCAAAAACCACATTTAGACTCACTTCCTTAAAGCAGCTATTGTGTATATTTGCCAATCTGTGTATATACATAATGTATTAGGGTTTTTGTTTTTGTTTTTGTTTTTGAGCGAAGGGCTTGAAATATTCTTCCATGACAAGACCAAAATTTCCTGGACTGTCTACAACCTTTTCCCAGAATGAGGGCCATCTAGTTTACCAATTTTTCACATATTATTCAAATATTTCTGAATTATTTAAAAAAAACACAGAAGATGAATTGAGGTACAATTATGACTTAAAATGTGATTAAACTGAAAGACAGGGGAAAACTGTCACATTTGAGTTTTCAGGTATGTACACAAGGTAAGCCTGATTAACAAAATAAAGTGATGAGATTAGCACATAAACTCTCTTCTAGAACAGTTAACCACTGATAAATCTTTATTGAGATTATCAAAATATTTTACAAGACCAAAGGATACTATGTGGTATTGAAGTAAGAAGTTGAAGAGTATAAGGGGAAAAAGAGAAGGATGTTTGAATCATTGTTGGCTACAAATCTTTGGGCTTTAGTATAATGAAAAACATATTCAACCTATTAAGAACAGACACACACAAAAAAAATTTCCTCTACCTAATTCTCTGGTAGTTACGGAGTAAAAACATATACTCTAGCTAGAATGTGGACTTTAAAATAAAGTATTGTTTGTATATGAGAAAGGTTTTCTAGGTTAGAAAAAAAAAATGGTCAAGTCAACCTATTTTAAGAGAATGAGACTGGTGCAAATGGCCTACATAGTTGGTGGGTGTCCCAAGCAACACTTGAGGTGCTGAAGTAGCATTTGCAGCCCACACCTGACTAATGTTCTATTTTCAGTATCACTAAGAAAATCAGGCAGTTACTGTCTTCATGTGCTAAGGAGTATAACATGGAATTTGGCTACCAATGGTGCTATATTTGCATCATGCTTACACACTAGATTTCCTCATTCAGTATCCCCCACTTGCTTCATCAGAAGGCACTTGCCCACTACCTCTCCTATCTTCTTGAATTCATATGGCTCAGGAGTAGTGTGGACCCCATTTCCAAAACTGACCTGGGGTATAGGGGAGAAAAAAAGAAGAGGGAATGCTACTGTGTATTATGGCAATAATTATGGTGGATCCATGCCACCCATGCTTGCTTGGAACATTATTCCTATTGACCATTTCTCATTCATAAGATTCAGTTAAATGCCTCTTCTTGACCATGATTCACAAGACTTGGGTAACCTGCAGTGGCTATATAAAAAAAAAATTTTAAGTATGTAAAGGAACTATAAAACCTGATTATCTACCCCAACCCTCCTCACAGCCAGTATATAGGAAATAGGGTAGGGATCGCAGTATTGTGCACCAAGAGCTACTCTATATAAACGGGAGAAAAGAGAAAGAAGTGTTTGATGTGGTTGACATTGGTCAGCTCTGCCTGATTGAAGTTTCATGGACGATGTCAAATCTAATCTTTCTCTAGGCTGTGCCTCTAGGTTACTGGTCTCTCTTTGCTACCCTCATACCCTGGACTCTATCTCCAATAAAAGGTTTCAGATAACCTCACTCCTTACAAGTTTCTAGGATTCACCTTCTAACAACCATAAATAGTAGGTGGTTGGCAGTAGAAGCCCACTCCATGGAGCAGTCTCCTAGAAAGAATGGCAAAGTAGTAGTCCTTTTTCCAGAGCAAAACCTGTGAAAAAACAAAATATAGAAGTGTTAACAAACAAAATTTTGCCATCTCCCAACCTCACCCAGTTTCATCTTTGCCCTCACCTCATACTTGGGACATTATAAAAAAGGTGGAAATAAAAAAGGTGAAATAAAAAAGGTGGAAACTGTTGTTTCTGAATAGGTGGGAACATTTCGTCTAGTCATATTCATTTCCACCAGTTCATTTTTTTCTTTAATTCAAATACTTGATAATATTCATGTGAAGCACAGTCTGCTGATAAAAATGACAATCTGTCATTAGCCTCTAAAATCTTATACTGGAAAGGGCTAGTAGTGAAAAGTGAAAAAAAAAAAATCTGCATTGTAAACTGAGGAAATTCTTCCAGTTAACATGATTCTTTTAAAAGGACATTTAGAAATGTGAGCTCTTAATGTGAACAGTTCTCTTTAAGCTAGAGAATTGAAAAACTCAAACTAGCCACTTCTGGTCTTTACAGATCAATCCAAGACAGTTATTCACTCACCTGGGTACTTCATTGTTCAATCGGGATTGACTTCATAGCAACACGTGCAGGTTGACTCTCTAATAACCAGCTTATCAAGCTATCATAGCAGATACAACCCTGCCCCCCTACCCCTCCTTTTCTTTTCCAAGGCAGAGACAGCAGCAGAGAGCAGTAAGCCCTTACAGTAATAGCCTGATCTCCCTCCAACTCTAGTGTGTTGAAAAACAATAACTAGCATTACAACTTTGGCCAATGAAGTCAATTCTGTCCAACCATTCAGGTATCATTCAGATGACACCTATCAGCTAACATGCTTCTAAGTGCCACAGCTCAGGAAAAACCTTTTCTGCTCTGCTGTGTCTTCAATTCTCTCAGGCTCCTCTTCTAGATTCTATGGCTTAGAGTAAATATCATGAGGGAGTGAATAGGATAGAGGAAAATACAGTTAGCAATAGTAACTGGGGGGGAAAAAATTTGAAGAAGAGGCAAGAACAATGTATGATGATGATGGTGGTACTTTGCTGGGCTATTGTGAAGAAAATGTTTTGTCAGGTATAAGGTACTATATAAATGTTAGCTATTATTGTTGTTGCATATAATCAGTTTCATGGGTGTTTTGTAAGGAAATCTCCCTTTAAAGGACCATATAAATGTAGTTTACTATTAAAAAACAAAGATTAGCAGGATGCTATCAGAAAAACCTGGAAAGACTTACATCAGCTGAAGTAAAGTGAAATGTACTGTATGCAAAATAACAGCAATATTCTAAGATGATCTGCTGCAAATGACTTAGTTATTTTCAGCAATGCAATGATCCAAGACAACTCTGAAGGACTTATGAAAAAACCAAGCCTACAGAGAAAGAACTGATGGTATATGAATACAGATGGAAGTATATTTTTTTGTTGGTGGTGTTTGTTTTTTCTAAAATTTGTCTGATATGTTTTACATGAGTGCACGTGTATAACTTATATTGAATTGCTTGAGTTCTTAAGGGTACAGGGAGGGAGGAAAAGCATTTGGAACACAAAGTTTTAAAAATCAATGTTACAATTTGATTTTACATGTAAAGTGGGACAAATTCTAGATAAATAGATTCTATGGCTTAAATGAGAACTAATTCTCAATCGTTTCTTTGAAAGTTACAACTCTCCAAACCTCCCCTCTTTCGTCATAAAACATGTATACAGGGGCAGCTAGGTGGTACACTGGTCCTCAATTCAGGAGTTCCTGAGTTCAAATCTGGCCTCAGACACTTGACACTTACTAGCTGTGTGACCCTGGGCAAGTCACTTAACCCCCCCAATGCCCCACCAAAAACAAAACAAAACAAAAACAAAACAGAACAAACAAAAAAACCATGTATACAAGTCAGTTGACCATCTTGATTCTTTACAGCTCTGAAATGGTTAGTCTCTTTGATGCTCTTGAAACTATGCTAATTAACTCATACTCTTTAATTCTCAATAAAAAATATCTCTCCTTTATAAAATAAGTTGTTTCTACATGCATCATTCCACATCCTTTGAAAAATAACCAAAAATATTTTCTTTTCTATGAAAACACTTTTAAAAATCACTTGTTCCATGTACAAGAAAACAAGGAAGATGCTGACCCCCTACAAAACATTTTTGTCCAACTTTAGATGATCTGGATATCAAATATTCACAGTGTGCTAAATGATTGCTTAGAACCTTTTAGGCAAAAGGTAGTCTCAGAAAATATTCGTGCAATCAAGATTTTAAAATAATTTAATTCTTCAGTTTGCTGCTGACATTTATGTAGCAGCCTCAATTCAGTATAAGTGAACATGGAACTCTGAAAATCTCTGTACTAAAGCTAATTCAGCGTACTCCATAGCAGAATTAGAAGAGAAAGGGGGCAGGAAATAGGAATTGAAGGTGGACTCAAGGCAGATTTATGAATCAGTGACAACAGAAATGAAGACCAAAAAGAGCAGATATAAAAACTGAAACGGAACTAACTCCATGTCTGTTCTCTCTCTGCGCCTTTTGTGCTGGCATTCTTCCATTCTGGAATGTTTTCTCTCCTTGCCCTCCTGCACTGAGAATCCCTGGTTTCCTTCAAAACTCAGCTCAAGTACCCATTTCTACATGAAACCTTCACTGATTCCCCCAGCTGCTGGTGCCTTTCCTCTCAAAATTGTCTTGTATTCATTTCTTACAAACACACTCGCACACACGCGTCCCCCAATGGAGTGCAAGGTGTTTTTCACTTGTCTTTGTATGCCTAGTGCCCAACACATAGACTATGTTATCTCCTCATTTTACAAATAGTGGAACCAAGGCCCAGAGAGGGTGACTTACTAGTGGTCACACAAGTAATAAACACTAGAGGCAGGAATTTGAATTCTGGTCTTCTGACTCCAAAGTACTATGCAATACAATTTTTTTAAAAATCTAAATTGCTTAAATAGTTTTTATAAGGAATGTTTCTGTTATCTGGAAAATTACTATAGAAGGAACAGTATATTCCTTAATGGTGCTGTATTATTTACACCTCTGTCTTATAAATGTGAAGTTGTTTCATGTATACATGTTTGGTTCCTCCAATTAAGTATCTTGAGGACAGGCTATATCAGTTTCCCCCAGCCTGGGAATTGCTACACAGTGCCTGAAAGTACCCTTTGCATAGTGAAAGCATATGATAAATGCTTTTTACTGATATCACTGTTGTTGTTTCAGTCAGTTTTCAGTCATGGTCAACTCTTCATGAACCCACTTGGGATTTTCTTGACAAGGTTACTGGAGTGAGTTGACATTTCCTTATCTAGCTCATTTTACAGTTGAGGGAAATGAGGCAATTAGGGTTAAGTGACTTGCCCAGCGTCACACAGCTAGTAATTGTCTGAGGCTGGATTTGAACTCAGGAAGATGAGTCTTCCTGAATCCAGGCCCAGCACTCCATCCACTGAGCCACCTAGCTGCCCAGTGACATCATTAATAATGTTTACACAGTAATGCTAAGCAGGAATGGGCCAAGAAGTTCCCAAATACATAGGGTAGGAGAAGGCAGCATTTTGAGAGTGTGGATAAAGAACTGGAAGCAATACCTCTCCTATTCAAGAACTATCACGTCCCAAGTTCTTCATGGCCTTTTTATTAACCTGGCTGTGGTCTAATTGTCTTAAAGATAGTTTGTACAATTCCCTGAATGAGATGTAAAATGTCACAGGAATTTAATTATTTGTACTTATTTATTAGTTCAAGTAATTCTTTTCTTAATCAGTTTGGGGCCCATTCAGTGGTGAATACTGCCCCCTGGTGAAATAAACTTTGCTAAATTAGTACAAATGCTGGAATCTTTTGAGCTTTTGTGCTCTTAATTCTTATTTCTGAATCTGGCCTAATTTACAGGAAGGAAATACAAAACGTTACACAACCAAATATGTGCTTTCAGAAGAATTACAGGTGTGTGACACATTATTTTGAAATGTATGGGTTAACTTGGTAGAGCCTATAGTTTTTTATTATTATTGAACTATGGCAAGTAAAAAAAATTCACAAAGGAGAAATCTTTAATTTGCTAATTCTGCAAACAACCTGTGCTTGGAAACCTGAAAAATTTCTATAAATCAACCTTACACAAAAATAATTTATAATATAATCACCACTTCTAATTAGATTCAGTTGTGTTTTTTTCACTTCAGAATATAAAAATGACATGAGAGGTTTCTTGTAATAAAAACCAATAGTAGGGGCAGCTAGGTAGCACAGTGCATAAAAGCCCTGGCCCTGGATTCAGGAGGACCCGAGTTCAAATTTGGCCTCGGACACTTGACACTTACTGCTGTGTGACCCTGGGCAAGTCACTTAATGCTCATTGCCAGGAAGGATGGAAGGACAGAAGGAAGGAAGGGAGAGAGGGAAGAAGGGAGGAAGGGAGGGAGGGAGGAAGGAAGAAAAACTAATAGCAATTTCTGCCTGAAAATTAAATGGCTAAATGAATAAGTATCAAAATAATTAAAACATCAAACACATACTTTATTTTTTCTATAGAACATCCTTGCTGAAAATACATTTAAAATATATTCTTTTATACTTAGATGTCATGCTATAATACAGTGTGAAATAATGGTAATGGAATAAGCAAAAGTGATTTATACCTGCATTCATAAACAAAAGGCTTTGACAAACAGTCTGAAGAAACAAGAAAATAAATGCAAATTTCCTAGGAAAGTATTTATTTATACAATAACATAATGACCTTGGTCCTTCTTGGAAGAAGTAAACTGCTTATTTTGTTGATGTGAATTAACTCTTTCCAATCACTATGGTACCATTTTCAATAGATTTCTGACCAGTTCTCCAACATTAATCACCTGGTACAGGTACACTTTTAGTCAACCCACTTTAAAAAGCTAAAATTGAGATTTAACAAGAAATACAGAAGCTAATGTTAACTTATCATTCTCCTAGAAATTTTTCTAATCTGTAAGATATTTGCAAAATTCTCTTAAAATTTTTTTAAAATATGATATTCTGTCCCTCCTGATATCATAAGTAACAAAATGAGATTATGATTAATGAAGAGGCAAACCTTATGACCCACCTAAAACCTCATAAAAAGAAATCTTACATATGGCCAAAGAAATTCTTTGGTAAGATCAAAAAGCTATCAGATTCTTATGTCTAAGAGCACAATGAAAAATGATATACTAAAATAATTTTGATCAAGAAATCTGGAAATTTTAGCTAGTGATCTGAAAAGCTAACAAGGGTGAATATTTGATAGCTGATGACAATCAAGCAAGACAGGCAAAAGCAACACCTTGAAGGGCAATGTAAAGTAAAACTTCAAGCAACTTGATAAAAGAATTGATGGCAAGAAACTTTTAGTTAGACTACATGCAGCAAACTAATAACGAAGAAATTAACTTTGAGCTAAAACATATGGGAGAAGATGAAGTCACTATGGAAATTGAGTTTAGTCACATATAAACCATAATCCTCTCTGTTCATCATGAGACTATCTTATAGATCTATCTTGTAGGTGGGTAAATGTTACCAAGTGTACCAGGTGATGAAACTTCAATGGAAAAGTTACAGTTGCAAAGCAGTATAAAATCCCTATATGAAATGATTTTTGATATTTTAGACTTTTCAATTCCACCTGCAGAGATGGATGGCAACGTTGCCAATGGCACCACTTTTGAGAATGAAGACAAACCATGTAATTTGCTAAATGGTACCCTGGTGTCTGAGTTCATATACCTCCAAAGAGTAATTAAACACTTTGCTCCCAGGGAAATTACCTATTTACCTAAAGTATAATCCTAATTTTTAAAAAACCAATTCTATGGAAAATGCAGAAATATAACTATTTTAGTGGGGGTACTTATTTTACTAATATCTAAAATAAATTCATACATTAATGCAATGTGATATGCACAAATAAACAATGCCTTAAGTTTTGATAACAATTAACAAATTTTCTAAACAGAAAAATATACTATACTTTAAAAAATATTTTATGTCTCTGATCAAATATATACTGTACAATTTACAGGTTGGTTGATGCAATATAATTCAAATGGTGCAACTATAGTAAAAACAATTCTCCAAAAATTACTGGCTAAATTAAAATCACATGGCAGTTGTTTAAAATGTGAACGCTTGAACATCTAACACTGTTTCTTAACTATATGATATTGCAATATTCATTCAATAACCTGAAGATTTTTTAACTAAAGCAAAGCATTCTCAAAAAAGCAATTTGCAAAAATACCAATTTTGACAAGAAATCTTTTTATAAAAAAATGTAATAAAATTATAAAAATTATCCTTTAAGATTACATTTTCCCCAGAAAACAGAGGCTTTAGTACACACAGTACATTTGGTCTTCTACAAAGAAAATGTACTTTCTTGTCCCTGATGTAAATGTAATTGGCAGTGACAACAAACAGCTTATACTATTCAGCAAACAAATCATAGCTTATATAAACAGCACCAAACTTTATGTAAAGCAATAAAGATGAGTATACACATAGCACCACTTCTTTATGAAAAACATAATCTTTAAATTAAAACCAAAAGAGGGGCAGATAGTATAATAAATGTGTATTCCAAAATAAAAATGGTTTGAAATTGGATGTTACATGAATTCATTTTTGCATAGGGAATTTCCTTTAATGTGAATGTTTCTCACAGCCTTGGTAGCTAAGTGGAGAGTAGCTAATGACGGCAATGATGCAGCTTTTTTTTTTAAATAATAAAAATAAATCTACATAGTTTATTATTACCACTGTGGTAGTACAGAATTCCATTTTAAACCATAAGAAACAAATTATTTACTTGTATGTACCTACAGATAGATGGATAAAATAAAAATATGGTACAGTATATGCAAAATATATATATACATATATATATATTTAAAACCAGATAAGACATATTCGTGTACATGGGAATAAGAGATGAATACCTATTTCCATTCTCAAGCTTAGCAAAAAGTTGGAATGTTTTAAAACAGGAAGTGTATCACTTATAAGGAATTTTGGACTTTTCATCTCTGAACAGTTGACTATTAAAGTGGTAAAAGAAAACCTTTCCAAGTAATTTAAATATTGCCTGAATAAAATGACAATTGTATTTCTCTCAAGAATAACCATATTTCCAAAAAAAAAAAAGCTTATGTCTCTTTAAAAAACAAATAAAAGAGAACACAATTCACATGCTTATTCCCTTTCTCAAAGTCATTAAAAGCATAACCAAATTGAACATTGGAGCTTTAAAAATGATTATCAAGAAAGAGGTAAGATTCACATCTGCATCTTTAAATTCTATGGTAAAACTTTTGTAGCCACAATTATAAAAGTTAATAAACCCCTGCAATCTTGTTTTGCTTTGTTTTTAATCCTTTGGGATTCAGCTATTTTGGTTCTCAATGTGAAGATCAGTTAAAGTTAATGCACACTTGTACATTTCCTGTATCAACTATTATAGTTATCAAAGTATTCTAAAAAATAAATCCCAAGTAACTGCTAACAAGAGTCACTTAAATGCTCACCCCTTGAATGAATTTTGAAATGCTACAATAGAATCATTTCCTGAAAATAGTAGAAATATCACATTTAAGAGAAATCTTCTGCAAACTGAGAAATAGATATAATAGCAAAATACTTTTAAATAAAAATGGTATCTGTAAACCTGAGAAATCAGTCCAACCAGAAAATACAATGATCCTCGTGTCTCTCACTGGCTAATACTTTCCTTGTTTGAGTCTTTCAATGTGGTAGCAGAGCTTTAATGCTGGTCCCAACTTTAGTCCCATATATCTCATTATCATGTCACTCCTCAATAAGAGAAGTGCTTTCCCATCAATTTCCTAAAGAGGAAAGGAAAAAAGAGAAAAATATTTTAACTCATTAGTGTTAATGTGAATAAAGTATCTTGATTTACATTAAAAATGTTAAACAACAAACAAGAGTAAAACTTGTATTTCTAAAAAATATTCTCAGAAGAATTTATTTAGTAAGAATTAGTATTAAAATAGTAAGTGGGGGCAGCTAGGTGGTACAGTGGATAGAGCACCTGCCCTGGAGTTAGGAGGACCTGACTTCAAATCCAGCCTCAGACACTTAACACTTATTAGCTGTGTGACCCTAGGCAAGTCACTTACCCCCAATTGCCTGACATTAAATAAACAAACAAACAAATAAATAGTAAGTGGCATTTAATTATCTGAATAGTAAAAGATATGTTGATTCCATCAGAATCTGTGACTTACTAAGCCTGAAGCACATAAATGTCAAATAACAAATTTGAACCCATATTCCTGACTCTTTGTGTGTGTGTGTGTGTGTGTGTGTGTGTGTGTGTGAGGCAACTGGGGTTAAGTAACTTGCCCAGGGTCACACGGCTAGTAAGTGTCAAGTGTCTGAGCCTGGATTTGAACTCAGGTCCTCCTGAATCCAAGGTCAGTGCTCTATCCACTTCGCCATCTAGCTGCCCCCATATTCCTGACTCTGAAAGTCTATGATGTCTATGCCTCTATAATATGTAAATCCATTTTTAAAAGGAAGTTTGACAGTAAATGTTTACTAACAATAAGGATTAAAGAACAGAAATCAAGCATAATTTTCCATTCTGTTATTCCAGGAAACCTAGATACCTATGGGATATACTTCACTGGTAACAGGCCTAGATTACTATTTGAGAACAGCTAGGTTCAAGTCCCATTTCTACCACTTAGTAACTGTATGACCCAGAGCAAGTTCCAACTTTTCTAAGCATGAGGGTTTTTTAACCTGTTAAAATGAAGTGAAAATACATTACCCAACTTACTGTAAAGATTAAATTAAGTTAATGTATGTGAAAGACTTTGTAAACTTAAACAGTTTGTAAATGCTAGATATTATGCTCAATATAGCAACTATATAGGTAAACAGCAGCATATATAATACACTCAATCTCAATTGTTTATTCACTTGCTCAGAAAATGAAGGAGCATCATGATGATGAGCCCAATATTAATACCATCAATGTAAAAGTTCTATGAAATTAATTTCTTTAAGGTGAATATTAGCTACAGAATTCCTTGAAGATGAATAAATGCTAAAAAAAAAACCCAAAACCAAAACCTAACCCTGAAATTTCTTGGCTAGAATGTAAAGAATACAATAAATATTATACTACTTTTTTTCAATGGTTTAGAATAAACTTCCAGCTAAGCACCTCTTTGCTTCTTTGAGTCTCAAAGCATCCCCTAGCTCCTAGTCTAAGTTCCAGAGAAGCTGCTTATGGGCATCAGTGGAGAGTTTTTACAAAGAGTATTCCTTGCTTGTCCAGATGTAATCACTGGTCCACCAAACCTCCAGCCTCTCTCTCCCTCGACCCCCCGATTAAACAAACTGCTGGACACTGGGGATACAATGATACAAAACAAAACAAAAAATCCTTACCCTTAAGGAGCATACATTTTACTGGAAGCATACAAAATTAAATATAAGGTCATTTCAGCAGGGAAGAGATGACCATCAGGTGGCTCTGGGAAGGCTTCATGAATGAATATTATTTTGCAATTTGCTATACTCTAGTGTAGCACCTTCCAGGGAATATCATACCATCTACCCCACAAAAGTTCAGTAATGAGATGCTTCAACAGATTGTGCAACAGTCATGTAACCATTGCTAGATGTGTAAAGCATCATGAAAAGAAAGATACTCTATTATTAGTTGTCTGTTTGTAGTATCTCTTTGCTATTGTTAATGAGGTATGAGGGACAAGAAGAAGGCATTACAGGGTCCTGTGCTATCAACATGAATCAACATTCAATTGCAGTAACTGTGGACTCATAATTTGAAGCAGTTTAACAAGGTTATTACACAGAAAAAGCCAAAATAAAAAAGGTACCCTACATGTCTCCTGAAGAGCTCTGCATGTGGTGCTAATGCCTGAGGATCAGCTTCTTTCACAAATCGCATCACTTCATCTATAGACCAACTTGAGGGATCTTTATTGGATCCTCTTGAAGGTTCCCGTTTTAGTGCACTGAGATCTGGTCCAGTTGTTGAACTTGCAGCTTCAATGAAAATTAAAATGAGGAAAAACACAGAACACTTACTTATTGGAAATACATTTGTTCTAATTTGGATGAAAGATAAATTTTAAATCCTTAAATGTTACATTCATCTTGAAATAATTCAAAAGCAAAGTAGTATTTTTGCCACTGAATCCTAAAATAATCAGCACCATGTTGACCCAAAAAGTTGTTATGAGTTTTTTGGTTTTTTTTGGTGAGGCAATTGGGGTTAAGTGACTTGCCCAGGGTCACATAGCTTAGTAAGTGTTAAGTGTCTGAGGCCACATTTGAACTCAGGTCCTTCTGAATCCAGGGCTGGTGCTCTATACACTGTGCCACCTAGCTGCCCCAACCCAAAAAGTTTAAATGAAGAAACTGAGAAATGGCTGAACAAAGAATGTATGGGACCTCTGCAGAAGAAAAAAAAAAGTTATTCCACTTCAAAAGAAGTTAAATAAGTAATGCTATCAAAGGTAAGCAGAATAAGGAGATTATAGCTAGTCCAAGCCACATTAAGTTCAGTAAAATGTTAGCTTAGGGCACAGGTTACTTTAAATAAAATTGATACTTAACCCATTCACCTATCATTTCTTAAGAACTGAGGATCTGTATTTGCCTTTGTAGCCTCCAGAAGTGAAGCTGAAGTCTAGGGAAAAAACAGTCTAGTTTTGGTTTAACCTCTCTAAAGTACTAGTTATTTATTGTGGATTTCTAAGCTTCTTTTTTTGGTGGGGCAATTGGGTTTAAGTGACTTGCCCAGGGTCACACAGCTAATAAGTGTCAAGTGTCTGAGGCTGGCTTTGAACTCAGGTCCTCCTGAATCCAGGGCCCCTGCTTTATCCACTGCGCCACCTAGCTGCCCCCCCCCAAGCTTCTTTCTAGAACTGTGGATTTTCTGGGAAAAAGATATCTTTTTATCGCTAGTTGTCAGAGACCAATTTAATTTTGTCTTTTAATATTTATCTTCCAAAGCAAGTTGAAAATGCAAATGACAACAAAAGAAAACTTAAAAGGAAGCACAGGACAACAGGGTAGCTTTGAAAATGTGTTTAGTTTTTCAAAAAAGGTAAACAATGTGAAATGGAAATTCATGGTTTTATATTGTATCTTCTTTTTATGCTGTGCTGCATACATGGAGATGTTCTTTTGTCTTTCCATTATTTAAGTTCAAAATGAATAACACTTTAAAAATTATACACATGAAATTATGCAAAACATTTTCCTGTGTTAGCTATGTTGCGAAAAAAGAAAAATAAAGTGAAAAATCATACTTCAAAAAAAGGAAATAATCTGCTTAACTATTTATTTGACTTAAATTTTAAACAAGGTCAATCTCTGCTTTGAGATAGTGTGGTACTCACTGATGAGATTGGGAGTAAGAGTAGCCCTGTCAAAATTTTGGCTCAACCATCTATTGTGTCAAACTTGGGCCAATACCTCAAATTCTCTGGACCTTTGTTCCCTCACTTGTACAATGATGGGGTTTAAGATTTCTTCCTCCTCTAAAAAATACGATCTATCCAACCAAATTTGCAATTCCTTTTTCCTATATCCACTCAGTTGCCAAGTCTTGTCAATTCTACCTCCACAAAAGCTTCCATCTCCTTGTCCCTGCTCACAAGATCATCATCCCAATTTACTTCCTTATCACCTCTCACCTGAACTACTCCAACATATTTATAAATTTTTTTTTTTTTTGGCGTGGGGCAATGAGGGTTAAACGACTTGCCCAGGGGTCACGCTAGTGTCAAGTGTCTGAGGTCAGATTTGAACTCAGGTCCTCCTGAATCCAGGGCTAGTGCTTTATCCACTGCACTATCTAGCTGCATTTCACTTCAACAGATTCTTAATTAATATACCTGACCCAAATCTCTTCCCTCTCCAATCCATAGTCCACCTAGTTGCCAAAATGATAATGCTAAGCATAGATGTAACTATGACATTCTCTTGCTCTGTACACTCCAGTGGCTCCCTATTATCTCTAACAATCAAATACAAACATCCCTTTGTGACACTTAAAGTCCTTCACAACATATTTCCAGTTTAGCTTTCTAGTATTATTAAGCATTTTCCTTATAGTTCCTCACTCCATACCCCTGCTTCCTTCCACACCTTTGTGCACACTGATTCTTCTTCTTGGAATGCCCTCTTTCTCCTTACCTCTCCTGAGATTCCTTCAAAGTTCCGAGTTACCTTCAAAGCTCAGCTCAAATACCTTGAACTCCAAGTGCTTTTCCCACAAATTACTTTATATTTATATATGTGTTTATATTTGTACACAGAACCATAGGATCATAGACATAGGGCCATTAAGTTCAATGCCTTCATCTTACACATGAGGTAACTGAGACTAAAGGAGGCTAAGGGACTTGCCTCGTGGTCACACAGATAGTAAGCAGCAGAGGCCAGATCTGGATCTGGATCCTCTGTGTCTGCAAAACCAGAGCTCTTTCCAGTGTATAATGCTGCCTTTCTAATTCTTTTGTGTTGTCTCTCCGGACAGAATGATGATAATAATTTTACAGAAATAAAGACAGACATGAATAAGTGAAGAAATATTAATTGCTCATTGCTAGGCTGTGCTAATAAAAATGATGACAATATTATCTAAATTAATTTATAGATTCAGCGCCATACCAATCAAATTGCCAAATAATTACTTAGTAAGACCTTCCTTATTTCTGTAGAATTATGGTCTATCACTAAGATATGTGGTCATCTAAACTTTGAGAAATCTCCAGTGAGAAGGAAACTACTACCCCTCACCCCCATGGCAGGCAGTCCATTCTATTTTGGGATAGTTCTATTCATGAAGTTTTTCCCTTAGATGAAGCATAAGTCTCTAGTTTTTTACTCATAGTTCTAGCTTTTATGCTGTGGTCCAAGCAGAACAAATTTAATTCTTCTTCCATGTAACAATCCTTCGAATAAATAATTTAAGGAATCTATCATGTTTCCCTAAGTCTTTTCTTCTCTAAGCTAAACATTCTTAGGTCCTTGTACTTATCCTTATATGGTTTCTAGCACTTGGCCCAGTGATTAGCACAGAGTAGATATTATTTAAATGTTTATTCCCTTCTTCCTGAATGCCCTCTTCAGGCTGTGTTCTAGTTTATTTTAATCTTTTTTAAATTGTAGTGTCAAAATTTAAATACTACTTCAGATGTGGTCTAATTCAGGAAGATTCAGTGGGATTATCACCTCCTAACTTATGGACACCATGTCACTCAATGAGCCTTAGACAGAAGGCTGCCACTTGACTGTTCATTCACATTGAGCTTAGACTACAATAAAACTCTATGGTCTTCTCTGTAGTATTGACAATTTAGCCATTTTTCCCCAATCCTACACTTGCAAAGATGACATTTTTAGACCAAATCCAGAAATGTATGTTCAGGGAGCAGCTAGGTGGTGCAGTAGATAAAGCACCAGCCCTGGATTCAGGAGGACCTGAGTTCAAATCTGGCCTCAGACACTTACTTGTGTGAAACTAGCTCCTAGCTGCCTCGCCAATCTCTAAACTATAGCTGGCTCGGCATCTGTAAGCTATTAGCTGGAGTTTCTAATCTGTAAGGGAGTTCCAAAGGATTCCCCAGGTTCGTTAAGCCCTGTGTGAGCCACTCTGTAAGGGGCTGCCCCCCTCCCCAACTGCTTCTCCCAGACTAACAAGAAAAAGCCTCTTTTCAATAAAAGCAACAAACAGGGTTTATTGATGTGGACCAAACTTAGAGATAAAGACAAAGAAAAGCAAGATATATGACCTTAACCACCCTCTGTTGCCTTGCTCTGTGGGTGTGGCTGGCCACTGCTGCTGCTGCCGCCCCCCTCTAACTGCTTGCCCTGTAACCACTGCTTGAGCTTCTTCTCGTCTCCTCTCTCCATCTTCCCTCATCTCCTCTCATCTCCATCGCTCCCCTCCCCCCTATCATCCCCCTTCACTACTCTTAAAAAACCCTTCTCTCTTAGAAACCTTAGGATAACCACCCATGCACCCCAAGCTAATTCACTGGCACATCTAGGGGCCATGCCCAAGGCTGGCCAGCCCCTGTGCAGCACATGCCTGGAGCTTCGGAGTTTCTGTGCATATCCCCTCAGCTGGGTGGAGGAACCCGTGGTGTGCCCAGCATATCTCTGCTGAGCGGAGGAATCCGTGTGGTGCGCCCGAGGCTAATTTTAGCCTCTTACACTTGCTGTGTGACCCTGGGCAAGTTGCCTAACCCTCACTGCCCCACCAAAAAAAAAAAAAAAAATAGAAAGGAAAAAAAAGGAAATGTATGATCATTCCCATTAAATCTTATCTCATTTGATTTAGACTTTTTTCCTGTCACAAAACCCCCAGTGGCAGTTTAAAATTTTTTTTAAAAAAGATATGTCTTAAATGCATAAAATAAAATACAAAAGATTACAAAGCAAATTAATTAAAATATAATAGATAACAGAATATTTTTTAAAAAACAAATTCATGGACTACAGGTTAAGAAAATCTAGCCTACTGAAATCTTTCTAGACCTTAGCTATGTTATTCAATTAAGTTATTACTCTTTCTCCTTAACTTCATGTCAATACAATACAAGCAACTATTGAACAATCATGTGCTAAGCATTATGTATACAAAGGAAAATAAACAAGTGCCTGCCCTAAAGAAGCCTACAGTCCATTGAGGGGAAACAGTTTCTACCCTTTGATAAGTTCACATTCTAATGAGACAACATGCAAATGATGTACATACAAGATACACACATGAGAAATTAATGTAATCTCAGAGGAAAGTCACTAGCAACAAGGGGAAACAGGTTGAGCTGAGACTCAACACAAGTAAACTCCAATTTCTGCTCTTCATCTAATCTGGCCGAGGAATGAAGTACTTGCTTATGATTGCCTTGATCTGCTTGATTGACGATGCTTTGCAATATATTGTTCTGTAACTTGGAAGTAAGGATATTGTTGACAAAAAAAGTGTTAAGACCTTGCCTATACTAGTTGAGATCTTCCAAATTTGTTATATTCTAGTACTGTCACATAAGAAAAGCATTCATATCTTCAGTCTATTTCAAGCATACACATCATACAGCTGCTTTAGAGGTCAGTAACACTTGGCCCAAAGCATTTCCAGTAGTTGTAATATTAGTGTTTCTGGTTTTTTTCGTGGTACCAGAATATGAAGAAAGCACAGCTGCACAGTGCTCTGTGCAAAACTGATCATAACTAGGACTTCAAGTAGGGTGTGTCTATACTTAAATTCACAGGGATTACATCACGATGGTTATAGTGCTAACCTATAGTCACTACAGTGGTCTTAGGACACACAATCCTGATAATTCATCATATTGACTAATGTTCTCTTACTTTGCCATTTCCCCTTGCCCCATCTTGGCAGGGATGATAGGTTGGGTTTTCAGGGAGATTATCATCATCATTAATGAAATTATCATAAAGCAAGTGATGTATTTCTAAGCTCTTCTGATTTTAGTAGAAGAGTCCCAACAGATGTTCAGATAATTAAAGTCCTCTATGACTATGATATGTTTCTATAACACATTTGTAATCTCTCGGATTCTCATTTAGTTCCTCCTTCTGTCCATATGGTCCATTGTATTTTCACCACAGTATCATTTCTGATACTATCTCATGCACCCAAGATGATGAATGAAATACAAGCAACTGCTGAAGGGGAACAACTGAAAAAAGCTCATCAATCAATACACAGTTTAGTAAATGATTATAGTAACCTTGTGTCTGACAAATGTAAAGATTTAAGCTTTTGGGATAAGAATACATTATATGGTAAAAAAATTGTTGGGAAAACCGGAAAGCACTGTAGCAGAAATTGAGTATAGCTCAATCTTATACCATTTATCAAGAAAAGGTCAAAACGGATACATGACTTAGATATAAAGCATGATATCAAAAGAAAACTGAAAAAACATGGTACACATTACATGTAAGACTTATAGACAGGAGAAGAATTTATGAATAAAGAGGCAGCATTGGAAAATGTGAAATAGATAATTTTGATTACATTAAATTTAAAAAGTCTTGTACAAATAAGACCAATATAGCCATGATTAAAAGGAAAGCAGAAAATGGGGGGGGGGGGGAGAGAGGAATTTTATAGACAGTTTCTCAGATAAAAGTCTCATTTTACAAATATAGAGAGACCCCAGCTATTGGGGAAAGAACTCACTATTTGAAAAAAATTTATGGGAAAACTGGAAAGTAGTCTGGTAAAAACCAGGCACAGACCAACATCTCAGACCATATACTAAGAGAAGTTCAAAAATGGTAAATAAAAGATGATATCATAAGCAAATTAGGGGAGCATTAAAAATTTACCCATCACATCTATGAATAGGGGAAGAATTTATGACCAAACAAATAAATGAAAATCATCATAGCAGGAAAAAACGTTAATTTTATTACATGAAATTAAAAAGGTTTTGCACAAACACAATCAGTGTAGCCAAAATTAGAAGGAAAGCAGGAAACTGGAAGTAAAGTTCTTAGAGCAAGTTTCTCTAATGAAGGCTTCATTTCTCAAATATATAGGAAACAGTCAAATTTCTAAAAATAAGAGCCATTCTCCAACTGATAAATGATATGAACAGGCAGTTTTTAGAGGAAGAAACCAAAACAATCAATAGCTACAAGAAAAAGTGCCCTAAATGACTGATAATCAGAGAAATGCAAATTAAAACAATTCTGAGGAACTACCTCCCACCTATCAGATTGGCTAAGATGACAGAAAAAGGAAAACTAAAAATATTAGAGGAAATATGAGAAAATTGGTACACTAATGCTCTGTTAGTGGAGCTATGAACTAGTCCATCCATTTGGGAGAGCAATTTGAAACTACACCCAAAGAGATATAAAACTGCATAACCTTCAGTTGGTCCAGCAATACCACTAGTATTTCTTTATCCCAACAAGATTTAAAAAAAAAAAAAAGGACCTATATGAAGAAAAATTAAAGGTGCACTTTTTGTGGTGGCAAAGAATTGGAAACTGAGGGGATGTCCATTAATTGGGGAATGGCTGAACAAGTTTTGGTATAAGAAAGTAACAGAATAATACTATATTTTCAGACAAAACTGGTAAAATTTATATGAATTGATGCAAAAATGAAGTAAGCAGCAACAGGAGAATAATCTACACAGTAACAGCAATATTCTAAATATAATCAACAATGATCCACCACAATTCCAAAGGATTCATGATATAAAATGCTATCCACTTCCAGACAGAGAAGTGATGGACTCCAAGTGCAGAATAAAGCATATTTTTTCCATTGTTTTTCTTACTCCCCCCACCCCCAAACACAGCTAATTAGTAATTATGTTTTGCATGAGTTCTTAAGTATGATGGGTATCCTGTTTCTTGCATTCTCAATGGATGGGAGACAGGAAAGAGGGAAGCAGGGAAAGATTTTGGAACTGAAAATGAGATTAAATTGAAAAAAGATATTAGGCAAATATGTGTTTTAGCATTAATAGCATTTTAGTTAAGTATGCTCCCTGTATACCCAAGAGATATTACTCTCCAAATTTTAAGGCATGATCAAGAAATAAAAATCCTTTTCTCAGAGGCCATCTTAGCCAACTGTTCACCTTCTAAATCCATCTTTCCTTTCTGAGTCACCAACCAACCATCAGAAGTAGATACGGGGGGAAAAAAACCAGTGAGGATCTTAAGGGTGTGGGGTTTTGTTTTTTTCCTGTCAGTACATCAAAATCCTTAGCAATCTTTTCTAGATTTTTTCTGGTAGCATCATTTATCCCCAAATGACAACACCAGAAGTGCGTTTAAGTGGGTCAAGTTTAACTAGTCTCAACACGTTCTTTGTCAGACAAGAGGTTTGTGACACTTAGGTAATAATCATGTTTACAGGAATCCCCCAACCACCATTAATCCTTTATTCCTTGTTTCTCTATTACTGGATAATTGAACAACAGGAGCATCTAATGGTACCTGTGGATCTACATCAGCATTCTTTAGATCAAAATAAACTACTTCCTCCTGTGATTTCCCTCTTTTCACAGGAAAAGCCTCAAACTCTTCTTAGCTCCAAATGTTCAACAGCTCTTCTTCCCTTTCATCTCACATTCTTGTGTATACATGTTTATTATCTGAAGAAACACCAAGTAACATTTTTTCCTAATGACCTCCCTACTATATACATTCTTTTAGAGAGATTAAAAGCTCTGGACAACATAGCTACAATAACAAAGAGCTAGAGTTTCAATCATCATTACTCCTTGGTAACATCACTGCCTTGGACTGTGTAAAAATTAGGGTTCAAGAGAGCTGAAACATGGAAGAGAAAAGATATAAAGCAGCAAACTAATTATATGTATAGTTGAGGGATAATGAAACAATATAAACGATTAAGTAGATTATGAATGAAATAGATTTTCAAAGAAGTGGTTGGCATGAAAGAGTTTGAAGAGTATTCCGAGGATGAACACTGTGGACCAAAAGCTAGTGGATGCTGGTAATGACAAACCATGAGCTACATGACTTGGGTGGATTAGCTTCATTGATCTTTAGTCAAATCATTGCCTTTCTCACATTTGACCCCTTCTTTCTTCTCATGTACCTAGTCCTCATAACCTCTCACTAAATTTCAGCAGTCTCCTAATTCATCTTCCTCCCTAAAGTCTATAGTCTCTTTACCATACAGCTGCCAAAGAGATTTCCTTTAAGGACTAATCTGACCATGTAATTCCTATGGCTCAACAAAGTCCAGTACCTCCCACTCACTCTTAGAATCAACTGTAAATGCCTCCACTTAGCTTTTAAAGCCCTTCACAACCTAGCCTCAATGCACCTTTCCAGCTTGGTTTGGACTTTACTTCCCCTTCTCAATCTATGGCCAGTCTCACTAGCCGTCTTGCCTGTTCCTCACCCATGACACTATCTCCCATATACTGTCTATGCCTGGATTGTACCTCTCAACTCAACTCACAGGATCTGTCTCTTCCTTCAAAGACATAGCTCAACAATTTGGAACTATGCCCAAAGGGCTACAGAACTATGCATACCCTTCGATCCAGCAATACCACTGCTAGGTTTATATCCCAAAGACATCCCCAAAGAGAAAAAAAGCCTATTTGTACAAAAATATTTATAGCAATGGTCAAAGGATATGGACAGGAAATTTTCAGATAAAAAAATCAAAGCTATCTAATATGAAAAAATGCTCTAAATCACTACTGATTAGGGAAATGCAAATTAAAACAACTTGGGGGGGGCCGCTAGGTGGTGCAGTGGATAGAGCACCGGCCCTGGATTCAGGAGGACCTGACTTCAAATCCAGTCTCAGACATTTGACACTTACTAGCTGTGTGACCCTGGGCAAGTCACTTAACCCCAATTGCCTCACTAAAAAAAAAAAAAAAAGTGAAAGGAAAACAATAAATGTTGGAGAAGCTGTGGAAAAACTGGAACACTGATGCATTGTTGGTGGAGTTGTGAACTGATCCAACCATTCATAAAAAAGGAAAAAGGACCCACATGTACAAAAATATTTGTAGCAGCTCTCTTTGTGGTGGCAAAGAACTGGAAATCGAGAGAATGCTCATTAATTGGGGAATGGCTGAACAACTTGTGGTATATGAATGTAATGGAATACTATTGTGCTATAAGAAATGATGACCAGGCAGATTTCAGAAAAACCTGGAAAGACTTAAGTCAACTGACACTGTAACAGTAACATTGTGGGATGAACAACCGTGATATACTTGGCTTTTCTCAGCAATACAATGATCCAAGACAATTCCAAAGGACTCCTGATGGAAAATGTTTTCCACATCAAGAAAAATAACTGTGGGATCTGAATGCAGATTGAACCATACTATTTCTACTTTTTGGTTGTTTTTTTTTCTTTTTTGAGGTTTTTCCCTTTTGTTCTGATTATTCTTTCACAATATGACTAATGCAAAAATATGTTTAATGCGATTTTACATATATAACCAATACCAGATTGCTTTCTGTCTTGGGGAGGGGGGAAGGATGGGAGGGAGAAAAATTTGGAACTAAAAATCTTATGAAAACAAATGTTGAAAAATATCTTTACATATAACTGGAAAATAATAAAATACTTTCATGATAACAAAAATATTTATAATAACTCTTCTTATGGTGGCTAAGAACTGGAAATCAAAGGAATGCCCATCAATTGGGGAATGGTCAAACAAGCTGCAGTATATGACTATTCTTAGAAATACAATGATCCAAGACAATCCCAAAGGATTACTGATCAAACATACTATCTACTTCCAAAGAAAGAACTGAGACTGAATAAAGAGTGAAGCATGCTAATTTTCACTTTCTTTAATTTTTCTTTTATGCAAGTTTTCTTGTATAAAATGACTAACATGGTAATGCTTCATATAATTGCACATATATAACACATCTGATTGCTAACTGCCTCAGGGAGGTGGGAGGGAGGGATAAAATTTGGAACTTATAACTATAAATAAAAAGGTATATTAAAAAAAAAAAAAGATGTGGCTCATGCACCATCTTTTACTTGAAACCTTTCCTGATCCCCCAACTGCTGAGCCCTCCATCCCTAATTACCATACATTTATTTGTATTTTTCTTTTATATATTTGTTTTGTATATAACTTATACAGCACTGATCTCCCTAATAAAATGTAAGCTCCTTGGGAGTAAGATCTATTGTATTCTTTGTATTTTGTTTAATAAATGCTTACTCAATGAATGATTTTGAATCTCTTTTTGTGAACAATAGGTAGAAACATTCATCTAAACTATACCTTCAACACATACCTTGGCTAACAAAGAAATCTGTTTTGCACGACTTGCTAGAGAGTTCCTGATTAAAGGAATATCTGTAACGGGTTGTCCTTCTTACCTACTCACTGGGAGGGGAAGGGAAAGGAGGAAAGGAGGGAATCCAGAATTGAAAATGAAATAAAACTGAATTTCTAAATAAATAAATAGCATGAACTATACCTTCAATTCTCCTTTGTATTCGGCTCCTGTTGCCTTCATAATAATTGTTCCCAGCAGGGTTCAATGACAGTTTGTGTAAGACTGGCACTGAGCTTGAGGTAGTAGTTACTGATTGAAGAGAATTTCTATAATATGTAGCACTTATTGAGGTACGACAGTTTGTGGAATTTCTACAGGCAGGGCTTGAAGGGTTTCCTGAATTCAATGATGAATCCATGGATTGTTCAGAAAATCTGTGCTCTTTGGGCATGCCATTCTCTTCAGCTGGCAATATTTCTGCTATAGTCGAGAACAAACACAAAGATGGTTATTTACTCTACGGATTGGTGTGGATGTGTCTGTCTATATGTATATGTGAGTGTGTATGTGTATGCACACGTGTGTGTGTATATCCCTTTTAAAAAATCCAATGTAATTTCTTTATGAAAAAAAGATTTTCCAATCCCGAGCAGTAAGCTTATTTATTTTAAGCAGCAAGAAGCTATAAGGTAAAGTGGACCCAGTCTTAAAATTGAGAAGAACTGGGTCAAAATCTCACCTCTGGGATATAACTGGCAGCAAGTCAACACTCTAAAACTATAAATTGCAGAGCAAGTGACAATCTGCTTCCACAGTGGGAGTTCTCTCTATAACCAATGAAATCTATATCAAACCCCCTCAAAGTTTAAGCAATATTTAATGCAGCAAATCTCTATAATAACAAATGTGGACTGTCCTTTGGAGTTTTGTGTAATGAGATGTAGCCTACCATCAAATTTTATCATCACAAATTTATAATGTTCTACATTATTCAGAGACAGAGCTATTTATATTTCTTGTCACAGAAAATATAAATACACCTACATTTGATTTTAAAAAACAAAAGCTAAGGTATATTCCCTACTCAATAGGATATCCTGCAAATATTCATTACAACAAAAACATAATGCATTTTTACCTAAATAAGAGTTTGTCTATTTGGTATTTAAAAAAAATCAACAACCTGGGAGTTAAAATTTCAGTACACTGGAAAGGGAAGGCTTTCCTTTTTTCTCTACTGTCTTTGAGCAGGAAAAAAAGCTAACAGGCAGACCTATTCACTGGCCAGAAAGTAGACTTCTGCACATATATTGTATTAGGAAAGCATAGCCGTACAAATGACATGATGAAGCATAAAAGTAGCCTATAAGAAGACTCCCAATTCTCAAACTGGCTTTTGGTACTAATCTAGAGCCATAAATTTTAAGACTTCAGTATTCAGAATATTTCCCCATTCTCGGGAATGCATAAATAGTAGTTACCTTCAGATGCATGCACTTCCGTTCTAGGAACCTTAGGGGAGAGAGGGGCAGCATAAGGTGGAGAATCCTGAGAATATCTTTTAGTGCTCCTATTTTCTGATACTTCTTCTTTTGCTATTAAAAAAAAAAGTTTGTTATAAGTAGTAAATCCAAGTATTTTTTCTATCATTAAATTCATTTATGTTTCCATGTTATAAAAGTGCTAAACATTTACTCATATAAGTCAAATATGTGGCTGTTCATTCCAATTTTATAGCACATTCCATAACATTTCAATAACAACACTAGAGGTTATCTCTTAACTTTTCGTAAGTTAATTATCCAGATGTGCCATGCCAAGTTATTTACTCACTCTACAATGAGTCTACAGCTGTCTCAGAAGCTACTTCAATACATTATGTTCCAGCCAAATATTACAAAAGACTTGTCTTGTTTTATAGGGGAGGAGCTGTGAAGAATAGGAATTTCACTTGATTCCTAGCCTCACAATGATTAGTGGCATGGTGGGCTTTACCTCCTATATCCTTATAAGCATGCTCTACAAACCCAGACAAGTCTTTACAAGCCAGGAAGCAGCCCCTTAGCCAAAAATATAGCAGGGGGCAGCTAGGTGGTGCAGTGGATAAAGCACCGACCCTGGATTCAGGAAGACATGAGTTCAAATCCGGCCTCAGACATTTGACACTTACTAGTTGTGTGACCCTGGGCAAGTCACTCAACCCTTATTGCCCCGCAAAAAAAAAAAATAATTAAAAAAATTTTTAAAATATATATATATAGCTTTTTATGTTAGACTTTAAATTAAAAGTTAATACTTTAATTAATAATTAACAATTATACTTAAGCTTATCAGCTAAGAATTCTGTTTTAAATTTTAGAAGCCTAAGTCAAAATCATGGCTCTATCACTTTTCTATCTGGATCACTTTAGGTGAGGACTTGAATCTCTTTGGGCCTTAGGGACTTAAAAGTACAATGAAGAGTCTCTGGAGGCTAAGGTCCTTTCTGACTCTAAATCCTGTTATTTTGTCAAGGACTAACTGATATCCAAATTGAGCAAGAATGTTTGAAAAGTGCCAAACACATTTAAAATTGTCTGGTGGGGGGCAGCTAGGTGGCACAGTAAATAAAGCACCTGGTTTCAGGCAGACCTGAGTTCAAATCTGGTCTGACACTTGACACTTACTAGCTGTGTGATCCTGGGGAAGTCACTTAACCCTAATTGCCTCACAAAAAACAAAAACAAAAACAAAACAAAACAAGAAATTTTAATTTAGAAGAAGTCAACTTTGAAATGTTGACTTTGGGGGTGGGGGCAGGGCAATGGGGATTAAGTGACTTGCCCAGGGTCACAGAGCTAGTAGGCGTCAAGTGTCTGAGACCATATTTGAACTCAGGTCCTCCTGAATCCAGGACAGGTGCTTTATCCACTGTGCCACCTAGCTGCCCTGAAATGTTGACATTTAAATGTAATTAGTGATCATTTCTTTCAGTGTAAGTAAATTTATGATAAAGGTCTGTATGTAAAAGTTCTATTTCAAAGCAGAGTTGAAATGCAAAAAAATCGTATTTTGCCTTATGTTTTTCATAAACTTAAAACTATTTAATTCATGTTTTAATAACTGAGGGGGGAAAATCAGAAAATTTATGGCTATATGTATACAACACACACACATGAACTGGTTGCTAGGATAGGTCCCTATTTTTTAAAAAAATGAGTATTTACAAATGTGTGTGTGGAATTATAGTTACATACACTCATATGCACATGTGTGTATATAGGTGAATGTATTTTGTGTATATAAATAAAATATATGTGTGTGCATATATAATACACATATGCATATATATTCATTTTTCCAAGTATGAACCTATCCTATTTATTTGTTCAGTTTGAAAAGCCAAATATGCTGTGCTTATGGAAAAGTCACAAACTACTTTGAAATCTATGAATGAAGCTGTTATATTAAAGTCTTAGTATTTCACAAGGAATCGAAGATTTTGATCTCTAATCCTGAAATCAATTTTTTTTAATCCATCTTTAAACTATACAAAAGGAAACAGAACCCTATTTCTGGCCCAGATCAGATTTCCTTAATATTTCTAATTGCTTCCTAAATTTCCTGAGGGACAGAACAGTCCAATTCTCAGAGGAGAATGGGAACATTGAATTCTAAGGTACCATACTTAGGAATGCTCCCACAGCATCCACTTCTCTTACTATAGGTATGTAAATGTTGACATTTCTTGCCATAAGGCAAAGAAGTGTTTTGTTAATTTCTTGTATAATGATCATTTTGAAGAGCTTATCTAGAAGTGCACATTTGTATGAGCTTTGTATGGCCATCTCTCTTCACTGGGGATGTGAAAGTGCCCTTTAGTAGCTTAAGAGGACTTCAAATAACTTTGGATAAAGTATCAGTGTCTAGAGTTAAATGTACTCACCCAGGGCAGACTGACAGGAGAGTTCCTGCTTTTTTCCCTTTTTAAGTACATAAGAGACCTAAGCATAGACTTTTCCAGCCTAAAAGATGATAGCAATTAGGGCAATGGTAGAGAATCCTGGAGCATGTGAGACTAATGAATTCACTCAAACGACCAGAAAGGGGAGTTCATGGACAATTTCCTTCCCTTGCCTCCTAGTTTGAGTGGCAGGGGCATGTATGAATTTCCATAGGGGGTTTAATGACAAAATTTGCCAAAGTGAATTTCCTTCTGTCCAGAATAGGAATATTTGGTGGGCAGCTTCTACCCTTGGGAGATGAGTGTCTTGCTAGTAATCCCAAATTTGATAGTTCAGAGATCAAGGACATTTTCTAAGAAGCATGACTCCAACATGGCCCTTACAGAAAACACAGGACATAATATGGATGAGAAAAAAACTTGAGCTTTCGCACAATTTCCAGGAGAAGAGGGCCACTGGGAAGAGTGCTGACTGTGTAGCAGGCCCAAAGTATTTTTCCCTTCTGGGGGAGTACAGATCAAAAGCGATGCAAAATCTGGAAAAGTAGGAAAAGTGAAAAAGAAGGACCCACTGGAGAGGGAAGGGAATTTTGTTTTTAGGGACTATCTAGTCACTTTAGGGTTTTCTACATTTATTTACTAATTTCTATGAGTCCTGTGGCCTTTATGAAAAAATGCAATACTGTATTTACTAAGCATTTGTTACCTTGAGTGCATATATAGAAGGTTAATTAATAGCCACAATTAGGAAATCATGACTTCTAGGTGGAGGTTTTCCAGTCCAATGAATGTGGGTAGAATGAACAAAAGAGATACCCTGATAATATTGGATCAGATCTGTAGTCCAGAGGTCTGGGACGTGTTTGTTACTGTTGTGATTATGAAAATTATTAACTTATTTTATGCTACCACAGAAGATTACTCAAATATTCTTATACTACCCCTAATCTCCACTAGGTTTCTAAGGAGTAACCAGATAATAGCACATGAAAGGCTAAAAACTAAGTAAAAGAAAATTTCAACAAAACCCAGATGTCTTGATTCTTAAGTTCCACTGCCCATAAAAGACATTTCCTTTACACTTGTTACCTAGCAAATGTAAACTCATAATAATTTCAATACACAGTTCAAATCCTGAATAAATACAAGTTTCTAGAAGAAGACAGTCTTCCTAAGAATAGGATTTTATCAATAATGAGAAAAATAACATTGTAAAAATGCAGCATATTAGTTGCTGTCACCTGGTTTATTCCTATCATACTCTGTAGGGCTATGAGCAGTTCCCATATAAGGACTGAAAGGCTGGCTACTAAAAAGGTTATCACACTGCAGACTGTGGCAAAGCTTCTCCAGAAAACGAAGGACAAATGATGCACTGTTCACAGAAGGAAGGTTGGTGGCATGTTTTTCCCCATCAAAGGATGCTGTAGGAAAAAAAATCAAAATAATCCTTATGCAAAAACATAAAATTAAACACTTCCCAAAAGGCAACAAAGATTTAACTTTTATTTTTAAAATTATGTTGTTTTCATGGCTTCAGAAAAATATTAAATTTTGTTTGCTCTACAAATATCTTCAAGTGTTAAGAATAATATATGTTTCTACAAGTGCAGTACATCCCTTCCGAATGTGAGATCATATAAATTTGTGATTCAAGTTTATCCAAATTGCAACTTAGCCATACACCCTAACAGCTGTTCCCCTATACCCAATTGAATTGTTGCTACATACCTCTTCTACCTGACAGAGATTTCTAGGAGAATAAAGATCATGTTATCAATCTAATTTAGCTGAGCAGAAAGACTGTTATAAGACCCTTTTCTCTCTGGTTAGGTTCTTCCCTGTCTTTCAACTATTATACTGGTAAAGAAAGCAAAAAAAGTAAGCATTAGTCAGAGCAGATTTCTATTTTTCCAGCTGGGCTGAGGCTTCATCATCATTGTTACAGTTAAGTTTATGCACTTTAGGGAATAGAACTGTGGCCCTTATCCGGCTGGGCAAACTATCAAATTACTTCAATTATGTGTGCCAGAAGCCCCCTTCATTAGGGATGAAAATGAAAAGTTCAGTATGATTAGAAAATGAGAGTTAACTTTCACTATAATTTAACCACTTAACAAAGAGACTTTTTAAAAAAATGATACAATTTTAAAATGAAATTTTTTTTACATCTTAAGTGTTATTTTCTGCCTGCCTTCTGAGTATTACTTTTCAGTACACTGATCTAACAAGACAGTCTTTTCTACATTTGTCACATAAGGTTACAGGAACATGAATTATGTTCTATTTGGAAAATGCAGTGGCTAAGAGAGAAAACTTATAACATCAATGCAAAGTTTTATATCATTGCCTTACTACTATGTTGTTTGTTTATTCATTTTTAGGCATGTCCAACTCTTCATGACTACATTTTGGATTTTCTTTGCAAAGATACTGGAGTGGATCGCCATTTCCTTCTTCAGCTCATTTTACAGATGAGAAAACTGAGGCAAACAGGGTTAAGTGAATTGCCCTGGGTTACTCCAGGCCGGGTGCTCTAGCCCAGGGCTTCCTAAATTTTTTCCACTCGACCCCTTTTGGCCCAAAAAATGTTTACATGACCCTGGGTATATAAGGATACATAACCTTTTACTGTTGTCAAATTTTTCATGCCCCCTACATTTAGTCACACAACCCTATATGAGGTCACAATCCACAGTTTAAAAAGCTTTGCTCTAGCCCCTCTGGTAGCCAGATGCTCCCCTCTTAATACTTTTCTAAACTAATTTATCACCAGTAGAGAAAATAAGAATGGCTAGGAAATAAAATGGCTTAAAAATAGTGTTCATTTACATTAAGCTTCTGATTAAGAACTCAGGTTAAGTGAAAATACACAAAGGAGAAAACAGTTGATAAATTTTCATACTAATGAGAAAAGTTAAATATATATTTTATAAATAAATAATTATTACATTAAAGAATGTAATTTGAATTGCAAAAATGACAGCTATAGCAAAATTTCCACTCAGACACTGCAAATTTATTTTCTAAAAGCTGGGATCAGATTAGAAATGTTTAAAATAATGGAGGGAAAAAATTCTATTTCAGCTCTTTTCCAGCTATGTGTTCAGAGAGGGTGAAGTTCACCCACAGAACAGACACCACGAACTGAAGCAGGAAGGGCTACCTTTTCCTGCTTTCTCATACCTCTGTGGCCCTGAGGAACAGGCCTGTGTCTATTTTAGTGTTTTGGTTATACTTTTCAGTTCCATGCTGGGAGGGCGTGAGGAACCCGTCTAAATAATAAGTTGGTTATTGCAACCTTGGAGCCATGAGTCTAGATTAGATGGTGCCATAGCTCTTTCTTGTACAGTCATCCTGAGAAACAGACTTTGGGGAGTCTGTCTTCAGCTATTTCATTTGTCCTTTCCAGCTCTAGATGAGGGGGAAGGATCATGTTATGGTGACCTCAGAGCCAGGACTCCAGGCTAGATATTTTAGCTGCTAGGGTGCCTGAGATGAGTCAACCCCAAGGTGGGCTTTGGACTTGTAACTGTCCTATAACAGAACTGAGCTAAGCTATGAACTTAATTCCCTCCCTATATCCAGATTATGAGGGGGTACAAAGTTGGGATTTTGCTGCCAGGTACTGGGAGGTGGGAGCATGTTGGTGTGCGTATTCTTGCTACACTTAAGTAATTTTTTTTGTAAAATCTAAAAGAAAAAAAGTTGTTTTTGAGCTTACACTAGGACACGGACAAAGATATCAAAGATCTTATAGCCAAGTCTAAGTTGTTTAACTCAAGGTGGAAGTAATGTCAAGTTTTAAATAAAGAAACCATGTAAATTACCTAGAGTATAAACGGAGTTATTTGAAAAGTATTTTATTTAATATAAAGTATTCTGTTTATAAAGACAAAGGCATATAACTTTGCAATCTAGTAAGATGACTTGACTCATGGCTAAGTCTCTTTCCTAAAGAGATGATTGTGTCCCCTGAGTTTTTGTTTATACTGAGGTCCAACATTAAAAAGGAAATGCTTGTGTCAATTTCCTCATTTCAAAGTATAATTCAGACAATGACAGTATTTGTCAATACTACTTAAAAGCCTATACCACATGGCTAAGAATTGGAAATCAAAGGGATGTCCATCAATTGGGGAATGGCTAAACAAACTGTGGTATATGACTGTAATGGAATAATATTGTGCTATAAGAAATGACAAATAATTTCAGAAAAACCTGACTTACATGAACTGACGTATAGTGAAGTGAACAGAACCAGGAGAATCTTGTACACAGTTACAGCAACATTGTTCAATGAAGAACTGTAAATGACTTAACTACTGTCAACAATACAATGATCTAAGACAATCCCAAAGGATCAGTGATGAAGCATACTATCTACCTCCAGAGAAAGAACTGATATTGACTGAATACAGACTACTGAAGCAGGCTTTTTTCACTTTGTTTCTTTCATTTTTTTTCTTTTATTCAAATCTCCTTAGGGGCAGCTAGGTGGCGCAGTGGATAAAGCACCGGCCCTGGATTCAGGACTACCTGAGTTCAAATCCAGCCTCAGTCACTTGATACTTACTAGCTGTGTGACCCTGGGCAAGTCACTTAACCCTCATTGCCCTGCAAAAAAAACAAAACAACAAAACAACAACAACAACAACAACTCTCCTTGCGACTAACATAGAAATGTTTTACATAATTGCACATGTATAATGGATATCTTATTGCTTATCATCTCAGGGAGGAGGAAGGAAAGGGAAGGAAGGATAGAATTAGTGACTCAAAATTTTAAATAAAAATGTTTAGAAACTGGGAAGAAAAAAAGACTATACCACACAAACTTATTATTTTCCTTAGCAAAAAACTAAAAATCTTTAAGAGCTGAAAGACTTGGCATTACCAGTTATCATTTCTCCTCCATGATGCCCTGATTTAAGGAATCCAAAAACCATTTTAACTTGGTGGGCACAATCTACACAAGCCTGAACAGCCTGACGTAGCACCACATTAACAGGCCCTGGTCCAAAGTGATCAGGAAGGAGTTGTACTTTTTTCTTATCCAGGTGAGGTCCAGAGTTTCCATGTTTGTTCACATAGACACAAACTGAAAAATATATACATTTATACAGACATTTCATAATGACTTTTAATATCATAAATTCAATTACTCTTAACTTTAGAGTCAACCTTTATCAAATATTCCTATCACTTTGATGCTGTTAAAATATATAAAAATATTTGTATATACATATTATGTTCATTATACTATTCAAATCTAAGCACAACCACAGAACACTTATTGATGTAAATAGATAATAAGTCATCATAATTCTGCTGAAATAATTTGATTTGACAAATAATATTGAAGTATTCAGACAGTAGGATTTTTTTTCTTATCTCTGCCCAAAAGTCACATGCATGGATATAGACATACTCATGTAACAGTGACCCAACTAATGCAGTTCTGCAATAATATCATTTATTATGACAAAATTTCTCTGTATTAACAATTGAGAGTCAGCTATATCCCCTCCCTATCCCTGAGGAACTTCTCTACATTCTGATTCTCACAGTTCTTTGAGTACAGGTTACTAAAAGATGATGTTGGGCTGGTCCTAATGAATGGGAAAAGAAGGAAATCTCCTGTCTTTCTCCTTCCCTCTACAACATTGTTTTGAATAGCCTTTTCTAGTCATCACATTTGTGCAAATGAATTTGTGATGGTGGATGGAATGTTCCTATATTGTATTTAAGCGTTTTAGGTAGATATCAATATAGAATCTTAATTTTTTTTTCAAGGAAGTTAATTAAATAGGGAAAATGTGTGGAAAGTTAGCAGGTTGCTTCCCTAGGATAAGACCCATTCCCCTACTTCTATAATGATTCCTGTTCCAAGGCCTAACCTCTTCTTTACCCACTCTCCCCACCCTAACACACAGGCAAACAGACTCTCTGTCTCTCTCTGTGTCTCTGTCTCTTTCTCTCTCAACAGTCATCCAGGACCTTCTCCAATGTTATGACAGCCCACACCAAGGAAAGGGGCAGCTAGGTGGCTCAGTAGATAAAACACTAGCCCTGGAGCCAGGAGGATGTGAGTTCAAATCTCATGGCAGACACTTACTAGCTGTGTGATCCTGGGCAAGTCACTTAACCCCAACTGCCTTAAACATCCAGGGTCATCTCCAGTCATCTTGAGATATATCTTGCCACTGGACCCAGATGACTCTGGAGGAGAGAGCAAGGCTGGTGATCTTACACAGCCCTACCTCACTTAAATCCAATTCACTGCAAGTCATGACATCACCCTAGTGTCACGGTCCTCTTCGAAAACGAAGGACATAGATATACACCAAGGGAAAAAAAAATCTTCCAACATCTTGTACTGTTGTATATCCCCCCCAACTCTTGAGCCTTCTCAAGCTGTCACATCTTAAAATTCCTATACCCTTTTTCCCATTTCTATTCTTGTTCCTACCTACGATAAAGAGAGACTCCTGGGACCTGTAACGATTGGAATGATGCCACCTGTTGTAGAAAAGCTCCGCCATGAGGAGAAGGCCTCTGAGGGCAAGCCATGCAGTCAAGGTCCTTGGCATCAGTAAAGTGACATTTGCTCATGGGTACTGTCTATCAAGGCTACCAGCCAATCAACTTGAGGAGCCTTCCATTTCTAGGAGGAAGACATGAAGTAGGAAACAGATGCTGGAGGAAGGGTTCTGTCTCTTTTGGTTCCTGACCTCGCCATGGTGGATCGGACGATGGAGTCTCTTAGAGAAATAGTTAGATTTTTACCTTTCTCTCTGATCCTAATGCTCTTTAATAAGTACTTAAAGACTTAAATACTCTTGCTAATGCTAATAATTTATTGGAAACCACTCATTAGATTTTAGATAGTATAGCTAGAATTTTAGCCCCTTACAGACCTCTCAGGACATATCAATAGACACTTGCCTTAAAGCGGAACCTCAAGAAAGAACTCTGAACACTTTTAATCATGTCCTTCTTTCCACAGACCTCTTTTCCAATAACTGATACTTTGCTAATTTAACTCCTGGATGATTACAATAGTTCATTCCTTATACTATCTCTCTACCCCAGTTATTCTGAACCAGCCAATGCAGAAACCTTGTTCTCCATTCTCAACTACCCTTACTCACAATTACTTCACACCAGACTCCTTAATTTCCAACTCCAGTTCTGTCTGCCTCTTCACTGTAACTTCTCAAATACCTGCTCCATAAATAACAAACTTTCTTTCATCTTAAATCTCTTCTCACCTTTTCCATCTTCCAGAATTCACTAAGACCTGATTCCCTCCTAATGACACTGCTGCCATCACACCCCTCTCCAATACTGGTAAAATTTTCACCAATATTCCAAATCACAAGTCACTGAGAGGGAGTCAGAAAACGCCTTGTTACCAAACACCACTTTCATTCTCTAGAACACTTACAAGGCACTCCTCCTCTCAGTTTCATATTAACCAAATTTGTCCCCGATCCAATCCTGGACATTGTATCAAGCCTAGAACATCCTCAATGAATTCAGTGCTCAGGGCTTAGTCTTGACCTCTAGCCCAATTCCTATGCTCAGATCTCTCTCGCACACACGTTCCCTCAAATACTCTAATCTCTCTCACCCACAAGTGTTCTGCTTCAGTGCTGATGAACTCTCAGATTCCTTTATCTGATCATACTCTTTCTTATCATTTCAATTTCCCCTGTGCCTGCTCTTTGTCCTCCTTCTGGCCTATAGTCATTCCAACCTTTGGTTCTTTCCCAGACCATTTACACCTGAACTGCCTATAATTACATTTATTATAACAAAATTGATCTGTATCAACAATCTGGAGGCAGCTATCTACCCTCCTTATCCCTGAGGAATTTCTCTACATTCTGGTTCTCACAGCGCTGACCTCATGGTGAACAAACTCAATTCTCCACTATCCTCTATTCTCTGCCTATTTAACAATTATGTTTTACCAAACTCTAACTCTAGATTAATTCTACTACTTGCTTCCTTTACTCCTATTAAAATGTTGCTAAAAGGCAGTGGAAGGAATCATGAAACCCTGAGGACTCAGTTCAATACAAATGTATGTTAACTAATCTTACTGGGCCCTAAATGTATCAAGGCATTCATTATATTCCTCCACAATCAGTTCACTATCTCATTTTCTACTGTAGCTGATCCAAAACTTCTCTTCTTGTCTCCTATACCACATACCCCTCTCCTCCTACCTGCTTGAGGACTTTCTCATTCTTCACTTTAAAAATTGAGGCCATTAGCCTAGAGCATCCTTGTCTCCCCTTTTACACATCTCAATCACTTAAACATTATCACATGCTATTTCCTCCAATTCCAGTCTCAAATAATGAGGTGGATCTTGCCAAAAGTTTGCCACCCTGAACACTATTCCCTCTAATCTTCTCCAGCAGGTTTTCCCCCATTATTATATTCACTTTCTCTTATCTTCAATCTCTCCCTTCCTACTGTCAGCTATAAACACGTCCATGTCTCCCCTCTCCTTAAAAAACAAACAAAAGCCCTATCAAATATCTATTCTAGTTATTGTCCCATATATCTCCTGCCCGTTCTCAGGTAAACTACATGAAAAAGCTTTACAGGAAGTATTCTGACATCTCAAATTCACTCAGCAACTTCACCCTCTCTGCCACATCATCATACTTCCTGACCCCCAACAAAAAACCAACAACAGGATAACAAAGAGAACCAGAAAGGTGTCACCATAGTTCACCATCCCACAGCCCCAGGCAAGACTTTAAAATCTTCAAAGAATTCAGGAAAAAAAAATAACAGTAAATCAAAGATCTCTGCAAAGAGGAGGAAAGTGGCAGTGTCTGTCCCCTGAAAATTCACTCTTTGATTTCTCCACATCAAAACACGCCAGTGGCAATCTGTCTCTCAACAAGTTAGTCGGTTGGTGAAAAAGCATTTTAGTGTCTAATATGTACAATTCACTGTGATAAGCATTAAGGATACAAAGAAAGGTAAAAGATAGTCCCAGCTTTGAAGAAGTCCACAGTCTAATGGAGGAGACAACATGCAAGCAACTATGTACAAACAGGATATATACAAGACAAATTAGCTATAATAAAGAGAGAGACGGTAACAGCATTAATATGGTGGAAAAGCTTCTCACAGAAGGTGGTTTTTTAGCTGAGACCTTAAGGAACCCAGGAAGGCCAAGGCAGAGCTGAGAAGGAAGAAAGTTGGAGTTGAAGCAACATATGGGGGACAGCCAGTAAAAATGCTCAAGAACTGGAAGATCAAGTGTCTTGTCTAAGAAACAAATAATACCAGTGCCACTGGATGGCACTGGCTATGGAGGAAGGCATGGAGTTTAGGAGTAATAAAAATGGAAAGGCAAGAAGGGATCAGCTTATGATGGGCTTTAAAAACAAAAGAGATTTTTCTATTTGATCCTAGAGGTAACAGGGAGCCAGTGGAGTTGACTAACAGGAGGGAGATATTGGCATGGTTGTACTTTAGGAAAACCACCTTGATACCTGAATAGAGGATGGACTGGAATGGGGAGAGACTTAAAGCAGGCCACGGCAATAGTCTAGGTATGAGGTGATGAGAGTCTATATGAGGACAGAAGGGGAAATATTGAATATGGAGGATGAAAGAGCGACAAGTTGAGGATGACACCTAGGTTGCAAGTATAGATGATTATGAAGATGACGATACCTTACTCAGTAACAGGGAACTTAAGAAAAAGGGAAGTGTTAGAGGCCAAAAAAGGGAGAAATTATTTAATTTTGTACATGCTGACTTTAAGATGTCTAGAAGACATTCAGTTTGAAATGTACAATAAACAGAGATATGTGATTATTAATCAGAGAAGAAGCTAGGATTAGACAAATAAATCTGGAAATCATCTGCATAGAGATGATAGCTGAAACCATGGGAGCTAACAAGATCACCAAATGAAACAGTAAAGAGGGAGAAGAGAAGATGGTATGGTCATTTTGGCTTAACCAGAGAGAGTGAGAGTGAGAGTGAGTGAGTGTGTGTGGGAGTGGGGGGTGGGGGAGGTGGTTGTTAACATATTCTGTGCGGCCTTAAAAGCTAAACAAAAGAGTTCCTATCTGAAAGGCAAAAGGAGGCTACATCATACTGTGTAGGAAAGTGACAATCAGATTTCTGCTTAAGTAAAATTACTTAGGGAAAAGTGTGTAGGATGGATTGGAGTGTACAGAGACTTGAGGCAGGGAGACCAATTAGGAGGCTGTTGCAATAATCTAAGCAAGAGGTGATAAGGGGCTAACCTTAGGGGAGAAAAGCTCAGATATGAAAAATGTTGTGAAGGTAAATATAGGTAGATTTCACAAATGGATGTGGAGTGAGAGTGAAGAAAAAAGGAAAATGCTGAGGTTATGAATTTGGTAGACTATAAGGATGGTGGTAGCTTTGACAGAAATATGGATGTTTAAAAGAAAGGAAGAAGAGAAACAAACAAACAAACAAAAAACCAATCCACAGCATGACTCTCCTCTAGCACAATGGATTTTGTAATTTCAAACTTCAAATATTCCACTGCCCCAATCTGCATCTAAAAGAAATGGGAAATCAGAGGGCCAAGCACTATTCTCCAGTGCAGCAGTATGTTATCTACTTTGGAACTTTCCTGGAGAAAAACCCCAGATTGGGGAATATGGAATATCTGGGGAGCAACAGTAGCAAGAGACTAGTATGATATCAACTAACACGGTTTTTGTTCAAGCCCAGACAGCCCAGAAGAATAAGGGCCTTAGGGGTCCCTAACACTATGTGGAAAGATAACAGAGAGAGCCCTGAAGATCCAACACATTGAACTTCGAAGATCTGGGGAGTGCCAAGTGCCAGGAAGTACAGATCAATGTAAGAACCTAGAAGACTGAGGGCAAAATCAAGCAGGGCCAACCACTCTACCCAAAAATGAAGGCTGAGATGGAGCCTGGCCCTGGCACAAAGACCAATTTAGCAACTAAAGCTAAAGAGATGATCAAAACAAAGGAAACATTACCCACTATCAAAAGTTATCATAAATCTAATTCCATAATAACTACAAGTAGACTGAAAAGAAAAAAACAGATATTTCAAAAGGACTGTATGAATACCAACAAGAAATGAAAAAATAGAATGAAAGCTCTTGAGGAAAGAACTGGAAGAAAACTATATAATTGAGAAGATCAAGTAATAAATTTTATCAAAGAAATGAGGGGGGCAGCTAGATGGCGCAGTGGATAGAGCCCTGGCCCTGGAGTCAGGAGTACCTGAGTTCAAATCTGGCCTCAGACACTTAACATTTACTAGCTGTGTGACCCTGGGCAAGTCACCTAACCCCAATTGCCTCACTTTAAAAAAAAAAATGCATTTCGGGGCAGCTAGGTGGCACCGGCCCTGGATTCAGAAAGACCTGAGTTCAAATACAGCCTCAGACTCTTGACACTTTACTAGCTGTGTGACCCTGGGCAAGTCACTTAACCCCAATTGCCTCACAAAAAAAGAAAGAAAGAAAGAAAGAAAGGAAGAAAGAAAGGAAGAAAGGAAGAAAGGAAGGAAGGAAGGAAGGAAGGAAGGAAGGAAGGAAGGAAGGAAGGAAGGAAGGAAGGAAGGAAGGAAGGAAGGAAGGAAGGAAGGAAGGAAGGAAGGAAGGAAGGAAGGAAGGAAGGAAGGAAGGAAGGAAGGAAGGAAGGAAGGAAGGAAGAAAGGAAGAAAGGAAGAAAGGAAGAAAGGAAGAAAGGAAGAAAGAAAGAAAGAAAGAAAGAAAGAAAGAAAGAAAGAAAGAAAGAAAGAAAGAAAGAAAGAAAGAAAGAAAGAAAGAAATGAAATCCTTGAAAACTTGAATAGAATAGAAATAAATTAATCCAGGAATCAATGAGAAATATTCAAACAAAATCAAGAGAGTAATAGATTAGAAATGCAAATTCACAGAAATGAAAGACAATCTAGAAGAGAAACAAAAACCAACAATAATAAAAAATATATATGCTCACTATGCAAATAAAACATGAAGATCTCAAAGAAAGGAGGTATAGAGACAACCTAAAGATGGTAGGTCTCCCAGAAGAACGTGACAGGACAAAAAACCTAAACACAATAAGGAAATAATAGAAGAGAAATTCCCAGATATTCTGAACATATAAAATTAAATTCTAATAAAAAGAATTCTCAGATTGCCTCCAAAAAAAACCAAAACAAAACCCTAACATTCCTGCTCCCCTTTCCTCCTCTGTTATTCCTTTCCCTTTAGGGTTTGTTTATCTATTCTTCTTTCCTGCCTTTATCCCACTATGTATTCTGATCCCTTCTTTTTCCCTCTCATTCAGGTAGACCTTCTCCTCCCTTTTAGCTAGTCCTATTAAAAATCATCCTTGTTGGGGGCAGCTAGGTGGTGCAGTGGATAAAGCACCAGCCTTGGATTCAGGAGTACCTGAGTTCAAATTCTGCCTCAGACACTTGACACTTACGAGCTGTGTGACCCTGGGCAAGTCACTTAACCCCCATTGCCCCACCACCTCCCCCCAAATCTTGTCTGTAAGATGAGGGGGAGAGGACCAGATGGTACCTAAGGACCCTTCCAGCTTTAAATCCCAGATCCCAGATCCCATGATCCTATGATCCTCTTGGGAAGCCTCCTTTCAGGCCCCATACCATTGATACACTGGGATATATCATCCCAATTTTATTCCTCAACATTAAGAACTTTTGTAAGTTAGAAAACATACTGTCAATTAGGGTTTCAAGTTAAGTGAATGTGAAAAATATTAAAACAAATTAGTTTAGATCTATTTTGAAACTACCTATTTCCCTTCACTTCAGAGACAGAGAAAATTAAAATTTAAAATAAAAAAGGGTACAAGATAAGCAATTCTATATACTTATTTTTTTTACCTGTAGATATAACTGCAGCAGTTGTCCCAGGAATACCAATTCCATCTTTAAGAATAACTGGATTACTATTGTTTAAATTGGGCAAATTAATATGAGTTGTGGATACAGGAGAACATGGCACTGCATGAATTTTTTTCTGTTAAAAGAAAAAGCAAATCACATGACCACAATGCTTTGGGGGAAAAATACTTTCTCTAAAATTTACCCCCCAAATAATTCTTTCCATCTTCAATATGTAAACTCTGATTTTTCTCTATCCTTACTATTACTTATGCTCTTATGCCTGCTCAAGAACTTTTCACTGTTCAGAAGTAGAAAACTAGCTACTTGGAAGCTTTTCTTTGAGCACTCCTTTGAAATGTTTCATAGAAAGACTCCTTTACAGGCAGTTATAGGAAGCATAATAGATGTAAATATTAGATTCAAACATTTATACCCACAATTTAGGTTTCTGTTACTGGTTTTCTTTTTGTTTTTAAATAAATCCTGATGTTTAAAAAAGATAACAGGCCTTGCTTCTCTTCTCTTTTGTTACAAAGATTAAATTCTTGAACCCTGAATTCTGCCCTGAGTCAGTTCTGGATGAGGAATTGAAAATTAGAATTCAGTTAGCATTCTACTCCAAGGTATGATTTTGACAATAACAAACAACACACATGAAAGTTTTAGAAAAGAGCAAACTGATAATAAGGAGCACAGCATGTCAGCACTTAAAAGGACTTCAGGCCATCTAGACCAACCTGTACAAGAACAAGAATCGGTAACATACACCAATGTTTCAGAACTTTGCTTAAAGATGTCTAGTAAGGGGGGGATCTACTCCACTTACATAACTCTCTAATTGACTTTTTCCTTATGTGGAACCAAAAATCTAATTTTCTATACCTATTACTACTGTTTCTGTTCCATGCAACTACTCAGTATCAGTCAGATCACCACTTCTCCCCGCTTTTTAAACAGAAACAAGTACTGTTTTGTAAATGGATTTTTTCATCTACTGATAAAATCATATGATATTTTTAAAATAGTAATTTGGATGTTTTCCAAATGCTGAAAGAGGCTTTAATTTCAAGTAAAAGTGTAGCCCGATCAGAGGTGTATTTTTTAAATTGTTTCCTCTGTTAATATTTTTGTTAAATGTTATTGTGTTAACATTCATTAGTGATAACGACCTATAGTTTTCTTTCCATGTAATATCTTTCCTTTACTCAGGAATCAAGATTATATTTGCTTATTAAAATGATTGGTTATAAAATGACTTCTTTCTCCATTTTTATAAATAATTTGTACAGTTTAAATTATTTTATTTCTAATATTTGATAAAATTATATTGTGAATCCATCTGCAATTGAGTTTTTCTTTCATGTTGGTACCTTACTTATGAAAGAATTTTAGAAGCATTAGAAATGACAAATCTCTACTGATAACTCAATGTGAGCAAAAATATATATTATGTATGTATACACACACAGATTATACATATTTGTAAGCTGCACATGGCACCATTATAGAAATTTATCATGTACAAGGTTATAAAAACCCTACAAATATAGAAAACAGAAATATTAAGCATATTTTTACTGACTGCTATTCTTTCTTTTTCTTTTTTTTTTTAGTAAGGCAACTGGGGTTAAGTGACTTGCCCAGGGTCACACAGCTAGTAAGTGTTAAGTGTCTGAGGCCGGATTTGAACTCAGGTACTCCTGACTCTAGGGCCGGTGCTCTATCCACTGCGCCACCTAGTTGCCCCAGTGATCGCTATTCTAATAAAAAATCATGTTTAAATAAAAGACCTTTGAACAAAGGTTTAAAATTAATTGAATTTGCTGAATATAAATTAACACTGGAGGGTCGAAAAACAAATGAAGCAACTAGACAATATACCAAAACTTCTGGGATGTAACTTGAGCAGTTCTAAGGCAAAAATTTATATCTTGCAACACTTTCATTACTAAAAGAAAGGTCAGAAAATTGTCCTCACAAATTTTTTTTTTGAAAAAATAAAGTAGCAAACAAAGAATTACAACCAAATGAGAAATTCTGAAAATCGACACGATTCACAAAAATAAAAACTTTTAAAAAATATTAAATTGAGTGGTGCAGTGGATAAAGCACCAGCCCTGGATTCCGGAATACATCAGTTCAAATTCGGCCTCAGACACTTGACACTTACTGGCTATGTGACCCTGGGCAAGTCACTTAACCCCCATTGCCCCGCCCCCTCCCAAATTAAATTGACAATAATACTAAGCTTAAAAAATGAATAAAACAAAAACAGCATCTGATTTTAAAAGAAAAAGTGTAAAGTCAAACTATCAGCATTAAAAAGTATATAAACAGTATATAAATGTTAGCTTTTATTATTATTGTCATTATCCTCATCTGATTTAGTTCTAAACATGCTAACTATATCAATATACAAGAAGATATTGTGGAAAATAAGCAAAGGCAACAAAGAAAACAATTACTTTTGTAAATGACATGGTGATCTGTCTAGAAAACCTTAAAGAGTCAACTAAAAAGTAAATGAAACAATATATTCAACCAATTTGCAGGATACAAACCAAACCCATACAAGAATCATTTTTTATATCTCAAAAAACAACAAAATAAAAGCCAGAAGAGATAAAGAAATTCCATTAAAAATAATCTCAGAATTTCCAAAATATTTAGGAATAGACTTACCATGACATAAGTATACAATAAATAGAACTACAAAACTCATTTTAGGGGCAGCTAGGTGGCGCAGTGGATAAAGCACTGGCATTGGATTCAGGAGGACCTGAGTTCAAATCCAGCCTCAGACACTTGACACTTAACTAGCTGTGTGACCCTGGGCAAGTCACTTAACCCTCATTGTCCCGCGCAGCAAAACAAAACTCATTTTAAAGGAATAAAGAAAGGCTTAACTATTGGAGACTTGTGAACTGGCCATGGCTAAACTATGTCAATATGACAAATATGGTAATCCTACTAAAATTAATTTACTGGGGGGCAGATAGGTGGCACAGTGGATAAAGCACTGGTCCTGGATTCCAGAGGACCTGAATTCAAATTTAGCCTCAGACACTTGACATTTACTAGCTGTGTGACCCTGGATAAGTCACTTAACTCTCATTGCCCCACAATAAAATTAAATGATTTACTTATTTAGTGTCATAGCAAATAATGAAAGGATTATATACTTTAGAGCCCTAGGAAAAACAGTAACACAATTCATCTTAAGAAATAAAAGCGGGGCAGCTAGGTGGCACAGTATATAAAGCACCGGCCCTGGATTCAAGAGGATCTGAGTTCAAATCCACCTCAGACATCTGACACTTACTAGCTGTGTAACCCTGGGCAAGTCACTTAACCCCAACTGCCTCAACCAAAAAGAAAAAGAAAAAGAAAAAGAAAAAAAAAGAAATAAAAGCTCAAGAAATTTAAGGCAAATAAGGGACTAGAAATGTCAAACTTCAAAATATGCTACAAAACAGTTATCAAAACTATTTGGTATTAGTTTAAAAAAATGACAGGTCAATCAGTTGAAGAGATGAGTTAAATACCATACGGAAATCTATGAATATAGTAGTTTCATGTTAGATAAACTTCAAAACCCTAACTACACGGGTAAAACCCCACTGTTTATAAAAACTTCAGGAAAAACTAGAAAGCACTCTAAATGAAATTAGGTTAAGACCATATGCCTAACAACAAATAGATATAGTACTTAGATATTAAAGTTTACATTGCCAATAAATCAGAGGAACAAGGAATAAAATATCTTTCCAAGCTAGAGGAAGATTTTATGACCAAAAAAAAAAAAAAAAGACAGAGTATTAGGAAAGATAAAATGGAAAATTCTCATTGCATAAAATTTTAAAACTTTTGCAACCAAAAAACTCCAAGCAACTAAAATTAGAAAGGAAACAGTTAAGTAGGAGAAAAAGGTTTGGATAAAATTTCTTTGATTACATTAAGTAACTCAAATATAAGAGCCATTTCTCAAAGGTTAAAAGATATAAATACAGCTGTCAAAATAAGAAATCCATGCTAAGAACAACCAAATAACAAAATGCTCCAAATCATGAGTAGAAAAATTCAAATTAAAAACAGACTGAACGGGGCAGCTAGGTGGCGCAGTGGATAGAGCACCGGCCCTGGAGTCAGGAGTACCTGAGTTCAAATCCAGCCTCAGATACTTAACACTTACTAGCTGTGTGACCCTGGGCAAGTCACTTAAACCCCAATTGTCTCACTAAAAAAAAAAACAACAAAAAACCCCCACCAGATTGAATTTCACATCAATCATATTAGCAAAGATGACTAGTTAAGGAAATGATCATTTTGGTGAGGGATATAGGATAATAAGCACAATAATGCACTGCTGGCAGAGGTATGAATGAGTCTAGTCTGTCTGGAAAGCAATTTGGAACTCAAAAAGACAGTAAACTATGCATACACTTTGACCTACTTATCCTACTACTACATCAATACCCCCAAAGAAATCAGAAAAGGAAATGGATCCACATATTCAAAAATATTTATAGCAATTCTTCTTGTTACAGCAAAGAAATGAAAACAAACAAAAAACGATGGCTTCAACATTGAGTGTTGATCTACTGTGATGGACTATATTCTTCTCACCAATGCAATGGTACAGAAGAGTTCCAGGGAACTCATGATAGAAGAGGATCTCCAAATCCAAGGAAAAAAAAAAAAAGAACTGTGGAGTATAGATGCTGAATGAACCATACTATTTCTTTTGTTTTTGGTGGTGCTGGTTTTTTTTCTATTTTGAGGTTTTTCATCATTGCTCTGATTTTTTCTCTTATAACAAGACTAATGCAGAAATAGGATTAATGTTATTATGTGTATATATATATGTGTGTGTGTGTGTGTGTGTGTGTAGATATATCTATATGTATATAGATATATAGATATAACCTATATCAGATTACCTGCTGTCTAGGGGAGAGGGGAGGGAGGGAGAAAAATCTGAAATTGTAAAGCTTGTATAAACAAAAGTTGAGAACTATCTTTACGTGTAACGGAAAAAATAAAATACCTTATATGTTTTTTTAAAAAAAAGATGGCCAACGATTAAGGACTGTCTGAACAAGTTTTGGGATATTAATATAAAGTAATATTATTTCCCTATTAAGACATGATGAAATGGATGGTTTGAGAGAAGCTTGGGAAGCTCCATATGAACATGTGAAGTAGAGTGAAGTGAGCAAAACCAGAACAATTAAATCAACAACATTGTAAAGAAAAACACTGAAAGACTTAAGAAAGCTGATCAAAATAATGACCTACCAATAACAACCAACCAATATTTCTAGAGTTCCCCACCTCCTAACAAACATGTGATGGAATGAAGGTGAAGAATGAGAGATATATTTTTAAATATTATCAATGTGGGAGTTAGTCTGCTTGAATAATCATGTTACAAGGTGGTTTTTTTCCTTTTTCTTTTTTCCCAATGAGGGGAAAAGTAGTTAAGAGTAGAACTAGAAATTGATTGCCAGAAAGAAAAAAAAAAAAGGTTATTAAAGAATTTATATATACACCTACACCCACACCCACACACGTATGTGAGTATGTGGGTGTGGGTGTATGTGTGTGTATTCTGGAGACCAATTTGAAACTATGACCAAAGAGCTGTAAGACTACATATCTTTTGATCCAGCAATGCTGCTAATAGGACTATACCCCCAAGAGATCAAAGGAAAACGAAAAGGACGCATAGGTACAAAAACAGTTCTTTTTCAAAAAAAAATTACTGGTTTCTTGGTGATAAGCATTTTTTATTTAAAGTTTTGAGTTCCAAATTCTGTCCCTCTTTCCCTCCCTTCCCTCCCCACTCCCTGAGGTGGTAAGCAATCAGATATTGGTTATACGAGTGCACTTATGTAAAACATTTCTATGTAAGTCATTTTGTATAAGAAGACTCGAATAAAGAAAAAAATTTAAGAAAGTGAAAAAGAACATGCTTCAATTCTTTCTCTGGAGGTGGATAGTATGCTTCATCATTAGTCCTTTAGGATTGTCTAGGCTCATTGTATTGCTGAGAACAGCTAAGTTATTCAGAGTTCTTTGTTGAACAATGTTGCTGTCACTGTGCACAACGTTCTCCTGGTTCTGCTCACTTCACTATACAACAGTTCATATGAGTCTTTCTAGGTTGTTCTGATAGGTGTGAGGTGATACCTCAGAGTTGTTTTAATTTACATTTCTCTGATCAATAGTGATTTAGAGGGGGCAGCTAGGTGGCACAGTGGATAAAGCACCAGTCCTGGATTCAGGAGGACCTGAGTTCAAATCTGGCCTCAGCCACTTGGCACTTACTAGCTGTGTGACCCTGGGCAAGTCACTTAACCCTCACTGCCCCCACCCCCCCAAAAAAAAAAGTGATTCAGAGCATTTTTTTCATGACTATAGCTTTGATTTCTTTGTATGAAAACAGCTGAATTTAAGAGGATAGAGACACATTTTATTAAGAACCTATTCTCTTATGTGGCAGCATAACAAATAAATAGGATTGCCCTCTGAGTCAAGAAGGTTTGGGTTAATAAACCTGTCAGGGTCCCAGACAATAAGTGCCTACAACTTTAAGTTGCAGACCAGGTATATATCTGCAATGGCACAGGGAGATGCCTCTCTAGAAATTTCTTATACCAAAAAAGGTATAAACCCCAGAGGTCCAAACCCTACCATCCTTCTCCTTTTTATAGAAGGAGAGGAAAAAGTAGAAATAGAAAGAATTCATCAGTCCTCTCCTGAAAGAAACCCCCAAACAAAAACTCCCAGAAACATTACAGCCAAAACCCAAAGCTTCCACATGAAATAAAAATACTACAAGAAGCCAGAAAGAAAGAACTCAAGCACTGAAAAGCCACAGTAAAAGTCACACACAATTTAATAGCTACCACCATAATGATGCAGAGAGCTTAGAATATGATATTCCAGAAAGAAAAAAGTTCTAGGCTTACAGTCAAGAATAACTTATCCAGCAAAACTAAGTATAATCAAACCGGAAGAAAAATGAATTTTTATGAAATAGAGGACTTCCAAGCATTCCATATGAAAAAAACCAAAGTTGTATAAAACCTCTGAAGTTCAAGCATGAGGGTTAAGAGAAACATACAAAGGTGAATGTGAGGCAACAATAATAAGGGACTCGATAAGTATTAATTGCTAACATTCTAATATGGGGGGATGATACATTTGTCCCTTCTGAATGCTATCATCACTGGGGATCTTAGAGGGAATCTAACTAGACAGAAGGCCTAGAAATCTTTCTCTTATGTCCAGATGATCATAGGAGAAGAATGAAAAGGGAGGAGAAGAGAAATACATCAAGAAAGGATGGGAAGGATTGGGCGGGGGGGTGTTAAAGAAATTGTTTTATATAATCAGAGCACGCAAAGTAGACATCTATACAAAGAGGGAAGAGAAGGTTGTGGGGAAGATTGAGCTTTGAATCTCACTCTCATCTGAACTGTTCAATGGAGGGAAGAAAACATATACATACATGCAGAATTCAGTACAGAAATACATTTCACTCAACAGGGAAAAGGAAAAATAAACGGAAGGGTAGATTAAAAGAGGCATCAGTACTAAGCAAAATAGTAACTAAGGATGTACAAAAATGGTAAATTTTTTGAGGGGGCAAAGAACAGTAATTTCATAAGGTGCATAGCAACTGGTGAATGACCAAACAAGTTATGGTATGTAAATGTGTTAGAATACTACTGTGCTTCAAAAAATGATGAAGGGATGGTTTTGGAAAAACCTGAGGAAACTTATGAACTGATGTAGAATTAAGTGAACAGATCCAGGAAAACAATTTATACAATGACAACAATATGGGAAAGGCAAACAACTTTGAAAGAATTAAGGACTCTCATCAACATAATGACAAACCATGATTTCAGAGGACTAATGATGAAATACACTACCGACTGGCAAATAACTGGAAATTGAGGAGATGTCCATCAAACTGGAGAACAACTGAACAAGTTGTGGTATATGAATGGAATACTATTGTGCTATATGGAATGATAAGCAGGATGATTTCAGAAAGTCCTAGACAGACTTACAGGAACTGATGGTGAGTGAAGTGAGCAGAAGCAGGTAAACGCTATACACAGTAACAGCATCATTGTACAACAATCAACCATGACAGATTTAGTTCTTCTCAGGATTACAATGATCAAAGACAATTCCAAAAGACTCATGATGAAAAATGCTATTCACATCCAAAGAAAAGAACTGATGTATTCTGAATGTAGATCAAAGCATATTATTTTTTAAAAAGTAAACAGCTAAACAAAATACCCACCTCCTGATAGGTGAAGGACTTAAGAGTCTTTTGGATATGGGCAATGCTGAAATTTGTTTTGCTTGATTATACATATTTGTAACAAGGTTTTTGTTTTTTCTTTCATTCTCAATTGGGCAGAGAAGGCATTTTTTCAGATTGAAAAAAATTAGCTTCACATTTTCTGTATTCAGATGCTATGCCATTTGACATGTATATTAAGTATTTCTATTAATTTATTGTCTGATGGATTTCAGCATACCATATTTTCTCTTGATCAAGTCTACTTCTGCTGCTGCTTTGTCTGAGAGATCACACTTTTTTGAGTTTAGCTGAAACATAGCAAGTTTTACTCCAGCCTCTTATTATAAGTGTCTGGGAATACTTATGCTTCAAGTAAACAATGAATGCATGTTAGAATCTTTCTAATCCATGTTGCTATCTACTTCCATTCTATACATGAGCCCCTACCATTCCCATTTACAATCATTGTTTTTTCTTCAATCCATTAGTATATTTTTTCTCATTCTTTGCAGTCCTCCCCAACTCAGCCTAGAAAAAAGTAATGTGTCCCCTTACCAGTGAGCTAAACTTGATGCAATATGCTTGTTTCCCTGTCCCTCTTCTTTTTCCCTCATCAAGACTCCAATAACAAGTTTTTGCCCTTTTTTCCCTCCCCTTATTACTACCTACTTTCCAGAGCTTATTAGACTACATTTATGGTTAATACTTCCCTTAATCAACTCTCTCTCTTATTTCTAATCTGTACTCCTTTGCTTGGTTTACTTGAAAGTGAGGTTCAACTATCACCTACTCCCCCTCCCAAACCTTCTCTTTGTTAGTATAGTCTACCTCAATGTTGTGTTAAGTTCTCACAGCCTTCTAGCCTCCTTCTCTCCCCTTATTTTTCCTAGTCATCAAAACATAAACCATTCCCAGACCCTGTCCTTTTTGACTCCTTCAATAACCCCTGATATTAGGGGTCTACAGGGTAATGGGGCAGTCCCCTCATGTGTAAAAATGGAGATTATAGTAATAGTCCCTACCTTCCATGGTAGTTGTGAGGATAAAACAAAGTATTTGTAAAGTGCTTTTTGCGAACAGTAAAGCACTATGAATGCTAGTAGCAGCAGCAGTAGTATCTTATATTAGAATGTAAATAGTTCATCCTTTTATTCCTTAGGATTGCTCATCCATATTACTTTATTTGAATTTTCTCTTGATTTTCATGTTTGCTTTTCAAAATTTCTCCCCACATCTGGCCTTTTCATGAGAATGCTTGGAAGTCCTCTATTTCATTAAAATTCAATTTTTCCTCTGAAGATTACACTCAGTTTTCCAGGGTGTTAATCTTAGCTGTCAGTCTCTATCTTTTGCCTTTTGAAACACGATGCTAAAACTCTCCACTGTTTTACATGGTACCTGCTAAATTATGTGTAATCTTGACTGTGGCTCCTTAGTATTTTAACTCTATCCTTCTGGATGTTGACAATCTTTTTTCTTTTACCTTGAAGCTATAATATTCTTAGGATTTCTTGTTTGGGATTTCTTTCAGGAAGCAACTAATAAATTCTTTCCAGTTTCACTCTGACTTCTATAATGATGCTACACCTTTCTTTCATTAATTCCTGGAAATATGTTCAGCCTCTCTTTTTGGTTGTGGCTTTCCAGTAGTCCAATCGTCCTTAAATCCCCTCCTTCTTGATGCATCAGCTATTTTTCATATGAGATACATTAAATTTTCTTCTATCAGTGTGGTCACTTGACTTTCATTTCAATTTTTCTTGTGTCACGGAGTCATTTACTTCGGTTTGTTCCACCCTAATTTTCAAGGAATCTGTGTTACTTAGCTAATGTTTTTGTACCTCTTTTATTAAAACTGCTGTTTTTCTTCCACAGCTCTCATTCATCTTCCAAACCTTTCCTCTGACTCTCTCATATCATTTAAAAAATAATTTTTTAAAACTCTTGCTTACTTTTTCCAGAAATTCTAACTTAACTTTTGTCTTACCTGAATTTTTCTTTTAAGTTTTGCATATAGATGATTTGGAGTCATCCCTTCTGTTTGTGCCATGAACACTGCGGTGTTATCTGCAGGTTCAGACAAAAAGAACTATGAGTTCCCTTTTACTTTGAGCTTCTTGCCCTGGTTACCCTACTATGGGCTCCAGAGCAGGCTGAGGGGCAGAAGGCCCTGCTCCTCTCCAGAAGTTAGAATAACATAGTTGCTGCTCCCTTGCTCCTACTCCTTGCCCAGGAACAAGTCACTCCACCCTTCTCTGGGTGGAGTTCTGTTCTTCAGTTTATGATGGATCTGCAAAACTGCTCTGGGGTAAGAGTGACAGATTCCAGCTGTCTACTCTTCAGCTCCCTTCACAGGGTTCAGGCCTCTCTGAAGTGGGTATAGGATCTTTTCTTGTCCAACTGCACATATCAGGGTTCCATTTGGTCCCCATGTAGGAAGACTCCACATGACAACCTCCTGGCTACTCCTCATTTGCAGGGTCAGAAAATCAGTCTCCCTGTGCTAACTTGGGCTAGAAAAATGACTCACTGATTTTTCCTTGGATTTCTCAATCAACACAGTGAATTTGGCGAGTTTTCTAAATCTTTGTGGAGTATGTGCACATGTGTGTGCATGTGTATGAAAGATTAGCTGTATTGCTTCCTAGTATTCTGCCATCTTGCTGGTCTCTCTGATAACATTAATTCTTTTGATCATCAGATCTGACATCACATCTTCTTTGAGACATAATTAAGGAATTGGATATCTTCCCCTTGACCTTTGGTGAGATTTTATTATGAAAATGCAAAAGTACAACTTCTGACAAATAGAAATGAATCTGAACTGTAATGAAAACCATATTAATAATAAAACAATATTAGTAAAAGCTCATATGTATATAATGCTTCATGGTTGGCAAAGTATCTTACATATATCTCATTTTACCCACAAAAACCTAGGATGTAGGTTCTATTACTATCCCCATTTTACAGAGGAAATTAAAGTAAAAGGTTAAATGACTTGTCTAGGATCACACAATTAATGAGGATAGATTTTAATCCAGGCTCAGTGCTCTACATACTTGCATCATATCAAAAATTTTGAGAGCAATGTGGTATAGAATATGTGCAGGGGTTTTTTAATTCACAAAATAATCTAGGGGGTTAAAAAGGCTGATTCCTTGCTGAAAGTCTTCTTTTTGTCTTTTGGTTTTTATCCTAATTATTTCCCCATAATGATCACACCACCACCATCATTTACAGAATCCTCCCTTTGTAACTAAGAAAAATATCAAAGTAAAGCCAACTAGGTGGGCTGGTAGATGGCACACTGGATAGAATACTGGGCCTATTGTCAGGAAGACTCACCTTCCCGAGTTCAAATCTGGTCTCAGACATTTACTAGCTGTGTGATCCTGGATTAATCCAGTTAGTCTCAGTTTCCTCATCTGGAGAAGGAAATAGCAAAACTGTATCTCTCTCCCAAGAAAACCCCAAGTGGGGTCAAGAAGAGTTGAATATAACTAAAAATGACTGAACTACAAAGCCAACTAAATGTAGTGACCAATTCTGAAGGTATAAAATTCTTTATCTATAGCTCCCCACCTTACCATTTAAGAAAAGAAGAATATTTTGTCAGTAGTTCTCACAGCACAGTGCTTGTCTTCAAATACAAGGTAATTTGGGGGGTAGGTATGAACAGCTGAAGGGTTTAAAAAAGACCTCATTTTGGAGGTAATGTCTGAGATGAACTTTTTCTGTTTTTTGTTTTTTTCAATCTTAGCAGTATTCTATTTTTTCCAGTTACATGTGAAGATAATTTTCAACATTTGCTTTTATAAGATTTTGAGTTCCACATTTTCTCCCTCCATCCCTTCCCTCCCCAAGACATCAAGCAATCTGATATAGGTTATATATGTACAATCACATTAAACATATTTCTGTATTAGTCATGTTGTGAAAGAAGAATCAGAACAAAAAGGAAAACCCTCAAAAAAGAAAAAACAACAACAAAAAGTAAAAATAGAATGGTTCAATTTGTATTCAGATTCCACAGGTCTTTTGCTGGATGCAGAGAGCATTTTCCATCATGAGTTCTTTGGAATTGTCTTGGATCATCGTGTTGCTGAGAAGAGCCAAGTCTATTACAGCTGATCATCACACAATGTTGCTGTTACTGTGTACAATGTTATCCTGGTTCTGTTCAATTCACTCAGCATCAGTTCACTTAACTCTTTCCAGGTTTTTTTTAAAATCTGACTGTTCATGATTTCTTATAGGACAATAGTATTCTATTACATTTGAGATGAGCTTTGAAGGAAAAAAGGTCACAGGTCAAGTATAGCATCATAATATGTAAGAGCTGGAAGAGATCCCAGAGGTAAAAATCAGCCTTCATTCTATCTTCTAATCTTCCCAGTCTTTTCTCATATTATTCTTCCTTCACATAGTCTATTTCAAGAGTATGGCCTAAGTGTTCCCAAGACACAACAGTGTGTATCCCAGCTTCTTGATGCACATGTGGTCCTTTCCATGAAACTCCTCATCCCTTCTCTCCTGAAGAAATCCTTTTTTCAAGAACTGCTCAGATTCCCCCTTATGTTTTAGCATTCTTTCATTCGTGAAATTAACTTGTAGATATTTTGTGTTTAGTTACTTATGTATGTTGTGTCCCTATCATAGAATACAAACTTTTTAAAAGCAAAGCCTATTTTATTTTTGCCATTGTACTACCAGCACCTAGCACAACCCTTTGCACACAGAAGACACTTTTGCTGAATTGAATGGAAAATGCCTATGATCTGAAGAATTCTTGTTATATTACAAGCCATTTATTGGAAATGGCATAGAAATTGGCATAATCATTGTATAGTATACAAGTGCCAGATTTGAAGGGAATGTTTCAATTCCTGGCTCCCACGTTTATTGGCTTTATGACTGATCAAATGCTTTCACAAGGCTGGGCCTAAAAGGTTATTTAAAAAATGAGGATAGTGCAGTGGATAGAGCACCAGCCCTAGAGTCAGGAGGACCTGAGCTCAAATCCGGCCTCAGACACTTAACACTTACTAGCTGTGTGACCCTGGGCAAGTCACTTAACCCCAATTGCCTCGCAAAAAAAAAAAAAAAAAAGAGGATAACACTACTTGGACAGTATACTTCAAGGAGCTTTTGTAAAAAAAAAAAAATTCTTCATAAACATTCAAACTATAGAAATGTGCTTATTTTAAAGGCCACTGGAGGGCAAGAGAGTGCACAGGGCACTGGACAGAAAGCTGACTTCCTTTGTGTGATCCTGGGACAAGTCACATCACCTTTGCCTGTTCCTCACCTGTAAATTGGGGATAACAGCATCCAGAGTTGTGGGACTAAAATTAAATATTTATAAAACACTTTGCAAATCTCAAATGAGATTTTTATTGATCTTAAATTATTATTAATGAACTGGAAAAGCTGTGAGGGAGAACCTGTGATTCTATGAAAAGGCCCAAGCATGATATCTGGGGTAGCCCATCATTTAGGCATGATGATCCACAGAAAGTGAACTATAACTCCTTTCATTAAAATGACTGTTTAAGTAAAGGCATCTGAAATTCTTTTAGTCTAAGTAGTTACTTCCTGATGAAGGAAAATAAATGATTACTAAGCACTAACTAAATGGAAACAAAGAATAGAGAAACAGCAGCTCTATGCTAGCTTTTATGTTAAAAATCTGATGTATTTTTAGAATGACATATGATTCTAAAAATAAGAACAAAGACAGAAGACTGGAAAATTAAGGGAAGGCATGTGAGAGTTAAATATCTCTGAAAAACGAAGATAAATACATTTACAAGCTATTAATATAAGGTGATTAATAATAAGACAATTGTACTTTCTAAAACATTTTCATAATTCCCAGAATGTCAAACTATAAAATCTACCCTCTGATATCAGGCCCACAAGGAATTTGTTATAAAAGTTACTTTATAATTCTGATTTTTTTGTCTCCCACCAAAATAAAAGTTTCAAGGTGATTTTTCCCCACATTATTATGCAGGATCTATCAAGAAGGCTTCCCTCACTTTTTACTTCTTTACTTCAGTCTTTTCTCCTATATGGTAAAGACTAAAAAATAAAAGTGGCCCATATTTTACATTGTTGTTTGTTGATAAAATGGGTATAATGAAAATCAGAACAGACTAACTAATAGCATACAACCAATATAGAATATTCTCCTAGGCATTTGTCTATTGAAACTTATTTCAAAGTACTTTATAACAGTTCAACTACAGAAACTTTTAAAAATTTTGCTAACATTTGTTTTCTCGTGCTTTTAAAGACATTATCTTCTGTGTCTCCCAACTATATTTTTTTCTTTTAAAATGTAAATTCTTAAAAAAAAACTCTACTCCCCCTCATTAGTAAATAGACAGATAAACAGAAAGAAAGAAAGACAAACATATATGTGCAACAGACAGATATGCCTCGCCAGGGCATAATGAGTTTGAGGGAATTTAGCAAATATAATTCCTGTATAACATAGAAATATCTAAATTTACACTTTAAGATTACACTCAAAATTAACTTTTAAAAAAACTGCAATGTAAGACAGATCAGATTAAATGAAATCATAGCCATCCTCAAATACCTGTTAGACAATATGGATAATTTCTACCTCCCCAATTAAGAGATTTAGACATACATAATTTTCCTTTAATTCTTCAACTTGTAATAAAAGAAATAATAGGCTACTTTGTATCTATATACCTTTATGTAAGTTCATTATCATGTCTAAATCCTCAAAAATTGCTGCATGATAGTGGTTCCTAACTAGGGCTCTCCAGTAAATTAAGCAAGGCCCTTGAATCTATGAGAACCAATAATTGTCATACTGATCTTTATTCAGCTCCAACAAAATGTTCAATATAATAAAGCTGCAAGTCTTTTCATATTTATAAGTATTACTATTTTTTCTATATATTGGTGCTGTGATTTTAAAAATATAAAAGCATTTAAAAGCATTACTGAATTTACAATAGCTTTCTGTAATTTTCTCAATACACTACTAATAATACAACTACTGTCATATCAATGATACTCTGAAAACAAAAGATTTAAATTAAGAAGGGATCCTCATATTTGAAAAAGCTGGGAACCACTGTAGTATGTCAGTCCCCTACTTTAAAAAAAACAAAAACAAAAAAAATCCCTAAAAACCTCACATCAAATCTCTGAGACACAAGTACAAAGTTGGATACATTCATCCTAGCTTCTAAATTAGACTTGCAATAGCTGACAAAACAAAAGAACTTTGCATGCTTATTGTATATGTTTTTATCTATTAAGAAACGTGGCACAAAAAATTAGAATCATAATTCTGTATTGTTTCTCTCCTTCAAGTTGCTATGTCACATTACATTCCCCACAAAGGCTACTTTTTTTTGCTTAGCATTATTAGCTTGATGAAAATATTCTTGGATATTTCTAAATAAAACAAGAATCTTGCACAATAAAATCAAGTTCCCATTTAAATTTTATATTGTATAAATTCTACATTTTTAAAAAATGTTAGACTTTTAGCATAAATTTATAAAATAGTTTTAAAAGGTGTTGGTTTTAAAAGAAAATACACCCACACACAACTTTTAGTGTGGTTTTTAATAAGTCAAATAAACACTGTTTACAGTTTTACTTAACTTTGCTGCAAAAAAGACTACCAATACGGATGGCATATGAGTAAATAAGAAATCACCTAAATTATTAAAAGACTTATACTGCAGATAATCTAGACGGCATGTTACAAACAATAAGCCACTATTAAAAACTGCAATATAAATTAAAGAGCAGTAGGTATAACTAACCTTTCTTCCTGGTTTTAGGCCTTTTTTTCTTGTTTTGAGATTTTCAGTGTGAGAGATGTTTTTTGTCAGGGAAACATTTTTAGGAGACCTGCCCTTCTTGGGGACTGAAGTCTGTCCAGGTGGTTTAGCCCGACCTGGTTTCTTGCCCCGCTGTGCTGGTATTGGAGCAGTTTTCTGTGGAGACTGCATTGAACGCCGGGTCACTTTGGAAGGGGAAGATTGTGTTTTTGCACTACTCTTTGTAATGGAAACTGAGAAAAAAATACAAACAAAAATAAAACAATATGAATGCCAGATTTTTAAGGCATTTTACCTAATTTTGACTAGATAAGTATTTTGCGCAAATGGACTTCAGTTGCTTTTGAAACAGAACACTTAAAATAAAATCAATTTTCAAAACTATAGTCTATTAAACCCAGAAAACACAAGTCTAATTTTCTACAATATTTAATATATTTACAAGTTTAAAAAAAATGAAACTTTCAAGCTATAGTAAAAATGTCCATCAACTCACCTTCTGAATGCCTTCCATATTCTCCCTTGCTAATGATGAAAAACATCTTTACTTCATGTAATATACTCACATACAAATATTATTTTGCTCATCACTAGAATCAAACAGAGTAAGCTGCCACATGGATTAGGTACACAGTAATGTCCTATTCTTGAATAAAAAACTTCATACGATTCTCAAAGCACAAATACTCAAAACCTTAAATCTATACCTAATCACAAATGTAGCTCACTATTTCAGGTTGAATAATTGTGTTGTTCCTTGAACCATGATTATCATTTCTTTATGAAACATTTACTTCCCACCAGATCCTTATTACTCATCCAACCCAGCTAGGCTTGAATATCTCATAAGACTGGTGTGTAATCAAAGTCATTTTTAAAAATTTAAATATTCATGAGTCAGTTACTAAAATAAATCACCTATCATAATAAATGATGCCAAGTAAGAAACTGCTGTGGGAATGTTTATGTATATTTTTTAAATATGCATATGATGTTAAAGCTATGCAAAGTATAATAATTTAATTTTTAAAGGGTGTACATTTATCAACTTAAAACTCTTCACACTAGTTCTTCATTCTACTATGAGTAGATGAGATTATATTAATCCTTAGACCATTTTTGGTTAGGATTTGACTGTTTACAGATGATACTAGATGCTTTACAAATGCCTTCCTTTCTATTTTACTTTGAATAAAATTTTCAGGCCATTCACCGACCAACCAATATTATTCCATTTCTTCTATCCCACTGCTGACCATACTCTTCTCCTCAACACAAATGTCTCTCAGGATTTTTGAGACATTGCTCTCTTATTTTTTTCCAACTTGTATGGCTAGTCCTCAGTTTTCTTTGTTAGTTCACCATTCATATCACACCTGTACAAAGCAAAACTCTGTCCTACACCCTAGTCTCTTTCCTTTCTACACTCGCTCTCTTGATCACTTCATTAAGTTCCATGGGGACAATTATTGACTCCACACAGCTAATTTCCAGATCTATATACCAAGCTCTAATCTGTCTCATGAGCTCTAGTCCTACAATACTGCCTATGAGATATTTCTAACTGAATGTTCCAAAAGTCCTCTCAATCTTCACATTTCCAAAACAGAATTCATCATTTTCATTCTCCCTCCACCCCACCTCCCTTCTGAACTTTCCTTATTTTGTTGAGAGGGCATCACTCTCCTTATTTTGTTGAGAGGGCATCACTCTCCTTACAGTCATCCATAGTCACAAGCTCCCTCACCTTCAACTCCTCCCTCTCCCCTCACTCCATATTTTCCATTAGTTGTCAAATGTTGCTGAATGGCCTCTCACCACTGTCATACCCTCTGCACTCAAGTGGTGGCCCCCTGGACCAGGCTATCACTTGGTGCTGAGACAAAAGCCTCCCACCAGTTTCCCTGCTTCAAGGCTTTTTCCCTTTTCCAAACCATTTCCTCCACAGCTGCCCAAGTGTAGATTTGACCAACTAACTCACAATCCTAACTCCATACACTGAAGTGCTTTCCTGTTGTGTCTAGGACCAAAAACTACTTGTTTGATTTTAAAGATCTTCAGAACATGATTCCAACCTACCTTTAACAACACACTCTACAAACCACCACAATTGAATGTTTTGCTGTTTATCATACATGATTCTCCATCTCTCATTTCTGTGCTTTTGCAGAGCTGTCCCTAGACCTAGAATGTGCTCCCTCCTCATAACCTCACTCCTAGAATCCCTATTCTCCTTTAAAGCAAAGCTGAACTGGCAAATGAGTCCTTTTGTGATCTCCCCAACTGCTAGTGCCCTGCTACCCATTCCCTTGTCCCATCTCTAACAAATACTATCTATGTCCTATTTCTGTTTGTTATGTCTCCTGAGAAAATGCATGCCTCTTGGGAATAAGGATTGTTTCATTTTTGCCATATCACAAGTTTCTCCTCCAGAGAGGGTCTGGAACATCTTAGCTCCAGAGTCAATTTGCTAGATTATTCCACTCTTTTTTCCCCTTTAAAGTGCCCCCTGCTTCATACAGCCCCCTACCTCTGGATAATATTGACAAATGACCAATTTTCTAACTTACTAGAGAAATCAAAGCTATTTATCATAACTAGCTTCCAAAAGGCCCAAGTTCTACCTTGAACAATCTTCTTTGCCAACCTCCTGGTCTCAAAGGAAATTGCTCATTTTCCTTTCAATGGCTAATGTCTCCAAATTTTATTTTTCTCTCAAGCTGTATTTTCTGGGCCACTGAAACCTCAAATATTACCTCCTCCATTTGAATCTTCTATATTTCTCTCTATCTAAAGCATGTTCAATTCTGCCTTTAATTTGAAAAGATTTTTTCCTACATCCTGATACTGTCCCAGTTCTCTACATATCCTTAATAAAGATTCCTATAAAGACTGTAATGCACTCTGTTGCCACCACTTTCCCAACTACTATCATTGTACTGGAACTGTTCTTTCCAACATCATCAATTATCCTTGACTAGGAAAACACCAAAACAAAAGCTTTTTACATTACTCATTCTACTTGGTCTCTCTGTTTTATCTCACCACTTAAAAACTACTCTCATATCTCAAAACTCTCTTCTTTCTAGACTATTTACTATTACGGTTCTTTCCCTATTTCTCTGGTTAATGTTTATAGTTTCCCTTCACTAAAGTCCAATTTTTCTTTCCAACCTCTTCAGTCCTATGAAAACATAAGCACCTTCCGAACAAGATCTGTTTTAGATAGATTTTGAATCTTCTGCACCCAGTATGACGGTTTGTACATATAAGGGGGAAAATAATGTTTATTGAAATGAACTGAATGCTGTTCATTGTTATGAAGGGGTGGGGTGTGGGTAGAAGGTTGTGTATAAACTCTCTTCCTGAGAAATACAATTTACTATTATGGTTTCAGTTACTGAAATTTCCATTATCACCTCTACAAAGATGAGCCCTCAAATCTGTCCTTGAACTCCAGTCCAAAATCCCTAACTATATGCGGGATATTTCCACCTCCATGTCTTGTCAGTCACCTTTAATTCAACATATCTAAATCCCAACTCGTTTTACTCCCCAAATAGTTCCCTGCCCTGTACATCCTTAAAAAGTAAGTATAAAATAGTTATTCTTAGGGGCAGCTAAGTGGCACAGTGGATAGAGCACCAGCCCTGGAGTCAGGAGTACCTGAGTTCAAATCCGACCTCAGACACTTAACACTTACCAGCTGTGTGACCCTGGGCAAGTCACTTAACCCTAACTGCCTCACTAAAAAAACAAAAATAAAAACAAAAAATAGTTATTCTTAATCCTTATGTTGTTGATTCTTTCCTCATAATATCTTTCAGGTTTAAAATAACTGCATGAGGGGGCAGCTAGGTAGCGCAGTGGATGGAGCACTGGCCCTGGATTCAGGAGGACCTGAGTTCAAATCCGGCCTCAGACACTTGACACTTACTAGCTGTGTGACCTTGGGCAAGTCACTTAACCCTCATTGCCCCACCTAAAATAAAATAAAATAAAATAAAATAAAATAACTGCATGATAGATTGTAAAGGAGTCCAGCTTTCTCATATATACTCCAGCAAAGACCTAAGAATGTTACCAGATTGAATAATGAACAAGAACTCCAAAATGAAATAACAATAAGACTACTAGACTACAGGGGAAAAAAGCAAACCAGAAGCCTAGAGACATTGAGAAAGGGATCCCACCAGAAAAGTCAGTTTAAGCACATGTCAGCAAGATGGAAGTCTGCTACTCTTCTGATTAGAGATGGTCCAAGGATTCCTGAAACCCAAAGGAGGGTAGGGAGGGAATAAAAAAGAAGAGCGATGATGAAATCCAGGGGATTTATGGGGGAGGAAGGAGCGGGAAACAGATAGAAAACCCCTGGATTTGTGACAACACACTTGGGCTAGGAGCTGGAAGCAATCAGAACAATATGAAAGCTGAAGGATCAGTTGTAGAATCCAAGCACTCTAAGATAACCCAGAGGGCAAAGGCGACAAGATTTTCTGGAAAAGGCCTCATTGACCTAATTCAAATTTATATGAATAAGAGTCATTCCCCAAATGATAAATGGCCAAAGGATATAAAAAGGGCAGTTTTCATAAGAAATCCAAGCTAGCAATAACCTTATGCAAAAACACTCTCTAAAGCACTAATAATTCGAAAAATACAAGTTCTAAGAACTCTGAGGTTCCCACCCAACAAATTGGCTAAGCTGACAAAAAAAGGGAAAATTACAAATGCTGTAGGAATTGTGGGAAAACAAGTACATTAATGCACTGTTGGTGGTCTAGTCAGTCTGGGAAGTAATGTGGAACTATGCCCCCAAAACTACTCAACTGTGCATACTTTTCGACCCAATGACACTGCTACTCAATTCTATACCCCAAGTGGGATCAAAGAAAGGGGGGAAAAGATCTTATATACAAAAATATTTATAGCACATCTTTTTGTGGTGCCAAAGAACCAAAAACTGAGGTGATGTCCACTGTTTGGCTGAACAAATTATGGTACATTAATTTGATGGAATACTACTGCATTCTAAGAAATTATGAAGGGGATGGTTTTCAGAGAAACATGGAAAGACTTATATGAAAGGATGGAGTGAAGTGAGTAGAACCAGGAAATCAATTCATACAATAATAACATTTTAAAGACAAATAACTTTTAAAGACCTAAGAAATCTGATCAACATGATAACCAACCATGATTCTGGAAAACCAATGATGAAGCATTTTAACTACCTCCTGAGAGAGAAAGGTGATTCATTCATTATGCAGACTGAGACATTTTTTTCAGAATTTGACCAATTTGCTTGAGTATACATTTATGCAAAAGGAGATTTTGCTTTTCTTGCTTTCTCATGGTGGGTAGAGGTAATGGAAGGAGAAAAGGTAGATTTTCTAAAAATTTAACGAAAAAGGGGGGATAAAACTTGTCCAATTTATGGAAAATGAGAATGGCGCATGCAAAATTCAATGAGGCAACGAGAAATATCAGAACAAAAATAATATGCTGAAAAAAGAAAAGTAAGGTAGCTACTGCTTTTTAATAACCTGGAAAAAAATCAAGGAAAAATAATATGACTCACTAGACAGTCAAAGGAGAATAATCATGGCTCCCCAAAACATACCCCCCCAAATCCTTGATAATTACATAGATCTATTAGAACCAGAAGGGAAATGAAAATGAAAATAGTCCACTTGTCTCTTCCTCAGGAAAAAAAATAACTCCCAGGAATATCATATCAAAAATCCAGAGCTGGGCAGCTAGATGGCGCAGTGGATAAAGCACCAGCCCTGGATTCAGGAGGACCTGAGTTCAAATCTGGCTTCAGACACTTGATACTAGCTGTGTGACCCTGGGCAAGTCACTTAACCCCCATTGCCCCGCCAAAAAAAAAAACAAAAACAAAAATCCAGAGCTCAGATCAAAGAAAAAGTACTGTAAGAAGCCAGAAATAAGAGTTCAAGAAACAAGGAACCACAGTCAGGAATCATATAAGACTTAGAAATAACCACCATAAAGGAAAGAAAATGTTAAAATATAAGTAAAAAAAGACAATGTCAAAAAAGGAAAAGGGCCTTTAATTGAATAAAGAGATTTCCAGTATTCCCCTTGATAAGGCAAAAGCTTAGTACAAATTCTGAAATGCAAACACAGGTGTTAACAGAAACCTAGGCAGGTAAATACATGTGAGTGAGAGAAAAGACCATATTTGGACTCTTCTCAGAGCCCTAAAGATAGAGAGTGGGTTTGGTTTCAAGCCCCACCATTTCATTGTCCAAGATTCCCAGTAGGGGACCACGGAGCACACAAGGCTCTGAGGAGCCAAGGCCCCTGGGCCTTAGGTCTGAGCAGGGCCTGGAAAGGGGCCTGCACTTTGTGGGAGCAGAGCTAAGCTTGGAGTTCACCCTGAGGCGCCAGAGATGATTCTCACGTGACCCCGATGTTCAAACCCCAACTTAAGTTTTGTTTCTTGACAAGTTACATATGGTTATATATGTTAACACAGCACCGTTCTAGTGAGGAATGGGGACATTCTTGCCCAGAATAAGGTTAAGGCCTAATGTCACAATCTGATTGGTCAACTGATACAATCTGACTGGTTGTTACAGTTACTATATATGAGAGGTTGGTACTATATGCTGTGATTGGTTGTTTTTGTAATGCTGTATGTAAATGAGAACTGTAATGTGATTGGTCGAGATTGGTGGGTATAAATAACAGTGCGGGACCTCACTTCAGTGTACTCCCTGGCACATTCAGAAGAGTGCCTATCTTTGTGAAAATGAACAAAGAAGCCTTCACCCACCAACTGCTCCCTGCTTGAATTCTTGAGTGGTGACCTGCTAGCAACACTAGATCTGCTAACACTAGAGCTGTTCAACACAATTTGAGTTGTTAGCTGCATTTCTAAGGTGCCAAACAATAATAAAGTACTTATATTCTAATAAGAGGAGAAGCAACAAGGGTACCTTCTAAACCCCAATGTCTTTCATGGAGGAGAGATAGAATTAAATAATATAATTATGGGTCTTCAGGGTAGTTTTGTTCTGTTTTGATGAAAAGAGTAACTCCCTATTGCCTCCAAGACTAAATATAAAATCCTCTGGCTTTTAAAGGTCTTATTAATTTGACCCTTTCCTGCCTTTCCAGGCTTTTTACATTTTATTCACCTTGATGCACTCCAGTATTCAGCAACACTGACACTCTCATTTCCCAACTTCCCAACTTTTCATTAGCTATCCACTATGCCCAGAATGCTCTCCCTTCCTCATCTCTGCCTTCTGGTTTCCCTGGCTTTGTGCAAGTCTTAGCTTAAATCCTTCCTCTGCAAGATGCTTTGCTTTTCTCAGTCCCGCTCATTGATAGTGCCTCCCCGCTGAAAGTGCCTCCAATTTACCCTGTCATGTATCTGGTATGTACATATTGGCAAAGAGATGAGTTGTGAACTGACAGTGCAAAGATGTCTCCAAAGCCCATTTTTTTAAAACTCTAGAGTCTTAATAATCCTGAGAATATCATAGTTGGAAAATTTCCCCGATACAATTTTCTATCTTAACTGAAAATATTGCCATCCAAATGGAATACTGGCTGAAAGCAGATACTACAATCCTCAAATACAGTGTTTTTTTAAGTATTTGTAGTTGATTTCTCTTTCAACTGACTAAATCTTGATTTCATATTTGTTAGCATAATATGATCTCTAGGCCTGCCCCTCTCTCTTTCCCCCCCCCATATACGTATGTGTGTATATGTGTATACATATATACATGACTTGATCCTGTACTTCTGCACCACTATGATTCCCTACTCAGTGTGTTGCATTCAAGTTCTACCTGAAAAGGCTCATACTTTCACAATAAAACACTTATAACCACTGATTAAGATATCAAACTTTTAGTCCATACTAAACATTGAACCATTCTGTCCTCAGCAGAGCTGGTTTCAGAATCCTGAATTTCACTCCCCACAGACTGCTTTTATCAAAAGATCACAAGTGGGGGCAGCTAGATGGCGCAGTGGATAGAGCACCGGCCATGGAGTCAGGAGGACCTGAGTTCAAATCCAGCCTCAGGCACTTAATACTTAACTAGCTGTGTGACCCTGGGCAAGTCACTTAACCCCAACTGCCTCACTAAAAAAAAGAAAAGATCACAAAACTTCATAGCAATACATCTGGATGCCATCTATACATTGTCCTCATATCCCAGACTAGTCATCTGACCCTATACAGAAGCCCATCCTTATAGCAAAGTACATAGATTGGCACTATTTCCAATGAAACAGAAGTTCTCAAAGACTTCATCATGGTCTTTTAGTTGCTTCATTCTCAAAACCACCTTCAAACAAATCCTCCAATGCAAAGTATCCTGAACTGAATCATCTGTCAGTCCAAAGTTATATAAGTAATCTGTCAAACCTCTAGGAAGGCACTAATAATTATATTCCAAGGATTAATGATGAGACAAGATGTGAATATGAGCTGAAGATTAAACCATTTTAATAAATGAAAGTTTAATTCCATGGAGGAAATCTAAGGGAGACTCTAGGAGGCTTTCTAGGATATTGAAGCTTTCTAGCTTATTGAGGCTAAATCATCAGGCAATACATACTTTCACTTTCTGCAAGTCTATCAGAGGAAAAAAATGTAACAAATATGAATAAAGCCATATCTCAAAATCCTTCCTCTCTCCAAAGACTAGAGTTCTGCAGTCAAGGAAGAGCTTCACTGTCTTTTGTTCTGAACTCATACCTCTTCTAAATGTCTTTATTTCTGTTGAAAGCACCGCCATCCTTCTCCCAAATTCATAGCCTCTGAATTATTCTCAACTCCCCACTTTTTCCCGTATATCTAACTGACAAGTCTTGCCATTTCTACTTCTACAGCATCTTTCAAATCTTATTCTTTCTCTTCAATAGTACAGCCACCATTTTAGTTTAAACCTTTATCACCTCTTACCTAGATCACTGCAAGAGCCTCCCTTCCTAAAGTCTCTTGTCATTCCTATACATTCTTTACTTAGATGCCAAAGTGATTATCTTAAGTGAGGATCTGACAATATCAATCTGTTTAGCTTTTAAAGACCTTCACAACCTAGACCTTATCTAGCTTTCCAAAACCATTAAAAATCACCCTTCAGGGCAGCTAGGTGGCGCAGTGGATAAAGCACCGGCCCTGGATTCAGGAGGACCTGAGTGCAAATCCAATCTCAGACACTTGACACTTACTAGCTGTATGACCCTGGGCAAGTCACTTAACCCCCATTGCCCCGCAAAAAACAAAAACAAAAACAAAAAAAAACCCAGAAGATTCCAATTTAAATGGAAATGAAAAAATTTAATCCTAAAGAGTTGGTGAATCAAAGACAAAATTATAGAAAAAATAATTTCATTTTTAAAAAAGTATCAACTGCCACAAAGAAATCCTTGTACTCTTTCCTAATTGATTTGCCTGCTCACCATAACAACTATTCCAAACATTTTCTACTCCCCTCAGGACTCTCATACCAATTCCTCCATCTTCTGATGAAGGAAATAAGACAGTATTTGTGTAGCTCTTAGCACAGTGTCTAGCACATAGTAGGCATTTAATAAATACTTGTTCCCTTCCCCTGAGGACCTCACCTAATTCTCTGAAAAAAATGTTGAATCCACAGCCAAGAATTTCTTCTCTCATGTCATATCCCTATTTCATTATACTCCAGTATCTCCCCCTTCACTATAGTTCCCAAAGATGAGGTGGCCTTTCTGCTTTGCCAACACCAACACTTCTGCAAGTAACTTTGATCCAATTCTCTCCAATCTTCTCCAGTTGATTTCCCAGGCCATCATCACTCCTCACTCTCTAATCTTAAAATTCTTCAATTAATTCCTTCTCTAATAGCTACAAACATACCTAAGTCTCATCCGCTCTTAAAAAACTCTTACTAGTATGTTCCATACCTTCCAGCTCTATTTTACTTTTCAGTTAAACTGCTTGAAGAAGTCATTTATACCTGTTGCCTCTACTTTCTCTCCCCTTATTCTCTTTTAAATCCTCTGCCAACAATCTTCCAGTGGTAAGACAAAAGTCAGAACAAATGGTGATGGCTTGGGATGCAGCAGATATCTGGTCATCTCTAACATTCCATAGTACCTGCTTCAGCTGACGCCATGCCTTTGGAACAAATTGTTCTCATCCACCCATTCTGCCAGGGGAAGTCTTCATATGCTATGGGTAGACATCCCCCTACTTCACCAATGGCCTGTCAGTGACCCTCAACCTGGTTTAATCCATCTGCCCAAAAAGTCCCTAGTGTGTTTGTGACTGCTGTGCATGTTAGTTTCTTGGAGCCACAGGTGAGAGTTGGGTGAAGATAGACACCAAAAGTGTATGAACATCCTTGAAAAAGGCTCTGCAAGCTCTCACACCAAAAGTACTAATCCTTCCTGACCAACCCCTACACATAACTTTACCTATCTTTATTCCTATACATCCAACACAACTATGAAGGTCAAAGTGATAAAAACTGACAGGCATGTGCCTTTTGAATCTTGTCCATAAAGCTACCCAAAACTTTCACTAGTATACTGCATATTTGGAATGGTAATTCCTTAAGTAGCTTATTCATCTAATTTAAACAAGTATATATTGTCACAGTTCTAAAAAAGTCCTGCTGATATCTCAATATGACATAAAGGTGACACTGGGTTCTTCTAAGGATTCATCTATCAACTATAGAGCACTGTGCTAAACCTTGGAGTCAACAAAAATAGTTTAGATAAAACACAGCCCTTATCTTCAATCAATTTACGGTCTGGTAGAGAGATAAGACAAAAAGAGGTGGCTATTATTACACATAGCATTATATGTTAAGTGCATTAAAGAATAGGTATCAGAGACATAATGCAAATTCTGATTGTGGGCTCAGAAACTAGATGCCAGTTTTCCAAGAATCCTTCCTTAGCCCCCTATATGATGAAAAATGTCTACTCACTATCTATCTACTAAGGTATAGTGGGGGTTTTAATATGTTTTGTTTTTAAGTCTTTTCAGACCCATATGACCCTTTGTGACCCCATATGGAGTTTTCATTGCAAAGATACTGGAATGTTTTGCCATTTCCTTCTACAGTGGATTCATTCTGGAAGGCAATCAGAGGTTAAGTAACTTGCCCGGGTTCACACAACTAGGAAGTGTCTGAGGTTGTATTTGAACTCAGGTATTCCTAACTCTAGGCCCAGTGCACTATCCACTGAACCACCAGCTGCCCCATGTGCATAAGTGATCAAATGAGATAGTACATGTAAACATTAAAGTGCTATCTACATGTGAGATCTTATCACATTCAATGATATAAGTGAAGTACCTACCAACAATGAAATCAAAGATTCTTGAAATACACCTATAAGAATTTCTATACCACAAAGGAGAAAGCTTAAGAAATGGGGTAATGGGGGCAGCTAGGTGGCACAGTAGATAGAGCACCCGCCCTGGAGTCAGGAGTACCTGAGTTCAAAATCCAGCCTCAGACACTTAACACTTACCCTGGGCAAGTCACTTAACCCCAATTGCCTCACTAAAAAAAAAAAGAAAGGAAGAAAGAAAGAAAGAAAGGAAGGAAGGAAGGAAGGAAGGAAGGAAGGAAGGAAGGAAGGAAGGAAGGAAGGAAGGAAGGAAGGAAGGAAGGAAGGAAGGAAGGAAGGAAGGAAGGAAGGAAGGAAGGAAGGAAGGAAGGAAGGAAGGAAGGAAGGAAGGAAGGAAGGAAGGAAGGAAGGAAGGAAGGAAGGAAGGAAGAAATGGGGTAATGGATAAAATAGATATTAAAAGTGTCTCAAATTTGTCTTTTTTCTGGGAAAGTAGTCTTAGCATAAAGATTTAGGTGTTCTTTCTTTAAACCTATTTAATGCATACAATTAGTAATGCTATATGAAGTTATTGTGGGGAATTCAGAAGGAATAAAAGATGTTTAAAAGCGACATACCTTTTCTCATCACATAAAATACTAAAAATTCAGCCTCTACAAAAGATATTTTTAAAAAGACAAAATGAGAAAAGACCTTTCTACATTTCTTCTACATAGGTATCCATGATTTTTGCTAAAAGCAAAAAAGAATTAAATATAATCATGTTAATGCATGTTAATGTATGCATGTTCTTTTAAAAAAATGATAATTTTCTTTCAAACATTTTTTACCTTTTGCATTATTTTTCACTTTCTACTACCAAATCAGGAGCTCATTCATATGAGAAACAGAAAAATTGATAAATTTTTCAACCATGTATAGATCAGTTAAGAGAAACAGGTGCTGCCCAGAAAGGTTTTAAAAAATTATTAAATGTGTCTGGGGGGGGGGAGGAGCAGGAGAGCGCTAGAGAGTGAGAGAAAGGAGGGGGATGGGGGAGTGGAGGTTGAGGAATTGTTTTCCAAACATTAGGCTTTAGTTATATTTAAAATCTTTTCTTTAGAATCTAGTCAACAACATTTTTTTAATGAACTTGGTGAAATCACAACAAATAGGAAACAAAACTAATCATCAGAACCTATTATACCAGTTATATGTCAACAAAAATGAAAATCAAATAAATAGGTTACCTTCAAAAATATAAAATGCACAAATAAAAGCAGTTGAAAGGTAGAAAGTATTTGTATCAAATTTCTGATAAGCACTGATTTTAAAACTATGCAGAAAACTAAGAAATACATTAAGACCCAAGACCATTCCCTCATAAATAAGTGCTCCAAAAAATAAGAAGAAATGCATACTACTAAGAACTACATGAAAGAATGCTCTAAACCACTAGTAATAAGAGAAATATAAACTGAAATGAACCAGAAAATTGGCATAAGGTGATGAAATATGGGAATAGTCATTGATGGAGATATGGAAAGACAGGCACACTACTACTTTGTTGACAGAGCAATAAATTGGTACAACCATTCTTTATTTTTCAAAAAAGTGGCTAAAAAATTAATTTTTGTACTTTTTTAAAAAGAGAGACACCACAGGGGGCAGCTAGGTGGCACAGTGGATAAAGTACTGGCCCTGGATTCAGAAGAACCTGAGTTCAAGTCCGGCCTCAGACACTTGACACTTACTAGCTGTGTGATCCTGGGCAAGTCAACTTAACCCTCATTGCCCCACCAAAAAGAGAGACAGAGACAGAGAGAAACAGAGAGACAGAGAGACCCCACAGATGTGAAATGTTGGAAGAACTTTCAGATGAGGTTACTGTCATTAAACTATTCCTATCCTGTCTCTGCCTTATACATTGCACCCCCACCTCACTCCCATTTGTATTGTCTAGTATATATTCTCCTATGTATACTTCCTCTGATTTCTGTTTTGCTACAGAATTAGCTAAACAGGATTCCTTTGATAAACACTATGTATGGTCACTGTAGAACTTGTATTTGGTGAGAACAGAGTCGTCTAAGATATAAAGCTTGGGATCGTCCTGCTTCCCCTAATAATGATGACGAAGTTACACTGAATCTGATCATGTCCCCTTGCCAAACAATATTTAAACGAAGCTGATAGATAAACTCCTAGCCTGGTAACCCCTTTCTCTGAGGAGAAGAGAGCAGACTCTGAACTCAAATTCCTGCTTCCTCTCTTGACAGGAATGAAAAGTCCCCTATGGAGAAATTTCAGGGGAGAAGAAGCTGGAGATGTCTAATCGACCTCCTCTCTTTGAGTCACACAGTGACATCCCCATGCTATATGGAGGGGGTACAGTCCTTGCCACAAAAAGAAATATTATTGATTAAGAGTAGCTCAAGAAGTAAAACCTAAAAAGGAGTAATTCTATAACAAGAATAAGCATAAAGTGAGAAAAAAATGGTTTGACAGCAATGATAAAAATGTCTAAAAGAAAGAAAGGAAAAGGGGGTTTTGTTTGTTTTTAAATGAAATTAGAATTGAAATCAGAGCTCTGGAGGAAAAAACTGAAGGATTATAAATAGGCTAATACAGAGAGTGGAAAACATTTCTAAAGTAACAGACCACCACAACCCCTTCACAGGATGGGGACAGGCTTCACCATAGGTAGGCGCGCGCGCTCGCGCACACACACACACACACACACACACAGACGACCTCACTTTTCTTAAACAATCATCCTATTTCTCTTCCCTTTCACAGCCAATCCTAGAAAATCTATCTACACAGGCCTCTACTTCCTCTCACTTCAGTCACTTCTTGCAATCTGATTTCTGACTTCATAACCCAACTAAAACTTTTCTCCCCAAAGTTATCACTGACCTCTTCATTACCAAATCCAATGGCCTTTTCTTATCCCTATATCGTGAGGGATCTGCATGATTTGAAAATACTGACTGCCTTGTCTCCTGGGCCTTTACCCAACATATTCAAAAAGTTACAAAAGTACATTGTGAGGGGCAGCTAGATGGCGCAGTGGATAGAGCACCAGCCCTGGAGTCAGGAGTACCCGAGTTCAAATTCGGCCTTAGACACTTAACACTAGCTGTGTGACCCTGGGCAAGTCACTTAACCCCAACTGCCTCACTTAAAAAAAAAAACAAAACACGTACGTTGTGTTGGTTCTATCAAATCCATTCCTTTGTCTCTCCACTCCACTCCCTTAATTCAGAACTTCATCACAGAATCAACAATTTGGCAACTGGAAAGGGCATCTAGTGTAGTCCATAAATGAAAACAATCCCCACTATGACAAACCTAACAAGTGTGGTAAGGAAAGTCACTCCATTCTTAAGGTAACCTATCCCACTTCCTGAAAGTTCCAATTTTTAGGAAGTTTTTACTGATATTCAAGCCTATTTTGCCTCCTGGTAACCCTCACCCATTGCTCCTAGTTCTACCCACGGAAGCCAGAGAGAAGAGATCTAACTAAAATCCCTCCTCCACATGACAGACTAAAAAACAGTTTAAGTCTTCTCCAGAGTATACATGTCCAATTTCTTAACCAATCCTCGTAAGTCATGAAATCAATGCCCTTCTCCTATGGTTATCCACCTATGGACACTACTATGCATCCAAAACTAAACTTAATACTCTAGATGAGGAAGGCAGAACACAAATGAACTATTGTCTCCTTATTTCTGGATGGTAATGTCACTTTTAATGCAACCTAAATTGCATTAGCTTTTTGGGCTGCCTCATCACTGTTGTCAATAACCCTGCTTCCCATCTTTTTCAGAAAAACTGTTGTCTAACCATTCCTACCCCATCTTATATACTTTTGAAATTGATTTTTGGTAACCAATTCTAGGAATTCACATTTATTCTTATTGAATTTCATTGTGTTTGATTTAGCAAGATGCTTTAGACTATCAAGATCCTTTCGGATCCTGACTGTCATTCCTCCTAGTCTGAAGTCATATGAAAAGATATCCTTCCCATCTCGGCATCACCTACACATATATATCTATATATATATAGATATATAGATATATATATATATATATATATATGTGTGTGAGTGTGTGTATATGTGTATATGTATATATATGTGTGTGTGTATATACATACGTGTGTGTGTGTATATAAAATGAACAAACATGTCATTTATGTCTTTAAGGGAAATGTTAATTAGGACAGGGCCAAGCACAGATCCTTGGGCACTGTACACCAAGGAGTAGAAAGAGATTCCCTGCCATTTTGTCACTGAACCATTAACAATTATATTTGAAACCAGGCCACACAACCATTTCAAAATCCATCTATTTGTATTATCAGCTAATCCATATATCTTTATCTCCTCCACAAGACCAGTATGAAATCTTTGCCAAAATCTAGGCAAACTCTGTCCATAGCATTCCCTTCAGTCAAGTCTTACTCAGATTATTACATAGACGGGGGAGGGAGGAGAGGCAATGAGTGTTAAGTGACTTGCCCAGGGTCATACAGCCAGTAAGTATCAAGTGTCTGATGTACATAGACTCTTATTAAGTATCCCTGCCCTATCCCTCTCCCCTCTCTAATCCATCCTCCAAATGGTCGCTAAAATGATATTCACATAGCACAAGTCTATGTGACTTCCCTATTCAAGAAAATGCAGTGACTCCCTTGTGCCTTTAAAATACAAATGTCTTTGTATGATATTCAAAAACCTTCATCACAGAATACCTTTCCAGACTTAAAAATTATTCCTATCTCAAACAATCTACAGTCTAGTCAAACTGGCATACTCATTTTCTCTTAAAACATAAATATTCCATCTCTTGTCTCTGTGCCTTTTCAATATGCTCCCCATGCCTAGAATATACTCTTCCCACTTCTGCTTAGAATCCCTAGTTTCCTTCAAAACTCAGCTCAAGTGAACCATGTTTCTCATTTTAGCCCTTTCTGGATCCCATAGATACTATCGTCACCTCCCTCCTTGAAATTAATTTATAATTTGTTGTTGTTCAGTTGTTTTCAGTGATGTCCAACTCTTCGCGATCTCATTTGGGGTTTTCTTGGCAAAGATACTGAGGTGGTTTGCCTTTTCCTTTTCCAGGTCATTTAACAGATGAGGAAACTGAGGCAAACAGAGTTAAGTGATTTGCCCAAGGTTACACAGCTACTCTCTGAGGCCAAATTTGAAAAGAGTAAGATGACTCTTTCTGACTCAAGGCCCAGCATGTTATCCACTGTGCCACCTCACTGTCCTACCTCATTTACTTATTATATATATTTTTACCTGCTTTTATGTGCATACCCCCCCCCCAGTCCCCAGACTATAAACTCCTTAAGGGTGATTGCCATCTTTGTCTTGGTACCTGCAACACCCAGAAAAGTTTAGACTGAACGGATTGCATATCTGAGTATTAATATTCTTGTCCTTGTGCATCTGCATGTGCAAACACGTTTTCACTGCAATGGTTCTCTTATATTGCAAGCCACTAAACAGCATGGAGCTGCTTAATTGGAGTCTGCTTAATTAAAGCATTTCATAATAATTTCTGATAACCAGATCTTGGACTAGAAATTTGGTTATGGGTCTGGAAGACTAAGCAATAGCTAAGTAGAATGTAGTGACAATGGGGGGAGGGGGAGAGAAGACTCCCTTAATTTCTCTTGGCCTCAGCTTCCATATTTGTAAAATGAAGAGGTTAAACTAGATTACCTTGGAAATCCCTTCCAGCTCTAAATCAGTGACTGTATTACACCAAGGAAAACAGGTGAGAAAATTTCAGGAAGAGAAGGGTCTCAATAGTCATCATTTTCAACAACTGAAGAGAAGACTTGTGATATTGGACAAAATGAAACAGAACAGATTGATGACGGTAATGGATAAAAAACTTGTTTTATGTGTCAACAAGTGACCCTCATGTATCCTAAAAAGACTTCTTGTCAATCTTTTCCATTCTTGAGAGTAAGCATAAACTTTGAATGTAACTATCATTTACTTGCATGACCTCTCATTCAAATACCTGTAGATCTAAAGAATAAGTGTATGTTTTAATTTTTAAATACACAAACCATGTTTTTTTAAGAAAATTACTTTAACTCCTGTGAGCCTCAGGTGTAGGTGTGTATATAGAATTGCTGGAGTTCTTATAATTCAGATATTTTAGTTACACTTCATAAAAAGATCTGTAGCTACTACACAACTTTAGACAGAAAGGGAAAATCCTGAAATTCTCTTTGTACTCCAATACATTCATATGTACATAGTGTTTGATGTTTACAAAGTACATTACAGACGTTCCTACTATTCACAACTTTAAGTGTCATTCAACAAGCATTTATTAAACATCTACAATGTGCTAGGCATACAAAAAAAGATAAAAAGATAATCTCTGCTCTTGTGTAGTACGTGGGTTATTTCCATTTCACAGACAATAGATCTAAGGCTCACAGGGGTTAAGTAATTTGCTTACTAAATCACAGAGCTAGTAAAAGGCAGGAGCTGGGACTTGAACTCAGGTCTTATGATTCAGGTCTGGGGCTGTTTCCAATACACGCTAGCAAGAATTAAGTAGAACTACTCACTTAGCATGATTTTTGATGATTATTGCAAAATCATCATGTTTCCCGAATGTGTTTCAGAATCCCTTTAATCTAAAATTGTGTAAAGGTGTTGGGGGGGGGGGGGGAATGCCTTAAAAAACCAAAGCCACTTTTATACCATTCTAAAACTTAAGTTTAGTTTAATAGATAAAACATTACACACTGGATTTTTAGAATAGTGCATATGATTTTTAGAATGGCAAGCAGCATATATACGAAAGCATCCACTTAAAATTAGCATATAGACTCACTGTGCACACACCAATCTTACTAATTAATCTCTGAAATTAAACATCTGTAAAGGAAATTATCAAATTGGAATTTCATTATGGTGTCTGTAGTATGGCCAAGAAGGCCATTTTAGGAGACTTGGCAAATGTAAAACTTAAAAAACATTCTGCAAGTGGCCAAGAATAAAGCTAAACTTCACAAAAGTAGATAGCACATTTATAATCCCTGGCTTTAAGTATGGCAGAGGCAGTGTTCCTTTGGAAGTAGGGTTGACAAGTCTTTTCCAATGTCTTCTAAAAACAATTTCTAGTCAACTTAACTAACATCTCTGATTCTTAGGCTGCCCTCTTCCCAACTTCTTTCTCCCAACAAAATCTTTGAAGCCAAGATAAAAGCATTGAGGGGTTGAAGGATGATAGGAGTCAAAGTCTTCAATCAGACAGATAATTGTTATATATCAGCATTCGATATTAATTTTTAGAGTTGCCAAAACAGTTGCAAACTTACTAGGAAAACCTCACAAAATTAAGAATTTAAAGAGTTTTTAAATCCAAAACTTTTTTTTTAAATCCAGAGTTTAAATTATGCCAGAATCAATTGAATAACTTTGTCTTTTTCCTGACTTGAATGTCAAATTAAAATAATTTACATGTCTATCCGGATTTTAGTTAGGTCTAGTGTTCCTCTTATGTAATTATAAGGTCTTAAGATTTAAGCACAGAAAGGGAGTCACAAAACAGAAGAATTTATTTAAAAAAACAACTGCAATGAAATCTTAATGGCTTAAATAAGATCATTTTTAAAAACATGCATTTTTCTCGTCTAGCCATATGTGCTTTGTAAACTCTTCTATTTAGCCTCATGGGTGGTACCTCTTTATACAGAATAGACTTCAGAAATGCTACTCATATCTTCTCACTTCAAAGGAAGCAAAACATTTTGACCACAATGACAAAATTAAAGAAACTGACAATCACTCTGACCTTTAACACTGATAGAAAAAGTTCATGTTAAAAGCTAAGACAACTAGCTAATTAATTTTTATCATGTTTCAATTAATGAATTTTAGAAATTCATCCAACTAAATTTTTTAAGATACCATTTCTCTTCTGTAGAAAAATAATTTCCATGATACCATGTACTGTTTGAGAAAATATATATATAAAGATTATTCATTGTTATGGCTTCTAACATAGCAAAATGGTTAAAGGAAAAATTCATTCATTTAAAGAAATAGATCACATTTCCGTATCTTGTATTATAAAATTTTTTTAATTCCCTACTACTGTAGCAGAAAAATATAATTTCATATTATTAAAAACCATAAAACTCTTTTAGTTTATTCTTTCTACTTAATTTGCTAATTAAAATGACTAATAATTCTGGCTTAAAATAAATTAGTTATCATACAATAAAATTTATAAGACATCTATTATTTTCTTATATTATAAAAGTATGAAATAGAAACTAACCCAAATATCATAATTCAAGTCGAATGTCCACAATTTCAAAAGTAAAATCTAGTTTTAAGGACAGTTTTTTTCTTTTCCTTTCTGATAGACATTATTGATTTAATATCCAAAAGCTAGCATAGCAAACAATAGCATTAATTTGTCACACTGAAAAAATATTTAATAATTCTTTTGGAATAATGCCTACCTTTAGATATAGTCCAGAAAAACAAATTGTTGCTGCATTTACCATTAACGTGGATTGTTTCACTCCATAGCTTTCCTTCTTAGTTGGAACGAAACTGCTGGTTTTTTGAGAAAGTGAATCTACAACAAAGCCCATGCAGCTCTGCAAGCTGAAACACTAGCAAATGGGGAAGCAGCAATTTGCATTTGTTGGTTTAAGGGGGGGGGGGGGAGGGAGGGAGGAGAGAACTAAGGAGACTGCTAAAGTAATTCGCATATTGTCTGCAGGCTGTATTGACAGTGATCATCAGTCACCTGCTCATACTTCCTTCACCCCTGCCTTCAGAAAGAGACCAAAGGTTACACTGGGTCACAGAATCTGGAAAGAAATGAGAAAACATGCAAAATCTAGCTGCCAACCCACTGCATCTGTAGACAAAGTTATCCCCGCTGGACCACATGTTCTAAAAACTAAGACATTTTAATAGTCTCAAGAGAACTTGTTAAAATATATCATCGAAAAGAAAGAAAAAACTCTAGTCTCTGCTTGTAATTACTGCAATATTTAACTATAATATTTTAAACAGAAAAAGGACATTTGTTTTTCCAAGATACTTCTTTGCATCACAATAGCCCTCTAATTTGCACAAGCAAGCCATTTGTTTCAAGCTGTTCTAATGAAAAAGAAAATATCAACTGTTTTAAATTTCAAGGATTTTAGGAGAATCATTTGGTTTAATAGTGTTTCAAACCCTCTCATTTATACTCAACATGAGTAGTAATAATCCTTTAACAATTTTCAATATTATTGAATATACACTCTAAGATTATTAACTTCAATAAATGCAAAAACCCTAAATATTTTTAAATGTGCAACAAACATAACCTGAACTGTCAGTTAAGAAAATTAAACAAAAAGATACTTTTCTTTTACCATAACTAAGATCTTGGCTATTCCTGATTTCTTATGCCATATGGAAGGCAAAAACACTGCTTTATATTATGCAGTACCACTTGGGTTTATACACATTTCTAACACTGCTATAAACCAAAAACATTGGTGAAAGGGGAAGGAGTAGGAGAGTCTACCCTTTAAAAAACGACCCCCACAAAAAATTTTTTCAAAATAAAAAATAAAAAACGACAATGATGACAACAAACCCTCGAGATCTATAATGCTAAAATTTTGGAGTGAGGTAAAATGAAAATGACAATCCATTTTCCCCCTAATAATTTTAAAATAAGGAACAGTGATTGTCATGAGATTTTAGTTTTATTTTTAGGAGAAAATGAAGTATTTTCATGTTTACTTAAGGAAAGCCTTGAAATAATTTCTCAGCAGACAAAGCTTTTAAAATATTTTTAATAGAAAAATGTTCCAGGGGGTTTTTAGATATATATATATATATATATGTATATATGCACATTAACGGATACTTCATTTAAAAACTAATATTATACAAGAGCAAATTTCAATTTTTTTCAAAGCAAGTTTTCCATTTAATTAATTCATACAAAATAAATTGAAATGGGTCCAAAAATTATTTTTTCCTAATTCTAGAAAAAATACATGACAATAATCATAAAAGATATTGGTCATAAAATAATAAATATACTAAGATTTTTAAAGGAATAAAAAAATTAAATTGTTCAAATAAGAAAAATATACATGCATCTCACTACATGATTCATCCAGTTCATCACTAGAGATGTAACTGGTATTTAGAACTGGCTCAACAAAGCAAATTCTTAGTTTTATAAATATTGAGTTAACAACATTATATGTCAATTATATTAGGTATTCCTGCTTATAACAAATTCTCCACAAAAAAATTTTGGGAGGTAATTCTGGTTTTCCTCTATAAAATTTAAGCTATATTTCTATAAAAAATTCCCTCATATAAACTTTTGTAAATGAGAAGGCCAAAATGATAGCCTAATTACAAATAGTAGGACAGGATAGTAACCACACTTTCCTGACTCCAGAATTTTCCCTTCTCTATTTGTTCCCAGTACAACAACATCCCTTTGGATTAGAGGAATTTATCATATGCCCTTGGGGTTCTCCAACTCCACACTCACAGCATCTGGAATTTTGTTCCCCTGCTTGAAACCTTTAAGTATATTTAGAGTCTCTGAAAAATGCTACAAAAATCACACTTTGTCATTATGTTCTACCATGTACACCACCATGAAAATCAATTAATTTTGAACTGTTAGGTTAACAGAACAAATTTTATTTCACTTTTATCAACTGTCAGTCCAAATATATAAAACATGCTACATAAAAAACAATGTTTATTTGTAAAGCATTATGACAGAAAAGTAGGAAAAATGAACATAAAAGCTGATTTAGAGAAAGAACATTTTGCTATAAATGTGGGAAAAATCTGTACTTGAAATATAAAGAAAAAATTATATTAGAGATATTTATTCCAGACATATCTGATTTCCCAAGATGATTCAAGAAAAGTGTTTCATCTTGCCCATAAATATAACTGCTATGGAAGCTAAAAGTAATTTCATTTCTTGTCCTGTGCACAAAATCCAGAGGAAAAAAAATCTAGATTTAAACTACTTGCTTACAATTTTTTTTCCAGAGACACAAAAAAGGACAAACTGTTTCTTTTTAGAATACAAATGATTTTAAGCTATTTCTAATCCCATCTCTGTTCTTAAACCATATAACTTCTTTGGATCTAAATTTCCCAATGTCAGGAAACTGAAGGAATGGGATCAGATAATTTATAAGTATTAAAAAAGAACTGTTTTAGAATAGGAGTACTGAATTTTACTAATAGTATACATGATATATTTTAGTATTCCACCTCTTTGAATAGTTCCTACACAGAATAAAGGAAAAAATTAGGAAACAGGATCTTGAATTCAGTGTCAAAAAATATATATTTATTTGCAAACAAAATCTATGATAAACATTTTAATTATTAACATTGGTATTTAAAGAGCAAATTTTAACATGATATTAACAGTATCCTAGAGAATGGAAAAATGAACTGCTTTTCCCCCAACAGATGCCATAGCTTTGGGTAAATATGAGTAAATTTGCTGAGATGCCACAGAACTAAATGGAAGCAAAGGACCTGAAAAAGTTGAAGAGATATAACTAAAAGGGAAGGGAAAAAAACAAGGCCCTCTCCACACACACCCCCCATCCACATTAACACATTTTTTTTCTTTCTGTTAACATTTTCTACTCAAATTTCTTTTCCAAGGTTTTTCCTACCAATGGTCTAGATAACACAGCTATGTCCTTTGTGTGCCTTTGAAATTATTTGACCACTGGTAATCGAAAACAGCTGTTGGAGAAAGTTTTGAAATGAATTATATATGCTTTTGTTACTGTACTTATTTTTCAAGCTTTTCCGAATTAAAATTATGTTGTGCTTAATGTTAAGTCACATTAAAAAGCATGTCACTTGAGCAATACCACATTTCTTTTTTAAAGAATTATCCAGCTGAATAGTCTCTCCTCATTAATTGTCTGGAAATATTTAAAAGTACTATTCTGAATATAAAGATCTAGAATGAAAATAATTATGTGCAGCTTGACAAGTAAATATTAATGTAGTCCTATGATACTTAAGAAAACTTAAAAATATGAAAAGGCAAATTTAACATTTTAAAATCTTTAATATAATTTCAGTTTCCTCTTATCTCTCCATCACCTACCAATTTCAGGGACACTAACATTAAAAACTTATTTAATCTTAAATTTTCCCTATCTATAACAGAACCTCACAACTGAGTCCATGTTGGACCCTGGACCCTCAAATTCTTTTAGCTTTTAAAAAAAAGTTAATTTTTTAAAGTGGTAGTAGGGCTGATGGAAAATTACAAGTTTGACAGAGAACCACCAGCCTAAGCGGACAAAGTGCCACACCAAGAGGGGAAGGATCTGAAGACATCAATCTAACACACCAGGGAGCCTGCACTTTGCAAGTCAAAACAGCCTGGTGTTTCAATACCCTCTCCACAGGTCAAATAAAGAGCAGGTTGATAAACTGAGACATTACCCTATATACCCCAATCTCTCCGACAGAGGGATTGGAAAAGTCTTCAAATGAAAATGTCCAACCTTTTATGTGCCATGAAACCCTTTGGCAGTCAGGCTGCTGAAGCCTATAAAGCCCCCTTCCTAGAATAATGTTTTAAAATACATAGGATTTGCAAAGGAACCCAATTACACTGAAATAAAGTTAATAATATTTTTTTAGAGTTCACAAAACGCAAGTAAAAGACTCCTAGGAGAGCATAGTTACTTAGCTGTTAACACAATCCATATGTCTAGAACCACAGAATCACAGAACTTCAGAGCTAAAGGGAGCTCAAAAATCACCTTGTCCATCTTGTAACTGAACAGGACTCCTACAGGATCCCTAACAAGGAGTCATATGGATTCTCCTTGAGGACTTCCAACGAAAGAAAGCTGACCTCCATCTCTAAGGCTGCCCGTTTAATTTTGGATCTCTACAGAAGGGAAGCCAATTCTCATCACCAAAAAAATCCAAAACACTTTGAGAGAGCTCTTAGAAAGTTTTCATTACAAGGAGCTGAAATCTGTCTCTCTATAACTTCTTCCAAGGGCTCCTAATTCTATATTTTGGGGCAAAGCAGAGTAAAGCTTAACACTTTTCCACATAAAAGCTCTTCAAATTTACCTTAAAACACTCACCTGAAGATGGACTTCATGACCTCCCCCACTCAGTCTCTACATCTTTCTTTCTTTCAACTAATCCCTGTCTTCAATTCCTCACCTTTTTGATCACCTTCTTCTGCATGGGATACAATTTGTCAATGGACTACAAAAGCACTTATGAAATACAAATACAAATGAAAACAATCTCTACTCTCTAACTAGTGAAACAACAAGTAAGCATAAAAGTATATACAAAATAAATACTAAGTATTCCTTAAGAGCTCCACTTTTGTTCCTTTAGTTCTTACCACAACAATGGCCACACAGAAACTGTTGTGTTCAAATACTGAAATGTTTTTTACATGTCCTGTCAAATATTGTGGGAGAATGCATTCATTCAAAATGGCTATAGCTTTTTAAATGACTGTTTTGGTAAAACAGTCATCAAACTCAAAAAGGATCTTGAAAAATTCCAGTTGAGTATATCTAACTCCTTTCCAAAAAACTGAGACATGAGTGGTGTTTCTGTCATCCATTTGGATATTAAGTACTACATTAAATGAAGATTTTCCATTAAATGAAGTTACCATTGATAAAAAGCAGTATCAAGTCCTTGCCTTCAACCTTTAAGATCTGTTTCAAATTTTGTAATAATAAAGCACTGGGACAGAATGCAAATATTCACATCTTGTTCTATTTCATGTGCACCTGCAGCTTTGTCCAGCTTGGTGGTCAGTGTTATCTACACTTGAGCATTTCTAGTAGGCATGGTATTCATCTTTCCAAATACCTTTAATGGTTTAGTGGTACCAAATACAAAAAGGAGTGTCGCTTAGTGCAATACACTCCACGTCAAGCTAATCAGTGTGATGGTTTTGTGTAAGGCCAAACTTCAACCTTATGCTGCCACCTTGTCTCCTTTGTCTCTTAGAAGCAAATCTACCACAGTGACTGGGATTCTAACCCCCAATGGTACTGCCAAAATTGAAGTAGTCAGGATTCCTGACAGATCTTCATAACTACTATAACAGTCTTGAGACACACACAAAACGCTGGTGGGCATTCTCCATCTCTGCCATTGCCCTGCTCATACCCCACTGGTCTGTTTGGCCAGTCTGACAATTTATTATTATCATCCTATTTCTTTTCATATTATAGGGGGTTCAAATAGAAATGGTCCTGGAACAAGTCATTATTTTGCTACTGTTCTTTTATATTTAATATTTCTTTTTGTGTTTTTTGTTGTTGTTGTTCTTTCTTGGTGTGAGGCGATTGGGGTTAAGTGACTTACCCAGGGTCACACAGCTAGTAAGTGTTAAGTGTCTGAGGCCGGATTTGAATTCAGGTCCTCCTGAATCCACTGCACCATCTAGTTGCCCCTATAGTTAATATTTCATGAACTACTACATAGAAGATAAAATGGTTGCTGTCTATAGCTGAATAAAATATCAGACTGTAAAGTCATCTTCTATAAACTCCCTACAAGAATCTTAGGGAAAATTCTAGCAGAAAACATGATAATGGGAATGACATATTTCACTTCTGTTGCCACATGGTTTTAATTTCTTTCCCTAGGTCTTTATACTTTGAAAACATTCATCCCATATAACTTGAAGATGAGTAGTATTCTTAAATTTTTAACAATTCTTCATACAGTCAGTCAATAAGCATTTATTAAGAGCCTAGCATGTGCCAGGAACTGTGCTTAGGCTCAGTTAAATATACTTATAGCAGAAGAACTAGAAACAAAGTAGATGCTGATCAGTTGGAGAATAGCTAAACAAGCTGTAGTACATTACTTTAATAGGATTTATTTACTAGCATACTAAAATAAAAGCAATATCTAGAATACACAGAAGAACAGGAAGACTTAGATTGTCAGATTAAAATAACCAAACCTGGGCCTCAAAGAAAGTTCTGAGGAGTTTCCTCCCCCACCCACTTCTTTCCAAAGGTAGGAAACTATGTATATGTTACAAAATATATGGAATCAAGTTTTTTCTGTGTATGTGTTAGTTTTGCTGAAGTTTTTCCCCCCTTTTTTTCTATTCTTTATTATGACACTACCCAGGAGGTGGAGGTGGGGGGTGGGGGGAGTGGCAGAGATGGAACAAGGATAAGTTCTGTCAAATACAGAGGAAAGAGGATGTTTTTATTCATATGATAGATACTGATCTCATGTGTGTGTTTTTAATAATTGTTCTGATAAAACCAATCTGATAATTGGGGGTCATGCTGTCAAAGTCAAAAAGGGCTTGTCAGTTTAAGTAAGCCCATCATCTTTTCAAAATCATTTAAATTATTAGTGCTGGTTTTGTCATCTATTTCATGAAGTATTATTTATAGCATTTGGATTAAGTAAAGATTTTCAAAGTTCTCAGGGTCTCCAACTTTTCCCTTTTAAATTTTAGTAGTTCCTTGACTTCATCTCTTATTTACATTTTTTAATGACTCACCAGCCCTGATCAACAGAGAGGCTCTGAGACTGTCATCAGGGCTATATCTTTAACCAGCAGGAGAAGATGTCCTAACTTGGGCTCTACTGATGGACTGGGTTTGGAGGTTCCCTATCCCTAATTGCCTTGGAGTCTACTTTGCCCTGACCACTACAATACAACCACCTCTATAACTACCAAGCTAGGAATGGGATAGACCAGACCCCACCCAAGACCACTGCAATGACTAATTCTTACAGGTAATCTGACTGTATCGTTGCCCACCACGTGAAGCAAAGGAACTGCCACTGAATATGAGTCTCAGCCAGGTCCCTGAGAACCTAATCACGAGGTATTTCACTCAAATGCCTGATCAATTCTCCCTTCTTGTCCACAAACATGCCTGGACACTAGAAGGTGGGAATCCCCAGTCAAATGATTTTACATGTTATCCTTTGGTTAGGGGATGGGAGCTGAGCAGATTTTTACCTAAAGTTCAGAAGTCTCATGCATTTAGCATGCTGGGGAAAAGAATGAGGAGAAGAATCTTGATCATATATACGGAGGTGTAGGGATTCTTCTGAGGTATGAGTGATGTGCCCTTCCCTTAGGGATTCTGTCCACAATCCCCAAGAGTCTAGCTGGTCATTGTGACAATGAGAGCTACAGACTGCCATAAGCCGATAGGGAGAAGTGAGGTGGTAAAAACAAGAAAGAAGTTATTCATTGCTTGTTTCCTTTTTCCCTCCAAGGGAGGAAAGGAATAAGAGAAGAAGAGAAGCCTAATCTTTTCCCTACCTGCCACAGCTCTAGGTGGCCAAACAAACTGCTCCTATACTGCCTGGCCTGATTAATGACAGCAACTGCGGCCAGACAGGAAAAGGGCAGGTCCTGCCCTTAAAGAAACAGGAGACTTTTTCAGCTCAGTGGAAGCTGAGAGAAAAGGGAGGACAAAAGCTCAGATGATAAAGAAAACAGAATCCTCATCATACTTCAAATCTAAAAAGAAAAACCCCTGAGGCTAAATCTATACCTGGGAACATTATTATTATTATACATTTGCAGCCCCTTTTACATGGGGACACTTTACATCTGCTTCCCGTGCCAAATCTCTTTTGTACATGGGATCCCCGGCTCTATACTGAGGCGTTCTCCCTACAAATTGGAGAAACAACTTCCTCTACATGTGGGATCCCTGTTAAACTCATCTTTCATGTCTTTTATATTTTATATCTCTACTTTATATGTGGGAAGCTCTGAATTTATGTACATATTCTTGTCCTATGACAAACAAAATTCTCTCTCTTTCCTACCTTTCCTGCTAACTACCATACCCTACTCTCTCATCCCCATCTACCCCAACCTGGTACATGATAAGCACTGATCACTACATTAAGTATATATTAAATATTGATAATATGCCAGGTACTGTGCTACTCTAATGGAGGCGCCAAAATGTAAATAACTAGGAAGAAACAAGATGTATACAATATAAATGAAAAGCAATGAGGGGGAGGAGGGGACACACCATGGAGCCAAAATGGCAGAGGAAATCTGAGACTCACCAAACAACTTTAAGTAACACCACAAAATAAATTCTAGAATAGGAGAACACACAAAAGGATGGGGTGAAATAATATTCCATCCCAGGACAACTTAGAAGACCGGCAGGAAAGGTCTATCACACAGAGGTGAGAGTAGAGCACAGTCTAGCACAGGCTGCAGCAGTGGCTGGGCCCCAACAAACCAGCAGCAGGCCTTGGGGGAAACTGGACCAGTGGAAGTGAACTGAACCAGTGGTTTCTAGAGCTCTCAACCCACAGATGGTAAAACATCAGACAACTGGTCGAAAAGAGATGACAAAGGTCCCTTTGCTGGCACTGGGTACAGAACCCTGTTGTACCCAAACTCAGATTGGGATCACAGTACTGGGTCACAGTCCCAGGGCAAGGAGGAGCACTAGTACACCAGAGCTTGCAGCCACCAGGGAACAGGAACCCTGGTCATAGTTCCAGGGTGAAAAGAGTACTTGTGATTGCTCACAGACAGAGAACAGGCTAGGAAAGCAGTGACCACACCTCCCTTTAGATTCTACCATCACAGAATAACTGAAAACTTGTAGCTCTGAGAGCAGCAATAAGAAAGGCCTGAAGCTTGAGACAGTGCCCCTCCACCCTAGGAACAGAGCCCCACTTTAACATAGAGATGAGTGAAGAAATAGGCCAGAAAAAAAACGACAAAACGACAAAAAAAGAACCTGACTATATGGTGACAGCAAAGATTAAACACAAACTTAGAAGACAAAGTCAAAACTGTTACATCCAAAGCCTCAAAGAAAATGTGAAATGGTCTCAGAACCAAAAAGAACTCATGGAAGAGCTCAAAAAGGATTTTAAAAATCAAATGAGAGAGGTAGAGGTAAAATTGGGAAAAGAAAATAGAATAAAAGATAATCATGAAAGAAAAATCAACAGCTTGGTAAAAGAGGCACAAAAAAATACTGAACAAAATAACACCTTAAAAAACAGAATAGTGGTACAGTGAATAAAGCACAGTTCTGAAGTAAAAAATAGGACCCGAGTTCAAATCCAGCCTCAGACATTTGACACTTACTTGACCCTGGGCAAGTCACTTAACTCTGACTTCCTGGGGGTGGGAGTAGGAGACACCAAAATAGGATAGGCCAAATGGTAAAAGAGGCACAAAAATCTATTGAAAGAAAAACTCTTTAAAAAGCAAAATTGGCCATATGGAAAAAGCAGTAAAAATCAAAAAAGGAAAAAAAATTCTTAAATATTAGAATTGGGCAAGTGGAAGCTAATGACTCCATAAGATATCAAGAAACAATAAAACAAAATTGAAAGAATGGAAAAATAGAAGAAAATGTCAAATATCTCACTGGAAAACAAATCAAAGGGAGATAATTTAAGAATTATTAGACTACTTGGTAAAGCCATGATCAAAAAAAACCCCCCAAAACCTTGTCACCTTTCATGAAATCATCACGAAAAAGTACCCTGAGGCACTTTACCAGAGGGTAAAGCATAAATCAAAAGAATCTATACCAATCACAAGAGATCCCAAAATTAAAACTCCCAAGAACACTGTAGTCAAATCCCAGAGCTCCCAGGTCAAGGAAAAAATATTGCAAGCAACCAGAAAAAAAACAACCACAATCCAAATATCATGAAGGCACAGTCAGGATAACATAAGATTTAGTGGCTTCTAAATTAAAGGAGCAGCAGGCCAGGAATGTGATACTCTGGAAGGCAAAGGAGTTAAAATTACAACCAAAAATCACCTACCCAGCAAAACTGAGTATAATCCTTCAGAGGAAAAGTAGATATTCAATGAAATAGAAGACTTTCAAGCTTTCCTGATGAAAAGCCCAGAGCTGAAAAGAAATTCTGACTTTGAAATATAAGACTCAAGAGAAGCATAAAAAGGTAAACAGTAAAGATAAATCATAAAGGATTCAGTAAGATTAAACTGTTTACATTCCTACATAGAAAGATGATACTTCTGACTCCTAAGAATTTTCTCATTATTAGGGCAGTTAGAAGGAGTATACATAGAAGATTTGGATATGAGTTGACTGTAATAGGATGATATCTAAAAAAAATAAAATTAAGGAGCAAGAAAGAGGAATCCACTGGGAATAAGGGAAGGAGAAAATAGAATGAGATAAATCATCACACATAGAAGAGGCAAAGAAGAGCTTTTATGGTAGAGGGAAAGATGTGGGAGGTAAAGGGCAAACACTTGATCCTTACTCTCATGGGAATTGGCTCAAAGTGGGAATAACATATACACTCACTGACTTGGGTAAAGAAACCTATATTACCCTAAAGGAAAGTAGGAAGGGGGGTAGGGAGGGAGGCAGAGAGGCAGGGCTGGCAAAAAGAAGAGTAGTGCACTAGAGGAGGCTGTAGTCAAAAGAAAAACATTTTTGAGGATGGACAGAGTAAAAGGAAAGAGAGTAGGATAAATGGGGAATGGAGGGTGGAGGAAGATACACAATAATCAAATGATAATTGTGAAAAAATGTTATTGCAAGTTTCTCTGAAAAAGGCCTTATTTTTCAAATATACAGAGAAGTGAGTCAAATGTATAAGAAGAAGCATTCCTCAATCAATAATCAATGGTTAAAGGATATGAACAGGCAATTTTCAAATCAAGTATCAAGGCCATTTATAATTATATGAAAAAAATGCTCTAAATCACTACTGTTTAGAGAAATGGAAATTAAAACTCTAAACTATCACCCCTATCAGATTGGCTAATATAACAGAAAAGGAAAATGACAAATGTCGCAGGGGATGTAGGAAAATTAAGACACTCATGCATTGTCATTGGAGTTGTGAACTGATTCAACCATTTTGTAATTCGGAACTATGCCCAAAGGGCTATAAAATCAAGCATACTTTTTGACCCAGTAATACTGCTACTAGGTCTGTATCCCAAAGAGATAAAAAATAAAAATGAAAAGGACTTATATGTACAGCTCCTATATGCAGCTCTTTCAGTGGTGGCAAAAAATTGGAAATTGAGGTGATAACCTATCAACTGGGAAATGGCTAAACAAAACTGTGGTATATGATTGTGATAGAATACTATTGTGCTCTAAGAAATGATGAGCAGGATGCTCTCAAAAAAAAAAACTAGAAAAATTTAAATGAATTTATGCAAAGTGAAATGAGCAGAACCAGGAGAACATGGTACACAGTAAGAGCAATACTATACAATGATCAACAGCAAATGATTTAGCTATTTTTAGCAAGACAAAGAAGCAAGACAATTCTAAAGGACTCAGGAAGAAAAATGCCATCCATCTCCAGAAAAAGAACTGATGGAGTCTGAATACAATTAAAAGCATACTTTATTTTACTTTCTTTATTTTTTTTTTTTAGGAGGGTGGTGTCCCTGCCTTTTCTTTCACATGACTAATATAGAAATATGTTCTGTATGAATGTGCATGTATAACCTATATTAAATTTCTTGCTGTCTCAGGGAAGGGGAAGGGGAGGAAGGGAGAGCATTTGGAATTCATAATTTAAGGAAATGCATAAATTGTTCTTACATGAAATTTGGGGGAAAATAAAGTATTAAATAAATTTAGTTTTTTAAAAAGTAATCTCTGGGCCAGCTAGGTGGCACAGTGGATAGAGCACCGGCCCTGGAGTCAGGAGTACCTGAGTTCAAATCCAGTCTCAGACACTTAACACTTACTAGCTGTGTGACCTTGGGCAAGTCACTTAACCCCAATTGCCTCACTTAAAAAAAAAGAAAAAGAAAAAGTAATCTCTAAGGGAAAGTCACCAGCAGCTGAGAGTACCAGAAAAAACTTACTACAAACTGTGGAATTTGAGTCTTTGAAAGAATTATGGGAAGCTAAGAAAAAGAGGTAAAGAAGAGGGGCAGTCCACATAAAGGGGGAGGGAAGGAAGGCAGTCAATGCAAAAGTGTCCAGATGGGAAATGGGGTATCTGGTTCAAGAAACAGTGGTAGATCAGTGTAGCTGAATCATAGAATAGATGGAGAGGAATAAAATGTAAACAGACTTTTTAAAAAATGTATGGGGGCAGCTAGGTAGCACAGTGGATAGAGCACCAGCCCTGGAGTCTGGAGGACCTGAGTTCAAATATGGCATTAGACACTTGACACTTAATAGCTGTGTGACTCTGGCAAGTCACTTAACCCCAATTGCCTCTCCAAAAAAAAAAAAAAAAAGTATGAAGGGGAGGCAGCTACATGGCATAGTGGATAAAGCACTAGTCTTGGATTCGGGAGGATCTGAGTTCAAATCCAGCCTCAGACACTAGACACTAGCTGTGTGACCTTGGGCAAGTCACTTAACCCTCACTGCCCCACAAAAACAAAAAACGAACTAAAAATATCATCAATTTGGTGGAATAATCTAACTGTAGGAAAATAGGAGGGGAAGGGGATAAAGAAGGAGGGGCAAAAGAAGGGAGGGTAGATTGGAGGAGGGAACAGTCAGAAGCAAAAAAGGTATGAAGGGACTAGGTTGTGAAGGACTTTAAGTGAGATGCCTTTTTAAATTTTATTTTGGAAGTAACAGGGAGGCAGAGGAACTCAATAAACAAGAGAGTATCATAAGGGGCAGCTAGGTGGCACAGTGGATAAAGCACCGGCCCTGGATTCAGGAGGACCTGAGCTCAAACCTGGCCTTAAACACTTGCCACTTACTAGCTGTGGGCAAGTCACTTAATCCTCATTGCCCTCCCAAAAAAAAAAAAAAAAAAAAAGAGTATCATAGTCAGACATGCTCTTTCTTTATCTCTTTCTTTCGGTGAGGCAACTGGGGTTAAGTGACTTGCCCAGGGTTACACAGCTAGTAAGTGTCTAGTGTCTGAGGCCGCATTTGAACTCAGGTACTCCTGAATCCAGGGCCGGTGCTCTACCCACTGTGCCACCTAGCTGCCCCTCAGACATACACTTTTATTTTTCTGTTTTTGTTTTTGCGGGGCAATAGGGGTTAAATGACATGCCCAGGGTCACACAGCTATTAAGTGTCAAGTGTCTGAGGCCGGATTTGAACTCAGAACCTCTTGAATCTAGCTTGATCCACTGCACCACCTAGCTGCCCAGACATACACTTTAGAAAAATCACTTTGAAACTATGCCTAAAGTCCCTAAACTATGCAAATCTTTTGACCCAATGATGTTCTCTAGGGCCTATACTCCAAAGAAATCAAAGAAAAAGAAAAAGGGCCCAAATTTACAAAAATATTTAAAGTATCTTTTGGGGGTTGGCAAAGAACTGGAAAGGAGATACTAATTGATTGAGGAATGGCAGATTTAATTATAGCATATGAAGATAATGAAATGCCACTGTGCTATAAAAAAATGACCAAAGGGATTCAGAGAAACCTGGGAAGATTTATAGGAACTGATTTAGAGTGAAGCGAGCAGAACCCAGTAAACAATTTATATGACAACATCATAAAGGCAAACAACTTTAAAACACTGAGATACCCTGATGAATGCAATGACTAACTACAATTCCAGAGGATTGCTGATGATTATGGGGTAAACTCAAGATACAGAATGACATAAATTTTGGGACAGGGCAAATGTGGGAAACTTTTACTTAATTGTGGATATTTTTTACAAGGCGTTTTTTCCCCCTTCCTTTTCAATTGGGAAGGGGAAGGAAGACTGGAGGAAGAAAATAAATGCTTGTTCATTGAAAAAAAAAAGGAAAAAAAGTTCAATCATCTCAGCAGCTAAGAGAAGCATTAGAGAGAATAATCAAGTCAAAGAGACCAACCAGAAGTCTATATATCACAACAGTCCAGGGAAGAGGGAATAAGGGCCTAAATTAGAGATATGGCTACATAAATGTAGAGAAAGAGACAAACATAAGAGATTCTATGATGGTAGAAATGACAAGATAGGACAATGCATTGCAAATGTACAATTAAGAAGTCATGGAAAATGTCAAAGTTGTGATGCTGGGTGACTAGAAGGATGGTGATGCTTGACTGCAGATTTGTTACAAGGAATGTGTTTTCCCACACTACATAGCACCTGGCTCACAATCCCCTCTCTACCCTGCCCTTATAGTCTAAGGATGTCAATTCACTTATTGATGACCCCCTCAAGTACCTTGGCTTCCCAATTCACCAAATTCCTTCACTCCCAGCTCTTCAGTTCACCTCAGGCAAATGATGGAAACCTATGCTGAAACCACTCAGGGTCCAAGACCAGAAGTGTAGCATCTTGGTCACAAGGTACAACTTAAAGCACAACTTTTCTCACATAATTCTAAATTGTTTTCCAATTTAAAAGGAAAAATTCACATTTCCAACCACAGCATCTCCAACATTGAATGCTTTTAACTTCACCTATCAGTTCTTGTAGGGTTAAGAATTTAAACCTCAGTTATTTTAATTTATATTTTTCTCATTATAAATCTTGTACATGGTTGTTGACTGTTTGCTATTCTTCTTCGAAACACTTTTTTTCCCCCACATTCTCTGACCACTTATCTACTGGTTGTTGGTATTACATGATTAATTCCATTATGTCAGATATCAGACTTCTGTGAGAGATATTTGATAGGAAGAGGTTCCCCCCCACCCCAATTGGTAGTTTCCCTTCTCATCCTAACTATATTTTATTCAAGAAAAAAACCCTTTCACTTTTCTGTAATCTTTCCCTCTTAGACTTCTTGACTTCCAAGAAGACCTGGCTCACATGTCACCTCCTAATGGAGCCTTTCCTGATCCTCCTAGTTGTTAGTGTTTGCTCCCTATTAAAATAATCATATATATATGTATACATTGGTGTCCTAAATCTTTGAGGACAGGGACTGTCTTTTTTTTTCCCCCTCAGAACATTACACAGAGCAGGTTCTTAATAAATGCTTGCTTCCTTGGACAAGATCAAAGACTGTAGTGCTGGCACCAAGCGTCAGTTCAGCACAGCCTGTGAGCCCCAGATATCAGTTATATACTGGTGCAGACAGACAAACATAACTACTAACCATCTCTACACATTTCCCTAGAACTCAAAATCCCCTGAATTTGGAGTGACCATATACTGAAAGTGATATCATATTCCCCGCGCCCCCCCCCCTGCCCCTTACACATGCCATGCTTCATCAAAAGACACTAGAGAGTAGAGGCCCTAATCATTGGTTCTGTCCCAAAATTTTGTTCCTCACTTGACTAAATAACTACACATTTAGATCCTATTCCTTTCCACTTCCTGCCTGACTCAAACCTCTTGATACCAACTTCTGGTATTGCTCTTATCACTGCCTCTGTACCTTGTCTGACTTGAATATGTGAAAAACTACCCTGGTCAGCGTCATCTAACCATGAATCTTACTAATATTCTCCAGTTGGACCTGATGTCTAAGACTCTATCCTGAGATTTGTCCTCAGGTCTCTGATACAAGCATTGCTCTAGCCATTCTCCCTTTTGACCTAACCTAATTAGCTCCCAGGTTCATACATGGGATAGCCATTTATCTAGTTACTACATACAACCTACTACTGACTCTAACAGACGTTAATAGCAGAAAGCCTTAGAGAATTCACTACTTTGAAACAAAAAAAGTTCATACCACTACTAATTGACTTACCATTATTTCCTGGTGGTTGCAATGCATCTCCTGTTAAGCCACACCACCCAACTGGGAAGATATCTCGAGAATCATACTTGCACCAATAATCAAATGCTCCTCTCCAGCCATCAAATGTAATAAAAACTTCATCTCCTTTAACATCTCCAACTGTTGCTGGACAGATCAAATAAGGATTCTTTTTGTCTATTGCTTCAAGCTTCATTCCAATCTTTAAAAGATTTGGGGCTGGTTTTGGAGGTTCCTGTCAAAACAAAAGATAAAATTTAAACTGCTAAGAAGCATTATTTTTACTTTTGAATCTTTAGCAACCAAAAAGTAACATCCATATTAAATTACATGCAATACAATCACAGACATTTTGGCTACCTGGAATTGAGCTTAAAACAAATAACAAGGGAAAAAGGTATCTTGGAAGAACTAAAAAAATATATCATAAAAGCTTTCCACTAAGGTGTAACACTTGACTAGGAACTCCTTGGTCCTTTATTCAGAGCCTATTAATTCTTCCTTTACAGGAGATTAAATCTAAAAAACTTTGTTACTGGGCTTATAAAGGAAAGCCCAAAACAGATTAAAAGTCACATATTAGAAATGGGAAGAAAGATACATACAAGTTTTATCAAGAATGCCCTGGGATTATTTGTATTAATAGTTAAATAAGTAAAGTGGATATGTGCTATGATGGATGTAATGCTGGACTTTGAGTCAGGAAAACCTGAACTGAAATCTCCTCTTACTAGCTTTATGATGCTGGGAATATCTCTATAACCTCTGTGGGTGTCAATTGACTCCCTCAGCTTAACTGTTAAAAAGGTTAACTACTTCATTTCATAAATAAAAAAACTGAGGACCAGGGAAACCAGTAAAGCCATGATGATTTGTCCTAGGTCACAAACAGTATTAGAGACGAGATCAGGACCAAAGTCCCATTTTTTTCTATCATGCCTTTGCTGCTTGATTTACATAAACTGGAGGGGGGAGGGAGATACCTAATAGCTATTTCTATGTAACTGAAGCATTAGATTTAATCTGCTCTACCCTCAGAGGACAGAACTAAAAACAATAGGTAGAAGTTACAAAAGAGGTAGATTTCAGATTTATGTAAGAAGAAAAATCTTCCTAAAAACTGGAGTTATCCTAAAGTAAAATGAGTGGCATTCTGCTTTGTACTGAGTTCCCTAAAACTAGTGGTCCTCAAAGAGGCTGGATGTCCATTTGTTAAGAGATTTTGTAAAGGAAGTTTCTGGTCAGGGACAGGTTGAGCTCAATAATCTCAGGTCCTTAACACTTTTAAGATTCTGCTACTGCCAATCTTCTCAAGCCCAATTCAAAAGTTACCTTCTGCAGGAAACCTTCTCTGGTTTTTAAAATCAATGACTCCCCCTCTTCATCCCCAACCCACCATGAGACTGTCTATACTTCTCCACTAGCACAATATCTTCAGACACTGAGTAGCTGTGTGTCTGTCCCCAGGCAAAGTGACGACTCTGCCTCAATTTATTCACTATCTACATGATATTTCAAACTGGATATCCCAGATACACCTCAAACACAACATGTTTGAAAATGAATTCATTATTTTTCCCACTAAACCTTCCCCTCTTTCCAATTTCACTATTTCTGTTGAAGAAACCATCATTCATCCAATGTCTTAGATCTGTAACCTCAGTATTACCCTTGACTCTTTATTTTGACTCAACCTATATATCCAATCTTTTGCAAAATCTTGATGTTTCTACCTTCACAAAACATCTCATGTCCACTTTGCTTCAAGCTTTTATCACCACTAGCCTGGTTTATTGCAAGTCTGTTAATTGGTCTCCCAGCCTCAAGTTTTTTCTCATACCATTGCTTCCAAACTAATTTTTCTTTAATACCGATCTGACACGTATCGCTCACACACGCGCACATGCTTTCAGTGGTTTCCTATTGCCTACAGAATAAAATACAAAGGTTTCTCATTAGCCCTACGCAACATGACAACAACCTATTCCAGTCTCATTAGATATTACTCCTCACACATGGTGCAATCCAATGAAAGAAGCCTTCTCTCTCTTGCTCATGTTCTCTTGTCTAGATACCTCACATTGGCCATCCCCCATTCTGAGAATGTACTCGCTTCTTAACACACCTCACATTGTTCTCTTCCTTTAATATGAAGCTAAGGCACCATATTTTGCACAAGACCTTTCCTTATTTACCTCAACTGTTAACAACCTTACTCCCAAGCTACATTGTATTTAATTACTTTGTGTGTGTATATGCATTAATTTTATATGTATACTACATTTTTCTATGTACTTCCCTCCACCCCCCCATCCCATTTAACATAAACTCATTGTAAGTACAAATTGTTTCATTCTTTTCCACTTGTTTCACACACACACACACACACACACACACACACACCCCAATAGTGCCTGGCACCTAACAGGCTACTTAATAAATACTTAGTGATTGGTGGCCACCGAACAGAATCAAAAGCAAAAGAGAGGGGGCAGCTAGGTGGCGCAGTGGATAGCGCACTGGCTCTGGATTCAAGAGGATCTGAGTTCAAATCCAGCCTCAGTCACTTGACATTTACTAGCTGTGTGACCCTGGGAAAGTCACTTTAACCCTCATTTCCCCTCAAAAAAAAAAAAGCAAAAGAGAAGTAGGGAAAAAATACCAAAGCCAAGGTTCAAATATTATTCTTTTTTTTTTTAAGGGGGGGAGCAGGGCAATGAGGGTTAAGTGACTTGCCCAGGGTCACACAGCTAGTAAAGTGTCAAGTGTCTGAGGCTGGATTTGAACTCAGGTCCTCCTGAATCCAGGGCTGGTGCTTTATTCACTGCGCCACCTAGGTGCCCCTTAAATTTTATTCTTGCTAAAATGTCCCAATGCCCAGTACTACTATTTGTTGGCAAAAGAACAAGCCAATGAGCTTATTGCTATTCAGTCATCACATACTCAGTAACCATTTATTACGTATCATTTTCAACATACAATGTGCAAAAGGCAAAAATAAAATAGTCCTTCTCCTCAATCTGCTCAATCTCTTAGGAAAAGAGCATGTACACCGATGGTGCAAAAGATATATAAAGTGATTTGATATAGAAAACAGCGACTGGTTGAGGGTGGGAATGAAAGAAGAGAAGTGGTATACAGGACTAGAAAAAGTCACACTTAGGAAATAATATAGTTTCTAAATAAGGAAATATTAAAATGATATTTTGTTTGCTGGTATCCTAGTCATACATACTACCTTAGGCTTATGATGGTTGTTATAGAAAAGAATCTTGTAGAGAAAAAATTGAAATATAAGCAAAAGTAATGAATCTATCAAATGTAGTTGTACAAATAAATTATTTAAATTATAGATTTAAAGTATAAATTAAATACAAATTGTTAAAATATAACCTAATAACAAGGAATAGTGAGCATTCTGGAAATAAAGATTTTTCTGAATCTATTTACAAGTTTAGATCTAATTACAAGAAGAAGCATAACAAAGCAAATAGCAAGATGACCTAATAGATAAGAAGACCTGGGTTCAAGATCCTGCCAACATATGATGGCTTATGTAACCAACGGCAAGTTACATCACCTCTCAGTGTTCTTGGTAAATCTCTAAGACTATATATTGGAGAGAAGGTACCAACCTTCGGGAGGAAAGAATACTTCCTAATCTAGAAGCTCCCTATACCAATATAATCACAAGTCTGGTTCCTATCTCTCTTCATAAATGACAATCATAGAACTCTGTGTTTTAAAGGTATTTTCTTTCCATAATGTCTTGCATAATTGATAAACAATAAATATTTTTGACTGAATAAAAAGTACAGTACTACAAGAATGGTAAAGTGAAGAAAAAAGTCACTTTTCCAAAAAACAGTGCACTTTTTGAAAAGCTGGTGCAAAGAAAAGCACTGATAATCCAGAGTTTATAGTCAGAGCTTACTCTTCTGTCAGAAATACAAGGGATGTTTCCATTAAAAAAAACTTAACAGGGTTAAGGGATCTCTATTATACCAAACAATACACACACACAAAACTGCAAACCTACTCTGGAAGGGAGGAGGGACGCTATTAAGATTAATGCCTTTTGTCAGGTTTTCTCTAAGGACAACTTAAAAGATTGTTAGGGAAATGTCTCCCTCTGCTGATTAAAGTAGAGAACCATTCTTCCAAAATTAATGGCATAAAGCTGAGCTAAAACATTTACTGAATCAGAAGTCTTCTTTTTTCACTTTATCATTATTTATTAAGAAAAATCCTCTAATGGTCAGTACTTCTCAAATATGGTAATGAATATATAAAAGAGACCACACTAAGTAAAGCAGATATTCCTATTTTGAGTTTCAGAAAAATATTCGTAGAAGAGCCTATTAAATAATTAAACTATATTACAAAGACAATACTACCAATAAGCTATGAAAGAATTTTTGGTTAAGTTTTCACCTTACCCTTTTATTCTAATTCCCTTTTCCCATACAGGAGTACATTTCAATTACTTTTTTCCTTTTTTTAAAAAAAGGAATACTTTTATTTCTCTCAATTATATGTAAAAGCAACTTTTGACATTTGGTGGGTTTTGGGGTTTTTTTGGTGGGGCAATTGGGGTTAAGTGACTTGCCCAGGGTCACACAGCTAGTAAGTGTTAAGTGTCTGAGGCCGCATTTGAACTCAGGTCCTCCTGATTTCAGGGCCGGTGCTCTATACACTGCGCCACCTAGCTGCCCCGACTTTTGGTTTTTATAATTTTTGAGCTCCAAATTCCCTCACTCCCTCTTTGAGAAGGCAAGCTGTGGTTGTTGTTGTTATTTGTCCTGTTTTTTGAAGATATCATCAGCAGTGTTATTGCAAGTTAATTGTGGGTGAACTGGATTTAAGTGAAACAGAGTTGCATCTAGTTGCTGGTCTCAGTCTCGCTTCCTGAGTCAACAAAGTCCAGTGACAAGACAAAAGTCAGGACTATTGGGATGGTCCAGGACAGAGAGGATAACCTTGGCAGATTCCATGTCTTACCAAGATCTAAGTACTCCAAAGTACCTACTTCAGCTGTAGGCCAGGGACAGTCTTCATGCTTGGGTTTGACATCCTCCTAACTGACCAACAGTTGAGGCCTGTCAGTTACCCTCATCCTAGTTTAACCTGTGAACTGAAAGTTTACTGGGGTATGACCACTGGCTGAGCATGCTACAGCTTCTTGCAGCCATAGTTGGGTGAATCAGAAGGACACTAAAGGGGGATGAGCAGCCCCCGAAAAGGGCATGGAGAGCCCACACACCAGAGGGGCTCATCCCCAGAAGGCAAGCACTTTCATATAGATTATACATATGATTCAAAACATTTCCACATTCATTTCAATTAATTTTTTTTTAAACTAGGATTTTTTAAATGCATTTTATCAATGTTTTTGTCTTTATAGCTATCAATTTGAGAAGAGGAAAAAAACCTATACTTCCATAGTGATCCCTTCTTTAAAAAATAAATAAACAAAAACAATAAATAAAATGACCACATCTAAAAGTACATATAATTATTCTATTCTTGTGGTCTCTTGACTCTTTGTCCTTCTTTTATTCTTGAACCTCCAGGGGGATTTTGATTCATCAGCCTTGATCCAGGAATAATATACCGTGCATTACAGAATGACATTTAGGCTAGCCCCTCTTCCAATATTCCTTGCTCTTACTAAATGACCAAGCTACTCCTTTTTCCAGTAACAGTCAGAGAGAGATGATGCCATTGTGATGTCTCAGAATCTCAAAGTTGAAAAGAACCTGAGAGGCCATGGGGTATAACTAACCACTATCGAAATAAAAATTTGCTCTATAGCATTCCTATCATCTAAACTTTACTTGAAATCTTCCAGAGAGAGGAAGTTCTTTTTCTCATGCCCAAATCTGCATCTCTACACATTCCATCCACTACTTCTAAGTGACCCCCTCTGGGATGAAGTAAAAGTTATTAATTCAATCTCATTGGTAAATTATTGTTGGTAATATGAAATCAACCAACACCAACTATATATTTTTTTGTTGTCTCAAAGTAATCTGAAAAGTTAATTCTTCTGAGAATTTAGTCATCCATGACAGTGGCATTCAATAATTACCACTGATGTAATATTACTCAGAAAATGTTAGAGTAAAAAACACAAGCTTAAGTAAGGGACATCAAAAAACATAACATCATTTCCCAAACACAATCAATCCACTTTACTTTCTATTCAATTCTTGTTCTGATTCATGATGCATCTGCAATACCAGGCCAAGATACATAAATCAATGAAGTAACTCAAGAGGTTGCCCATCCCACTACATATACATGGTTTTTTTGTCTATGTATATATGAATTGCTAAGATGATCTCTTTTGCAATGGCCCTATAATTTCCCAGGGCTTGAGGCAATCAGCACAATGATATCACAAAGAGCATTTGGTAAACTTTACCATCTAAAGAGAATTCCTCTTCTATTTGAACTATGCACAGGATAATCTCTATGTCATTGGCCAACATCTGGGGAAAGCACTGTTCCAGAATGCTATCTAAAAAGATTTTATTAGTTTGCAATGAAAAAGATGACTATTTCTCCACAATCCTGAAAAGCAATGTGCTTCATTACTTTTAATTATTTCTGTCAATTTAGTATCTTGAGGTTAAGCAATTTTTTTCCAGAGCTTAGTGACAATTTACATTTCTCCTTTATAAACAGTCTATTCATATCTAAAGTATAGTTTTCAAATCCAAAGACAATCAATTACATTCTGGTCAATTTTAAAACTTTACCATTCCAGTTAAAAGTAATTTAAAATAATATTCTTACTTTTCCATACTAGAGAAAATAACTCAGCATTTTCATTAAATAATAAAATAAGAACCCAACTAACTTCTTTCATAGAAAGTCTTTCTTCTTACCTTCTTAAAGAATGTTGCAGGTGCCATTTCAGCTCCATTTAATGTTCTTAAGAGGAACATTGGCCAAGACGATGCATTCATCTGAAATCCTGTTTAATTTTAAAAACAAAAATTTAATAAAAAATTACAGTATGAAATTTTTCAATAAGCTTAGAAAAGTAACTAAAGTGTCAATAATAAAGATGCTTCATCATCATTCTTGGAAGTATAAGTATCCTACCCAGAGAATGAAAGTAGAATGCTGATGCTCATATTATATTGGTACAATGATCTATGACTATGGTGAAAACAAATAATAAAAGCCATTTTTTAGAGTCAAGTTGAACCACAAGGCTGATGAGATACTCAATGCAAGCTCTGTGTCCTACTCCTCCTGAAGAACAACTTCCACCACCCCATCCCTAAACCTCCAACAGCTACAATGGAGGAGTAGAAGTATCAGCTGTGTAAAGACATTTCTTCAATGGCCTCTAAAGGTGATCAGCTACATTTAGGAGCAATACTAGATGCTAGCCATAAAAGATTTAATAGGGGCAGCTAGGTGGCACAGTGGATAGAGCACCAGCCCTGGATTCAGGAGGACCCGAGTTCAAATCCGGCCTCAGACACTTGACACTTGCTAGCTGTGTGACCCTGGGCAAGTCACTTAACCCTCATTGCCCTTAAAAAAAAAAAAAGATTTAATAAATGCTCCTCTTTTTCTTTTTTCTTAAAGACTATGTCTCCCTATGTCACCTAGGATGGAAGCAGAAGGGTTGTTATTCATGGTCCCAATCCCACTACTGATGAGCTCCATTTCTAACCTAGGCCAGTTTGTCCAACTTTAGACTACCTGGTGCCCCCTTTGCCCCAACCCCACCCCTCACCCCTAGCCTTGAAGGAACAGGATAGACACCCACCCCAGCCCTCTACTGCTATGAACTCCTGAGCTCAAGTGATACATAAGCCTCAGAGTCTCCTAGTGTCTAGAAGTACAGGTGTGCAACACCAGGCTCAAGTAAGGGCCTCTTTCTTAGCAAGCTCCCAAGCTAATAATGGCACCTTTAGAACCTAGCACAGGCTCAATAGCTTCTGTTGTTTTTTAGAGATGATCAGTTTCCCCTTGGCAGCTGCTCATCTTGAAGCCCGAATTGAGGAGTGTTTTGTATATCTACAACAGCTCAGTGTCTGAGCTAAGAGAGGCAAGCAGTTGAAACACTTTTAATAAATAAGTGAATCTGAAGGACCCCTGCCCGAAAAAAGATTCAAAAAATTAACAAAGAGAAAACTATGTAAGAAATATAACCCCAACTGCCTCACACACACACACAAAATTCAATACAGATACTTGCACACAGGGATCATATACTTTTTTTTTTTGGGGGGGGGGTGAGGCAACTGGGGTTAAGTGACTTGCCCAGGGTCACACAGCTGGTAGGTGCCAAGTGTCTGAGGCTGGATTTGAACTCAGGTCCTCCTGACTCCAGGGCTGGTGATCTATCCATTGAGCCACCTAGCTGCCCCATATACTTTAAAAATTAACAAAAACATTCACTAAAACTGTGGTGGGAATATTGAACTGTCACTATAAGAAGCAATTTATTTTAAATCTAGATGATCACAAGAGACATCAGTCTACACTAAGTGCCTGGCACATATAGTATGCTCAATAAATATTTGCTGATACTGGTTCGAAGCCTGGGAAATTAAATGCATTAAGACCACATTCAGCCACAACTTAATATTTATATTTCTTAAGAACTTTTTACAATTCAATATACTTTTTGAAAATATGCTATGAACAAGGGGGAAAGAATCCAAAAGATAAACAAATTTTTAAAAAGAACAAGAACACAAAATCTAATACTATATTTACCCCTCCAGTAAGAAAAATGAATATTTACTTCTGAACAAGAAAACTTCCAGTATAGGAAAATAGCACAAAAGTATATTCCACCCTTAAGGTAACCAGAAACAAAACTAAAACTAACCACTAAATATATTCTGTGGTAAAGTGAGGCTAACAATGTAGCAAGAGTAATGAAAGGAGAAGAGATAAAATACCCATATCAAAATTAAAATTTTATAAAACTTGAAATGCAAGATAACAGAATGCCGGTTCTTATCTGACTTCCAACCCTGCAAACAATTATCAAGTAAAAACCAAGAACGCTTCACTTCTCCCAGTTTATGTAAGGCTATTTAAAGAATTAAATTCAATAATTTCTGGTGTATAGTCCACCTTTCAAACGTCTTTGAACAATAACAGCTATTCACATTTATATACTATTTACTTTAAGACCGCTAGGTGGTGGAGTGGATAGAGCATCGACCCTGGATTCAGGAGGGCCTGAGTTCAAATTCGGCCTCTGACACCGTGTGACCCTGGGCAAGTCACTTAACCCCAACTGTCTCACCAAAACAAACAAAAAAAAACCCAAAAACAAATGACTTTCCTCACAACAGTTCATGAAATAGACATGGTACTTATTATTATGTCCATTTCATAAGAGAAAACCATGTCATATACCTTGTACACAATAGAGAGAAGACCTAAACCCAGTGTTATTCAAGTCCAGTGCTATTTCTACTACCAACATTGTTTCTCCACTTAAAAAAAAAATACCCCCAACCCCAACTGGCGTGGATTTATAAGACTAAGACTAAGGTCACATTTTATATATCAAAATGATTTGGTGAAAGCTAATGCAACACCTGTTTCTCCCTCAATAGCTTCTCATATATCTGTAAGGTTGGGCCTTCTAGTTCAGTAACATTGCTCCTTAAAGTGCTTAAGTTACTGAGTTTAAAAGTGAAGGTTGGGGGCAGCTAGGTGGCACAGTGGATAGAGCTCAGGCCTTGGATTTAGGAGGACCTAAATTCAAATCCAGCCTCAGACACTTGACATTTACTAGCTATGTGACCCTGGGCAAGTCACTTAATCCTCATTGCCTCACCAAAAAAAAAAAAAAAAAGTGAAGGTTGAGGGGCAGCTAGGGCCCTGGATTCAGGAGGACCTGAGTTCAAATCCAGCTTTGGACACTTGACACTTACTTGCTGTGTGACCCTAAGCAAATCATTTAACCCTCATTGCCCCACAAAAAAAAAGAAAAAACAAATGAAGGTTGGTGGCAGTCACCACCTTTTTCCTATGCTCACAGATATATCCAACCTCTCTATACCAGCAGGTTCTGACTTAAAGTAAACTTTAATGGACAATAGGGAATAACTGTCCACCCTTTTCCTCCAGGCAATTATCTGATCATAGTACATGCCTGTAGATTTGCTAGTAGTACAAAAATGTGGAATGGGTTCTGTCCTTGGGTGGGTAAATATACATATACTTCAAGAAGTTATATTTCCATTGGTGTGGGTGTTCGAACAGATTGTAAACCCTTCTTTCTATACCTTAAGAGTTCATTTCCCAGAGACACTGTACTCCCAATCCCCTGAAAAAGTCATAAACAATTGGGTAACTTAATGATGAGCAATTCACAACTTAGCTTGGTTATTCTTTAGATGACAGACAAAAAGTTTGCAACCAGGCTCAGAAACCTTTTCAAATTAGTAACAGTTGCCTAAAACAATCTAGAGGCAAGTGCACACCTACTTAAACTACTTAAGTAACAGAAAACAGAAACATAAAATTTTAGCGCTTCAATACTGAATTTAACTCCATAGTATACGGTATTCTGCTACCTATCATTATTCATCTTTTCCTCATACAAACAGTGTATTTAATTGTAAAGCTTCTGAGGGATACTGTAGAGATGAAAAATGAAGATTACCTCCAAATTATTTTACTGACGATCAAACTTACAGGAACATAGTGAAATATTTTCTCCTTACCCAGAGGAGGCTGAAGCATGCCTCCTTTCTTTTCACAAGTTCCAATAGGCTGTATGTCTGAAGAATCTACAAGCCTCCAAAAGTCATTTTTATTGTCACTACCATCCAGTCGCAATCGCAATCTGGCACCAGTAATTCCAATGACTGTGGCAATACAGACAGAAGTGACATTTCGTGGGTCACGTGCTTCTAATTTCATGCCAACTTTGAAGTCATTAGTAGGTGGAATCTTGGACTATTAAAAAAAAAAGACACGTTTATTAAAAAGTACATAGTACACAGGGAAAAATATAATTTATTACCATATTTCTTAGGCATATTTAAAATAATATAGCTTTAATTAGATTCCACATAAATAATAGAAATTCGCTGACTGCTAGAAGGTTGCCCCAGGCCACTTCAAAAAAAAAATACTCCATATTTGGATATACAACAATTTGCTTTTCCATACAATGGTCACTCAAAGACATGAACACTTTCCCTCTACTGGTTGTCATCTTAAACCTCTAAGTTTCATCATCCTATACTGAATGAACAACATGGTCCTGACTAGAAGCATTCTGAATGCCAATTTAGTTATAGTAACTATGGCACATACTTTAGCTAAGGCCTTGAGCATTGAAAATATTGCTAATAACTACCAAAAACATTGTCATTTACTGGGTGACTTGTCTATCATGATCCTACTACCACCAAGAAAAGTCATGTTACTGGAAATTGTTACTAAGAGTGGTTCCTCTCCTAAAATAAAGCTTTTCAGGACAATTAATACCATACTAACTCTAAAAATTGTCTTGGGCATATATTACATAAAAGATTTTTTGATAGTATACTACCTGTCTGAAACACTGTGATGGAGCAGCTAAAGATCCAGTCTCTCTCAAGTAACTGTCCCAGTTAAAATGTTCTAGAAAAAAGGAAAATTGTTTAGAATAGGTAACATTTGAACAACCTTCTGAAATAAAACACATAAAAAAAGTTTCAATAATATATAACACTTTTCCTTAATGTCTTAACTCCTATTCTGATACTTCATTGTGGCATCAGTGTTAACTGAGGAGCCCAAATGCTTTGCCAAAAGAACATAAAATAGTAGCAGATTCTACCAAGATAAGAGTTACAATATCCCCAATATTGGTTTCAGAAAAAACCTTGTTTAGAATTATATGAATGGGGGCAGCTAGATGGTGCAGTGGATAGAGCACCAGCCCTGAAGTCAGTAGGACCTGAGTTCAAATCCGGCCTCAGACACTTGACACTTACTAGCTGTGTGACCCTGGGCAAGTCACTTAACCCCAATTGCCTCACCAAAAATAAAAAAATAAAGAATAGAATTATATGAATTGATGCAAAGTTAATTAAGCAGAACTAGGAGAAAACGGTATATGCTAATAGCAATCATACAATCAATACAGTGATCCGTGACAATTCCACAGGAGTCATGATGAAAAGTGCTATCCATCTGCAGAGAACTGATGGACTCTGAGTAGATTACAGCATGTTTTCTCATTTTCTTTATTTATCTTACTTTTTTTGAGAAATGTTTTGCATGATTTCACATATATAAGGGTATCACATTTATTGCCTTCTTAATAGATGAGAGGAATGGAAGGATAGAGAGTTTGAAACTAAAAATTAAAATGAAAAGTAAAATAGATAAAAGAATATCCCTAATGTTCCAATAATAGGAACAAGTAGTTTTCCTTTTTTTTTTTTTTTTAGTGAGGCAATTGGGATTAAGTGACTTGCCCAGGGTCACACAGCTAGTAAGTGTTAAGTGTCTGAGGCCGGATTTGAACTCAGGTACTCCTGACTCCAGGGCCAGTGCTCTATCCACTGCACCATCTAGCTGCCCCAACAAGTAGTTTTCAAGGGAAGAAATCCAAGCTATCAACAGTCATGAAAAAATGCTTCAAGACACTAATAATTAGAGAAATAAAAATTAAAAGCAACTCTGAGTTTCTACTTCATGCCTATCAGATTGGCAAAGTTCACAAAAAAGGCAAGATGTCAAATGTTGGGAGAGGCTTCAGGAAAACAGATCAATAAATTCAGTTTCTGGAGCTGTAAAGTGCTAGAGGCATTCTGGAAATTTTGAATTCTGCCCTACAAGTTATTAAACTGTGCATACTCTCTGACCCAGTATGACCCAGAAATCTCTATTAGGCCTATACCCCAAAGTGATCAAAGAAAGAAAGAAGAAAAGAATCCAAATACAAAAAATAGAGCAGCTTTTTCCCTCAGTGGCCAAGAACCATAAACTAAGAGGGTGCCTGTTAATCAGGGAAAAGACAAAGTATAAACATAATGGAATAAAATTGTGTTATAAGTGATGAAAGGGATGGTTTTAGAGAAACATGAGAATATTTGGGTGAAGCAGACAGAACCAGTAGAACAATTTATAGTATAACAATAATACTGTGCAAAAATTAACTTTAAGACTTAAGACTTCTGATCAAAGCAATGACCAACTATTATTTGATTCCAGATGATAGATGATGAGGAATACCACCACCTCCTAAAAGAAAACTGATGGACTGAGACTAAATACAAAGAATAAGACATTTGAGGGCATGACCAGTGTAGGAATCTGTTTCACCTTACAAGACTTGCAGTTTCCTTTTTACTCTGAAGGCTGTCAAATGTCATAATTAAGCAAACAAAAATCCTTACAACTATGGGCCAGTAAACTTGGCTTCTTTTCAAATCGCAGACTGTATTTTTGAAACTTATTAAAGGAGATACAGTAGCATAGTAGAAAAATCCCCAGCTTTGTAATTAGGAAGTCTTGGTTGAGTTCAACCCTGTCTCTGATACATGATGGTTATATGACCCTTAAGAAGTCATTTATCTTCTCATTGCCTCAGGTTACTCTCTAATTGGAGAGCAGTTGCCCATCTGTATCATTAAAGGAAGTTTCCTCATTGGCAGTTCATTCTAACAGTGAAATCATAGGTCCCGTCCAAAAATTTCCCAAATCTAAAAAACCTGAATGATTTGTGAGCATTTTAAAAAGAAGCAGTTATCATTAATAATCAGCAAGACTTCATCAAGAACAAGCCAAACCAGACCAACTTCATTTTCCTTCTGACAAGATTACAAAGTTGGCTGATCGGGGAATGTCATAGATTATATAACTAGATTTCAGAAGGTTATTTGATAAAATCTCTCATGGTATTCTTATAGAAAAGATGGAAAGAGAGAGACTAGATTATATGTTAAGTGGACTTAGAACTGGTTGAATGAGCAAAGACAATGTATCATCTTAAATGAGTCGAAGTCAATTTTGAAGGAGCTCTTTAAGGGAGGGCCACAAAGGTTGGCTTGTGGATTTGTGCTAATTCAATGTTTTTATCAATGATTTGAATGAAGGCATATCAATCAACCAACAAACATTTCTATTGAGCTCCTACTACGTACAAAGCAGCATGTTCTAGGTGTCATGGAAACAAATACAATGAATGAAAGATTCCTACTAGCAAGAAACTTAAATGCTATTGAAGAGATAAGTAGATATCTATGTATATATAGAATACGAAGAATAAATACAAGTAAATATAAAGTTGTTCAATAAAAGGTAGTTTGGGAGGTAGGAAACTAGAATTTGGGGAGATGAGGAAAAGCTTTATGTAGCCGAGTAGCATCTTGAAGGAAGAGAGGAATGTTATAAAATGGATGTGAGAGTAGAGTACATTCTACTTATGGGAAACAGCTCGTTCAAAGGCACAGCTTGTCTTCCTGTGCCAAGATGGCTGAGTGAGGAAGCAACCCTGTGGAGCTCTCCCAAATTTCCCCACAAAACCACTATAAAACTTCCTCTGAATCATTCCAGGAGCAAAGAAGCAGCCTATCAGCCCAGCAGGAAAAGTATGTCTCACCTAGATGGGAGGGGAGTGAGGTCCAGGAGCAGCAGCAGCAGCAGCAGCAGCAGCTTCTGAGCTCACAGCAGGGAGCCTGAAGCAAGGCTCTGAGACTGGTGCAAATCACAAGTGAGGCTCTGCCCACCTGCAAACCAGCAGCTCCCTAGGCAAGTGTGAAGTCTGGGAAACGTAACAGGGACCCTCACCAGGCACCCCACAGCTAACAGAGATCACCAAGGAGACCTTGAACCCATCACTGACCAGTAGTGAAACCCCACCCAAGACTGGTCAACATCAAGTTCCCACCCCTGTGACCCCCAAGCAGAGAGACTCTTTCTGGTGCAAACTACCATGGAGGACTATAACCCTCAGTAGATTGCAACAAAATTACCCTTCTAGGGCCTGCTAGCAGAGGAACTCAGTTACTATAGCAACCCAGCAGCAGGGCATCACACCTGGGGCCAACCAACAATAAGATCACTCCTCCAGGGCCACCCACCAGAAAGACTTTAACTTTTGCAACTTAGTACCAGGACACCACCCCTGGAGAAGGCCAGCCCACACTCAGGGGAGGCCAAAAGGCAGGACTAACAACCCCACCCCCCAATACAAATCAGAAGGGAAACTTACTCTACAGAGAAAGTAAGCAGCTAAGCCCTGAAGCCCAATGAAAGCTACCAGCAAGACCCAGAGTCTCAGCACAAAAACGTGGGACAGTGTAGGAATAGGGCCCAAGTCTCTCATAAAAACATCAAAGAACAAAAATGAGGGGAAAAAAAAAGCTTGACTATTGACAGTTATTGCAGTGATTGGGGAAATCAAGTCATAAACATAGAGGAAGGCAATAGTAACAAAATGGCTACATCTGAAGCTTCAGAGAAAAAATGTAAATTGGTCTCAGGCCCAAAAAGAATTCCTGGAAGAGCTTAAAAAGGATTTTAAAAAGCAAATTAGAGAAGTAAAAGAAAAATTGGGGAAGGGAAATAAAAGCAATGCAAGAGAACCATGAAAAAGAAATACAAAAATTTACTGAGGAAAATAACTCCCTAAAAAACAGATTTAGACAAATGGAAAATGAAGTACAAAAGGTCACTGAAGAAAATAATTCTTTAAAAATTAGAATTGAACAAATGGAAACTAATGACTCTATAAGACAACAAGATACAATAAAACAAAATCAAAAAAGTATTAAAAAAATAGAAGAAAATGTGAAATTTCTCATTGGAAAAACAACTGGCCTAGAGAATAGATCCAGGAGAGATAACACAAGAATTACTGGACTACCTGAAAGCCATGATGCTAAAAAAAAAAATTTTTAATTAAAAAAATTTAAAAATTAAAGGCTTGGACAGTATCTTTCAAGAAATTATCAAAGAAAACTGCCCTCTTATATTAGAGCCAGAGGGCAAACTAGAAATTGAAAGAATCCACCTATCACCACCTGAAAGATCCCAAAATGAAAACTCCCCAAAACATCATAGCCAAATTTCAAAGCTCATAGATCAAGGAAAAAGTATTGCAAGCAACCAAAAAGAAATAATTCAAATACCATGTAGCTAGTCAGAACTACACAGGATTTTGGCAGCTTCCACATTAAAGAACTGCAGGGATTAAAATATAATATACTGGAAGGCAAAGGAGTTAGGTTTACAACCAAGAATCACCTACCCAGCAAAACTGAATATATTCTTTCAGAGAAAAAAATGCACATTTAACGAAATGGAGGACTTTCAAGCATTTCTGATTAAAAGGTCAAAGTTGAATAAAAAATTTGACCTCCAAATACAAGACTCAAGAGAAACATAAAAAGGCAAAAAAGAAACAAGAAAGAAAAACTAAGAAATTCAATAAGGTTAAACTGTTTATATTTCTATATCATTATATTTTTAAGTCTTAACTTTATTATAAGAGCAATTAGGATATGTAGAGAGAGGATGTGGTCTTAAGGTGATACTGAAAGGACAATAATATTTGTAAGTCTTAATAACTTTATTTTAAGAATAATTAGGAGTATATATAGACAGAGGGTGTGGTTATAAGGTGACATTGATGGAACAACACCCCAAAAAAACAAAATGAAGGGGTAAGAAAAATTGCATGGAAGGAGAGGGGAAACTTGAATAGGGTGAACTCACACACACACACACACACACACACACACACACACACACACAGGCATGAAAGAACTATAATAATGGAGGGGAAGATGGAGGGGATAGGCAAAAAATAAACCTTACCGATCAAAATTGGCTCAAAGAGGGAATAACAAAAACACTCAGCTGAATACAGAAATCTAGCTTATCCTATAAGGAAGTTTAAAAAAGGAAGGGGATAACAGAAGGGGAAGGGAGCAATGATACAAGGGAGGAGACATTGGGGAAGGCAGTGATCATAAGTAAAACACTTGTGAGGACTTTCCCTCACAAATTGAGGGGTAAGAGTGAGTGGGGATAAATAGGTGAAAAATAGCATGGAGAGACAGTCAGTCAGTCATCATAAGCATAAACGTGAATGGGATGAACTCATCCATTAAATAGAAGCAGATAGCAGAATGGATTAAAAAACAAAATCCTACAATGTTTTTTACAAGAAACACATCTAAAGCAGAGAGATACACACAGGATACACAGAAGGGGCTGCAACAAAATCTACCATGCTTCAGCTGAAGCAAAGAAAGCAGGGGTAACCATCGTGATTTCAGACAAAGCGAAAGCAAAAATAAATCTAGTTAAAAGAGATAAAGAAGGAGGGCAGCTAGGTGGCGCAGTGGATAAAGCACCGGCCCTGGATTCAGGAGTACCTGAGTTCAAATCCGGCCTCGGACACTTGACACTTACTAGCTATATGACCTTGGGCAAGTCACTTAACCCCCATTGCCCTGCCAAAAAAAAGAGAGAGAGAGAGAGATAAAGAAGGAAACTATACCTTGCTGAAAGGTACCATAAACAATGAAGTCCTATCAATACTTAACATATCAAATGTCTTGCCTTCTTAAGGAAGGGGTAGGGGAGTGAGGAAAATAATTTTGAACTCAAATTTTTAAAAAATTGTTTAAAAAAAGTTGGCTGCAAGTATCTTTGATAAAGGTCTTATTTCTCAAATATTTAGAAAACTGAGTCAAATTTATAAGAATACAAATCATTCCCCAACTGATAAATGGTCAAAGGATATAAACAGGCAGTTTTCAAAGAAATCACAGGTATATATAGTCATATAAACAAATGATCTAAATCACTACTGATTAGAGGAATGCAAATTAAAACAACTCTAGGGTACTACATCATACCTATCAGATTGTCTAATATGACAAAAAAAGAAAATTATGTTAGAAGGGATTTGGGAAAACTACTGAGCTAATTGGTTGAGTTGTGAACTGATCCAAGCATTCTGGAGAGCACTTTGGAACTATGCCCAAAGGGCTATAAAACTGTACGTACCCTTTGATCCAGCAATACCAGGAAAATATTATGCAAGTAACAGTAATACTGTATGATGAAGTGTGAAAGACTCAGCTATTCTCAGCAATACAATGACCCAAGACAATCTCAAAGGACTCATGGTGAAAAATGCTATATGCCTCCAGAGAAAGAACTGATGTCTGAATACATACTGAAATATACTATTTTTCTCTCTCTTTTTTTTTGATTCAGTCATCTTACATAAAATGACTAATATGGAAATGTTTTACATGATTGCACATGTATAACCTATATATGATTGAATAGCATCTCAGGGAAGGGGGGAAGGGAAGGAGAGATAGAATTTGAAAATCAAAAGTTTTTTTAAATGTTGATAATTGTTTTTACATGTAATAGGGGAAATTTTGCATGTAATTGGGAAATAAAAATAATTTTTAAAAAACAGGGAAAGGGGGCAGCTAGGTGGCGCAGTGGATAGAGCACCAGCCCTGGAGTCAGGAGTACCTGAGTTCAAATCCGGCCTTAGACATTTAACAATTACTAGCTGTGTGACCCTGGGCAAGTCACTTAACCCCAATTGCCTCACTTAAAAAAAAAAAAAGGTTAAGCTGGAAAAGGAAAAGGTTTAGGGGAAAATTAAATCAGTACAGTTTTGTATTTCAGATGTCTCTGGAATAACTAGTTTGAAATGTCCAAAAGAAAACTGGTAACACAGGACTGAGACTCAAAGGAGGGACTGTACTGGATATACAGGTCTACCAGTCATTTATGTAGAGGTGAAAGCTAAACTCATTTAAGCTCATGAGTTTACAAAGAGTATGGAGTGAGTCAGCCAGCAAGCATTTATTAAGCATTTACAATGTTCCGGCTAGTATGCTAATTCCTAGTGTAGAAAGAAAGGCAAAATCATGGTCCTTGCCCTTAAGGGGCTCACATTCTAAAAAGGAAGACAAAATGCAAACAGGTGTGTATATTTGAGATATAAACAATATAAATGAGAAGAAATCTCAGAGGGAAATGCCTTCTGCAGAAGGAAGCATATGAGCTGAGTCTTTAAGAAAACTAAGGAAATAGGGGGCAGCTAGATGGCGCAGTGGTAAAGCACCGGCCCTGGTTTCAGGAGTACCTGAGTTCAAATCCAGCCTCAGACACTTGACGCTTACTAGCTGTGTGGCCCTTGGCAAGTCACTTAACCCTCATTGCCCTGCAAAAAAAAAAAAAAAAAACCCAAAAAACAAGGAAATTAAGAAGCAAAGGTGAGAAGCAATGAAAACACTGGAATGATGATGGAATGTCATGTATGAAGAATAGCAAGTAGACCAGTGTTGCTGGATCACTGAGTACATGGAGGGAGGTAAAGTACAAAAAAGTCTGAAAAGGGGCCATGTTGTAAAGGCTTTAAAAGCCAAAACAAAGATATTATTTTTTGATCCTGGAGGTAACGGGGAGGCACTGGTGTTCAGACGTTAAGGGGGATAATATGGCACTTGAGTAGAGGATAAACTGAAACAGGAAAGGTCTTGAGGGTGGGAGACCAACCAGAAATTTATTGTAGTGGTCCAGTTGATGAGACCTGTGGCACCTAAACTGAAAAAAAAAAAGGGACATCTGTAGGAGACATTATGAAGTTAGAATAACAGAGCATGACAAAAGATTAGATATGTGAATTAAGTAGCAATGAGGAGTCAAGGATAAGAACTGATGTTGTGCACCTAGGTGACCTGAAAGATGGTAGTTCCCTATAGACTAATAGGGAATCTGGGAAGAGTGGAGAATTTGGAAGGAAAGATAATGAGCTCTGTCTTGAACATGTCAAATTTGAGATGTCTACAAGACATCCAGTTTGAAATGTCCAAAAAGCAGCTAGTAATAGACTGAGGTAAGGAAAGAGGTTAGGGCTAGATTTGCAGATCTGAAAATCATCTGCAGAGGTGATAACTAAATCCAGGAGAGCTAATGAGATCACTAAATGATATACAATAGAGAAAAGATGGCTAAGGACAAAGCCTTGAGGAACACTCACAGTTAGACACGATCTGGAGGAAATTCTAGGGACTAAGAAGGAACAGCCAGACAGGTAGAAGGAAAATCAGGAGAAACCAATGTCACAAAAACCTAGATAAGAAAGAATATACAGGAAAAGAGGTGATGAACAATGTTAAAAGTTGAAGACAGGTCAAACCGAGATTGAGGAAAAAATCATTAGCTTTATCGATTAAGACATCACTGGTAATTTTGGAAAAAGCAGCGCTCCTTTGACAGAAACATGCCAGCAGAGGAGACTTAGAAGGTGTAGAACCAGGAAAGCAAAGTGTCACAAAAACCCAGAAAAAAAGAATAATATGGAAAGGTTTTAAATTTATTTAATTCCATGAAGTTATTTTTCAAGATCATCTTCATTCTCAATGGTTTTTTTTAACAAAAAAAGATTACATTTTTAAAAGGGTTTTACTATACTTGAGCATACCCCATCTACTTAATAAACGCTTTCACAATGCATTCTTTTCATGAACACTTTTTTTCTACACTGTAGAAATTTACATTGTTTTGAACCTTCCATGAGCCTTCAGAGAGGTTCACAATCAATTATTTTTTGTGAGTCACAAAGATTCAAAGTTGGTCTGAAGCCTTTTTTCCCAAAAAAATTAAACTGATGCATTACTGATACTCATAAGTCTATTTAAATGTAGTTTATTTTCTCAAAGTCCATAGTTATGATTTATGTTTGTAGCTTGTACAAATTTTTAAAAGCCAAATAGAGATTTTATACAAAGTAATATCAACTTATTTTTAATTTTTTCAATTATCTAGCATTTAATCATTCTTCCTTCCACTCTGCTTTCATTGAAAAACAGAAAAAAGAAAAATAAAATCCTTATAATAAGCATAGTAAACCAAAACAAACCCCAATACTGGCCACATCCAAAATATATCTCATTCTACATATTACTCCATCAGCTCATCGTCAAAAAGTAGCTTTCTTCATCACTGGTTCTCTGGAATCCTGATCAGTGATCAGACTTCAAAACCATTTGTTTTTACAATGCTGATATTACAAGATAAAACTGTGTTTCTGGTTCTGTTCCCTTTATTCAGATTCAGTCATACAAGTTTTCCCAGGTATCTTTTTTCTTAAAACAACAATATTCTATTACATTCACATAGCATAATTTGTTCATCCATTCCCCGCTGGATGAGAACCCTTTTAGTACCAGTTCTACTATATCACCACAAAAAGAGCTGCTATAACTATTTTTTTATATACAAGACCTTTTCCCTCTTTGGTCTCCTTGGGGTAGACATATTAACTTTATAAATATCCCAATTCAGATGTCCCACCATCACCTCAATATGTCCAAATGTAATCTCATCATCCTTCCCTCCATATCAGTTTAACCTCTAAATTCTCACACTGAAATCATGACAGATCCTCTAAAATGGTTTCTTTACCAAATGGAACTAAGGCTTCTCAACTCCTTTCCTTTCTTTTACCCAAAGCTATCTCACCTCAAATCCGCATTATAAAATAGTCTCCTTAGACTTGATGTTTCCGTTCATTCCAATCCATCTTAGACAATACTGTCAGACCAACTTTACCAGAATTGATCCTAACCTGTTAAACACTGAAGATACAGATTCAAAAAATGAAATAATCCCATGTCTAAACAATCTGTCTTCAAGGAAAGATTCTAAAGGAAAATATGCACACAAATAAGAAAATAAAAAGTAAACAATGTAATTCTGAAGCAAGAGAAGGGGGCACTAACAACTGGGGAGTTCAGTTCTGTTTATCTTAATCCTAACAAACACTCAAAACCCAATTTAAATTCTTTCTCCTTGCTGATATAGCTTTCTTCCTATCTCCTTGAGCATTTATGTTCTATAAGACACAATAACTGTCTAACCCAATTCAATCCAGAAAGTGTTTGTGAAGTGCCTACTATGTGCAAAAAGCACTGTGCTTAGCCCTGGAAATACAAAGAGAAAAATAAACTAGTCCCTGAACTCCTAAAACTGACATTGGAGGAGAAGGTAATAGCATGTGCAAATAGATATTTGTAACCCAAGGCACAGTGTCACCTAAGAATCTAATCAGACAGAATGACCCAAGAAAATAATTCTCTCTTCATTTAATGTGCAAGCTTGCAGTTGGTCCATGAAAATCTCCAAATACAGCTCATGCATGTTTCTTCAAATGTGGATAAAAAGTACTCCAAAACTTATAATATTCTACATGCTATTTATTGTAAAAACAATTCTTTAAACTTTTCAATTTTATATAACTGGTGTCCTCTGCTAGGTCTTCATTCATGCTATGCCCTTTAACCGTGGGCATGCCCCAAGGCAGGGTCCTGGATCCTTTAAATTTCTCCTTCTTGCTTCATTTCCTATGGGTTCAATATTATCTCTATGCAGATTAGATAGAGTGAGAGATAGAGATAGAGATAGAGACAGAGAGATAGAGATAGAGACAGAGAGACAGAGAGAGATTCATCCCTAGTTTCTTCTCCAGAGTCCAAAATCACCAAGTGCCTTTTGAACATACTAATTTGTTATAGGAACCTATAACTTAACATTTCTAAAACAGAATTCATTAACTTCCTCCCTAAACCTCCTCCTCTTCCCAACTTGCCTATTACTGATAAAGACACCACTATTTTCCCATTCACTCAGGCTTGCAACCATGGTATCATCCTCTATTCCTCGGGATTCTCACTCCATATATCTAATATGTAGCCAAATCGTGCAACTTCTATCACAACCTCCCTCCCATATCACAACCTCTATCACAGTCTCCTCTCTCCTTAAACATCCATAATTCTAGTTTAGGTCCTTCCCACCTCTCACACAGACTGTTGTAAAAGTAACCTTTCAACTGGTCTCTTGCCTCAATTCTCTCCCCATTCCAATCTGTCCTCCAGTCAGCTGCTAGGATGTCTTTACTAAAGCACAGGTCTGCCCTAATCACCCTTCTGTTCAATAAGCTCCATTACCTCCCAGTTACTTCCTGAAGCAACCATAAATTGCTTTGACACTTACATTTCTTTATTACCTGGTCCCTCTCATACCTTACTCTTCTCCAAGTATTCTCTATTGTGACAACACTGGCCTACTTGCAGCTCCTCTAATATAATATTCCATCTCCCATTTAAAATGCCCTTCCCCCTTACCTCAAAGCTGACTTGATTCCCTTCAAGTCTCAGCTCAATCCCACCTACTGCAGGAAATTTTTCCAAGTGCCTAACAGCTACAAAAGCCTTCTCATAGTGTTCTGTATATATTTTAAATCTGTTCTATATATCTCTTAAATCCACTCTAGTTAGCAATTATCTCCCCCATTCAAATGTAAGCTCCTTAAGGGCCAGGACCATGTTTTTGCCTTTCTTTGTATCCCCAGTGCCTAGCACATAGTAAGCATACAATAAATGCTCTTTGACTTGACTTGAGATTATATTGTTTCTTTTCAAATGCCAAAAAGTAGTAAGAAAAAACTAAAAGCTAATAATGAAGGCAACTAAATGCATTTTCAAATTATTTTAAAACATACCATTCTGCACAGGAAGATTGTTTGAGTAGTTTTTTCCTTGCTTTTCCTTCTTAATATTCTTTGAATCTAAAAATAAATAGTATGACCAAACTGATTAGTAAGAGTTAGAAACAATCATATGTTAAAGATCATTCAATATTTCTACAGTTGTGTACTGAAAATTTTCTAACGGGAAATTTACTTTTAGTTATCCATTTTATACTGATAAATAAAATAATATCACCTGGAAATTAATTGGGCATTTTAGGAAATGTATTAATCAGCAAGAGGTAGTGTGGTAGTGGATCAGGAATCTGAAAAACCCTGATTTCAAATCTTGCCTCTGAGATTTGCTAATAATGTGGCCATGGGAGCAAGTGATTTTAATCTAAGCCTCAAGGAACTTCAGTCTCAATCTGCATCAATGGAAAGAGTGTAAACCAAAGAAATCATAGACTGTTAACAAGTTGACACATTCAACAAAGAAACCATTTAACAAAATGGAAAAATAAATGATCAAATATATATTAGTTATACAAAGAAATTAACATACTCCCAAAATTACACTACATACCGGAAAGATATTTCTAATAATAAAACCAAAGAGAAAGTAAAATTTTAATTTTTTTTTGATGTTTTGGTAAACGAGTAGTTTTAAGACCTTGCAGGGCCTAGAACTACAAAATAATAAATGACTAATTTAGAGGTAGAAGTCATCTAACCCGAAACCCAAGGAAGTATTAAATTGTGAAGTAAGTTAATTTTGGCCTCTTCTACTTCATAGGTCCATTGACCTCTCTTTACTTTTCCCTCTGAATTCAAGATGAGTAACTCCCCAAAAGTTTAACCCACTTAATTTATTTTCTATACTATAAAAAAACATTTAATTGATGCTCACTGAATGCTATCAAATAGGTTACTACATGGACTATCAATTAAGACCATCAAAGTATGCATAAACAAAACTAAAAATTTCTTCTACCATCTTATACTTGAAGTAAACCAATAAATAAAATAACCTATTTCATATGAATTTTAATCCAACAGACAAGAAACAAATATTTTCTTCCCATCTCCTTTTAACATGTAAATCACCTTACCTTTATTTACTGTCTTCCCCATAGTTGTCCTCTCCTTCAGTGCTCTTCCTTGGGACAGAAGACCAGGGACTGCCTCTTTATCACATAAAAAACTCCTGAAAAGAAGTATTACGGCAAATCAGTTGCAGATTCAATACAAATCACCTGTTTCTTATTAAAACTAAAAAAATCAAGAAGGCTACATATTACTTTGAATTAACAGAATGAAACACATTTACCCTTTATGAAAATTCAAATAAATCTCCTTAGGAAATAAAGATTTTATGCAATCATTATTAAAAATAGTCAGTGGAGGGGGCAGCTAGATGGCGCAGTGGTTAAGCACCGGCCCTGGATTCAGGAGTACCTGAGTTCAAATCCGGCCTCAGACACTTGACACTTACTAGCTGTGTGACCGTGGGCAAGTCACTTTACCCCCGTTGCCTGCAAAAAAAAAAAAAAAAAAAAAAAAAGTCAGTGGGAGCTCCCGAAATCATGACACGATTGCTCCAAAAAACATCCAAATAAGGTCATAGGAAAATGCCCGGAGCAGAAAAACTCACAGAAGAATGTGCTGAAATCATCTTCTAACCAAGAACGGCTTGGAAGGTCAGAAGGAGGGAGCTGCTGTGCTGATACAGGAATTGGACCCAACCTCACAGTCACCCTGACACAGATCCAGTCTCAGGAAGTCCTCACCAGAGAAGGAGACCACCCCCAGAGCCTCTAAATCAGCTGAAGCACCAGTGTCATCTGGAACTAAGCTCACAGTCTGGTGAGTGGGCTGAGCCCTGGGCAGGGGAGAGACTACAGGAGTCTATGCTGGTGCTAAGGCAGAACTTGGATTTTACACCCCTACTGAGAACCAGGTAGTAGAAGTGGCCCAGGTGGGGGAGGGGCACAGGCTTGTCGGAGCTAACAACCACAACACATAAAGCTGGTTGATTGGCAAGTTGGTCTGGGGTCATCTAGGACCAGGAAACAGGGAAGAACCTGACTCTCCTTAAATCATACCACCTGGGACTTCTTAAGCTTGAGATACTGCAGCCTGAAAACAGTGCCCCACTTTAAGGAGCTAAAAGTCTAGTAAAAGAAAGGCAAGGGGCAGCTAGATGGCGCAGTGGATAGAGCACTGGCCCTGGAGTCAGGAGGACCTGAGTTCAAATCCGGCCTCAGACACATGACACTTACTAGCTGTGTGACCCTGGGCAAGTCACTTAACCCCAATTGCCTCACTAAAAAAAAAAAAAAAAAAAGTCAAGATAAGCAGACAGAGAAAGGTGAAGACCATAGAAAGTTTCTTCAGTAACAAGACCAAGGGGCACCCTCAGAGGAAGATGTCAACATCAGGGCCCCTATATCTAAAGCTTCCAAGAAAAATACGAATTGGTCTCAGGCCATAGAGGTGCTCAAAAAGGACTTTGAAGATAAAATTAGAGAGGTAGAGGAAAAAATGGAAAGAGAAATGAGGGTGATGCAGGAAAGACATGAGAAAAAAGTAAACAGCTTGAAAAGTCAAATGGAAAAGGAGGTACAAAAGCTCTCTGATGAAAATAATTGCCTAAGAATTAGGATTGAACAAATGGAAGCCAGTGACTTTATGAGAAACCAAGACACAATAAAGCAAATCCAAATGAATAAAAAAATAGAGGGCAATGTGAAATATCTTCTGGGGAAAACTGCCAACCTAGAAAATAGGTCCAGGAGAGATAATTTGAAAATTATTGGTCTACCTGAAAACCATGATCAAGGAAAGAGCTTAGACACCATCTTCCAAGATATTCTCAGGGAAAATTGCCCTGAAATTCTAGAAGAAGCAGCTAAAATAGATATTGAAAGAATCTACCGATCACCTCCAGAAAGAGATCCCAAAAGGAAAACTCTAGGAATATTATAGCCAAATTACAGAGCTCTCGGGTCAAGGAGAAAATAGTGCAAGCTGCCAAAAAGAAAGAATTCAAGTACTGTGGAGCCCCAGTCAAGACAGCACAAGATCTAGCAGCTTCTACATTAAAGGACCGGAGGGCATGGAATATGATATTCCAAAGGGCAAAGGAAATGGGATTACAACCAAGAATCACCTACCCAGCAAAACTCAGCATTATCTTTCAGTGGAAAAAATGGGACTTTAATGAAAAAGAAGACTTTCAGATATTTGTGATGTAAAAACCTGAACTGAATGGCAAATTTGACTTTCAAATACAACACCCTAGAGAACCATAAAAAAAAAAAAATGGAGCTGGGGGACATACCTGGGGTTGCACAGTGGGCGACTGTCTTATGTCTGAGGCCAAGTTTTGGCTGGGATCCCCCTGGGTCCAGGGGTGATGATTTGCCCACTGTGTCACTTAGCTAGATGATAACATCTTTAGGGTTAAATTGAGGGGTGAAGTGAATTCATTGGGGGAGGGGGAAGGGCAGAAGCAAAATCGTACATGAAAGTAACAGGAAAAGGCTTATGGAGTGGGGGAAGAGATGGGAAAGGAGCAGGGCAGTAAATGAATTTTACACTCATCAGAAAAGGCTCAAAGATCTTAAACTCATCAGAGCTGCCTCAAGGAGGGACTAACAGACACACCCAACTGGGTGGAGCAATCTATTTAATCTGGGCAGTAAATGAGCCTAACACTCATCAAAATTGGCTCAAAGACCTCAATCTCATTAGAATTGGCTCAAGGAGGGAATAATGTACACACTCAATTGGGTGGAGTAATCTCTATAACCTTGCGGGAAAATAGGAGGGGAAAGGGATAAAGAGAGAGGGGCAAAAGAAGGAAGGGCAGAGTGGGGGAGGGGACAGACAGAAGCAAATCCCTTTTGAAGAGTGATAGGATGCAAAAAGATGGATAATAGAATAAATATCATGGGGAAAGGAATAGGATGGAAAGGAAACAGTTAGCAATAGTAATCATGAAAAAGAGAAAAGGGGGGGAAATTGTACAAAAAATATTTATAGCAACTCTTGGTAGAGGCTAAGAATTGAGAATCAAGGGAATGTCCATCAATTGAGGAATGATGGAAAAAGCTGTGTTATATGATTATAGTGGAATGGACTTGTGCTACAGGAAATGACAAACAGGATGATCCCCAAAAAACCCTGAAAGACTAATGAACATTGATGTATAGTGAAGTGAGCAGAGCTGAGAGGACATAGTTTGTAGTGGCAGCAGTATTGTTCAATGAGTAATTGTGAATGACTTAACTACTCTCAGCAGTGCAATGATCCCAGACAATGCCAAGGAACTAATGAGGAAGCTTACTATGCACCCCTATAGAAAGAACTGATAAAAAGAACACTTGTGGATTATATATATATATATATATATATATAACCTGATCTCGATCTTGTAGGGGGGGGGGAGGAAAGGGAGGGAGAAAAATTTAGAACTCTAAATCTTGTGAAAATGAATGTTGAAAACTACCCTTCCATGTAAATGGAAAATAAAATAAATGTTTGTTAAAAAATCAGTGGAAATTTGTGAGTTCATTGATTATTCTTTTTTCTATTTTAAATATTCTCAGAAAATAATATCCTCATACATTCAATTAGAAAAAAGGACCATCTGGCAAAGAATTGGAAACTGAGTGGACATCCATTAACTAGGAAATGGCTGAACAAATTGTGATATGTGATTGTGATGGAATAGTATTGTGCTATAGAAAATGATGATGAGGCAGATAGATGGCAGAGTGGATAAAACAACAACCCTGGATTCAGGAGGACCTGAGTTCAAATCCAACTTGACACTTACTAGCTGTGCAACCCTGGGCAAGTCACTTAACCGCAATGCCCCGCCAAAAATAATAATAATAATAATCCATAATGGTGCAAGATAGTTCCAAAGGACTCATAATGGAAAATGCTCTCCAAATTCGGGGAAAAAAAAGAACTATGGCATCTAGATGCAGATAGAACCATATTATTTCTATGTTTTTTGCTTTTCTTTTTTGAGGCTTTTCCTTTTTCCTCTGATTCTTCTTTCACAGCATGACTAATGCAGAAATGTTTAATGTGATTGTACATATATAACCTATATCAGATTGCTTGCTGTCTTGGGGATGGAGAAGGGAGGGGAAAAAATTTGAAACTAGAAATCTTATTAAAACAAATGTTGAAAAAACTATCTCTACATGTAACTGGAAAAATAATAAAATACTTTTATGAAAATAAGAAAGAAAATGATGATCAGGATGCTCTCAGAAAAACCTGGAAAGACTTACATAAGCTGATGCAAAGTGAAATGTACTGTGTACAAAGTAACAGCAATATTGTTTTTTTCATTTTTTTAAATTAATAAAGTATTTTATTTTTTTCCCCGTTACATGTAAAAATAGTTCTCAACTTTTGTTTATATAAGCTTTCCAATTTCAGATTTTTCTCCCTCCCTCCCCTCCCTTCCCCCCTCCCCTAGACAGCAGGTAATCTGATAGGTTTTATATATATATATATATATATATGTGTGTGTGTGTGTGTGTGTGTATATACACACACACATAATGACATTCATCATATTTTGTAACAGCAATATTGTAAGATGATCAGCTGTGAATGACTTAGCTATTCTCTGCAATACAATGATCCAAGATAACTCCAAAGGACTTATGATGAAAAATACTGTCCATACCCAGAAAAGAAGAACTGATGTTGTCTGAATACAGATTGAAGCATAATTTTTATTGTCTTTGAAGCTTTTTTTTGGTCTATGTTTTCTTTCACAATGTGACTAACATGGAAGTAAGTTTTGCATGACCACACATGTATAACCTATATCAAATTGCTTGACTTCTCAATTTAGAGAGTGGGGAAAGAATTTGGAACTCAAAGTTTAAAAAAAAAAATGTTAAAATTTGTTTTTACATGTAATTGGGGGAAAATATTAATGCAAAAAAAAATAAAAAGAAAAAAGGACCATCAAATAATTTAGTATTAGCTGAACTTGTATTTTCTTATCAATTTCCACCTTAACCTAATCAACTGAAATTAAAGGTAGGACAAAGAGGATGTAAGTTTTTACTTTTTTGATGAAAACCAAGATCATATCTGAATCCTGATTTCTTGAAAATTATTTACTAATCAAGAGGGTTTGCTAGATTTTTAGATATCCACATCTTGCTAAAAGAAACCAAAGACAAAGAACTAACATAAATGCTAAATACATATACACCCAGTGGCATAGCATTCAAATTCCTAAAGGAAAAGTTAAATAAATAACAGGAAGAAATAGCAAATACTGCTGGGGGAACCTCGACTTTTGCCTCTTCAGAGCTAAAGAAATCTAAAAATAAAATAAATTAAAAAGTCAAGGAAAGTGATAGAATCTTAGAAAAAGTTAGATAGTTCAGACCTCTGGAGAAAACTGAATAGGAATAGAAAGTAGTATACTTTTTTCTCAGCTATACATGGCACCATCACAAAAAAAATTACTATGTATTCAGGCATAATAAAGTCGCGATCAAATGAATGCAGAAAAGCAGAAATATTAAATGTATGCTTTCCAGACCATAACCAATAAAAATTACATTTAATAAAAGGTTATAGAAGCATAGCTTAAAAGTTAACTGGAAACTAAACAATGCAATCCTAAAGAATAAGTGGGACAAAGAAGAAACCATTCTTTGAAAGAACAAGACAATGTTCCAAAACATGTGGGAAAAGTTAATTGGAAACTAAATAATGCAATCCTAAAGAATAAGTGGGACAAAGAAGAAACCATTCTTTGAAAGAACAAGACAACGTTCCAAAACGTGTGGAATCTGGTCAATGTATACATTGATAAAAGTGACAGAGCAAATCAATGAACTGGGAATGCAAATAAAAAAGCTAGAAAAAGAACAAATTAAAAATTTACAATTAAACATGAAAATGTGAATCCAGAAAAGTCAAAGGAAAGATTAATAAAATTGAAAGTAAGAAAACCATCGCACTAATAAATATAAAACCAGTTCCAAGTTTTATGAAAAAATAACAGATAAGCCATTGGTTAACTTGAGCTAAAAAAAAAAAAGAAAGAAAACCAAATTATCAGTATCAAAAATGGAAAGGGTGAATTCACCACTAATGAAGATAAAATTAAAGCAATTATTAGAACCTATTTAGCTCAATTATATGCAAATAAATCTGACAATCCAAGTGAAATGGATGATTTTTTTTTATTCAGTTTTCTGTGGTGTCCAACTCTTTGTGACCCCCATTTGGGGGTTTTTTGCAAAGATAGTGAAATGGTTTGCCATTTCCTTCTCCTGCTCGTTTTATAATGACAAAACAGAGGCAAACAGGGTCTCTTGTTTGTCCAAGATCACATAGCTACTGTCTGAAGCCTAACTGAAACCCAGGAAGATAACTTCCTGACTCCAGGTCCTGCACTCTATCCACTGCACTACCTGTCTATGGATGAATAAAAACATAAATTGCCCAGATTAACTGAAGAGAAAATAGATTCCTTAAATAACCCTATCTTAGAAAAAGAAATTAAATAAGCCATAAATGAGCTCCACACAAACGTGAAAAAAAAAATCCCCCAAACCAGATGGATTCATTCACAAGTGCATTCTATCAAACATTTAAAGAAGAATTAATTCCAATTCTATATAAACTATTTGGGAAAACAGGCAAAGGAGTCCTACCAAATTCCTTTATTACACAAGTACAGTGCTAATTTCTAATCCAGGAAGAGCAAGAATAGAGAAAGAAAACTACAGACCAATTTCCCTAATGAATATTGATGTAGAATTTTAAAATAAAATACTAGAAAGGATATTGCAGCAATATAACACAAATACATGTCAAAGATAGGATTTATGCTGAAAACATAGGACTGATTCAATATTAGGAAAACTATCAGCATAACTGACCATATGAATAACAAAAATAACAAAATCATGATATCTCAATAGATGTAGAAAAAGGTTTTGACAAAATATAATGCCTATTCCCACTAAAAACACTAGAGAACATAGGAATAAATGGAGCTTTCTTTAAAATAAGCAGTCTCTATCTAAAACCATCAGCAAGTACTATGATGATCCAAGACAATCCCAAAGGACCAATGATAAAATATGCTATCCACATCCAGAGAAAAAAACTGATGGAATCTGAATTCAGCAAAAAAAAAAAATCATACTTTTTAAGAAAATTTTATTTTTCTTGGTTTTCTTTGGGGGGGGGGGCGGGCAGGGGGTCCTGTGTTTTCTTTCACAACATGACTGATATGGAAATGTTTTGTATGACTGCACATGTATATAACCTATGTCAAAGTGCTTGCCTTCTGGGGCCACCTCACACCTGTAAAAAATTAATTATTAACTATAACTAACCTAGAAAAATTATAATAACCGTACTTATGAAAAATTATAGGTTCAGAAAAATTGTAATTGGGCCATAAGTCCCTTCGTGGTCGCCATTCAAATGTAGAAATATTTTTTATTACTAGGGCTAATTTGGGGGGGCCTAATCTGTGGATGACTAATCTAGGGACTTTTGACTATTTGGCTATTAACTTAGTATGGGCCATTTATAAAGTTCCACCACACTGCTCCCAAATTGATAAGCTAAAGATTAAGAAGCCTCTTAATTAAATAATCAAAGCAGAGTTTATTTATGAGATACTATTTAAAATTAAGAATACAGGGAAATAAAACATACAACCTGACTGCATTGCCTTATGTCTCTTTCCCACCTGCTGTGCCTCAAACTTTTTTAATACAATAAGGGCCTTAGCTGCCTTGCCTCAGGGTATTTTCACTTGCTCAGCTACTTTCACTAACTCCACTTGTACCCTTTCACTCTGTAAATCCCCCTGCTTCTAACTTTCCTCTCCTTACTGCCACCACTGAACCCCTGTGTTTCTCTCTCACCGACCTTCTGTCTGTCTGCTCCATCAGTCTGCCCTTCGGCCTCCCTTTTTCTCTGCTCCTAATCCTTTAGCCTTCTCCAACCTTTCTAATCTTGTCAGCTGCCTAGTCCTCTTCTCTGCCCCCCTGAGTCTAACCCCCAGGTCTATTTATACCTTTTCTTCTCTTCACTCAAATCTCAGGACTTCTTGCGCCCCCACAGACCAAGCTAATGTGCCAGCCAGGGCTGTAACTGGTGGGGCTGGGGGGGGGGGGGGGGGGCGGTGCGCTTCAGCCTCATGTGCCTCTTTAGGATAGCTCCGCTCAGGTTGGAGGGAGCTGGGGGCTTTTTTCCCCCAGCTGTCTGACCTGTCATCTCGTACAGCCCACGGGGCTTTTTGGCTCAACTGAAACAGAGGGGGAGGGGCACCAGCACCTCCCACACAGAAGAGACCCCGAGGGCCTAAGGCTTTCTAATCTCAGCCTAAAGGTAGGGTCCCCAAATCAAAATAAATTTCCACACACCTAACAAATTGGCATGCCATTAACATGATAGAATAGGAAAATGACATGATGGAGGGGATGTGGAAAAATTGGGACACTAATTCACTGGCCATTCTGGAAAACAATTCGGAACTACATCCAAAGGGCTATAAAACTGTGTATATCCTTTGACACAGAAACCACTACTAGGTGTGTATCCCAAAGAGAGCAAAGAAAAGGGAAAAGGATTTCAGAAAAACCTGGAAATACTTACATGAACTGATGCTGAATAAAGTGATCAGAACCAAGAGAACATTGTACACAGTAACAAACAGCAACATTGTGCCATGATCAACTATGATAGACTTGACTCTTAGCAATACAATGATCCAAGACAATGCCAAAAAAACTCATAATGGAAAATGCTCCCTTCATACAGAAAAAGAACTATGGAGTCTAAAAGCAAATCAAAGCATACTATATTCACTTTTTTTGTTGTTGTTTTTTTGTTTGTTTCTTCTTTCTTGTAGTTTTCCCCTTTTGTTCTTATTATCTCACAACATGACTAATGTGGAAATAGGTTTAACATGATTGTAATGTATAACCTATATCAGATCGCTTGCTGGCTTCAGAAAGGGGGAGGGAAGAGAGAGAGGGAGAAAAAGTTGGAACTCAAAATCTTACAAAAATAAATGTTGAAAATTATCTTTAAATGTAATTAGAAAAAAAATAAAATACTATTTGAAAAAAGAAAAGAGAAAAAGATCTATTTGTACAAAAATATTTATAGCAGCTCTCTTTTGGGTAGCAAAGAACTGGAAATTACAGGAATGCCCATCAATTAGAGATGGCTTAACAAGTTGTAGTATGTGATCATGATGGAATGATACTATGCTACAAAAAGATGATAAGCTTGATAGTCTTAGAAAAACATGGAGACACCTCCATGAAATCATGAAGAGCAAAAAGAACAGAACCAAGGGAACATTGTAAACAGTAACAGCAATATTTAACATTATTTAACATTTTTATTTCAAGTTTTGAGTTCCAAATTTTCTCCCTCCAACCTGCCACCTTCCCCCCTCCCTTAGACAGTAAGCAGATATAAGTTATACATATACAATTATGTAAAACATTTCTACATTAGTCATTTTGTACAAGAAGACTCAAATAAAAAGAAAAAAAGAAATAAAATGAAAAGTAAATCATCCTTTCTCTGGAGGCAAATAGTATGCTTCATCATTAGTTCTTATTGCTATTACCAGGTAAAACATTCTCCTGATTCTGTTCACTTCACTATACATCAGTTCATGTAAGTCTTTCCAAGTTTTTCTGAAAGCACCTTGCTCATTCTTTCTTACAGCACCATAATATTCCACTATAATCATAGATACCACATGTTGTTTAGCCATTCCCCAATTGATGGGCATCACTTTGATTTCCAATTCTTAGCCACCACAGAGAGCTGCTATAAATTTTTTTTTTGTACAAATAGGTCTTTTCCCCTTTTATTTGGTTGTCTTTGGGATATATACAGTGGTAAGCAATATTGGGGTTTTTTGTTGTTTTTTTTGCAGGGCAATGGGGGTTAAGTGACTTGCCCAGGGTCACACAGCTAGTAAGTGTCAAGTGGCTGAGGCCGGATTTGAACTCAGGTACTCCTGAATCCAGGGCCGGTACTTTATCCACTGCGCCACCTAGCTGCCCCCTAGCAATATTGTTTTAAGAACAACTTTGAGTGATTAAATAATTTTGACTATTATAATTACTCACACTAACTACAAAGGACATATGAAGGAAAATGCTATCTGTATCCAGAGAAAGAACTGATAAATAAATATAAGTATAGAATGATTTTATACACACACACACACACATACACACACACACACATTTGTTGTGTCTAATGGTAGCCATTTCTAAGACAAGGGGGTTGGGGGGGGAACAAGGGGGAAAAGTTACAAGATAACTTTATTATAAATTTAAAAGGATTAAGTTGTAAATAAGAGATTTTCAGTTTCATGTACAATCATCTTTTTTCTATTCTACTATGTTATGAAAATGCTTGTTTTATTTCTTAAGTTCAGAATAAAATAAATAATTTTTTTAAATGACAAGTAGGACAGTTTCAGGAAAACCTGGGAAGATATGTCAACTCATGCAAAGTGAAATGAGCAGAACCAGAAGAACACTGTACACAGTAACAGCAATATTGTAAAGGCAGCAAAAATTATGCTAATATATAAAGAAACTAGAAATGTTTAAGTCCTTTACCTATAAGATTCAAGAAATGCCAAGCCATAATTTAGGTAAAGAAAAACAGTAACTGGATGTTGGTAAAATTTTGAAAAACAAAGTATTATTACTAGGTTAGATACTCAAGTACAACAAAGTGCCTGTATGAGCAAAATATATACAAAACCTGAACATCTTTAGGTTTTAAGGTCACAGAAATTATTGATAAGATTGATAATCCAATTATCTACAGATAAGAAAAAAATTCAACTCTATTCTTTGCAGCTGGAGGAATAAATTCAATAAAATTGCATGTACTATATAAAAATGGGGGGAAAGTAACAAGAATAATGTTAAAGTATACTAATGCATTTTTGGTGTAGTTGTGAACTGATCCAACCTTTCTTAAAATCAATTTGGAACTATGCCCAAAGGGCTATAAAACCATGCATACCCTTTAACCCAGCAATATCATCACTAGGTCTATATCCCAAAGAGATCATTAAAAAAGGGAAAAGGACCTATATGTACAAAAATATTTATAGCAGCTCTTTTTGTGGTGGCAAAGAACTGGAAATTTAGGGGGTGCCCCAATACCCATGGGGAATGGCTAAACAAGTGGTGGTATATGAATGTAATGGAATAGTATTGTGCTATAAGAAATGATGAGCAAGCAGATTTCAGAAAAATTTGCAAAGACTTACATGAACTGATGCTGAGTGAAATGAGCAGAACCAGAACATTGTACACGGTGAGAGCAACATTGTGCGATGATCTACTGTGACAGACTTAATTCTTCTCAGCACTACAATGATCCAAGACAATTCCAAAAGACTCATGATGGAAAATGTTCTCCACATCCAGAAAAAGAATTTTGGAACCTGAATGCAGATCTAAGCATACTATTTTCACTTTTTTGTTTTGTTTTGTTTTTTTGTTTTCTTCTTTCTTGTGTTTTTCCCTTTTGTTCTGATTCTTCTTTCACAACATGACTAATACAGAAATATGTTAATACAATTGTACATATATTACCTGTATCAGATTGCTCGCTGTCTTAGTGAGGGGAAGGGAAGGGAAGAAGGAGAAAAATTTGGAATTCAAAATCTTACAAAAATAAAAGTTGAAAGGCATTGAAGGCATTGGCCCTAGATTCAGGAGGACCTGAGTTCAAATCTGACCTCAGACACTTGACACTTACTAGCTGTGTGACCCTGGGTACGTCATTTAATCCTCAATGCCCCGCAAAAAAAAAAAATGTTAAAAACTATCTTAATATATAATTGGGAAAAAGTAAAATACTATTAAGAAGGAAAAAAGAATAATATTAAAGTAATCTTCAGTACAGAGTAAAGGATAAGGAAAGGAAAGGCTAACCTAATTTGACTCTTGAATTTAAATAACTTATTACAAAACACTTGAAAGCTTTTCTTTTTTGAGCTACGTAATAAGACTAATTCAGAGTGGTTGCCTTTCTGAGTATATAATTTGGGGAGGGGGAGAATTGGTATCTTGACTAGAGTCACACAGCTGGTAAGTATCTGAGGCCAAATTTGAATTCAGCTCCTCATGACTTCAGGGCTGTACTACCTAGCTGGTCCCTGAGTATATAATTTCAATAGAGCATTATTCACCTACTTTTTGCTTACCTTATACTTAATGCTACAATAAATATTACAACCTAATAATAATGGCCACTGAGTCTAACTCACCTGGAATAGTTGTAGGAAACAAAAAAAAATAGCATGGCACAAGTTTGTGTTGAGAAACATAACTTTATCAACATTTCTATTAGTCCAGTAAAAGGCTACTACTATGAAGCTCTGAAGTAATTCAAAAGAGTACATATTCAAACACGAAATCCATACAATTTACATACATTGTAATATTCCCTCACTCATTAATTCAAAAAACGTTCCATTTAAAAAACTATATTTAATTTCTCTCCCCTTGAAGTTGAAAAAACCAAAAGTAAATAACAATAGCCAACAATTACAATGCTCTCAAGCTTTACCAAATGAAAAGAATTGTCAAAACTGATTAAAAGAAAAAAGATGACAATCTGCTTAATGCTGAACTTTTCTTATATTAAAGGTTTCATTTTTAAGTAGTCATATTTCAGAAACAGTTCCTTGTGCTTACTAACTAAAAGTTAGTTCTTGTTAGCAAGGATATGTATGAGGCAATTAGGGTTTTTAATTTTTTTAATTTTCTTTTACAAAGACATGTATAGATACTAACCAAGTCAATTTTTAATTTTGTATATATGTCCCACATAATTCTCATCCACCCCTTTGCTTTTACTTTTGTAACAAATTATTTCCAATCAGAGGCAAAGACTGAAGAAATCAGCAAACACCTAAAAAGACAACTCTCAACTTCTTCAAATGAAGAAATAATAAGTATGAATTTGAAAAAAAACAACAGAAAAACTGGGCTAGAAGTTGGCTATAAAATTAAAATTAAGAGTTTAAACTCAGCAGGCACTCATAAAATCTCAGACCTAGTACTTTTTTGTGCATAATCGTGGGAAATGCTTAATCAGCTGTCATTCAGGGCAGGAAGAGGAGGAGGATCCAGTACTTAAAAGAGTAAAGTCTGGACTAAGAGGGAACCAAAAGTGAATGATGGGCCAGATGTCTGAAGAGGAAGATAAAAGAGAGGGAAAGAAGATGAGAAGAAAAAAAATGTACCCACCAAAATATGCAAGCAAATGTTTTAAAAAATGGCATCTCTCTCAGTTAATAAGAGGCTTCCTACATAACATAACAATGCATAGGAACAACTGAAAAGAATAACTTTATTGAAATTAAGTGGAGGGGTGGAACAAGTTCATACACTATTAAGAAAACTAAACTCTCTAAATAATTTCATTCCTATTATAATTTTTTAAACAGTTCAGTTACCTGAGAGTGGCAATGACTCATAATTGTAATGGTTTTTATTCTTTCAGCTAACCATATTCAACCACCAAAACGTTTTTACACCTTTTAACCATGTGTTCTACTTAATTCTTTTCCCTTTAATAACAGGCTTTCTCCTTAGCCACAACCAACTAGATTCAGGCTTTGCTTCTCTTATAAGGCTCTGTGAAGCCCAGAAAGATCAACATACCAGTCCCCACAGAACAATCCTCCATTGGTGTATGATTAAACAATCATTTAAGCCTATCACATGCAAGGGATTATCCAGCTGAAGACCATGACTGGAAGGGGACATACAGCTAACATATAGCTAAGGGGACTAAGCGACACACCTGACAGAACCAGGAGCAGAGGAGGGTAACATTCCTCAAGTCCCAGATAGTGGCCAGATTTTGGTACGCCAGTCAATCAAATCCCCTGTACATGGGAAGAAAGGAAAGAGTTTCATATTTAGACTAAGTACCTTGCAATTTTTCTACACTTGAACCCAGAGAGGTTTTTTCTTCTGGGTCAGCCACTGGTCAAGACTCTAGTGAGCACTTATCGATTGTTTTGACTGCCATATGTGTGGTGGATCATGAGGAAAAGCATGCTGCTTGCTCTCTGGACATCAAGTCCTCAAAGTTTGCATAGCCTCCAGACCCCACCATAGCCAGGACTTATAATACAGGACCACAGCAGTTTAATCTTAAGGTTCAGATAAAAGATGGGTGGCAGGATGGGTGGTGAGATGTCATTCTTCCAAGGACAGAAAGTGAGTGGATGACTTTACTGTCTTCCCCACTTACCTGTGGAAGTTGACAGGCCAGTCCACGAGTGGTTGCCCTTCCATGATTAGGTGATAAGTTTAAGTCAGCCACAGCTAACACAAGGTGCAATACTCACTGTCATGCAACCTGCTTCTAATAAGTGGATTGGTTAAGAAAAGGGTGTGCCACAAGGCTGGCCATGGCCAGACAGGTCAGGAACCCTTTCCACATGGGCTATTTTATCATAAATGGATGTGGCCAAGTCCTCCAAAAACTGATTTACCATCAGCATGACTATTCTAAATTGAGTTCTCACTTAGGGTCCAAAAAGAGCCAACATACTCTATTACAGTGCCTTTCCCTTGCTGGAGCTGGCAAATCTGCTGGGAAGCTTGCTTGGAACAGAGCAAGATGTAAGAAGTCCGAGTTTCTGGGAAAACTCTAGGATGCTCTTAGCAACAATGATTTATGGGATGGTCTAGAAGAGGTGGCAGACCTTCCTTTGGTGGCTTCAACTGTCCTCTGTGGGAGGCTGCCAGTGGCAGAACTTCCATCACCTCCTACTGCACCCACCAAGTCTCAGGTGAGAAGAGGAGCAAGACATTCCTGTGACCTGCATGTGTGTTTTCTTGCTGCATGAGTCCCCTAAGGGAAGGTCACTAGGGGCTAGCATATGCAAGGCAAGCCCCAGCTCCTGGTGATAGGGACAATGTGAGGTATAAAGAGGAGTAACATGGGAGAGACTGGTGTGAGGAGACACTGCCTTCTCTTGGAGCTCAAGAGCTTCAATCTCCTTCTGTAACTGTGCCTTGAGGGAAAAGAGCTAAATTGGTGGGGAGAGGAACTCCCCTCTCCTGCAGTGCTACCTCCTGCCTCATCTCCAGCCTCTTCTTGGAAGAGGAGTGGTTCCTTCAACTCAACAGTGAACATTACCATACCTGCTCTTACCCTAGACAACCTAGTGATTCTCAGCCCTCTAGATCATCACTGAAACCCCATTCCTCATCCCCACCACCCAATACTTTATTTCTGCCCCCCTTAGACTTCCCATCCCAAAATCCCAATAAAACACTATCTACTGGAATAACTGTTCCATAAGCAACAAACTTCCCTTCATTCTAAATCTTTTCCTCACCCACTCCATCCATCTTCTAGCAATCAATGAAATCTGGCTCCTCCCTGTCTTCCTCCCTTCCCTCAAGACACTTCCTCTCCGGCCACCCTGGACTGATTGTATTTTTACTCATTCCCTCAGCTCACTGGTCTGGGAGGGGGAGTTTGAATAATCCTTGCTTCCTACAGCATCTTCCATATTCTCTCCCTACCTCCATCATTCACACCTCTCCACCTTTGAGATTCACAAAATTCATGTCTACCACCCAATCAAAATCCTGGTAGCTGCTGTCTACAGACTTCCAGGTCATTCCCTTTTCTTCCTCAACAAAATCAGGACCTAGCTCACAATTCTTCTCTCCTTCCCAATTCCAGTCTTCATAATAAGAAATCTGAACACAAGACACAGGACAAAAAGACACATGACAATCCAGTCTGTGCCCAAGACCTCTAAAGAGCAATCTACTACCTCTTAAGGTAAGCCAAGCTTCATCCCTCCTCCAGGTAAACAGCTCCTGAACTACCTGAATAAAGGTATCAAGTCCTCCCAGAACCTTCTTTTCTCCAGGCTAAACACTCCCAGTTCTTTCAGTCACATATGATAAAGCCCAGGCCCTTCACTGTTCTGGTTGCCATCTTCTAAATTCTCTGAATCCTCTCCATCTTGTCAGCATCCTTAAGCCACAGGACCCAGAAGTGAGACCTGACACAGCTTCCACTCAGTGCTCTAGCTCACCTATATCCTCTTGGAATACTATCATTCTATGTCTTAGCTTTTCTCTCCCCAATTCTGCTTTATCTGAAAATCTGATGAGCATCTCATTTATTCTTTTATGCAAGCCTTTGACAAGAACTTTAACTAGCATAAGGCCAACCACTGGAGACCAGCCACACTGACAGTGATCCATTAACAACTACTCTTCGAGTTTGGCCACACAACTATCTCTGAATCCATCTATCAATGTTACTATCTAATACCTATTTCTCTATCTTCTCAACAAGAGTAAGCTCTTTTATCAAAAGACAGACTAAAGTCTAGGTAAACTATCTATGTATGGCATTATCCTCATCTACTAATTTAGTAGCCCTGTCAAAAAAAGAAAAAAAGTGTTAGTGTGTCATGATTTGTTTGATGAAGCCATGCTGACCTGTAATCTCTACCTCCTTTCTAGATATTTGCCAACTGCCTTTTTAGTGATTCTTTCAGGAATATTCCCAGAAATCAAAGTCAAGCTCACTGGCCTATAGTAGATGAGAATAATGTTGTGACTCATCAGAGTTCATCGGGTACCCAGACTGGTCTGGCTTCCATTTCTGTGCATTTCTTTTTTATTCAAGCTGAATAATAAGTTGCATCCACGTTGTTCTTTACAGACAAATCCTATTTTTATACCTCAACAGAAATATTTTCATGAGAGTCTCAGACTATCATTCTTGAGATTTGAACTACCTTCTGCCAAAGCGTTTTTGTCTAGGTTATCTTAGCTATCTTTCCTTGATGGTCTCATTTTCTCAATAAAGCAAGAGGCAAACAAACAAAGCAAAAAAAAAAAAAAAACAATAAAACTAGAGGTTATCCACTGACAGAGAGAGGGATGGGTTGTAACTGAAGAGATAAAAACAGGCTCTAGCTACCCTCAGTGCATTCAAGCAACCTGTCCCTGACAAATTCTATCTTAGAGTACTGAATAAACCTGTAATGGTGATCATTCAACCACTGTCTATACAATCTTGGATGAAATCATAGAGAAAATGAGAGATGCTATCAGACTGAAGACAGGCAAACAAATTTTCAAAAAAAGAAAATGGATGGATCCTTCAAAATATAGGCAATGAATGACCTTAACTAAGCCTGATTATTAAAAAGGGATGGATTGTGACCACTCAAAAGCATGAGTTATAGAAACAAGTTACAAGAGACTATCTTATTACCTTTTTTGACAGACTGGTAGATCACATACTGTATATTTATTTATTTATTTTGATAATAAGCATTTTTATTTATAGTTTTGAGTTCTAAATTCTATCCCTTCCTTCTCACCTCTTTCCCTTCCCTGAGGCAGTAAGCAATCAGATATTAGTTATACATTGGCAATTATGTAAAACATTACCATATTGGTCATTTTGTACAAGAAAACTTGAATAAAAGAAAGAAAATTAAAAATAGTACGCTTCAGTCTATGTTCCATCAGTATCAGTCATCTCTTTGCAGGTGGATAGTATGTTTTATCATTAGTCCTTTGGGATTGTCTTGGATCATTGAATTGCTGAGAATAGTTAAGTAATTCACAGTTCTTCATCAAACAATGCTGCTGTCACTGTGCACAATGTTCTCTTGGTTCTGCTCATTTCACTATACATCGGTTCATGCAAGTCCCTCCAGGCCTTTCTGTTTTGGTTTTGGTTTTTTTGGCAGGGCAATGGGGGGGTTAAGTGACTTGCCCAGGGTCACACAGCTAGTAAGTGTCAAGTGTCTGAGGCCAGATTTGAATTCAGGTACTCCTGAATCCAGGGCCGGTGCTCAATCCACTGCGCCACCTAGCTGCCCCCCCCAACCCAGGCCTTTCTGAAATCATCCTGCTTGTCATTTCTTATAGCACAATAAATAATATTCCATCACAATCACATACCACAGCTTGTTTAGTCTTTCCTCAATTGATGGGCATTCCTTTGATTTCCAATTATTAGCCACCACAAAAAGACCTGCTATAAATATTTTTGAAGTACTGCATATTTAGTAAAATACCTGGATTTCAGACAGATAGCTAACAAAGTTGTCATGGTATCCTTGAGGATAAAATAACTGTACTGCTATGTGGATTTGGAACTGGTTGAATGACCACACCTAGCTCAATCAAATAATCAACCATGATTTAATACACACTTACTATGTGCTAGGAGTATCATAAGCTTCTTTCCTCAGCCATGCTCAGATTCAACACTTTTATCAATGATTTCAAATAAGGCATAGATGAGATTAGTATCAAATTTGATGACAGAATCAGATGCAAAAAGTTCACAACCAGCCAGATACAAAGAATTTGATAGTTAACAATCATGATTCACTTTTGAAACAATTACTTTCCTTTTCTAAATTAAATAGGCTAGGGAATTAGTGTATTTTAATATAGTGGCTGCGTACCCTCAGGGCACCCTCTCAATCATTCTAAATCAAGCTGGAGTAAGACATTCCTATGCACCAAAAGCACTTGTTTGATGCTGTTCTACATTACTAGCCACATCTCCATAATAATCTGCTACCACCCCAAGGGAACCATCCTCTTCAGCATCATTTGGGTTATACTCCTCTGAGTTGCTGTCAGATTTCTGACTACTCACCAGTGTCTTGCCAAGTTGAAGATCGGGAAAGCTGTTATTGTCTCTCCCCTCTTACTTTTAGGTAAACTAAAACTCTCAAATGCACTAGTCATCCCTATTGTCATGGTTTTTTGAAGATATAGAAAAAGTCACTTGCCAGATTAAAGTTTGGATTCCGGGGCAGCACAGTGGATAAAGCACTGGCCCTGGATTCAGGAGTACCTGAGTTCAAATCCAGCCTCAGACACTTACTAGCTGTGTGACCTTGGGCAAGTCACTTAACCCCCATTGCCCTGCCAAAAAAAAGTTTGGATTCCAAGGTGGCCAAGGCTCAAGCTAGAGGACTAGAAAAAAAAAGAAAGAAACAATCCAAATGTACAATTGCCTACAGGAAATCTCAACAACTCAGACAATATTTTACTCCCAAAACTTGCCCCATGTTAAGGGTTAAAATTCTAGCTAGTCTGTCTAAAATATCTAATGAGTGGTCGCCAATAAATTATAAGCTTTAGCAAGAGTTAGATTTTTAAGCATTTATTAAGGAGAATAAGAATTTGGTAAAGAGAGAGAGAAAGGCCTAGATTCCTATCTATTAAAGGGAGAGCACATTTCTAGCTCCCTTCTCCGCCAGAGTCCAGAGGAAAGAGCCCGAGACTGAGCGCCAGTCTCTTCCTTCCTCCTCCCACTAGTCTGCGTCACTTCCTGATGCCTGGTCTTGCCCTCAAAGACCTTCGCTTCATGGGCAGAACTCTTCTACAGTAAGTATCCAGCAGGTGGCGTTATTCCAATCGTTACACCCACAAACCTCTCTCATGACTGTCTTGCTCTCTTCCACCAAGCTCAGAATTTGAGCATCATCTCTCACACATTCTACTTCCATCCCCTGTCCTCTCTATCCACACCTACAAAGTGATACTGCTCTAGTTCAGGGATCCATCTACTTTAACAACCCCCCCATGTTGCTTGCTCTTCCTCCTCTAATCCATCTTTTCACAAAGATGCCAAATTAATCTTTCCACTGCACAGGTGTGAGCATGCAAATTCTCTTTTCAAAAACCTGCAGTGGCTTCCCATTGCTTATATGATAAAACACTAACTCCTGGAGCTCAGGGCCTACCATAGTCTGGATCCAGCCTACTGCTCTAGATGTATTTCACATTAATTCCCTTCATTCTACTTTCTGGCTCTTCTTACTGCCTTTTCCTACCCCACCTAAAGCCTGAAGAGGCTTTCTGAAGTGCTTCAAACACACTCTCTCCCATATGTTCAGAGGCTAAAATCCTTCCAAGATGCAGCTCAAGTGCCATCTTCTCCAAGAAGCCTTCTCTAACCTCCCCAGCTAACAATAATCTCTCTCACCTCCAACATCATCAAACATTTTGTCACTAGATCTCTTTTCCCTCTAACATATATGACTATGTGAACTTGGCTTGTACATTCTTCCTTCTAGCTTTAGCTCAGTGGACCCCTCTTTATAAAGTTTTCCCTGATCCTGTAGTCACTCTGCTCTTTTCTTCAAATTACTTTGCATAATATTTATCTACACATATATTTTCAACGACACCACCCCCCTATTAGAATACTTTTGTCTCCCTATCCCCAACACCTAGAATAGTACATGGGATGCTACAGGTCCTTAATAAATGCTTACTGGCTTGAATTATCATCCTTCTTTTCCCAGGAACTCTACTGCTTCTTATCCTTATTTCTGGTACCTAGCATTGAAATCTACATGTATTAGGATTACTTAAATGCTGAAATTACTTTCAATCATATTTGTGAAACAATCCAATGTTTAGAATATTTTGAACTAGAACATTTTATATTAATACAGTATAGCATTTCAAGGTCAAATATTTGTATCTTATTTTTAACATAGCTTCTTCTAAAAGAAATCAGTTTACTGTCAGAATCACTTGTACTTTGTCGATCTATGGATAAAAAGTAGCAGATGGACAAAATTTCCTTAGACTTAAGTGGGAATCACATATTCTGTAACTTTAAAACCTAAAATTCTGAATCTCAATAAATGTACTTAAAAGGTAGCAACACAAACCCCATTACAGGGGGAAATATAAGGAAGATCTAGGAAGTATGGGGATTCCTTAGGATTCCTGAAGGTTTAGTAGCTCTTCACTCACAATATCATCACCTTTTTTTAGCTCAAAAGCAGACATGTCACTTTGTCAGAACTAATAAGTTACAAGAGACAGGCCAGATCAGTAGTTAGATAGCCAAGGAAGACTCAAACTGCTTCAGGAAATGAGCTGGTGATTCAATAGTCCTACTCTTTCAACCAGCATGGTGTAAAGATGCAGTGAGTGAGCTGTTTGAAGGTACCATAAAAAATGAGCTTAGGTCTACTGAGCTAATTAAGAATTCTTTGCAAGTTTTTATAAAAATTTCAAGTCTACCTCTGAAAACGTTTTTTTTTTTTCACTTTCAAAAAATCACATTCTTCAGGGTTCTAATCTACTATATAATAATAAATACTGGTTAGCACCTACCATGTTTCATTTAATGACCCCAATACATTTCAAAATTAAATGATTTTTTTTTCCTGTAACAGAATCTAAAACTCAAAGATAAGAGGCAAATTTCAATTATGGCAATTTATTGCAATATTAACAGTTCCCAGCTAAATGGAAAATTCTAACTAATGAAAAATCTTAGTTGCAATATTAAAATATTTCTTCAATATACTGAAAGGCCTGAAAATAATCCATTTTCAACAATCATCAAATCTATCAAATGCTCTGTATGTACAGCACTTGAGAAATAGTAAATTGCAACAAGTTCAGTTAAGCCTCTCAGCTTGAATTCACAAATTATTCACCTAATCCTTTTCTGCATAAATCTATACAAAAATGACTTTATATCTAAATTATCCACAAATTTTTTTAGAAATCACCTACAATAAAGATGCTATGAAGATTAAGATTAAATGTAAAGTATCACAAAGTCAAATCAGTCGTTTTCTATATTTTTCCAAACTTCTTTTAGAATACAGCTACTTACTGAGTTTTATTATTCACTGGCAATCCAATCTCATATACATCATCCCTCTCTAGTTATTTGAAACTTCCCCTAAGGCCCATCTGTTTCATCATATAACTCTAGAGTTCATCATGCCTGGTTTCATTTATCAAAAACTTTCTACTACTGCCCTACAAATCTAGTTATATATACCATTCCCCCTCTGCATCACCACGAAGAATTACTAAATTAAAAGCCTATGCAATCTAGATGAATTCATAAGTGACTAAGACTTCAAAAATAAATGATTCTTTCAACACGTTTTCAACCTGTGTCTAATTTTTAACTTTTATGTCTAAACAATGATCTTTATGTTACATTAGGTTATGTAGCCATAATGTAGATGGTACTTTTTTCCACTGTTACTTCTTCAAACTATTAGTGTTCTTACTGCCCTCCACTTTAATTTCTAAGTTACATCTAAATTACACTATTCTCAATAGCCTCATCACACTATAAAATCATGAAAGCATTTTTTTAGCTAAGATTTACTATTGAAACATAAGACACAAATGTTTGCAAAATTAGGATTTTTGAAAGGGAAGAGTATTTCCTACCATTTTAAGGGTTAACTGTTAAGAAAAGGCAAATGAGTTCTTAGTACCTATTCTGTAATTTTTAAAGGTGGGGCAAACCCCACAAAGCTCCAAATATCAGTGGGTTTTTTGTTGTTTGTTTTTTTTTCAAGAAATTGGCACCAGATTTTTAAAAACCACAATTATTCTTCATCTAGCACCATCTAGCAAAGAATACACTGATTCACACAAATTTATTTTTCAGATAAAGATTATCCCTTTAACTACCCAAAATAGTTCCTATTTTAACCATTTTATCAGAAACATCATCGCTGATTATACTGTTCTGTAATACCCTCATGAAAACTGTCCCTCAATAAACAGTCCAGAATTCCTCTGTGTATATATAGTCTTCCAACTCCTCCCTACTATCGGTATACTGTTACTTCTGAACTGATGCTTTATTCAACAGTTCAACACCAATTTGCCTGAGGGTGGCCCAATCCACATTCTGCTTATTTTTGAGTTCCTAAACATGTCTCCTAAACATGTCCCACACAGGTTATCAGCAGTCTCACTTCTGAAAAAAAATGATGAGTTATTTTATGTAGTTTTAATTTAAGAAATACTGGCCTTCAAAGGACACCTCCTTTGAAAGAGAACCAGCCAGTGCCGTCATGGGGTGATGTCTTGACTTTCAAGTGAATTGGATTTAAGTGAGGCAGAATTTCACAAAATTGTCAGTCTCACTCTCTTTTACAACCATCGAAGTCCAGTGGCAAGACAAAAGTGGAGACAACTGGCTACGGCCCAGGGTGCATCTTCAATATCTGACCAAGTTCTAAGTACTCCACAGCGCCTGCTTCAGCTGCTTTCTTGGCCATTAGAAAAAGTATTCTCATGGTTGGGGTAGACATCCCCCAACACACTGATGGCTTTATTTATCCTCAACCTTTTTTAGCCCCTCTTCAGAGACAATTTACTAGTAGCCACTGCACATGCTACAGCTTCCTGGAGCCACACATGAGAACTGGGTGAAAGGTGGACACCAAAGGTAAATGAGAAGCCCTGAGGTTCTCCCTCCCCACAGACACAATAGAAATACAAAGTAGGCAACACGCTCACTGCTTGATTCGGAACATAAAACATACACATATGTAAAGTAAGTGAATGAAGCAATAAGAGATACTAAACTGTACAGTTCATCCAGAAAACATCCTTCCATATTATCAACTGTATAACCTAATATGGTGTTGCACGTTTGTAGCAATAGCTCAGCAGCTAGATAGAGTATAGGGCCTGAAGTCAATAAGACCCAAGTTCAAATCCAATCTCAGACACTTAGTAGCTGTGTGACCTTGAGCAAGCCACTTAACCTCTACTTGCCCCTGTTTCCCCAACTGTAAAATAGAAATACTAATAGGTTCTACCTCCCAGGGTTGTTGTTGAGTATAAAATAAGATATTTGCAAAAATCACTTAGTCCAGTACCTTGTAGACAGTAGGTGCTACATAAATGCTTATTCCTTTTCCTTCTCTTCCCTTGCCTACTACTAGGGTAAACCAGCTACCAGCAGAGGCTGGTAGATCCTTTGATTTGAGGAGTTCTGAGCTGCAGTAGGGCTAAAGCTTATCAGACGTCCACACTAACTCTGGCACCAATATGGTGAGTCCCCACAACAAAGGATCCAGCCAGCTTTGACATGGAGCAAGTCAAAGTTTCAGTGCCTCATAGTATTGGGGCCTCTGCACTCCCAAAATAAGCAAGATGGGGAGACCCAATATCAAAAACAAAGAAAATGAAAGTGTAAAAAAAAGTCACAACTAGAAACCAACTATTTCATACATACATATATAGATACATATATATACAGATATATACAGATATACACACATATATATGCTTGATGCTGTCTTTTTTAAAAGTCTCAATAGCAAATTTGTGGATGTTGCACACCTGACTCATAAGAAACTGTATCTTAGAATATTCCTCTTTGAATTCATTCTAAATTAAGAAACAGTTTTTTAACAAAAAGCTTCTGGGAACTTAAAAGTAAGAAAATGTGCTTCTTCAAATCAATAAACAACTGGAAGCAAAGTGAAGACTATATAAACAATAGCCTGAATCTCATATATTGACCTGAATGAAATTTTAATTCATCTTTCAAAAAGTAGTTCATAAATTTTTAAATAACATGTGTTTTGGTCTAATTAACATTTATTGTTGAACACGTATTATATAACTCCAATTCTGACAACATGGGAACTTCTCTACCAAGCCAACTCACTATTACCTATATTTTGGGAAGCTACTTAAGACACAGAGTGTTTTAGCTAATAAATATTAGAGGTAAAATTTGAATCTAGGGGGCAGCTAGGTGACGCAGTGGATAAAGCACTGGCCTTGGATTCAGGAAGACCTGAGTTCAAATCCGGCCTCAGACACTTGACACTTACTAGCTGTGTGACGCTGGGCAAGTCACTTAACCCCCATTGCCCTGTCAAACAAACAAACAAACAAATTTGAATCTAGATCTTCCCTACTTCAAGCGCATCAATCTCTTTCCACTGTACCATGCTACCTTTCCCACAGAATAATTTAAATAAAACAATTTCTCTTTCCCTTGTTTTTACAGGTATACTAACATGATGAAAATATTATCCAAAACCTATCACTAACACTGAATTTCAAGTGATTTACATGCTAAATTATTTCATACATATTTGTGTAAAATAATGATAAATAACACTGACAATTGATCAATAACATGGCCAAATTATTCAGTTTTCTTATGTAGGTGATGTAACTTAATCTGAAAAAAAAAATTAGTTTTGGCAACTTCAAAAAAAAGAAACATATATGTATATAAAAATATGACTTATAGGTCTTAACAAACAAGAATGTCCTTATTAGTAAAGCAAGCACTGAGTTTTCCTAAGTAATTATTTAAATTTCTTCAGATCAGTGATCTATATTATTTAAATCAAGCCAACTTTGGAAAAACTCAAAAAATGTAACCTTTCCCTGATCATAATAAACATGAATTCAACTAGACAAATTAGCTATTTTGAATAATATAATTACCTAGAAAATTCAAATCCACAAATCTAAATTATTTCTTTTTAATTGCTTGTCACTTCTGTAAAAACAATTTAGGTGAAATTTATGTATTTTGTAAGAACCTTAATTATTTGAGAAGATAGAAAACTGAAAGTAAAAAATAACCTAAGTCCTCATTTACAACGGTAAATTCCTATTCTTTTAAAATCCAGCCATGGGCTCAGTAAAGAAAGTCTGCAAACTAACACTTAAATAGTACTAAAATGAATGGTGGACATGTCAATTTACTACAGAAACCTCATTGTGTAACATTTTGACAAAAGAAATGGTCAGGTTACAGCTTGTCCCCATTATTGGTCTAGATTTATGGTTTCTAACACAAGATCTAGGAGAAATAATGGAAATGACAATAGCAATCCACAGCAGACAACACTATAAAAATGCATGCAATAAACCTAAATCTGTAAACTCAAAAAACTTAAAGATCCCCATCAAGTTCTTCAAATCATCCAACTAAGACATTTCTAAAACCATTCAAAATGTTTTTATTCGCATTGAAATGCTGTATATAGATATTTCAAAGAATTCTAAAAACAAGTAATTGAAGAGAAACACAGGTATTAAGCATATCTCCTCCCTACCACACCCCCAAAAAGATAATGAATTAACTACCTATACTATCATAGAAGAAAAAAAAACCTTTTTTTTTAATTAGATGAAAAATATACTTCTGGCATATTACTGAAATAGTTATGAATTAGCATTCAAATCTATTATTTTATCAATACTGAGTGTCTCAATAAACTCATTATATTTCCTTTCTACCATATCCTGTTTAAGGAAGTTTACCTAGATAAGTAAAAGATAAAAGTTTGGCAATATTAACATAACTACGTCTAGCTATATCAGTTTCCAAAATAATTTCTTCTTTATTCAAAAAAAGGTTTGTCATTTATTAATTCAATTAGAAGTTAATACTTGTCTGTATTGACCAAAAGATTTTAATTCCATGTCAAATATTAGTTCAAACAGAATCATTTGAGTTTGGTGGAGCATACAAACCACCATTCTTACAATTTCTGAGATCTCCTGGTTTTTTACGACTAAAATTTTAAAAACAGACTAAGTTAAAAGAAAAAGATCAAGAGAGACAAGAATTACATTCAAGGAATCTAAAAGATAGTATCTAATTGTCAAATTTTTCATTTGAGGCTTTTTTTCAAATTCTGTAATTTCAGGAACCATACCAAATTCTACCTATATCAGAAATGGGCTTAAATGAGCAATGGAACAGTTCTTTGACAGATATTCAAATCCAAATATTCTAAATTTTGAGAAGCGTAAGTCAATCAAATTTATCTTACAACAAAATATACATGTCATTAATGCTACATTAACGTAAAATGGCAAAAGACTAATAAAATTTAAGATCCATACCCAGGGAATCCCTGAAGCCTTTCTTTCAAAATGACCCAACACTTTCAAACCACAAATTCCAAGCTCCTAAAAAGCATCACTCAACTCTCTTTTCTAAGGCATCTTGGATAAGGAAAAATTTTCAGAGATTGGGAATTATTTTTTTTTAAACCACATATATGAATTCATTCTAAAGGACACTATATTGCCTCTTTTATTTGAACTGCCAATCCCAACTCATAATATAGTTCTAACCAACTTACTCATCATAATTTCATAACTGTCGGGGCCATGAATCCTAGCTCTTTAGAACCTGTCTTTCCAAGTTGGCCAAATGAAAGTCAGAAATATGAATATGGAGAGAGAGGAAAGAAATACGGGAAATTACTTCAGACTGCAATTAACTACTACAATAAAAAGAAAAATAGCATAAAGACAAGGTAAGCATTAGGAAAATAGGACCAAAGATATACTATACATACAGCAGCAGCTAGAACCTCAAGAATTTCTCTTTAGCATCCTTGTGAAGACATTCCTATTCCAGAGAAGTCAAGTCTTTGACTTCACCGTTCCTGAGGTTAGAAAAGGTAGATGTACGGTAAGTCCAATTCAACAAACATTTATTAAACACTTACTAAGTGTAAAACTCCGTGTTATATACTGTGGAACTAAGACAAAATAAATAATTGTAGAATATTCAAACTGCCTTCAAAGAAAATAAAGAATGTGATTCCAATAGTCTTTAAACAAACCAAGGGAGACACTTTGATGTCCTACAGAATGACTTGATATTTATGCAGCCTTTTCAAGGCACTTTACTATCATGAATTATTTCTCAGGGAAGCTACACAGAATTACGATCACCATTTCACTGATGAAGAAACAGACACCAACAGCAAACGGGTTGAAAACTATCTCAGAGTAGGAAGCAAGCTGTTAAAATTCAACAAACCAAAAAAGAAAATGAAAGACATGTCTCTTTTACAACAGACCATAACACATGTTTGTTAAGGCTATTAGATTTTTAAAGAGCTAAACAAGAAATGTTCTAACAAGAATTAGTTAAAATTCAACTAAGGAAATTACAACCTTAAAATCTTGACCATTAAGAAAAAAAAATACTAGTTAAGGTGAGCAATTGGGGGGAGGGGGGAGAACAACCTAAACCAAAGAAAGCCTCAGGTCTTCGTAATGACCCTTAGCCACACAAAAAACTCTTACTTCACTGGTTTAGAGCTTTCTAGTAATTACTGGAGCATGAAATAGTTTCTCATACAAATATATTTTAATATAAAATGGAATTGCAGTACCATTTTCATTATTAATATACTTCTGGAAAGTAAAAAGAACAGTTCCTCTAACCTTGCCCTAAGATTTGTCTTTAATATCTTTACTGATTTATATGTGAATATATTTTAGAGTAAATTGTTAATTAACGTCCTTGGAATTTTTATGAGTAAAATTTTTAGGCATTCTACAAGCTACTTATTACCTTCTTAATACATTGGTGTCCTCATTCATAGTGCACTGAATTAGTATGTAGTCAACAAATATGTGTTAATGTTAAATGAATAATAAAAAGCTCTGACAACTGTAGGAACAGAATCTTCTATAAACTCTTCTATGTGGAAGTACTCAGGGAGTACTCAGAGTACTCCCAGCATGGCACAGTAGATAAAGTGAAGGACTTGGAGTCAGAAAGGTCGCAAGTGTGATCATGATCAAGTCATTTCACACTCTAGGTCTCAGTTTCCTCATCTGTAAAATGGGATATTATTTATATTAACTATCTGATGATGTAAAGTACTTTGCAAACCTTAAGTCACTACATAAAATATCAGATATTATTATTATTTTTGTTTTTTTAGTGAGGCAATTGGGGTTAAGTGACTTGCCCAGGGTCACACAGCTAGTAAGTGTTAAGTGTCTGAGGCCGGATTTGAACTCAGGTACTCCTGACTCCAGGGCTGGTGCTCTATTCACTGCAACACCTAGCTGCCCCCTATCAGATATTATTAATACTGAATCAGACAGCCTTGTGCTACGTATACAAAAGTAAACAGCTTGGAGTATGTGCTCTTACAAGGTGGTTTTATCCCATTTCTTTTCCAAAATAACATTTTCTAAAATTCAGTCCATCTTTCAAAACATTTGGTAATTACATTCCTAAATGGTTTCAGGACTTCACTTCTCTTCCTCCTCTCCCTCAAAAAACCTGTTAAGTCTCAAGCTACTTTGAAGACTATAAAGAGTTCAATATATATCCAAATAAATACAAGACACCAAGTAGGTATGTATAAACAGGCTTGCTCTCAAGAATGTCACCTTTGGGGACAACATTTCTAAAAGCTTTTCCCCCCACATCTTTACATTTCATTGAAGAAACAGACACCAATTGCAAAGAGGGGCTAATAAGCATAAAAATATGAAAAGACCTTTTTCTTTTCATAATCTTTGGCTTATGCAGAATACAGCAGATCCGTAATAACAGTAAAGTCTGTTTATTAGCATCTGTTAAGTATTCTAACCCTAGGATTTCTTCAAAAACAAAGCTTCATATAAAGAATAAATTCATTATGTCCCAACTAAAATCCCATCTCCAACAGGAAGCCTTCCCCAACCCCAACCTCTCTTAATTCTAGTGCCCTCCCTCTGTTAATTATTTCCTAGTTCTCCTGTATGTAGCTTGCTTTGTATATATTTGTTTGCATGTTGTCTCCCCCATGAGACTGTAAGACTGTGAGGGTAGGGACGATCTTTTACCTCTTTTTGAACCCCTAGTGTTTAACACACTGCCTGCTTAACACACTTATTAAGCAGGTGCTTAATAAGTATTAACTGGATTGAACTATAAAACTTCGGATATTTCCAGTTTAACACACAGGTGATAGTCTCTCAAATCTGAAATAACTCATTCTATAATCAATAAAATGGCACATCATAAAGTTTCTGAAAAGAAAAATGTCCTGAGCCTGCAGATGGTATGATGCCGGTCAAATTACTTTTTTTCTGTCTTCATTCCCCCCCCCCCCCATGTTGAAAATACCTGTCTCTCCCTACCAATACTTGGAGATTTAAAATGGAATATCTTTTACAAAGATAAGTTTAATAAAGGCTTTTTAATGGTCAAAATGATAACTTTAAAGATATTTAGTTGCTAAAAACAAAAGACAATATAAATAATTTTCATAAACCTGAGATTAAAATGAAATCTTGTAAATACGTGTACTTCCCAAAAAATTCATACTAAAACTCCACAAAACATGCGGACTTGTATAGTAAGTCATAAAACCTACCTCCTCTTCTCCTTTACCATAGCCATACCTACAAAGCTACACCTGCAAAAAAAAAAATACACCCCCCCCAAAAAAAAAACCCAAACACACACCCCTTAGCAAAGTGAGGCAGGAACTATGTGGAGGCTGTGTCTCCACTCCATGCGAGAGAAGCACAGCCCCTCGCCTTCACTGCCTCCCAAAGGCAGAGTCTCTTCAGGAGGGGATGAAATAAAGAGTTCCCGAGCGAACCCCTCCGGGTCGATTGCAACCGAGCGGACCCCGGCTGCTGCCCGAGCATCATGGACGTGGTCAATCTGCGGCCAAGCGGCCGGTCTCTCCCAAGCCCCGCCGCCGCTGCCCAGACACCCAGAACGCGCGTCCGCGCCCCACACGAGGAATAACCCGGCAAAGCAAAGGTTCCAAGAAGTTCTTCCCCGTCAGTGAAAGTGAGTCCTCCGGGCTCAACGACCCCAGTTACAGAACATCACGCAGAACGATTCCCCCCCCCCCGCAAGGGACCCGCTCCCACGCGTGCATCCCGCCCCCCTCGCCCCAAGGGTGGGCAACAGTGCCCGCGAGTCCCCCACCCCCCGCGAGTGGTCCAAGGGCAAGTGCGGGGCTCCCAGCAGTGCGCACCACTGCCTCCTGCCTCTCGAGGGAGGGGTCCCCACCCCCCATTCCCCTCCCTGCCCGCTAGTCTGGGGAAAACGTGGGGAGTGTGGAGGGGGGGAAAAGGTAAAAGGGGTGGAGTCCTGGCGGAGGAAAAAAGTTTAGAGGGGCCGAGTGGAGGTGTCAGGTCCCCAGGTTTGAAATGCACCAGAAAAAAAGAAAAAAAGCTGAGCGAAGAGGGGGGAGAGGAAGAAGAAAGGAGGGCTATGCCCAGTGCCCACCCGGGAGATGCCCTGCCTAGGACGGTGCGGAGGACTGCACGGAGGGAGACCCCCGCCCCTCCCCCGGGGCCCGGGAAAGAAAGGAAGAAAAAGAAACGTTCACCTCTTCTGTGCTCGGGACACCTGGAGTGGGTTTCTTCTAGGTTCCCCCAGGGAGACAGTTGGGGAGGTGGGAGGGGTGGAGGCGAGAGCTGGGCGCCCCGAGATGCAGACTGCCGGGACAGCCACAAGCGGAGAAGAGCGGGCGCGAGCCAGGAGAGCTGGGGTCGGGGGGGGGGGGGGCGGGTGGAACGTGCGGGGAGGGGGGAACAACGCCACAGCCGCCACTCGCCCACCCTGCGCTCCCGCCCACCTCCCGCGGAGGGGGGTGCCTCCTCCGAGCGCGGGAGAGGGGAGGAGGGAGGGGGCGGAGCCCGAGCTCCCCTCCCTACCCGGGCCGGCCCCGGGCGCGCGCCGCCCGGCGGTTGTGAAGGGGGCGTTCCCCCTCTAGACAGCCCGGCCGCCCGGGGAGGGGGGGGGTTCACCCACCCCACCCCCAACTCACATACAAAAACACACACCCGATGCTAACCCGCCTTACCAGCGGGAGCCAGGCGGAGGAGATTTCGGAGAAATGAGCCGTCGGCTGAGGGAAAGGTCACGACTCACCTCCTCCCGGGCTCCCGGACGCCGGCGGGGGAAGTGAGAGCGGCTCTGTCACCTGGGTCCGTCCGGCGCCGGGATTCACGCCGGCGCCGCCGCCGCCGCCATGTTTGTGTAGCGCCGCGCGGAGCCGCGCATGCCCCGCAGCAGTCGCAGCCCCGGGGGTGGGGGGGCGGGAAAGAGGAGGGCTGGCGCGCGCTGTTCCCCACACACTCCTCTGCCCACTCCCCCCTCCCCTCCGTCCCGGCCAGCCGCCTACACTCCTCCCTCCCTCCCCCGCCTCTCCATCTCCGCCTCGCCATACGGGAAGCGGAGCCAGAGGGTCCCTATCCGAAACACCGCCCACCCCGCCACGCGCCACGTGCCTTCCACCAGTCCACCCCTACCTCACCCCACCCCCTCCAAAGTGCCTAGGCGGCCGGAGCGGGACTACATGGGTGCATGGGCGTTATGCCTGCATGCAGAGGGAGACCCGCCGTGGGGGATAAACACGCCTGCAAACGTTCTTCACGTCCACTGACCGGGGCACGGATGTGCTGGTGGAGCGCACGTCCCAGCCCAAAGGGAGCATCTCCAGGCGGTGCATGGGAATGCCCCGTGCACCCCCCTCCCCCCAACCTGCGGGTCACTTTGGTCATCCGTTCACAACCCTCCAGCAGACTGCAATCCCCCCTCCCACTTTCCCTTTCATCTTCCCGCATCGCTCCCTAAATCCGAGATGTGGCCCCCAGAGGACTAGGAGCTTTGGAGGCAGGCGATAGATGCCCTGGCCCGACCAACCTCAGGCAGGTTGATGGTTGTGCCAGGAAAATATTACTCGCAAGGTCCGGGAGTGCGCCAGAGCCGAGCTGTTCTTGCGAGTGCGTTTCAACATTTTCCATGAAACTTTTCACTTTTTTTTTTTTTTTTTTTAGTTATGGCTTTGCTTCTCGCCACCCTGCCTAGTCCCCGATCTTGCAAAAAGGGCTCCCCAGCAAGTCACACCAGATTGTTGCGCTGGATACTAGATTGGCTCTAATGGGGGGCACTGCTGAATCAAGCGAGAATCCCGAAAGCAAAATGTTTCCCCCTCAAGCTTTGCTTTTTGCGGTCCTTTGATCTATCCTCGAAATGCAAAGGTTTGAGTCACCTCTCTGGGTATCCCCTTACGAAAAGGAAAGCGTTCCCTTCTCGTCGCTTCAAAGCCAAGCCTGCCCCTCTTTGCTAGCTTTGAGAAATTACCATAGTTCTGGTTATTTTTTCAATTGGAAGTAATTTTTTTAGGTCGATTTTGCAACTTGTCTCCGAGCTTTGTTATAAATAGAACCAGCAGGAAGTTGCATACCGCGTAAAAATAACTTGAAATAGAATCAGAAATCTCAATGCAAAATGTTACACTCAATTCAGGATATTTCTGACACCTGCTAAGAGGGCTGGAGACTGTTGGAGATGGAAAATGATTCCGCAGAACACCTAAAATAAACATACTGCTGTGTGCAAAATGAGTCACATTTTTCTATATAAAAGTGATAACTGTACCTTTTAGTTGAATATTTACCTGTTAATTGCAGCATTATAATTTCTTTAAAATGAAGAGCTTTCCAGTATATCTGTTATATTGAATTCATGACTTCAAATATAAGCAAATTATATGCGTTTTATACTAAGTATAGTAATAAAAATCCAAGCCTTTTTTAAAATTAAAAATGTTCTGAATTAATAACTATTAGCATCTTGAAATCTTGACAAGCTAAATCCATTCCATCTTGCTCCTTGCCTTTTGCACCTTTTGGACCCATCTCTTAAGCATATTGGGGCTACTTAGATTTTGCAAAATCACAATTCAGAAATAAAGCTTAAGATAATGGAAAGAAGTATGTTTCATTGCAACCAGAGCTCATTTTTCATACAAGGTACTCACTTTCTTCATTGTAGCATTAGGAAAAGAAAAGAAGAAATTGAATCTTTCCCTTTCTATTTAAACGGTAAAGAGCCCACAAATATAAATTGCTATTTTTGTGCTTCTTGAAGGGGAGGCGGGGAGGAAGAAGAGGTGGAGAAGCCCCTGAGAATAAGAAAACTCAAGGCAAGAGCTGATTAAACTTACAGAACACAGCACAAGGAATTAGTTGTGTCATTCTTTTTTGACAGGTATTGGAGAAAACTATTTGATGGCTTCAGTTATATTTGGTAAGTAGCATGCTGCAGGAAATAAATGCCCCAAATGATCATATTTGAAAAGAAAACTTGCAAGATTATATCAATAAAGAAATCAATAAAAATGAATAATGGTTGAAGGTTCAATCTTACCAATCCATTATCCACAGGCAATGGAAAATTGGATATACTTAATCAGTTGTGATCTTTGTTGTTATTGAAAGCCTTTTTTTGACCACCTAAATATGAAAGATTTCAAATAACAGCTTTTTTCCTCCATTACATACTTGTGCTTTTTAATTGTAGTAACATTCAGAGTACTAAACTGACAAATGATTATACCTCTTCAATATCCAATTTTTTCATTTTCCATCTAAAAATACTGATATCATATTCTAAAATTTTAATCTATATAATCTATAGAAGTCATTAAGAAATGCAAGCTCAAAGATTTATATTATACTTAGTGTTTATATAATGCACTTGACAATTTTTTTTCATTTTTGAGACTTAAAAATTAAAATACACTTTATCATTTATGCCCTGTGACAATTAGTTTGAAAGTAGTCATTAATACTGATCATAAGTACTAATACTATTTACTTAATAATAATTACACTCCATTCTCTGAGTAGCTCAAAACATGAGTCAGTTTTTGCATTTATATCATACTAAGGATTATGCTATTCAGTCACTTTGACATATTAGTCAAAGTGAAAACAATGGGCTATATCTGAGTAGAACAGTTAAAAAAATCAATATTCTCTGCATGTAAAAATAATGCCAAGCCTCTGTCCTACAGAGACCTTCTGAACACATTGCTTTTAAAAATAATACTGGATCTTTAAGTCCTGTGCAAATTTTCTTATACCTATCCTTAGAATTTCACATTAAGCAACAGATAAAAACAGTACTTCTTGGTAATGTAATTGAAAACTAATTTTATCATCATTACATTCTTATGTTAAAACAATATTATTTGCAGTTAAAATATTTTGATGCATAGAAAAGAAGCCCTCATTGTTATCCCAGGAGGGAAATGGTTATGAGGTATTTAGCTTTTTTCATCCTTCTTCCCAATTCCAAGGAACTCATAGCTTTTCAAGAAATTCAGTTACTATTTATGTATCCATTGCATAAATCCTGAAGAGAGAAGAGATAAAGTCCATTTTTGGCAAATTCAATATTTATCACTTCATGTTCACAATCAGGTATTCCAACAATTTCCTTGATAGAACCCAACTTATGAAAATAATAAGCCTAAGAAAGCTCCAGAAGGTCTCTGAATTGACTCAAAAAACTGAAGGCCTTCAAGGATGTTCTGCCTAATAAATGCTCAATAAGTAGATTAACAAATAAAAATAATGGTTGACATATAAGTTCTTTATGTACATTTTATTATTTGATCCTAAAAACAACCCTCTGAGGAGATATTGTTCTCTTCACATTTTACAGATGAGGTGAGATGACTTGTCTCTGTTCAGACACCTTGTAAATGTTGGAGACAGGGTTTGAACCCAGATTTGAGGCGCAATAGGTAACAGAGCTGGACTTTGAATCTAGAAGACCTGAGTTCAGATCCATCCTCAGATAATAACTTAGCTGTGGGAAAATCACTTAACCTCCCAAGCCGTGGTTCTTCATCTATAAAATGAGTATAATAGCACCTACCTCACAGGGTTGTGAGAATCGAATGACAACATATGTAAAGCATTTTGCAAACCTTGAAGAAATTAAATGCTAGCTATGACAATTATGATGACTGTAAGTCCAGGTTAATTGCTTGCCCTTAACATAGGCTCAGAGACAGAAAGGACCAAAAAGGTAATGAACACAATCTCCTTATTTTATAGATAAGGAAACTGAGGCACAGAAAAATAACTTGCCAAAGATCACATAACTAACTAGTGTCTTAGATAGGATTTAAATCCAGGTCTTACTGGTTGCATGTATAATCATCTAATAGAATAGATTCCTCAAAAAAATTCAAAAATTCTCTTTTCTTACCACTTACTTTTTTTTTTATCAAAACAAGACCTGACTTGAACAGATAATGCATTTTGTTATAATGTCTGTGCTTAATGATATTATTAATGACAGCATTAGTAGTTTCCCTACTTCAGAATCATAATTTTCCTAACATAAATGCCAAGAAATAAGGAAAGTCAATTGCTTTAGATAATAAGAGCTAAAAATCTAATAGAAAGATCCCATGGAATAGCAGAAAAAGCATTTAGGCTGGCAGTCAGGAGTTTGGGTTCTAGCCTTGGATCCTGGCTTTGCCACCAGTCATTTGAAGGCAAATCACTTTGTGTCTTCATTTTCTTATCTCATAGAAATAGCTGTGATAATGGAATACTATTGTGCTGTAAGAAATGATGAGCAGGAGTTCAGAGAAACCTGGAGGGTCTTATGTGAGCTGATGATGAGTGAGATGAGCAGAACCAGAAGAACATTGTACACAGTATCATCAACATTGAGTGTTGATCTACTGTGATGGACTATATTCTTCTCACCAATGCAATGGCACAGAAGAGTTCCAGGGAACTCGTGATGGAAGAGGATCTCCAAAACAAGGAAAAAAAAAAAACTGGAGTATAGATGCTGAATGAACCATACTATTTCTTTTGTTTTTGGTGTTGTTGTTTTTTTCTATTTTGAGGTTTTTCATCATTGCTCTGATTTTTTCTCTTATAACAACATGACTAATGCAGAAATATGTTTAATGTTATTATGTGTGTGTGTGTGTGTGTGTGTATATATATATATATATCAGATTACCTGCTGTCTAGGGGAGGGGGGAGTGAGGGAGAAAAATCAGAAATTGTAAAGCTTGTATAAACAAAAGTTGAGAACTATCTTTACATGTAATGGAAAAAAATAAAATACTTTATTAATTTTTTTAAAAAAGAAATAGCTGTGATATAGCAGCAAGAGTGCTAGATTTGGAGTTAGGAGACGCGAGCCCCTAGATGGCAAAGTAGATAAAGTACCAGGCCTTGAGTCAGGAAGGCTGCAGAGTTCAAATCTGGCTTCAGACACTTTAGTAACTGTGTGACCCTAGGCAAGTCATTTAACCCTGTTTGTCTCAATTTCCCCATCTATAAAATGAGCTGGAGAAGGAAATGGCAAACCACTCCAGTATCTTTGTCAAGAAAACCCCAAAAGGGGTCAAGAAGAGTCAGATGAGACTAAACAACAACAATAAGACTTGAGTTTGAATATTTGCATTTCCTAGCTGTGAGACCATGGACAAGTCTCAATCTGTCGGAGCCTCGATCTCTCATTTATAAAATGAGGTTAATAATACTACCCCCCTCACAGAGTTGTAATGAAAGTGCTTTGCAAATCTTTTAAGTGCCATATAGATTTGTGAAACAGATAATAACTGCATTGTGAGGAAAACAGCTCGTAAACTGCAAAGCTCTACATAAATGTGTTATTTCTATTATTGTCCTAAAAGAGAGATGGTAACACCAGCCTTGACGATTTCCAGGGGTTGTTTTGTTACATCATTGTTCCCAGCTGAGCCCCTCAAGGCCACAGAGTTATTTCAAGGGTTTAGGATTATTGGGCCATAGGGTGTCTGAGAATCCTCTATCAGTAGTAACACAACTGCTATTGTGGAGAAAGAATCCTCACACTCTAAAAAGTTTGGAAACCACTTCATTAAATGTGGAAGTGTCAAACAAATCTAACATCAATCATCATCATCTCATACCGAGGTTTCCTATTCATAAAATTTCTCTTGCTCACCCCCATTTTAATAATAATTTATTAAATGTGGAAGTGTCAAATCTAACATCATCATCTCATACCGAGGTTTCCTATTTATAAAATTTCTCTTGCTCACCCCCATTTTAATAATAATTTATTAAATGTGGAAGTGTCAAATCTAACATCATCATCTCATACTGAGGTTTCCTATTTACAAAATTTCATTCACCCCCGTTTTATTAATAATAGCTGACATAAAGATGTAAGGGTTACAAAGTGCTTTGCATACTTTTCCCCAAACAACAACCCAATGAGTCAAGTGAGACAAGTATCTTTATCCCTTTTTTACAAAGAAGGAAAGTGAATCTCAGAGAGATTAAGTGATTTACTCATGGTCAAGCAACCAGTAAGTGGTAGAGGCAGACCTAGAATGAGGTTTTCTCAATCCAGTCTAGTGTAATTCCCACTAATAAACTAGCAATAGGAAAAGTAATGAAGCTTTAAGTGCTCCTTTTTCTGAATCCCACTCTTCTTGACATAAATGCCCATTTCACCAATTGAAAAAGCATAAAATCTAATCCAGTATGACTTCGATCAAGTTAATAGGCCACTTAGTATCTCATTTACATCAGATTAAAACTAGCAGAATCTCAATGAATCCCATGACCCATTATTGGCTGAATAAGTTACTTTTGAAAAGACCACTTCAAAAAGTGTCACCATTCCTAAAAAATGTTTCAGACAACTTCATTATACTAACCTTTTCTTTACAATTTGTTCTCTGTGATTAAAAGGTACTATAATTTGCCTCCCAATTACTTTCTCCTTCTCTTGCTTACAATGCATTCCCTTTGATTAAGACTGTAATTTGGATTCCAATTACATTAAACCTTAATCACGTTGCTAATGAAAACTCTGTTTTAATGATACTCATAATCATGAACAGAACTTGCTTTACATTTGTGTAGGGGCATAGTACTGAATCTTCTTTCTCCTTTGTACTCTCCTCTCCAAAGTCAGAATTTGTAAACCAATTAAAGTTGTGGGTTAAAGTTGTTGCAGGTTTGCAGGCCTTCCAGATTTCGATTATTTCATATCCCCCTCTCCCCACTATTTAACCTCTGCCTTTAAAAAAAGAAAACAGCCTGGTCCCCAAAGAAAAGATAGCTTAGCACCATGCCTGACATATAGTAAGCTTTTAATAAGTGTTGATTGAGGAATTAATTGTTGGATTGATGTGGAAAGATAACTCCCCCCCAAAAAAAATTCTTTGAAAAAAGATGAAGCACTATGGGTATGAAAAAACTACATATAATGTCAAACTTTCCTTTAATATGTTGCTTTTTGCGGGTCTACTTTTAAAAACTATTTTTAAACTTTTTTGTTAGGTTTTGGCTAAGAAGGAGGAAGGATGTGTCCAGAAATGCAGGTGATGTACAAAACAAAAGGTATCAATAAAAAAGCATGTTGTTTTGTTTCTTTTCTTCCTTCCTTCTTTCCTTCTTTCTTTCTTTCTGAAAACCGCCATCGGGCAAAAGGTGCTTGTTCTGTGCTCTGTAATTGGGAAAGTAAAAGCCATATTAAAGAGAAATATTTCTTTAATTAAGGGAATAAAGAGCTAAAGGTACCTGAAAAAAATAATATAATGGTGGGAAATGAGAGGTGGAAAGGAGGTTTGAAAAGAACAGCAAGACATAGCCCTTTAGGAGGCATAAAGAAGGAATCACATCCTTCTCACACCTCACCCAAAGAGACTGCCTAAAGCATCAAGGTAGGGGGGAATGGAGGAGTCAGGCTGTTGGAAGCATTAGATAACAAACCTTGGGCTGCTAGTGTGAGCCAATAAGGAACTTCCTCCAGGGAAATGACTTAAGGCACAGGCCCCTGCATAGAGAGTGGTAGTTAAAGCCTTGGGAGGGAATGGGATTGCCAAGGGAGAAAGGATCTACTGAAAAGAAAGCCTAGGGAATAAAATCCTTGGGAAATATCCACGTTAAACAGCAGGCAAGGGGATAGATAAGAAGACCAAGAAGAAGCTAGGGCCAAAAAATGAGAGTAGTAATATTAATAACTAACATTTATACGAGTATATATGTATATTGATATAGATCGATTTAAGGTTTGCAAAGCACTTTATATGTGTCTATACATATATGTATGTTATGTATACTTGTATGTGTTATAGGTACCTATATCTTATACATGCATATACATGCATCACACACACATACACACACACACACACACACACACACACCAATAGAAGGACTTCTCTGAAGCCAAGGGAAGAAAAGAATACTCACTATTCTGCTGGGTCCTGCAGGATCAAGGCAAGGGAAGGAGAGATAACCTTATAAGGTCTGCTCCTGCTAGGCCCTCCTGGTAGAATCTGATCAGGGTGTGCCCCCCACCCCAGCCCACCAAGATCTCATCAGGAGGGCCCTGCAGGAACAGGCAGTGCAAAAAGCCCATCTTCTTCCTCCACTAGTCTTCCAACCTTGGGGCCAATGTCCCCTTCCTCTTTGCCAAACTTTGCTTTTCCTACATTCGTAGCATCTTGCATTCCCATCGCCTGGCATAGCTATCGCCTTTGTTTAGGTTCTCATTACCCCTTGCCTAGATTTCTAATTGGTCTACCCACCTCAATTCTCTTCTTACTTCAGCCCACCCTACACAGCTGCTGGCAAAATAATTTTCCTTAAGTGCGGAACTGACCATATCAGTACTTATACCCAACCAATTCAAGTGGCTTATTATTGCCTTTAGAATAAAATATAAACTGGTTAGCTTTTTTTTTTTCTGTTTAGCTTTTGTTTGGTTTGGTTTTATTTTTGGTTTTTTTGCAGGGCAATGAGGGTTAAGTGTAGGGTTAAGCCCAGGGTCACACAGCTAGTAAATGTCAAGTGTCTGAGGCCGAATTTGAACTCAGGTCCTTCTGAATCCAGGGCCTGTGCTTTATCCACTGCACCACCTAGCCGCCCCCCTTGTTTAGCTTTTAAAACCCTACAGAACCTAGCACCAAACTATCTTTCCAACTTCACTGGACATGACTCTTCCTCCCACATTCTATAATCCCGCCAAACTGGCCTTCTCTCTGTTCTTCACTCACAAAATTCCATCTCCAATCATTGGGCCTTTGCACTGACCCATCCCCCATAATGCACTCCTTCCTTACCCCTACTTCATAGAATCCATCTCTTCTTTTATGGAGCTTAGATACCATCTTCTGCAAGAAGCCTTTCTTCATCCTCCAGCTGCTTGTGTCTTTCTTCTTAGAGTGCCCCATATTTCATTACTTTGTATTTGCATGTATATATATATATATATATATATATATATATATTTATTATCATTCCTTCCCACTGTCCCCTTTAGAACATTGTAAACTCTCCTGATAAATACATATAGTCCAACAAAACAAATTTCCAAATAAGCCACATTCAAATATGCATATCTTATTACAAAGGTCAAGTCCATCACTTCTCTGGCAAGAGGTAGGTGGCATGGTTCATCTTAAGTCCTCTGGACTCATGGTTTATTATTACATTTATCAGAGTTTAAAGTCTTTCAAAATTGTTTTTCTCTGTAATGTTTTCTTTATGTAAATTGTTCTCTTAGTTCTTTTCATTCTGTATAGGTTCATATAGACCCTCCCAGTTTCCTCTGAAATTGCCCATTTCATAATTTCCTATGCAACAATAATATTTTATTACATTCATATACCACAATTCTTTTAGGTATTCACAAACAAGTGGGCACTCCCTTAGTTTCTAGTTTTCAACTACCATGACAAGAGCTTTTATAATATATGTGTTTCTTAACTTAATATTTATGCTGGATATATTTTTACATGTATTTGTCTCTCCCATTAGAATGTCAATTCATTGTGAGTAGGAATGTTTCATTTTTTTGTACTTGTATCCCATTAACACAATGCCTAGCCCATAGTAGCTGGTAGCTGCTTAATAAATACTTGTTGATCAATTGATTTTTTTTTTTTTTGCAGGGCAATGGGGGTTAAGTGACTTGCCCAGGGTCACACAGCTAGTAAGTGTCTGAGGCCTGATTTGAACTCAGGTACTCCTGAATCCAGGGCCGGTGCTTTATCCACTGCGCCACCTAGCCACCCCCAAGGAGCTTATATTCTAATAGCAAAGGGGCAAAGGAAAGAAAATAAGCATTTATGTAGTGCCTACTATATGATAAGCATTGTGCTAAGCACTTTACAACTATTATCTTGTTTGATCCTAAACTCTTTGAGGTAGGTGCTATTATTACCCTCATTTTACAGATAAGGAAACTGAGGCAGACAGATTAAATGACTCCATCAGGGTCATATAGTGCCAAAGAGTATGAGGCTGGATTTGAACTCAGGTACTCCTGAATCCAGGGCCAGTGCTTTATCCACTGCACCACCTAGCCACCCCCAATCAATTGATTTTTTGATGCTAACTCTCCACTCCCAGTGTTACAGAAGCAGAACCCACAGTCCTCAAAGTAGCCAGATAAGCCCTGATAAGAAGGAGGGATGCTTCTTCAGTGACCAGATGCAAGAAGAAAAGAGAGGTAAGTGCTAGGTACTGAATGAATGGAATGAACAACAGTATGTGTTTAAAATATAGATACACCATGACAAAAGCCAGCCCTAGGACCAATATTATCTAATGTTTTTATTGTAGGATATGATTCATAAGATTTTATACCTGAATGGGTCCTTAGAGGTCATCTAGTCTGTAGTAAAATCAAGGGCATAATCATAACTCAAGCATTTGTCACATATGTTATAGTGAAGATTCCATTTGGATTATGGGACTAAATGACTATGGATATGACAGTAAATTGTCAAAACAAAATAAACACTTAATTAGAACTGGAAAATTGTGAGCTTCATGACCTCCCTCTTTCTCCCACTTAAGAATAGTCAAATACACACATGTTCATTGGGGAAGAAGAAATATTTGAGAGTCATGGCACAAACAAAATTAATATATCAAATGCACTATATCATGCTACTATGAAAAAAAAAAGCTAACATAATTCTGTCAAAATGTATTTGCTTCAAATAGCGAGGAATGATTTTTAATTCCATAGTCACTCATCAAACATAATCTGTAAAATATAGTGACACTTTTAGTTCTCTGGAAAAATAAGTGTATCTATTTGGCCCTAAACACAGTAAATCCAGATAGAGACAAGGAAACTGTATCCATTAAAACGTAAAAAAGAAAAGATTTAGAAGAAGAAAGAAATTTTATCAGAGGCCAAGTAAGGAAAAAGAAGCAATGAAAATAGGCAGAAGGTAGAAAGGAATAAAAACTAAAAGGTAAAATGACTAAAGCTGTAACATTCTATCTAATGAGAATGACTGCATTTTTCCTAATGATAGATTTTGTGAAATCAGAGGGGAAATTGCTACAGCAGGAAATGGCAATTCTTAGGGTACTTCCACATAATATATTCGGGGCTTGGGGAAGGCAAAGCTATGTTTTTACAATTTTTTTTAAATAGCAGCATACATTGCCAATGTACACAGTTCCAATATTTTCTTATTGCATATTTGAATCTGCTCCTGAGGCTAATATAGATATGACCTAAGTAGTTTGAATGTAAAGCTAATATAATTCAAGAGTATAATTAATAGAAACTATGAAGTATGAAGGTCACTAAATTAGGAAAAACTCTTGAAGCACAGGGTTCACCCAAATGCATCCAACCTCTTAGGGAATTTTTCAATTTTATAATGCAGATTAAGGGAACTTCTGCATTAATCTACCTGCTCAATTTAAGTGCTTTCTGCTTCCACATGTTGGAAATAAAAATGCATTGGCTCCACCAAAAGGAATGAAAAATAACCTCCCTCCTGTTTGTTTATGTAAATTAAGGGGAAACTAGTCCTTCGATCCAGGCCCTATAAACTTTTACTGTATTAACCAGTGCAACCAGACACATTTATATGACCTTTTCTTTATTTTACCTCCTACCCTTTTTTATTGTTCCCCTCTAGGGTCCTAGCAATGGCCAACAAACTTTCTCTCATGTGCCCCCCTTTTGGTTATCTATTTACCATCACTCTGATTAAGGTGGAAACTAAATTGGAGGAATCAGCCAGTCACCTAGGAACTGAAGAAAAGTGTCCAGTAGAACATTAACTATAACCTGCATGGCTTCATTTCCCATAAGGGAAGCCAAGACTACAGCTATCTGACCAACAGTTATAATAATAACAACAATATTATTTATAGACAAGTCGTAGAGAATAATAGGGTATTGTTGTCCTACATGCTCTTTCATGTAAAAACAATTTACCATAGATTTAGATTGTAAAGGTCCATAGAGGATAGTTCATTAAACACCCTTATTTTACAAATGAATAAACTGACCCCACAAATGATTTGGTCAAGATCCCAAGATAAGTGACAGAGCTGGGATTTGAACTTGAGGCTCTACCTTCAAATTCAGCATTCATTCCACTGCTTTGTTCAGTCATGCCTGACTTTTTGTGACCCCCATTTGGGGTTTTCTTGGCAAAGATACTGGAGTGGTTTGCCATTTCCTTCTCTAGATCTTTTGACAGATGTGAAAACGAGGGTCACACAGCTAGTAAGTGGCCAGATTTAAACTAAGAAAGATGAGTCTTCCTGATTCTTAGTCCAGTGATCTATCCACTGTGCCATCTAGCTGCCCACCATTCCACCGTACTACACTATAATAAGGTGTTTTGGGGGGACGAAGAAACAAAAAAGTATCAAGTTTAAATCTAAAGTTTGAAATTAAGTGTTTAAAATTAAGAGTTGTGGCCAGTAGTTTCCTTCTTTCTTCCATCAGCTAGATTATCTTTTGGGTACGATTATCTCCACCAAAAAAAAAAAAGTTTTAATCATAGACAAGTTTCAAGATTTTTTTTTAAACCATATGGCTAAGTGAGAGGAGAGAGTCTTCTGTTGGTCTCTCAGAGGAAATGGCTCTAAACATTTCTGGTGTGAACAACTTTTAAGTATTTTACAACTTGTGCAAATAGTGTTCAACTGGTAGGACTGGAGATCTCTAGAGTGTTTATTTTGTAATGAATGTTTCAATAGTTCATGTGCTTCTTTTTTTCTGTTCTTTGAATGTTGACAGCTTCATGAGAAAGCATAACTGAGAAGAAAACAGCAGTGGCCAATCTTTATAAACTTCTGTGGATGAAAAAATTCCCTAGAAAGCAAATACCTAAGATCATAAGTCTAGAGAAGCTGCTAGAGGTATGATATAATAAGGGTGATTTAAATAATTTAATTTTAATTAAGAAAATAATTTAATTAATAAACATAATTTAAATATAAAGGTGATTTTTTTTTCTGACCTGGGAGAATTCTGCATTTTAACATGAGAGATTTCTAAATTAAAATATATTTGCTGTGTGAGATTTAAAATTGGATATTAGATCATAAATCTCCCCTACTTAACCTTTCCCTTAATTTATCTCCCAAACTAGTAAATGGAAGCAGGTTTTGGTTTTCTAGATAGACCTTTTTATTTATAGTTATGATAGTCACAAGGTGATGTTGGTTAGAAGGATAGGAAAGTAGAAACACAATACAAATCGTCTTAAGTCTAAGCTTAGTCTATATTCCTTATAACAACTCACCAAACCGACAAGGCCACCAACCGACAAGGCCACCAACCGACAAGGCCACCTTTGGAGAGAGAGAGTCCGTGCCGCGCCGTCAGGAGTCCCCCCAAGCAGGCAAAAAGGCCTCTCTCCTTTTCTCCACCCCGGAAGTCAAAAAAAAACCCGGCAGGCAGTCTGACATGCGCAGCAGGCGCACTGTACCTGGCAGGCAGTCTGACATGCGCAGCAGGCGCACTGTACCCGGCAGGCAGTCTGACATGCGCAGCAGGCGGACTGTACCCGGCAGGCAGTCTGACATGCGCAGCAGGCGGACTGTTCATCTCCTCCCCAAAAGGGTGGTCCTTGAAAAACTGGCGTCTTTCAGTTATCCTAACCGACTGTTAAAAACTTTCATATTTTACCACATTTCCCCCCTTTGCTTCCTCAAGAAACGGAATGTTTCCTTGATGGAACAGTAAAAAGAATATAATAACTTTTGCTGACTAATAATATGCGAACAACAATACAGAAAAGGAAGAGAGGAAAGTTTTGTCCAGAGGGGCGATTTTTTTTTTTCCTCATGAACCGACGCTTTGACATTAGTCTTGCAAAGGGAGAGCCTCTGCAGAGAGTACATGTTACAGATAGTATATAACAGAAAGGAGATAGTAAAAGCTAATAAAGCAAAACAGTTCATATAAAGTCTCTGAGTTCTCTTGTCTTCTTGAAGTGGTAAGATGTCATCAGGAGGAAACTGGATTCTGGTCTGGAAAACTGGATTCTGGACTCTGGTCTGGAAAGCTGGATTATCTTCTTTAACTGTTTGAATTGCTGTATTTTTAAAACCTTAGCATAGCATTGTCAATGATCAAATTAATAAATTCCATTACATTCCCTCCTTTATATGGTTAGACTTGTAATAGAGGGTTGAGGTAGTTATGCAATGTGTAACACTTTTTACCACCATGTGTCTGGATCAAAGCCAAATTTAGTATGTGTTCATGACACCTGAAAATGTTATGGAAAGGTTATCATACCATATCTCATGGTTCTGAGACAGCCAGTGATTGTGCTAGGCCACAGGTGAATTCAACTGAGTGAGATAAAAAGATAAATAAGTTCAGTTAAATTAGGTTAAATTAGGAGGGAGAGAGGATGAATACTGGACTGTGCCTAGTAATTGTGCTCTACATAGTCACCATCATAAGCAAACCATGGACTTACGTATACCTGTCTCTCCTTTTGTTGCACATATATTCTCTCCAGGGCCTGCGTCAGAGTTCACAGCAAGTTAGTCTCTGAAATGATAAGTTTCCATATTTCTGAAATCTCATTAATTTCACCAAAGACAATATGATGGTAAAAATGTGTGCTATGCTGCATAACTGAGAATATATTAGTGATATATACAATAATTCCAAACCATACCCAGAGTATAATGACATATAAATAATAAACGAATGTAAATAGCTGATTATATTAGACATTGTTACATAATCTTCTTTTAGACATTATTACATAATCTTCTTTTAGCAAGTAGACCACATCATCTTATACATGAATTCTCTGGTATAACAGTAGCAGATACTTAAAGTGGTGATTAATTCATCAAAAAGAAATAAGACTTCAATTAGCAAGATTCAATATTCAATGTTTTCAGTGAGGTATCAAGCAATTTCTGGTACTTTTTAGTTAAACAGAACAACATACAAGAGAAAGGAGAAAAATAAATAAATAAAACAAAACTCATTAGAACTCATGGTTCTCTCAAAAAGAAAGAGTAAATAAAAAAAAGAAGAATTCTGGTAGCTTCTGAGGCCCGATAGCCTCACCCACAGCATATACTTAAAATGTCTTTGAATAATCACTTAGTTTACAAAATTTAGTTTTAAAGAAAAGCAAAAGAAACAAAAGTAAAAAAAAAACCAAAGCAAAACCAAAAATAAAAAATAAAAAGCAAAAGATTCGCTAAGCACCCTTTTGTGCTCTTAAAGAACTTAAAGGTGCAGTCAATTCCAGGTCTTTTCAGTGCCTTTCAAAAGTCAAAACAAAAACAAAAAAACCCAAAAATTAATAAAAAAAAAATAGTTGAGGTAGGCCAGAAAACTAGGCCATGTACTTCAGTGCTTTTGCCTGTAGAAGGAAATGCTTGTTAAATTATAAGGTATTTAAGCTGCTAGAGTTTGGGGTATGCCACATTGTTTTAACTGGTTCCCCAATTCTCTGCATGCCAAAGTGGCAGGGGTTTCTGAATTGTCATTGATCTTTCTAATGCTGTCATAATGTTCTTTATGGTAGAAAATGTGGAGTTCTGTAGCATCAGTTTTGTCTGTGCCACTGATTTTCAATAAAGGCTGATTTAATTGATGAACCACAACATTCAGCTGATGCTGCTTAGCAAATGCTACAATTGTATCATTTCCTCCCCACTTTCCAAATTTCTTTAATTCATCAACATATTCTTCAAAAGGGGAGTCATTTACTATAAAAGACTCAAACTCTTGTCTATGGTTAATCATATAAGAAGCAGCTTCTTGTCTGTGTCTGAGATGATTTCTACAGTGACCTTCTAGCTGGTCTGCTAAAGCCCTAAAAAGGCAATTTCCGTCTCCTGATACTTTACGAAGACTGAGTCCCAAAGCATTTAACTGATCAGTGGGATTCTTAAATGGGAACTTCCTGTTTCCTCTGAACTTTCTTTGCTCTTTAACAGTTGCTATCGTTAGGGTTTTTACCTCTTTAGCGTCTACCTCAGGTCTATCTGAAATCTCTTCACCTATGAATGGTGCAGGCTTTATATGAGAGCAATGAATCCATGAGTCTTTTTCACCAATTTTAATGGCGGTAGGAGTTGTCAATAATACCTGAAAAGGTCCTTCCCAGGCAGGTTGAGTTCCACTGGTTCTCTGAAAATTCTTCACATATATTTTATCTCCTGGGTTGAAGTTATGCAATGAAAAGTCTAATGGTCCTGCCTGGACCACAGCTCCTGCCTCATGGAGTTCACGTAGCCTGGTCTGTAATTCCTGTATATAGGAAGCAACAGAAGTATCACCTCCCACCAGTGATGTATAAACTGGGGAAAAAGTTTTAGCTTGGATAGGAGGGTGACCAAAAAGCATTTCATAAGGAGATATATGAAGTTCTCCTCTTGGTCTACTTCGTAGATAGAATAATGCCAATGGTAGAACATCAGGCCATTTCAAATGGGTTTCAGTACATAATTTGCCAATCATACTCTTAAGCTCTTTATTCATACGTTCGACTTGGCCTGAACTTTGTGGATGGTAGGGCGTGTGGAATTTTGGAGTCACTCCCAAGAAAGAGTAGATTTGGGATAAAATCGAATCAGTGAAATGTGTGCCTTTGTCAGAATCGATGCGGGCTGGTGGGCCAAAACGAGGTACTATCTCTTTAAGAAGAATTTTGGCAACAAAGGCAGCTGTGGCTCGGGGGCTGGGAAAGGCCTCCACCCACCGAGTGAGCTGATCAACTATAACAAGGCAAAATTTATAATGTCCTGCTTTTGGCATAGTAATATAATCAATTTGTAAGTGCTCAAAAGGTGTATATGCTAGAGGACGCCCTCCATAAGCTTTGGCCTTAAAAGCATACTGATTATAAGACTGACATGTGGAGCAGCCCGAGCAGATTCGAGATGCTGTATTAGTCACACCTGGTGCTATCCAGGTTCTCTTAATAGAGTCTACAATGCCTTGTGTACCAAAATGGCCTTTTCTGTGAACAGAGAGGCATACCTGGTGGTAGAATTTCCGGGGAAGAAATGGCTTACCTTCCGGAGACACCCAGATGCCATTGATCTGTTTCGCCTTAAATTTCTTTTTCCACTTTTCTACTTCAGAATCGTCATAGGTTAGGTTGGAAGGAATATCCTCAGAAGGTGAAAGGTTAAATACATGTTCAGGAGCTTCTAATGCAGCAAGCTTGGCTGCAGAATCGGCTCGTGCATTTCCCTTTGAAACAGGGTCACTATTCCCTGTGTGGGCAGGGCAATGTACAACGGCTAGGGAAGAAGGCAGTTTTAGGGCATCTAAGAGGTCCTTGATAAGGTCCCCATTGGCAATAGCCTTGCCCGAGGATGTTAGAAAGCCTCGTTGACGCCAAATCATACCAATAAAGTGGCATATGCCAAAGCCATATTTCGAGTCAGTAAAAATGGTGGCACTCTTATCTTTAGCTATATTACAGGCCTGTGTAAGAGCCACAAGTTCAGCAGCCTGTGCACTAAAATGGGAAGGCAGAGAAGCTGCCCAGAGGGTGTCATAATCAGAAACTACAGCAGCTCCAGTAAAACGGGTTCCCTCTCTCATAAATGAGGAACCATCTGTATAGAGGACAAGATCAGGATTTTCTAAAGGTGTATCAAAAAGATCATCACGGGGTTTTTCAGCCATATCAACTAAAGAAGCACAGTCATGCAACGGTTCCCCCGAGAATGGTAAATTAGGGAGTAGTGTTGCTGGATTAAGAACTGTGCAGCGTTTTAAAGTGATATTCTCATTACCTAACAGGGTTATTTCATACTTAGCCAGCCTTTGATCTGAAAAGGCTTGTGTCCTGTGACGTAGTAAGAGAGCCTCCACTTCGTGAGGGCATTGCACAGTTAGAGGGTTACCTAGGACCAAATCAGAGGCTTTTTCTACCAAAAGCGCTGTGGCCGCCACTGCTCTAAGGCAAGGTGGCACTCCAGCCGCTACAGGGTCCAGCTGAATTGAATAGTAGGCTATAGGACGCTGGTTAGGCCCCAGTGACTGAGTCAGGACTCCAGAAGCCACCCCCCTTTGTTCATGCACAAAGAGAGTGAAAGGCTTACTATAATCTGGCAGTCCTAGGGCAGGTGCTGATAACAAGGCCCGTTTTAATTCTTTTATGGCTGAGAGATGCTGGGGATCCAACTGTAAAATGTCTGGAACAGAACTTTTTGTAAGAGCTATGAGGGGTTTAGTAATTTCACCAAAAGAGGGTATCCATTGTCTACAGTACCCAGCTGCTCCCAGAATGGCTCTCAACTGCCTCTTAGTAGTGGGGGCAGAGAGTTGTTGAATGGCCTGGACTCGCTTAGAAGAGACAGAGCGAGTTCCAGCAGCCAAAATAAATCCTAAATATTCTACCTGGGGCAAACACCATTGTACCTTTGTCTTAGAAACCTTGTGTCCTCTCTTGTGCAGCTCCAGCAGTAAGTGACGGCTATCTTCCTGACAAATTTCAGCATTAGGAGAGGCCAAAAGTAAGTCATCAACATATTGTACTAGTGTGGAGGCTTTAAAGGTAATAGAGGCCAGATCCTGCTGTAAAATTTGGGAAAATAATGTGGGACTGTCTACAAATCCCTGTGGGAGTCTAGTCCAGGTCCACTGTCTATTTTTCCAGGTAAAAGCAAATAAATATTGGAAGTCCTCATGTACTGGTATGGAGAAAAAGGCAGAGCAAAGGTCTACCACTGTGAAACATGTAGATTCATAGGGAATTGAGGAAATTATCATAGCCGGATTTGCGACTATAGAATGTCTAGGAATAACATAATTATTAATCGCTCTAAGATCTTGCACAAAGCGATAAACAGGTTTACCATCTGGCCCAGGCTTGGGTTTTTTAACTGGCAAAATGGGAGTATTGCATGGAGAGTGATGACATGGAATAATAATACCCTGGCTTTTCAAAGCCTCAATTATAGGGGTGATCCCTTCTATTGCTTCCCTAGACAATGGATACTGTGGAATGGAGGGGGGTGGTCCCCCCTTAACTTTAAAGGTAACAGGCATGGCAGACTTAAGGAGCCCCACCTCATTAGGGGATGAGGCCCATAAAGACTCAGGAATGTCAGAGGGGATTTTGGATACCTCCCCTGCTGTTCCTTGAGCTTCTGTAAGTAAAATTGGTAATAAATGAACAGTATCCTCTGGCAATTGTAAGGAGACAGCCCCATCTGGAGCACAAGATATGGTTGCTCTAAGCTTGCAAAGGAGATCACGACCTAATAAATTTACAGGGGCATCAGGCATGAGTAAAAATGAATGTTCTACTGTTAAGGGCCCCATAGATACCATGCGAGGATTCAATTTTGCCACTCTCTGGCTCTTTCCTGAGACTCCCACTACATTCAAATATCCTACAGGTCTACACCCAGCATCTGGTTTGCTTACTAATACTGATTTAGAGGCTCCTGTGTCTAGCAGACAATCATAATAAGTCTCCCCCACTTTTAAGGTGACATGTGGTTCATTACTCTGGGGAGGTGAATGGACTGGCACAAGTGCATTCAAAAAATCCGGATCTGGGAATATATGGCTTTCATTATCTATGTTCCATTCCTCCCCAAGACACCATCATTCCTGTGTCCTCTTCTGAGGGGGGTCTTGGTTACCATTATTCTGGTACTGCCTTTCTGTATTCCTCCAAAAAGATCTATTTCTATTTTGATTTCGCCTGTAATTAGAATTAGAATTTCTTCTCCAAGTCCTACATTCTCTCAATTCATGCCCCTCCTTACGACAGTAACAACACACCTTAGTGTCCTTGCTCCGGTATCCACATGGCTGACTAGTAATCGCTGGTGCCAGAATGCTCTGTTTAGGGTGATCTGGATCTTCCTCACGTGAGTCAAAGACATAATTTGCAAGTTCCTTAATTCTATCTACTGAGAGATTTCTCCAGTCTGGACATTGTTTCAGAAAGTATCTGCGTATTTCTGGCAGTGAATTATAAACAAATGTGTTGAGAATGATACAGGAATCTCTTAAATCTACTGGATCCAATCTGGTGTACTGTCTAGCGGCCTCACAAAGTCTATCATAAAATCTGTTTGGTCTTTCATTAGCCTCCTGAGGTAGGCTTAAAAATTTCTGCCAGTTTTCTGGTTTTCTAGAGCAAGATTCCATTCCCTTCAGAAGTGTTTCTCTAGCATTTTTTAATCTTTGGAAATCCCTATCATCATTATAATTCCACTCTGGATCCTTTAGAGGCCATTCCACATCGGCCTTACCTTTCGCAACAAGGGCATTTCCTGCTGAGATAACATCTGTAATCTCAGTTGGGGACAGTAAAGTTTCCAAAAGGCAAGTAACATCAGCCCAACTGGGTTGATATGCATTAAATATAGTCCTTAACTGTGAAATTACAGTGTTAGGATTTTTCTCAAAACTAGGGATGATTGATTTCCATGCGCTCAAGTCACTTGGTCTAAAGGGGCTATATTTTCTGACTTGAATTGGCACTCCCTTCTTACTATGTTCTATAGCTTCCTGCAGAGGGAGTAGTTTCTGCTGATCTGATTCTGAACTTGGATCATCTCTAGTAGAAACAGCCATTTTGAGGTCTCTCTCCATATGTGAGAATTTCATTTCGAGGTCTCTCTCCATATGTGAGAATTTCCCCCATATCATAACAATGATAATAACAAAAACAATGATAATAACAAAAACAAAAAAAAACCAAAAAAAAATAAAATCCTTAGTCGTATGAACTATGGATGTGGTATTAAAAGGTATTTCAATTGCAGGCATAAAATTTCTACTTATATTAAACGTATTTTCCCAAAGATTCTCACGTATACTATTATACAAAAAACTTTTTGCTGCCTGAATGAGGAAAAAACCAATAATGTTATGAAGGACCATTGAGTAAACTATTCCTCTAAGTCGGGATGTTATGCTGTCCCAATACATTCCGATGAGAAAAATCAAAGGGATAGTAGAATATTCGAGCATCTTGCCCTTTAAACTGGGCTGGCTTTTCTGTTTAAAGCAAGACTCTTAGAGGCTTAAAGTCTTTAAGGGAGATTAGACAAAGGGAAAGTCCGTGGGGGGGGGGGGTAATTTGGAAAATCCACCGAATTGGCCGGCTTATGGCCAAACTAGGGAGGGTGGGAGGGTCCTTAAGGTCCCTTCGGGGTCGCCAAAACTGTGAGATTTAAAATTGGATATTAGATCATAAATCTCCCCTACTTAACCTTTCCCTTAATTTATCTCCCAAACTAGTAAATGGAAGCAGGTTTTGGTTTTCTAGATAGACCTTTTTATTTATAGTTATGATAGTCACAAGGTGATGTTGGTTAGAAGGATAGGAAAGTAGAAACACAATACAAATCGTCTTAAGTCTAAGCTTAGTCTATATTCCTTATAACAACTCACCAAACCGACAAGGCCACCAACCGACAAGGCCACCAACCGACAAGGCCACCTTTGGAGAGAGAGAGTCCGTGCCGCGCCGTCAGGAGTCCCCCCAAGCAGGCAAAAAGGCCTCTCTCCTTTTCTCCACCCCGGAAGTCAAAAAAAAACCCGGCAGGCAGTCTGACATGCGCAGCAGGCGCACTGTACCTGGCAGGCAGTCTGACATGCGCAGCAGGCGCACTGTACCCGGCAGGCAGTCTGACATGCGCAGCAGGCGGACTGTACCCGGCAGGCAGTCTGACATGCGCAGCAGGCGGACTGTTCATCTCCTCCCCAAAAGGGTGGTCCTTGAAAAACTGGCGTCTTTCAGTTATCCTAACCGACTGTTAAAAACTTTCATATTTTACCACAGCTGGCATTTTTTTCTATGCATTTTTTTTAAGTGAGGCAATTGGGGTTAAGTGACTTGCCCAGGGTCACACAGCTAGTAAGTATCAAGGGTCTGAGGCCAGATTTGAACTCAGGTCCTCCTGAATCCAGGACTGGTGCTCTATCCACTGCGCCACCTAGCTGCCCCTTTTCTATGCTTTTTTGTCGTTGTTGTTTTTTGTTGTGTGTTTTTTTTAGTGAGGCAATTGGGGTTAAATGACTTGCCCAGGATCACACAGCTAGTAAGTGTTAAGTGTCTGAGGCCGGATTTGAACTCAGGTACTCCTGACTCCAGGGCTGGTGCTCTATCCACTGTGACACCTAGCTTCCCCTTTTCTATGCATTTTTGTTTGTTTGTTTGTTTTTTGGTGAGGCAATTGGGGTTAAGTGACTTGCCCAGGGTCACACAGCTAGTAAGTGTCTGAGGCCGGATTTGAACTCACGTACTCCTGAATCCAGGGCCGGTGCTTATCCACTGTGCCATCTAGCTGCCCCTTTTCTATGCATTTTTAAACATATCTTTTTGAAGGGGCTTTTAATTAGGTTGTATAATATGCCTTTACTGGTGTTTGTAATAAACCCTGATTGCCAAATCCTAATCTGCTTGTTGCACTAGTGAATAGAAGGGGATGTTTTGTGTGTCAAAATACAGCACTAGATAGATTTTCAAAGACTCAGCAGATTAATGTTATTCAGAATAAATTATAGTGTATGAACAGAGCCCCCCTGGACCCACACCTCCAGAAACTCTGCCCACCTACCTTCCTTCTCCAACTCAGGGGAGTTAACCTGCTCAGTGACTTTCCCCTGGGACTAAGTAGGGGACAACTTAGAGGGTGAATGAATCCAACCTCACCTCATCCATTTCTATCCAGCCCAGCCCAGACTCTGCTTCATTCTTTTCTGAAGTCTGTGGCATGTAAAACTACATGTGGTCCTTTTGGGTCTTTTTCCCAAAGAAATCATAGAAAGGGGAAAGGGACCCACGTGTACAAAAATATTTATAGCTGCTCTTTATGTGGTAGAAAGGAATTGGAAGTTGAGGGGGTGCCCATCAATTGGGGAATGGCTGAACAAGTTGTGGTATATGAATACAATGGAATACTATTGTGCTGTAAGAAACGATGAGCAGGAGGAGTTCAGAGAAACCTGGAGAGTCTTACGTGAGCTGATGATGAGTGAGATGAGCAGAACCAGAAGAACATTGTACACAGTATCATCAACATTGAGTGTTGATCTACTGTGATGGACTATATTCTTCTCACCAATGCAATGGTACAGAAGAGTTCCAGGGAACTCATGATGGAAGAGGATCTCCAAATCCAAGGAAAAAAAAAACTGCAGAGTATAGATGCTAAATGAACCATACTATTTCTTTTGTTTTTAATGCTGTTGTTTTTTTCTATTTTGAGGTTTTTCATCATTGCTCTGATTTTTTCTCTTATAACATGACTAATGCAGATATAGGATTAATGTTATTATGTGTATATATATATATAACCTATATCAGATTACCTGCTGTCTAGGGGAGGGGGGAGTGAGGGGAGTGAGGGAGAAAAATATGAAATTGTAAAGCTTGTATAAACAAAAGTTGAGAACTATCTTTACATGTAATGGAAAAAAAAATAAAATACTTTATTAATGTAAAAAAAAACTACATGTGGTCACCTTATTTCTTTCCCAAGTTTGGGGAAAATTAGCTGAGGTTTCTAATATATTTGTTACTCATAAATTAGAAGCTTTAGCACCAGTTTTGGGCATTAAGCATTTATTAAAGTTTACCTAATATTAGTAAAAAGAGAACACCTCGCTCAGAAAGTTAAGAAAAGGACCTTCTAGCCTAGAGCTCCAGCCTCGCCTGCTTCTTTCTTCAAGTCCTCCACCACTAGCCTGTCTGAGAGCCAAACTGAGAGTCGAAGCTTCCTCTGAGTCCAGAGGAGTGGCGGTCCTTACACCCTGCTTCAAGCCAATTGGCTAGCATCACCCAAATCCATTGGTTCACTGAACTTGAGGGTGGTCCCTGAGCAGAATGTGGGGACTCAGAGTTCAGAGAACACACCCCCTGAGGGCCAGGCCTTCAGGTAGGTGGGGTTCCAATCAATTTAACTCCAAGTGAGTCAATCAGCAAAGTCAAACCAATCAATCTCCCCCCCCCCCAGCAATTAAGGTCAAGTGACTTGCCCAGGGTCACACAGCTAGTAAGTGCTAAGTGTCTAAGGCCAGATTTGAACCCAGGTCCTCCTGAATCCAGGGCCCGTGCTCTATCCACTGTGCCACCTAGCTGCCCCTCCAATCAATCTTAATATAATCCTGGCTGGGCATAGAGTATATTTTTAATAGACATCTTTGATTTACCTTAATTAAGGCAACCTAGATTAAAGGAATTGTCCCTGATTTTTTTTTCCTCAGCTATGTGATGTTTAAAATCTAAATGTAGGTCCTAATTTGCCCCCTCCCCCCAGTTTTGGGGGAAAGCTGGCTAAAATCACTGATAAATTCAGCAAGAGTTTAGGCTTTTAAGGATTTATTAAAGTGTATTAGAAGTTAGTGAAGAGAGAGTCATTATAGCCAGAGAGAAACCCTTGCTTTTCCTAGCAGTCCACATGAAGTCCCTCACCACGCCAAAGTCCTGGATGGAAAAGGGGGGAGGGGGGCCCTCCTGTTCTCCATCTCTGCCACCACCAGTTCTAGATGAAAAGAGAGAGATCCAGCAAGCCAGCCTCACCTTCCTACTTCCTGTCTCCCTCCCCAAAAGGGGAGGTCATTCCAGCTGACTGGTTGAGAGTGGTCTCTTGCTGATGTCAGTAGTATACCACCTCTGAGAACAACATCCCACTCAGGCCAGCCCGGTATGGCCTCAATTTTGATGGTCTTCAGGTGGGGCCCCTGGGCATCTGTCAAATTCCATTATTTTATCACATTCCCCCCTGTGCTTCATTAAGAAACAATTGTTTCCTTCATGAAGCAATAACATTAGATACTTTTGACTAACAAAGTAAAGGGAATGAAAAGAGAGAAAAGAAATTGAGGGACACATTAACAAAGGCTAAAGGGAGCACTCCCTTTTTAGCAGGAGGACATTACAAACAGAGAAAAACTAAAGAGGGAACTCCCCTTTAGTAAGTGGACATTATAAACGGTGTATACAATGGGGAAAAAGAAAACAGAAAAATGTCCATTTAAGTCTTTGGAAGTCTTTTCTTAGATGATTCTTGGGATGTCCTCTGGGTGTAGTTGTAGAAGGGAAGTCTTTCAGATGTGGATGCTGAAGATCAACTAACAAGTCTCAGATGTAGAGTTTCAGATGTGGTTGTAAAGTCTCTCAGGTGTTTCAGATACTGGTGATCAGCTGGAAAAGTTTTCTACAAAATTGAGCTTAACCAGCTGCTACTCCTGTCTGCCCCATGTCACCCCATCCCCATGTACCTGAAGGAAATGGATGTCTGGATTTCAATTCGGTTTGAGGTTCCCCTGCATATCCCATGACTAGTAATCATCCATCTGGCTGTGGGGATGGGAGTGAGGGCTGGGTTGGGAGGGGGGCGACAGGATGGAGGGAAGGAATTGAGGGGCTGGGAGGAGGAACCAATTGGTTACACATTTGACTTGGGTTCTTTTATACAATCAAAAATTAAAAGGAGAGAAAAAAATTGAGCTTAACACAACTTTAAATAGCTTTGCCAATAATCAAATCAAATAATGAGAGTTCTCAAAAACATGTCTAAGGAAATCCAGAATCTTTCAGAGATTTTACAATTATTGTCCAGTTGTTATGCATGAAACATATAATAAAAACAAAAATTGAAACATTCTCTAAAACTTAATATTACCATAGCTAATAAACATTGACAAGTCACTGTCTTATAGAAGACCATACCTATCATAATTAAATAAATAACAAAAAGTGAGCAACAAAAAAAAGAAGCGTCCTTATATTTAGTCTATTAATAACCAAAAATGAAAAAAAATCCAACAATATTCAATATTGTTAAGCATCTATTAGCATATTCTTAGGTCACTTTACTTCCCTGACCCTTAGTTTCCTCAAATATGGAAGGGAGGGTGATCTAAAGAGCCTCTGAGGTCCTTTCCTGTTTGTTGTAGATTGATGATCCTATGAATAACATTTTTCATCTTGTGTTTGTATCCCCAGTGCTTTGGATAGAGCAGGCACTTTATAAAGGCTTGTTGGATTAGAGTAGACTTCAAATTAATTACCGGAGTGTTGTTTCCCTTTGGCAGATTTGCAGGTGGTCTTAGACCAGCCTCTTACTGGAGAAGAACATGAATGGGCTGGGATTTGCATTGCTGGAGGGGGTATCCACATCTAACAGATCACAAAGCCATCACTGTATTTAAGTCAGAAATAGTTTGCTTTTTAAAGTAACCTGGTGATGAATGCATTTGGGGGAGGGGGGGGTAAAGCAAATAATCCTTTTGTGGGATGAGTAATTATCTCCTAATTTAACCCTTTAATTAGCCTGTGTTTTCATTCATTTCAATTTTCTTTTAGAAAGATGGTGTTGCCTATGTGTTTTCAGTGTGCTAATTTAGGAGAATTAGAAGGAATAAAAATGTATGTTAAGAGGTCAATTTCTGTATGTTGTAGACCAGGCCTGATTCAAACTAGTCCAGGGGTTCAGGTTTGGGATTGGAAAAAAATGAAAGAAGCTGCAACAGTTATCAAAAGGAAATTTGTTTAGCCATAGCATGCCAAGTATTCATTGAGAATACAGCACCACTGAGCTTCCTTGGCATTATATTGACCCTGCCAATCCTCTAACCAGAAGCAGGCATCATACCTGAAGAGGATCTGGCAGGGTCCTTTTCCAGTGAGCTTTTTTTTTTTTTAGTTTTACATAGAATTTTATTTTCCAAAATATATGTAAAAACAAATGTTAACATCAATTTTTTAAAACTTTGTGTTCCAACTTCTCTTCCTCCCTCCATTTCCATCCCACACCCACAAGAACTCAAGCAATTCAAAATAAGTTATACATGAGTAGTCATGGAAAACATTCCCACATTAGCTAGGTTGTGAGAAAAAACAGTTAAAAAACAATACTTCAGATTAAGGAATTGTCAAAGAAAAAACATTTTTTAAAAAAATGTGTTTCCATCTGTTTTCTTATACTTATCAGTTCTTTCTCTGTAGATGGTTTGCAATTTTCATAAGTCCTTCAGGGTTATATTGGATCATTGCTTTGCTGAAAATAACCACATGCTTCCCAGCAGATCCTCTTACACTATTGCTGTTATTTTGTATACAGTACATTTCACTCTCCTTCAGTTCATGTAGGTCTTTCCAGGTTTTTCTGATAGTATCCTGTTCATCATAACCTGTATATAGTACCTTAAATTTGACAGAGAATTTTCTTCATAATAGCCCAGCAAACTAGGTACCATATGTTTTGCCATTATAATCAATCATCATAACTATTTCCCTCCATCCTATTCCCTTCTCATGATATTTAAACTAAGTGAGTCCCTTATACCAAAGGGTCCCAACAAAGTCCACTAAGTGTAGTTCCCAATAGGCTCCCAAAGACCACATGAAAAGTCCCAAGCATTTCATTGTACCTGATTCTTAGAAAATTCCCAAAGTATAATCCAGGGAGCAGGTATAGGCCTAATTTAGCTGGTAGATTACTAGAGATTACCATAGCCTCCAAATACAAAAGTTATCCACAGTCAACAAATGACAATGTATCATTTTTATCATCTTTGAGGCATGAATCTTAAAGATTCAGAGAATGGTTATATCTATCTCTATTATTGGCTGCTTTACATATATTATCTCAGTTAATCTTCATAATAACCCTATGAGATAGGTGGTATTATTACCCCCATTTTCACAGATGAAAAAGATGAGGGCAGAGAGAGTTTAAAGGACTCCCCCAGGGTCACCCAGCTAGAAAGTATCTGAGGAAAGATAAGAACTTAGGCCTCCCTCTCTCCAAGTTCCATGGCAGCCAGCTGTATGTCAGTCACTAAATGCCCACAATTTTCTTTCTCCTCTGATCAGAGCAGGGTGTCTCCACTGTGTGATCAGCACCACCACAATTATGGAGGCCACAAGATAAATGACTTATTAGGGCCTCCAGTCACCCAGGGCTCACCTTCCTGGTCCATATCACCCTTCTTCCATTCCAAGGAGCCCATTCTGATAGATTCCTTCCAACTAACCCATAAATATTGGAGGCCAAGCTACTCTGGTGGTTCAGGTTCAGGATTAGAAGAAAAGTAGACTAATATAAATCCCCTAATGTCTAGTCAAGTTTACTTATCCATACCATGGAAAGGCTATCCAGCAAGGCTTTATAGCATTGATTCCTTCAGGCATAGTCTTCCAGCCTCAACTTTGGTGGAGATGCTCCTCTGAGGATCACAAACATGTCAGATCTGAGAGGGGACCTGCTGGCCTCTCCTCTGCTGGGTTTTTTGTTTTTTGCTTTGGATGTTTTTGTTTTTTAGGCCACCTGAAAACTACATCAGTGATTTGAGGCTATGTCTTCTAAGCCACTTAAGTCTCAAGGACAAAGATGGCAGAGGAGAGGCTGTGACTCCCACAAGCTCCAGATAAACCCGTCCATTCACGCCCAAATAATGCGGTAAAAATCAAAACCCAGAACAGCCTAATGCACATAAGAACAGAGTGAGACTATTTCTCCACAAAAGAGGGCAATTCTGATCACCTACTGATCAGGCTGAACAGCTCAGTGCGCGGTCTGGACACAGCCAGGGACACTGCTTCCAGTGCATGTCAGAGTCTTCAGCACCAGCAGCTTCTGAGGCTCCGATCACAGACTGGTGAGGGGGTTCGGGGGTAGGCCGGGGTGAAGTGGAGGCCGTATCTACTGGAGTTGGGGCAAAGCGCCCTGGGTCTGAACCAGTGAGCTGAATCGAGCGGTGGTGGCCCAGTTGGGGAGGGGTAAAAGCACGCCAAGCTTCTGACTATAGAGAATCAGAGTTCAATCAGACTTCTGTTTCCGGGTCAAAGAGAAAGCGGCTGTGATTACTCACAAGCCAGGCAGGCTGAGAAGAAGCCCAATCACCCGCTGGGCCACACTGTAGCACAAACAGTGTGTCCTGGAAGCAGGGCTACACTTTAAGAAGAAGTAAAAAACCAAGAAATAGTAAGCCGGGATGAGTAGGCAGAGAAAGCAGAAGACCATTGAAAACTTCTTTGGGGGAAAGGTAGACCACAATACATCCTCAGAAGAAGAAGATAATAATAGGGTCAAAGTTCCAACATCCAAAGCTTCCAAGAAAAATATGAACTGGTCTCAGGCCATGGAAGCTCTCAAAAGGGACTTTAAAAAGAAAGTAGGAGAGATAGAACGAAGATGTAGAGAAAGAGAGGAAGGAATGGAAAGAGAAATGAGAGCGATGCAGGAGAGTCATGAGAAAAAAGTCAACAGTTTGAAAAGCCTAATGGAAAAGGAGATTAAAAAACTGTCTGCTGAAAATAATTGCCTAAGAATTAGGATTGAACAATTGGAAGCTAGTGACCTTATGAGAAACCAAGACACAGTAAAGCAAATGCAACTGAATGAAAAAATAGAGGGCAATGTGAAATATCTCCATGGAAAAACAGCTGACATAGAAAATAAATCTAGGAGAGATAATTTGAAAATCATTGGACTACCTGAAAACCATGACCAAAACAAGAGCTTAGACACCATCCTCCAAGAGATTGCGAGGAAAATTGCCCGGATATTCTAGAAGCAGAAGCTAAAATAGAAATTGAAAGAATCCACCTATCACCTCCTGAAAGAGATCCCAAAAGGAAAACCTCCAGGAATATTATAGCCAAATTCCAGAACTCCCAGGTCAAGGAGAAAATATTGCAAGCAGCTAGAAAAAAGGAATTTAAATACTGTGGAGCTCCAATAAGGATAAAGCAAGATCTAGCAGCTTCTACATTAAAGGACTGAAGGGTATGGAATATGATATTCCAGAGGGCAAAGGAACTGGGACTACAGCCAAAAATCACGTACCCAGCAAAACTAAGCATCATCTTTCAGAGGCAAACATGGAATTTCAATGAGAAAGAAGACTTTCAGTCATTTGTTATGAAAAGACCTGAACTGAATAGAAAATTTGACTTTCAAATACAAGACCCTAGAGAAACATAAAAAGATAAACAGGAAAAAGACTTCATGAGGGATATTAAAAGATCAAACTATTTATATTCCTACATGGGAAGATAATACTTCAAACTTATAAGAACTATCTCAGTAAGGAATTAACAGAGAGCACAGGTCTGAACTGAATATGAAGGGATGTTATATTTCGTTCTTTATGGGGTGTCTTATGTCTGGGGCTGGATTTGGGATTGGGGCCTCCTGGGTCCAGGGCCGGTGCATTGTCTACTGTGCCACCTAACTAACCCATAATGACATCTTTAAAATAGGGTTGAGGTGTAGGAGAAATAGACTGGGGGAGGGGGAAGGGGAGAGATGGTCTGGGGAGAGGTTGTTCACATGAAAGAAACAAGAAAAAAGCTTATGGAGGGGAGGGGAAGAGGGGGAAGGAATTGGGGAGTGAGTGAACCTTAATATCGTCAGAATTGACTCAAAGAAGGACTAACATACATACTCAAGTGGGTATAGTAATATATTTTTGCCCTGAGGAAGGGGAAGGAGATAAGGGGGGGAGAGGGGAAGGAGGGAAGGGCAGATTGGGGGAGAGAGCAGTAAAAAGCAAAATACTTTTGAGGAAGGTAAAGATGTTCTGCATAACGGCACAAGTATGACATATTGAATTGCTTGATTTCATAGGGAGGGTTGAGGAGAGAGGGAGGAAGAAAATTTGGAACATAGAATTAGCTCAAAGACCTTAAACTCATCAGAGTTGGCTCATGGAGGGAATAACATTCACACCCAGTTGGGAGGAGTAATCTATTTAACCCTACAGGAAAGTATGAGGGGAAGAGGATAGTCAGAAGTAAAACACTTTTGAGGAGGAATAGTTTAAAAGAAGATAGAAAATAGAGTAAATATCATGGGAAGGGAATAGGATGGAGGGAAATAGTTATGATGATTGAATATAATGGCAAAACATATGGTACCTACCTTGCTGGGCTAATATGAAGAAAATTATTTGTCAAGTTTAAGGTACTTTATTTAGGTTATGATGAACAGGATACTATCAGAAAAACCTGGAAAGACCTACATGAACTGAAGCAGAGTGAAATGTACTGTATACAAAATAACAGCAATAGTGTAAGAGGATCTGCTGGGAAGCATGTGGTTATTTTCAGCAAGGCAATGGTCCAATATAACCCTGAAGGACTTATAAAAATGGCAACCCATCTACAGAGAAAGAAGTGATAGTATCTGAAAATAGATGGAAACACATTTTTTTTCTTTTCTTTTTTTCTTTTTTTGGTGAGGAAATTGGGGTTGGGTGGCTTGCCTGGGGTCACACAGCTGGTGGGTGTTGGGTGTCTGAGGCCAGATTTGGGCTCTGGTGCTCCTGGTTCCAGGGCCCGTGCTCTGTCTACTGCGCCACCTAGCTGCCCCTGGAAACACATTTTTAAAAATTTTTTCTTTCTCTTTAACAATTCCTCAGTCTGAAGTTTGGGGAGTTTTTTGACTGTTTTCCCTCATAACCTAGCTAATGTGGGAATGTTTTCCATGACAACTAATGTATAACTTATTTTGAAATGCTTGAGTTCTAGTGGGTGGAGGGTGGGAATGGAGGAGGAAGAGAAGTTGGAAAACAATTTTTTTAAAAAAATGATGTTAAAATTTGTTTTTACATATATTTTAGAAAATAAAATTCTATTCAATAAAAAAAAGTCTCAAGGACAGTTTCAATTCCTTTTTTTTTTTTTTTTTTTTTGCGTGGGGCAATGGGGTTAAGTGACTTGCCCAGGGTCCCACAGCTAGTAAGGGTCAAGTGTCTGAGGCCAGATTTGAACTCAGGTATTCCTGAAACCAGGGCTGGTGCTTTATCCACTGCGCCACCTAGCTGCCCCCAGTTTCAATTCCTTTTAAGAAAAAAACTATCCTGCCCTGTATGGACTAAATAAAGGTTGCTTCTGCAACACTGTAATATGGAGTTTTGTGGGGCTTGGTTACTCTTCCAAGACTATTTTTAGAATGCTTAAACACTTCTTGTCAGATTTCACCACAATAAATACTCTACACTTATGAATGAATGAATGATGCAGATTATAACCGCTATTCCTTGTAGATGGTTTCACAAGTTTCTCTGGCCTAAATAATTAGTCACTCTTCAGCCCACTTGGTGCTGAACATCTCCAAACTTAGCAAGGTTCATCTTCAGCTAATAAACCTACATTCTATCTCTGAGACATGTTCCAAGTCTTCCTAGCCCATTTTGGCCTAACTGAGCTTGTGATCCACTTACGGATGTCTTCAAAGCTCCAGGGCCACCTCCATACCATGACAGCAGAGGGACACTAATATAGTGAGTAAATATTGTGAGGTCATGTGCCTGGTTTTTAATAATTTTCAGAATATAAAAATTAGTATTTCTGATGATAAATATAAAAATGAACTGAAGAACATGCAAAAATGTGTTAAAAAAGAAAAGTAATAAGCATTTCATAGAGGATTAAGAAGATTCTTTACTTCCAAAAGCAATTTTTTTATAATATGAACTTAATTTTAAGCATGAATACAACCAATTAGCCTGACTTTACAACTATTTATATTTAAGTAAATAAGTTTCAATGCATAAATTACGATAATTTTTTCACGTTCTTCCTCTGTCTTCTTTGGGAGGCTGTATCCATTCATACCCATTTATTTTTCCATGTATATAGTCATTATGTGTCACTATACTTATTCATCTGTCTTTTTTTCTTTGCATTATTTCATAAAGTTCCTTTGAGATTCAGTTTTGAAATATTCCTCTTACATTACATTTATTTTGCTACATTTTATTTAACTGTTTCTCTACTATTGGACATTTTTTTTGTTTACAAATAATACTGCTATAAAAATATTTCAATCAATAGGAGGTTTTGTTTGTTTTCATAATATTCTCAGGGTATATTCTCTCTCTCTCTCTCTTTTTTTTTTTAGTGAGGCAATTGGGGTTAAGTGATTTGCCCAGGGTCACACAGCTAGTAAGTGTCAAGTGTCTGAGGCCAGATTTGAACTCGGGCCTCCTGACTCCAGGGCTGGGGCTCTATCCACTGCACCACCTAGCTGCCCCTAGGGTACATTCTCCAAATGAATTATTAGAATAAAGGGCGTGATTATTGAAAGTGTTGGGTCAAAAAAGGTTCAATTTAAACTTTAAATTTAATTTAAACTTTGGTTTAGTTTAAATTAAAGCCCCTTTGACCCAATATTTCCCATATATTAGAAAACCAATAACACAATTCTAATAATAGAAGGAAAAAACTGCCTATGACTCTTCACCCAGTCTAGATACACAGGGAGGAGAACCAGTGAAGGAAGAATAATAATTGAGATATCAGAAGTTCACTGGTGACCAAATCCTTGGAAAGAACCAGTAGTAAAATCCATGGCCTTACATGTTAATACACAAATGCCCAAATTTTAGACAACAATCAGGAGGAATTAAAGGTTCTATGTCAAGGAAGCAATTTTGCTTCCATGATAGATATCTCTAAGACTTGGTGAATATGCAGTGATTGGACTTTAGGTCTAGATGAATAAAACTTATTCAAATGAAACTGAGGGGGAAAAAAAGAAACTGAGTAGGCAAAAGGAGAGGTAGGATAGCATTGTATAAGGCATATTCATGTAAGAAAACCTAGTGACCAAAGAGAGGAATCAGGACAAACAATAATTAGGTGAAAATTAATGGAAGGAGAAACTAATGATTTTGTGATTAGAGTGTGCTAGAGACCACCAGAATATTAAGAGGAGATAGATGAGAATTTGGGTAACATATCAAAAACCTAGCACAGATACATGATATAGTAATGACAGGGTACTTAAATTATCCAGACAGAGACTCCAAAAACTCCAAATAATGCCATAAGAAATTATCCACACAGAAATTATTTGCTGCTGTTCCTTCTCCACCAAGAGCAAAAGCGCTAATAACTTATCAACTTCCTTTAGTGGTAATTTCATTCTCCAAAAGATGAAAAAACCAACAAGGGAGACACACCTCCCAAGGTGCTGTCTGATAGGTAGCAAGCTCCCCAGTTTCTCCACACCAACTCTAGCAAAACCCTGAAGTTTGCACCACAATAAATAATAATAAAGAAATCAACAAAAAAACTTCAGTGACTTCTTCTACCCCAGAATTGCATTTTAAAAGTCAGCTGGGGGTGAGCTAGGTGGCACGGTGGATAAAACATCGGCCCTGGATTCAGGAGGACCTGAGTTCAAATCCAGCCTCAGACACTTGACACTTACTAGTTGTGTGACCCTGGGCAAGTCATTTAACCCTCATTGCCCTGCAAAAAAAAAAAAAAAAAATTAGCCAGGGGCAGTTAGGTGGCATAGTGGATAGACCACAAACCTGATTTCAAATTAAGCCTTAGTCACTTACTAGCTATCTGACCCTGGGCTTAACCAGAGTTGATCACTTAACCCTGATTACCTCCCCAGGGGAAAAAAGAGTCATCCAGAAGCCAAATAGCTCTAATAGTAAATTGCATATTACTGTAACTAGAAATAGGACACATGTAGCCAGCAAGGCTCTGCATACAGAGATTACAAGAGTGGAGAACTTTCCTATGAAAGGCCAAATGGTCAGAAAGTCCCAGGATAAAGATCTTGGAAACTCCAGGAAGTAGCAATGGGCAGCAACTAGCTTTTGCCAGATAGTACAGTGGTACATTCCTCAAATCTGGGAAGCCAGGGACCCAAGGTCTATAAAGTCACTAACACAATGTCCAGAAACACCAGAGAGGGCCCTAATGATCCAAGACTCTGTACCTCAAAGATCTGGGGAAGTGGGTGGTGGTGGCAGCATTAACCCAGGGAAGAGGAGGTCAGTGAAGGAACCCAGAGGACCCAGGGTATGAGCAAACAAGCTTCATCACCCCCACACAAAAGTGCAGTAGGATGCAGAGCCAGGCTCTGGCACAAAATCCCAATTCAGTAACTAAAGCTAGAAAAAACAACAATCAGTATAAAAAAATTCTTGCAAATCTAGTTCTATAACAGGGGCAGCTAGATGGCACAATGGATAAAGCACTGGCCCTGGATTCAGGAGGACCTGAGTTTGGGTCCAGCCTCAGACACATGACACTTACTAGCTGTGTGACCCTAGGCGAGTCATTTAATCCTCATTGCCCCCACCCCCACCCCCCAAAATCTAGGTCTATAACAATTGCAAGTAGAGACTCATAAGATTTTTTTAATGGATTTTCTACAAGGACTATATGAATGTCTGGAATTAATGAAGTAAGAAATTTGTAAAAATGTAATAAATGTTCTCAAAGATTTGGAAGGAAAATAAGTAATTGAGAAGAAAAATAGTAAACCTTGCCAAATAGATGAAACCTCTACAAACTAAAATAGACCAAACAGAAATCAGTACTCTATAGGACAGCAAGAAATATTAGATCAGAATCAACAATTTGAAAAATAGAAGAAAATATAAGCTGTCTGATATAAAGAACAACTAGAAAACAAGCCAAGGAAAGATCATTTTAAAATCATCAAACTACCAGAAAAAAAACCATGATTTTAAAAAACAGACATTGTATTTCAAGAAATCATAAATGAAAATTCTATTTATTCATTAGATTTATTAGAACCACAGAACAAAGTAAAGATAAACAGAATCTGCCAATAGCTATTGGTAGATTTCCATAAGTCTTACAAAGAACCTCCAAAAGAATAGTCCCAATAATGTTATAGACAAAATCTAGAATTCTTGTGCCCCTAAACAAAAAACAAAAACAAATACACAACAAGCAAATTCCTGCAATCATCCAGAAAGTAGTGATTCAAGTGCCAAGAAAATATAGCCAGGATCCCACAAGACATAGCTCCTTCTACTTAAAATCAGCAGAAATCTTGGAATACAGTATTCCAAAAGACAAAAAAAAAATATGCTTACTGTCAAGAATAACCTACCCTATAAATATGAGTATAAGCCTTCAGAGGAAAAAGTGGATCTTTAATTGAAAAGATGACTTTCAAACATTCCTGGTGTAAAAACCAGAGTGAAGAAGGAACTTTGAAATATAAACCCAAAAATCTAGAGTTAAAAGGTAAATTTAGTTAAGCAGTTGGAAGAAACTATAGGATAATACAGTGCTATGTATAATAGAAACATGTGTCCCTTCAGAATCTTAGTATCTTCAAAAGGTTTTGGGGAAGCTAAATAAAAACACATACACACACATTTACCACTGAGGTCTTGGAGCTAGATAAATTCTGTTCAGAGAAGGGAGATAGAATGGAGGTTAAAAGTAAGACTAGTTGTTCAGTTGTGTCTGACTCTTTGTGGACCATGGACCGTACTGTATTTGGGGGTTTCTTGGCAAAGATAGTGGAGTGGTTTGCTATTTCCTTCTCCAGTGGCAAACTACACTAATGTAAGACCAAAGTAATGTAAAAAAGAAAGAAAAATGAAAGGGAACTTATTATTTAGCATAATTATGGGTTTTTTTGGGTTTTTTGTTTTGTTTTTGTTTTTTGTAGGGCAATGAGGGTTAAGTGACTTGCCCAGGGTCACACAGCTAGTAAGTGTCAAGTGTCTGAGGCCGGATTTGAACGCAGGTACTCCTGAATCCAGGGCCGGTGCTTTACCACTGTGCTATCTAGCTGCCCCATAATTAGGGTTTTTTAAAAAGAATATAGATACATGGAGGAAGAGGTAGGGGCATAAGATGAACCTCCCTCTTATCTGAAACAAAGGACGGTCTAAACACATTCAGTTTGATTTAGAAATACATCAAACCAAACCATGAAATATCAGAGATGGTAGAGTGGTATTTAAGAAGGAGAATAAATCTGGGTAGAGAGTAATCATAAACACAACAAACTTCCTGATCCTGAAGGCAGAACTAAAGGGGCAGGTGGGATAAGAAAAGAACTTATATATAAAGGGTGCCTTAGATTGCCTCTTAGACAACTGGAGAATTGTTGAACAAACGGCAAATGAATGTAATGGAATATTATTGTGTTGTAAGAAATGAAAAAAGAGAATTTCAAAGAGTCCTGAGTAAAACAAATTAATGGAGAATAGAACCAGAAGAATAATTTCTAAATGATAGCAACATTTTAAAAGATAGCAATATTGTAAAGAAAAAGAATTTTGAGACTTAAGAACTCTGTTCAATGTAATGACCATGATTTTTGGTTTTCACTATGTTTACTTAACTATAAGTTCTTTTTCCCCCCTTTTCTTTCTCTCAAATAATGGTAAGTAGTGAGAATTGGGGAAAGGCAGATTAGCAATAGTGATAGAAAAATAAAGAACTACATTAAAATATGTTTTCTTAATGTACAGAAGAAGAGAAGAAAGCCCAGACAAAAATAGTTTTGAAAATAACATATAGAATTTATTATATACAGTTTTTTATAAAGTAAACAGTATGAAATAGAGATTCACGATTTCATACAGAGTCCTCTTTTTGTGTTTTGGCCTGTAAATTCTCTCCGTCTGTCTGTCTGTCTGTCTGTCTGTCTATCTGTCTGTCTCTCCCCCTTTCTCTCCCTCCCTCCCTCTCTGGTATTTAATTCAAAATAAGATAAAACAACAAAGAGAAATTACATTCTACATTTGACATCTGATCCTCACTAACAGGGAGAACTTATGAGAACCCTGAGGAGATGTGACCACTCCATCTTTGTGATGGAGGAGCAGCAATTAAGGCATAGTCTAATATGCATCTTAGATTTAGGGAAAGCAAATTTCAAAAGAGTTAGAATATAGGTAGTATTCCATGCTACAAGGGAAATCAATCAAAACAGAATGAGAGCTGTTCAAGAATGAAATTCTGAAGACACAAAGGGAAACAATTCCTATGAGGAAGAAAAGTAGATTTTGCCTGAGGAGACCAAAATGAATGTGCAGGAAATTCATTGCCCAACTTAGATTTTTAAAAGAAATATATGGAAAATGGAAGCAAGGCCAGGTAACGAGATGACTATACAAGCATGGGCTAGTCCTGTAAAAATACTGTCAGGAATGCTAAATCTGTGGATGAACTGAGGCTGGTAGGGAAAGCTAAGAAAAACAAGAAAGGATTAGTATTGGGGTTTGGTTGGGTTTTTTTCTTTAAAGCTATATCAGGAGAAAAAGGATTAAAAAAAAGAAATGGGACTTTTGCTTGGAGGAGTTGGGACAATGATAACTGATAAAAGAGAAGGAAGAACTACTCAAATTTTGTTTTGCCTCTATTTTCTCTGACAAGGAATGTGACTATTGTACTGGAAATGGAAAAAAAAAAGATACCCAAGATAAGTAAGGAGTTATAAGAAGAGAGTACTTAGGATTCTTTGGGTGAATTCAAGTCATCTGGCAGAGATGTACTATATCCTTGGCCACTAAGTACTGGCATATATTTTTGCTGAGCTACAGCCAATAATATTTGAAAGATCAAGGAACGCAGAAAAGGTTGCACAAAATTGGAGTAGAGAAAATATCATTATTTTTTTAAAAAATAGAAGAGAATAGAGCAAACTCTAGGCCAGAATTTTCAAATGTCAATTCCTGGGAAATTTTTAGAGTACATTATTTTTAATTTTTTAATAGTAATGCTTATACTCTTTTTCTTTCTCTCTCTCTCTCTCTCTCTCTCTCTCTCTCTTTTTTTTTGCAGGGCAATGAGGGTTAAGTGACTTGCCCAGGGTCACACAGCTAGTAAGTATCAAATGTCTGAGGCTGGATTTGAACTCAGGTCCTCCTGAATCCAGGGCCAGTGCTTTATCCACTGCACCATCTAGCTGCCCCCCTGCTCATCATTTCTTATAGCACAATAGTATTTCATTATATTCAAATACCGCAAACTTGTTCAGCTATTCTCCCATTGAGGAGCATCCCTCAATTTTTTATATTTTGCTACCACAAAAAGGGTTATTTTATTTTTGTACATTTAGCTCCTTTCCCCTTTTTTAATGATCTCTTTGGGATTCAGACTTAGTAGTGGTATTGCTGGATCAAAGGGTATGCACAGTTTGATTGCCCTTTGGGCATACTTCCAAACTGCTTCCAGAATGGTTGGATCAATTCATAACTCCACCAACAGTGCATTAGTGTCCCAATTTCCCCATATCCTCTCCAACATTTATCATTTTCTTTTTTTTTGGTCATATTAGCTAATCTGATAGGTGTGGGGTGGTACTTCAGAGTTGTTTCAACTTGCATTTCTTTAATCAAAAATGAATTTGAGTACTTCTTCACATGGCTATAGATAGTTTTGATTTTCTTTATCTGAAAATAGGCTGTTCATATCCTTTGATCATTTACCAATTGGGAAATGGCTTATAGTCTTATAAATTTGACTCAGTTCTCTATATATTTGAGAAATGAAGCCTTTATTAGAGATACTTGCTGTAAATATTGTTTCCCAGCTTTCTGCTTTCCTTCTAATCTTGGTTGCATTGGTTTAGTTGGTGCAAAAGTTTTTTAATCTAATATAATCAAAATTCTCTCTTTTACACTTCATAATTGTCTCTGTCTCTTGTTTGGTCATGAATTCTTCCCTTCCCAATAGAACTGACAGGGAGACCATTCCTTGCTCTTCTAATTTAATTATGGCATCATCCTTTATGTTTAAATCACGTACCCATTTTGATCTTATCTTGGTATATGGTGTGAGATATTGGTCTATACCTAGTCTGTGCCTTGTTGTTTTCCAGTTTTCCCAGCAGTTTTTGTCAAATAGTGAGTTCTTATCCCAAAATCCGGGGTCTTTGGATTTATCAAACATTTGGTCATTGACTGCTATGTCTTGTGTACCTAATCTATTCCACTGATCCAACACTGTTTCTTAGTCAGTACAAGATAGTTTTGATGATTACTACTTTATAATATAGTTTGAGATCTAGTATGGCTAGGCCACCTTCCTTTGTATTTATTTTTCATTGATTCCCTTCGTATTCTTGACATTTTGTTCTTCCTAGAGTAGATTATTAAAAAGAGATTGTGGGGGCAGCTAGGTGGCGCAGTAGATAGAGCACCAGCCCTGGAGTCAGGAGTACCTGAGTTCAAATCCGGCCTCAGACACTTAACACTTACTAGCTGTGTGACCCTGGGCAAGTCACTTAACCCCAATTGCCTCACTAAAAAAAAAAAAAAATCATAAAAAAAAAAAAGAGATTGTGAACATCTCAAAAGGAGAGCAGTCATTACAAAGTCAGCATGACTTCATGAGGAAGAGGTAATGCCAGACTAATCTTTGTTCCTTTTCTGACAGAATTACTAAACTGGTAGGAGAGGGGCATGATGTGGATATCATTCAAATAGGTTTTAGCCAAGCTTTGGATAAAGTATTCTTGTGAAAAGAGAGACAGATTTTGATTAGTCAGTCGATACTGTAATTAAGAGTATCCAGGATTGGGGCCGCTAGGTGGCACAGTGGATAGAGCACCAGCCCTGGAGTCAGAAGTACCTGAGTTCAAATTCGGCCTCAGACACTTAACACTTACTAGCCATGTGACCCTGGGCAAGTCACTTAACCTCAATTGCCTCACTAAAAAAAAAAAAAAGAGTATCCAGGATTGAGGGGCAGCTAGATGGTACACTGGATAAAGCACTGATCCTGGAATCAGGAGGACCTAAGTTCAAATCTGTCCTCAGACTCTTGATACTTAATAGCTGAGTGACCCTGAGCAACCCCAACTGCCTCACCAAAAAAAAAAAAAAAGTATCCAGGATTGAATGGATAGCTGATACCAAAGATTGATTGTTGATGAGTCACTGTCAATATGGTATGAGGTCTTCAGTGGAATAGCCTTGTACTTGACCCCATGCTATTTAACATTTGTATCAGTGGCTTGAGAAAAAACAACACAGATGACATGGCCATCACATTTGCAGACCAGACTGTGAGGGATCACTAACATGCTGAGTTACAGAATCAGGATCCAAAAGGCTCTCGACAGGGTAGAGTATTGGCCTTAATCTAAAGCTATACCCTGCCACAGTGTGGAGAGACTAGGAGAAATACCAGATAGTTAATACAGTAATCCCCGAAATGGTGATGCACTAGAACTATTTATTACCAATTGGGAATTAGTTGGACTCCCTGTTGGGCCAGTGGGCAGCCAGTTAATCCAAATCTGAAAAGAGCCCACCCACCTGTTGCAGAAAGACTGAAGTAGGGGTAACTAGGTGGCGTAATGGATAGAGCACTAGTCCTGGAATCACAAGGACCTGAGTTCAAATCCAGCCTCAGACACTTACTAGCCACATCTAGTGATTCTGATCACGTCACTTAACTTTGATTACCACCCCCTACCAAAAAAAAAAAAAAAAAGGCTAAGCTACAGGAGGATTTTAATGAAGCAGGCATCTAGGTGGCACATTGCATAGAGTATTAGATTTGGAGTCAGAAAGACCAGTTCAAACCCTGCCTCAAGCTTTTATTAACTATAACTATGGCCAAGTCACTTAGCCTCTACTTGACTCAGTTCCCCCATCTGTAAAATGGAGATAATTATAGCAGCTTCCTCATAGGGTTGGTGTGAGGACCAAATAAGATAACACGTAAAGCACTCTACAAAGCATTGTGTCAATGCTGGCTCTTGTTATTATTATGAGGATGAAATTGAGTATGGGTATCCACCTGTGAATTGAATCTTGTATACACCAGACACAGATGACTCTCTTCAGATGATAAGGAAGGACCAAACACAGAGGTAACTCGGAGTTAAAAGGATACCTCAACAGACTAGACCAGGACAAAAGTTTATAGAAGAAATCCATTCTGGAGGTAAAACAATTTTGGGAGAAATGAGAAATCAATTTTCCAGATTTCAAAGAAAGAAAAGAACATATATTACAAAGGATGGGGCAAAAAAAAATCAGGGATGGGATTATTTTCAAAAAATGTCACTAACCATCCCCAAGTTTAGCACTCCATGGTAGCAGTATTAGGACTACGTGACCAGTATTCATCAGAGAAAGTAGGAAAAACAGTTACTCATATAGATAGAAGACATTCTTCAATAAAGTAATATGCAAGCCACGGCAATACATTTTGTTTGGGTATTGTTATTACGGAACTATGTTTCTTTACTGTGAATGCAGTTGTAATATGTATGATACATACTTCCCTGACATATACTATCATCATATGTACACATGACCTAACTGTATATAACTCTGTTATGAGTACAATATGATTGTATATGTCAAAAGTCATGCTTAAGGTATATTATTATGTAATACATTTCTTTAACTGTCTAAGGTATATCAAATGCTAGTGTCTGCCATGCTCACTTTGTCCCGCTGTTGTTCAGCATGTTCAACTCTTTGAGACCCTGTTTGGGGTTTTCTTGGCAAAGATTCTGGAGTGGTTTGCCATTTCCTTCTCCAGTATATTTTACAGATGAGGAAACTGAAGCAAACAGGATTAAGTGACTTGACCAGAGTCACACAGCTAGTATGTGTCTGAGACCAGATTTGAATTCAGGAAGATGAATCTTTCTGACTCTAGGCTGGGCATTCTACATACTTTGCCACCTAGCTACTCTATTGTCCTGCTATCATCTCTGAAGTTATTTTAGCAGTGGAGGGGGAGAAGAGGATGTAAAGGGAGTATCCCAGTGAGAATTCAGAAAAAGCTAAAATTCTAGAGAGGCTAAAACACAGACTTTGAAAAGTAAAGAGGAAAGATTTCAAATACAAAATAAACCTTCTCCACTCTAGAAAGGGTGAGGGTATACATACTTTAAGTGTATATGAAGAGACTAGCACAATGTGTCTCTAGGGCATATATCTCATTTAGACATTTGTCCCTAACCACTCATCTACAAAAGATTCCTAAATGAGTTTGGGAGATAAATGAGACTGAACTGAAACCAATCATGGAGTTGCTTAAGGAAGGAAGGGACCTTGAGCCAAAGATTTGTTGGAAAGAAGAATCAAGTCTTCTCTTATCTTCTGCCTGGAGGTGACAAATAACCTCAAAGAGAAGAAATTTCTGCTTATTCAAAGAGTCTTTGCCTTAGTTGAAGGGCCATCTCTCCAGTCTTCTTGACATATATCTTGATGCTGTACCCAGATGGCTCCAGAGAAGAGAGTGAGGCTGGTGACTTTGTACAGCCTTGCCTCTCTTAAATCCAATTCATTGAAAGTCACATCATCCTGATGTCATGGTCCTCTTAAAGAATGAAGGACAGGGGGCAGCTAGGTGGTGCGGTGGATAAAGCACCAGCCCTGAGTCAGGAGGAACTGAGTTCAAATCCGACCTCAGACACTTGACACTTAACCCTCATTGCCCAACCAACCAAAAAAAAAAAAAAAAAGAATGAAGGGCAAACAACAACATTAGTTGAAAAAGTTTGGCCACACTCCTGTTGAAGAGAGCCCAGTACCCTCCAGTTTAACCAGTGGATGAAGGTAAAAATAAGACTGAAACAAGCCATTGAGTAAACTATTCCAGTGGTCACACCACTGGCCTGCCTGACTCAGTCCAGTAGCAGCAGAGGCTGGTGAGGAGCCAGCACAGCCACTAAGTCACCAACTTAGCCCAGCCCAGAACAGATTGATGGGACAGTTAGGTGGCAAAGTGGATAGAGTGTCAAGCCTGGAGTCAGTAAGACTCATCTTCCTGAGTTCAAATCTGGCCTAAGACACTTACTAGTTGTGTTAACCTGGACAAATCACTTACCCCGGCTTGCCTCAGTTTCCTCATATGTAAAATGAACTGGAGTAGGAAATAGTTAACCACTCCAATATATTCGCCAAGAATTGGGTCAGGAAAAGTTGGATATAACTGAAACAATTGAACAACAACAGAACAGATTGACCCTTTTATCCAAGACACTGTAGCTTGTGAAAAGCAGCCCAACTGTGTTGCTGCTTCCTCAGAGACACTGTACCCTGCAAAGAACCAGTGAACTTCATAAGAATTCTCTGGAGAGGGGAAAGGACATTAAGGACTTGCATTTCTGGATCAGTGAATTACTTTGGCTATATGTGTTCCTTTGACATGTGCCTCATTACCATTGTACTTTAAGCTTATACATACTCTTCTCACCATGGACTCTGGTCATGGTCTTAGGAGAGTATGTCCCTGGTGTTGACTGAAGTGCTTTGTAACTTGCTCTGCCTGTGCTAAAGAATTGAGTCTACTGGTTGATTAGGAGGAAGCACACTATCTAGGGCTCATAAGCTAGTTTTTGGGGAGGATAACCACCCATCAGGTTTTACCTAGAACCTTGAGGACTCAACATGCCCATTGTGGTGTGAATAGAGTAAGTGAGGATGGGGGTGGTTTAAAGCTACAATATAAAATTCAGTAGGGATATCCATAAAATCTTATGTTTACATACAAAAAATCAAAAGCAGAATTTCAACTAATCATCTTTGAAAAGAAAGGAAACGCCAACTGGAATTATCAAATTTCTCAGATAAGGTTTTGATATCAAAGATATATTGACAACTAACAGAAATACATAAGACCTAAAGTCATACCCCCCCCCAGTAGAGAAGTGGTTAAAGCATGTTATAAAATAGTTCTTTTTTATCATAAAAGTTTTTTTATTATTTTCCAGTTACATGTAAAGATAGTTTTCAAAATTTGTTTTCATAAGATTTTTAGTTCCATATTTTTCTCCCTCCCTCTCTTCACTCCCTCCTCCCCAACAGAAAGCAATCTGATATAGGTGATATTTGTACAATCACATTAAACATATTTCTGCATTAGTCATGTTGTGAAAGAAGAATCAGAACAAAAGGGAAAATCCTCAAAAAAGTAAAAACAAAAACAAAAGTAGAAACAGTATGGTTCAGTCTGCATTCAGAATCTACAATTCTTTTTTCTGGATGTGGAGAACATTTTGCATCAAGAGTTCTTTGGAATTGTTTTGGATCATTACACTGATGAGAAGAGCTAAGTCTATCACAATTGATCATCACACAATGTTACTGTTACTGTGTACAATATCCTCCTGGTTCTGCTCATTTCATTCAGCATCAGTCCACTTAAGTCTTTCCAGGTTTATCAAATAGTTCTTAAAGAAGAATTTCAAACTATTAACAACTATGTGAAAGAATACACCTAATCATTAATAATAAAAGAAATGCAAATCAAAACAATTCAGAGGTTTTATCTCACACCTAGCAAACTAGTAAATATGACAAAAGATGGGAATAGTTCATGTTGGAGAAGTTGTTGGAAAGACAGGTATACTAATGCATTGTTGATAGGATTATGAACTAGTGAATCCATTCTGGAAAGTAATTTGGAATTATGTAAATAAAGTGGCCCAAATGTCCATACTCTTTGACCCAGAGTTCCACTAATAAGCATATTGTTCCAAGGAGGTCAATGACAAATTTAAAAAGTTCAGATAATGATCATAAAGTGCTTTACACAGTGCCTGGCACATAGTAAGGGGTCTGTAAATGTTACCTGCTATTATTAGCTATTAAGAAAGGTTGCATCTACAGCAAAATATTGTTAGCAGTACTTTTTGCAATAGCAAAGAACTGGAAACAAAGTAGATGTGCACTGATAGGGGAATGACTCCATACAAATTGTGTTAATGAATGTAATGGAATGTTACTGAACTGTAAGAAATGACAAATACAATGACTTCAGAGAAGCATGGAAGTGATGCAAAGTGAAGAAAAACCAAGGAAACAACATATAGTACACAATGACTACAATGATGTAAATGGGCAGAACAACCACTACAAAGCAATTAAAAATATGCAAGTAAATGAGCCTAACACTCATCAGAATTGACTCAAAGACCTTAATCTCATCAGAATTGGCTCAAGGAGGGAATAACATACACACTCAATTGGGTGGAGTAATCTATCTAACCCTGCAGGAAAATAGGAGGGGAAGGGGATATAGAGAGAGGGGCAAAAGGAGGAAGGGCAGAGTGGGGGAGGGGACTGACAGAAGCAAATCCCTTTTGAAGAGGGATAGGATGAAAGAAGATAGATAATAGAGTAAATATCATGGGGAAGAGAATAGGATGGAGGGAAACAGTTAACAGAAAACAGTTAACAGAAAAGGGGAGGGGGGAAATTGTACAAAAAAAATATTTATAGCAACTCTTTGTGGTGGCTAAGAATTGGGAATCAAGGTGTATGGGATAGGTGGACTTGAGTCAGTTCAGATTCTGAGAATGGGGTCTGGAAAGTACCCAGCCCCCAGTCCCTGTTATAATTAGGTTATTTTGTTCATGTTTAACCCCATTGCTAATAACAGAAATCATGTATCTTGCCTTACTGAACCTGATGTACCCTGATATCACCCCTTCCCCCCCCCCACCTACATTCCAACCCCCCAGTCCTTGTTATGGGCTAGTTATGCTGCTGCTACAACACACCTCCCCCACACACACACACATACCTTGTTCTATGACCAGGAAGGAGAAGATGTCTATTGCTAGTGCAGACCCCACCCAGATACTACCTTTCCCTTTTACATTCCTAAGCCCCAGCTCCTGGTACCATCATTCCCTTCTTCTCCCTTGCCCCTCCTTACCTGAGTAGAGTGGTTTGGAGTGATTTCACCCTTTTCCCCCTCCCCTTCCCCCTTACTCTTGGAACATGTACCCATACCCTGATCACGAAGTGAACATGCATCTTGGGTGAGACAGGATTGGATGTTAGATTATGAGCTCACCCTGTGCATGAGGGGACCCCCCCCAAAACTTCCATAAAAATCCAATTCATGAGCCCTTTAGCATGCTCCTCATCCCTTATATAGGGTCACCCATTCTCATGAGAACGTAATAAATCTGCCTCTGCTTGACTTGGTGGTCTCCTCGAATTATTTGGGTAAACTGAGGCAATTTTGTCCCAAACAAAGGGAATGTCCATCAATTGAGGAATGACTGAAGAAGCTGTGATATATGATTGTAGAGGAATGGTATTGTGCTATAGGAAATGACAAATAGGATGATCCCAGAAACACTTGGAAAGATTCATATGAACTGATGTATAGTAAAGTGAGCAGAACTGGGAGGACATTGTGCATAGTAACAGCAGTATTGTTCAATGAGCAATTGTGAATGACTTAACTACTCATAGCAATACAATGATCCAAGACAATCCCAAGGGACTAATGATGAGGCATACTATCCACTCCCATAGAAAGAATTGATAAAAAGAGCACTTGTGGATTGTACATATATAACCTATATCAGATTGATTGCTGTCTTGTGGAGGGGGGAGGAAAGGGAGGGAGGGAGAAAATTTTGGAACTCTAAATCTTATGAAAATGAATGTTGAAAACTACCCTTACATGTAACTGGAAAAAATAAAATAAATGTTTGTTGCACTGAAAAAAATATACACTGTAAAATTACAAAGATCAAACATGGTCCCATGCAAGAAATATGAGAAGACATTTTCTCCTGATTATTTGCAGATTTGGTGGCATTCAAAGGTGTATAACATTGCATATAATATCAGATTTCTTCCATGTATTGATCAATTTTGCTGAATTTCCTTTCTTTCTTTTTAATTTTTTTCTTTATTTGAATTTTCAAAAAATAATGTTTCTCTTTTTTTCCTTTAAAAATTCTTTTTAAAAAATGTATAGGGGGGCGGCTAGGTGGTGCAGTAGATAAAGCACCAGTCCTGGATTCAGGAGTACCTGGGTTCAAATCCAGCCTCAGACATTTGACACTTACTAGCTGTGTGACCCTGGGCAAGTCACTTAACCCCCATTGCCCCGCAAAAAAAAAAAAATTGTATAGGATAGCTCTCTGGAAAGCAGAAGGAAAGTTAGAGAGGAAAATCTATTGTAAATGTAATGTAAAATGTAAAAAAATATATAAAACCAATGTAAATGTAAAATGTAAAATCAATGTGAAACAAAAAAATCAATAAAAATTTATTTTTAAAAAATTGTTCTGAAAAGGATCATAGAATTTTAGTGGACCATAGATGAGTTAGCAGTGGCAGGCACGAAAAAACCCCCCAAAAAACAAAACTAATGCGATCTGGGATTTCACTGAGAGGCATAATCTATGTTGGTAGGTATAGGTAATAATCCCATATTATTCTGCCCTCCCCGGGCTTCATCTAGAATATCACGTTTAGTTCTAGGTACTAAAATTTAGAAAGAACATTGATACAATGCAGAATGTTCAGAGGAAGGCAATCAAGCTGGTAAAGACTTTTGCACACAACACATGAGGATCAATTGAAGCAATGTTTAGCCTAGAGGAGAGAAGACTGAGGATTAGAGGAGAGGGAGAAATCATAACTATATTCAAGTTTTCAAGGAACTGTCATATAGAGGAGGGGGCCGACTTGTTCTATTTTATCTCAGAGAGCAGAATCAAGAAGAATGGGTAATGGGGGCAGCTAGGTGGTGCAGTGGATAAAGTACTGGTCATGGATTCAGGAGGATCTGAGTTCAAATCCAGCCTCAGACACTTGACCCTGGGCAAGTCACTTAACCCTTACTGCCTTATTTAAAAAAACAAAGAACAATGGGTACAAATTGTAGAGGGGTAAGTTAAGGCTTAATATAAATAACTTCCTAAAAATTAGAGTTGTCCAAAAATTATATGGATTACCTTGAGAAGTGGTGGATTCTCCTTTCAGGGATTTTTAAGCAGAAACTGGATAATCACTTTTCATATTTGTTATAGTAAGAATTCCTTTCATGCATTGGTTGCACTAAGTTGCTACTGACATCCCTTCCAGCTTTCCAGTTCTGATTATTTTTCAACTTTTCTATGACCTGCTACACAACTTAAAACAAGATTCTCTTGGTTTGCAGTACTACCAACAATAAATGAATCACAGAATCACATAATTTTAGAGTCAGAGACCATCTGTAGTCTAACCCTTACCAGAAACTACTATAACATATCTGACAAGTAGTTGTCCTTGTTTTCAGCAGGGGGAAATCCACCATTAATCAGCTAATCAGTCAACAACAGTTTAGTACTATATGTCAGACACTGTGCTGGGCACTTTGGATACAAAGATAAAATATAGACGCTGGGGTCATAGAGGTGAAAACGAATCATCTTCACTCAAGGAGACAATGTGTGTACATATAAGTTTATGTAAAATATGTACCAAATAAATATATGGTAATATATGGAGGCAACAGTAGCAGTTGGGGGAGGCATCAGGAAAGATTTCATGTAGGAGACTCTTTTCAATTTGAGCTTTAAGGGAGGAAAATCAGAAATTCTAAGAGGAGGAGGTATGGAGGAAGTGTGTTTCAGGCATGGGCAACTAACCTGTGTAAAAAGCATGGAAGTGGAAAATAAAATATCACTTATGAGGAACAGAAAGCCTATTTGGATTGGCCACAGAGTGTGTGAAGGGAGTAATATATAATAAGCCTGGAAAAGTCATTTGGAGACACTTTGTAAAAGGCTCTAAATGCCAAAGAAAGGAGTTTTATTTCATCCTTAAGGCAATAAGGAGCCACTGGAGTTTATCGAGCAATGAAATAAAGTCTGGTTAGCCCTATACTTTAGGAATATTACTTTGGTAGCTGTGTGGAGGGGAGAAATTTGAGGCAGGGAGATCAAGCAAGAGTCTATTGCCAAATGAGAAGTGATGAGGACCTGAACTTGGGTGGTATATGGTGAAAGAAAGTGATGCATATGAGAAATATTGTGATAGCAGAATCTACTAGACCTGATCACTGATTAGATCTGTGGATTAAAGGAGAATGAGTAGTCAAGGATGACTATAAGATTGTAAACCTGTCTGATTGGAAGATTGATGGCACTCTCAACAAAAATAGGAAAGTTTGAAAGAATGGTGGATTTAGGGAGAAATAAGAATTCTGTTTTGTACAGGTTGAGGTTAAGATACCTATAGGGACATCCAATTGGGGATATACAGTCAGCAATTGGTGATACAATAGGGCTAGAACTTTGGAAAGAGACTAGAGTGAGATATATTGATCTGACAATCATTGGGATAGAGTTGATCATTGAAGCCATGGAATCTGATAAGTTCATCAAGAGAGTACATAGGAAGAGAAAGAGGAAAGTGCCCAGAACAGAGTTTTGGAATATACCTATGGTTAGGGGTTGGATCAATCTGATGATTCAGTAAAAGAAATTGAGAAAGAACAGTCAGACAGGTAGAAGAAGAACCAAAACCAAAACCACTATTATGTGGCACATCCAGGAGAGGGTGGTCAACAGTGTTAAATGCTTTTGATATGTCAAGGAAGATGAGGATTGGAGACAAGGCCATGGGATTTTGCAGTTAGAAGATTACTAGTGGGGGCAGCTAGGTGGCGCAGTGGATAGAGCACTGGTCCTGGATTCAGGAGGACACTTACTAGCTGTGTGACCCTGGGCAAGTCACTTAACCCCAATTGCCTCACCAAAAAAAAAAAAGAAGAAGTTTACTACTGAGGGCAGCTAGGTGGCGCAGTGAATAAAGCACCGGCCCTGGATTCAGGAGGACCTGAGTTTGAATCCAGCCTCAGACACTTGACACTTACTAGCTGCATGACCTTGGGCAAGTCACTTAATCCTCATTGCCCTGGGGAGTGGGGGAAGATTATTGGCAACTTTGGAAAGAGTAGTTTTTAGGGAATGATGCCATTCCTTACCTGACTTCTCTCCTTTGGATTTCTCCATCATGCTTTGAGGGACCTCATCATCCTGCAAAATTAAATTAGCCTTAGTACTCATACCTTCTTAGTACCCTATGCCCCTCTGAAGGATAGAAGGACAATCTCCTCTCCATTTAAGGAGTGTCTAGGCTAGCTATCACTTCATTTCCTGCCATGCTGTACTCCTATGGATTTCTCCATCAAACCTCTCCAGGTCATCAATATCTTTCTTAAACTGTTGTACTAGAAACTGATCACAGAACTCCAACGATGATCTGATTGGGATGAAGAAAAAGGGACCATCACCTCTTCATTCCTTAAAGCTGTGCCCCTTAATGGAACCCAAGCTTGCATTAGCTATTTTTTTTTAAACTGCCATGTCATTCCACTGATGCATATTGAGCCTGCAGACCACTGATACCCCCAGATCTTTTTTTAACATTTTTTTTGGGGGCAATGAAGCTTAAGTGACTTGCCCAGGGTCACACAGCTAGTAAGTGTCAAGTGTCTGAGGCCAGATTTGAACTCAGGTCCTCCTGAATCCAGGGCCAGTGCTCTATCCACTGCACCACCTAGCTACCCCTCCAGATCTTTTTTAGACAATCTGTCAATTAACCATGACTCTGACCCCAACCTATAACTTGCAAAACTGGTATCTTGAAGCCAAGTGTAAGACTTCATGCTTATTCCTATTTGAATTTCATCTTTTTTAGATTTAGCCCAAAGCTGCAATACAGATTGGATCATAACTAATTATCAAGTCCAGTGGCCTCATCTTCATCCTCATCCTGTCTTTGCATCTAGGGTATTAACTATCCCGTCCCTGCCTTGTGTTTACATTTTTGTGTGCGCCTGGTTTTTTCCACAACACAATGGCAATGATTTTCATTGCTTTTAATTATTTTTACCATTTTGACAAGTGTGAGGAAGTAACCCAAAGTATTTTACTTTGGTTCTTTATTATTTTTAGCAAATTGGAGCATTTTAAGTGATTATTAATAATTTGTCTCTCCTCTTTAAAAAATATCCTATTCATATTCCTTTAGAAATTTGAGATTGTTGTCATTTAAAACTTCTCAACAGCTAAAGCTGTCTAAATGAGAAATAGACCACCTTAAGAGGTGGTAGGTTCCTTCTACTTTCTAGAGGTCAAGTTTTCAATCAGTTCTTAATACCCATTTTACAAATTTGTCATTCTAAAATTTTTAAAGAGTTATATTCTACATAAACAAGAGGAAAAGCTTTTAGACTCATATGGCTAATATAAATATAATTAATCTTCCATAAAGAAAAAAATACTCCCCCCCAAAGCCCAAATCCAATTTGAGTAAATAACAGAAACTTTAACAATTACCTTGAGAGGAAAGAATGGCAACATTCTAGAATATTCAAAAGTGACAGTTATATTTCACAAATATAATAGATCTTAGAATTCTTAAGACAGAAAATAATTTACAAGCTAAAGAGTTAACTTGAGTGAGAAAAATGCAAAAAAGCTTGTACTTTCTGTGTGAAGTCCATTCTGTCAAGTGGGAATACCTCAGAGAAACTAAAGACAACTGTCAGAAACCTGCCTGAAGGAACTAACTCTTTCAAAATATGATTCAGGAAAAATTATCATGAGTCCATCTAGGCAGAGTCCAACAGGATATATGCAAGAAAACATAAGATATAGATATATCTATCTTGTGTTTTCTTGCATTGTAAACATATAAGTACAGCGTGTTTGAAAAGTCTTGGTGCTGTTCTATGCTTAAAATGGCACCAAGATTTTGGGGACACATTGTATAGATAGGATAATTTGAAGAAGAGAGAGTGTTAATGACTAAAGGAATCACGAATGTTTTCCCATAGGAGGTAGCACAAGAACAGGGTCTTGAAAGAAGCTAAGGATTCTAAGAAGCACCATTTACATTCGGGGTGCTATTTAGTGTTATTATGAATAATAATACTATTCATATTAATAAGGAAAAGAAAGAGAGCTGGTGGATAGCACTGTGGAAAGAAGAAAAAACTGTCATACTAAGATCTGGAGGAGGAAAAACTTAATTTGAAGTTTGAATGAATAAAGCACAAATAGCACCACTAATATGTAAATTAACATCTATTAGATTTTAATCAAGAGCACATTTCATAATAGGAGAGAAGTTTATTATGCTTTAAATTTACATATTTGGGGCAGCTAGGTGGTGCAGTGGATAAAGCACTGGCCCTGGATTCAGTAACACCTGAGTTCAAATCCAGACTCAGACACTTGACACTTAACTAGCTGTGTGACCCTGGGCAAGTCACTAAACCCTCATTGCCCTGCCCCCCCCCCAAAAAAATTACATATTTAAGGATCAGAGAGTAGGAATAAGGTTTATATGATTCAGTACATAAAGGCATCAAAACCTATCTTATGAACTATTTTGTCTATATTTTATTATACATAAATGTATTTTTAAAAATCCTCTTATTTTGAAAATATTTATGTGCTAATCCTGGTCATGGCAATTACCTTTCTTAGGTAAGGAACAAGGGAAGTTATAGAGAACAACCTATCAAAACTACTTGCTGGGGGCAGCTAGGTGGCGCAGTGGATAAGCACCAGCCCTGGAGTCAGGAGTACCTGAGTTCAAAGCCGGCTTCAGACACTTAACCCTCACTAGCTGTGTGACCCTGGGCAAGTCACTTAACCCCAATTGCCTGACCTAAAACAAAACAAAATTAAAAAAAAACTACTTGCTGGTTTCAACAGAGATTTTTTTTGATAATTTTTGTTCATCATAATTCTTATGTCGGAAGTATGAAAGAACAGAAAGAGGAAACAGAAAAAAAAAAAGAGGAAGCAAGAAATACGAGTCCAGTATGGCAATGACTGAAATGAATAATTGCTTTAGTGCAGATGCTTTCCTGGAGCTCATAGGAATTCAAGTACATTTTTTAAACAGTCCACTGTTTGTTTGAAAGCCATTATTACTCAAACATTCTTCTCTGAGCTCTTCTTTTGATACTTAAATGCAAATAGTAAAGGGAGAATTTGTCTACCTGTCATGATATAAACAAAGATAACAGCTAATAACAAATAAATTGGGCATTTGACAGCCCCACCGAGGTAAACCAAAATATCCCAGATTTCTTAATTTCCTCCAGTAATTGAGCTCCTACAGTTAATTGACAGAAGACTCAAAAGCATTCTGGATCCCCAAATAGAGGAATAAGATAATCAAATGTTGACCTCTCTTGTAATATAGACTAACAAGATTCTATACTCCATGAATTGGATTAGCTGTTACCCAGACCTGAACCAAATTTTTATGATTTTTTTATGATTTGGAGAATTGGGTGATACGCTGTTTTCCTACATGTCATCATATATCAGGCAATATATAACATAATCAGTGAAAATAATATTTGAATTTGGAAATTGAAACTTCTTGTGAAAATATAGTGAAAACAAAGAGGATAATAAAAAAAAATGCCAATGGTAGGCATAGACTCCATTCATAGTGCTTGAAAAAAATAGATGGAGAATCAATGTGTATCCAGTACTGCCTAAAGGATAGAGTAATTCTAGAAATGGGCATTCATCAGATTAATACACTGAAGAATGGCAAAGATTAACCCTTAGGTCTAGGATTCTTAACCTAGGTCTGTGAACTTAAAAAAGAATATGTTGATACCTGTATTTCAGTATAATTGGTTTCCTTTATAATCATGTATATTCTATTCATTTAAAAATACTGTTTTTAAAACCTCGGAAGACCTATATAAATTGATACAGAGTGAAGTGGGAAGAACCAGAATATAACTGTAAACAGTTTCAGCAATATTGTAAAAATGATCAACTGTGAAAGACTTAGCTGCTCTGATCAATACAGTGACCCAAGACAATTCCAGAGGACTTATGATCAAAAATTATATCCTCCTCCAGGGAGCAAATTGACAAATGAATGCAGATTGAAGTATGTTTTTTGTTAACTTTCTTTATTTTACTTTCTTTTTAATTTTTTTTGCAACATGGATAATATGGAAATATAACAATTTTTAACACTTGTTTTTTTAACTTTGAGTCCCAAATTTTCTCCCTTCCTTGAGAAGGCAAGCAATTTGATATAGATTATACATGTATAGTAATGGAAAACATATTAGCCACATTGCAAAAGAAAACACAGAACAAAAAAAGGGGGAAATGAAGGAAGTTTTTAAAACTATGCTTCAATCTGCAGTCACACTTTGTCAGTTCTTTCTCTGGAGGAGGATAGCATTTTTCATCATGAGTCCTTCAGAACTGTCTTAGATCTTTGTATCATGGAGAATAGCCAAGTCATTCACAACTGATCATCATACAATATTGCTGTTTCCCTGTACAATGTTCTTCTGGTTCTGCAGACTTCACTTTGCATCAGTTCATATTAATCTTCCTAGGTTTTTCTGAATGAATCCTGATAACCATTTGTTATAACACAATTGTATTTCATGACAGTCATATAGTGTTATATATTTACCCATTCCTCAATTGATGGACATCTGCTCAATGGAAATATGTTTTGCATGATTTCACATGTATAGTTGATATTCATATTGCTTGCTTTCTCAATGGGTTTGGGAAGTGTGGGAGAGAGGGAGAGAATATGAAACTCAAAATTTTTTTAGAAAGAATCTTCAAATAAAAAATGTTCTTAAATTAAAAAAAAATACTGTTCAGAGAAGGATTGTGTAGGCTTCACCACACTGCCAACAGGATTCATGACACAAGAAAAGGTTAAGAAACCTTTACTTTAATAACATCAAGTTCCTTTTGTTCTGATTACTTATTCAATACTATTTTCAAAATAGGATTTGCCTCGATGAGCAGGTGGATTTCGGAGAAACCTGGAAGGACTTACATGAACCGATGCTGAGTGAGATGAACAGAACCAGGAGAACAATGTACACAGTATCAACAACATTGTGTGTTGATCAACTGTGATAGACTTGACTCTTCTCAGCAATACAATGGTCTGAGATAGTTCCAAAGGACTCATGATAGAAAATGCTCTCCACATCCAGAAAAAAAGAATTATGGACTCTAGATGCAGATCGAATTATACTATTTCAATTTTTTTTTTGTTTTTCTTTTTTTTTGTTTTTCCTTTTTGCTCTGATTCTTCTTTCACAGCATGACTAATGCAGAAATATGTTTAATGTGATTGTACATATATAACCTGTATCAGATTGCTGCTGTCTTGGGGAGGGGAGAGAGACAGGAGGGAGAAAAATTTGAAACTAGAAATCTTATAAAAACAAATGTTGAGGGGCAGCTAGATGGCGCAGTGGATAGAGCACCGGCCATGGAGTCAGGAGTACCTGAGTTCAAATCTGGCCTCAGACACTTAACACTTACTAGCTGTGTGACCCTGGGCAAGTCACTTAACCCCAATTGCCTCACTAAAAAAAAAAAGAAAGAAAGAAAAACAAATGTTGAAAACTATCTCTGTATATAACTGGAAAATAATAAAATACTTTTATGAAAAAAATAGGATTTATCTAATAGAAAGGGAGTGTCCTTTGCAGATGACTAGCTCTTAACCCAGGTACTTCAGACAGTATAAAATAATATATAGGTATTGTGTTTTTTATATCAGTCCTTTTGTTGGATCTGGTTCATGTGACAGATTAAAAATATGTGAGACATAGTTTCTGGGTAATTTAATAATTTTTATTAATAGTCCAGCAGATTATCAATAAAAGGATGGTTTCTCTCAGGTTGGGGGGGGGGAGAGGAGGGGAATGTCACAGTTTATATACCTTGCAATCAAATGCAATTAGTTGGCATGATTGGGAGATGTATTATATTAAAATGAAGTCTGGAGATATATGACTCAGGTCACTCAACTCTTGGGAAGAATGATGTCAGAGAAGGAATCTAGACCCCACCCACGCTGAACCCACAATGGTTCCCACCTAAAACTGGTTCTTGCAGGCCAAAATCTCATCAGTAAAGTCCTTCAGCTATCTAGACAAAAGGATCTCTCCCCACCCAAAATTCTTTTGACTCAAATAAATCTTACTTTCATTTTTCTTTTCTTTTCTTTTTTTTTTTTTTTGGTGAGGCAATTGGGGTTAAGTGATTTGCCCAGGGTCACACAGCTAGTAAGTGTCAAGCATCTGAGGCCACATTTGAACTCAGGTCCTCCTGAATCCAGGGCGGGTGCTTTATCCACTGCACCACCTAGCTGCCCCTCAAATAAATCTTACTTAATTTTTTTATTTAAAGTTTTGAATTCCAAATTCTATCCCTCCTTCCCACCCCTCTTCCCCCTTCCTTGAGGCAGCAAGCAATCAGATATAGGCTATTACATATGCAATGATCTAACTTATTACCATATTAGTCATTTTGCAAAAGAAAACTTGAATAAAAGAAAAAAAAGAAAGAAAGTGAAAATAGCATGCTTCAGTCTGTGTTTAACCAATATTAGTTCTTTCTTTGGAAGTGGATAGTATGCTTCATCATTAATCCTTTGGGATTTTCTTGAATCATTGTATTGCTAAGAATAGTTAAGTCATTCACAGTTCTTCATTGAACAATATTGCTGTCACTGTGTACAACATTCTCCTGGTTCTGTTCACTTCACTATGCATCAGTTCATACAAGTATTTCCAGGCATTCTGAAATCATCTTGCTCATTATTTCTTTTTTTTCATTGGCAGTTTATTTGACACAAATAAAAATGTGCAAATTTTTACTCATTTTTTTTCACTCCTCAGTCTAGCTTTTGGATTGGCGATCTTGATGGCTAGCTGAGCTTCTCTCTCAAATGACTTTCTTATTCTTCAAGGAAACATTGTGAGCAATCTCAGCACAGTAAGATTTGTTGCACATCAGCAGCACTTCTAGCTCTTTGACGTTGTGCACCAGAAACTTCCTGAATCCACTAGGTAACATGTGTTTTGTCTTCTTATTGCTTGCATAACCAATATTGGGCGTCAAGATCTGGCCCTTGAATCATCTTCGCACTCTGTTGTCAATGCCTCTTGGTTTATTCCAGTTTCTCTTGATCTTGACATATCAATTTGACTGATGGTGGATGAACTTCTTGGTACTCTTCTTGATGATTTTGGGCTTCATGAGTGGTCTGAGGACAGGCATGGTGCTGGTGAAGAGAGAGCTGCCCCTCCTCAGGAAGTGCGGAAGATTGCTTATTATTTCTTTTTCTTTTTTTTTTGGTTGGGCAATAAGGGTTAAGTGACTTGCCCAGAGTCACACAGCTAGTAAGTGTCAAGTGTCTGAGGCCGGATTTGAACTCAGCTCCTCCTGAATCCAGGATCGGTGCTTTATCCACCAATAACAATATCTAAATATTAATATAAAATTAATATAAATATAAAAATTAATATAAAATAACTGCCCCTGCTTGTTATTTCTTATAGCACAATATATTCCTTCACCATCATATGCCACAGCTTATTTAGCCATTCCCCAACTGATGGACATTCCTTTATAAATATTACTTTCAAAGAGAACTTGCCTTTGGAGTGGGGGGAGGGGAATAAGAACTAAGAAAGAAGGGGAGAAATTGGATCCCCAAGATATCTGTTATTAATAATTATTTCTCACATTCATGTAAATCAATTTTCCAGGATCTTATCAACCCTATGTGAATAATAATAAAGGAATCATATTTTCAGAACTCACAATTAAGGACCAGATCCTAGATTATAGTAATCCCCGTCTATGAGTACCAAACTGAATTAGCTTTGCCCATCTTTACTTTCTGAAGATGGACAGAAAATACATGTTTGAAATCTATGAGATCCAGGTTAAATACTGGTTGAATGTAGTCCCAATCTAATCATAAACAATAAATAATTAAGTATTTTAGTTATGTGTATATGGCTTCTTTGTTCTCATAGTAGATTTGATGGAAGTAACTAAAACCAGGAAAAGAGGAAATAACAGAAAAAGGTTTGGGGTAGTTAATTCAAACTCTGCTCAGTGGACAGAGAGTGGGACCTGGAATGAGGAAGAACTGAATCAAAATCATCCTCAGATACTTCTTAGCTGTCTAATGCTGGGCAAATCACTTAACCTTACCTCAGTTTCTTCAACTGTAAAATGGGAGTAATAATAGTACCTACCTTAAAAGGTTGTTTTGAGGATTAAATGAGATAATTTGACCATTACATAGAGTGCTATATCAATACTTATTTTCTTCCACTCTGCTATTTGTTGTCTGTTGTACTCTTAACATCCTCTTCAATCTCCTGTTTTCTTTGTACAAATAAAACCAATTTAGCCAGAATTAGAAGGAAAGAATAAAATTGTGTCTGTGTGTGGGGGATTTATGGACAATTTTTCAGTAAAGGTTTTATATCTCAAATATATAGAGAACTTTTAAAAAAATTAGTCATTTCCTAATATGGTAATATTTTACATAATCATAGACGTATAACCTATATCTTATTGCTTACTGACTTAGGAAGAGGGGAGTGGAGGGAGGGAGGGAAGGAAGAATAAAAATTGTAACCCAAACTATAAATAAAAATGTTTATTACTTTTAAAAAATGAGTCATTTCCCCAATTGATAAATGGTCTAAGGATATGAAAAGGCAGTTTTTCTATCAAGAAATCAAAATGATATGTTGTCATATGAAAAAATGGTCTAAATCATTATTGATTAGAGAAATGCACATTAAAGCAACCTTGAGATATCTTCTCAAACTTATTAGATTGGTTAAAATGATAGAAGGGGAAAATGACAAATGTTGGAGGGGTTGTGGAAAAATTGGGACATTAATATGTGGTTGGTGGAATCATGAACTGATTCAAACATTTTGTAGAGCAATATGGAATTATGCCCAAAGAGTTATAAAACTGTATATACCTTTGACCCAGAAATACCACTATTAGGTCTGTTTCTCAAGGTGATCAAGAAAAAAAGGAAAAGAACTTATAATATCCACAGTGGGGGCAGCTAGGTGTTGCAGTGGATAAAGCACTGGCCCTGGAGTCAGGAGGACCTGAGTTCAAATCCAGCCTCAGACACTTGATACTTACTAGCTGTGTGACCCTGGACAGGTCACTTAACCCTCATTGCCCTGCAAAAGAAAGAAAGAAAGAAAGAAAGAAAGAAAGAAAGAAAGAAAGAAAGAAAGAAAGAAAGAAAGAAAGAAAGAAAGAAAGAAAGAAAGAAAGAAATCTATAGAGGCTTTCTTTGTGGTAGCAAAGAGTTGGAAATTGAGAGGATGCCTATCTATTTGGGAATGGCCAAACAAACTGTGATATATGATTGTAAGAAATGATGACCTTTTTGATTTTAGAAAAACATGGAAAGACTTGCATGAAATAATGAAAAGTGAAGTGAGCAGAAACAAAAGAATGTTGTATATAGTAACAGCAATATTATTTGAAGAATAATTGTGACCTGGAAAGACTTACATGAACTGATGCTGAGTGAAGTGAGCAGAAGAACCAGGAGAACAGTGTACACAATAGCAGCATTGTACAATGATCAACTATGATGGACTTAGCTCTTCTCAGCTAAGCAATGATCCAAGACGATTCCAAAAGACTCATGATGGAAAACGTTTTCCTCATTCTTGAAAAGAACTATGGAGTCTGAATGCAGATCAAAGCATACTATTTTCATTTTTTTGTTTTTTCTTTCTCATGATTTTTCCCTTTTTTCTTATTCTTCTTTCACAACATGACTAATGTGGAAATACATTTAATATGATTATACATCCATAACTTATATCAGATTGCTTGCTGACATAGGGAGGGGGAGGGAAGGGAAGGAGGAAAAAAATTTGGAACTCAAAATCTTACAAAAATGAATGTTGAAAATTATATTTACATGTAATTGTAAAAAAATTAAAATACTATTAAGATGAAAAAGTTCAATTAAAAAAAGAAGTATTGTGAACAACCAAGTTATTCTGAGTACTGTAAATAATCAAAGCAATTATAAAGGACCTATGAAGTAAGATGCCATCCAGCTCCAGAGAAAGAACTAGAAAATAGAATTACAAATAGTATATGGTTTTATATATATTTATAAATCTGCTTAAATGGTGGCCTACTCTAGCTCGGGGTGGGGAGGGAGAGAGACAGTTCAGAACTTAAAATGTAACAAAAATAGATAAATAAAATTAAATTTTTAAAAAATGTCCTGTTTTCTCCAACTGTTGTGGGTTTTCTAATTGCTATGGCCAGGAAGACAACAAGATGAGACAAGGTTAGCACCACGGGTGTTATTGCTGCCTTTGCTATCCTGTACATATTTTTTTTTCAGGTGCAAAAATCTTTCTTTGTGCTGTTTTAGACTTGTCACACACACACACACACACACACACACACACACACCTCAGGGAAAATTTTATATTAATAGGGTAAACGAATACACTCAGTTTTGAGTTTTATTTATAAACTCTACTCAGTTCGAATCATCTAGAATATAACTTTAGCAAATTTTGGAGTCAACAGAGCAAACTTGTGTGAGGCCTCTTATTTCTGTTTTGAATTTAAATGAGATATATCAATAATGTTTATTGGTACATTGTGTTCTACTTAGTTTTGTGCAATGCCCAAGACATAGATAGCCACTAACCACTTCGTGACCTTTCTATTATTGACAGTATCATCTTTTTAAAGGAAAGGGCCTTAAAGGCCATCTATCTAGCTCAGACCCTCACATTTTAGAAATGAGAAAACTGAGGCCCAGAGAGATAAAGTGATTTGCCCAAGATTATTCAGTTAGTAAATGGTAGAAGCAGGATTCAAACTTCAGGTTCTCAGATTCTGAATCCAACTCTCTTCCCACTATGCCACATTGCCATCTCTCTGTAAAATAAAAGAGTATTTAAACAAAGAAAATTCCCATTCCTCTGGTAGAAGAAGCAATCAAGTGTTAAGAGTCCTTATAACTTAGGGATCAGGACTGGACTTGTGATTTCATTTATATAGGTATAGCCCATGTAAGCTCTGAGGACCTTTTTCCAACTCCCATTCTGACGGATCAGTTGGGTTTACAGAGATATGGTGGCTACATTTCTTTCTTGGGTTTCTAGGTTGATCTACAAAGAGTCAGTTGGTGATTCTCTAATTCCATGGGTTCAAAAACCCAACAGTGTACTTCCCCCAAGTGTCAGTTAAGAATCATTTATTGAATTAGCCATAAGTAGCTTTTAGTAAAAGATATTTATTTCATTTATAGGACCTCTTTTTGTGGTGTCTAAGAATTAGAAATCAAAGGAATGCCCATCAGTTGGGGAATGGCTAAACAAGCTGTGGTATATGATTGTAATGGAATATTAATTATTGTGCTATAAGAAATGACAAGCAGGATGATTTCAGAAAGGCCTGGAAAGAGTTGTATGAATTGATTTATAGTGAAGTGAACAGAACCAGGAGAACATTGTGCACAGTGACAACAATATTGTTCAATGAAGAACTGTGAATGACTCCCTATTCTCAGCAATACAATGATTCAAGACAATCCCAAAGGATTAGTGAAGCATACTATCTACCTCCAAAGAAAAACCTTATATTAATTGAACACAAATTGAAGCATGCTATTTTTCACTTTTTCTCATTTTTTCTTTTATTCAAATTTTCTTATACAAAATGACTAATATGGTCATGTTTTACATAATTGTCCACGTATAACCTATATCTGATTGTTTACTGCTTCAGGGAGGGAGGAAGGTAGGGAGGAAAAGAGTGATCAAATTAGGAACTCAAAACTTTAAATAAAAATGTTTATTACTATTTTTTAAAAATTAAGTAATTTTTTAAAAGAAAAAAAAGGATATTTACTACTGTTGTGGAATCAAAACATACTTTCCTACAAGTACATACAGAGAATAAAGGAAAATGGGCTAAAAGGTCACGTGATAAAAGGGTAACTGACAGTTCCTCTTTGCTGGAAATTCTTTTTCCTTTTATTTGTGCAGTGATTAAGAAAGCCTCCATAAAACATGGGGAATCATCTGCACCCATCTGTTCTTGGCTCCCACTGTGGCTAGGATACCAATGGACATAGCTTCAAAAAGGGGAGGAGGGAGGGCAGCTAGGTGGCACAGTGGATAAAGCACTGGCCCTGGATTCAGGAGGACCTGAGTTCAAATCTGGTCTCAGACACTTGACACTTACTAGCTGTGTGACCCTGGGAAATTCACTTAACTCTCATTGACCTGCTCAAAAAAAAGGGGGGTGGGTGAGGAGGAGTCTATGGGGGAGACCCGACCAAGAGCAAAGCTAAGGCTTTTCCTCCCTCTCTGGTAGTTCCTCCTCAGGGGATTTAGCTAAAGTACCTCATTTGCTCTAGTTTTTGGATATCAATCCCTTTTCTTCTCACTTGATAATTAAAAAAGCTAATTGATGTTAATTGGTTAATTGATATTGAGGAGAAATTAATTGGTCAAATTGATAGTGGGATACTGATGTTGATGATATTGAGGAGTTAGTAATTGTCACTGGGTGAGTGGTATTCAGGAGGAACATATTAGAATTGATGCTCCAGCCCACAGCATTAAAAGAATTATCCCCAACCTCTTGAGGGTTACCCCTAGAATGAGAGAGAGAGAGAGAGAGAGAGAGAGAGAGAGAGAGAGAGAGAGCCTCAGGCTTGGGACTCTACTCACCAATGCATATAGAGTTAGTGTTGGGATAATGAGCCCGAGAGCCAAAGTGCTATACTAATAAATAAAACTAGAAGCTGGTTTTATGGGGGGAAGAACCAATAAAATAGATAAACAATTGGTTAACTTGATTTTAAAAAGGAAAGAAGAAAACCAAATTACTAGTATCAAAAATGAAAGGGGTGAACTCACCACCAATAAAAAGGAAATTAAGACAATAGGAGCTGTTTTGCCCAATTATATGCCAATAAATTCGACAATCTAAATGAAGTAGATGAATATTTACAAAAATATAAATTGCTCAGTTTAACAGAAGAAGAAATAAAGTACTTAAATAACCCAATCTTAGAAAAAGAAATTGTACAAGAAAAAATCCCCAGGACCAGAAGAATTCACAAGTGAATTCTACCAAACATTTAAAGAACAATTAATCCCAATACTATATAAACTATTTGGGAAAATAGGTGAAGAAAGAGTCCTATCAAATCTTTTTATGAGACAAATATGGTGCTGATACCCAAGCCAGGAAGAGTCAAAACAGCAAAAAAAAAACTACAGACCAATTTCCCTAATGAATATTGATGCAAAAATTTTAATCAAATACTGGCAAAGATATTACAGCAATATATCATAAGGATCATATACTATGACCAGGTGGAATTTATATAACAAATGCAAGACTGGTTTTATATTAGGAAAACTATCAGCATAATTGACCATATCAATAACAAAAGCAACAGAAATTATATGATTATTTCAATAGATACAGAAAAAGCCTTTGATAAAATACAGCACCCATTCCTATTAAAAACACTAGAAAGCATAGGAATAAAAGGAGCTTACCTTAAAATGGTAATTACTATTTATCTAAAATCATCAGCAAGCATTATCTGTAAAGGGGATAAGCTAAAAGCCTTCCCAATACAATCAGGGGTAAAGCAAGGATGCCCAGTATCACCTCTATTATTTAATATTGTATTAGATATGTTAGCTATAGCAATAAGAGAAGAAAAAGAAATCAAAGGAATTAGAATAGGTAAAGAGGAAACAACACTATCATTCTTTGCAGATGATATGAAGTTATACTTTAAAAAATCCTAGAGAATCAAATAAAAATCTACTTGAAATTATTAACAACTTTAGCAAAGTTGCAGGATACAAAGTAAACCCAAATAAATCATCAGCATTTCTATATATTACCAATAAAGTCCAGCAACAACAGCTGGAAAGAGAAATCCCATTTAAAATAACTGTGGCCAGGGGGCAGCTAGGTGGCACAGTGGATAAAGCACTGACCCTGGATTCAGGAGTACCTGAGTTCAAATCCAGCTTCAGACACTTGACACTTACCAGCTGTGTGACCCTGGACAAGTCACTTAACCCTTATTGCCCCACAAAACCAAAAACAAAACAACTGTGGCTAATATAAAATACTTGGGAGTCTACCTCCCAAGACAAACACAGCAACTATATGACTAGAACTACAAAACACTTTTCACAGAATTAAAGTTAGATCTAAGCAATTATAAAAATATTAATTGCTCATGAGTAGGCAGAGACAATATAATAAAAATGACAATCCTACCTAAGTTAATTTATTTATTTAATGCTATACCAATCAAACTATCAAAAATATTTTATAGAGCTAGAAAAAATAATAGCAAAATTTATCTGGAAAAACAAAAGTTCAAGGATATCATGGGAATCAATAAAAATACACAAGAAGGTGGTCTAGCAGTACCAGATCTCAAACTGTATTATAAAGCAGTAATTATCAAAATAATCTAGTACTGGCTATTGGATCTTTCTGCCAAGCAGTGAAATACTACAGCCAAGGAAGGAAAACACTAGTCTAGTTACACATTTTGGATGATAAAAGATTTTGAGCAACACTGGATATTTGATATTTGAGATGAAAACAAGCCTTCAGAAAACTTGGCATGTGACCCAACTAAACTAGATTGTCTCAAGAGTTTATGAATCCAGAAAATCCATATAAAAAAATCTTAGTGAATCCAGAAAAAGGATAATAAATAATTGTTAAATGGAACAGATTTGGTGTTATATTTAGATCATTCTATTCTCATCCTTGATGATGTTGGAGATACTGACTGAGTATTCGATGTGCTCTCTTTGAAAATGCCAATGACACTTAAGATGAAGCCAGGAAAAACAACTGAATAGGACTAAATATACATTAAAAAATCAATTCCAGAGGTGATACAATTTCTCTGTATGATTTAATATTTTATTTTTCTCCAATTACATATAAAAACAATTTTTAACATTTGTTCTTTTTAAATTTTGAGTTCCAAATTTTCTCCCTCCTTTGAGAAGGTAAGCAATTTGATTCAAGTTATATATGTGAAACAATTTTAAAGGCATCTAGGAATGCTATTAATATAGCTTGAAGAAGGGATGCTTCCAAAAGAATGGAAAAGATTATACATGATACTTGGAGGGGGGAGGTTTTTTGGCTGTTTTTTATTTATTATGTTTATTACTATATTTGTCATTTTGTTCAAGAAAACTTAACTAAAAGACAAAATTGAAAGAAAGTGAAAAATAGCATGCTTCAGTCTGTTCCATCAATATCAGTTCTTTCTTTGGATGTGGATAGTATGTTTCATCAATAGTCCTTTGGGATTGTCTTGGATTATTGTACTGTTGAGAATAGCCAAGTCATTCACAGTTCTTCATCAAACAATATTGTTGTCTCTGTGCACAATGTTCTCTGCTCACTTCACTATACATCATTTCATACATGTCTTTCCAGGCCTTTCTGAAGTCATCCTGTTTGTTATTTCTTTTTTTTTTTTTTTGTGGGGCAATGGGGGTTAAGTGACTTGCCCAGGGTCACACAGCTAGTAAGTGTCAAGTGTCTGAGACCGGATTTGAACTCAGGTACTCCTGAATCCAGGACCGGTGCTTTATCCACTGCGCCACCTAGCTGCCCTGCTTGTTATTATAGCACAATAATATTCCATCACCATCATATACCACAGCTTGTTTAGCCATTCCCCAATTGATGGGTACACCTTTAATTTCCAATTCTTAGCCACCACAAAGAGAGCTGCTATAAATATTTTTGTACAAATAGGTCTTTTTCTCTTTGGGTGGGGGAGAGGGTGCTTTTTGGTTGTTTTAACAACAAAAAAAATGAAACTGAAAAGACATTCTGTTTTGAACCTGTTGACTTTGAGATTCCTACAGGGTATCCAGGTGGGGAGATCCACTGGAATAGTTATAAGGATGGGGAATTGAGGACAGAGATTAGGAATGAATATTTTACATCTGCCTAAACATAATTGAACCTGTGGGAATTGATGAGATCACCAAAGGCAATAGTGTAAAGAAAGGAGTGGGTCAGGATGGAACTTCAGTGAATTTCATTTACACTTAATGAGAAGAGCATGGACAATGATCCAGTAAAGGACAATGAGAAAGAGCAGTCAGACTGGATAAAGGAACACAAGAGGTGGTGTCACAGAATCCAAAGTTAAAAGAGAATATACAGGAGGAAGGAGTGGTTAGCTTTGCCAAAAGCCACAAGTCAGTCAATAAACATTTATTAAGGGCCCATTATGTCCTGGGCATTGTGTTAAACCCTGGGGATATAAAGAAAGACAAAAAAACTGTCTCTACTCTCTAGGAGCTCACCGTGTAATGGAGAGACCACAAGTGAACAACTATGCACAAACAACCTATAGAAAAGGTCATTGATAGTGTCAAATGTAGCTAGCAGAGAGATCAAAAAGAATGAAGATTGAAAAGTCAAGAGATTTAACAATTAAGAGAACATTGGGGGGGGCAGCTTGGTGGGGCAGCAGATAAAGCACCAGCCCTAGATTCAGGAGGACCTGAGTTCAAATTTGGCCTCAGACACTTGACACTTACTAGCTGTGTAACCCTGGGCAAGTCACTTACCCCTCATTGCCCAGTGGGAAAAAAAAAGAGAGAGAGATCATCAAGAACTTTGGAGGGAGTAATTCAGTGATGTGGTCAGACATTAAAATAAAAATTATTAAAGTAAATTATTTTAAGTAAAAGTTATTAAAATGAAATAAAAATAAACATTTAATAAGTCCTGTTATGTTCCAATCACTGTTCTAAAAACTATGGAGATACAAAGAAAGACTAGACAGTTCCTATTCACAAGGAAGGTAGATAGGTGGCATATTGGATAGAGTGCCCGGCCTGGAGTCAGGAAGACTCATCTTTTTTCATTCAAATCTAGTCTCAGATACTTATTAGCTGTGTGACCCTGGGCACGGCACTTAATCCTGCTGGCCTTAGTTTCCTCTTCTATAAAATGAGCTGGAGAAGGAAATGGCAAACTAGTTTGGTACCTTTTGTTGTTGTAGTTGTTTTGGTTTGGGTTTTTTGTGGGGCAATGGGGGTTAAGTGAGTTGCCCAGGGTCACACAGCTAGTAAGGGTCAAATGTCTGAGGTCGGATTTGAACTCAGGTCCTCCTGAATCCAGGGCCAGCACTTTATCCACTGTACCACCTAGCTGTCCCCACTCTGGTACCTTTCACAAGAAAACTCTAAATAGGGTCATCAAGAGTCAGAGAGGACTGAAAATGACTGAAAAGCAACAACACCCTCAAGGAAGCTGGATTGTAGAGAATTAAGAAGAGAATGAGAGGAGAGGGAGTGGAGGTACCTGTTGTAGAAGGCTCTCTTAAGGAGTTTAGCCCGAAAGGGCAGAAAAGATATGGGACCATAGTTAGTAGGGATGGAAGGACCAAATGAAGAATTTTTCAGGTTGGAAAAAACATGGACATGATTATGAGCAGTAGAGAACCAGCCAGATTCCACAGAGAGATGGAAAATGAGTGATAACGTGAGGATGCTAGAGGGGGCAGTCTGCTAGAGGAGATAGAGTGGAATGGGATTGCTTGTGCAGGCAGAGGACACATAGAAATCAAAGAAAGATGAGGACTGAAGCTATTGGATCTATCTGGAGAGAGTCATTTCAGTTGAGCCGTAGAGTCAAAAATTAAATCATAAAGGATTGAGGGGTGAATGGGAGGTAAGGAAATGCAGTCAAGGAGTGTAAACAACCCTTTTAGCACCACAGAGAACAGGAGTCAATTGTCAAGGAAATAGGTTTCATAATAAATATGATCTTTCTTTTATCTATGCAAATGTACTTTTAATACAGATAAATATAGATATCATAATTTACTTTGAATTTAAAATTTGCATCTTACTATCAATAGAAGTCACTTGGTCCTTCAAGGAATTTTAAAATTCTGGTCCTTCCAGTACTAGGACTTTTGCCATGAAATATTATACAGTAATTTGTGGAAATAGCAGGGTCAAGTAAAGGGGTTTTATTTTGTTTTCATAATAGAGGGGACCTAGGCATATATGTTGTTGTTTGTCCTTTGTTTTCGAAGAGGACATCAGGGTGATGTTACAACTTGCACTGAATTGGATTTAAGTGAAGGAGGGCTGGACAAAGTCATCAACCTTACTCTCTCCTTCTAGAGCATCTGGGTCCAGTACGACTGGAGATGGCCCCAGATGTTTAAGGCAATTGAGGTTAAGTGATTTGCCCAGGGTCACACAGCTATTAAGCGTCTGAGGTCAGATTTTGAACTCAGGTCCTCCTGACTGCTGGGCAAGTGCTCTATCTACTGCACCACCTGGCTGCTCTATTTGTAGCATATTTATAGGTGTCAGGCAAAGAGACAATAGAAAAAGAGAGATTGAGAAAGGATACAAGGGAAAGTGAGGGTGGAGCCAAGATGGTGGAACTGATCTTCTGCCTACAATTCCTCCAAACAGAACTAGAAATCCTGATGAGGAAATCCAAAAAAAGTCATTGTGGGATGGAGATGTCTCTAGATTTGTGTATCTCACATTTCCTTGTGCAGGATGGTTCTGTGCCAGAGTCTTCCATGTCTCACAATTGATACTAAAATTTTCAGAGAGATTTGAGAGTGCCCTTGTACTTCTTCTGACCTCAGTGTGAGGGATTGCTTTGTGTGGTTCTCCATAAAATAGTCTTTTATGTAAACATAGGTTTGGCAATCAGACTATAGTATACCCTATCAGATAAGATAATTCAGGTCAATATGTAAATTTTGGAGTGAACTTGTTTAGCCTGTATGTGTAACTGTCACCAGGAAAAATACATAATAAAACTAAAAAGACCTGATTAACTTAACTGGCAATAGTAATATTCAATTATCCTGAATATCTTTTTGAATAATATTTATCTTGATTTGTGACTGTTTATAGGTTCTACAATTAAATATTTTAAAATTTTATTCTAATCTTGATACTTTTCTCTTACTGTCTACTTTGTAGTCATTTGTAAAAATAGCATTTATAACATTTTAATAAGAATATCAATGTAGGGTTTGGACATGAATGCCTATAGTAAATGGCATATTATTGTATTACTAACTTTGATAATAGAATTATGACGTTTTTCATTTGACCTCAATTGCCTCCCCAACCATTTTGTTTAATTTGGTTTCTATTATATATATTCAGGATCCTCATATTATTAAAAGCTACTAAAGCAATAATGTACTAATAAGCAAGCATGTTAATTAAAATTATTCTTCCTCAAACTAAGGTTGTAAGATCTTTCCACAGTCTTTCAAAAACTTCCCTTAAATGTATTTTTTTCATTGAGTTTTATAATGATTTTTCCACTACATTAGGTCTTCACCTAGAATAAAACGGAATAATGTCAAAGAAATAATAATATGTACATTGGTATGTGGTAGTACTCAAGTTTACAAATGGCTTTACATATATTATCTTGTTTGATTCTCACAACAACCCTGTGAGATGTTCAAGAAGTAGTAGAAATTAGTTATGTGGAGACATTGTAAGCTACGTCCACCCATCCAAGCAGCCGACATAGCTCTCACAGGTAGGGAAGAAATGATCTGTCACAGACGTGAGAGCTCAACTTACCTGTTCAAACCAATTAACAGCTATCAATGACACATTGCTGACACTCCTCCCTCCCCTCAGGGCCTGTTGACAGCAAGAGTGCATTTGATGACCCCTCGGTGGTACAGTGGCTAGATCACTGGGTCTCTAGGCCTGTCTCTAGACAGGGAGACAAGCTCAAACCCAAACTCAGATGCTTACTAGCTGTGTGAACTGGGGCCAATCTCGTAACATGTAATTGCTTCAGTTTCCTCAATTATAATATAAGTATAATAATAGCATCTATCTCCCAGGGTTGTCATGAGGATCAAACGAGATAATTGTAAAGAGCTTAGTATAGCATCTAGCATATAGAAGAGGCTACATAAATGCTAACTTATTATTGGCCAAGTCCCTGTATGCAGGGGCACCTTGGGAAGGAAGACATGGAAAACCACCAGGACAGAGAAAATACAGATGCACAGGTGCGTATGGGAGAAAAAAAGGTAAGCAGAATCCACATGGTTGAAAAGAATTCTCGTTTTCTTATTTTGCAAAGTCGTTTGTCCAGTTTTTGTCCAGCTTTAAACTTTAGTTTTCTTGCTGTCCAACTTGCCCTTCAAGGAATGTTGGCATTGCAAGCAAAAGCACTTACAAACGTTTTTTCCAAACCTAAAAAACCCTTAAAACTAAGAACTAAAGGTTCCCTCTTTCCATCTAGAGAACCAGATCAACTTGATATGGTTAGAGATGTAAGCTTTTCTTATGGAGTCTATGTTCTCGTGAAGGGTATGAGCCCTTTCCCATTGGGTCTTGTTAAGAGGATTAAGGACCTCTTTTCTAAGGCTTGGATACTTATCAACCCATGTTGATAAGATAAAACTGTTTCAGTGATTGAAAATGCATTGACTGGGGGCAGCTAGGTGTTGTAGCGGATAGAGTACCAGCCCTGGATTCAGGAGGACCTGAGTTCAAATCCGGCCTCAGACACTTAACACTTACTAGCTGTGTGACCTTGGGCAAGTCACTTAACCCCAGTTGCCTCACGAAAAAAAAAAAGAAAGAAAAAAGAAAGAAAGAAAGAAAGAAAGAAAGGAAGAAAGAAAGAAAGGAAGGAAGGAAGGAAGGAAGGAAGGAAGGAAGAAAGAAAGAAAGAAAGAAAGAAAGAAAGAAAGAAAGAAAGAAAGAAAGAAAGAAAGAAAGAAAGAAAGAAAGAAAGAAAGAAAATGAATTGACTGGCTTTAGGTTGTTGTATTTGCAATCCCCCTACCCCTTTATGATGAACCTGTTAAAAGTAAGGGTCAAATATAAGGAAGTATAAGGTCCACTCCTGAGTTATGCCCATACAAGGAAGAGGGGTGGGAATACTGCGTTCCGATTAGCTAGTTTTTCCGCGTAGATTGTAACCCCAACCAGTAATGAAAAAGGGGAAGGTCCATTCGCGTTAGGGACTAGGGTATAAAACAGGGCCTGCGAGCCCCCTTTCTGGGCACCCACTAGCTGCACACTAGGGTGCCTCCTTCTCATGAGAAGAAAATAAAGCCTTTGTCACTTCAAAAAAAAAAAAAAAAGTAAGGGTCAATCATCCCAGCACCCTTCTTTAAAAAGAGATGCAGAAAGATAATAGCACAGACCAGAAACCAGAGATGTACGAGTAGAGGGAGACCCTGGAAGCCAGCCCAGCTACTTAACTTTCTCTTTCCTCTGAGAACCACTAATAGCACCCCTGGGACAGTTTCACATGCTGTCAATAGCCAAAAAGCAGGGTTAGCAAGAAACAGTGGCAGGACATCTCAATTACATGATGCCAGGAGAGATCCTAGACTTAGTATCTATGGCTTCATCCATGGAATGGCAGTGGAGTAACCTCTCAGCTGAAGGGGACAGCCAGGTTCAGGAAAACCACAAGGCTTAAGTGGGGAGAGTTACTGAAGTCCCAGCCTTCTGGAGGAGTGTCCAGAGTAACTGGCCTGAGCTTCAAAAATATCTGTCTCTGGAACTAAAGCAGTAAGAGACTAAAACAGGATATGGATGAGTAAAAGCCTGGACTTTGCCCTTTGCTTTGAATTATTTAGATGGTGCAGCTCCGTCCAGTGGGGAAAGTGGTTGCCTCTCTAACACCAAATTCATTTTCCTTGTTGCTGAAATCTAAGCCCTTGGGGTAGTTTCATAAGGCTAGAGGTCCATATAGGTACCTAGGATAGGGACTCACTAAAATATTAGGGGGTTGACTACCAACCTCATTATTTCTCTCCCAAGGGTGTCAAAACCATCAAGTAGTTCCATGAGTCAATAGTCAGTAAACATTCATTAATCACCTACTAAGTGGCACTGTGCTAAGTACTGGGCATACAAAGAAAGGTGAAAGGTAGTCTCTGTTCTCAAGAAGCTCACAATTAAATATGGGAAGACAATATATAAAGAGGGAGGGAGCTGGAGAAACACATGATGAAGACCAGCAGCTGGGTGGGATATAATGAGGTGACTTCACTAGGACTCCACTTTAAATGGAAGATCTGAGATATTATCTATCTTCCAGTGTCTTTAATCTGAGGGAAGGATGACTCCCTGGGCAAAGTGGTACTAAGAAGGTTTGAATTTCAGAATTGAATCTTGCAGGAAATTGAGCTACTGGAGACAATGATGAAGACCAAAAAATTGGTTAGGTATGAAATAATGGTGCACTAGATAGATAGACGGACGGATGGACGGACAGATAGATGGACGGATGGACAGATGGACAGACAGACAGATAGATAGATAGATAGATAGATAGATAGATAGATAGATAGATAGATAGATAGATAGATAGATAATGAAGGGACAGTAGGACAAGCTACATAGTGAATTTCCCAGAATCCTCTGACTAAATGTCTTTAAGGTCTCTTTCCACTCTAAATCTATGATCCAATGAAGATTTGGTAATTTTGATGTTGGCCCCAATACTATGTTATCACTTCCCCACTACAACAATAAAGCTTAAATCCATGTCTGTTTTTGATATTGGCACCAGCATTAGGGGAGAGCTTTTGTGTGTTCTAGGCAAAGTTGGAATATTATACTCCCAGCTTTTAAAGATGGGCACTCTCCATCCAAGGCTTTGCTCCCTGAAACACAAGCACCTTGACTTAAAGAGAGTATATGCATCTATGTTCCATGGAGAGTGGAAATTTGGGGCATTAAAAATATATACATTTATTAAAAGTAACTTAAAAACACGTACTTTGTTGTACCTATTCCCCTGTATAGTGCTGCACCTTTGATGTCTGGATACTTTACCTGATCATATTTTAAAATGGTTTTGTGGTTGACAAAGACAAGGCCTTTTTTGGTTTTCTACACTAACTCTGTGTACATCTAAAGGGTTAGTGTCAAAACCTCCTGAATAATTTCTGGTATTCACTAGAAACACGTTTCAATGCTTCTTCTTTTTTTTTAACCACTTGACCTCTGATTTCCTCTGTATGGTATACTCCAAGTGTGGAAACCCCTATCACCAACAGAAATTATCATTTTACAAAAACAAAAATAACAAAAAAACCAAAACAAAACAAAAAAAGAAATGATCATTTTAATTGCCTGAGGCACTGAGAATTCAGGTGATTTGCCCATGGTTGTATAGCTAGTATTTGTGTCACAGTAGTGTGCCAAGTTGAGGGAACGGGGGAATAGGCTACTCTACGCCAGGCATCCTACTAAGTGCTTTACAAATATTATTTCATCTGGGGGCAACTAGGGAGCATCTGAGTTCAAATATGGTCTCAGACACTTACTAGCTGTGTGACCCTGGGCAAATCACTTAACCCTGATTGCCCCTCTAACATATGGATGTGTGTATATGTGTGTATGTGTATGTATACACACATATGCACATACGTATATATACATATATGTGTATTGTATGTATTTTATATATATATAAATATAATTTTAAACTCACAACAACCCTGTAAATTAGCGTCCCCATTTTATATTTGAGGAACATAAGGCAAACAGAACTTGTGTGATGGCAAGATTTTATCAGCTTTGATAGTTATACCTAGTAAGTACCCTTTACTCCTATGACTGCTCCCAAAGCCCCCATTTAAAGAGGGCTCCCAGGCCAGTCAATGCTTCATTTCCTACCTAGTTGCACTCCTTGCACTGACTCCATCTTGCCCCGATGTAGGGCTTTCCAGCTTCCTTTTGTGTGTTCTCTTTCCATTAGATTGCAACCTCCTCGAAGGCAAAGACTTTTTTCCCTTTTTCTTGATTTGTGTATCCCACAGAATGCCCAGCTCATAGTAGGTTCTTCATAAATGTTTATTGACTGATTGACCTGCTGAGAGTCCCACAGTTAGTAAATGTCTGAGACTGTATTTGAACTCAGGTCTTCCTGACTCTAAGCCCACTGCTCTGTTCACTTGGCTGCCTCTACCCACTACACTTCAATACTTAAGGCATCTGTAATTCTGTTGGTATGAGCATTTTATCCACTAATACAAATCACAACCCCTCTGTAGTGGAATATCTTCATGAGTTGCCATGGCCCCAAAATTTATCGCCCTGAAGCCAATTTGGTGATAAGCCTTTCTGAACTTAGGCTGGTCTTCAGTTCATTTTGGTACCCAGAAATTGACTTTCGCTTGCATAGATTTTTTTTTTTTTTAAGTTCCAGGTCATCTTGAAATCATGATAAGGCACTGGAGGCAAACTTCACTAGAATTATTACAACTAATAAATTAATAGCAGGAATACCCAATACCAAGAGTTTTAATTAAAATATCTTTCTAATTAATATGGAATTTAATGTATCTAGAAAAGAGAGCTAGAGGAACAGTATGCCCACAGAGATTCTATCTAGTGATAATTCAAACTGCTCTAGTTTGTTTTAATTACATTCTTTAAATAGCATATTCTGAAATTCATCTGTAACCCCTTCCCCAAAGCCCTTTGGCATGGGTCTCTCCTTATTGGTGGAGATGAATGTCCTGCCCTGTGTGAGGGACAGGGTGGAGTTAGCAAGAGGCTTAAGCATCAGCTCTCAGCCAGTCTCCCTTAGGGGCTCTTCAAGGACAGTCCCCTTTGGAGACTCATAAAGCTTTGATTAGTCCCTAAAAGTCATTTCAGGTTCTTCTGGTTTTCAGCTTCAAGAGAGAAAATAGAAGAGGTCAACCCCACTTCAAAAGACTCTGGGAAGACACAGTGGAGACTGCCAGTTCCTCTCATGTCTTCCTTAGAGTCTTTTCTGTCAGCAACCTGTAGTGAGATACAAAAAAGGGGACTGGCCCTGAAGAATCCCAAAAGAGGATTGTCAGAGAATTGATGCTCTCTGCCTCTTGCCAATTGCCCTCACACAGGGCAGGGCATTCATCTCCACCGATAAGGAGAAAGTTCCACACCAAAGTGCTTTGGGACAGGGGTTATACTTATAAAGTACTATATTTGAATACATAGCTGAAAAAACAATCTGTTCTAGCTTCAAGTTTCATTGAGTAATTTTCTTAACCTGTTAAAACTAAAGATGATAAAAGCAATTTTATAAAACTGCATCAAGAGATTTATCAGAAGATAGATGCAAAGCTAGTCTGATATTTTAGTTTACTTTTTTTGAAAAGGTAAATATGTAAAAGTGAGGCTTATACAATCAAAGAGAATATCGTTTTTATTTCACCTACTAGGAATTTCAGGTGAGTAAGATGACTCCCCCATGCTCCCCACCTTCCAACAAGTAAAATTTTTTTTCACTCAATGGTATTTTATTTTTTCCAATTACATGTAAAGATAGTTTTCAACATTCATTTTTGTAAAATTTTTGAGTTCCAATTTTTTTACTCTCTCTCTCCCTTCCTTCCCCTCCTCCCCAAGACAGGAAACAATCTGATATAGGTCATATGTTATTATCATATTAAACATATTTCCACATTAGTCATGTTGTGAGAAAAGAATTACAACAAAAAGGAAAAACTACAAGAAAGAAAAAAAAGTGAAGATAGCATGCTTCCATTTGCATTTTAGACTTCATAGTTCTTTCTCTGAATGTTGAGAACATTTTCCATCATGAGTCTTTTGGCATTGCATTGCTGAGAAGAGCTAAGTCTATCATAGTTGATCATCAAACAATGTTGCTCTCACTGTGTACAATGTTCTCCTGGTTCTGTTCACTTCACTCAGCATCAGTTCATGTAAGTCTTTTGAGGTTTTTCTGAAATCTGTCTGATTATCACCATTTCTTATAGCACAATAGTATTCCATTACATTCATATACCACAAGTTGTTTAGCCATTCCCCAATTGATGGGCATCCCCTCAATTTCCAATTCTTTGCCACCATAAAAAGAGCTGCTATAAATACTTTTACACATGTGGGTCCTTTCCCCCTTTTTATGATCTCTTTCGGATACAGATCTAGTGGTGGTATTGCTGGTCAAAGGGTATGCACAGTTTTATAGCCCTTTGGATATAGTTCCAAATTTTTCTCCAGAATGCCAACCAGTAAAATATAAGTTCCCTGAGGACAGGGATTTTGCCCTAATTTCTTTCTTCAAATATTTGAATTTCCAGGGCCTAGCGCAGCTTGCACTTAATAAATATTTAAAACTAATTTAAACTGAATTAGTTTAATTCTTCCAAATTTTTTAAAAATTTTCAGCTAGACAGATTATTCTGCCAAAATGTTACTATCTTTAGTTAAAACACATTGTCTAAGCCACATTATATAATTTAGGATATTTCTTTACTCTGAAGAATGTCAGATTTATTGAGGCAGTTCTTCCTTATAGCTGAATTGCCAGTATAATCACTTCCTTTTCCACACCTACTCTTCTCTCTTTAATGGAAATGGCAAATTACTGTTGACTTTTTACATATGTAATGGTATTAATTGTCTAACAGGAAAAAAATAATTCTTTTGATCTGGATTCCTCAGTTAGGAGAGCTGGCAAGTCTAGAAGCTTATTTCTAATTTAGTATTTTAGACAATTGCCTGGGGGTAGAGGAGTATGAGAGATTACTTATATGCCCACAAGAAAGGGCACAAGTGATTTGTCTGCAATCCCATAGCCAGTATGTGTCAGAGGCAAGATCTAACCCCATATTTTCCTGATTTAAAGGCTGATCTGCTAACTACTATTCCAGGCTGACTCTCCTAGGAAAAAAAAAATTAGGGAAAAAAAATTTAGTTGATTTTTGAATAATTATTTTAAGTGTATATTTAAGTGTATTTTAATTTCTTCCATCAAATTCAGTAAAAAATAAATTAGAGCATTCTAGAAATAAAACATTTCAGCATTTGTTTTTAAATTATCTTAAAGAACTTGAACTACTGAAGCATTGTTTTTCATTGTAATGAAGTATAATATTTAAATGTAATCTCTTCTCAAAGGAGGAGCACAAGTTTGTTTTTTTTTAGTTTTTTTACCCTTGTAAAAGCAGGTAATCAATTGTGTTTTTAAAAATATAGTGAATTGATAGTAGATGTAAAAGATATCTTTAGAGAAGAAAAAAAGTATGCAAGTCAATGGAAGGGATAACAGATGGATGGTCCGTCTGCTCCCCTGGTACCCATATAATGTCAACAAACCAGGAGAAAAGCTCCTAGAATGCTGTGTGCACCCCATGTGGAGGACTTCAAGGAGCATATGGACTAGAATCAGCTCCTAAAGAATAAGCAGATTTGGATAGGTTGCAATCTGTATAGTTGTTGGTAGTATGATGAGATCACAGATATGTTGAAGCTGTACAGATAGTTTCTTTCAGTAGATGTCACTGTGGCACAATAATAAAATCTACTTGTATTTTAGGTTGAAGGAAGGAGGAAAGAATTAACACCCATTCTAAGAATGATAATGAAAGAAACCATGGTATTTTTTGCCTTTCTCTTGATCAGGGCCTACTTAAAAACAAAAGTCCTCACAATTGAAAGGCCAGATAGGTTTTTCCTCTTTCTTCTAACCTCATACATACTTCTCTAATGTTGCTATATTCTATTTGGCACTATAGTTAATACATATTCAGTAAATAATTTTGCATGTCTATTTATATTTCATATTCCTGGTGCCAGATTGTAAATTCCATGAGGACAGAGACCATGTATTAATTGTTTTTAGGTCTCCCTACCTTATATAGTGCTTTATGCATGATTGATATTCTAGGGGTCAAATTTAGTATGTGAAGAGTTAATTGGATGGCTTGACGTAATATTGAGGTTCAGAAAATAATGAGGGACATCTAGGTCCAAAACTTCCTCCCCTCTGGACTGCCTTTTTAGTTATTTCTCCCAGGCTAATAAGAAAGGAGCTTAGGGGCAGCTAGGTGGCACAGTGGATAGAGCACCAGCCCTGGATTCAGGAGGACATGAGTTCAAATTTGACCTCAGACACTTGACATTTACTAGCTGTGTGACCCTGGGCAAGTCACTTAACTCTCATTGACCCACAAAAAAAAAAAAGAAAAAGAAAAAGAAAGGAGCTTAACAGCCTCTTTCCCACAAACGAATCAGTTTTTATTAATGGGAATAAAATACATAACAAAGGTGAAATTAATAAAGTCAAGGACAAGGGAATAGAGAAAAAGGAAAATGCATAATCTCCCCGGCTCTAGCAAGAGTTGTCTCAAACCCAAACTCACTTTCAGCTCAGCTAATTCAAAGGGCTGGATTTAACTCACCACCAGGGGTCTGTAATTTCTATGAGAGTCAGCTGTTCAGCCTGTAGTCCGCTCTGAATGCTCCTCCAAGGCCAGAGAGAGACTGAGAGAGTGTCTTACTTCCTGTTGGGGTCCCTTTTTCTACCTTTTTCTCCCTCCCCCAAAGGGGAGGTCCTTCAAGTAGTGTGGCTGAGACTGGTTCCCTGTTGATGATGCAGTCCACAGCCTCTAAGGACACTCCTTCTCAGGGTTGGCCAAGTTTAAACTAGGTCTGATAGGGTGGGCCAGGTGTGGCTGAAATGATTCTGTTCTGTGTTTGTCACTATGCAAGATGCTGCAGTTATAAGACACTGCCTATAAGTGGGAGGGGAAAAAACATGGACACACACACACACACAGAGTGGGACAAAAATCACGAATATTTAATAACTGCCTTATTTTTTTTGTTTTTAATTTACAATACCACAGCATCATATACAGTATATATAGGAAATAAATTGATATTATTGTGAAAAAATCAAATCTTGAGGGGCAGCTAGATGGCACAGTAGATAGAGCACCGGCCCTTGAGTCAGGAGTACCTAAGTTCAAATCTGGCCTCAGACACTTAACACTCACTAGCTGTGTGACCCTGGGTAAGTCACTTAACCCCAATTGCCTCACTAAAAAAAAGAAAAGAAAAGAAAAATCAAATCTTGTAAGTGGTGAAAAATAAAGAAAAAATAATTTTCAAAAAGTCATTAAAACATCAGACCCCTTCATGATTTTTGGTCTACCTTGTGTATATGTGTGTGTGTGTTTGTGTATGTATATATATACACATATACATGTATGTGTGTGCATATATTATTTATACATATAAATACTGATTGTTTCAGGAGGGAGATAACACTAGCAAATGAGGGGATCAGGAAGAGAAACATTGGACAGTAAGGTGTACTTGACCCTCGGTAGCAGCTTGACAGCCCTCTTTCTCCTAGTCCTGGCAGTTAATGATTGTAGACAATAGTGAGATGAGGCTAAGGAGTAACCCCTTTCCCCCTACCCACCCCAAAGTAATAAAGTGTGCTAAGTGAGCCTACTTCAAAGACAACAAGGGGCAGCTAGATGGCACAGTAGTTTAAACACCAGCCCTGGATTCAGGAGTACCTGAGTTCAAATCCAGCCTCAGACACTTGACACTTACTAGCAGTGTGACCCTGGGCAAGTCACTTAACCCCCACTGCCTGCAAAAAAAAAAAAAAAAAAAAAAGACAACAAGATCTAGCAAAGAGGAAAAGGAGGGAGGAGACAGATAATAGGGGTGTTTGGTTTTTATTCTGAAGGCCGTAGGAAGCCATTGAAGGTTATTAAACAGGAAAGTGGCATACTCAGATATGTGCCTTTGGAAGATTACTTTGCATAAAGGATGCATTGGAGAAAAGAAAGCATGGAAGCAGGGAGACTAATTAGAAGGCCCTTATAATAGTCCAGAGTCTAAACAAGGGTGGTGGCTTTATGGGTAGAGAAAAAGAGACAGTTGTGGATGTTATAGATGTAGAATCCAAAAGAATTGGTAACTGATTGGATGTGGGAACTGAGGAAGATGAAAATAGCCGTGGAAGACCAAGCTTACAAGCCCAGAGGTATTTGCATCTTTATACAGGACTTGTGGGGCTTCAAAGCCTCAACCTGAATGACCAACTCTAATGGTGGAATTTTAGGTACTATAGCAATTGATCAGAAGGTAATAGTTTGGAGCAGTCATCACGTTTCTGGTGAGCTTTAAAGCATATCACATGAGTGATCGCTGGGGAGGATGTGACTGTTCTCAACAGCAAGCAATTGGGAAGTTTGGGGGATGGATAAGTTATAAGGGAAGGTATTGAGATCTATTTTGAACACATTGAGTTTGAGATGCCAAAGGACAGCAAGCTCATGTCCAGCAGGCAGTTAATGGTTACTCATAGAAACAGGTTGCCAAGGGAAAGTCAATAGTGAGAAAAAAGTGGGCTTCAGATAGAGCTCTAGGGAACAACCACACCAAAGAGACAGGTGATGGATGACTCTCTTGCAAAAGAGCAGTCAAATGAATAAGAAAAGAATCAGGAGAGAGCAGTGTTATGGAAGCCAAAGGTGGAAAAAATACAGAAAGAGGGGATCTAGTTAACAGTGCCAAAAAAAAAAAAATGAAGAGAGACTGAGGATGAAAATTGAGAAAAGGCCATGAAATTAGGCAATTGGGAGATTCTTGGTAACTCTGGACAGTAGATGGTTTTACTCAAAAGCCAGATTCCAAGGCTTTCAGTAGTAAATAGATGATCATGAAGTAGAGGCAGGAGGGTCTAGACTCCTTTTTTTAGGAGCTCAGGAGTGGAGTCCAGATATGGCATATTAGCTTGAGAGTACAACATCAAAGAGAGACTAAGGGACACCTGATTAAATGTGTAGAAATCAGTAGAGGGGGAAAGATTAGAGATAAGGGGATGATTGTAATGACTGATGGTACAATCTCCCAAAGAAGATGAGAGGGGCTGGAATCAAGGGCTCAAGTACAGGGAGTTAGCCTTGGAAAAGAGAACCTCCTATTAGATTGGTGTAATAGAGAAGGGGATATGTGGAGATAGAGAGAAGCTTCCTCCTTCAGAGGTGAAGAAGGACCTCCCAGGAGATGGTTTTAATTTTCCCAGTAATTTTCTCAGAGGGATAAATGGAAGCTTAGGAGATTATGATCATGGAAGAAATTTCATTGTTCAAAATCATAGAGATGATATAATTATGGTGCTGATGAGATCCAAGGTATGACTATCCCTATGGGTGATTGACATAGGGTGAAGGTAAAGGTCATGGAAGCTGAGGAAGGCAATGAACTTCAAGGTCATTATGTTGGACAGGGCATAATTGTATAAATTGAAGTCCCTGAGTATGAGAATAGATATTAAGGTGGAGAGGAAGACTACAAACTAGCTACTAAACTTGAGAAATGTAGCAGAGTGATCTCAGGATAAGTAATAAGGAACAAGACTCTAAACTTGGTGATATAAATGGGTAGAGTGAACATTGAAGGAGAAGTTGTTGAGTGATAGGGAGGAGTAGCCTAGAAGGATTTGGAGAAGCTGGAGGTGGCCGTCAGAGCAATGAGTAGGCAAAATCCTTCCCCAGTCTTGTGTTAGAGAACATGAAAGAAACAACAAAATAGGAAAGGATAGATAGGAGACAGTGTCTTCCAAAGAGATCTGGTTTTCTTCGATCACAAGAAGATGGGAAAAAAGAATGAAAAAAGATCTGGGTTGAAGACAGGTTTCTTAATAGTATGCTGATTTTTCAGAAGGCACAATGGAGAGAGAGGGTGCAGAAGGATAAAGACTGGGTAAAGATTGGGTTTAACTAAAAGCACAGATAGGCTCTGAATCATAGGGACTGGCTGAGATATGCATTTGTTAGCATAGATCTAGTTAATTTGGGCTCCCACTTGCCAAGCAACCGTGAAGGGAAGCAGCATAGTGTGGGTGTTCTCTTTTAAAACACTAGGGATCTCAAGGTGAAGGCAAGAGGGAGTCCAGAGATGAATCAATTGAGTCCTCAGGGACTGGATCCATAAGTGGCACCAACTGCAGACATGAGACTCCAGTCCAGGGTGTGGTATTCTTGACAGCAATATCATGAGAGGCTTATTCAAATACCTTACTAAAGTTGAGGTATACTTTACCTATAGTATTCTCCTAATCTACCAGTCTACTAACCCTGTCTGAAAAGGAAATGAAGTCAGTCTGGTACGACCTGTTCTTGATAAAAATGTATCAGGGATTTATTCCTGAGCCAGTGGCAGGAATATGTACTTTAATTTTCCAAACACTCGATCTGAGTTTTTAACTCCCACCTTATTTCCATGGCAGCTAGAAGCACTTGAAAACTACTTTTCATTAACTGAGAGATCATCCTTGCACAGCCTTTGAAAGTCTTGAGGACCAGAGATTGTTTGCCTCATTTATAATTATTCTTTGGCCATGCTGACATGGACCATATCCCTGACATGCTCCTGTTGGAGATTTTTCTAAGCAAGCAAACATATGAAAAGTACATATAAACAATGAAGATTAGGAGGAAAGTAGAAAGCTGGGAAACAATTTTTACAGTAAGCATTTCTGATAAAGGCTTCATTTCTGAAATATATAGAGAACTGAGTCAAATTTATAAGAATACAAGTCATTCCTCAATTGATAAAAGGTCACAAATGATATGAACAGACAGTTTTTAGATGAAGAAATCAAAATTATCTATAGTCATATGAAGAAGTACTCTAAATAACTATTGATTAGAGAAATGCAAATTAAAACAACTCTGAGGTACCACCAAACACTTATCAGATTGGCTAATATGACAAAAAGGGAAAATGATAAATGTTAGAGAAGATGGAAGAAAATTGGTACACTAATGCATTGTTGGTGGAGTTGTAAACTGATTCAAGCATTCTGGAGAGCAATTTGGAACTATGCCCAAAAGGCATACCCTCTGTGTATACCCTCTGACCAGCAATACCACTATTAGGTCCATATCCTAAAGAGATCATAAAGGGAAAAGGACCTACATGTACAAAAATGTTTATAGGAGCTCTCTTTGTGGTGGTAAAGAATGGAAAATTATGGGAATGTCTATCAATTGGGGAATGGCTGAGCAAGTTGTGGTATATGAATGTAATGGAATACTATTGTGCTATAAGAAATGATGATGAGCAGGCAGATTTGAGAAAAAACTCAAAAGACTTACATGAACTGATGCTGAGTGAAGTGAGCAGAACCAGGAGAACATTGTACACAGTGAGAGCAACATTGTGTGATGATCAACTGTGATAGACTTAGCTCTTCACAATAATACAAGGATCCAAGACAATGCCAAAAGACTCATGATGAAAAATGCTCTCCCCATCCAGAAAAAGAACTATGGAGTCTGAATGCAGATTAGAGCATACTATTTTCACTTGGCTTTTGTTTGTTTGTTTGTTTGTTTTGCTTTATGGTTTTCCCCTTTTTTTCCCGATTCTTCTTTCATAACATAACTAATGTGGAGATATGTTTAACATGATCGCACATGTATAACCTATATCATATTGCTTATTGTCTTGAGGAGGGAAGGAGAAAAATTTGGAACTCAAAATCTTAGAAAAAAATGAATTTTGAAAACTATCTTTACCTGTAATTGGAAAAAATAAAGTTATATTAAAAATGAAGTATATATAAAAATAGGAAGTCAATTTAACTAATCAACCAATATTTACTGAATACTTCTTCTAGATACAAGAGCTCAAAGGCTATGGCCTCTGGTATAGCAGAATGAAGCCTGGATATATATACAGAGGATTCAGGTTTTTACATCTTAACTCTGACACTTAGTACTTATGAAACTTTAGGCAGGTCTTATATCCTGTCTGGACTTCAGCTCGCTCATCAGTAAAATGCAGTTCCCTTCTAGCCCTAAATCTAGGATTCTGTTCTAGCTTTGAAGAACCATTCTGGGCTCAAGGGGTTGGAGGTGCTACAACACTCCCATTTCTACTGGGGCCCCTCTGCTTTGTTCTTACTGAAGTCAATCTTCCTCTGTCATAAAGAAGCCGGGCTTCTAATAAAAGGACTCAGTCTTCCTTTTCTCAACCTCTTCACCTTAAGACCCTCATCCAGATGCTCCAGGGAAAAATTGCTTGAGGTCTCCCAAGAGGAAACAGAAGTGAATAAGCATTTATTAAATACTTATTATATACTAGGCACTTTGCTAGGGGCTTCACAAATATTATCTCATTTGATTCTTGTTGATCTACTGAGGTAGGTACTATAATCCACCTTTTATAGTTGAAGAAACTGAGAAAAGCAGAAGCTATGTGACTTGCCCATGGTCAAGTTTCAGAGGCTCAATTTGAATTCAGGTCTTCCTGACTCTAGGCTGAGTGCTCTATTCACTCTACCACCTAGCTGAAAAAGTGAAAAACCTAAAGCACAGGACAGGTATCTTACAAAAAAAAGAAATAATGAGATACAAAAGATTCTCATAAGATAGTAATACTTAAACTAAATGAGGGTCAGTGGCTAACTACTGATATACTTTGCAGGATGGTTGATGCTTAAAAGGAATTTTCAGGACCACTTATTAGGCATTTTACATTTCACTTCACTTATTGTGCTGTTCAAATATACCAAATGTCTAGTATATCTGTAATAATGAAGCATTGTGAGACTTCAAGAAAGCTGACAGGTTTGAAGGGGAGAAAAGACAGGGACATTGAAACATAAAGGAGAAGGTCTTTTGATGAAAAATAAATATTCCACACCTTAGGAAAGACTTGAGTTGCATATAAAGAGACTAGTAAGACAATGAACTTGTTTCTGGAGCACCACCTTTGCCCACAGTCACTCATCTGCATAAGGCTACAAAAGGAGTTGGGGAAATGTAACACTTGGAAATGTGACTATCACCTCTGTTCATGGTAATCAGACACTTTGCAATGATAGAGAGCACTCCCTGTATCAAAAGTTAGCAAACTACAGGGCCTCCTTGATCCAAATCTATTACTGTACACCTGGGAATTAAGAAAGGCTTTAGCTTTTTTGTTTGTTTATTTGTTTTACATAAATCCTTATTGTATTTTAAAATGTAAAAATCATTCATTTCTTGGAAACTGAAGGAATTTCATCTCCAGTTCGTGGGATTCCTGCCCTATACCAATAAAATTATAGATGAAGTTCCTTTTCTTGACCTTTAAGTGCTAACTAAAATTCCACCTTCTACTGGAAGCTTTCTCCAGCCCTGCTTAATTCCCGTGCCTTCCTTCTGTGAATTATTTCCTGCTCATCCTGAATATAGCTTGCTTTGTATATATTTGTTTGCTTGTTGTCTCCCCAATTAGGTTATAAGCTCCTTGAAGGAAGAAACTGTCTTTTGACAATTTTTTTTATCCCCATCACTTAGCACAATGCCTGGCATAGAAAAATGCTTAATAAATGTTTACTGATTGATTATTCCCCCCAATAGAAAACCACTGAATATTTCTGGGCAATGGAATGAAATGTCCACACCTGGTAGTTGTAGGAAGCTGGGATTGATGAGAAGAGATAATGAGGGGGTGAAGCCAAGATGGCAGAGGAGAGGCTGTGACTCCCACAAGCTCCAGATAAACCCATCCATTCAGGCCCAAATAATGCAGTTAAAAAAACAAACCAAAACCCAGAGCAGCCTAATGCACTTAAGAACAGAGTGAGGCTATTTTTCAGCAAAAGAGGACAATTACAATCACCTACTGATCAGGCTGCACAGCTCAGCACGCAGTCTGGACCAAGCCAGGAACAGACAGTGCTTCCAGAGTGCCTCAGTCTTCAGCGCCAGCAGCTTCTGAGGCTCTGATCACCGACTGGTGAGGGGGTTCAGCGGTAGGCTGGGGTGAAGTGGAGGCAGTCTCTGTTGGAGTTGGGACAAAGTGCACTGCTTCTGAACCAGTGGGCTGAATTGAGTGGTAGTGGCCCAGTGGGGGAGGAGCACAGGCATGCTAAGCTTTCGACCATAGAGAATCAGAGTTCAATCAGACTTCTGTTTCTAGGTCAAAGAGAAAGCAGCTGTGGTTACTCCTCTTTGGGGGAAAGGTAGACCACAATACACTCTCAGAAGAAGAAGATAATAACAAAGTCAAAACTCCAACATTCAAAGCTTCCAAGAAAAATATGAATTCGTCTCAGGCCATGGAAGCACTCAAAAGGGACTTTGAAGAAAAAGTAGGTGAGATAGAAGGAAGATTTAGAGAGATGGAGGAAAGAATGGAAAGAGAAATGAGAGCAATGCAGGAAAGTCATGAGAAAAAAGTCAATAGTTTGAAAAGTCAAATGGGAAAAGAAATAGAAAAGCTCTCTCAAGAAAATAATTGCCTAAGAATTAGGATTGAACAAATGGAACCTAGTGACCTTATGCGAAACCAAGACACAGTAAAGCAAATCCAATTGAATAAAAAAAATAGAGGGTAATATGAAATATCTCCTTGGAAAAAATAGCTGACCTGGAAAACAGATCCAGGAGAAATAATTTGAAAATCATTGGACTACCTGAAAACCATGACCAAAATAAGAGCTTAGAAACCATCCTCCAAGAGATTGTCAGGGAAAATTGCCCTGATATTCTAGAAGCAGAAGGCAAAATAGAAATTGAAAGAATCCACTGATAACCTCCTGAAAGAGATCCCAAAAGGAAAACCTCCAGGAATATTATAGCCAAATTCCAGAGCTCCCAGGTCAAGGAAAAAATATTTCAAGCAGCTAGAAAAAAGGAATTCAAATACTGTGGAGCTCCAATAGGGCTAAAACAAGATCTAGCAGCATCTACATTAAAGGACCAGAGGGCATGGAATATGATATTCCAGAGGGCAAAGGAACTGGGACTACAGCCAAGAATCATGTACCCAGAAAAACTGAGTGTAATCTTTCAGAGAAAAAAATGGGACTTCAATGAAAAAGAGGACTTTCAGGCATTTGTGCTGAAAAGACCTGAACTGAATAGAAAATTTGACTTTCAAATATAAGACCCTGGAGAAGCATAAAAAGGTAAACAGGAAAAAGACTTCATGAGGGATATTAAAAGATCAAACTGTTTACATTCCTACACGGGAAGATAATACTTTGAACTCATAAGAACTTTCTCAGTAAGGAATTCACAGAAGACACAGGTCTGAACTAAATATGAAGGAGTGATATCTGTAAAGCATTTATGTTTTGTTCTTTGTGAGGCAAACAGGGTGGGGTGTCTTATGTCTGGGGCTGGATTTGGGCTTGGGGCCTCCTGAGTCCAGGGCTGGTGCTTTGTCCACTGTGCCACCTAACTAATCCATGATGACATCTTTAAAATAGGGTTGAGGTATAGGAGGAATAGACTGGGGGAGGGAGAAGGGGAGAGATGGTCTGGGGAGAGGTAGTTCACATGAGGGAAACAAGAAAAAAGCTTATGGAGGGGAAGAGGGGGAAGGAGTTGGGGAGTGAGTGAACCTTAATATCATCAGAATTGGCTCAAAGAGGGACTAACATACATACTCAAGTAGATATAGTAATATATTTTTGCCCTGAGGGAGGGGAGGGAGATAAGGGGGATGGAGAAGAGGGGAAGGAGGGAAGGGGCAGATTGGGGGAGAGAGCAGTAAAAAGCAAAACACTTTCAAGTAAGGTGAAGATGTTCTCCATTACTGCACAAGTATGACATATTGAATTGCTTGATTTCATAGGGAGGGTTGAGGAGGGAGGGAGGAAGACAAATTTAGAACACAGAATTAGCTCAAAGACCTTAGTCTCATCAGAGTGGGCTAAAGGAGAGAATAACATTCATACCCAATTGGGAGGAGTAATCTATTAAACCCTACAGAAAATTAGGAGGGGAAGAGGATAAGGAGGTAAGGGTGAAAAAAGGGAGTGCAAAGCAGGGCAGGGGATAGTCAGAAGTAAAACACTTTTGAGGAGGAATAGGTTAAAAGAAAATAGAGTAAATATCATGGGAAGGGAATAGGATGGAGAGAAATAGTTATGATGATTGATTATAATGGCAAAACATATGGTACCTACTTTGCTGGGATATTATGAAGAAAATTCTTTGTCAAATTTAAGGTACTATATACAGGTTATGATGAACAGGATACTATCAGAAAAACCTAGAAAAAGACCTACATGAACTGAAGCAGAGTGAAATGTACTGTATACAAAATAACAGCAATCGTGGCGGATGATCTGCTGGGAAGCATGTGGTTATTTTCAGCAAGGCAATGATCCAATATAACCCTGAAGGACTTATGAAAATTGCAACCCATCTACAGAGAAAGAACTGATAGTATATGAAAACAGATGGAAACAAATTAAAAAAAAATTTTTTTTCTCTTTGACAATTCCTTTATCTGAAGTTTTGGGTTTTTTTGACTGTTTCTGTCACAACCTAGCTAATGTGGGAATGTTTTCCATGAGGACTCATGTATAACTTATTTTGAATTGCTTTTGTTCTTGTGGGTGGGGGGTGGGAAGGGAGGAAGAGAAATTTGAACACAAAGTTTTAAAAAATTTATGTCAAAATTTGTCTTTACATATATTTTGGAAAATAAAATTCTATTCAATTAAAAAAATTTTTTTAAAAAGAAGAGATAATGAAAATGGTAAGAACTGTTAGGGGGCTATTGCGATAATCCAAATGAGTGATAATGAGTTTTCACTAAGGTAATGACATTGGGGAAACAGAGGGGGAGATATTGTGAAAGAAATGTGAATATTTAGAACAAAGTCTGAATGGATAGAAACAAGATCTTAAAGCATCTTAAATGCCATTATGAATAGTCTGGATTTTATCCTAGAGTAATAGAGAATTTCTGGAATCTGAAATTAGGTGTTAGCTCCAGCTGAAATTTCTCAGTACTGCTTAGACAAGGTAAGCTTGGAAAGTAAGTAATTCCTAGCAATCCTAGAGCAGAGCATAACTTTGCTTTTTGCAAGCTTCTCAGCCCCACTGAATCTTCCACTTCCTTCCCCTCCCCATCCCCCTTGGCTAATTGGCTAATGCTCACTGTCTACTCTGCAAAATGGTATGATGAAAGCAACATCACATTTAGAGTCAGATGATCTCGGTTCAAAACTTGACTCTCCTTGTGTTACTTCTCTGGGCTTCATTTTCTTCATCTGTTAAAAAAAATTAGTTGATTACATAGTTTCTCAAGCTTTTTTCAGCTCTCTGTCTTATGTAGGAGGAATGGCATACCCACATCCTTCTTTGTACTGCTCCCCTTCCTCCCCTGCTTCCTTTATATTTCTCATCTGGGTCCTCCTCGCCACCATTTCATATGATACTTGGAGACTCTATACTGCCCTGCAATAATAATAGTTCACTTAACTAAGTTGGAACCCTGGTAATCATTTACTCTTCCTATTGGAAGTAAAAAAAAAACTAAATTGACAGAAGGAGGAATAGAACTTCATGTTGAAGTAAGAGTATGGAGAAAACAGGGGGAAGTTTTTGAGTAATTAAAGCCAGTCAGTTTGACTATTTTGTAGCTGTTCCAATTAGGATTCTGGATGGTGGGGAAAGAAGTGAAAACTATTGATATAAGGGAAGTTTTGGATGATCTTTTCCTCCTTTCTCTTCCTTTCCAATCTGTGGACTTTATGCTGTTCCTATTCCATGGCATTCTGATGTCAGGTTTATGAGAAAAGAAAAGAAATTTCCTAAACAGGAGGTTAGTGATTTGGGGGGATTGGGAATTATTCCTAATCAAATCCTAGTTAGTCAGTGGTAACCATTTAATATCTAAGTAATTTCTCTCAGCAAAAATAATGAGATTATTTACATAGTTTTGCTAGTAATCATTCGTCTAAATCCTTAGGAAAAGTATTGTTTTATCTTGGATAAATTTTTTTTTAAGTTAATTCAATTTTAACATTAGTGAACCTTCTAGGGGTGAAAGAGTAAACATGAGAATAAAATTAATCAACTAAGTTATTTCATGAGCACCTACTGTATTCTTTTTTTTTTTTTTTTTAGTGAGGCAACTGGGGTTAAGTGACTTGCCCAGGGTCACACAGCTAGTAAGTGTCAAGTGTCTGAGGCCATATTTGAACTCAGGTCCTCCTGATTCCAGGGCTGATGCTTTATCCACTGTGCCACCTAGCTCTGCTACCTATTGTGTTCTTGACAGGTTATTGGGCAGGATATAGAAGAGATATAACAAATAATTCCTGCTCTCAAAGAATTTAAAATCATACTAGGGAGACAAGGCTTATATGAAACAATTAGATAATACAGAAAGTAGTCAAGTGCCAAACCATGTAGTGCAGAGCTTAAGGGTAATAGTTAAGAGAAGAAAGTTCATTGCAGTCTAAAGTAGTCCAAAAGACTTTATGGGAGATGTGTGATGAGCTGGGTCTTAAAGATTGTATAAGATTTGCAGAGTCAAAGAACAGAGTCAGAAGGGATACTCTTGAAGACATTGGGAGGATTTTAGTGACCCCATAGAATATATTTTTAGAATGATTCCTTAATGAATCAACTCAAGGAAAAACAGAAAATATATACAAATATCAACCTATTTTAATATTATTCCTATTCTTTCTCTCCAAACTTTTCCTAACTATTCTAAGCTATGGGAAGATAGGCACATTAATACATTATTGATGGAACCATGGATTGGTCTGATCATTCTGGAAAACATGCTGAATGTATACTAGAAAAGTAACAAAACTGTTTTTTCTCTTTGATCCTGTGATATCACTACTAGGTGTATCATCTAATGAAGTCAAAGGCAGAGGGAAAGGTCTTATATATACAAAAATATCAATACCAGTACTTTAGTATTTTTTTAAAAATACTAGTAATTTAGTAGAACAGCTAGGTGGTACAGTGGATAAAGCAAAAGGCCTGGAGTAAGTAAGACTCTTCTTCTTGAGTTAAAATCTGGCCTCAGACATTTACTAACTATATGACCCTGAGCAAATCACTTAACTGTTTGCCTCAGTTTCCTCATCTGAAAAATGACCTGAAGAAGGAAATAGCAAACCACCCCAGTATCTTTGCCAAGAAAATTCCAAATGGGGGACATGACTGAATCAAATGAATAACAACAATGAACTTTAGTAGTAGCAAAGAACTGGAAGGAAAAAGTTGATGACCATTTATTAAGGGAATGTATCAAAACACGTTATATGAATATAATGGATTATTATTGTGGTAAAAGAAATTATTAATATGAAGAACTAGAAAGAAATAAATAGAAAGGAAATTGCAGAGTGGAATAAATGGAACCAAGAGAACAATATACACAATGACTACAATAATAGAAAGGAAAACTTCATTGAGAACTTCAGAATTTTGATATGCAGTGCTGTATTCATTATTTCCTACCTAGCTGCTCTCCCAGACTTCATGGTCTTCAGAAATTCATCATTCTGAAAGAAGAATTAATCCTGTAGCTCACACTTCCTTAGTTCCTTACCCACATCTGCTTTAGGACTTCATTTTACCACCCTCCACAGCCCCCAACCCCTCACCCACCCTGGTTTTTTTGGATCTTTTTATGTGTTGTCTTCCCTCATCAGATTGTAAATTCATAGAAGGCCTTCCTTCCATATTTCTTATTATACTTATTTATTTATTTATTTATTCATTCATTCATTCATTTATTTATCTATCTATTTATTTATTTATTTATAGATTGAAGTTAAGTGACTTGGCCAGGGTCACACAGCTAGTAAATGTTAAGTGTCTGAGGCCGGATTTGAACTCAGGTACTCCTGACTCCAGGGCCAGTGCTTTATCCACCGTGCCACCTAGCTGCCCCGCTTATTATACTTATTGATTGATAGATCCCACGACGGATCCCATGCATAAAGTTGTGCGTCCCTGATGGCAGAGTACAAACTGTTAGTTAGGGCAGGGGTTCTGAATGAGCATTTTAAGGATGAGCATTTTCCAATTCACAAGAATTGTATCTTGTGAAGGTCCTCTCCCTTCTGTTGACTTGGCTGTAATTATTCTACAGCTGACCCATAATTACTCTTTTGGGGTGTTTCAAGAGCTAAAGCAGTGCAGAGAATGTGTCTGATCTGACATCTTCCTGATCATGTGACCTGGAAGTCCAGAAGGAAGGTTGTTAAAAACTATAGGTTAGCAAGGTTGATGTTGATTTCTGGCAAAATTCTATAATAGATTATTGAAGAGATGGTTTGTGAACCCTTAGAAAGATCATCAACAGCCAGTTATGGGTTCATAAAGAATAAAGCATGCCAGAGTGACCTCATTTCCTTTTTTTGGGGAGGTTGTTTGTTTTTGTTTTGTGGGGCAATGAGGGTTGAGTGACTTGCCCAGGGTCACACAGCTAGTAAGTGTCAAGTGTCTGAGGCTGGATTTGAACTCAGGTCCTCCTGAATCCAGGGCCAGTGCTCTATCCACTGTGCCACCTAGCTGCACCCTCTCATTTCCTTTTCTTATAGTGCTTAGGCGATAAAAGTTTAAAACTGAACTAAGACTGTGGATATGTGTGTATGTATGTATATGTATGTATATGCATGTGCCTAGGAGGCAGCTGGGTAGTTCAGTGGATAGAGCACTGGGTCTGGAGTTGAGAAGACCTGAATTCAAATCCAGTCTTAGGTACTTACTGTGTGACCCCAGGCAAGTCACTTAACCTCCCTTTACCTTGATTTATTAGAAAAGGAAATGGCAAACCATTCCAGTATCTTTGCCAAGAAAACCCCATGGAAAGCATGGTCCATGGGATCATGAAGAGCAAGACATGACTGAACAATAACAACAACAATAATGAAATATGAGTTGTGTAATGAAGAGCACTGTTGTCTGTCTAATGCAAGAGCTGGGTACTTGTCTGATCATTCATTGTCTCACTTCCTTTCCCTATCTCCTGTACATGATCACAGAATCCTCCCTGCATACTTTTTAACCTCCACATTCAAACCTCTCTCCATGCTACAGGACATCTCTCTCCTCATGTAGAGCCACCAAATCACTCCTTGTACCCTGTACCCACTTGTGGGCTCCTAAACACTTAAGACAAATCCTGATTCTTATCTATACTCTTCCCTATAAAGCCAGAAGCACAAGCCCTGAGGCTCCTTTGATTTTATTTTTAAATTTTTAAAAAAACATTATTTTTTTATTTTTAGCATTCTTTAAAAAAAAATTTGAATTCCCAGTTCTCTCCCTTCCTCCCATCCTTCCATGCACTGAGAAAGCAAGTAATATGATAGCAATTAATTATACATGTGAAATCATGCAAAACATATTTCCATCTATAGCACAAAAAAATAAAGCTAGAAAAGTATACTTTCATATGCACTCAGAGTTCATCAGTTCTGTCTCTGGATGTGGATTGCCTTTGCTTTTCATGAGGTCTTTGGAACTGTCTTGGATCACTGTATTGATCAGAGTAGCCAAGTCTTGCACAGTTGATCATTACGATATTGCTGTTACTGTGCCCGATAATCTCCTAGTTCTTTTCACTTCACTTTGCATCAGTTCATCTAGGTCTTACCATGTTTTTTCTGAAACCACTCCCCTCATCATTTCTTATTGCACAATAGTACTTCTTCACATATGCCCCAACTTATTCACTCATTTCCCATTAATGCTGAGGTTCTTTTTAAAAAACAAAAAATAAGTTTTTATTGATATATTCTGTTTTTTTTAATTTTTACATCACCATAATTTTCCCCATTATTTCTCCCTTTCCCCCTCCTGGAGAGCCATCCCCTATAACAAAAAGTATTTTTAGAGGAAAAAAAAGAAAAAATCAGCAAAACTGATCAATACACCAAAAATATGTGCAATAGACAATACTTGTGGACCTCTCACTTCTGCAGAGGGGTTGGGACTCTTCCAAATCACGCTTGCTTTTCATAATTTTGCAACACTGTTGTTTCAGGTTCTGTTTTACATTGTAATAATTGTGTAATGTTTTTTTCCTGAACTCAGCTTGCTTCATTCTGTCAATTTATGTAGGTCTTTCCATGCTTTCCTGTATCCCATTTCTCACAGAACACTAATATTCCATTATATTCAAATGCCATCATTCACTTAGCCATTCTTCATTTGATGGGTATCTAATTTGTTTATAATTCTTTGCTATCATAACAAGTGCTGCTATAAATATTTTGGTATAAATGGAAACTTTCTTCTTATCAATGGCCTCCTTGGAGTACAAATCTAGTGAAGGAATCTCTGAGTCAAAGCTATTTTAGTCACATTATCTGCATAATTCCAAATTGCTTTCCAAAATGTACTGATTCAGCTCCACCAACAAAGCACTAGTGTGTATGATAAGGTTCCTTCTTGATGCTTTTGCATAGATCTGGTGAATTGTGATGAGTTGTATCCTTTCAAAGAACAAAGCTATTCATTCCATCTTTAATGCATGTCCCCATAACATCCTGGACCTCTGATATTGAGCCTAATGTAGGGCAGACATACAGGGGAGAAAGATCTTGGGCATTCTCATACTACTTGGCCCAATTATTTTATTGTTTCAGGGACTCAACTGAGTCATTGTCCTCTTTCTAGCAGTTCCCTTCCTTAATACCTTGTAATCTAGTAACAATAGAAATGTTAATTGCTTTCTGTAGGTTGAAATATGCTTGCTAATTGTTGCCATTGTTGAAGCAAGAACACCTGGGAACTTCCTGGCATAACTATACTTGCTCCTTCTCACCCTTCTATTTTAGCAGTATTGTTTGTCTTATGGCCCTAACAAAAACTAGAAATAGCATCATTTTTCAATATAGTTTCTTTTTTAAAAATCACTTCAAATTATAAGTATTCAATAGAAGTGCCTAGGAGGGAAAAAATATTTCTGAAATAGCCCTCTGGTTTAATCTCTCTGCCAGTGAACTGTGCATCACACTCAGGAAGAATGTCATGTTGAGATTATGTGAATGTGCTTGTCTTTAGTGCTCTTGATTCATGGGTATACAGCAGTAAGAAGTCTGCATACATTGAAGAGAAGAGATGCTGGAACTGCTCTCTAGTGCACCTGCTCACACTGCTTCCTTTCACTTATTAGTTTATTGCTGTTATTGTAAGATTAGTCAGTTTTCTTTTTGCAAAGCTAAAGAGAGAAATTATATCTCCATATTTCTACGTAAGAGTAGGGTTCTATCTCACACTAATATTATTATGGGAGGCCCAGAAATCTCAACTGAATTAGGAGATCTAAAGTCTAGTAAACTATGTAAGAATAATTAATCAATCAATTCCAGAGGACTATACTGATTTGGCAGAGGAAAGGCAGGCGATATCCAACAAGAAACATTTTGTGATTGAGTAGACCAAGTAACACCTCTTGTAAGCTAGTTTAGAGTTTGACAACCAAATGGTGAATGGGACTAGGAGTGAAAGAAATACAGTTTAGAGGTTTCCAACTGAGAGTTGGAGCCAAGCCCCTGAGACATAATCACTTTGGGACAGGGGAGGGGACAAGAGGAGGCAGAGGAAGTTTTGCTTTCTCTTTCTCCTACCCCACCCCTCTAACATGGTTTTCAACAGAGTAGACCAGAAACACTAGACCGGTAGGAGACAACAGCTAGCTAGGACCATTAATTACTTGAGGAAAGGCATGCAGCATCACCCTTCATGGAAGAGAGAAGTATCAACTATCAATTCTACAAAGGTAACAACCATTGGAGCCCAGCAGAGAGCTTCACCTAAATGGAACTTAAGTTGACATAACCTTCATAGAGTTACAAAGGGAGATAAGGATTTATAGGAGCAAGGAGCTATGAGTTACTCCTTTGCCACATGTGTTCTCTACATACATGCCTCACTACCTTTGGACTTAAAGTTGGTGTCCATTCTCCCAATGGATGCTCTGTATTTGTGGGAGAGTATGTGCCCCAGACTTTTGGGGGGAGTGTTACACAATGTTAAGTAAATACCTCTGCTAAAGAGGTAAGGAAGTAAGCCTGGGTGATGGTTGGTGAGAAGTGATTTGGGGGGCAGGTAGGTGGTGCAGTGGATAGAGAACTGGTCCTGGATTCAGGAGGACCTGAGTTCAAATCCGACCTCAGACACATGACACTTGCTAGCTGTGTGACCCTGGGCAAGTCACTTAACCCTCATTGCCCCACCAAAAAACAAACAAACAAACAAATCTATGATTTTGGAAGTTCCAGAGTTTTCCCTTTTTCTACAGTGCTCATTTCAAAGTTCAGTCTCTAGAAGGACACTACTGATTAACTTGAATGAACTCTCTTCAATTTTGGTTATAAGCTACCAAACCCTACAAGAAATTTAATCCCATTGTGTTCTACTCAGGTTTGGGTGGGGATAGATTTTTTGATTACATTGCCCAAGGCTGAGGATAATTTAGAAGTAAATGACATAATCAAAGTTCATTAGAATAGGTTCAGCCTTTCATTGTAATATTCACTCTCATTACTTTTTTTTTTTTAGTGAGGCAATTGGGGTTAAGTGATTTGCCCAGGTTGGATTTGAACTCAGGTACTCCTGACTCCAGAGCCGTGCTCTATCCACTGCGCCACCTAGCTGCCCCCCCCATTACTTTTTAACCAATCAGAGTTGATTGCCACTCTAGAGCACCGCCTTTTCCAAAGCCATATAAGCTGTGAACCTGTGAATTTTTGGAATTCAAGAGTATCACTGACCTCTTTTATTAAAATGCTAGAATTATTAATAAAATGACTAGTTACCCAGAAATTATTTCTTGACCTTTTTAAACATCACAGAAGCTTGTGGACAACAAGTTAGAAATCCAAAAGGAAGTCCACCCCCTCAATTACCCAAGCCTGACAGTGCAAGCTGGGGGAAACACACACAATAAAATTAACACTGTTTCAAAGCTTTCCATCTCGTCTGTGCCTTCCTCTGGACTTCTTGCAGATTCTTCAAGCATAAAAAAATGCTTCAATGACTCTCTTTTCCTTTCTTTTTACTTCTTTTGTCATCTTATCACTATCTGCCTCAATTCTCTCCCCCAACTCTCCTCTCACACAAAACCAAAACCAAAACCAAACCTGCCCATCTAACAAATAATAATTGTCAAGGAAAACAAACCCACGAACAGGCTATGTCCCAAAATGTAGGTCTCATTCTTTACCTCTAGTCCATCAACTCTTTCAGGAGATGGGTAGAATGCCTTTATCAATCCTCTGGAGTTAACAGTTGAACATGGCATTGATCAGAGTTCTAAAGTCTTTCAAAGTTGTTTTTTCTTTATGTATTATGAAAATTTTAAATTTGAAACCTTACTTTATAGCCACTTTTAATTGATACCTCATTTTATTTTAATAAGGATAAGTCAATTTATTATGTATTTAATAATCAATCCACTATGTATTGGTTGACCCCCTCATGATGTGAATTTAAATTCCCTTAAACCTATAACTCAAATCTGTGAATTTGCTGGCCATGAGTTGAGGTGATACTCACCATGAAACTCTCCAGAGGATTCAGGGAGCTCCATGGTTTTTTTTTTTTTCTCCTATTGCCCTGGGATAGGGAAATCTCCCCACTGAGTAAAGCCCACCCTCCAATCACAGTCTTAATTTAGCTTTCATCACTGAACTCTTTTTGGTATTGCCACCCTTTCAACTGTGCAAAAGAGTTGCTTTTACTGTCAAGATGCATCCTTGATTACTGAGGAGCTTTGGATCCCCTTTATTAGCAATTGCTGGCCTTTCTAATAAATTGATCATGCTTAGAACTTTGTGCCTCAGTTTCTCTTTATTGCATATTTTTATCATGACAATTGCAGTCATTGTATAAATTTTGCTCCTCATTTTACTCCAAACCAATTCATGTAAGCCTTATCATGTTTCTCTGACTTATCCCATTCATCATTACTCATGGCACAATATTCAAAACATTCATGGGGCAGCTAGATGGCACAGTGGTTAAGCACCGGCCCTGGATTCAGGAGTACCTGAGTTCAAATTCGGCCTCAGACACTTGACACTTACTAGTTGTGTGACCCTGGGCAAGTCACTTAACCCCCGTTGCCTGAAAAAAATCAAAAACATTCATATACAATAATTTGTTGGGCTTTTCCCTAGTTGATGGGCACCCTTTTAGTTTCTAGTTGTTTGCCACAAGATAAAGTCCTGTTATAAATGGTTTTTTTTAATATAGGACCTTTCTTTGTTTGATCTCTGTGATATTTATGCTGTATTAATAGCCAAAGAATATGTATAATTTCATGACTTTTAGGTTATAGTTCCAAGTTACTTTCCAGAATGATTGGACCAGTTCCCAGTTGTGGGGGGTGAAAGATGAAATGACTGAGGAAACAAAGGTTTGAACTTCTGGATTATTGATTTATTAAGCAATACAAGCCAATTTCATAACAGATTGGTTTTGGGCCTTCAGCTTTGGCACTGGACCCTAAACACAGAGGGAGACAGATTTTTGTGCATTAAAAAGAGTCAAATAAGACCAATTAACAATTGACCAGGATACAAAAATTAGGTGATCTGATTTTTGTTTTGTTTTTTGTTTTTTGGTGAGGCAATTGGGGTTAAGTGACTTGCCCCAGGTCACACAGCTAGTAAGTGTTTAAGTGTCTGAGGCCGGATTGAATCCAGGGCTGGTGCTCTATCCACTGCACCACCTAGTTGCCCTATGATCTGATTTTTGATTGGAGGAAAGAGTAAAGACTTTCTAAGTTGGGAGGGGGAGAGCAAACAGGTATAATTTCTTGAAATCAGAAAAAGAGGTGTCCTATTCTCCACAAATAGACTGCATGCAATCAAAAGAACATGGAAACAATAACTAATTGAAAAGTATAAGACCAATTTTTGGATAAGACATGTGGGTTGTTTGAGATTTACAATTGTGAGAAAACTACCTGCATCAATCTTTGGATCTGACCACATTTATGATCAGCCTAACTTATATCCTTAGTTAAAGATCTCTAAGCAGCAGGTAGAGGTGGTCCAACTTCCCAGTCATCTGGAGTCAGGTCCAAAAAATTGAATAAGGTTTTCTCACAATTCCCACAACTGAATAAGGCTTTCTCACAAGACAAAAATTGGACTAGACCCATAATTGAACAGAAAGGAAACTGAGTTAGATCCAGAATTGAGTCACAAGATTAAGTCAGTGTGGTTCACTCAATTCCTACTACCATTTGCTATTCTAATCTCCTCACAGGCTTACATAGCAATAGTTTTATTGTGCTTCTCCTTCCATAGTCTCTCTAACAACTCTTTAATTTTACTTTTTTTTGAACCGCAGATGATTTAATTTGTATTTCTTTTATTATAAGAAATTTTGAGCATTTTTTTCTTATGTTGTTGATAGTTTGGATTTCTCACATTGAAAATTGTTCATATTCTTTGACTATATCATGATTAGGGAATAGTTCTTAAGCTTATGTAACTGAATTAATTCCCTATATAGCTTGGATTCCGACCTTATGAGAAAAGTTTTTATGTACCCCTTTCAGAACTAGGGGTAGAAGGTCTAAGAAAAAGATAAAAAAGCAAAAAGTTAAGGTTGTGAATGGAATTATATAAAATTTAAAATGATAGCTTGTTGGTAGTTGCTGAATGGGAATAGAAAGAAACACAAACATTTCTTAGATATGCATAGCATCCTTACAAAAATCTACCACATTCTCATACACAAATACAGAAAAGCAGAAATATTAAACACACAGGACAATAAAAACTATAATCAATAAAATATATTTTTGTTGAAAGATTTTATCCTTTGAAGAAAGGAGTCAAACTTAAATGTAGACTAATTTAATCCTAAAGAATTGGTGGGTCAAAGAACAAATCATAGAAAAAGAAAATAATTTCAGCATAGAAAATGACAATGAGTTTATATATCAAAACATTTGGAATATAGATAAAGTAGTCCTAAAGGGAAAATATATGTCTCTAAACACTTCCATCATCAATAACAAAAGAAAACAGATAAATGAATTAGAAACCTAGAAAAAAATGGATTAAAAAAAAACCCCTTCCAATTAAATACTAAAACAGAAACTATGACAAATACAGGAAGAGAGGAACAAAACTGAAATTTTAAAAAATTGAATTGATAAATAAAACTAGAAACTATTTCTTTAAAATAGTAAAATAGATATACCATTAGTTTAGTTTTTTTATCAGCATCAAAAATGAAAAAGGATAATTCTCAAAAAATTAAGAAATAAAGAAAATGATTTTTGCTCAACTATATGCCAATAAAACCAAAAACTTAAATGAAGCAGATGAGTATCTACAGAAATAAAAATGCCCAGAGTAACAGAACAAGAAATAGAGAATTTAAATAACCTAATTTCAAGAACAGAGATTGAACAAGCCATAAGTGAACTCTCAAAGAAAAATCCCCCAAGAACATTTGGACTTTGAGGTGAATTCCATCACTTCTATCAAATTTTCAAAGAACAATTAATTCTAATATTACATAAATTATTTGCAAAAATTAGAAAAAGACTTTGGGGCCCTACACGAACTAATTTTGTGTAAGAGCAATCCTTCCTCTATAAATTCTCCAAGCCTATGGAACTCTGCAACTGATAAAAAAGTTGTTCCCATTGGTCATTGTTTTAGTGATTCATTAGCTTTGCTAAATAAACTCCTGCAGCCTCTCAAGTTTCTTGGCCCAAATAGCCTGAACACTGTCTGAGTCCCATGAAGGAAGAAGTCAGTTCTTCAATGGTAGTAACCCTGTGGGTAGTAATGGGGTAGGTCAGACTGAACCTTTCTTCTTACAACTGGCAGTTACCAGTCCCATCTTAAGTGCTGCTCCTGTTCTTTTCTCAGCTAGCTCTAATCTCCACATGGTTGGTTTTTTTTTTATCACATTCTCCAGCACAGTGCCAAAGATCATGCTTCTCATCCGTGATTTGTCTCTACCCCCCATTAGCATTAGCATTAAACTATGCTATGGCTAAATCCATAACTTGTTCCTCTGCCTTCAACTCCTTGTCCCTAAAAATAATGTTAATTTTTAAAAAATTATTTCTGCCTCTGATTGCTGAGGAACAATGATAATATCTTTTCAAACATCTCTTCACATTGACAATCCAGCTTTTCCAAAGCCATTAATAAGAGCCAAGAAATTATTAATCTTTTTAGATTTTGATTCTCCTTGCCAAACTCCTTAAGCACCCATTGAGCTAACTCTACAAGGTCAGAGGGATCCCCCCTCCTTATCTCACTGAGAGGGTTCCTTATAAAATACTAAAAGTATTTCAGCAGCAGGATACCAGGGTCCTCTTTCTGGCCATTTAATAACACCTGGGTCCCTTCCACACCTCCTTTCCCATACTTCAACAATTATGAATTATGAATAATTATACTATGTTATAATATAACAATTATATTATTAATAATAATTATGAAGTCATTACAATAGGCTCCTGTCAATTAATGCCAAATATTCTGGGTTATTCTCAGGTCAGTCCAGTCATTCAGGTTTAAGATTAGCATGTGATGATAGGGTGCCATAAAAATGCAAGAAATTTACTTAAGATAATATTTAAAAGGATACAATTCAGATAATAAAATGTTACCTCCTTCCTGCTCTACATTTTCCATAGTAATGGCTGTGATTAAGTCTGAGAGGCACTTTTGTAAGGCAGTGGCAATTCTGCTGAAACACAGCACCACAGTCCCATAAACTGAGTCTTTTATGCCTCAGGTGACATGGAAACTAAACCAATGATGATCCCAAGTTTCCTGCCTACTTAAGGGGAAAGGTAGTCCTGCCTGCATACAACAGGTGTTGCTCCTACCTCAGTCACAAAAATTAGAACCTTAGGGTCTTAGGACTGGAGCTTGGAGTGCTGGGTCAGGGGAGAAAGCTAGAACATGGGAGTCTTGCAGAATGAAGGTGGCCAAAGACTTTGCCATTGGTGGGACTGGATGCAGGCTACAAGATGGTGAATGCTCACCAATCAGAAGCCCAGGGTCCCAGGGTTGCCACCTCTTATTCCATATCTTGGGATTTATGGGAATAACTAGATTAATGCTGTGACGATAGAATCCCCTATAAAGGGGATCAGTGAATTCTTCTCCTTCAAAGGTTTTAAAACTGTCCTTGAGACTTAATTGGTTTAGAGAACTGATACACAGGCTGTTGACAGAGCTTCCTGTTCACCTGAGTCATGAGGCCTCCGGTTGGGTGCTGAGGCTTGACACATTGACCACAATGGGCAGCACAGAAGTTCTCAACTGAATCGGTGCTGTATCCCCAATGATTCCTTTCCCTAATTGAAATGTCCTTCCCTTGTTTTGTTAATAGTTAGATGGACTATGAGTATTTCAATTTATTCCATTTTAGAACCAAAGGTACCATTTTGATCTGGTAGGCCCTGGCTTATTGCAAAGAAAGAGTCAGGAGCCTACTGCCACCCCAAGAGGGCTAGTGAATGTGGGGAATATGTTCCAAATTTAGTTCTTAATGCAGAGAATTAACAAATAGCTGAACAATCTCCACCTTTTAATTGTTTAGTTCAGTCAAGAAGTAGTAAACACTTATTATATATCAAGCAGTGTGCTAAATCCTAGGGATAGAAAGTAAGGCAAAAACAATCCCTACCCTAGAAGACTATATATATATATATATATATACATTTGGACTATATATTCTAATGGAGGAGACAACAAGTGGAAGAAAATAGACAAATACACAAGATGCCTACAAAGTAGATGGAAGAGACTTCATCAAATAGATGAGGACTCCCTAAAGGGGATATAGTACCATTGCCAGTCCCATGGACCTCTGGAGCCAGAATATTCAAAGAGTATCTCCTTAAGGTGGTTTTGACTCAGAGTTGCTTCTGGTCTTTTTTCCAGGCAAGATCTGCATTGCTACAGACATATGAAAAGTCCCAGAAGTGCACATGGATAGAGTGAGAGGTATGCACCTGTTGTAGTGCTCATTAAGAGGTGGTCTTAAAGTTCAGAACATCCCCTGTAGGCCACCACAATATATTGTGTCTGTCAATTTTTAGATCCCTGGTTATTCCTTTTGGGATTCTTTCAGGTGATTGCTGTGCTATCTTGAGTATTAAAGCTCTACCTTATTGATAAGTTGGATGTGCCCCATCTTGTGGGTCCCCATTTAGAATACTTTATTGTCACCATGCAGTCTGTTAACCCCCAGGCAGCACTTCTCTGGTTGTGACTGGATGGGAAAGCAGAGCCAGATGATTTAATAATTTAAAATAAGGTACTGGATTACATTCCCCAGTATTGCTTTTTTCCAACTGGTATTCACTTTAAAATAAGATATAAAATCTGTCACCTAGATTTAAGTTGAGCGGGACTAAAAGGATAAATAGCCCTTTACCTCCCACCTCCCTTTCTTAATTTGTAAACAGTGGCCAGATATGCACACCTTAGTTTGGATTTTACTCTTGTATCTATGGATATTTAACAAATACTTTTGACAACCATGATGGTAATGGTGATGATGGTAATAATAATAGGCTATTTTAGAACTATGGATATATGAAATGAGAGATATCGTGACTGATTGACAATTAAGTCCTGTCTTTGTTACATACTCCCTGTGTGAACAATCACAAATTGCTTTAAGACTTTAAATTACAGAGGACAGAACAGATTCTAGGCCCAGATTGGTGGGGGGAAGATATATAGAGTGAGATTTACATACATGTGACACACACATTTGATTTACCAATCTAGTTGACTCTAGTAATAGGTGACAAATCAAGATGATGGATTTTTGTGTATTTTAAAGTTAATGCCACTTGTTATTAATGTTTGAGAGCATAGTGTTGATAAGGTCAACTATGATGTTCCAGTTCCATAAAGAAAAGGGCACGATGCTGCCTAATTCAGAGGGAGCTAGTTATCTAGAAAATAAGTACCTTAGTCACAGTCAGAAATTGGTTGAATTAGTGGCTCAATCACTATCTTCACCATCATTGAAAAAACAACTCACTTGTTTATCCCACTAATCATAAGTCACCTTTGGCTACCAGAGACAATACATTCTGTATAATTTAATTCAACAAAGCTATATTACACAAGTAGTTTATCTTTGTATTGAGATAAAAATAACTCAGACCTAGTAAAAATGAGCTTTCAGTTATTAAATTTCCCCTCTCCTTCAGGGTCTATAAAAATAAATCAAAGATAATTATTCTTATTTTGATTCCACAGAAGCATTGTTATAGTTTCGGTAACAGGAGTTATTAATAGGGAAATGGAGATGAATTCCTCAGGGATCTTAGCTATCCTTACTTTAAGCTGGGGGTATACAACACTGTTTAAATTTGCATACGTTGGAGGACAGAGCTCTGGTGTTCCCCTCGAAATGCTTTCCATTATTGCTAACTCCGGGCTGCTAGCTACAAAATTAGCTGGCACTCTTCCTTCAGAGCCAGAAGGATCATATACCTCCATGTCGCTATCGGTTATTCACCTCTATGGGAAAAGGTGCATTAGCTTGAACTATGGGGATGCCAAATTCAGTATTTCCTGTTACAGTGACTGTCTAAGAGAAATATAGGTAAGATGTTTTTCGATTCCATTAGACAAATTCAATGCAGCAAACATTTATTGTGCGCCTGCCATGTGGAAGACTTAGATTTTATTTAACGTGTCTATTTCCTATTACAGCGCTGCAAATTTTTGATTTAGTGGTAGCAGTAACCCGATTACAGCCTCAGCGTCAGTGATTTTTAAAAAAGAGGAATCCCCGAAGCATTCTTCCCCCTCCCCCGCCCACCTCACCTTGCTTTTGCACCCAGATTTATTTTGCCACTTAAAATACTATTTAAAGCAAGTGGCATTCTTGTCATTTGCACAGTGGCCACAGAACATGTTTAGTCTTTCACGTCGTTTTCGTCTCCACCCTCAATTTTAGTTTTTTTTTTTTTTAAGTAAATCTTGCTGGAGTCCTACACAGGTCTAGAGATTTCTACCCTTCTCTTCTCGGTTTGTGATGACTTCATTGCCTCACCGCTAGATTAGGAATCTGCAGTTTGAGGGGGCTGTGCCTTCTCCAGAAGTGAGGCACAGTTTGCAGCAGCAAGCGGCATGTGCACGAATGGCATTCCCAAGTCATCCAGCTATTTGTTCCCAATTCAGAGAAGAGGATGTCAGAGTGCTGGATAGGGTGAGTGTGTGTGTGTATGTGTGTGTCCGCGTGTGTGTGTCTCCGAGCTTGCAACAGTTGGACAGCGGCAGTAGCAATGGACCGCGCGACAGCAGGGACAAGTCAGTCCCCACCCTTTATTATATTATTCACCTTGCAGATGTCCATGATTCCGTTTCTTCCTTTTCCCTCCCAGGCCACTTTACATCCAGATGTGCTCCCTGCCAGCTCTCCTGTCTCTCCCCCTCCCCCACGTCTCCCCCTCCTTGCAGTGCATGCGTCCCCTCCCTGGGTGTGAGGCTGGGAGAACTCATTACAGGCAGGATTTCCCCTCCTTTCTGCAGTGACTGGTGGGGGACCGGGCCTCCCCTTATCATCCCCCTCCCACAGTTTGTGCCACTGACTCTTTCCCAGTCACGCTTTCAGGCTGCCAATCCTTCTCTCCCCTTTCCTCCTGCTGGTCCCCCCTCCCTCCTTTCTCCTGTCAAGCAGCAGCCCGGCCCCGCCCCCTCCCATCCTTCCACCCCTGGTTGCTGGGGACTGACGAGTCAACCAAACCTAGCGCGAGCGACGCTGCGAGAGCGCGCGCGCGCGGCCCCGCGGTGAGTCTAGCGTGTGTGTATCTATATGTGTGTGTATGTATATGTATGTGTGTGTGCGAGTGTGATGTAAAAACGTTCGGGGCCTGGGGGCGAGACTATCGATGGCGAAGAGGGGAGAAGGAGAGATCTGGATTGAGAGGGAGAAAAGTAGACCGAGAGGAAAAGAAAGCCGCTCCCCCGCATAGGTTCTCCCCGTAGCGGGAGGGGCGGGGCCTCTCCGGGGGCGGGACTTGGAGGAGCTCGCCCGGGCCCGAGGGGCCTCCCCATTGGCCGAGGCGGCCCGGGTCGCCGGCGCTTGGGTGGGTAGCAGGTTCGGCTGCGCGTTCGCCCGGTCGGGAGGGCGGGGCCGGAGGATTCGATTAGTTGCCACTGCCGCTGGGGTAGAGAAAACAGCGACGGCTGCGGCGGCTGTAGCGGTGGGAATCCCCACTTAGAGCCGGGATAGAGTGGGGTGAGTGAGTCCCGCCGTTCTCCTTTCCTCGGGCGCCTCGCCCTGGCCCTCCCGCGGTGGGAGAGGAACCGCTGGGTCTCTTCGGTGGTGGGGGAGGAGGGTGGGCGGACACCGGACGGGGGCGACAGGGCGGCCCCGGCCCTCGAGAGTGAGAGTAAAAGGGTGGGGGTATCACTGGGGGAGGGGCTGCCTCTGCCCCTTCCTCCTCCTTCCTCCCCACTCACCGCTGCGGGAGCCCCGGGGGGCTTCCCGGGAGAGCCTGGAGGGGAGAGGTTATCTCTTTTTTTTTTTTTTTTTTTTTACTGGGTAGGGGGCGGCTCTGTCTAGTCTCTCCTCCCCCCCCCCCCGCCCCGACGCGCATCAGGGTCCGCTCCAGCAGTGGAGGATGCCTCTGTGGGGTGACTTGGGTGCGCGCGCGCGCGTGTGCGTGTGTGTGTGTGTGTGTGTGTTTATCTCGTCTCCCCCACCTCCAGCCCCCTTCCCCATTGGAGCTTCCTCTTCAGCTAGCGAAGTGTCTCCTCCACCCCACCACCCCTTGCGCTTTCTTTGGAAAAACCTCTCCCCCTGCGGGGTGCCCTAAGGGGATGGGGGGCGGGGAGAGGGCTGTCACCTCTGCCTCTCGCTTGCATCCTCATCGTGATGCTCGCCCACTTTCCTGAGCCTCGGTGATGTGAGCCCTGGAGGATGGGAATCCGGGGGCTTGGGGGGAACTACGAGTGCAGTGCCAGGAGTTGTGGGATGGTCTCTGAGCCGCCGAACTTGACTTTGCTGACCTTGACTTTGTGGGGATGAAGGATGGCTCCCTCTGCATCCTCCGCTGCCCCCGGTCGATTTGCTTTACAAGTTTTCGGGTGTGAAGTTAATTTCTGGAACCACAGAATATAAACATTCCTTTTACCTAATGGGAATGAAATGTTTGGCATTTCTTTCGGTTTAAGGATATGTGTGTGTGTGTGTGTGTGTGTGTGTGTGTGTATGTGTATGTGTGTGGTAGGTGTTAGGGTAAAAATCACATCATAGATTCTTCTCCCATAGTTAAACATTTCATGTTCCTATTGTTAGTGTGCTTAATAACTAAACTGCTTTGATTAAAAAAACAAACAAACCCTAGACATTTCAGTATAAAAAGGCAATTCACAGTTGAGAGTTTCTGTTCATCTTAATGTTAAAACACACATGATGATGGATCTAATATAAAACCTTGTTTCCACGTTCCTACCCTTAAGTGCAATAGATTTTTTAGCATTTAAATAGTCGCAAGCCAGTGTCCTCTTTAATACATTGTTTGTATTTTAACCAACTCCTTTGATTAAACGACATTCTCATTGATACGAGGTCATAAGAATCTTTTAGGTTGGAACATGTTCTAGGCACTGTCACTGTATAGCAGAGTGTGGAAGGCTGCAGCAGCATTACCATTTTGACACTCTCAGTGGGTGTTTCTTTTGACAAGTGCACATAGGAGAACATTTGGGAAGAGGGGGGAGGGTTGGGGAGGAAGGGGAGAGAGGAAAAAGAAGCATAGACTCAAAACTGCTAAGGTCCTGTATGCTGAGCATCTTATCCATACAAGCAAACCTAGTTTAAAAAGGAACCATTTAGCTGTATTTAATAATAAAGCTCAGAAAAACAGCTATACTGGCAAAAGTTAACCATACAGTGTTAAAACAAGCCACCCTTGGACGCTAGTTGGAAGGTTACAGCATGAGGAGAGTAGATGCCAATTCCTTTTCTTGGTCTGACATCTTTGAAATGATTAATTCCATATAGAGCATTTTAATATATGGACAAGAGTGCTTTCTACAGGTAATATGTTCGTTTTTAAAACTAGATTTTTGTGGTATATTTACCCTTTTTTGAGGTCAGTTTACTTTTTTTGTAGCTATGGCCTTTAAATTATAATTTACTTATGTTTTCTGGATACATACTGTTTTATTATTAGTAGAATTTACCTGTGGTTAATTAATTAATCAGTATATGTTCTTTACAGTGCTTCATGAGTTTTAAAGGAAATATCTCTAGTAGCATCAGATCTCACCTATATGAATAATAGAAGTAATTGCTTGCAAATCAAGTGTTTTTTAAACCGGGTGTTCTGAGGTAATGGCAGCCTCATTTCATGATGACCCTCTTTAAATTATTTTCCTTTTGAAAGTGTGAGGAAATAGAATGTGGGGAAATTCCATTCAGTGTTAGCTTTTTCCGCTCCTTTTCCTTTAGCTTCGTCATTATGTCCAAAAATCTTTGTAAGGCTACCACAGGCAATAGTTATTTTTTTTAGAGATGACATTACTCTCCACAGAAAAAAAAATAACATTTGGTGGTAATTTTAATGCTGTTCACTGGTTCACTGTATAGCCTTTTACTGAGATCTGAATTTGCTAACTTTAATTTATTAACTAAATATTTAGTTTACTAACATTGTGTGTGAATTCAAGAGAAGAGAAAATAAACTTCAAAGGCCCTTGCATTTTTCATCCTTGTGAATTCTGCCCCACCCCACCCCCTTCAGAAAAACCCCTTTCTTTCCTATTTGTATACGTTTCATCTTCATCTTCTATTGTTTTGTAGATTTCTTTAGAAAAAGGATTATGCCATTTTTCATTGTTGTATTCCCATTGCCTAATATAGTGCCCTGAAGTAGGTGCTTAATAAATGTTTTTTGAATTGACTTTTTTTAGCATAACCAAATATGATTTGGGTCTTTAGCATTTTGGTTATTTTGGGGTCTGTCTCCATTATTTTCTTTTGGGTGGTATTAGGGATGCTAATATCACCAGTATCGCATTAATTTCCGAGCTCTTAGAGTAATGAAAGCATGTTTTGAGTATAAATCCATGTGTACAGTCAAAATTATTAAAATATCATTTTGATAAACTTTCATATTTGAATACAAAATAGTGACTCTTGTTCAGTGATCTAACTAGTAATTCAGCAAGTATTTTAAAGAACCAACTGTATGCAAAATACTGTCCCATGTCTTAAAGAGTTGAATATAGAGTTTAGGTAAGAGTTTTCAGGGGCTCTATGGAGTTTACAGTTTAGTAGAGGGACAAGATACAAACATGGCTAAATACAATACACAATAAGTGCATTTACTGAGTTGCAAAAATGTTTTTAGTTGGATAATATAAATTATCTTAGGTTCCCTAAGAATTTGATTTGCTGTCATTTAGCAGCATTTTCATAGTGTATAGGAGAGATAATTTCTGAAGTTGCTTGTTCTAATAATGGACTCAACATGATCCTCTAAAATGTTATTGTGGAAAATGAACCAATTAAAAGGTGTTGCCTCTTTTTGCAATTTAAAACATTTCTTCCTATTTATTTCTTATTTTAAGCTACAGAGCAGATATCTTAGGTAGTGGTTTTGTGTTTTTCAGTGAAAAGTTATATTTTGGGTGTTTTTTTGGGGGGGGGGGCGTTCAATGTCCCATTATATATAGGACAGTGCTTGGATACTTCATTTTTTAAGAAGTGTGCTTTTTTTTCACTTGATTTTGTGATAAAATACACATCATCATTAAATATATTGAAATACAAATTTTAGTTCAGAAATATTTTCCAGTGGGAAGTCATTTACATCCAAAGAGCCTGATGACATTTAGGAATTTCAGTATTATTAATTATTAATTGAGCATCCTACTCAAAACTTTTTTTTTTAATATTTCAAGGATCTGGGATTTCATTAGCTGGGGTTTTTACTCCATAGATGAAGATTGAAATACTAATGACTTGGTATATGGTTTTCAGGAATTCCTGGAATCTTATAGCTAATCTGGAGATGCTTTCTCCAAACTTGGAAGCACTTGGACAACAGGTCCATTCCTTCCCTTTACTTTTTTTTTTTTTTGGTGGAGCAGTGGGGGATTAAGTGACTTGCCCAGGGTCACACAGATTTCCCTTTACTCAAGTATTTTTAATTTAGTAGGACCTCCTAGGAAACAACTTGATTCCAAGATGAGACATTGGAATATGATTAGTAGAGAATTCTTGATATTAAAAGTTAAGATGTAGAAACTGTTTTGTAAATCCCAGAGTGTTATATAAAAGAATTGTTTATTAAGAAGATAGTTCATCATGTTAAAAAGACCCAGGCTCTGCCTGTGTTAATTGGCAGCACTTTGAATTAAACTAAAATATTAAAAGAAAAAAAAACCAAACCCCAGCTCTTTTAGAATTAGATTTTTATTAGTTATGGACATGATCTCTCCTAAAGCATAGTCAGTCCCTTCTTTGGAAGTCTGTTTCATGGTTACAATTTGCTTGTGATTCAGACCTTAACTTTTATTGTTTTTTAGTTAGGGGGCCAAGCAGGCTAGAGCTTAGATGGGTTGATATAAATAAAGCAGCACTTACTGGAAAAACAACTAAAGGGGGCAGCTAGGTGGCGCAGTAGTTAAAGCACCGGCCATGGATTCAGGAGGACCTGAGTTCAAATATGGCCTCAGACACTTGACACTTACTAGCTGTGTGACCCTGGGCAAGTCACTTAACCCTCATTGCCCTGCAAAAAAACCATAACCAAAACCAAAAGAAAAACAACTAAAGGTGTAAGAAGTTTTGTTATGTTGATTTCACATGTGAAGAGTTGCTCATTTTTATTGGCCAAAATAAGATGCTTGTTAATATTTCACCAGTTGATATTTCATTATTTGTCAAATAATAAACTTTAAGTTACTTTGATGAAATCACTATTCTAATCAAGGATATCAGGATGCATTCTGATTTCAGCAGATATTTATTGAATACTTATTGAATGCTCACTATTGAGTGAGATTCTGTATACCATAAGTTTAATTTGTGGTTCAGTCTGTTATTCAAAAACAATGGTAAGCATAAAACCTATAATTATTTCAGTCAAATTCAGTGTTAGGTAGATTTTAGGGAGGTGATTGAATGGAATAAAGTTTACAATTCTTGAGCTAATTGCATCTTCTGAAACAGAATGTCATAGCTTCTCATGTAGAATTTTAAAATTGTTTGATAGGAAGAATTTTCTGCTATTTGCAATGTCTCTATTTTCAAGGCATGCGGTTAATAAGCCATCTTACAGATGCCAAACCTCAAAGAAACAGGGACAGAGAAGCTGATATGTTTTTTGGTAAAATAGGAAGTTTTTAATAATTGATAGAAAACCATTTCCCTTTTGTTACTAGTGAATTTGAAAGCAGTGATTGCATATTATAAAGCCACGAGGCTGTAAATAATCTGGGCCAAAACTGTACAGTCGCTCAGTTCGTGTGGTGGATTTATAACTTCTTGTCTATTCCTTTTAATGTTTTTACTATTTATTTATTTATTCATTCATTCATACATTTATTTTCGTGGGGGCGGTGGGGGTTAAGTGACTTGCCCAGGGTCACACAGCTAGTTAAGTGTCAAGTGTCTGAGTTCACATTTGAACTCAGGTCCTTCTGAATCCAGGGCCCGTGCTTTATCCATTGCACCACCTAGCTGCCCTGTCTATTCCTTTTAAAAGCTGTTGATTTTCAACATGCCTCATGGCTCTATAGTATGCAATCACTTCTTTCAGATTCACAATATACCCTTCCCAGGACTTGCTAGACTGTTTCCATTTAGATCCCTGGGTAGGTCAGATATTGATAAAAGACACCAATGAAAATTATTGTTCTTTTGGCCTTCACATCACCACCCCCTCTTCTCATCCAATCATTTGATAAAACCTGTCACTTTTACATCTTTTGTCTTTCTTCTTCCTCCGCTTAAACGATTTCTACCTTAGTTCAACCCTTGATCACTTCTCTCCTAGATTATTTTATTAGCCTCTTAATTAACTGGTCTTTCTGCTTCTAGTCTTGTCATCTTCCAGCCTCTCTTCCACATAGTTGTGGAATGGATATTTTAAAAACATAGATTTGACCATGTCACTTTACACCCCCCCCATACTCCCCAACGCAGATACTTACAAATCTTCAGTGACTTTCTGTTACTTCTAGGAAAAAAAAAATCAAAATTCTCAGCTTGGTTTTTAAGTAATCCACAATGTGGTTCCAAACTACCTTTCCAAGTTTATTTCACTTTAACATCATTTCATCTCTTCCCGCCCCTGTTTTGCATAGGTCGTTTCCCAATGCCTAAGTTTCCTCATCAACTTTACCTCATACGATATCTGATCTCTAACTTTTTTTCAAAGTTTAATTTTCAATGTTTAATTCTTCTGTAAAACTTTTCCTGATTTTTTCTCAGATATTTTGTTATTTGTCAGATATTTTCTCAGTATATTATTATTATTATTATTATTATTTTTTTTTTTTGGTGAGGCAGTTGGGGTTAAGTGACTTGCCCAGGGTCACACAGCTAGTAAGTGTTAAGTGTCTGAGGCCGGATTTGAACTCAGGTCCTCCTGAATCCAGGGCCAGTGCTCTATCCACTGCGCCACCTAGCTGCCCCTCAGTATATTATTAAAAAAACTTGCTGTCATGTCATCATAGTTTTTTCCAGTATCCCTCCCCTTCCTAGAGAGCCATCTGATATAATAAGTAGTATTTGTTATTGCTATTATTGTTTTTCTCCTAAAAGACCAAAAAAAAAAAAAGAGGAAAAAATCAGCACGAAATGTGCAGTATACAACACCTGTGCACCTCCCACATCCACAAAGGGGTAGGTTGGGGTTTGTCTGCTTAGCTTTCTTAATTGGAGTTATGTTTGATCTTTATAATTTTGCTACATTCGCTTTTGATTTGTGTGTGTGGTTGTACTTTTCATTTTCATTGTTGTAGTCATTGACTATGTTCTTTTCTTGGCTCTGCTTGCTTTACTCTGCATCAGTTCATGTAGATCTTTCCCAACTTCTCTGTGTTCATTACATTCATCATTTCTTATAGCACAGTAATATTCCTTTACATTCATGTGCCACAATTTATTTAGCCATTTCCCATTACATGGACATCTGACTTTACTTCTAATTCTTTGGAATATAGTAGCACAAAGAGTGATACTTTTGGTGTATATAGGGACTTCTTATCAGTGACTTCCTTTAGGTATAAGCATAGTAATGGAATCTCTGGGTCAAAGGGTATGGATATTTTATAAATTATTTTTCACATATACTATAAAATTATAGAATGTAAGCTTCTTGAAGGCAGAGACTTTTGTTTTTGTCCTTTAATCTCTAGAGCCTAGCAAAGTGATAGGTAAATTTATTGATTTGAATTGAATCATATTTTATAATTCCCACAATATCTTCTTGTAGGTAATTTATGACCATTTGTTCTAAATATTTGCATTGTCATACATTATTTTAAATTCCATATATTCTAAACCTTATACCTAAATTTCCATTAAAAATAAATGAACTTGGGGGCAGCCAGGTGGCACAGTGG